>NC_091286.1:373062793-374312793 GCF_032444005.1 Ranitomeya imitator | reverse complement strand
GCCATTTAGGGAGGTGTAAACATGTCGTATGCTGGACAATCAGCTGCTGCAAATTACGAGATTGGTAAAGTCATTCAGAGTAGTCCACAGGCAATACCTTTTCATAGGAAAGCTAGGTGTCGGCCGGGCAAGGTGGGGCAAAAGAATTCGAAATCCAGTTGTGGTTCATTTTAATGAAGGTTAGATCATCAACATTTTGGGTGGCCAGACGAGTCCTTTTTTCGGTTAATATTGAACCTGCAGCACTGAATACTCTTTCTGATAAGACACTAGCTGCCGGGCAAGCAAGCTCCTGCAATGCATATTCTGCCAATTCTGGCCAGGTGTCTAATTTGGATGCCCAGTAATCAAATGGGAATGACGGTTGAGGTAGAACATCGATAAGTGATGAAAAATAGTTAGTAACCATACTGGACAAATGTTGTCTCCTGTCACTTTGAATTGATGCAGCAGTACCTGTCCTGTCTGCGGTCATAGCAAAATCACTCCACAACCTGGTCAGAAAACCCCTCTGTCCAACGCCACTTCGGATTTCTGCACCTCTAACACTTCTGTTCTGCTGCCCCCTGCTGCTCGTGTGAGAACGATCACGGGCGCTGTGTGCTGGGAATGCCTGAAGCAAACGGTCAACAAGAGTTGATTGTTTGGTTGCTAATATTAGTTCCAAGTTCTCATGTGGCATAATATTTTGCAATTTGCCTTTATAGCGAGGATCAAGGAGGCAGGCCAACTAGTAATCGTCATCGTTCATCATTTTAGTAATGCGTGTGTCCCTTTTGAGGATACGTAAGGCATAATCCGCCATGTGGGCCAAACTTCCAGTTGTCAAATCAGTGGTTGTGCTTGGTTGAGGGGCAGTTTCAGGCAAATCTACGTCACTTGTGTCCCTCAAAAAACCAGAACCCGGCCTTGCCACGCCACCAATTTCCAGTGGCCCCGGAAAAGCTTCCTCATTAAAAATATACTCATCCCCATCATCCTCCTCGTCCTCCTCCTCTTCGCCCGCTACCTCGTCCTGTACACTGCCCTGACCAGACAATGGCTGACTGTCATCAAGGCTTTCCTCTTCCTCTGCTGCAGACGCCTGATTTTTTATGTGCGTCAAACTTTGCATCAGCAGACGCATTAGGGGGATGCTCATGCTTATTATGGCATTGTCTGCACTAACCAGCCGTGTGCATTCCTCAAAACACTGAAGGACTTGACACATGTCTTGTATCTTCGACCACTGCACACCTGACAACTCCATGTCTGCCATCCTACTGCCTGCCCGTGTATGCGTATCCTCCCACAAAAACATTACAGCCCGCCTCTGTTCGCACAGTCTCTGAAGCATGTGCAGTGTTGAGTTCCACCTTGTTGCAATGTCTATGATTAGGCGATGCTGGCGAAGGTTCAAAGACCGCTGATAGGTCTGCATACGGCTGGAGTGTACAGGCGAACGGCGGATATGTGAGCAAAGTCCGCGCACTTTGAGGAGCAGGTCGGATAACCCCGGATAAGTTTTCAGGAAGCACTGCACCACCAGGTTTAAGGTGTGAGCCAGGCAAGGAATGTGTTTCAGTTGGGAAAGTGAGATGGCAGCCATGAAATTCCTTCCGTTATCACTCACTACCTTGCCTGCCTCAAGATCTACTGTGCCCAGCCACGACTGCGTTTCTTTCTGCAAGAACTCGGACAGAACTTCTGCGGTGTGTCTGTTGTTGCCCAAACACTTCATAGCCAATACAGCCTGCTGACGCTTGCCAGTAGCTGCCCCATAATGGGACAACTGGTGTGCAACAGTGGCAGCTGCGGATGGAGTGATTGGGCGACTGCGATCTGTGGACGAGCTCTCGCTTCTGCAGGAGGACGAGGAGGAGGGGGTGCGAACGCCTACAGCCAACTGTTTCCTAGACCGTGGGCTAGGCAGAACTGTCCTGAAATTGCTGTCCCCTGTGGACCCTGCATCCACCACATTCACCCAGTGTGCCGTGATGGACACGTAACGTCCCTGGCCATGCCTACTGGTCCATGCATCTGTTGTCAGGTGCACCTTTGTACTCACAGATTGCCTGAGTGCATGGACGATGCGCTCTTTAACATGCTGGTGGAGGGCTGGGATCGCTTTTCTCGAAAAGAAGTGTCGACTGGGTAGCTTGTAGCGTGGTACAGCGTAGTCCATCAGGGCTTTGAAAGCTTCACTTTCAACTAACCGGTAGGGCATCATCTCTAACGAGATTAGTCTAGCTATGTGGGCGTTCAAACCCTGTGTACGCAGATGCGAGGATAAGTACTTCCTTTTTCTAACCAGAGTCTCATGTAGGGTGAGCTGGACTGGAGAGCTGGAGATCGTGGAACTAGCGGGTGTGCCGGTGGACATGGCAGACTGAGAGACGGTTGGAGACGGTATTGTTTCCACCTGTGCCTTAGATGCAGTGTTTCCTACTACGAAACTGGTGATTCCCTGACCCTGACTGCTTTGGCCTGGCAAAGAAACCTGCACAGATACTGCAGGTGGTGCGGAAAATGGTGGCCTTACAGTGACGGCAGGGATGTAGCGTTGGTGAGTAGCTTCATTGGCTCGAGGGTGCTACAACCTTAAGGGACGTTTGGTAGTTAGTCCAGGCTTGAAAATACATGGTGGTTAAATGTCTATGCATGCAACTTGTATTCAGACTTTTCAGATTCTGACCTCTGCTTAAGGTAGTTGAACATTTTTGACAGATGACTTTGTGCGGATCAATTGGATGCTGTTTAAAAAAATGCCAGACTGCACTCTTTCGAGCCTCGGATCCCTTTTCAGGCATTGCAGACTGAGCTTTAACCGGATGGACACGCTGTCCTCCAACAGTTTTTGGCTTTGCCACGCGTTTTGTCCCATCTACGGGCCCGGCAGATGGAACCTGTTGCGATGTTGATGCCTGCTGCGGCCCCTCCTCCTCCACTTCAGAACTACTGCCGCCTGCACCCTGTTCCCCCAATGGCTGCCAATCAGGGTCAACAACTGGGTCATCTATTACCTCCTCTTCTAGCTCGTGCGCAACTTCATCTGTGTCACCGTGTAAGTCGGTGGTAGAGCGTTCGTGACGGGGCAACATAGTCTCATCAGGGTCTGATTCTGGATCAGTACCCTGCGAGGGCAATGTTGTGGTCTGAGTCAAAGGACCAGCATAGTAGTCTGGCTGTGGCTGTGCATCAGTGCACTCCATGTCAGATTCAACTTGTAATGGGCATGGCCTGTTAACTGCTTCACTTTCTAAGCCAGGGATGGTATGTGTAAAGAGCTCCATGGAGTAACCCGTTGTGTCGCCTGCTGCATCCTTCTCTGTTGTTGTTTTTGCTGAAGAGGACAAGGAAGCGACTTGTCCCTGACCGTGAACATCCACTAACGACTCGCTGCTTTTACATTTACCAGTTTCAAAAGAGGAGGCAAAAGAGCTAGAGGCTGAGTCAGCAAGGTAAGCCAAAACTTGCTCTTGCTGCTCCGGCTTTAAAAGCGGTTTTCCTACTCCCAGAAAAGGGAGTGTTCGAGGCCTTCTGTAGCCAGACGACGAACCTGGCTCCACAGCTCCAGACTTAGGTGCAATATTTTTTTTCCCACGACCACCTGGTGCTCCACTACCACTACCATCATTACCAGCTGACAATGAACGCCCACGACCACGACCTCTTCCACCAGACTTCCTCATTGTTTTGAAAACGTAACCAAAGTAACGGTATTTGTTGCTGTCAAACAACTTACACGGTGAGCTATAACTTCAGTATGATTTAGATATCCCTTTACAGGTGGGTGAGACTGCAAGGAAAATCAGGCACAATATTACACACTCTGTTTTCGGTGGCACCATATGAGAGAGATGCCACACACGCAGGACTGTCACTCAAGCAGAAATGTCAATATTGATCTCCCACTTTTTTTTTTGATTTGTTCAGGGAGAATTTAGAAACCAAATAAAAAAAAAAATAGGCTTTCTATGGCCCACTATTTGAGAGAGAGAGATGGCACACCCAGGAGTCAAGACTGTCACACAAGCAGAAAGGGCAATATTAATCTCCCACTGATTTTTTTTATTTTTTCAGGGAGACTTTAGAAACAAAATAAAATAAAATGATTTTTTCAGGAAGAATTTAGAAACCAAATAAAATAAAATGATTTTTTCAGGGAGAATTTAGAAACCAAACAAAAAAAAAAGTAGGCTTTCTATGGCCCACTATTTGAGAGAGAGATGGCACACCCAGGAGTCAAGACTGTCACACAAGCAGAAAGGGCAATATTAATCTCCCACTGTTTTTTTTTTTTATTTTTTCAGGGAGACTTTAGAAACAAAATAAAATAAAATGATTTTTTCAGGAAGAATTTAGAAACCAAATAAAATAAAATGATTTTTTCAGGGAGAATTTAGAAACACAATAGAAAAATAGGCTTTCTATGGCCCAGTGCCCACTATTTGAAAGAGAGAGATGGCACACCCAGGAGTCAGGAGTGGCACACAAGCAGAAAGGGCAATATTAATCTCCCACTGATTTCTTTTTGATTTTTTCAGGGAGAATTTAGAAACACAATAAAAAAAAATAGGCTTTCTATGGCCCAGTGCCCACTATTTGAAAGAGAGAGATGGCACACCCTGGAGTCAGGAGTGGCACACAAGCAGAAAGGGCAATATTAATCTCCCACTGATTTTTTTTTTTTCAGGGATACTTTTGAAACAAAATAAAATAAAATGATTTTTTCAGGAAGAATTTAGAAACCAAATAAAATAAAATGATTTTTTTCAGGGAGAATTTAGAAACCAAATAAAAAAAAATTAGGCTTTCTATGGCCCACTATTTGAGAGAGAGATGGCACACCCAGGAGTCACAACTGGCACACAAGCAGAAAGGGCAATATTAATCTCCCACTGATTTTTTTTTTTTTTCAGGGAGACTTTAGAAACAAAATAAAATAAAATGATTTTTTCAGGAAGAATTTAGAAACCAAATAAAATAAAATGATTTTTTCAGGGAGAATTTACAAACCAAATAAAAAAAAAATAGGCTTTCTATGGCCCACTATTTGAGAGAGAGAGATGGCACACCCAGGAGTCAGGAGTGGCACACAAGCAGAAAGGGCAATATTAATCTCCCACTGATTTCTTTTTGATTTTTTCAGGGAGAATTTAGAAACACAATAAAAAAAAATAGGCTTTCTATGGCCCAGTGCCCACTATTTGAAAGAGAGAGATGGCACACCCAGGGGTCAGGAGTGGCACACAAGCAGAAAGGGCAATATTAATCTCCCACTGATTTCTTTTTTATTTTTTCAGGGAGAATTTAGAAACACAATAAAAAAAATAGGCTTTCTATGGCCCAGTGCCCACTATTTGAAAGAGAGAGATGGCACACCCAGGGGTCAGGAGTGGCACACAAGCAGAAAGGGCAATATTAATCTCCCACTGATTTCTTTTTTATTTTTTCAGGGAGAATTTAGAAACACAATAAAAAAAAAATAGGCTTTCTATGGCCCAGTGCCCACTATTTGAAAGAGAGAGATGGCACACCCAGGAGTCAGGAGTGGCACACAAGCAGAAAGGACAATATTAATCTCCCACTGATTTCTTTTTGATTTTTTTCAGGGAGAATTTAGAAACACAATAAAAAAAAAACGAGGCTTTCTATGGCCCAGTGCCCACTATTTGAAAGAGAGAGATGGCACACCCAGGAGTCAGGAGTGGCACACAAGCAGAAAGGGCAATATTAATCTCCCACTGATTTCTTTTTGATTTTTTCAGGGAGAATTTAGAAACACAATAAAAAAAAAATAGGCTTTCTATGGCCCAGTGCCCACTATTTGAAAGAGAGAGATGGCACACCCAGGAGTCAGGAGTGGCACACAAGCAGAAAGGGCAATATTAATCTCGCACTGATTTCTTTTTGATTTTTTCTGGGAGTATTTAGAAACCCAATAAGAAAAAATTAATAGGCTTTCTATGGCCCACTATTTGAGAGAGAGATGGCACACTCAGGACTGGCACACAAGCCCAAAGGCCAATATTAATCTCCCACTGTTTTTTTTTTTTTTATCAGGGAGAATTTATAAACCCCACAAAAAAAAAAACAGAAAAATGAAAAGGCTTTCTATGGCCCACTATGTGAGAGAGATGGCACACACAGGGATGGCACTCTAGCAGAAATGCCAATCTTAATCTCCCACAAAAAAAAAAAAACAGGGACTGTCCTACAATTACTATCTCCCTGCAGTAATCTCAGCCAGGTATGGCAGGCCGCAATAAGGAGTGGACTGATGCACAAATGAAATAAAAAGTGTGGACAAACAAAAAAGATAGCTGTGCAGAAAGGAAGGAACAACAGGATTTGTGCTTTGAAAAAAGCAGTTGGTTTGCACAGCGGCGTACACACAGCAATGCAGCTATCAGGGAGCCTTCTAGGGCAGCCCAATGAGCTACAGCGCTGAGGAAAAAAAAATGTAGCTTCCACTGTCCCTGCAAGCAAAAAGTGGTGTTGGACAGTGGAAATCGCTACAGCACAAGCGGTTTGGTGGTTAATGGACCCTGCCTAATGCTATCCCTGCTTCTGACGAAGCGGCAGCAACCTCTCCCTAGGCTCAGATCAGCGGCAGTAAGATGGCGGTCGGCGGGAACGCCCCTTTAGAGCCCCTGTGACGCCGCAGACAGCAAGCCAATCACTGCATTGCCCTTCTCTAAGATGGTGGGGACCAGGACCTATGTCATCACGCTGCCCACACTCTGCGTCCACCTTCATTGGCTGAGAAATGGCGCTTTTCGCGTCATTGAAACGCGACTTTGGTGCGAAAGTCGCGTACCGCATGGCCGACCCCACACAAGGGTCGGATCGGGTTTCATGAAACCCGACTTTGCCAAAAGTCGGCGACTTTTAAAAATGAACGATCCGTTTCGCTCAACCCTAGTTAGCGCTTACGATGCCATCATCAGCATCACTATTCCGGTTATCTATATGCTGAAGCAGACTTTGAATAGCATGTGGGAGGAGGTGGTGGTCCCAGAGGAAGAGAAGGAAGCAGAGGAGGATGCAGAGGGATAACATTGTCTAAAAACTCCAGACTGTAGTTAAATCACCCACCAGAGCCGTGGGGTACTTGGTACAGGGTCAGGAACTTAAGAGGATGTGTCACGGCGGCAACCCCATCTGTGGCTCTTGGCGCCCATGTAAAAGGAAATTGATTAAAGTTTGTGTTCATGACGCGACCTTTGGTATTCGGTCAATGAGGACCGACGCTGCTTAAAGTGGTCCTCTGGGGTGATGTTATGGCAGCTAGATGGTATAACTTCCCACAGGTGAAGTAGGTACCCAGTGCTCCTGATGTATAGGTGAAGATGGTGAGAGGTGCAGTAAAGAATGGAGGACACAGGTTTGCAGTCTCTTTACCTGGTTTACTGTAGATTTCAGGCAACCACTGTCAAGGGCACAAGATCACATGTACAGGCAGGGTCCGGCTGGCTTGGAAGTGAATTCAGAGTCCCCTTTACCAGTTGGAGTTAGAAGCCATCCTATTAGCACGGTGATGTTGTAGTCTTTTACTGCCTATGGCTTCTGGCAAAGTCCTCACAGTTCTCTCTGTCCTCCATATAGGTTAGGACACAAACCCGTATGACAGTTGACTTGAGCCTTTTTACAGGGTCTCTATCACAACCTGGGATCTATGTGCCACTGTGCCTCCTGGGTATTAGGGTGAACAGGTTACTTAAAGTCCAGCTGTCCTGCCGGTTTCTGCTGTGCCTCTTAGATTCCGACACAACATCGGTCTTCTGGCTACCGGAATCTGCGCTCAGTCAGGGAGGTAGCCCAAACGCTGCTATTCTCCCCTGTTGTCACTCTCCTGTGCTCCACTCTCCTGCACACTCACTAAACAATATTCTTCCTTTCGTATTCTCTCTTTCTCCAGGAGCTGCATCAACTCTGGCTGCATGGCCCCTTCAGTGCTTCTGACACTCAATATCTGACTGCTCTCTTCTCTGTCCTCTGACAGACTGCCTGACTTCCTTTCCCTCCAGACCAGAATATAGGGAAGCTCCCCTTAACCCAAGATCAGAGCTCCCCCTTCTGGCCTGGAGTATAAACATGTTGTGTGCACTGTGTTTACCTGGTGAAAGAGATCTTCGTTCGCTTCCAAGCGTGACATCACACTCCCCATGAGGAAAGCAATACCACTGTAACAACCAGGACACTGGGGTGTTACACTCACCAACCCCCCCTCCCCCCCCCCCCCCGTTAAATCCAATACTCCCAGACTGGGAAAAGAAAACAACAATAACAAGTTAACCCCTTCATGACCCAGCCTATTTTGACCTTAAAGACCTTGCCGTTTTTTGCAATTCTGACCAGTGTCCCTTTATGAGGTAATAACTCAGGAACGCTTCAACGGATCCTAGCGGTTCTGAGATTGTTTTTTCGTGACATATTGGGCTTCATGTTAGTGGTAAATTTAGGTCAATAAATTCTGCGTTTATTTGTGATAAAAACGGAAATTTGGCGAAAATTTTGAAAATTTCGCAATTTTCACATTTTGAATTTTTATTCTGTTAAACCAGAGAGATATGTGACACAAAATAGTTAATAAATAACATTTCCCACATGTTAACTTTACATCAGCACAATTTTGGAAACAAAATTTTTTTTTGTTAGGAAGTTATAAGGGTTAAAATTTGACCAGCGATTTGTCATTTTTACAACGAAATTTACAAAACCATTTTTTTTAGGGACCACCTCACATTTGAAGTCAGTTTGAGGGGTCTATATGGCTGAAAATACCCAAAAGTGACACCATTCTAAAAACTGCACCCCTCAAGGTACTCAAAACCACATTCAAGAAGTTTATTAACCCTTCAGGTGCTTCACAGCAGCAGAAGCAACATGGAAGGAAAAAATGAACATTTAACTTTTTAGTCACAAAAATTATCTTTTAGCAACAATTTTTTTATTTTCCCAATGGTAAAAGGAGAAACTGAACCACGAAAGTTGTTGTCCAATTTGTCCTGAGTACGCTGATACCTCATATGTGGGGGTAAACCACTGTTTGGGCGCACGGCAGGGCTTGGAAGGGAAGGAGCGCCATTTGACTTTTTGAATCAAAAATTGGCTCCACTCTTTAGCGGACACCATGTCACGTTTGGAGAGCCCCCGTGTGCCTAAAAATTGGAGCTCCCCCACAAGTGACCCCATTTTGGAAACTAGACGCCCCAAGGAACTTATCTAGATGCATAGTGAGCACTTTGAACCCCCAGGTGCTTCACAAATTAATCCGTAAAAATGAAAAAGTACTTTTTTTTCACAAAAAAATTCTTTTAGCCTCAATTTTTTCATTTTCACATGGGCAACAGGATAAAATGGATCCTAAAATGTGTTGGGCAATTTCTCCTGAGTACACCAATACCTCACATGTGGGGGTAAACCACTGTTTGGGCACATGGTAAGGCTCGGAAGGGAAGGAGCGCCATTTGACTTTTTGAATGAAAAATTATTTCCATCGTTAGCGGACTCCATGTCGCGTTTGGAGAGCTCCTGTGTGCCTAAACATTGGCGCTCCCCCACAAGTGACCCCATTTTGGAAACTAGACCCCCCAAGGAACTTATTTTGATGCCTAGTGAGCACTTTAAACCCTCAGGTGCTTCACAAATTGATCTGTAAAAATGAAAAAGTACTTTTTTTTCACAAAAAAATTATTTTCGCCTCAATTTTTTCATTTTCACATGGGCAGTAGGGTAAAATGGATCATAAAATTTGTTGGGCAATTTCTCCCGAGTACGTCGATACCTCATATGTGGGGGTAAACCACTGTTTGGGCACTCGGCAGGGCTCGGAAGGGAAGGCGCGCCATTTGACTTTTTGAATGGAAAATTAGCTCCAATTGTTAGCGGACACCATGTCGCGTTTGGAGAGCCCCTGTGTGCCTAAACATTGGAGCTCCCCCACAAGTGACCCCATTTTGGAAACTAGACCCCCCAAGGAACTTATCTAGATGCATATTGAGCACTTTAAACCCCCAGGTGCTTCACAGAAGTTTATAACGCAGAGCCATGAAAATAAAAAATAATTTTTCTTTCCTCAAAAATGATTTTTTAGCCTGGAATTTCCTATTTTGCCAAGGATAATAGGAGAAATTGGACCCCAAATATTGTTGTCCTGTTTGTCCTGAGTACGCAGATACCCAATATGTGGGGGTAAACCACTGTTTGGGCGCACGGCAGGGCTCGGAAGGGATGGCACGCCATTTGGCTTTTTAAATGGAAAATTAGCTCCAATCATTAGCGGACACCATGTCACGTTTGGAGAGCCCCTGTGTGCCTAAACATTGGAGATCCCCCAGAAATGACACCATTTTGGAAACTAGACCCCCAAAGGAACTAATCTAGATGTGTGGTGAGGACTTTGAACCCCCAAGTGCTTCACAGAAGTTTATAACGCAGAGCCATGAAAAAAAAAAAAAATTATTTTCTCAAAAATGATCTTTTAGCCTGCAATTTTTTATTTTCCCAAGGGTAACAGGAGAAATTTGACCCCAAAAGTTGTTGTCCAGTTTCTCCTGAGTACGCTGATACCCCATATGTGGGGGTAAATCACTGTTTGGGCACATGCCGGGGCTCGGAAGTGAAGTAGTGACGTTTTGAAATGCAGACTTTGATGGAATGCTCTGTGGGCGTCACGTTGCGTTTGCAGAGCCCCTGATGTGGCTTAACAGTAGAAACCCCCCACAAGTGACCCCATTTTGGAAACTAGACCCCCAAAGGAACTTATCTAGATGTGTGGTGAGCACTTTGAACCCCCAAGTGCTTCATAGAAGTTTATAATGCAGAGCCGTGAAAATAATAAATACGTTTTCTTTCCTCAAAAATAATTATTTAGCCCAGAATTTTTTATTTTCCCAAGGGTTACAGAAGAAACTGGACCCCAAAAGTTGTTGCGCAGTTTCTCCTGAGTACGCTGATACCCCATATGTGGGGGTAAACCACTGTTTGGGCACATGCCGAGGCTCGGAAGTGAAGTAGTGACGTTTTGAAATGCAGACTTTGATGGAATGCTCTGTGGGCGTCACGTTGCGTTTGCAGAGCCCCTGATGTGGCTTACCAGTAGAAACCCCCCACAAGTGACCGCATTTTGGAAACTAGACCCCGAAAGGAACTTATCTAGATGTGTGGTGAGCACTTTGAACCCCCAAGCGCTTCATAGAAGTTTATAATGCAGAGCCGTGAAAATAATAAATACGTTTTCTTTCCTCAAAAATAATTATTTAGCCCAGAATTTTTTAATTTTCCCAAGGGTAACAGGAGAAATTTGACCCCAATATTTGTTGTCCAGTTTCTCCTGAGTATGGTGATACCCCATATGTGGGGGTAAACTACTGTTTGGGCACATGCCGGGGCTTGGAATTGAAGTAGTGACGTTTTGAAATGCAGACTTTGATGGAATGCTCTGCGGGCGTCACGTTGCGTTTGCAGAGCCCCTGATGTGCCTAAACAGTAGAAACCCCCCACAAGTGACCCCATTTTGGAAACTAGACCCCGAAAGGAACTTATCTAGATGTGTGGTGAGCACTTTGAACCCCCAAGTGCTTCATAGAAGTTTATAATGCAGAGCCGTGAAAATAATAAATACGTTTTCTTTCCTCAAAAATAATTATTTAGCCCAGAATTTTTTATTTTCCCAAGGGTTACAGGAGAAATTGGACCCCAAAAGTTGTTGTCCAGTTTCTCCTGAGTACGCTGATACCCCATGAGTGGGGGTAAACCACTGTTTGGGCACACGTCGGGGCTCAGAAGGGAAGTAGTGACTTTTGAAATGCAGACTTTGATGGAATGGTCTGCGGGTGTCACGTTGCGTTTGCAGAGCCCCTGGTGTGCCTAAACAGTAGAAACCCCCACAAGTGACCCCATTTTAGAAATTAGACCCCCCAAGGAACTTATCTAGATATGTGGTGAGCACTTTGAACCCCCAAGTGCTTCACAGACGTTTACAACGCAGAGCCGTGAAAATAAAAAATCATTTTTCTTTCCTCAAAAATTATGTTTTAGCAAGCATTTTTTTTGATTCACAAGGGTAACAGGAGAAATTGGACCCCAGTAATTGTTGCGCAGTTTGTCCTGAGTATGCTGGTACCCCATATGTGGGGGTAAACCACTGTTTGGGCACACGTCAGGGCTCGGAAGTGAGGGAGCACCATTTGACTTTTTGAATACGAGATTGGCTGGAATCAATGGTGGCGCCATGTTGCGTTTGGAGACCCCTGATGTGCCTAAACAGTGGTAACCCCTCAATTCTACCTCCAACACTAACCCCAACACACCCCTAACCCTAATCCCAACTGTAGCCATAACCCTAAACACAACCCTAACCGCAACACACCCCTAACCACAACCCTAACCCCAACACACCCCTAACCATAACCACAACCCTAATTCCAACCCTAACCCTAAGGCTATGTGCCCACGTTGCGGATTCGTGTGAGATATTTTCGCACCATTTTTGAAAAATCCGCGGGTAAAAGGCACTGCGTTTTACCTGCGGATTTTCCGCGGATTTCCAGTGTTTTTTGTGCGGATTTCACCTGCGGATTCCTATTGAGGAACAGGTGTAAAACGCTGCGGAATCCGCACAAAGAATTGACATGCTGCGGAAAATACAACGCAGCGTTTCCGCGTGGTATTTTCTGCACCATGGGCACAGCGGATTTGGTTTCCATATGTTTACATGGTACTGTAAACCTGATGGAACACTGCTGCGAATTCGCAGCCAAATCCGCACCGTGTGCACATAGCCTAATTCTAAAGGTATGTGCACACGCTGCGGAAAATGCTGCGGATCCGCAGCAGTTTCCCATGAGTTTACAGTTCAATGTAAACCTACGGGAAACAAAAATCGCTGTGCCCATGCTGCGGAAAAACTGCACGGAAACGCAGCGGTTTACATTCCGCAGCATGTCACTTCTTTGTGCGGATTCCGCAGCGGTTTTACAACTGCTCAAATAGAAAATCGCAGTTGTAAAACCGCAGTGAAATGCGCAGAAAAACCGCGGTAAATCCGCCATAAATCCGCAGCGGTTTAGCACTGCGGATTTATCAAATCCGCAGCGGAAAAATCCGCAGAGGACCAGAATACGTGTGCACATACCGAAACCCTAACCCTAGCCCTAACCCTAACCCTACCCCTACCCCTAGCCCTAACCCTAACCCTAACCCTACCCCTACCACTACCCCTAGCCCTAACCCTAACCCTACCCCTAGCCCTAACCCTAACCCTAGCCCTAACCCTACCCCTAACCCTAACCCTACCCCTAACCCTACCCCTAACCCTACCCCTAACCCTAACCCTAACCCTATTCTAACATTAGTGGAAAAAAAAAATTTCTTTATTTTTTTATTGTCCCTACCTATGGGGGTGACAAAGGGGGGGGGGTCATTTATTATTTTTTTTATTTTGATCACTGAGATAGATTATATCTCAGTGATCAAAATGCACTTTGGAACGAATCTGCCGGCTGGCAGATTCAGCGGGCGCACTGCGCATGCGCCCGCCATTTTGGAAGATGGCGGCGCCCAGGGAGAAGACGGACGGGACCCCGGCTGGATCGGTAAGTATGATGGGGTGGGGGGGGACCACGGGGGGGGGATCGGAGCACGGGGGGGGGAATCGGAGTGCGGGAGGGGTGGAACGGAGCACGGGGGGCGTGGAACGGAGCACGGGGGGGCTGGAATGGAGCACGGGGGGGTGGAACGGAGCACCGGGGGGGGGGTGGATCGGAGTGCAGGGGGGGTGATTGGAGCACGGGGGGGTGATTGGAGCACGGGGGGAGCGGACAAGAGCACAGGGGGGAGCGGAGCACTGGACGGAGGGGAGCCGGAGCAGTGTACCGGCCAGATCGGAGGGCTGGGGGGGCGATCGGAGGGGTGGGGTGGGGGCACACTAGTATTTCCAGCCATGGCCGATGATATTTCAGCATCGGCCATGGCTGGATTGTAATATTTCACCCGTTATAATGGGTGAAATATTACAAATCGCTCTGATTGGCAGTTTCACTTTCAACAGCCAATCAGAGCGATCGTAGCCACGAGGGGGTGAAGCCACCCCCCCTGGGCTAAACTACCACTCCCCCTGTCCCTGCAGATCGGGTGAAATGGGAGTTAACCCTTTCACCCGATCTGCAGGGACGCGATCTTTCCATGACGTCGCATAGGCGTCATGGGTCGGAATGGCACCGACTTTCATGACGCCTACGTGGCGTCAAAGGTCGGGAAGGGGTTAATAAAAAGACTTGAAAAAAGATTTTTGGTATGCATAGAAACAAGTTAAACAGGTAAAACAGGTTAGACTATGGCTTCCCTTTATGGGAGGAATTAATGCTTTAACGTTACTGGAACATATATTCATAAATATAATAACATCTTTCAAAAAATATAAAACTTTACTTTACAACGGCAAGTACCCTTATGGGTATGCTATCGCTAATGCTTTTTTTATTCAAAGTGCGAAACCTTCATTATTATTTTCACTACAATTCTCAACACTATCTGGATAATAAAAGTACAACAATTCAACATTTTCCTATTCAAAAGAGCAAAAGCAAGCATTAGCCTTACTTCCTTTGGCTAACCCTTACTATGCTTTCTTCTGCATATTTTCTTATCAACTATATAAATGGAGGTAATGTTTTAAATTATGCAATTTATCATTCAAGTCAGTCACTTAAAAAGTAGCAACGATGCGGGGGACCCGTTTTCATTAATGCCCAAGGCATGGCATCCAGACCCTGTCTTCTGCCACGCCAAATGAGTTTTGCTCTTCAGGTCTCTGTCAACAAATGTAAACTTTAAGGCAAAAGTCACTACACAGCTCCTTTAAGAGTTCCATGTAAAACCTAAAATCAATATTTCTAAACATATACCATTTGTCCACTCTTTTCATCCGTTTATATATAGGATTCATAAGTCTATACGTAAAAACTGGTCCATACTCTCGACTGCCTATCCTGATGTACCAGAATTCACAGAACCATTTCTACCATGCTTCAACAGAGCACCTAACCTGAGGGATACTCTGGTCAAAGCGAATATTGGCCCAAAATTGCCTATTAAACAATGGTTTCTACAGAAACCAAGAGAGGGGACTTTTCCCTGCTTACATTGCGTTCAATGCAATAATGTCCTGAAAGGGGATAAAGTGGTACACCCTTTCTCTGGTAAGGAATTTAAGATCAAAAATTTTTTCACATGCGACTCGGCATGCATGGTATATATCATCAATAGTGTTGAGCATTCCGATTGTCACTATACCCGGGTATAAATGCTGCAGGGGAAACTGCAGCCAGCAGCAACGGAGCTAAACCAGAAACCGGGTAACTAACATGAACACCAACAAGACCTTTCACACGAGACAGAATGACCAGGTAAAGCAGAAGGACCTAAGATCATGTGGCAAAGTGGGAGGTGGTGAGGGGGCGGAGCCAGACACCAGGGAAACAGAGAAGGAACAAGCATAAAAGAATAGTGAAACAAGCCGAAGTCGTAGCCAGGAGATTACAAGATACCAACAGGAAGAGTCAGAGAATAGTCAGAAGCCTAGCCAGGGGTCAGTAATCCAGGAAAGCAAATAAAGCAGGTGACAGCAAGACACAAAGCAAGCCAACATACTACAGAGGTCAAGCATACAGACTGAAGAAAACCTATAGCTGACAAGGATACCAGGTTAGGAGCGAGTATAAATAGCCCTCCCATCTTGAAAGAGAGGCTAAGAACATTAACCCTTGAGAGTACAAGACATAACCTTGTCCTAACGATGACAGTACCCCCCCTTAATGGGGGGCCACTGGACCCCCAGGCTTCTCAGGGTACCTGGCATGAAAAGCCCACACCAGTCGATCAGCATGCACAGAACTGGCCGGAACCCATGACCGATCCTTAATAGAATAACCCTTCCAATGTATTAAGTACTGAAGCCTTCGACGCATCCACTGTGAATCAATGATGCGCCCTACCTTATACTCCGGATGACCCTCTACCAACACTGGCAGAACATTAGATGAGGAATCTTCTCTAACCGTCCCCATGGGTTTTAATAGGAACCTGTGAAAGACATTTGATATTGTGAAGGAGGTGGGCAACTGTAATCTATAGGCCACCTGGTTGATCACCTCTAATATCTTGTATGGAGCTATAAACCTGGGGCACAACTTCATAGAGGGTACTTTAAGTTTGATGTTACGGATAGACAACCACACCTTCTCCACCACAGTCAGTGTAGGAGCTGACCCCCTCCTCCTGTCTGCAAAATATTTGTACCTCCTTTGAGCTTTGGAGATATTACCCTGAACCTCCCTCCAAAGGGTTCTTAACTGTTGCACCAGACCCTCAGCACCAGGGCAACCAGAATCCATGCGGGAAAATTCTCCAAATTGCGGGACAAATCCATAGTTGACCTGAAAAGGAGATTTGCCAGTAGACTCATTAATACGACAGTTGAATGCAAATTCAGCGATGGGTAATACCTCACACCAGTCCTCCTGTCTAGAAGAGGCAAGGCATCTTAAAATTTGTTCCAACGACTGGTTGGTGCGTTCAGTCTGACCATTAGATTCCGGGTGATAAGCAGAGGAGAAAGACAATGTAACCCCCAATTTCTTACAAAAAGCCCTCCAAAATCTAGCAACAAATTGCACACCCCTGTCAGACACCACATTCACAGGGACCCCATGCAACCAAACTATATGCTGAATGAACAAACGAGCTAAGGTTTCAGCTGAAGGCAATGCACATAATGGCACAAAGTGGGCTTGTTTAGAAAATCTATCAACCACTACTCAGACTACAGCGTTGCCCTTTGAAGGAGGAAGATTAGTGATAAAATCCATGGACAGGTGTGTCCAAGGTTTATCCGGAATTGGCAAAGGAACCAATTTCCCGGCCGGCCGGCCCAGAGAGCTCTTAGAGCAAGCACACACCCCACAAGTATACACAAATTTTTTAATATCAGTACCCATAGATGGCCACCAAAAATTCCTAGCTACTGCCCCCCGGGTAGCTGCAATCCCAATTCTTGCCGAAGTGTGAGACGGAAATGATGATGAGGGTTTATTCTTGGGAGCTTGTGACTGTGCTCCCAAAATCTCTCTCTGTAACTCAGATGAGATTTCAGCCACAACCACTCCAGGTTGAAGAATGGAGGAAGGATGTTCTGGAGGGGACACAGAATCAAAACTTCGGGATAAGGCATGCGCCTTTATATTTTTAGATCCTGGTCGGAACATAATGGTAAAATGAAACCGAGAAAAAAAAAGTGCCCACCGAGCCTGTCTGGGGGTCAATCTCTTAGCAGACTCGATATAGGCCAAATTTTTATGATCAGTGATGATCGTAACAGGATGAACAGCCCCCTCCAAAAATGTAGAAAATAGAAGTGCGCACAATCAGCCTGTTACACCAATTTCACCTCCCTGTAGCTGTAAAGCGTGCTTCAGCCACTCCGGACTATGGGTGCTCATTCAGAGGAAAAAAAAAACTGTCTCAAATGGTAAAAGGCATGAAGGAAAAGAAGAGCACTCACCGTCCGTACAAAAGGTCCGTTCTTTATTGATTTATGGCTTCACAGTAAAATAGCAGGACATGGCAGGGAGAAACAATGGAGAAGGACGACGGCCGTTTCACGCTACTGCGCTTCTACGGGTCCGATGATGATCAGTCAGGGAAGTAGACGAAACACTGCTATTCTCACCTGGTGTCACTCTACTGTGCTCCACTCTCCTGCACGCTCGCAGACAACGCGTTTTGATCTATGCGATCTTACTCATGACATGATTAAGATCGCATAGATCGAAACGTGTTTTCTATCCTCATGACTGCATTCACCTTTGAGCAAGGATTTTAATCATGCTATATTTATATGCACCAATAAAGAATTTCAAGATTTTAGGAGCTGGAGTACACACCTTTTCCTCATCTTCCATTGCTGCACGTCTTGGTCGGGACGAGATCGCCGTGCTCCTTTGGTCTGTCGGTGAGCTGGCTGTGGTTTTTAGCCTTATTTTTCTATATAGTTGAAGCTTTTAGTGTGCTGCATTGATCTTAATTGCAGTCTGTGATATCTTTAGTGTGGCTTCTGTGCCTGTTGTTGCTGCTGCTGCAGATGTTAACACAAATGTGTGGAAATGTGAACAGTTATGGTTGGTCTACATCTGCTGGGTTGGCTGTAGAGGAGAACGTGTCTTTCCCTATTATACTATTTCTACTCTCATGAAATTGATGCCACTTCAGTGGTTTCAGGCCCTCATTTTTTGAAATTTGAAAACTCCTGATTGGGTCTCCATCTGCTTAGTTGACTGTAGTGGAAGGGGTGTCAGTCCCTATTATACTATTTGTACTCTCATGAAATTGACGCCATTTTGATGGTGTCACACCCTCATTTTTTTAAATTTGAAGACTCCTGGTTGGGTCTCCATCTGCTGGTTTGGCTGTAGTGGAAGATGTGTCGGTCCCTGTTACACTATTTCTAGGGTGGTAAAATTGATGTCACTTTGGTGTTGTCTGCTATTAATGTTTGGAGATGTGAACACTCCTGGTTGGGTGTTCATCTGCTGGTTTGGCTGTAGAAGAAGAGGCATCAGTCCATATTATACTATTTCTACTGTGGGGAAATTGATGGAACTTATTTGATGTCTGGCAATAATTTTTGTAAATGTGTATACTCCTGGTTGGGTCTCTTTTGTGTGTGCTGGCTGTAGCAACAGGCCTCCACTTCCTTAGACTCAACTACCTGCTATTATCCTTAGATTGTTCTGACAGTAGTAGTCTACAAAACTAATATTTGTGCCACCTGAGTTTGGCTTAGCTTGAAAGCAGGTTCAGCTGTTGCATATGGTATCAGGATCTGCAGCACAGCAGGCCTACACCAATCCCTCACCCATCTCATCTTAATTTGAAGTTCAATTCAAGCTGTAAAGTCCCCAGACCCTAAAGCCCCCGTCACACATAGTGAGATCGCTAGCGAGATCGCTGCTGAGTCTCAAGTTTTGTGACGCAACAGCGACCTCAGTAGCGATTTCGCTATGTGTGACACGTAGCAGCGACCAGGCCCCTGCTGTGAGATCGCTGGTCGTGTCGGAATGGCCTTGACCTTTTTTTGATTGTTGAGGTCCCGCTGGGTAGCACACATCGCTGTGTTTGACACCTTACCAATGACCTCATGACAGGACGTCCCTCATTGAGGTCTGTTAATCGTCATGAAATAGCTGCCATGTGACATCGTTGTACAGGTCGCTACTGGTCGCCGCATCGCTGCTGCGTCGTTGGGGAGATCTCACAGTTTGACATCTCACCAGCGACCACATAGCGACGCAGCAACGATCCCTGACAGGTCGTATCGTTGTCGGGATCGCTTTAGCGTCGCTATGTGTGACGGGGCCTTTAAATCTCATGCATGGCTGATTGCTGCCTTGCCATTTTTAATTTTTTTACTGTGGGTGAAATGAGACCACTTTCATTGTGTCTGCCCCTAATTTGATGTGTTTTGGCAGATTTTACGCTCGTTCTAAGGTGTTGTGTATGCTTTTCTTTTTGCTTCCTATTGACTTGAATGGAATTCCATTTTTTTCGTTAACACAGAGCTGAATGAATGTGTCGCATGGATTTATGTCTTTTTACATCAATTAAGGAATGTGCCCCTAAGATTTTGAGGGGCCATCACATCCATGGAGACTACCTCAATCAGAGGAAAACTTTCACACCCTATGAACTCCTCCAATATTTACTGCCACAACAGTTTATCCCTTTCCCATATTGATAGTTCTGCTTCATGTCACTTGTCTCACTTACTGCATTATCCCTGTGTCCTGTTGTGTTTAAATATGTGACTCTTCAGATTTTGTTTTATACTATGCCTGATGAAGAGACTTGAGTAGTCTCAAAAGCTTGCTATTTATTAGGGTCTTTTCAATTAGCTATTACAATTTATCAATCACTGATTATTTTCAAATTTTAATATTTTTACTTTCTTTGGAGTCTGCAATTAGGCAGGAAAGGAAATGTCTGCAAAGTTAGATCAAGCAACAGCAGCATCAGTACAGTCCAACCCTATAAAGCAGTGGGTAACCAGGAGTTGTGTAAAAGAGTTAAGAAGGGACAGGATGTCCCCATTTTTGGGCTAAAAATGGCAGCATAACCAGCTGCAGTAAAGTCCTGCACTATGAAACAGTGGGCAGCCCGGAAGTGGGCTTAGCAGCAGCAGTACTGTAACGTAGATGAAATGATGGACAGGGAGTATAAGCCAAGTAGAGAAAGGTCCATCAGCAATGTCTGCAAAATCGTGATAAATGTCAGTCAGTGCACAGTTAGTCTAACAGATAAATGATATGGCTACTTTAATCATCGGTAGACATCAATGCATAATCCATGCCTGTTTTACTTTGACAAATGTCAGGTTTTTCACACTAGTAGCAGATCATCTGGCCCACTTTCATGTGATAAATCCACTGGCCACACTGAATACCCTCTCTGATGTTACACTGTAGGCTGGACATGACAGTACTCCCATTGCAAGCTAGGCCATTCTTGTTACTGGTCAAATTTATTGACCCTGAATTCCATGAGATTGCGCTCAAGGTATTAGTTTGAGAAAGAACACAGTCTTGGTACAACTGAACCTGACGGTTTAGATGGTGTGTCTGTGCTTGCTGAACTGTGCCGAGTTGTTGCAATGACTGAAAAAATATATGGTCCATAATGTGAAATATACTACAGATGTTGCTGCTGGCTTGGCTACTTGTTGCAGTTCTAACACTGGAACAAGAGAGGAATCAATTTGTCTCCATGGCTCGCAGAGAGGTCTGCTCGTCAGTCATGCGGATGGCAGGTGTTAGCTCTGACAAGGCTTTGCAGAGCATGTAACAGAAATTAGCCTGGTAGCATGCCTTTTGGACTCTCTTTTGGAAGCTGGATAAAGTTTCCCTATTTTGCTTTTATGGTGTGGGTCTAATAATTGTGGCTATCTAGTAGTTATTCATTTTCTTTATGGTTACAATATGTCTGACCTCCCACAAGCACTGCAGCATACAGCATGCTTGGTTCGCCAGCACAACTGTGGGCCCCATTGTTTCATTGTTTACTCCATCTTTGTCGGTTCGTTGACCAGCATAATAGTCATCATCATTTTTACTTTGACTATCTGCCTCATCCTCTGCCTGCGCAAAGTTTATGTCCTCCTCCATTTCCACCTGCTGCTGCTCCTCTTCCAGTTCATCCTCCTCCTCCTCTTTCTTCTACAAATCCTGAATCATATTATTTGGATCTTGAGGGTCCCCAACAGATACTGGGCAGCACTGAACAGCTGCAATTTGTGTTCTTCCTAACTCCCCTTTTGAATTCTGGTGAGCGTTTTTTCCTGAATACATATTAGCAGAATTATATTGCTGATTCCACACGTGTCCCTTCTGGCAAATTTTGTCACCTCTTGAAAGGGCTTCAGTAAGCAATACGCATTCCTCATTGGCTGTCAAAAGAAAGATCTGAAAGTAACCCATGATCCATCTGGATTGCTGCATGATGTAGTTTATTACCACTTAAGATTGCAACAAACACAGCGTTGAATGACAGCAAACCAAATTGTGCTCTGGTAAGCAGCTTGCTTTGCCACATAATACCATTGTCATCACAATTCTCAAGCATGTATATCTGTGAGAGAAATCTTGCACTATTAAATTTAGAAGGTGTGCTATGCATGGAGCATTTTACCTAACTGTAAGTTAGCCAAAATGTTTCAGACACTGTTGCTCATGACTATTATAGGTTGCGGTTCACGGGGAACAAGTGAACAGGTGAGCCATGCAGAGCAGTAATCCACCTGCTGTGTGGCTTTTCTCCCAGAGTCTTTCAAGCTCTAAAACTGGTGTAAAAGTACATAATATGCTATTGTAGGTGGATACAAATGTAGTTCCCAGTTGCAGAGACCTGACCAGCTGTCCCAGATGTGGTGGTGCATGCTGCACAAAGAATCGTTTGGCTTCAATATTCAACATGCAAAAGAACTTCCACACAAGAAAATGACTTGCCACCACCCTCCCCAGACCTTTCTGGCACTTTCTAGCCTCCTCCACTAATAGTTTTACTTTCTCCTGATTACAGGAAAAACTGATTTTGCTCCAGAGGATATTTTTTGACTCACAAAGCCAGAGATGTATGTCACCAATGCCAGCAACCTCCTCCTCTAATGACTTCACCTCTTCATCACCTCTGTCTGTTTCCCAAGTTTTGTCCAACACAGAATCATCATCATCATAATTTTCATCGTCATCCATGATTTGTCTGAAAAATGCCTCTGTGTGGGAAATGGCTGGCGATCCTTGCCATATATTATGATGTCCATCCTATGGTTTACCACAGTCCAGAGTACTACACACATGGTCAAAATTGTTGGTATCCCTCATTTAAGGACATAAAAATCCACAATGGTCACAGAAATAACATGAATCTGACAAAAGTAATAACAAATAAAAAATATTTGAAAATGAACAAATGAAAGTCAGACGATGCTTCCAAAAAATAAAAAATAAAACTCATGAAATAGGCCTGGACAGAAATAATGGTAGCCCTGAAAATAATGTGACAAAAGGGACATATTAAAAAAGGTGTCTACAATAAGTGAGTGGGCCTGTATATAGGGCTACAGATACTCACTGTTCTATTTGATGACATGGTGTGTATCACACTCAACATGGATCAGAGGAAGCAAAGGAAAAAGTTGTCTCAGGAGATTAGAAAGAAAATTAAAGACAAATGTGTTAAAGGTAAAAGTTATAAGACCATCTTCAAGCAGCTTGATGTTCCTGTGACTACAGTTGCACATATTATTCAGAAATTTAAGATCCATGGGACTGTAGCCAACCTCCCGGGACATGGCAGCAGGAGGAAGATTGATGACAAATCAAAGAGATGGATAATATGAATGGTAACAAAGATCCCAGGAAAACTTCTAAACAGATTAACCTCTTCATGACCAAGCCTATTTTGACCTTAATGACCTGGCCGTTTTTTCCAATTCTGACCAGTGTCCCTTTATGAGGTAATAACTCAGGAAGCTTCAACGGATCCTAGCGGTTCTGAGAGTGTTTTTTCATGACATATTGGGCTTCATGTTAGTGGCAAATTTAGGTCAATAATTTTTGTGTTTATTTGTGAAAAAAATGGAAATTTGGCTAAAATTTAGAAAATTTCACAATTTTCAAATTTTGAATTTTTATTCTGTTAAACGAGAGAGTTATGTGACACAAAATAGTTAATAAATAACATTACCCTCATGATTACTTTACATCAGCACAATTTTGGAAACAATTTTTTTTCCAGGAAGTGATAAGGGTAAAAATATGACCAGCGATTTTTCATTTTTACAACGAAATTTACAAAACCATTTTTTTAGGGACCACCTCACATTTGAAGTCAGTTTGAGGGGTCTATATGGCTGAAAATACCCAAAGTGAAACTAATCTAAAAACTGCACCCTTTAAGGTACTCAAAACCACATTCAAAAAGTTTATTAACCCTTCAGGTGCTTCACAGCAGCAGAAGCAACATGGAAGGAAAAAATTAACATTTAACTTTTTAGTCACAAAAATGATGTTTTAGCAACAATTTTTTTATTTTCCCAAGGGTAAAAAGAGAAACTGGACCCCAAAATTTATTGTACAATTTGTCCTGAGTACACCGATACCCCATGGGGGGAACCACTGTTTGGGCGCACAACAGGGCTCGGAAGGGAAGGAGCACCATTTGACTTTTTCAATGAAAAATTGGCTCCAATCATTAGCGGACACCATGTCGTGTTTGGAGAGCCCCTGTGTGCCTAAACATTGGAGCTCCCCAACAAGTGACCCCATTTTGGAAACTAGACCCCCCAAAGAGCTTATATAGATGCATAGTGAGCACTTTGAACACCAAGGTGCTTCACAAATTGATCCGTAAAAATGAAAAAGTACTTTTTTTTCACAAACAATTTCTTTGGTCTCAATTTTTTCATTTTCACATGGGCAACAGGATAAAATGGATCCTTAAATTTATTGAATTTATTGGGCAATTTCTCCTGAGTACACTGATACCTCACATGTGGGGGTAAACCATTGTTTGTGCACACAGCAGGGCTCGGAAGGGAAGGAGCGCCATTTGACTTTTTGAATGAAAAATTAGATCCAATCGTTAGCGGACACCATGTTGCGTTTGGAGAGCCCCTGTGTGCCTAAATATTGGAGCTCCCCCACATGTGACCCCATTTTGGAAACTAGACCTCCCATGGAACTAATCTACATGTACAGTGACCACTTTAAACTCCCAAGTGCTTCACAGAAGTAGCAGAGCCGTGAAAATAAAAAATATTTTTTTTTCCTTAAAAATTATTTTTTAGCCCGCAATTTTTTATTTTCACAAGAGTAACAGGAAAAATTGGACCCCAGAAGTTGTTGTCCAGTTTGTCCTGAGTACGCTGATACCCCATATGTGGAGGGGAATCACTTTTTGGGCACATGTCAGGGCTTAGAAGGGAAGTAGTGACTTTTGAAACGCAGACGTTGATGGAATGGTCTGCGGGCGTCACGTTGCATTTGCAAAGCCCCTGATGTGCCTAAACAGTAGAAACCCCCCCCCCCACAAATTACCCCATTTTGGAAACTAAACCCCCCAAGGGACTTATGTAGATATGTGATGAGCACTTTGAACCCCAAAATGCTTCACAGAAGTTTACAACGCAGAGCCGTGAAAATAAAAAATCATTTTTCTTTCCTCACAAATGATGTTTTAGCAAGCAATTTTTTATTTTCACAAGGGTAACAGGAGAAATTGGACCCCAAAAGTTGTTGCCCAGTTTGTGCTGAGTACACTGATACCCCATATACAGTTACATAGTTACATAGTTATAGTTACATAGTTATTAAGGTTGAAGGAAGACTATACAGTGGGGCAAAAAAGTATTTAGTCAGTCAGCAATAGTGCAAGTTCCACCACTTAAAAAGATGAGAGGCGTCTGTAATTTACATCATAGGTAGACCTCAACTATGGGAAATAAACTGAGAAAAAAAAATCCAGAAAATCACATTGTCTGTTTTTTTATCATTTTTTTTGCATATTATGGTGGAAAATAAGTATTTGGTCAGAAACAAACAATCAAGATTTCTGGCTCTCACAGACCTGTAACTTCTTCTTTAAGAGTCTCCTCTTTCCTCCACTCATTACCTGTAGTAATGGCACCTGTTTAAACTTGTTATCAGTATAAAAAGACACCTGTGCACACCCTCAAACAGTCTGACTCCAAACTCCACTATGGTGAAGACCAAAGAGCTGTCAAAGGACACCAGAAACAAAATTGTAGCCCTGCACCAGGCTGGGAAGACTGAATCTGCAATAGCCAACCAGCTTGGAGTGAAGAAATCAACAGTGGGAGCAATAATTAGAAAATGGAAGACATACAAGACCACTGATAATCTCCCTCGATCTGGGGCTCCACGCAAAATCCCACCCCGTGGGGTCAGAATGATCACAAGAACGGTGAGCAAAAATCACAGAACCATGCGGGGGGACCTAGTGAATGAACTGCAGAGAGCTGGGACCAATGTAACAAGGCCTACCATAAGTAACACACTACGCCACCATGGACTCAGATCCTGCAGTGCCAGACGTGTCCCACTGCTTAAGCCAGTACATGTCCGGGCCCGTCTGAAGTTTGCTAGAGAGCATTTGGATGATCCAGAGGAGTTTTGGGAGAATGTCCTATGGTCTGATGAAACCAAACTGGAACTGTTTGGTAGAAACACAACTTGTCGTGTTTGGAGGAAAAAGAATACTGAGTTGCATCCATCAAACACCATACCTACTGTAAAGCATGGTGGTGGAAACATCATGCTTTGGGGCTGTTTCTCTGCAAAGGGGCCAGGACGACTGATCCGGGTACATGAAAGAATGAATGGGGCCATGTATCGTGAGATTTTGAGTGCAAACCTCCTTCCATCAGCAAGGGCATTGAAGATGAAACGTGGCTGGGTCTTTCAACATGACAATGATCCAAAGCACACCGCCAGGGCAACGAAGGAGTGGCTTCGTAAGAAGCATTTCAAGGTCCTGGAGTGGCCTAGCCAGTCTCCAGATCTCAACCCTATAGAAAACCTTTGGAGGGAGTTGAAAGTCCGTGTTGCCAAGTGAAAAGCCAAAAACATCACTGCTCTAGAGGAGATCTGCATGGAGGAATGGGCCAACATACCAACAACAGTGTGTGGCAACCTTGTGAAGACTTACAGAAAACGTTTGACCTCTGTCATTGCCAACAAAGGATATATTACAAAGTATTGAGATGAAATTTTGTTTCTGACAAAATACTAATTTTCCACCATAATATGCAAATAAAATGTTAAAAAAACAGACAATGTGATTTTCTGGATTTTTTTTTCTCAGTTTGTCTCCCATAGTTGAGGTCTACCTATGATGTAAATTACAGACGCGTCTCATCTTTTTAAGTGGTGGAACTTGCACTATTGCTGACTGACTAAATACTTTTTTGCCCCACTGTATGTCCATCTAGTTCAACCCATAGCCTAACCTAACATGCCCTAACATGTTGATCCAGAGGAAGGCAAAAAAACCCCATGTGGCAAAGAGTAAGCTCCACATTGGGGAAAAAAATTCCTTCCCGACTCCACATACGGCAATCAGACTAGTTCCCTGGATCAACGCCCTATCAAGGAATCTAGTGTATATACCCTGTAACATTATACTTTTCCAGAAAGGTATCCAGTCCCCTCTTAAATTTAAGTAATGAATCACTCATTACAACATCATACGGCAGAGAGTTCCATAGTCTCACTGCTCTTACAGTAAAGAATCCGCGTCTGTTATTATGCTTAAACCTTTTTTCCTCCAACCGCAGAGGATGCCCCCTTGTCCCTGTTTCAGGTCTATGATTAAAAAGATCATCAGAAATGTCTTTGTACTGTCCCCTCATATATTTATACATTAAAATAAGATCACCCCTTAGTCTTCGTTTTTCCAAACTAAATAGCCCCAAGTGTAATAACCTATCTTGGTATTGCAGACCCCCCAGTCCTCTAATAACCTTGGTCGCTCTTCTCTGCACCCGCTCCAGTTCAGCTATGTCTTTCTTAAACACCGGAGACCAGAACCAGTATTCTAAGTGTGGTCGAACTAGTGACTTGTATAGAGGTAAAATTATATTCTCCTCATGAGCATCTATGCCTCTTTTAATGCATCCCATTATTTTATTTGCCTTTGTAGCCGCTGCCTGACACTGGCCACTGAATTTAAGTTTGTCATCCACCCATACACCCAGGTCTTTTTCATTGACGGTTTTGCCCAGAGTTTTAGAATTAAGCACATAATTATACATCTTATTACTTCTACCCAAGTGCATGACCTTACATTTATCCCCATTAAAGCTCATTTGCCATTTATCAGCCCAAGCTTCTAGTTTACATAAATCATCCTGTAATATAAAATTGTCCTCCTCTGTATTGATTACCCTGCAGAGTTTAGTGTCATCTGCGAATATTGAAATTCTACTCTGAATGCCCCCTACAAGGTCATTAATAAATATGTTAAAAAGTAGAGGGCCCAATACTGACCCCTGTGGTACCCCACTGCTAACCGCTACCCAGTCCGAGTGTGCTCCATTAATAACCACCCTTTGTTTCCTATCCCTGAGCCAGCTCTCAACCCACTTGCACATATTTTCCCCTATCCCCATTATTCTCATTTTATGTATCAACCTTTTGTGTGGCACCGTATCAAAAGCTTTTGAAAAGTCCATATACACTACATCCACTGGGTTCCCTTGGTCCAATCCGGAACTTACCTCTTCATAGAAACTGATCAAATTAGTCTGACATGAACGGTCCCTAGTAAACCCATGCTGATACTGGGTCATGAGGTTATTCCTCTTCAGATACTCCAGTATAGCGTCCCTTAGAATGCCCTCCAGGATTTTACCCACAGTAGAGGTTAAGCTTACTGGCCTATAATTTCCGAGTTCAGTTTTTGTTCCCTTTTTGAATATTGGCACCACATTTGCTATACGCCAGTCCTGCGGCACAGACCCTGTTATTATGGAGTCTTTAAAGATTAAAAATAATGGTCTATTGTGATGTGCCTAAACAGTGGAAACCCTCCACAAGTGACCCCCTTTTGGAAACTAGACCCCCAAGGAACTTATATAGATATGTGGTGAGCACTTTGAACCCCCAAGTGCTTCACAGAAGTTTACAACGCAGAGCCATGAAACTAAAAAATCATTTTTCTTTCCTCAAAAATTATGTTTTAGCAAGCAATTTTTTATTTTCACAAGGGTAATAGGAGAAATTGGACACCAATAATTGTTGCCCAGTTTGTCTTGAGTATGCTGGTACCCCATATATGGGGGTAAACTACTGTTTGGGGGCACGTCGGGGCTCGGAAGGGCGGGAGCACCATTTGACTTTTTTGAATACAAGATTGTCTGGAATCAATGGTGGTGCCATGTTGCGTTTGGAGACCCTTGATGTGCCTAAACAGTGGAAACCCCTCAATTCTAACTCCAACACTAACCCCAACACATCCCTAACCCTAATCCCAACTCTAGCCATAACCCTAATCACAACCCTAATCCCAACACACCCCTAACTACAACCCTAACCCCAAAACACCCCTAACCCTAACCATAACCCTAACCACAGCCTAATCTTAACCCTATTTTCAACCCTAGCCCTAATTCCAACCCTAACTCTAATTCCAACCCTAACCCTAAGGCTATGTGCCCACGTTGTGGATTCGAGTGAGATTTTTTCGCACCATTTTTAAAAAATCCGCAGGTAAAAGGCACTGCGTTTTACCTGCGGATTTACCACAGATTTTCAGAGTTTTTTGTGTGGATTTCACCTGCGGATTGCTATTGAGGAACAGGTGTAAAACGCTGCAGAATCCGCACAAAGAATTGACATGCTGCGGAAAATGCAGCACAGCATTTCCGCACTGTATTTTCCGCACCATGGGCACAGCGGATTTGGTTTTCCATATGTTTACATGGTACTGTAAACTTGATGGAAAACTGCTACGAATCCGCTGCGGCCAATCCGCTGTGGATCCGCAGCCAAATCCACACCGTGTGCACATAGCCTAATTCTAACCCTAAACCTAGCCCTAACCCTAAACCTAGCCCTAACCCTAGTGGAAAAAAAAATTCTTAATTTTATTATTGTCCCTACCTATGGGGGTGATAAGGGGGGGGTATTTATAATTTTTTCTATTTTGATCGCTGTGATAGGTTCTATGACAGCAATCAAAATGTACCTGTAATGAATCTGCCGGCCAGCAGATTCGACTGGTGCACTGCACATGCGCCCGCCATTTTGGAAGATGTCGACGCTCATGGAGCAGAGGGACGGACACCGGAAGGGACACCAGAGGTCGGTAAGTATGAGGGGGGATCGGACAGTGGGGGGGAGACAGGACTACGGGGGAAGTGGACAGGAGGACAGAGGGGAGCGGAGGACAGCAATGACAGGACGGAGGACAGAGGGGAGGAGATCGATGGCGGTGGCGGGGGCAGATCGCGGTCTCCAGCCATGGCTGATGCTATTGCACCATTGGCCATGGCTGGATTGTAATATTTCACCAATTTTCATTGGTGAAATATTACTATCGCTCTGATTGAAAGTGAAACGTCACTTTCAACAGCCAATCAGAGCGATCGTAGCCACAGGGGGGCGAAGCCACCCCCACTGGTCTCAAGTACCACTCCCCTTGTCCCTGCAGGTCGGTGAAATTACAGATAACTAGTGTTGAGCATTCCAATACTGCAAATATCGGGTATCGGCCGATGTTTGCTTTATCGGAATTCCGATACCGAGTTCAGATATTTTTGTGATATCGGAAATCGGAATCGGAAGTTCCTGTAAGTCCCCAGTCATCTTCGGCGTGTGCGGTGCGTATGGTTCCCAGGGTCTGGAGGAGAAAATAAAAAATATGGATATACTCACCCCTCCGGCGAACCCTGGCTGTCACCGCTGCGAGCGTCTGCCTCTGTTCCTAAGAATGCAGTGAGAGAAGGACCTTCGATGACGTCACGGTCACCTTCCATGAGCCCTGGCCTAAATCATGTTAAGCATATTTGGAAACAGCTGAAACATGCCGTCTGGAAAAGGCAACCTTCAAACACGAGACAACTGGAGCAGTTTGCTCCTGAGGAGTGGGCCAAAACACCTGTCGAGATGTGCAGAAGTCTCATTGACAGTTACAGGAATCATTTGATTGCAGTGATTGCCTCAAACGGTTGTGCAACAAAATATTAAGTTAACCCCTTAGTGACAGAGCCAATTTGGTACTTAATGACCGAGCCAATTTTTACAATTCTGACCACTGTCACTTTATGAGGTTATAACTCTGGAACGCTTCAACGGATCCCAATGATTCTGAGATTGTTTTTTTTGTCACATATTGTACTTCATGGTAGTGGTAACATTTCTTCGATATTACTTGCGATTATTTATGAAAAAAACGGAAATATGGCGAAAATTTTTAAAATTTTGCAATTTTCAAAATTTGTATTTTTATGCCCTTAAATCAGAGAGATATGTCACGAAAAATAGTTAATAAATAACATTTCCCAAATGTCTACTTTACATCAGCACAATTTTGGAAACAACTTTTTTTTTTGTTAGGGAGTTATAAGGGTTAAAAGTTGACCAGCAATTTCTCATTTTTACAACACCATTTTTTTTTAGGGACCACATCACAAAAGTCATTTTGAGGAGTCTATATGATAGAAAATAATGAAGTGTGACACCATTCTAAAAACTACACCCCTCAAGGTTCTCAAAACCACATTTAAGAAGTTTATTAACCCTTTACGTGCTTCACAGGAACTGAAACAATGTGGAAGAAAAAAATGAACATTTAACTTTTTTTTGCAAACATCTTAATTCATAACCATTTTTTTTATTTTCACATGTGTAAAAACAGAAATGTAACCATAAATTTTGTTATGCAATTTCTCATGAATACGCCAATACCCCATATGTGGGGGTAAACCACTTTTTGGGCGCACCGCAGAACTTGGAAGTGAAGGAGCGCCGTTTGACTTTTTCAATGCAGAATTGGCTGGAATTGAGATCGGACGCTATGTCACGTTTAGAGAGGCCCTGATGTGCCTAAACAATGGAAACCCCCCACAAGTGACACCATTTTGGAAACTAGACCCCTGAAGGACCTTATCTAGATGTGTGGTGAGCACTTTGAACCCCCAAGTGCTTCGCAGAAGTTTATAACGTAGAGCCGTGAAAATAAAAAATCGCTTTTGTTTACACAAAAATGATCTTTTCGCCCACAAATTCTTATTTTCACAAGAGTAACAGGAGAAATTAGACCACAAAAGTTGTTGTGCGATTTCTCCTGAATACGTCAATACCCAATATGTGAGGGTAAACCACTGTTTGGGCGCACCGCAGAGCTTGGAAGGGAAGGAGTGCCGTTTTACTTTTTCAATGTAGAATTGTCTGGAATTGAGATCGGACGCCATGTTGCGTTTGCAGAGCCCCTGGTGTGCCTAAACAGTGGAAACCCCCCACAAGTGACACCATTTTGGAAACTAGACCCCTTAAGGAACTTATCTAGATGTGTGGTGAGAACTTTGAACCCACATGTGCTTCACAGAAGTTTATAACGTAGAGCCGTGAAAATAAAAAATCTTATTTTTTCTACAAAAATGATCTTTTTGCCCCAAAATTTTTATTTTCACAAGGGTAACAGGAGAAATTAGACAGCAAAAGATGTTGTGCAATTCCTCCTGAGTACGTCGATACCCAATATGTGGGGGTAAACCACTGTTTGGGCGCACCGCAGAGCTTGGAAGAGAAGGAGTGCCGTTTTACTTTTTCAATGTAGAATTGTCTGGAATTGAGATCGGACGCCATGTCGCGTTTGGAGAGCCACTGATGTGCCTAAACAGTAGAAATCCCCCACAAGTGACCCCATTTTGGAAACTAGACCCCCCATGGAACTTATCTAGATGTGTGGTGAGAACTTTGAATGCCCAAGTGCTTCATAGAAGTTTAGAATGCAGAGTCGTGAAAATAAAAAATATTTTTTTTCCACAAAAAAGATATTGTAGCCCCCAAGTTTTTATTTTCACAAGGGTAGCAGGAGAAATTGAACCACTAAAGTTGTTGTTCAATTTATCCTGAGTACGCTGATGCCCCATATGTGGGGGTAAACCACTGTTTGGGCGCACGGCAGAGCTCGGAAGGGAAGGAGCGCCGTTTTGGAATGGAGACTTAGATAGAATGGCCTGTGGGCGTTATGTTGCGTTTGCAGAGCCCCTGATGTACCTAAACAGTAGTAACCCCCACAAGTGACCCTGTTTTGGAAACTAGATCCCCCAGGGAACTTATATAGATGTGTGGTGAGAACTTTGAATGCCCAAGTGCTTCACAGAAGTTTATAATGCAGAGTCATAAAAATAAAAAATATTTTTTTTCCACAAAAAAGATATTGTAGCCCCCAAGTTTTTATTTTCACAAGGGTAACAGGAGAAATTGGACCCCAGAAGTTGTTGTCCAATTTATCCCGAATACGCTGATGCCCCATATGTGGGGTAACCCACTGTTTGGGCGCACGGCAGAGCTCAGAGGGGAGGGAGCACCATTTGACTTTTTGAGCGCAAAATTGGCTGTCATGTTTGGAGACTCCCTGATGTACCTAAACAGTGGAAACCCCCCAATTCTAGCTCCAACCCTAACCCCAACACACCCCTAACCCTAATCCCAACCCGATCCATAATCCTAATCACTAACCCTAACGATAATCACAACCCTTACCCCAAAACAACCCTAATGTCAACCCTAACCATAACCCTAATCAAAACCCTAAATCCAACACACCCCTAATCCTAATCTCAACCCTAACCTCAAACCTAACCCTAATCCCAATACACCCCTAATCACAACCCTGACCTTAACCCTAATCCCAAACCTAACCCGAATCCCAAGCGAAACCCTAATGCCAACCCTAACCCTAATACCAACCCTATTCCAAACCCTAACCCTAATCCCAACTCTAACCCTAACTTTAGCCCCAACCCTAGCCCTAACTTTAGCCCCAACCCTAACCCTAGCCCTAAGGCTACTTTCACACTTGCGTCGTTTGGCATCCGTCGCAATCTGTCATTTTGGACAAAAAACGGATCCTGCAAATGTGCCCGCAGGATGCATTTTTTGCCCATAGACTTGTATTGCCGACGGATCGTGACGGATGGCCATACGTCGCGTCCGTCGTGCACTGGATCAGTGTTTTGGTGGACCGTCAGCACAAAAAAACGTTCAATGTAACGTTTTTTTGTACGTCGCATCCGCCATTTCTGACTGCGCATGCGTGGCCGTAACCCCGCCCCCTCCTCCCCAGGACATAGATTGGGCAGCGGATGCGTTGAAAAACTACATCCGCTGCCCACGTTGTGCACAATTTTCACAACGTGCGTCAGTATGTCGGGCCGATGCATTGCAACGGCCCCGTACCGACGTAAGTGTGAAAGAAGCCTAATCCTAAATTTAGCCCCAACCCTAACCCTAAATTTAGCCCCAACCCTAACCCTAAATTTAGCCCTAACCCTAACCCTAGCCCTAACCCTAGCCCTAACCCTAGCCCTAACCCTAATCCTAACCCTAACCCTAGCCCTAACCCTAATCCTAACCCTAGCCCTAACCCTAGCCCTAACCCTAGCCCTAACCCTAACCCTAGCTCTAACCCTATCCCTATCCCTAACCCTAGCCCTAACCCTAATTTTAGCCCCAACTGCTCTTCTCCTGCCGGCCGGCAGATGGAGACAGATTGCGGGTGCACTGCGCATGCGCCCGCCATTTTCTTTTCCCCAGAGGAGCAGCAGGAGGACCCAGGGACACCGGTAAGTATAATAGGGTCCCCGAATCCCCCTATTTCTCTGTCCTCTGATGTGCGATAACATCAGAGGACAGAGAATTACACTTTGCTTTTTTTTTTTTTTTTGCGGTCGCCGGTAAACAGTTAATTACCGGCGATCGCAAAACAGGGGTCGGTAAAACCGACCCCGATCATGCTCTTTGGGGTCTCGGCTACCCCCGGCAGCCAAGACCTCAAAGATTCTCCCGGGGCCGGCCAGCGGGCGCACTGCGCATGCGCCCGCCATTTTGAAGATGGCGGCGCCCACTGGGAGCCACGAGGAGCACCGGGGGAGATAGGTGAGTATCGGGGGGCTATCTGGGACCCCTTTTCTCTGTCCTCTGATGTGCGATCACATCGGAGGAAATAGAAATTAAAAAGAAATCGCGGGTTTTTTTTGCGATCGCCGGTAAACGGTAAAAAAAAACCCGAATCATGTTCTCTGGGGTCTCGGCTACCCCCGGCAGCCGAGACCCCAGAGAAAATCCGACTCTGGGGGGCGCTATTTACTTTTTCAACAGCACTGTTAATTAACGGCGCTGTGGTTTAAGTACCCTTAGCGGCCGCCTTTAAAAGGCGTATCGGCGGTCGCTACGGGGTTAAGGATACCATTTGTTTGTTTTTTATTCTGTGGAAGCGTGGTTGAAAAGCAATATCTGACTTGCATTTGTTCATTTTCATAGATTTTTTAATTACTATTACTTTTGTCAGATTCAAGTTATTTCCATGACTATTGTGGGCTTTTCTGTAATTAAACTAGGGGTATCAACAATTTTGACCACATGTGTATTACAACTGACAGTATCCATACTACCAAGACTAGAAGAACCTGCAAAAAAGATTGGCATTAGAATTGTTTTATCTATGTCTTCCGGTACCACCAAAATATCAAACGAAAGATATTTTTATAATGTAGTATGTTCCTTAACCACCTGAATACTGTGCATTAGGGGACTTTGGTGCAGGTAAGAATCAAATATCATTGAGGGATTGTAAATTCTATTATGTACAACATTAACTGTTATGTTGGTTGAGGAGGTGGACTGAGCAGAACTCCAGCTAATAGTGTCTTGGCTAGAGGGCACATTATACTGCTGTAATTGAGATGAGGCATGGAACATATACTCCTTAAGGCGTTCACTTACTCCAAGCTGGTACATTTGGCAGAGGCAAAGGAGGCCAAATGTGACTTATGTTTGCTCCTGATACTGCCAGGCATATGTTGCCAGCAATGCCAATCATGCTGCTGCTAACAGATAACACATTTTAATTTGTGATATTAGTTTTTTCTTATCTGCGTACCATGTCCATTGACTGTGCCACATTTGAGTTTAGCATACATTTTGGAAGCAAGTATAACATTTAATTTGTTTCTAGTATTCTGTCTGCTACTAATACTGCCAGGATGGTTGCTGCTTGTACTACTGGTGTTGTTAAAGCTACTGCTAATTTCAGTCACATTCTTATCTGTGATATTATTTTGTTTAGGCTTAGCATGCATTTATTAAAAAAGTATAACATTTACCGTATATACTCGAGTATAAGCCGACCCGAGTATAAGCTGACCCTACTAATTTTGCCACAAAAACTGGGAAAACTTAATGACTCGAGTATAAGCCTAGGGTGGGAAATGCAGCAGCTACCGGTAAATGTCAAAAGTAAAAATAGATACCAATAAAAGTAAAATTAAGGCTATGTTCACATTTGCGGTGTTGGGCGCAGCATCGGCGACGCATACAGACGCATGCGTCATGCGCCCCTATCTTTAACATGGGGGTCGCATGGACATGCGCCGCCATGCGTTGTATTGTGTTTTGCGATGCATGCGTCATATTGACGCACAGACAGGGCGCAGAAAACGCTACTTGCAGCGTTTTTCCTGCGCCAAAATTCCCGCTCTGTACGATCTTATGACAACATATGCGTTGCAAAACGCTGCGTTGTGTACATGCGTTGTTGGGTGCGTCGCCGACGCTGCGCCCAACACCGCAAATGTGAACGTAGCCTAATTGAGACATCAGTAGGTTAAATATTTTTGAATATCCATATTGAATAAGGAGCCCCATATAATGCTCCATAAAGTTTTTGATGGCCCCATAAGATGCTCCATATTAAAATATGCCCCAAATAATCCTGCATAAAGGTTAATAATGGCCCCATAAGATGCTCTATAGACACATTTGCCCAATATAATGCTGCACAAATGTTGATTATGGCCCAATAAGAGGCTCCATACAGACACTCGCCCCATATACCGTAATGCTCCAAAAACGTTAATTATGGCCCCATAAGATGCTCCATAACGATATTTGCCCCATATAATGCTGCACAAATGTTGATTATGGCCCCATACAGACACTTGTCCCATATAGTGCTGCACAAACGTTGATCATGGCCCCATACAGACACTTGCCCCATATAGTGCTGCACAAAATGTTATGGCCCCATAGATGCTCCATACAGACACTTGCCCCATATAGTGCTGCACAAACGTTATGGTCCCATATATTCTCTATACAGACACTTGCCCCATTATAGTGCTGCGTAAATGTTATGGCCCCATAAGAATCCCCATACAGACACTTGCCCCATATAGTGCTGCACAAACGTTATGGCCACATAGATGCTCCATACAGACACTTGCCCCATTTGCTGTTGCTGCAATAAAAAAAAATCACATACTCACCTCTCCATCGCTCAGGCCCCCGGCACTTTCAATATTCACCTGACTTTGTCCCGGCGCCGCTCCATCTTCAGCGTCTTCTGCACTGACATTCAGGCAGAGGGTTCGCACTAACCACACCACCATGACCTCTGACCAGAGCATCACTGCTTAAGACGCTGAAGACAGAGCGGTGCCCAGAACGGGGAGCAGGTGAATATCGCACAGTGCTGCGCTTCCCCTCCCCACAATACTCACCTGCTCCTGGCGCGGTGCAGTCCCTGCTTCCCTGGTGCTGCTGCTTCTCCCTGTACTGAGCGGTCACCGTTGCCACTCATTACAGTAATGAATATGTGGCTCCACCTCTATGGGAGGTGGAGCCGCATATTCATTACTGTAATGAGTGGTACCATGTGAACGCTCATTACAGGAAGAAGCTGGAGCACCAGGGAGCCAGGGACCTGCAGGGACCGCACCAGGAGCAGGTGAGTATAATTAGACAGCCCCCGCACCCCCTCCCCTGCCAACCCCTGGGTATGACTCGAGTATAAGCCAAGAGGGGGACTTAAAGCCCCCAAAAATGGGCTGAAAATCTCGGCTTATACTCGAGTATATACGGTAATTTGTTTATAAACTATGTTATCAAGCTTAACCAACTTTTGGTTTAAAATTATCACATCCTTGACAAAAAAGTCTTAGCCCCACAAAAAGTAGGTTAAAACACAAGTACATGCATGGAAAATAAGTTATGACTAGTGTTGAGCGATACCGTCCGATACTTGAAAGTATCGGTATCGGATAGTATCGGCCGATACCCGAAAAATATCGGATATCGCCGATACCGATATCCGATACCAATACAAGTCAATGGGACATCAAGTATCGGAAGGTATTCTCATGGTTCCCAGGGTCTGAAGAAGAAGAAACTCTCCTTAGGCCCTGGGATCCATAGGGATGTGTAAAATAAAGAATTAAAATAAAAAATATTGATATGCTCACCTCTCCGGCGGCCCCTGGACTTCACGCTACTAACCTGGAGGCTTCTTTGTTTAAAAAGCGCGCCTTTCGGACCTGTGAATGACGTCCCGGCTTCTGATTGGTCGCGTGCCGCCCATGTGACCGGCACACGACCAATCAGAGGCCGCGACGTCATTCGCAGGTCCTCAATTCCTAGAATTAGCAGTTTTGTGAATGAGAATGACGTCGCGGCTTCTGATTGGCCGCGTGCCGCCCATGTGACCGGCACGCGGCCAATCAGAAGCCGCGACGTCATTCTCATTCACAAAACTGCTAATTCTAGAAATAGAATAGGTAAGCTATAGGCTGGACCACGGTGAGTCATTGGACGTGGTATATCTCGATTTTTCCAAAGCGTTTGATACCGTGCCGCACAAGAGGTTGGTACACAAAATGAGAATGCTTGGTCTGGGGGAAAATGTGTGTAAATGGGTTAGTAACTGGCTTAGTGATAGAAAGCAGAGGGTGGTTATAAATGGTATAGTCTCTAACTGGGTCGCTGTGACCAGTGGGGTACTGCAGGGGTCAGTATTGGGACCTGTTCTCTTCAACATATTCATTAATGATCTGGTAGAAGGTTTACACAGTAAAATATCGATATTTGCAGATGATACAAAACTATGTAAAGCAGTTAATACAAGAGAAGATAGTATTCTGCTACAGATGGATCTGGATAAGTTGGAAACTTGGGCTGAAAGGTGGCAGATGAGGTTTAACAATGATAAATGTAAGGTTATACACATGGGAAGAGGGAATCAATATCCCCATTACACACTGAACGGGAAACCACTGGGTAAATCTGACAGGGAGAAGGACTTGGGGATCCTAGTTAATGATAAACTTACCTGGAGCAGCCAGTGCCAGGCAGCAGCTGCCAAGGCAAACAGGATCATGGGGTGCATTAAAAGAGGTCTGGATACACATGATGAGAGCATTATACTGCCTCTGTACATATCCCTAGTTAGACCGCACATGGAGTACTGTGTCCAGTTTTGGGCACCGGTGCTCAGGAAGGATATAATGGAACTAGAGAGAGTACAAAGGAGGGCAACAAAATTAATAAAGGGGATGGGAGAACTACAATACCCAGATAGATTAGCGAAATTAGGATTATTTAGTCTAGAAAAAAGACGACTGAGGGGCGATCTAATAACCATGTATAAGTATATAAGGGGACAATACAAATATCTCGCTGAGGATCTGTTTATACCAAGGAAGGTGACGGGCACAAGGGGGCATTCTTTGCGTCTGGAGGAGAGAAGGTTTTTCCACCAACATAGAAGAGGATTCTTTACTGTTAGGGCAGTGAGAATCTGGAATTGCTTGCCTGAGGAGGTGGTGATGGCGAACTCAGTCGAGGGGTTCAAGAGAGGCCTGGATGTCTTCCTGGAGCAGAACAATATTGTATCATACAATTATTAGGTTCTGTAGAAGGACGTAGATCTGGGTATTTATTATGATGGAATATAGGCTGAACTGGATGGACAAATGTCTTTTTTCGGCCTTACTAACTATGTTACTATGTTACTATGTTACTATGTTACTATAAATGCATAATGTATGCATTTTTAATGAGTTTTTATAGCGTTTTTAGTGCAAAAAAACACGAAAAAACCTGAACGTGTGCACATAGCCTCAAAGTTGCTACATGTTGGTGCATGACTGTTAACAAACTTGGTGCAATAACAGTAGAATGTTTGTGGAATGTAAGGTATCTAGAGTACACAATAAAAAAGGTCTTTCAAAAATTAAAATAGACCTTTATATATTATATTTGAAGAAAAAAATGCTATGTGCCTTTATGAAATAGTTTGGGACCAGAAAATCTAGGTAAAATCTTGTGCCACATACAGCATTTGCAAATGGCTGCTGAATTCAGGTGGCATGGAGCAATGAAGCTGGCTCAAAAACATATTTAAAGGAATGCCCACAACTTAGTAGATACACACTTGTATTTACAGTTGTGTTCAAAACTTTAAACATCCTGGCTGAATTTTTCCTTTCTTGGCCTTTATTTTCAGAAAATATGAATGATAACACAGTAGTTTGACAATAGATGGCTTCACCCAACCACTAACCATGAGTGGAGAAAAAGTTTTGGTGTTATCATTCATATTCTCTGAAAAAAGGCCAAGAGAGCAAAAATTCTGCTGGAGTATGTACACTTTTGAGCACAACTGTAAGTTTCAGGATTAGGAAGATTTCTCTTTAAAAAAAATGGTGCACCTAATATCACAGAGATTACATTTTATTTTACTAACCACATAGTAACATAGTAACATAGTAACATAGTTAGTAAGGCCGAAAAAAGACATTTGTCCATCCAGTTCAGCCTATATTCCATCATAATAAATCCCCAGATCTACGTCCTTCTACAGAACCTAATAATTGTATGATATAATATTGTTCTGCTCCAGGAAGACATCCAGGCCTCTCTTGAACCCCTCGGCTGAGTTCGCTATCACCAACTCCTCAGGCAAGCAATTCCAGATTCTCCCTGCCCTAACAGTAAAGAATCCTCTTCTATGTTGGTGGAAAAACCTTCTCTCCTCCAGACGCAAAGAATGCCCCCTTGTGCCCGTCACCTTCCTTGGTATAAACAGATCCTCAGCGAGATATTTGTATTGTCCCCTTATATACTTATACATGGTTATTAGATCGCCCCTCAGTCGTCTTTTTTCTAGACTAAATAATCCTAATTTCGCTAATCTATCTGGGTATTGTAGTTCTCCCATCCCCTTTATTAATTTTGTTGCCCTCCTTTGTACTCTCTCTAGTTCCATTATATCTTTCCTGAGCACCGGTGCCCAAAACTGGACACAGTACTCCATGTGCGGTCTAACTAGGGATTTGTACAGAGGCAGTATAATGCTCTCATCATGTGTATCCAGACCTCTTTTAATGCACCCCATGATCCTGTTTGCCTTGGCAGCTGCTGCCTGGCACTGGCTGCTCCAGGTAAGTTTATCATTAACTAGGATCCCCAAGTCCTTCTCCCTGTCAGATTTACCCAGTGGTTTCCCGTTCAGTGTGTAATGGTGATATTGATTCCTTCTTCCCATGTGTATAACCTTACATTTATCATTGTTAAACCTCATCTGCCACCTTTCAGCCCAAGTTTCCAACTTATCCAGATCCATCTGTAGCAGAATACTATCTTCTCTTGTATTAACTGCTTTACATAGTTTTGTATCATCTGCAAATATCGATATTTTACTGTGTAAACCTTCTACCAGATCATTAATAAATATGTTGAAGAGAACAGGTCCCAATACTGACCCCTGCGGTACCCCACTGGTCACAGCGACCCAGTTAGAGACTATACCATTTATAACCACCCACTGCTTTCTATCACTAAGCCAGTTACTAACCCATTAACACACATTTTCCCCCAGACCAAGCGTTCTCATTTTGTGTACCAACCTCTTGTGCGGCACGGTATCAAACGCTTTGGAAAAATCGAGATATACCACGTCCAATGACTCACCGTGGTCCAGCCTATAGCTTACCTCTTCATAAAAACTGATTAGATTGGTTTGACAGGAGCGATTTCTCATAAACCCATGCTGATATGGAGTTAAACAGTTATTCTCATTGAGATAATCCAGAATAACATCCCTCAGAAACTCTTCAAATATTTTACCAACATTAGAGGTTAGACTTACTGGCCTACAATTTCCAGGTTCACTTTTAGAGCCCTTTTTGAATATTGGCACCACATGTGCTATGCGCCAGTCCTGCGGAACAGACTCCGTCGCTATAGAGTCCCTAAAAATAAGAAATAATGGTTTATCTATTAAATTACTTAGTTCTCTTAGTACTCGTGGGTGCATGCCATCCGGACCCGGAGATTTATCTATTTTAATCTTATTTAGCCGGTTTCGCTCCTCTTCTTGGGTTAGATTGGTGACCCTTAATATAGGGTTTTCATTGTTTCTTGGGATTTCACCTAGCATTTCATTTTCCACCGTGAATACCGTGGAGAAGAAGGTGTTTAATATGTTAGCTTTTTCCTCGTCATCTACAACCATTCTTTCCTCACTATTTTTTAAGGGGCCTACATTTTCAGTTTTTATTCTTTTACTATTGATATAGTTGAAGAACAGTTTGGGATTAGTTTTACTCTCCTTAGCAATGTGCTTCTCTGTTTCCTTTTTGGCAGCTTTAATTAGTTTTTTAGATAAAGTATTTTTCTCCCTATAGTTTTTTAGAGCTTCAATGGTGCCATCCTGCTTTAGTAGTGCAAATGCTTTCTTTTTACTGTTAATTGCCTGTCTTACTTCTTTGTTTAGCCACATTGGGTTTTTCCTATTTCTAGTCCTTTTATTCCCACAAGGTATAAACCGCTTACAGTGCCTATTTAGGATGTTCTTAAACAATTTCCATTTATTTTCTGTATTCTTATTTCTGAGGATATTGTCCCAGTCTACCAGATTAAGGGCATCTCTAAGCTGGTCAAACTTTGCCTTCCTAAAGTTCAGTGTTTTTGTGACTCCCTGACAAGTCCCCCTAGTGAAAGACAGGTGAAACTGTACAATATTGTGGTCGCTATTTCCTAGATGCCCGACCACCTGCAGATTTGTTATTCTGTCAGGTCTATTAGATAGTATTAGGTCTAAAAGTGCTGCTCCTCTGGTTGGATTCTGCACCAATTGTGAAAGATATTTTTTCTTGGTTATTAGCAGAAACCTGTTGCCTTTATGGGTTTCACAGGTTTCTGTTTCCCAGGTAATATCCGGGTAGTTAAAGTCCCCCATAACCAGGACCTCATTATGGGTTTCAGCTTCATCTATCTGCTTTAGAAGTAGACTTTCCATGATTTCTGTTATATTTGGGGGTTTGTAACAGACCCCAATGAGAATTTTGTTACCATTTTTCCCTCCATGAATTTCGACCCATATGGACTTGACATCCTCATTCCCTTCGCTAATATCCTCCCTTAAAGTGGACTTTAGACAAGACTTTACATAGAGACAAACCCCTCCTCCTCTCCGATTTTTACGATCCTTTCTAAAAAGACTGTAACCCTGTAAGTTAACTGCCCAGTCATAGCTTTCATCTAACCATGTCTCGGTTATTCCCACTATGTCAAAGTTACCTGTAGATATTTCTGCTTCTAGTTCTTCCATCTTGTTTGTCAGGCTTCTGGCGTTTGCGAGCATGCAGTTTAGAGGATTTTGTTTTGTTCCAATCTCCTCACTGTGGATTGTTTTAGAAATGTTCTTACCTCCCTTCTGAGTATGTTTTCCTGGGTCTTCTTTGTTCCAGTCTAATGTTTTTCTTCCCGTCCCCTCTTCTTCTAGTTTAACGCCCAACGCCACCAAACCTTTAATTTCACAATGTTGGATTAGTTGTAAAATCTGCAGTATAATTATGTGGCGCCCCTGGGGTCCAGTCGCCACAGAGTACTGCACCTCATTCAGAAGTGTGGTATTCCGCTCTCAAGTAAGGAGGGGGCATAGTACAGAACCCTACACCTGCATCGAACACTAGACAATTCAGTCAGGGCACCTGGGTGAACCCTAAGGGAGCATGGCCTCATGCCAGTCTGGATAGGAAAGGGTGTTGGAGGAGTGGGTGAGGTAGGTAGAGTAAGGGAGGAGCTTCAAGCAGCAAGAGTCAGGAAAGATCTAGAAAGTTAGTTAGTTGGTGAGAAGAGTGGAGCTGAGCAGACTTGAGGGTCTGCAGCTCCTGTGAGTCAGAAAGACTGAAACAGACAGAAAGGAGTTCCCAGAGAGAGGGAGCTGAAGGAAAGTGAATCTAAAGAAGGAAGAGAGAAGAGACAGAAGGGGTCCTAGAGGCATGGGTAGCGACCAATCTACCCGTGGGGCTCGATCCAGAAGTGGAGGGACCAGGTCATAGGCTAAGGGACCAGCCCCATTCTAGTGGAGAAACTATGGACTCATCTAGCTAACAAGAGGCTGTGGTATCTGTATGTGCCACAGCCACATTGCACACATTGCACACATTGCACATTGCACACTGAAAAGGCAGCCATATAGGATCCAGGGGATTCAGTGCACACAGCTTAACAAGATCCATGGCTGCTGGCTTGGGACACTGTGTGGCAGGTGCAGGGCAGGAGAGGCGAAGCCAGCGCAGAGAGATGGCCAGAGAAAGGAACATAGAAAGAGGGTTCTGGAAAGTGCACCCGAATTGCTTGAGAGCTGGCTGGACCACACACCTGGAGGACACAGCACCCCTGCTGGAGCAACTAAGAGCTGTGAGCAAAGCATTGGAAACTGCACCACGCTGTGTCCTCACATTATTTTCTGTGCCATCCATCCTGCACCACCGCTACTACAACTACCACAGCAGCCATCACCACCATTTACAATCTAAGTGCCCTGGAACTAAAGCTCTGCCTGTGGAGAGCTGTACCAACTCTGCTGCATCACCATCAGCCTCAGCGGTCTCTTCAAGCAGTGTCGGCTAACATCTCACATTTGTCGTGTATCACAGGTGGCATCACAAACATCCATCCATAAACTTTAATCCCCTTCTATTAGTCGCCCAGAGCCACGGACCGGGTCACTGCTGCCGTGACACATCCCCTTTACCGAGTATCCCCATGACCCAGGCGGGCACTCCAACTACTGTAATATTATCGTTGCTTGATGGGACTATGTGAAAAACAAAAAATGCTAACAATGTACTTTGCTGTAGTATATCACAGATATATAAATTCACAGGCAAACATTGAGTGGTGATGTTTAAACGACCTAAACAGATCACTGCATATCACTTAAATCCTAAAATTCTATTCACAGACAGAGACTCTCGTTGCTATTTTCATATTAGGTACATCAGCAGTAAAGTAGTACACAATAATTGCATTAAGAATTTTTATACTGTGTGTTGTGTGCTCTGAGTGCTCATATCCCTATATATTACTGGCATAAAATGTCATTCTTTGTCATTCTTTGTCTGCCCTCTATCTTTTACAGCATATGTGATAGCCCCCTTGACTGGTTGTGCTACACTGTGTGATTGGATTGCTGCACGGCATTATAGGGAAGCCTTTGCTTCCACGTCTAATGCCATGGGCATGATCGAAGAGTGTGAAATGGCACCAGCAAAACTTTGAAGGAAAACATATCAAAACAGAGAGTAAATAATCATATGATGAGAAGTTAAAGGGGCTCACCTCACAAGGCAAGGTGGATCCTCTAAGCCCAAGGTCCAGGTGGATTGCAGGAAATAGCAGGCAAGTTTTGGCCATTACAAAACCACAGGCAGGTGGAGGATGTCAGGAAACCGTCGGTAAGCAGGTGGAGTGCAGGAAACCACAGGCAGAAGGAGGACGTCAAGAAACTGCATGCAGTCAGGCTGAGTGCAATACTAGAGATCACAGGCCGATAACACTCAGAATAACATTATAGTCAACAACCAAGGAAGCCACAAACAGCCAAAAGATGTTGCAAAAAACGCACCGAGAAGTGGTCCAGAAGATCCAGGGACAAGTAGCCATCAGAACGCCATAGTTACTAGAAGCCAAAGAATAGTTAGAAGAGGCACTAGAAGCTGCTGTTTTACAGGAAACATCCTGCAGCTAGGTTACTGTGCACACACAAACCGCAATTCTAGTCACAGATTCAATACTATGGCCCGAGTGTGTGTCATAGAAGCTCTTAAAGAGACCCAGGCAGTTTATCACATATAAACTTGCCAGGCTACCTGCAAAGCCTGATGTGCAACTCATAAAAGTTAAATGCACTGGAGCAGATGGAGCAGAACCCAGAAAGGGACTCATGTGCAACAAAAGACGTGTGAAACAAATCAGCATATGTGATAAATATTAGATTCCTCAATGTAACCACTTTTACTCTGTTGCCAGCTTTACACATCATTGGCACTCTCAAAGAGTTTCAGTAGGAAATCATACTAAATATACAGTGCCTTATGAAAGTATTCTGTCCCCTGAAACTGTCAACCTTTTCCCACATATCATGTTTTAAACATAAAGATACCAAATGTAAATTTTTGGTGAAGAATCAACAAGTGGAACACAATTGTGAAGTTGAACGAAATTTATTGGTTATTTAAAATTTTTGTGGAAATTCAAAAACTGAAAAGTGTGGCGTGCAATATTATTCGGCCACTTTACTATCAGAGCAGCAAACTCACTCCAGAAGTTCATTGTGGATCTGTGAATGATGAAATGTTGTCCTAAATGCCTAATGATGATAAATATAATCCACTTGTGTGTAATCAAGTCTCCATATAAATGCACCAGCTCTGTGATAGTCTCAGGGTTCTGTTTGAAGCACAGAGAGCATGATGAAGACCAAGGAACACAACAGGCAGGTCCGTGATACTGTTGTGGAGAAGTTTAAAGCTGGATTTCGATACAAAATCAATTCCAAAACTTTAAACTCCCAAGGAACACTGTACATGCGATCATATTGAAATGGAAGGAGTATCATACCACTGCAAATCTACCAAGACCCGGCCATCCCTCTAAACTTTCATCTGAAACAAGGAGAAGACTGATCATAGATGCAGCCAAGAGGCCCATGATCACTCTGGATAAACTGCAGAGATCTACAGCTGAGGTGGGACAGTCTGTCCATAGGACAACAATCAGTCGTACACTGCACAAATCTGGCCTTTATGGAACAGTGGCAAGAAGAAAGCCATTTCTCAAAGATATCCATAAAAAGTGTTGTTTAAAGTGTGCAATTAGCCACCTGGGAGACACACCAAACATGTGGAAGAAGGTGCTCTGGTCAGATGATTCCAAAACCGAACTTTTTGGCAACAATGACAAATGATATGTTTGATGTAAAGGCAACACAGCTCATCACCCAGAACACACCATCCCCACTGTCAAACATGGTGATGGCAGCATGGTTTGGGCCTGATTTTCTTCAGCAGGGACAGGGAAGATGGTTAAAATTGATGGGAATGGATGGATGGAGCCAAATGCAGGACCATTCTTGAAGAAAACCTGTTGGAGTCTGCAAAAGACCTGAGATTGGGACGGAGATTTGTCTTCCAACAAGACAATGATCCCAAACATAAAGCAAAATCTACAATGGAATGGTTCACAAATCAATGTATAAAGGTGTTAGAATGGCCAAGTCAAAGTCCAGACCTCTATCCATTCGAGAATCTGTGGAAAGAGCTGAAAACTGCTGTTCGCAAACGATCTCCATCAAACCTCACTGAGCTCGAGCTGTTTGCCAAAGAAGAATGGGCAAGAAGTTCAGTCTCTCGATGTACAAAACTGATAGAGACATACCCCAAGCGACTTTGTAATCAAAGCAAAAGGAGGCGCAACAAAGTATTAAGTTAAAGGGGCCAAATAATATTGCACGCTCCACTTTTCAGTTTTTGAATTTCCACAAAAATGTAAAATAATCAATAAATTTTGTTCAACTTCACAATTGTGTTCCACTTGTTGATTCTTCAGCAAAAATTTACATTTGGTATCTTTATGTTTAAAGCATAATATGTGGGAAAAGGTTGAAAAGTTCCAGGGGGCCGAATACTTTCACAAGGCACTGTAGTTACAACAATCTTGAAGGATATTCCAGTGGTGTTAAGCACTTGTTGGCTTCTTTGTCTTCACTTTGCCGTCCGCGCACACCAAACATCTCAACTGTGTTAGGTTGTGGAGATTATGGAGGCCATGTCATGTGACGCAGTCCCTTTTTCTTGGACACAAAGCCTACATAGCCTATGTGGGGACATTAGGTGTTTTTAGAAAGACCGCATGGACAAGGGCTCATCCCTTGGGCAGCACAGTGGCGCAGTGGTTAGCACAGCAGCCTTGCAGCGCTGGGGTCCTGGGTTCTAATCCCACCCAGGACAACATCTGCAAAGAGTTTGTATGTTCTCTCCGTGTTTGCGTGGGTTTCCTCCGGGTACTCCGGTTTCCTCCCACATTCCAAAGACATACTGATAGGGATTCTAGATTGTGAGCCCCAATGGGGAGTGATGATAATGTGTGCAAAAACTGTAAACCGCTGTGGAATATGTTAGCGCTATGTAAAAATAAAGATTATTATTATTATCCCACTGAACACACACTGTAATTTTGCATGGGCAGAATACTTATCAGACAACACAGGTTGAGGGTTAAACAGTGTGGCAATACTTTATTGAACCTTCCAGAGGCGACTACCTACACTAGTGGCAATGCGCTTTTGATAGGCACTCATAGAGAGGAGGTACCAACAAGCTTAGGAAGCTGACAGTCCATTAAGTTAAGTTGCCACATGGCCTGATTGTACTAACTTGGCTTTTTCAAACATCTCCATGGGGCCAAGTGACTGGATGATGCCAACCTGGCTTCTCCAAACTTCTCCATGGAACCAAGTGACCGGATGGTCCCACCCTGACTTCTCCGAATGTCTTCATGGGGCCAGGTGATCTGACGGTCTCAACCTGGCTTCTCCCAATATCTTGGATGGTTCGGTGATGGTCGATAGAGCCGATCTGTATTCCTCCAGCTGGGGTCATGACCCCCTAAGCTGACATCCTGTAGAGTGTCAAATCTGTATTGATGGAGACATAGTTCCTTGTCTGCTGTTCTGTAGAGTCTCTCTGTGGGAATACAAAGTTCCATTTTTATACCCACATCTGTCCTTCGGGTCATCATCCCCAGATCAGCAGAAGGTGGGATGAGGTCAGCTATCACTGTTCAAATATTTAAGCAATCTGCATAGTTTTCCCTTCCCTGCTTTCAGGTTAACAAGTTGCATGGACTTATACTATAAGTAATCAACATATTAGCAAACATCAATTGTTCAATTGTCCTGTGTTCCTGTCCCACAAACATAGCATACAAGTTGTAACAAACATTTGTCCTTGGACTATTATAACCATGTGATGAAAAAGTGTGGGGGAGGATATGTGTATCTCAACATAAATGGTATATGTAATGACCAGGGTTGAACTGATAATTAATGCACGGAAGTAAGAAATAGTGAAGGTAATTATATGCAGATGTTTACATCTTACATTTGCAGAGTATAACTTCTACTTCAGATACCTTCACTATCTTTCATTTCCGTGCATGGATTATTAGTTAACCTATGGTCATTACATATAGTATAATGTTTAGGTTGGGATATCCATATCCTTCCCCTCTTTCCCAACTCCTTTTTTTATCACATGGTTATAATAGTCCAAGTACAAATGTATTGACATATACCATCACCATCCTGTGTTATTGAGGGTAAAACAGAGAATGTGAAAGGAAGCCACCATGGAGCGAGGGCGACATATCGTGTACCCTAGGGTGCCAACTTCCGCTGGCAGGTAGGGAAACTATTTTTAGTTATTTATGGTGAAAGTATCCCCCTAAATTTACATATAATGAATGACTATGAGAGATTACAATAAAAGACTCTTTTCTTTCCATAGTTGCTTGCATGACTGTAAAGGTACCTTCACACTCAGCGACGCTGCAGCGATACCGACAACGATGTCGATCGCTGCAGCATCGCTGTTTGGTCGCTGGAGAGCTGTCACACAGACAGCTCTCCAGCGACCAACGATCCCGAGGTCCCCGGTAACCAGGGTAAACATCGGGTTACTAAGCGCAGGGCCGCGCTTAGTAACCCGATGTTTACCCTGGTTACCAGCGTAAAAGTAAAAAAAACAAACACTACATACTTACCTACCGCTGTCTGTCCCCGGCGCTCAGCTTCTCTGCACTCCTCCTGCACTGACTGTGAGCACAGCGGCCGGAAAGCAGAGCGGTGACGTCACCGCTCTGCTTTCCGGCTGACCGACGCTCACAGCCAGTGCAGGAGTGCAGAAAAGCTGAGCGCCGGGGACAGACAGCGGTAGGTAAGTATGTAGTGTTTGTTTTTTTTTACTTTTACGCTGGTAACCAGGGTAAACATCGGGTTACTAAGCGCGGCCCTGCGCTTAGTAACCCAATGTTTACCCTGGTTACCAGTGAAGACATCGCTGGATCGGTGTCACACACGCCGATCCAGCGATGTCTGCAGGGAGTCCAGCGACGAAATAAAGTTCTGGACTTTCCTCAGCGACCAACGATCTCCCAGCAGGGGCCTGATCGTTGGTCGCTGTCACACAGAACGATTTCCTTAAAGATATCGTTGCTACGTCACAAAAAGCAACTATATCGTTAACGATATCATTATGTGTGAAGGTACCTTAACACTTGTTATCTTCTTTGCCTTTGATGGCAGCAGAGATTGGTTTGATAATAGTAGACAGGAGTATTAGCATAAATTGTGACACTAAGCTGGTCCCACTTTCTCACCCTGATCCTAATGAGACAATTATATTGTTAGGTGTTTGTATTACCCCCTTAGTATAGGGGAAATAAGGGACAGTGGGGATGCGGGGGCTCCAATTCGAATCTCCTATTGTGCCAACCTCCACCTGTAGGTACGGACGGATCCACAGTCTAGCATAGGTCAAGCATCCCTCTATATACAGTATATACAGTGGGGCAAAAAAGTATTTAGTCAGTCAGCAATAGTGCAAGTTCCACCACTTAAAAAGATGAGAGGCGTCTGTAATTTACATCATAGGTAGACCTCAACTATGGGAGACAAACTGAGAAAAAAAAATCCAGAAAATCACATTGTCTGTTTTTTTAACATTTTATTTGCATATTATGGTGGAAAATAAGTATTTGGTCAGAAACAAAATTTCATCTCAATACTTTGTAATATATCCTTTGTTGGCAATGACAGAGGTCAAACATTTTCTGTAAGTCTTCACAAGGTTGCCACACACTGTTGTTGGTATGTTGGCCCATTCCTCCATGCAGATCTCCTCTAGAGCAGTGATGTTTTTGGCTTTTCGCTTGGCAACACGGACTTTCAACTCCCTCCAAAGGTTTTCTATAGGGTTGAGATCTGGAGACTGGCTAGGCCACTCCAGGACCTTGAAATGCTTCTTACGAAGCCACTCCTTCATTGCCCTGGCGGTGTGCTTTGGATCATTGTCATGTTGAAAGACCCATCCACATTTCATCTTCAATGCCCTTGCTGATGGAAGGAGGTTTGCACTCAAAATCTCACGATACATGGCCCCATTCATTCTTTCATGTACCCGGATCAGTCGTCCTGGCCCCTTTGCAGAGAAACAGCCCCAAAGCATGATGTTTCCACCACCATGCTTTACAGTAAGTATGGTGTTTGATGGATGCAACTCAGTATTCTTTTTCCTCCAAACACGACAAGTTGTGTTTCTACCAAACAGTTCCAGTTTGGTTTCATCAGACCATAGGACATTCTCCCAAAACTCCTCTGGATCATCCAAATGCTCTCTAGCAAACTTCAGACGGGCCCGAACATGCACTGGCTTAAGCAGTGGGACACTTTTGGCACTGCAGGATCTGAGTCCATGGTGGCGTAGTGTGTTACTTATGGTAGGCCTTGTTATATTGGTCCCAGCTCTCTGCAGTTCATTCACTAGGTCCCCCCGCGTGGTTCTGGGATTTTTGCTCACCGTTCTTGTGATCATTCTGACCCCACGGGGTGGGATTTTGCGTGGAGCCCCAGATCGAGGGAGATTATCAGTGGTCTTGTATGTCTTCCATTTTCTAATTATTGCTCCCACTGTTGATTTCTTCACTCCAAGCTGGTTGGCTATTGCAGATTCAGTCTTCCCAGCCTGGTGCAGGGCTACAATTTTGTTTCTGGTGTCCTTTGACAGCTCTTTGGTCTTCACCATAGTGGAGTTTGGAGTCAGACTGTTTGAGGGTGTGCACAGGTGTCTTTTTATACTGATAACAAGTTTAAACAAGTGCCATTACTACAGGTAATGAGTGGAGGAAAGAGGAGACTCTTAAAGAAGAAGTTACAGGTCTGTGAGAGCCAGAAATCTTGATTGTTTGTTTCTGACCAAATACTTATTTTCCACCATAATATGCAAAAAAAATGATAAAAAAAACAGACAATGTGATTTTCTGGATTTTTTTTTCTCAGTTTGTCTCCCATAGTTGAGGTCTACCTATGATGTAAATTACAGACGCCTCTCATCTTTTTAAGTGGTGGAACTTGCACTATTGCTGACTGACTAAATACTTTTTTGCCCCACTGTATATATATGTATATATATATATATACAGTGGGGCAAAAAAGTATTTAGTCAGTCAGCAATAGTGCAAGTTCCACCACTTAAAAAGATGAGAGGCGTCTGTAATTTACATCATAGGTAGACCTCAACTATGGGAGACAAACTGAGAACAAAAACTCCAGAAAATCACATTGTCTGTTTTTTTAACATTTTATTTGCATATTATGGTGGAAAATAAGTATTTGGTCAGAAAAAAACAATCAAGATTTCTGGCTCTCACAGACCTGTAACTTCTTCTTTAAGAGTCTCCTCATTCCTCCACTCATTACCTGTAGTAATGGCACCTGTTTAAACTTGTTATCAGTATAAAAAGACACCTGTGCACACCCTCAAACAGTCTGACTCCAAACTCCACTATGGTGAAGACCAAAGAGCTGTCAAAAGACACCAGAAACAAAATTGTAGCCCTGCACCAGGCTGGGAAGACTGAATCTGCAATAGCCAACCAGCTTGGAGTGAAGAAATCAACAGTGGGAGCAATAATTAGAAAATGGAAGACATACAAGACCACTGATAATCTCCCTCGATCTGGGGCTCCACGCAAAATCCCACCCCGTGGGGTCAGAATGATCACAAGAACGGTGAGCAAAATTCCCAGAACCACGCGGGGGGACCTAGTGAATGAACTGCAGAGAGCTGGGACCAATGTAACAAGGCCTAGCATAAGTAACACACTACGCCACCATGGACTCAGATCCTGCAGTGCCAGACGTGTCCCACTGCTTAAGCCAGTACATGTCCGGGCCCATCTGAAGTTTGCTAGAGAGCATTTGGATGATCCAGAGGAGTTTTGGGAGAATGTCCTATGGTCTGATGAAACCAAACTGGAACTGTTTGGTAGAAACACAACTTGTCATGTTTGGAAGAAAAAGAATACTGAGTTGCATCCATCAAACACCATACCTACTGTAAAGCATGGTGGTGGAAACATCATGCTTTGGGGCTGTTTCTCTGCAAAGGGGCCAGGACGACTGATCCGGGTACATGAAAGAATGAATGGGGCCATGTATCGTGAGATTTTGAGTGCAAACCTCCTTCCATCAGCAAGGGCATTGAAGATGAAACGTGGCTGGGTCTTTCAACATGACAATGATCCAAAGCACACCGCCAGGGCAACGAAGGAGTGGCTTCGTAAGAAGCATTTCAAGGTCCTGGAGTGGCCTAGCCAGTCTCCAGATCTCAACCCTATAGAAAACCTTTGGAGGGAGTTGAAAGTCCGTGTTGCCAAGCGAAAAGCCAAAAACATCACTGCTCTAGAGGAGATCTGCATGGAGGAATGGGCCAACATACCAACAACAGTGTGTGGCAACCTCGTGAAGACTTACAGAAAACGTTTGACCTCTGTCATTGCCAACAAAGGATATATTACAAAGTATTGAGATGAAATTTTGTTTCTGACCAAATACTTATTTTCCACCATAATATGGAAATAAAATGTTTAAAAAACAGACAATGTGATTTTCTGGATTTTTTTTTCTCAGTTTGTCTCCCATAGTTGAGGTCTACCTATGATATAAATTACAGACGCCTCTCATCTTTTTAAGTGGTGAAACTTGCACTATTGCTGACTGACTAAATACTTTTTTGCCCCACTATATATATATATATATATATATACTGTTAAAAAAAAGAGAACACTTAAATCCTACATCCTAGATTTCACTGAATGAAATATTCCAGTTGTAAATCTTTATTCATTATATAACGGAATGTGTTCAGAACAGTAAAACCTAAAAATAATCAATGTAAATCACAACTAATATCCCATGGAGGTCTGGATTAGGAATAATGCTCAAAATCACAGTGAAAAATCAAATTGCAGACTGATTCAACTTCAGTGGAAATGCCTCAAGACAAGGAAATGATGCTCATTAGTGTGTGTGGCCTCCACATGCCTGTATGTCCTCCCTACAATGCCTGAGCATGCTCCTGATGAGGCGGCAGATGGTCTCCTGAGGGATCTCCTCCCAGACCTGGAATAAAGCATCCGCCAACTCCTGGACAGTCTGTGGTGCAATGTGACGTGGGTGGATGGAGATAGACATGATGTCCCAGATGTGTTCAATCGGATTCAGGTCTCGAGAACGGGTGGGCCAGTCCATAGCTTCAATGCCTTCATCTTGCAGGAACTGCTGACACACTCCAGACACATGAGGTCTTGCATTGTCCTGCATTAGGAGGAACCCAGGGCCAACCGCATCAGCGTATGATCTCACAAGGGGTCTGAGGATCTCATCTCGGTACCTAATGGCAGCCAGGCTACCTTTGGCGAGCACATGGAGGGCTGTGCAGCCCTCAAAAAAAAATGCCACCCCACACCATTACTGACCCAGCCTTTTTTCTGGACAAAACACCCAATTCTACATTTTTAAGCAAAAAGGTTCATAGTTCATTCTTGAACCTAGTTGTAGGATCTTGTGTCAATTATAAATAGGTAGACATATCAAACAACTGTCTCATGGCCTCCGCCAAATACTGCACTTTTGGTAATAAAACTACATTACTGCCCTTATTTGAATTCCTCACAACCACATCAGACCATTCTCTGATCTCAAAAAGGGCACGTTTCTCTAAAGTTGTGAGGTTAGGCAGGGCAATCGGATATAAAATAGATTCCACATCCTTTAGAATCTGGGTCTCAAATAAATCAATTACATTCCCAGAGGAAACTTGGGGCATAAATGTTGATGGCACACTCCCTGTAAATGGTTTGAAAGACTCATCATCTATGGGGTGAACAACCTCCTGGGCAGTTAAATCACACAAAATCTGGGCATCTCCGCTTGCCAGTGAGTCACTGCCAGCAAGGAACCCCAAAGGGCCCACTTGGCATGGGCTCTCCCCTTCTAATACTGTCACCTCTGTGACACTTGATGCAAATGACTTGTGCACATGAATTATACAAATGGCTTTAAAAAGATCTATTTTAAAGTCCACAAAACTAAAAGCGTTCAGAATACAAAAGCCCAGTCCCTTTGAAAGAACAGATAAGTGTGAACTGTTCTAATTATGGTCAGTTAAATTCAACACCATATTTTTGGGGGAATCCATTAATGTCTCTGTCTTCAAGACACTTGTTTCCTTTTCTGTTGGCATCCTGCCTTTTCTCCCCTTACCCGCTCTGCGTACTCTCTGCCAAAAGGGGGAGCCGGGGAAAGGTCTATTAGATTTGAAGGGGCCCACGCCGATGTTTTAGAGGTACTGGAAATTATAGGTGGACAAGTGAAGTGCAGAAAACCGCAGACTGATAGAGTGCAAGAAACCGCAGGCAGGTGAAACATGTAAGGAAAATGAAAGCAGGTAGGTGAAGTAAGGAAACAGCAGACAGGCAGAGTGCAGAAAATCACAGGCAAGGAGGTCTGGGACATCCAGGAAAGCGTAGGCAAATAGCTAATAAAGTCAACAACAAAGTTAGTCGCACACAGCCAGGAACATGTTCTAAAAACCGCGGGCAAGAGAGAAGAGGTCCAGAAGACCTGAAACAGGCACTCAACAGAATTCTAGAGACACTGGAAACCACAGGCAAGTAAGAATAAACACTAAAAGCTGCTTTTCTACAGGAGCGTGGGCAGCCAGGTTGCTGTGCACACATAAGCGGCAAGCCTAGTTTCAGATTCAAAACCAAGGTGTGCATCTTAAAAGACCCTAAATACATGGAAGCATGCCAAGCCACCTGCAAAGCTTAAAGTTGAGCACAGGAAAGTGCAATGGACAGGAGCAGATGGAGCAGAGCACAGACCAGGGAGAGATGTAACCTGTATCATCACTGTATTACTATGTTAAAAATGCAATTAATCTTTTAGAGCTAGTCAAAATATTGATATTTGTAAATCATAATTAGGAGGTTAAGAAAATCACTAAAGAGGTGCAAAAGTGTGTATAAAGGTTAGGGAACATAGATAAACTTTACAGGGAACAAGCTAGGGGGCTTTTAGACAAGGTTACCTGTGTATTCATTTAATGTACAGTAGCTCTACTAAATTTTATGACTAGAGAACTTCATGGTTCAGAAAAATGCTGAACTTATTGGGTCAGTCATATGTGCTGTGGTATCTGGCAGATAGTGCACATGGGCAGCACCCTGATTGTGACCTTAGTTATTGTAGTAGAAGGCAGTGGTCTGCAGCACAAATCACTGAACTGTAAGTGAAAAATTATTTTATTCTACAAGGTAATCTAAGAGCATTTTGATGTGTATATATATATATATATATATATATATATATATATATGAATATATATATATTCTTTTGCTGTAATTAGGTTATATTATATAAATATCAAATATTAATTTATTATTTTTAGAATAGCAATTGTGCAAATATACAGCATCTTTTTGAAGGATTTAGATACAATATTTATAGATTTATGGATGTTGAAATAACATGTTTACTTTTTTCCTCTCCAAGTTCTTTGTATTAGACGTTGTCAGCTTTGATGAAGAATAATACATTCCTGTAGATATAACAACAAACATTAAAGGTGGTCAAGATCACATCTTATCAGAGAATAATTCCATATACAATTGTCATTTTATAAAATGCAATTCTATAAACGCTTATAAATATAAATATATCCTCAGTGGAAATAATTAAATAGCTCTATCTTAGAATTCATATTGTGTGGTATGATGGAATAACTTATTTTAGTTTGCCACAATCTAAAGAAAACAGGTGGCAGTATGTTCACAATACATCTAAGGCTGCCTTATCTTTGATGCTTGATTCTTTCTGATATTAATCTGCTCTTCTTATAGTATGATAAAAGCAAAGACTTGTCATCTCATTGTTTTATATCTTCTGAAGCTACAAAAATATACTGTTCTGGAATATGATATGCATTTTTAGATTCATTCCCTGAGCAGTTGATGTAAATATTGATAATAAACTACTATATACTTCTGTGTTAATACTTTAAAGACTAGAATTGTACATATATTCTAATCCTCTCATAGTTCTGGTGGAAATGGAGATACAAATGCAAAAAATTATATGCTTCTTTAAATTAGGAACCTAGAATATTTTATTACACTGATCATTAGTAAGAAACCAATTTTTTAATTTTGGTTGATGTATAAGTAGAATTATACATCAACCAAAGTAATTAGAAATGAACAGTATAGATGAGCAAATTGATTCTACTAATAGAATTCAATCCCTGGACTTGTTTCCAAAATTAATCAGGCTTGTTTAGAAGTTATTTTGCATACTGCTGATGCTGAATTTTATGATGAGGATGCAGGAAAGGTTTTCTTCTGATGACTCTTCCATGAAGGCCATATTTGTGCAAGTGTCTCTGAGCAGTAGAACAATGTATCACAACTCCAGAGTTTGCTCAATCATTCTGAAGGTCTTTTACAGTCAAGCTGGGATTGTTATTTTCCACTTTAGCAATTCTACAAGCAGTTCTCACTGAAATTTTGCTTGGTCTTCCAGACCTTATCTTGACCTCTATTGTTTCTGTTAGCTACCACTTAATTACATTTAGAACTGAGGATATGACAAGTTGAAAACACTTTGCTATCTCCTTATTGCATTCTCCTGCTTTGTGGACCTCCATTATTTTCATTTTAAGAGTGACAGGCAGCTGCTTAGAGGAACCCAAGGCTACTGTTTTTTGGCATAAAGTCAAATGACTTTTTTAAAATTTTTTGCATCACCTGGCATTTCCTAATGATAATAGTGAACAAGCCATAACCCTAGCAGGCTAATTAAGATCTGTAACATTTGTCAAAGTTATCTGAGCACACAAATCTCCCAGGGTGCCAAAACTTTTGTATCAGCCAAAATTGATTTTTGTATTTTTAAAATGTAAAAAAATGACAATATATGTCACTTTATTTCCATAATCATTGTTAATACGTCATATCTTAAGTGAAGCACCCTTCATATCTTGAAGCCCCTCCTTTTAAGGAATTGTGGATCTATGCTCCCATGTGGGAATGGATCTGGTCCTGTGCTATGCTCCTCCAATAACAAGTGGCCCCATTGTCCTGCTGGCCCCAAGAAGGTACACTGTCAACCTTACCCAGTTATCAGGAATGGGTCTGTCCAACCTGGAACTGAAGCTACCATGCGCACAGGGACACCATCCTATTCTTATATAACATTGCTCTCTTGAGTAGTAGGATGTTTGGAGATGTGGAATGTTATATCTCCCATAGATTTCACTGTGAAGCAATGCAGGACACTGCTGTATCTGGTATTTGTCAGTGATGGGATTGTGTCCATTCTTCTGTGCAAGTAAGTCGGGAGAGGTTGTTTGTGAGTGACTGGGAGGTTTCCAACACCTGATTGTTTCCTTCAGCATCAGGCAGGCTATTTAACTCTGTTCCCAGAGTAGGTCTTTTCTGTTTATTGTAGTTGATATGGGTTGAGTTTCAGGGTCTTAGGGATTGCTTTCTTTTCTCTTTGTACTACATTCCCAGGGTTTCTCTGGGAATGTAGTACAAATAGGCATCTACCTCTTTTCGACTAGGCTTTGGCCGCATCACAAGTTGCAAGGCAACAGCAGGCCTGAGAAGGGCTCTGCCCAAGTTCCCCTCCTATTTACTGGGAGCTGGTTGAAGAGCATCCTGGCCCTTTAAGGCTTGCCTAGCTGAAGCAGCTTTTGCCAAATGCATATACTGTATGTGGCTACGACTTTGCTGGTTTGCTGCAAGTCTAGCTGGGTGTCTCTGTGATTGCTCATAAATAGTGATGAGCGAATAGTGAAATATTCAGATTAGGGAAAATCAGCACAAATAATTTCTAATATCCGTACCAAATAACGAATTCCATGCAAGTCAATGGGAAAGCCGAATATTTTTCTCTTGGACCCAACAAATAGGTCTGGGGACATGAGAAAAAAGCTGAAATGGATGGGAAAGAGCTCAAACTAAATTTTGTTCCTTCATATAGCATGTATATAATGCAAAAAAATATATACATCCCCTTTAGCATATGTTCACACGAAGTGTTTTGGCTCTATTTTTTCCTTTAGCATTTGTAAGGGTTCTCACTTCTACATTTTGGAGGTCCCTCTCTCATTCCAAATTGTTAGATAGTGGAATACGTATTCGCAATAACTTTGCAATGCAAGCTAAACCATGCTCATTTGAATTTTGTGCTTTGCCCCACCACCAAGTCCACCACCATGTCATTATGCTATCCTCGCATAAATTTTTTAGAATGACAGCAGGTGCTGGGAAACCTAAGTTTGGGAAGGGACCTCATGTGGCCCTGTATCATACATTTGGGAGAGATCTCACTCCTGCATTTGGGAAGTCCCTCCCTCATTCAACGAATGAGATGCAGTCATCTTACAAGCAGCTATGTCACAAGGCCTTGGCGGGCACCACCACATCCACATCCATGAAAGTGAACTTGTCTCTGGGTTTGGCCGATAAGAGATGCAGCCATTACCGTTCAGGGCTGATATACAGCATTCTATAATGCTGTATACCTGCCCCCAAGCCGACCTGCAAGAGAAGAAAATGACTTTCATTATACTCACCTGTGGGGCGGTGCGGTCTTCATCTGGCACCTCCCATCTTCTTACAATGCCAACCTCCTACTTGCTTCATGTGGATAACGCATCCCATCGTCATCCACACAGCTACCTCGGCACAGCACTCCTGAGCAGGCATTCCTTTCTGCCCTGTTTCGTGCTCAGCAAAGTACTGCCATGTGCATGCGTCGGGGCTCTTTGACCTTTCCCAGCACTTGTGCACTGCAGTACTTTGCTCTGCCCTCAATAGGGCAGAGAAGTGCGCCTGCGCATGAGTACGGTGGTGAGGAGACATGTCATCCACGTGAAGCAAGCAGGTGGGCAGCATCGCAAGAAGAAGGGAGGCGCCAGACCAAGAAGAGTGACACCTACCAGACCGGACCACTTCACAAGGGAGTATAAAAAAAGTTATTTTTCTTCTTTTACAGGTCAGGTTGGTGGGTTATATACAGCATTAAAGAATGCAGTATTTCAGCCATGAAAGGAGATGGCCGTATCTCTTATCGGCCAATCCTTGTGACAGGTTCCCTTTATCGTCACCCTTTCTCATATTGAATGTGTTATGCTATTGAAAAAAAACTTTCTGGCTTCATTTTTCACAAGTACCCTCACAGAAGTTTAATGTACAAATTCACTGCATCTGGCAAAGTGTGGCTATTTTTTTCAGATATCAACTTTATTACACTTGGCAACAGCAGACTCATGAAAATTACTGGCATATAGTCACATTTGCGTAACTCAGCTCAGCAGGCTTTGCACCAGTCACATAACTGCTAGATAAAGATAGGCTATTTATTTAGCCAGACAACAAATCGGAACCTCAGTACGAATTGACCCCTGAGCCCAAGGAAGAGAACCAAAGGATACCAAAATATATCTTATTTTATTGAAAGAGATTAAAAGAAAAAAGATTTGATACATGCAATACAAAAAATACCCAGAGGAGATCATAATATCTACTGCAGCCGTATAACATGGATATATGTATCAGAGAGCGCAGCAAAAAAATGAGAACATAGTGCTTTATCAGGGTCACCCCAAGCTATTATATGCTAAGGCATTGTCAAATATGTCAAATATAAGAGGTGCAGTTCAGTCATTCTATAGTGCCCTAGCTGGGCGTATACCATAAGCCATCCTTCTATAAAGCATGTATCACAAATGACATTACCTTAAAAGCTGTAGGCCTCTGATGTGTTTAAATACTGAGTCAGATGGTGCAGGATAATCCGATTCTCCCCTCTCGCCCCAATGCGCGTTTTGCCCTAAGCTTCTTCCGGGGGCCCCCTATTTAAGCAATAGACAAGGAATATTATTTACCAATTCGCTTTTAAAAAGGATGTTACCATATGCTAGCACTGAGGAATATTATTTAGCTGTAAAAAAATGCAGGAATATTATGTAGCTCACCCAAAAAATGTTTTTCATATGCTGGTATTACCTAATATTATTTGTCTCTAAAAAATGCTGATTTGTATATTATGGTAGTGGATGAAAGCCTGCGTATCTTTCCCTAATCCCACAGTCTGTGCCAGCCTTACTGGGATTAGCTAACCAGCCCAGCATATTCATTGGCTGCAAATATAGTGCCAAATATGCTGGGTGGGTCACTCAAATATACTGAGGCAAATACCAAATTACTTGCCGAGTAATGAATAGCCCAGATAGCGTACTACTCATTCGAATAATGAATAGTGTAGAATGTATTTGCTTATCACTATAACATAACAGAATAAACAGCCACTAGTATAAAAAAAATGGTTCTGTTATGCAGCTTTCTGACCATTTCCAGGGTCTTCTGGGAATGTTCCATGATTTGGCAGGCACCTTGCATTAGCACAGCCAAATTCTGGCCCTGGGGTTTCCACAGACACAGTCATGTCCTGCAGAAGGGGTCATTCCCATAAAACATAAAGTGCGCCTTCCTGTTTTGTTGGGGGGGAGATCGGAAGTGAGTTAATAATTTCAAGGATGGGTGCATATTATATTTTCAAATGTTTCCACCTAACGCAAAAGTACTCAGGTTGGCATTGTTATTTCCCTTCTTAGAAGAGGTCCCCAGGCCTGGCATTTTCATTACCCTCAGGTTCACCCATACTCTCCTCAGTAGATTCATTTTTTAAGGCTATGGGGCAGATTTATGATGAACCAGGTGGGGTGACTTCAGCTCAATCAAACCTTAAGGTGTTGTGCCAGCAGGACCTCACTGTGGAGGACTACTGCTCCCAGTTTTGTAGGTGTGCAATAGTCTTCATAATACTTTCCTATCTGGGCTTAATGATGACATTATAGATTAGCTAGTGGACCACTCTCCTCTATGGTCTTTGGAGGCCGCTATGACATTAGCATTGCGACTTAATCGGAAAAGATGGGACAGCTCTCAGGAGAAATCGTCCCTAATGCGGAGTTCAACCATACCATACTTTGGTCTTGAGGCTGAGGGAGAACCCATGCAGTCTGAGAAATATTATTTAGCTGTAAAAAAATGCAGGAATATTGTTATGCCACCTAATACTTACCTTTCCGGCCGGCGCGCTCCTGATGCACCTCCTCGCTCTCATCCATCCGAATTCACTGGTGCTCGTCCCTTCAGCGGTTCGCGCATGCGCAGATGTGCTCCTCTCACCGCTGGGGCTTCTGGAAGGTTGTGACCCAGTGGCTCCGCCCCCAATATGGCAGCGCCTGTCGGGTACTTCCTCCCTGCGTCTACCCAGGTAAGACGCCTTAGCGTCTATTGTTGTCGCTAGTTTTGGCTTGCGCTTCTTTAGGTTCCTTTTGCTCCCTGTCTCTATTTTCTCCTCTGTGTCTCTGCTTTGGTTCCATACTCATTGTCTCTGCTATTCCTTTCAGCTCGTGTCTCTGCCGTCCCTGCCAGTCCAGTGTCTCTGCCGTCCCTGCCAGTCCAGTGTCTCTGCCATCCCTACCTGTTGTGAATTATGTGGCAGAGCTCCCTCCTGTGGTCACAAGTGGTACTTCGGCTGATTCTCTCTGTGAGCTTCCGTTGGTGGAGGAAAGTGGTACTGCGGCTTCTGAGTTTCCTTCCTCAGGTGATGTGGTGAAGTCGTTAGGTGCTGCTCTATTTAACTCCACCTAGTGCTTTGATCCTGGCCTCCAGTCAATGTTCTAGTATTGGACCTGTTTCCTCCTGGATCGTTCCTGTGGCCTGCTGCTCTGCATAGCTAAGTTCTGCTTTGCTATTTTGTTTGCTATTTTTTTCTGTCCAGCTTGTCTATTTGTTTTTTCCTGCTTGCTTGAAGCTCTGGGACGCAGAGGGTGTACCTCCGTGCCGTTAGTTCGGTACGGAGGGTCTTTTTGCCCCCTTTGCGTGGTTTTTGTAGGGTTTTGTGTTGACCGCAAAGTTACCTTTCCTATCCTCGCTCTGTTCAGAAAGTCGGGCCTCACTTTGCTAAATCTATTTCATCTCTACGTTTGTCTTTTCATCTTAACTCACAGTCATTATATGTGGGGGCTGCCTTTTCCTTTGGGGTATTTCTCTGAGGCAAGGTAGGCTTATTTTCTATCTTCAGGCTAGCTAGTTTCTCAGGCTGTGCCGAGTTGCATAGGGAGCGTTAGGCGCAATCCACGGCTGCCTCTAGTGTGGTTGGGAGGATTAGGGATTGCGGTCAGCAGAGTTCCCACGTCTCAGAGCTCGTTCAATGTTTTGGGGTTATTGTCAGGTCACTGTATGTGCTCTGACCTCTATGTCCATTGTGGTACTGAATTGCCTTATCATAACAGTACTGGAGGCCGAAAGTACTAATGATTCTCAATAGAGGGAAAAAAGAAGCTCTGAGACCATTTTTTTTTCTCTGCACTGTGTTTTGCCTTTTTTTTCCCCTAGACATTTGGGTGGTTCAGGACACAGGTGTAGCGATGGACATTAAAGGTCTGTCTTCATGTGAGGATCAGCTCACGGCAAGTGTACAAAATATTCAAGACTTTGTGGTTCAGAATTCTATGTTAGAACCGAGAATTCCTATTCCTGATTTGTTTTTTGGAGATAGAACTAAATTTCTGAGTTTCAAAAATAATTGTAAACTATTTCTGGCTTTGAAACCTCGCTCCTCTGGTGACCCAGTTCAACAAGTTAGGATCATTATTTCTTTTTTACGTGGCGATCCTCAGGACTGGGCATTTTCTCTTGCGTCAGGAGATCCTGCATTAAGTAATATCGATGCGTTTTTCCTGGCTCTCGGATTGCTGTACGATGAACCTAATTCAGTGGATCAGGCAGAGAAAAATTTGCTGGCTCTGTGTCAGGGTCAGGATGAGATAGAGGTATATTGCCAGAAATTTAGAAAGTGGTCCGTACTCACTCCATGGAATGAAGGTGCGCTCGCAGCTATTTTCAGAAAGGGTCTCTCTGAAGCCCTTAAGGATGTCATGGTGGGATTTCCTATGCCTGCTGGTCTGAATGAGTCTATGTCTTTGGCCATTCAGATCGGTCGACGCTTGCGTGAGCGTAAATCTGTGCGCCATTTGGCGGTATTACCTGAGCTTAAACCTGAGCCTATGCAGTGCGATAGGACTTGGACCAGAGTTGAACGGCAAGAACACAGACGTCTGAATGGGCTGTGTTTCTACTGTGGTGATTCCACTCATGCTATCTCTGATTGTCCTAAGCGCACTAAGCGGTTCGCTAGGTCTGCCACCATTGGTACGGTACAGTAAAAATTTCTTCTGTCCGTTACCTTGATCTGCTCTTTGTCATCGTATTCTGTCATGGCATTTGTGGATTCAGGCGCTGCCCTGAATTTGATGGACTTGGAGTATGCTAGGCGTTGTGGGTTTTTCTTGGAGCCCTTGCAGTGTCCTATTCCATTGAGAGGAATTGATGCTACGCCTTTGGCCAAGAATAAGCCTCAGTACTGGACCCAGCTGACCATGTGCATGGCTCCTGCACATCAGGAGGTTATTCGCTTTCTGGTGTTGCATAATCTGCATGATGTGGTCGTGTTGGGGTTGCCATGGCTACAAGTCCATAATCCAGTATTAGATTGGAAATCCATGTCTGTGTTCAGCTGGGGTTGTCAGGGGGTACATGGTGATGTCCCATTTCTGACTATTTCGTCATCCACCCCTTCTGAGGTTCCAGAGTTCTTGTCTGATTACCGGGATGTATTTGATGAGCCCAAGTCCGATACCCTACCTCCGCATAGGGATTGTGATTGTGCTATCGATTTGATTCCTGGTAGTAAATTCCCAAAAGGTCGACTGTTTAATTTATCTGTGCCTGAGCACGCCGCTATGCGGAGTTATGTGAAGGAGTCCTTGGAGAAGGGGCATATTCGCCCGTCATCGTCGCCATTAGGAGCAGGGTTCTTTTTTGTAGCCAAGAAGGATGGTTCGCTGAGACCTTGTATAGATTACCGCCTTCTAAATAAGATCACGGTTAAATTTCAGTACCCCTTGCCGTTGTTATCTGATTTGTTTGCTCGGATTAAGGGGGCTAGTTGGTTCACCAAGATAGATCTTCGTGGTGCATATAATCTTGTGCGTATTAAGCGAGGCGATGAATGGAAAACTGCATTTAATACGCCCGAGGGCCATTTTGAGTATCTAGTAATGCCATTCGGACTTGCCAATGCTCCATCAGTGTTTCAGTCCTTTATGCATGACATCTTCCGAGAGTACCTGGATAAATTCCTGATTGTGTACTTGGATGACATTTTGATCTTCTCGGATGATTGGGAGTCTCATGTGAAGCAGGTCAGAACGGTGTTTCAGGTCCTGCGTGCTAATTCTTTGTTTGTGAAGGGATCAAAGTGTCTCTTTGGTGTTCAGAAGGTTTCATTTTTGGGATTCATCTTTTCCCCTTCTACTATCGAGATGGACCCTGTTAAGGTCCAAGCCATCCATGATTGGACTCAGCCGACATCTCTGAAAAGTCTGCAAAAGTTCCTGGGCTTTGCTAATTTTTATCGTCGCTTCATCTGCAATTTTTCTAGTATTGCTAAACCATTGACCGATTTGACCAAGAAGGGTGCTGATGTGGTCAATTGGTCTCCTGCTGCTGTGGAAGCTTTTCAAGAGTTGAAGCGTCATTTTTCTTCTGCCCCTGTGTTGTGTCAACCAGATGTTTCGCTTCCGTTCCAGGTCGAGGTTGATGCTTCTGAGATTGGAGCAGGGGCTGTTTTGTCGCAGAGAAGTTCTGATTGCTCGGTGATGAAACCATGCGCCTTCTTTTCCAGGAAGTTTTCGCCTGCTGAGCGAAATTATGATGTGGGCAATCGAGAGTTGCTGGCCATGAAGTGGGCATTCGAGGAGTGGCGTCATTGGCTTGAAGGAGCTAAGCATCGCGTGGTGGTCTTGACTGATCATAAGAACTTGACTTATCTCGAGTCTGCCAAGCGGTTGAATCCTAGACAGGCTCGTTGGTCGCTGTTTTTTGCCCGTTTTGACTTTGTGATTTCGTACCTTCCGGGCTCTAAAAATGTGAAGGCGGATGCTCTGTCTAGGAGTTTTGTGCCCGACTCTCCGGGTTTATCTGAGCCGGCGGGTATCCTCAAAGAGGGAGTTATTGTGTCTGCCATCTCCCCTGATTTGCGGCGGGTGCTGCAAAAATTTCAGGCTAATAAACCTGATCGTTGCCCAGCGGAGAAACTGTTTGTCCCTGATAGGTGGATGAATAAAGTTATCTCTGAGGTTCATTGTTCGGTGTTGGCTGGTCATCCTGGAACCTTTGGTACCAGAGAGTTAGTGGCTAGATCCTTTTGATGGCCATCTCTGTCGCGGGATGTGCGTTCTTTTGTGCTGTCCTGTGGGATTTGTGCTCGGGCTAAGCCCTGCTGTTCTCGTGCCAGTGGGTTGCTTTTGCCCTTGCCGGTCCCGAAGAGGCCTTGGACACATATCTCTATGGATTTTATTTCAGATCTTCCCGTCTCTCAAAAGATGTCAGTCATTTGGGTGGTCTGTGATCACTTCTCTAAGATGGTCCATTTGGTACCCTTGTCTAAATTACCTTCCTCCTCTGATTTGGTGCCATTGTTCTTCCAGCATGTGGTTCGTTTACATGGCATTCCAGAGAATATCGTTTCTGACAGAGGTTCCCAGTTTGTTTCGAGGTTTTGGCGAGCCTTTTGTGGTAGGATGGGCATTGACTTGTCTTTTTCCTCGGCTTTCCATCCTCTGACTAATGGCCAGACCGAACGAACCAATCAGACCTTGGAAACATATCTGAGATGCTTTGTTTCTGCTGATCAGGATGACTGGGTGTCCTTTTTGCCTTTGGCTGAGTTCGCCCTTAATATTCGGGCCAGCTCGGCTACCTTGGTTTCGCTGTTTTTCTGCAACTCTGGGTTCCATCCTCGTTTGTCTTCAGGGCAGGTTGAGTCTTCGGACTGTCCTGGTGTGGATACTGTGGTGGACAGGTTGCAGCAGATTTGGACTCATGTAGTGGACAATTTGACCTTGTCCCAGGAGAAGGCTCAACGTTTCACTAATCGCAGACGCTGTGTGGGTCCCCGACTTCGTGTTGGGGATTTGGTTTGGTTTTCTTCTCGTCATATTCCTATGAAGGTTTCCTCTCCTAAGTTTAAACCTCGTTTCATTGGTCCGTATAGGATTTCTGAGGTTCTTAATCCTGTGTCTTTTCGTCTGACCCTTCCAGATTCTTTTTCCATACATAACGTTTTCCATAGGTCATTGTTGCGGAGATACGTGGCACCTGTGGTTCCATCTGTTGATCCTCCTGCCCCGGTTTTGGTGGAGGGGGAGTTGGAGTATATTGTGGAGAAGATTTTGGATTCTCGTGTTTCAAGACGGAAACTCCAGTATCTGGTTAAGTGGAAGGGTTATGCTCAGGAAGATAATTCCTGGGTCTTTGCCTCTGATGTCCATGCTCCCGATCTTGTTCGTGCCTTTCATATGGCTCATCCTGGTCGTCCTGGGGGCTCTGGTGAGGGTTCGGTGACCCCTCCTCAAGGGGGGGTACTGTTGTGAATTCTGTGGCAGAGCTCCCTCCTGTGGTCACAAGTGGTACTTCGGCTGATTCTCTCTGTGAGCTTCCGTTGGTGGAGGAAAGTGGTACTGCGGCTTCTGAGTTTCCTTCCTCAGGTATGTGGTGAAGTCGTTAGGTGCTGCTCTATTTAACTCCACCTAGTGCTTTGATCCTGGCCTCCAGTCAATGTTCTAGTATTGGACCTGTTTCCTCCTGGATCGTTCCTGTGGCCTGCTGCTCTGCATAGCTAAGTTCCGCTTTGCTATTTTGTTTGCTGTTTTTTTCTGTCCAGCTTGTCTATTTGTTTTTTCCTGCTTGCTGGGAGCTCTGGGACGCAGAGGGTGTACCTCCGTGCCGTTAGTTCGGTACGGAGGGTCTTTTTGCCCCCTTTGCGTGGTTTTTGTAGGGTTTTGTGTTGACCGCAAAGTTACCGTTCCTATCCTCGCTCTGTTCAGAAAGTCGGGCCTCACTTTGCTAAATCTATTTCATCTCTACGTTTGTCTTTTTATCTTTACTCACAGTCATTATATGTGGGGGCTGCCTTTTCCTTTGGGGTATTTCTCTGAGGCAAGGTAGGCTTATTTTCTATCTTCAGGCTAGCTAGTTTCTCAGGCTGTGCCGAGTTGCATAGGGAGCGTTAGGCGCAATCCACGGCTGCCTTTAGTGTGTTGGAGAGGATTAGGGATTGCGGTCAGCAGAGTTTCCACGTCTCAGAGCTCGTTCTATGTTTTTGGGTTATTGTCAGGTCACTGTATGTGCTCTGACCTTACTGTCCATTGTGGTACTGAATTACCTTATCATGACACTAAGCATCGCGTGGTGGTCTTGACTGATCATAAGAACTTGACTTATCTCGAGTCTGCCAAGCGGTTGAATCCTAGACAGGCTCATTGGTCGCTGTTTTTTGCCCGTTTTGACTTTGTGATTTCGTACCTTCCGGGCTCTAAAAATGTGAAGGCGGATGCTCTGTCTAGGAGTTTTGTGCCCGACTCTCCGGGTTTATCTGAGCCGGCGGGTATCCTCAAAGAGGGAGTAATTGTGTCTGCTATCTCCCCTGATTTGCGGCGGGTGCTGCAAAAATTTCAGGCTAATAAACCTGACCGTTGCCCAGCGGAGAAACTGTTTGTCCCTGATAGGTGGACGAATAAAGTTATCTCTGAGGTTCATTGTTCGGTATTGGCTGGTCATCCTGGAATCTTTGGTACCAGAGAGTTAGTGGCTATATCCTTTTGGTGGCCATCTCTGTCGTGGGATGTGCATTCTTTTGTGCAGTCCTGTGGGATTTGTGCTCGGGTTAAGCCCTGCTGTTCTTGTGCCAGTGGGTTGCTTTTGCCCTTGCCGGTCCCGAAGAGGCCTTGGACACATATCTCTATGGATTTTATTTCAGATCTTCCCGTCTCTCAAAAGATGTCAGTCATTTGGGTGGTCTGTGATCGTTTCTCTAAGATGGTCCATTTGGTACCCTTGTCTAAATTACCTTCCTCCTCTGATTTGGTGCCATTGTTCTTCCAGCATGTGGTTCGTTTACATGGCATTCCAGAGAATATCGTTTCTGACAGAGGTTCCCAGTTTGTTTCGAGGTTTTGGCGAGCCTTTTGTGGTAGGATGGGCATTGACTTGTCTTTTTCCTCGGCTTTCCATCCTCTGACTAATGGCCAGACCGAACGAACCAATCAGACCTTGGAAACATATCTGAGATGCTTTGTTTCTGCTGATCAGGATGACTGGGTGTCCTTTTTGCCTTTGGCTGAGTTCGCCCTTAATAATCGGGCCAGCTCGGCTACCTTGGTTTCGCCGTTTTTCTGCAACTCTGGGTTCCATCCTCGTTTCTCTTCAGGGCAGGTTGAGTCTTCGGACTGTCCTGGTGTGGATACTGTGGTGGACAGGTTGCAGCAGATTTGGACTCATGTAGTGTACAATTTGACCTTGTCCCAGGAGAAGGCTCAACGTTTCGCTAATCGCAGACGCTGTGTGGGTCCCCGACTTCGTGTTGGGGATTTGGTTTGGTTATCTTCTCATCATATTCCTATGAAGGTTTCCTCTCCTAAGTTTAAACCTCGTTTCATTGGGCCGTATAGGATTTCTAAGGTTCTTAATCCTGTGTCTTTTCGTCTGACCCTTCCAGATTCTTTTTCCGTACATAACGTATTCCATAGGTCATTGTTGCAGAGATACGTGGCACCTATGGTTCCATCTGTTGATCCTCCTGCCCCGGTTTTGGTGGAGGGGGAGTTGGAGTATGTTGTGGAGAAGATTTTGGATTCTCGTGTTTCAAGACGGAAACTCCAGTATCTGGTTAAGTGGAAGGGTTATGCTCAGGAAGATAATTCCTGGGTCTTTGCCTCTGATGTCCATGCTCCCGATCTTGTTCGTGCCTTTCATATGGCTCATCCTGGTCGTCCTGGGGGCTCTGGTGAGGGTTCGGTGACCCCTCCTCAAGGGGGGGGTACTGTTGTGAATTCTGTGGCAGAGCTCCCTCCTGTGGTCACAAGTGGTACTTCGGCTGATTCTCTCTGTGAGCTTCCGTTGGTGGAGGAAAGTGGTACTGCGGCTTCTGAGTTTCCTTCCTCAGGTGATGTGGTGAAGTCGTTAGGTGCTGCTCTATTTAACTCCACCTAGTGCTTTGATCCTGGCCTCCAGTCAATGTTCTAGTATTGGACCTGTTTCCTCCTGGATCGTTCCTGTGGCCTGCTGCTCTGCATAGCTAAGTTCTGCTTTGCTATTTTGTTTGCTGTTTTTTTCTGTCCAGCTTGTCTATTTGTTTTTTCCTGCTTGCTGGAAGCTCTGGGACGCAGAGGGTGTACCTCCGTGCTGTTAGTTCGGTACGGAGGGTCTTTTTGCCCCCTTTGCGTGGTTTTTGTAGGGTTTTGTGTTGACCGCAAAGTTACCTTTCCTATCCTCGCTCTGTTCAGAAAGTCGGGCCTCACTTTGCTAAATCTATTTCATCTCTACGTTTGTCTTTTCATCTTAACTCACAGTCATTATATGTGGGGGCTGCCTTTTCCTTTGGGGTATTTCTCTGAGGCAAGGTAGGCTTATTTTCTATCTTCAGGCTAGCTAGTTTCTCAGGCTGTGCCGAGTTGCATAGGGAGCGTTAGGCGCAATCCACGGCTGCCTCTAGTGTGGTTGGGAGGATTAGGGATTGCGGTCAGCAGAGTTCCCACATCTCAGAGCTCGTTCAATGTTTTTGGGTTATTGTCAGGTCACTGTATGTGCTCTGACCTCTATGTCCATTGTGGTACTGAATTGCCTTATCATAACACCTACCAGTCCAGTGTCTCTGCCGTCCCTGCCAGTCCAGTGTCTCTGCCATCCCTGCCATTCCAGAGTCTCTGCTGTCCCTGCCAGTCCTGTGTTTCTGACTGTCCCTGCCAGTCCTGTGTCCCTGCCATCCCTGCCAATCCTGTGTCTCTGCCGTCACAGCCAGTCCGGTGTCTCTGCCGCTCCTTCCACCTCTGTGTTCTCTGCCGTCCCTGTCGGTCCTGTACCTCTGCTGTTTCTGTCACCCAGTGGGTCCACTTCTCGGGTTTCTCTCTTCCGAATCCTACTAAATATTATGTAGCTCCCCAAAAATTGTTTTTTTATATGCTGGTATTAACTAATATTATTTGCCTCTAAAAATGTTGATTTGTATATTATGGTAATGGATGAAAGCCTGCCTATCTTTCTCTAATCCCACAGTCTGTTTCTTATCCTAAACTATACAATACAATGCAAAATAGCAGAGATCTCCGGCATGTACTTGCAATGATGAAGTGAACTGATAACACACAGGTGCTTGCCTTTCACTCTCCCTCATATTAAATCTTTCCCTACACTTTCTCCACCTAACAAAGAACTAATTTTTAGGCTGGAGTCACACTAGGCGTAAGTAAATACGGTCCGTTTTTTACGGCCGTAATACGCAGTAATTGTCCCAAAACACTGTTCCGTATTCAATGTGAGGATGCGATTTTTATGCACAAATTTATCCGTGCGTCTGGCATCCGTATGGCTTCCGCACGGCGATTTTTTCTCGCAGGCTTGCAAAATGGACATATCATGGATCCATCGGCTCAAATATTCTTAAAAACAAATATGAGGTCTATATATATATATATATATATATATATATATATATGTACGAAAAAAATAAGAAAAGCAGCACAAAAAATAAGAAAAAAGTGGACTTTATTGCCTGAACGGCGTGGCAACGTTTCGGATACAACAATCCTTATCAGTGAGACACATATATATATTTATATTTAATTCAGTGCTAGATAGCAGAAAAGCCGGTAATTCAATTGACGGCTTTTCCTATCTCCTTCACAAACCCGACAGGATATGAGACATGGTTTACAAACAGTAAACCATCTCATATCCCTTTTTTATTACATATTCCTCTTTACTAATGTAAGAAGTGTCTTTGTGTCAAATTTTGGGGCTCAAGCTATTAAATTAGAGGGTTAAATCCCGGAATAAATTGGCGTGGGCTCCCGCACAATTTTCTCTGCCAGAGTGGGAAAGCCAGTGACTGAGGGCAGATATTAATAGCCTAGGAAGGGCCATTGTTATTGGCCCCCCTTGGCTAAAAACATCTGCCCGCAGACACCCCAGAAAAGGCACATCTGTAAGATGCGCCTATTCTGGCAATTAGACTCTTTCTTCCCACTCCCCTGTAGCAGTGGGATATGAGGTAATAAAGGGTTAATGTCACCTTGCTATTGTAAGGTGACATTAAGCCAGGTTAATAATGGAGAGGCGTCAATTATGACACCTATGCACTATTAATCCAATAGTACGAAATGGTTAATAATACACACACACATTATTAAAAAGTATTTTAATGAAATAAAGACACATGGTGTTTTAATATTTTATTATACTCTTAATTAGGGTTGAGCGAAATGGATAGGAAAACTTTAAAAATCGCCGACTTTCGGCAAAGTCGGGTTTCATGAAACCCGACCCGATCCTAGTGTGGGATCGGCTATGAGGTCGGCGATCTGCATGCAAAAGTCGCGTTTCATATGACGCTTTCAGCGCCATTTTTCAGCCAATGAAGGAGGACGCATAGTGTGGGCAGCGTGATGACATAGATCTCGGTCCCCACCATCTTAGAGAAGGGCATGACAGTGATTGGCTTGCTTTCTGCGGCATCACAGGGGCTATAAAGGGGCGTGCACGCCGACCGCCATCTTACTTCTGCTGATCTTAGCATAGGGAGAGGTTGCTGCAGCTTCATCAGAAGAAGGGATATAGTTAGGGAGGGAAGATTAAGCCCCGAAACTGCTTGTGCTGTAGCGATTTCCACTGTCCAACACCACCTTTTCTTTGCAGGGACAGTGGAGTTTATATTTTTGTGCATCAGCTCTGTAGCTTATTAGGCTGCCATATAAGGCTCCCTGATAGCTGCATTGCTGTTTGCACGCTGCTGTGCAAACCAACTACTTTTTTAAAAGCAAAAATCCTGTTGCTCCTTTCTGCACAGTTATCTTGTTTATTTGTCCACACTTTTGTGTGCAGCAGTCCTTTTTATTGCTGCCATACTTTCCCTGAGATGAGATTGAAATTGTACTACAGTCGTTGTATTTTTTTCATATATCTTCCAGCCATTTTCTGCCACTTACATTGTGTTGTTTTATACACTGGGCCAGAGTTTTGGTTCAGTCTCCCAGAAAAAAAGTGAGATTCAAATTCTCACAAAGTGGATATACTTCAGTCCTGTTAGTTTGTTGTATGTCAGCCAGCCACTTTCTGCCACTTAGATTGTGTTGTTATATACACTGGGCCTGAGTTTTTGTTCAGTCTCCCAAAAAAAGAGTGAGATTCAAATTCTCACAAAGTGGATATACTTCAGTCCTGTTAGTTTGTCGTATATCAGCCAGCCACTTTCTGCCACTTACATTGTGTTGTTTTATGCACAGGGCCTGAGTTTTGGTTCAGTCTCCCCCAAAAAATGTGAGATTCAAATTCTCACAAAGTGGATATACTTCAGTCCTGTTAGTTTGTCGTATGTCAGCCAGCCACTTTCTGCCACTTACATTGTGTTGTTTTAAACACTGGGCCTGAGTTTTGGTTCAGTCTCCGCCCCCCCAAAAAAGGGGAGATTCAAATTCTCAGAAAGTGGATATCCTTCAGTCCTGTTAGTTTGTCCTATATCAGCCAGCCACTTTCCGACACGTACATTGTGTTGTTTTATGCACAGGGCCTGAGTTTTGGTTCAGTCTCCCAAAAAAAGGTGAGATTTAAATTCTCACAAAGTGCATATACTTCAGTCCTGTTAGTTTGTCGTATATCAGCCAGCCACTTTCTGCCACTTAGATTGTGTTGTTATATACACTGGGCCTGAGTTTTGGTTCAGTCTCCCCCCCAAAAAAAAGAAATTCAAATTCTCACAAAATGGATATACTTCAGTCCTGTTAGTTTGTCGTATATCAGCCAGCCACTTTCTGCCACTTACATTGTTTTGTTTTATGCACAGGGTCTGAGTTTTGGTTCAATCTCCCCCCAAAAAGTGAGATTCAAAATTCTCACAAAGTGGATATACGTCAGTCCTGTTAGTTTGTCGTATGTCAGCCAGCCACTTTCTGCCACTTAGATTGCGTTGTTTTATACACTGGGCCTGAGTTTTGGTTCAGTCTCGGCACAAAAGGGAGATTCAAATTCTCACAAAGTGGATGTACGTCATTCCTGTTAGTTTGTCGTATATCAGCCAGCCACTTTCTGCCACTTACATTGTGTTGTTTTATACACTGGGCCTGAGTTTTGGTTCTGTCTCCCCCCAAAAAAGAGAGATTCAAATTCTCACAAAGTGGATATACTTCAGTCCTGTTAGTTTGTTGTATATCAGCAAGCCACTTTCTGAAACTTAGATTGCATAGTTATATACACTGGGCCTAAGTTGACGTTCAATCTCCCCCCAAAAAAGGGGAGATACAAATTCTCACAAAGTGGATAAACTTCTGTCCTGTTATTTTGTTGTTTATCAGCCAGCCACTTTCTCCCACTTAGATTGCGTTGTTATATACACTGGGCCTAAGTTGTGGTTCAGTCTCCCCCAAAAAAGGGGAGATTCAAATTCTCACAAAGTGGATAAACTTCTGTCCTGTTAGTTTGTCGTATATCAGCCAGCCACTTTCTCCCACTTAGATTGCGTTGTTATATACACTGGGCCTAAGTTGTGGTTCAGTCTCCCCCAAAAAAGGGGAGATTCAAATTCTCACAAAGTGGATAAACTTCTGTCCTGTTAGTTTGTTGTATATCAGCCAGCCACGTTCTCCCACTTAGATTGCGTTGTTATATACACTGGGCCTAAGTTGTGGTTCAGTCTCCCCAAAAAAGGGGAGATTCAAATTGTCACAAAGTGGATATACTTCTGTCCTGTTAGTTTGTCGTGTATCAGCCAGCTACTTTCAGCCACTTACATTGTGTTGTTTTTTGCACAGTGCCTGATTTTTTGTTCAGTCTCCCACAAAAAAAGGGAGATTTAAAATCTCAACATGTTTATATACACCTTCTACCTTGTTTTGCAGTACCATATAATGGTTGTTGTTTTGGTTAGATTTTCCAAAAAATGAGGAAGTCAGGTGGAAGAGGCTGTGGGCGGTGGTTGCGAGCTGGTACTGATCGTGGTGGTGGTGCATCTGGTGGTAGCGGCAAAAGCACAATAGCACCTAAGGCTGGAGGTGTTGAGCCAGTGTCATCGTCTGGCTACACAAGGCCTCGAAGGCTCCCTTATCTGGGAGTAGGAAAGTGGCTTTTAAAGCCAGAGCAGCAGGAAAAAGTTTTGGCTTTCCTTGCTGACTCAGCCTCTAGCTGTTTTGCCTCCTCTTCAGAAAGTTCCAAATATAAAAGCAGCGAGTCGTTAGTGGATGCTCCCGGCCAGGAACAAGACATTTCCTTGTGTCCTTCACCCAAACCAAAAGTGAAGGATGCGGCAGGTGACACTACAGGTTACTCCATGGAGCTCTTTACAGATACTGTGCCTGGGTTAGAATGGGAAATTGTTAACTGCCCATTACAGGATGAATCGGACATGGAGTGCACTGATGCACAGCCACAGCTAGAATATAATGCTGTTCCATTGACTGAGATCACTACATTGCCCTTGCAGTGTACTGAGCCAGAATCTGACCCTGATGAGACTATGGTGCCCCGTCCCGACCACTATAGCACCTTACATGGTGACACAGAAGAAAGTGCACATGAAATTGAAGAGGAGGTGATAGATGACCCAAGTTCTTGACCCAGATTGGCAGCCATTGGGGGAAGAGGGTGCCGCTGCCAGTAGCTCTAAAGCGGAGGAGGATGATCCTCAGCAACCATCTACATCGCAACAGCTGTCATCTGGCAGGCCCGTATCAGGCCCAAAAGCGTTTGTCAAAAACAAAAACAGTTTTAGGACAGGGGGCCATCCGGTGAAAGTAGCACAGCGTGCAATGCCTGAAAAGGTATTCCATAGTAGGAAGAGTGCAGTGTGGCAATTTTTTAAACAAGATCCGAATGATCAGTCAAAAGTTATTTGTAAGAAATGCTCAAAGACCTTTAGCAGAGGGAAGAATCTTCAAAATTTAAATACAACGTGCATGCTTAGACATTTAACCAGCATGCACTTGCAAGCCTGGACTAACTACCAAACGTTCCGCACCATTGGTGCACCTGCTCAGAATGAAGGTAGTCAGCAATGCTACATTGCTTCCCTCACTGTAAGCCCACCGGTTAGGACACCACCAGCAGCAAATGTAGAGGTATCGTCGCAAGGCCAAAGCAGTCAGGGAATCACGAGGTTATTGGTAGGAAACACTGTATGTAGGCCAACATCGAGAATACCATCACCAACCCTCTCTCAATCCGCCATGTCCACCACCACCACCACCGCTAGTTCCACCATATGCACTTCTCCAGTCCAGCTCACCCTATAAGAGACTCTCGTTAGGAAAAGAAAGTACTCATCCTCTCATCCACGTACACAGGGTTTGTACCCCTCCACCAGCATGTCAAAGACAGCATTGTCCATGCACTGAGGCAATCAGTCAATAGAAAGGTGCATGGACCAGTAGGCATGGCCAGGGACATTACGTGTCCATCACGGTACACTGGGTTAACCTTCCTCTAGTGTTAGCTTTCTGTTACTCTTTCTTATGTTAACGGGTTGGTTTTGACCCATGTCTTAAATCACCCCTAGGATACCCTAAAAACAGTTATTTATGATCCAATTTGTTTCTTACCTCTTAGTTACCTTGTTAGGGTTTCTCATCCATGGAAGGATCAATTTTAATATTTTTGTTGTGGCCCCCTGGGTCTTTCATTTGAGAGCATACCCTTCATTTTCAATATAAAAATATTGTCAAATGAACCTCAAGAGAATAATAGAAACTTTAAAAAGTTTGTTATATTACCTGACTATTACTGAAGGGTTTTAGAACACATTTCTTAAATGTAAAAAAAATATACATATGTATATTTTATATTATTAACTCTAGTAACATCTATGGTGTTACGGGTCAATTTTGACCCATATCTAACTACTTTATGAAAAAGGCAAAAAACAGATTTTTTTTTATAGAACTTTAATACAAATAAAAGATGAAAATTATATTAATATTAATAGCAATAATAATAAAAAGTAGCTTTTCTAGGTCAAACAAACAACAATCAATCAAGCAAATCAAAACAGAAATCAAGTACTAGTTTTTAGATGCATTAGTATTTAGATGCATATGTGGCAAAAAGTGACACTTTTTGTGTGTTCTCTGCAGAGGTATTTTTTGCAGGCGAAGCACGATGTGTTTTTCTTTCTGTCCTTATTGCTAGGGCAGACCTGACTCCTCTTTCTTTTAGAATCAGGTGGTCTCACTGGGGTTATTATTATTATTATTATTATTTATTGTTATAGCGCCATTTATTCCATGGCGCTTTACATGTGAGGAGGGGTATACATAATAAAAACAAGTACAATAATCTTAAACAATACAAGTCATAACTGGTACAGGAGGAGTGAGGACCCTGCCAGCGAAGGCTCACAATCTACAAGGGATGGGTGAGAATACAGTAGGTGAGGATAGAGCTGGTCATGTAGTGGTTTGGTCGATCGGTGGTTACTGCAGGTTGTAGGCTTGTCGGAAGAGGTGGGTCTTCAGGTTCTTTTTGAAGGTTTCGATGGGTTGTGGCTGTTGTGGTTGATGTTGAGGCAGGCCTGGTTGAGGAGGATTCTGGTGATGATGCTCTTTGTGTTGCTGTGGGTGTGGATGAAGCAATTGTTGAGCTCTGGAGTTGTCAGACCAAGGCTGCAGCAGCTGAGTCTCGGGGCACTTGTTCCCTTTGGTCAATGGGCCCTTGACAAGGGATCTTCCTGGCTCCTCAAGAAACATCCTCTGCTTGTTTTTTTTCTTTGCATTCCATCCTTGGTTAATCTGGGTCCACAACACAAATGAATTGCATGCTGACACATCAAGGACGTTGTAAAATACAACCATTGTCCATCTCCTAGTCATTCGCTGGCAAGTGTAGGTGGCAGTCAGCTTGTCCAGTTTGTCCACTCCCCCTTTGTTTTTGTTATAGTCCAGGATGATTCTGGGCTTTTGTCACTTCCTGATGACACAGCTGCATCTTTGTGAAGTGTGGACATCAGTACCACATTCCGTCATTTTTTGGGGCAGTATGAAACAGCAGTGGTGGTGTCTGTAAAAACAAACTTTGAGGAAAGTGGAGCCCTGTCCTTCATCTGCAATAATTCAGCGGGCAGCTGAGGTTCATTTTTTTTTCACTGTGCCAACCATGGTGATTTTCCTCCCGATAAGTTCTTATCCAAGGTCATAGCTGGTAAAAAAATTGTCACAAGTAATGTTGTGACCCTGCAGTCCAGTAGTCATATCGAGGACTACACATTTTCCATGGTTTTTTCAGGGATGCCGCTTGCAGACTTGCCTGTGTAAATCTGTAGATTCCATGCATAGCTAGTTTTTGCATCACAGGTTGCCCAGATTTTTATGCCGTATTTGCCTGGCTTCCTTGGCATGTATTGCCGGAAGTGGCATTTTCCGCGGAAAGGGAGAAAACGTTCGTCTACTGTCACCTCTGGCCCTGGGTTGAACATCAGTGGAAGGAGCTGCACCCATTTCTCCCAAACATCCCTGATGGGAGCAAGTTTGTCAGATTTTGTTCTGGTGTCTCTGTTGTCAAATCTGAGGACTCTTGATATCATTTGAAACTTTTGAAGTGACATTGTTGCCCAGAAAATATCCCTGCCTGTCGATGCATCCCAGAGACTATCAGTGGCCTCATTGCAGGATTTGTACATTCCAGCAAGGAGAAGAACACCAATGTAGGCATCCAGGACATCATCATGAAGGTCATTCCACATGTTGCCGTGGACTTTTTTTCCTTCAATGTTTGTCATAGCAATAATGACTTTTTTTGTTTATTGACAATGGCATAAACAGATCAAAACATGTCTTGATGTCACTTACTCTTGTCACAGCAAACCTTGTGATCCCAGGGGTCATTTTTATGACATTTGCAGCATCTTCCCTGCCATGTACATCTGGAGGTACTGAGCTCCAAGTGATCTTGCCACTTTCGGATTTGAATCTTTCAGCGGGAGCAGCTTCAGCACCAGTGACCTCCTCATCAGACTGATCAGAACTGTCTGTGTCTCCCGGTTGATACTCCACATCATCTTCCTCCTCAGAAACCTGTTCATCTGTATCAGTTTGCTGCTGTGTGTCCTCTGATTCATTATCATCTAAGATATAATCCAGAATTTGGCTTACATCAAATCTTCTCCTCATTGTTGCATGTGAAAACTGGAGATGTATACTCTGCAAAGTACCAACTTTAAGTTGATTTGGCCATACATGCCTGGACATGTCCCTAACTCAAGTTGTTGGAGGTAGAGCTGGCTGTGGGCTGTTGGTTTATATTGTGTTTATAAGTTCAGTTGTGGGACTTATTATTGTTTTTTACTCTTATATTAGACCTGGGTCAAAATTGACCCCAACAACACAAATGTTATAATTTTAATAAGAGCATTTTACAATTTAGTAAAATAGTTTTATTTTATTGTATTTTGTTTAAAAATAAGTTCCTGAAAAAGTCAAAAAGTCTTGATGCAATAAACAAATGTATGTAGAGTTTGTATGCATTTAAAACCTAAAACGGGTCGGTCACGACCCTAACACTAGAGGAAGGTTAATGTGGTGGATGCAGGGTCCACAGGGGACAGCCATAGTGGGACAGTTCTGCCTAGCCCACGGTCTAGGAAACAGTTGGCTATAGGCATTCACCATTCCTCCTCCTCCTCCAGAAGTGAAAGCTCGTCCACAGAGCACAGTCGCACGACCACTCCATCCGCAGCTTCCAGTGTTGCACACGAGGTGTCCCATTATCGAACAGCTAGTGGTAAGCATCAGCAGGCTGTGTTAGAAATGAAGTGTTTGGGCAACAACAGACACACCGCGGAAGTACTGGCCGAATACTTGCAGCAAAAAACTCAGTCTTGGCTGGGCAGGGTACATCTTGAGGCAGGCAAGATAGTCAGTGATAACGGAAGGAATTTTATGGCTGCCATAGCCCTTTCAGAACTTAAACACATACCTTGCCTGGCTCACACCTTGGACCTGGTGGTGCAGTGCTTCCTCAAAAATTATCCGGAGTTACCAGCCCTGCTCCTGATGGTGCGAAGACTTTGCTCGCACATCCGCCGGTTGCCCGTACACTCCAGCCGTATGCTGAACCATCAGAGATCGCTGAATCTTCCCCAGCACCGCCTAATAATCAACGTTGCAACAAGGTGGAACTCCACACTGCACATGGTTCAGAGGCTGTGCGAACAGAGGCGTGCTGTAATGAATTTGTGGGAGGATACACCTACATGGGCAGGCAGTTGGATGGCAGACATGGAGTTCTCTGGTGTGCAGTGGTCGAAGCTCCAAGACCTCTGTCAAGTCGTTCAGTGTTTTGGGGAATGCACATGGCTGGTAAGTGCAGATGACACCATCATAAGCATGAGCATCCTACAAATGCATCTGCTGATGCAAAGTTTGACTCACATTAAGAAGCAGGCGTCTGCAGCCGAGGAGGAGGGTAGCCTTGATGACAGTCAGCCATTGTCTGCTCAGGGAACTCTCCTGGACGAGGTGGCAGATGAAGAGGAGAAGAAGGATGATGGGGATGAATATTTATGGGAAGAGGATGCTTCACAGGGGGCAATAGAAACTGGTGGCGTTGCAAGGTCAGGTACAGGGTTTTTGCGGGACACAAGTGATGTTGATTTGCAAGAAAGTGCTCCTCAACCCAGCACAAGCAGTGAATTTACACCTGGAACATTGGCCCACATGGCTGAGTATGCCTTGCGTATCCTAAAAAGGGACTCCCGCATTATCAAAATGATGACCGATGACGATTACTGGTTGGCCTGCCTCCTGGATCCACAAAATAAAAGAAAATTACAAAATATCATGCCACATGAGAACCTTGAGCAAATATTGGCTACCAAACAAGCAACTCTTGTAGACCGTTTGGTTCAGGCATTCCCAGCACACAGCGGCGGTGATGGTTCTCAAACGAGCCGTAGGGGGCAACATGCCAGAGGTGTTACAGGTGCGCAAATCCGAAGTGGCGTTGGACAGAGGGGTTTTATGACCAGGTTGTGGAGTGATTTCGCAATGACCGCTGACACGACAGGTAGTGCTGCATCGATTCAAAGTGACAGGAGACAGCATTTGTCCAGTATGTTTACGATCTACTTTTCCTCCCTTATCGATGTTCTCTTTCACAGGTCATTCCCCTTTGATTACTGGGCAGCTAAAATAGACACCTGGCCTGAATTGGCAGAATGTGCATTACAGGAGCTCGCTTGCCCTGCTTCTAGTGTGCTATCAGAAAGAGTCTTCAGTGCTGCTGGTTCAATACTGACCGAAAAAAGGACACGTCTGGCTACCCAGAATGTTGATGATCTAACCTTCATTAAAATGAACTAAACATGGATTTTAAATTATTTTGCCCCACCTTCTCCTGCTGACACGTAGCTTGCCTGAAAAATGTCTTGCTTTTGGCCTTCTCTTACTGACTTCTCCAATTTCGCCATTTGCAGCTGCTGAATGTCCACCATAGGCCATTTTATACCTCCCTAAATGAGCTGCCTCCCCCCAGAGGGCCTTGGTCACCACCTGGCGCAAGCACCCGTGCGAATGCCGTTTGCCTGGACAGGTGGGTGCGCCCACTCTTGGGCGATGGCACTGGCACAGGGTCCCTCACAGTACAATGAAGTGTCTCTGATGGTGGTGGTGCACAGCCAATGTCAGACACACCGTCGTAATATGTGGGGCCCTGTGCCAGTACCGCTGCCCACGAGAAAGTGTTCCCCCAGCTCGAACAGTGCTCTACCACTTGCAATATTTACTTCTCCCTGCTCCACCACTGTGTAGTATGTGCTGTTAAATCCTTCAATGGCACTGCCAATACAAATTTGTTGAAATGATAGATGATAGTTAAAATATACAGGGGGCCTGATCTCCATTTAGACCAGTTAATACTTTACGCCTACTACCACTGTCTGCTACTCAGCAGAGGAGCCTACCCCAGTACCTGGCTATGCTGCCTGTTTAGTCCTGTTACCAATTTTGAACTGCTTTTAGCCTACTTTTGTATTTGAGCCTACTAACCGTGTCTGCACCACTCATTACAGTTGTCCTCCACTGAACAAAGCTATGCCGCCTGTTTAGTCCTGTTACCAATTTTGAACTGGATTTAGCCTAATTTTGTATTTGGGCCTACTAACCGTGTCTGCACAAATCATTACAGTTGTCCTCCACTGAACAAAGCTAGGCCACCTGTTTAGTCCTGTTACCAATTTTCAACTGCATTTAGCCAACTTTTTTATTTTGGGCCTACTAACTGTGTCTGCACCAATCATTGCAGTTGTCCTCCACTGAAAAAAACAATGCTGCCTGTTTAGTCCTGTTACCAATTTTGAACTGCATTTAGCCTACTTTTTTATTGTGGGCCTACAAACTGTGTTTGCGCCACTCATTACAGTTGTCCTCCACTGAACAAAGCAATGCCGCTTGTTTAGTCCTGTTGCCAATTTTGAACTGCATTTAGCCTACTTTTCATTTTGGGCCTACTAACTGTGTCTGCGCCATTCATTACAGTTGTCCTCCACTGAACAAAGCTATGCCGCCTGTTTAGTCCTGTTACCAATTTTGAACTGCATTTAGCCTACTTTTTTATTGTGGGTCTACAAACTGTGGCTGCGCCACTCATTACAGTTGTCCTCCACTGAACAAAGCTACGCCGCCTGTTTAGTCTTGTTACCAATTTTGAACTGCATTTAGCCTACTTTTTTATTGTGGGCCTACAAACTGTGTCTGCGCCACTCATTACAGTTGTCCTCCACTGAACAAAGCTATGCCACCTGTTAGTCCTGTTACCAATTTAGAACTGCTTTTAGCCTACTTTTGGATTTGGGCCTACTAACCGTGTCTGCGCCACTCATTACAGTTGTCCTCCACTGAACAAAGCTAGGCCGCCTGTTTAGTCCTGTTACCAATTTTGAACGCATTTAGCCTACTTTTTTATTTTGGGCCTACTAACTGTGTCTGCGCCACTCATTAAAGATGTCATCCACTGAACAAAGCAATGTCGCCTGTTGTGAATTCTGTGGCTGAGTTCACTTCTGTGGTCACAAGTGGTATTGCAGTCTCTGGGCTTCCTCCCTCAGGTGTTTTGGTGAGCTCGTTGGCTGCCTTGCTATTTAGCTCCACCTGAGTCTGTCTTCCTTGCTCCTTGTCAATGTTCCAGTGTTGGATCTGAGCTACTGCATCTTTCCTTGGGCCTGCTGCTCTGCTAGATAAGTGCTTCTAGTTTGTTTTCTGTTTTTTCTGTCCAGCTTGCTATTAACTTTTGCTGGAAGCTCTGAGAAGCAAAGGGGTGCACCGCCGTGCTGTTAGTTCGGCACGGTGGGTCTTTTTGCCCCTTTGCGTGGTTTTCGTTTTAGGGTTTTTTGTAGACTGCATAGTTCTCTTTGCTATCCTCGCTCTGTCTAGAATATCGGGCCTCACTTTGCTGAATCTATTTCATTCCTACGTTTGTCTTTTCATCTTGCTAACAGTCATTATATGTGGGGGGCTGCCTATTCCTTTGGGGTATTTCTCTGAGGTAAGTCAGGCTTGTATTTCTATCTTCAGGCTAGTCAGCTCCTCAGGCAGTGCCGAGTTGCATAGGTAGTTGATAGGCGCAATCCACTGCTGCTTATAGTTGTGTGAGGATAGATCAGGTACTGCAGTCTACAGAGATTCCACGTCTCAGAGCTCGTCCTATTGTTTTTGGTTATTGCCAGATCTCTGTATGTGCGCTGATTACTGCACGCTGTGTTGCCTGATTGCCAGCCATAACAGTACAAGGAGCCCTTCAATGATTTCCAATAGAGGGAAAAAAGAAATCCTGACATCATTTTTTTTTCTTAGCTCTGTCTTCAGTCTTTTTTTTCCCCTAGACATTAGAGTGCTTCAGGACACAGCTGTGGACATGGATATTCAGGCTCTGTGCTCCTCAATGGATAATCTCGTTGTAAATGTACAAAAGATTCAAGATACTATTGATCAGAAATCGATGCTAGAACCAAGAATTCCGATTCCTGATTTGTTTTTTGGTGACAGAACTAAGTTCCTGAGCTTCAGAAATAATTGTAAGCTATTTTTGGCCTTGAAACCTCATTCTTCTGGTAATCCTATTCAACAGGTTTTGATTATTATTTCTTTTTTGCGCGGCGACCCACAGGACTGGGCGTTTTCTCTTGCACCAGGAGATTCTGCATTGAGTAATGTTGATGCATTTTTCCAGGCGCTGGGATTGCTTTACGATGAGCCTAATTCAGTGGATCAAGCTGAGAAAAATCTGCTGGCTTTATGCCAGGGTCAGGATGATGTAGAAGTATATTGTCAGAAATTTAGGAAATGGTCAGTACTCACTCTGTGGAATGAATCTGCACTAGCGGCTTTGTTCAGAAAGGGTCTCTCTGAAGCTCTTAAGGATGTAATGGTGGGATTTCCTATGCCTGCTGGTTTGAATGAGTCTATGTCCTTGGCCATTCAGATCGGTCGTCGCTTGCGCGAGCGTAAATCTGTGCACCATCTGGCGGTATTGTCTGAGAGTAAGCCTGAGCCTATGCAGTGCGACAGGACTATGACTAAAGTAGAACGGCACGAACACAGACGTCTGAACAGACTGTGTTTCTATTGTGGTGATTCTACTCATGCTATTTCTAATTGTCCTAAACGCACTAGGCGGTTCGATAGCTCTGCCGTTATTGGTACTGTACAGTCCAAATTCCTTTTGTCCATTACCTTAATGTGCTCTTTGTCATCATATTCTGTCATGGCATTTGTGGATTCAGGCGCTGCCCTGAATCTTATGGATTTGGATTATGCTAAACGTTGTGGATTTTTCTTGGAGCCTTTGCGGTGTCCTATTCCGTTGAGAGGAATTGATGCTACACCTTTGGCCAAGAATAAGCCTCAGTACTGGGCCCAGCTGACCATGTGCATGGCTCCTGCACATCAGGAAGTTATTCGCTTTTTGGTACTGCATAATTTGCATGATGTGGTCGTGTTGGGGTTGCCATGGCTACAAACCCATAATCCAGTATTGGATTGGAACTCTATGTCGGTAACCAGCTGGGGTTGTCAGGGAGTACATGGTGATGTTCCATTTTTGTCTATTTCGTCATCCATTCCTTCTGACATCCCAGAGTTCTTGTCGGACTTTCAGGATGTATTTGAAGAGTCCAAGTCTGATGCCCTACCTCCGCATAGGAATTGTGATTGTGCTATCGATTTGATTCCTGGTAGTAAATTCCCTAAGGGTCGTTTATTTAATTTGTCCGTACCTGAACACACCGCTATGCGCAGTTATGTGAAGGAGTCCCTGGAGAAGGGACATATTCGCCCATCGTCGTCACCATTGGGAGCAGGGTTCTTTTTTGTAGCCAAGAAGGATGGTTCGCTAAGACCGTGTATTGATTACCGCCTTCTTAATAAGATCACTGTTAAGTTTCAGTATCCCTTGCCATTGATTTCTGACTTGTTTGCTCGGATTAAGGGGGCTAGTTGGTTTACTAAGATTGATCTTCGTGGTGCGTATAATCTGGTGAGAATCAGGCAGGGAGATGAATGGAAAACGGCATTTAATACGCCCGAGGGTCATTTTGAGTATCTGGTGATGCCGTTCGGACTTGCCAATGCTCCATCTGTTTTTCAGTCTTTTATGCATGACATTTTCCGTGAGTATCTGGATAAATTCTTGATTGTTTACTTGGATGACATTTTGATCTTCTCAGATGATTGGGAGTCTCATGTGAAGCAAGTCAGAATGGTTTTCCAGGTACTGCGTGCTAATTCCTTGTTCGTGAAGGGATCAAAGTGTCTCTTCGGTGTGCAGAAAGTTTCATTTTTGGGGTTCATCTTTTCCCCTTCTACTATCGAGATGGATCCGGTTAAGGTTCAGGCCATCCAGGATTGGACTCAGCCGACATCTCTAAAAAGTCTGCAGAAATTCCTGGGCTTTGCTAATTTTTATCGTCGCTTCATCTGTAATTTTTCTAGCATTGCCAGACCATTGACCGATTTGACCAAGAAGGGTGCTGATTTGGTTAATTGGTCTTCTGCTGCCGTGGAAGCTTTTCAGGAGTTGAAGCGTCGTTTTTGCTGTGCCCCTGTGTTGTGTCAACCTGATGTTTCTCTTCCGTTCCAGGTCGAGGTTGATGCTTCTGAGATTGGTGCAGGGGCGGATTTGTCACAGAGAGGTTCTGGTTGCTCAGTGTTCAAACCATGTGCTTTCTTTTCCAGGAAATTTTCTGCTGCTGAGCGTAATTATGATGTGGGCAACCGAGAGTTGCTGGCCATGAAGTGGGCATTCGAGGAGTGGCGTCATTGGCTTGAGGGTGCTAAGCATCGCGTGGTGGTTTTGACTGATCATAAGAACCTTACTTATCTTGAGTCTGCCAAGCGCTTGAATCCTAGACAGGCCCGTTGGTCGTTATTTTTTGCTCGTTTTGATTTTGTGATTTCATACCTTCCGGGCTCTAAAAATGTGAAGGCGGATGCTCTGTCTAGGAGTTTTGTGCCCGACTCTCCGGGGTTATCTGAGCCGGCGAGTATCCTCAAGGAAGGAGTCATTGTGTCTGCCATCTCCCCTGATTTGCGGAGAGTGTTGCAGAAATTTCAGGCTAATAAACCTGATCGTTGTCCGGCCGAGAAACTGTTCGTCCCTGATAGGTGGACTAGTAAAGTTATCTCTGAACTTCATTGTTCGGTGCTGGCCGGTCATCCAGGAATCTTTGGTACCAGGGAGTTGGTTGCTAGATCCTTCTGGTGGCCATCTCTGTCACGGGATGTGCGTGCTTTTGTGCAGTCCTGTGGAATTTGTGCTAGGGCTAAGCCCTGCTGTTCACGTGCCAGTGGGTTGCTTTTGCCCTTGCCGGTCCCGAAGAGGCCTTGGACACATATTTCGATGGATTTCATTTCTGACCTTCCCGTTTCTCAAAAAATGTCGGTCATTTGGGTGGTCTGTGATCGCTTTTCTAAAATGGTCCATCTGGTGCCCTTGGTTAAATTGCCTTCCTCCTCTGATTTGGTGCCTTTGTTCTTCCAGCATGTGGTTCGTTTACATGGCATTCTTGAGAATATTGTTTCTGACAGAGGTTCCCAGTTTGTCTCGAGGTTCTGGCGAGCCTTTTGTGGTAGGATGGGCATTGACCTATCTTTTTCCTCGGCCTTCCATCCTCAGACTAATGGCCAGACCGAACGAACCAATCAGACCTTGGAAACATATCTGAGATGTTTTGTTTCCGCTGACCAGGATGATTGGGTGTCATTTTTGCCGTTGGCTGAGTTCGCCCTTAATAATCGGGCCAGCTCGGCTACCTTGGTCTCTCCATTTTTCTGCAATTCTGGGTTCCATCCTCGTTTCTCTTCAGGACAGGTTGAGTCTTCGGACTGTCCTGGTGTGGATTATGTGGTGGACAGGTTGCAGCAGATCTGGACTCAGGTAGTGGACAATTTGACCTTGTCCCAGGAGAAGGCTCAGCTTTTCGCTAATCGCAGACGCCGTGTGGGACCCCGACTTCGTGTTGGGGATCTGGTTTGGTTATCTTCTCGTCATATACCTATGAAGGTTTCCTCTCCTAAATTTAAACCTCGTTTTATTGGTCCGTATAGGATTTCTGAGATTCTCAATCCGGTGTCTTTTCGTCTGACCCTCCCAGACTCCTTTTCCATACATAATGTATTCCATAGGTCGTTGTTGAGGAGATACGTGGCACCTATGGTTCCATCTGTGGAGCCTCCTGCCCCTGTTTTGGTGGAGGGGGAATTGGAGTATATTGTGGAGAAGATTTTGGATTCTCGTGTCTCTAGACGGAAACTCCAGTATCTGGTCAAATGGAAGGGTTATGCTCAGGAAGATAATTCCTGGGTTTTTGCCTCTGATGTCCATGCCCCAGATCTTGTTCGTGCCTTTCATGTTGCTCATCCTGGTCGGCCTGGGGGTTCTGGTGAGGGTTCGGTGACCCCTCCTCGAGGGGGGGGTACTGTTGTGAATTCTGTGGCTGAGTTCACTTCTGTGGTCACAAGTGGTATTGCAGTCTCTGGGCTTCCTCCCTCAGGTGTTTTGGTGAGCTCGTTGGCTGCCTTGCTATTTAGCTCCACCTGAGTCTGTCTTCCTTGCTCCTTGTCAATGTTCCAGTGTTGGATCTGAGCTACTGCATCTTTCCTTGGGCCTGCTGCTCTGCTAGATAAGTGCTTCTAGTTTGTTTTCTGTTTTTTCTGTCCAGCTTGCTATTAACTTTTGCTGGAAGCTCTGAGAAGCAAAGGGGTGCACCGCCGTGCTGTTAGTTCGGCACGGTGGGTCTTTTTGCCCCTTTGCGTGGTTTTCGTTTTAGGGTTTTTTGTAGACTGCATAGTTCTCTTTGCTATCCTCGCTCTGTCTAGAATATCGGGCCTCACTTTGCTGAATCTATTTCATTCCTACGTTTGTCTTTTCATCTTGCTAACAGTCATTATATGTGGGGGGCTGCCTATTCCTTTGGGGTATTTCTCTGAGGTAAGTCAGGCTTGTATTTCTATCTTCAGGCTAGTCAGCTCCTCAGGCAGTGCCGAGTTGCATAGGTAGTTGATAGGCGCAATCCACTGCTGCTTATAGTTGTGTGAGGATAGATCAGGTACTGCAGTCTACAGAGATTCCACGTCTCAGAGCTCGTCCTATTGTTTTTGGTTATTGCCAGATCTCTGTATGTGCGCTGATTACTGCACGCTGTGTTGCCTGATTGCCAGCCATAACAGTCGCCTGTTTAGTCCTGTTACCAATTTTGAACTGCTTTTAGCCGACTTTTTTATTTTGGGCCTACTAACTGTGTCTGCGCCACTCATTACAGTTGTCCTCCACTGAACAAAGCTATGCCGCCTGTTTTGTCCTGTTACAAATTTTGAACGCATTTAGCCTACTTTTTTATTTTGGGCCTACTAACTGTGTCTGCGCCACTCATTACAGTTGTCCTCCACTGAACAAAGCAATGCCGCCTGTTTAGTCCTGTTACCAATTTTGAACTGCTTTTAGCCTACTTTTTTATTTTGGGCCTACTAACTGTGTCTGCGCCACTCATTACAGTTGTCCTCCACTGAACAAAGCTATGCCGCCTGTTTTGTCCTGTTACCAATTTTGAACTGCATTTAGCCTACTTTATTATTTGGGCCTATATCTGTGTTTCCTCCTCATCCTGCCCATTGCCCAGCCACTGCTAGATGAGTCTGCTGGTACATTGACACAGACCACTACATTCTCCTTGCACTCTACACAGCCTGAATCTGACCCTGCTGAAAGTCAGGTTCCCCTTCCCGCATACTATACCACCTTACACGGGGACAAAGAGGAAGGTGCAGATGAAAGTGCAGGTTCCTTCATCAGGTGGGGGGCATACTCGTTGGCGGCATCACTGGCACAGGGCCCCTCATATTACGCAAGTGTGGCTCTGGCAGTGGGAGGTGCTACCCGCCGTCAAACACACTGCCGTACTATGAGGGGCTCTATGCCAATGCCAAGTGCCAACGAGTGGGGCCCCTCTGCTTGCTCAGGATCACAGCACTTGCAAAGTTGAAATACTTACCTCTCCCTGATTCACCGCCATGATGTATTCCGCATTTCCTGGGCCCACGAAAATCTTGAGCCAGCCCTACCCCCCCACAACTTTAGCCAAATGACCCCCTGTTTTTAGCGCCTAACTATTATTATAAAGTAAATTAAAATTGACAAGCTTAAGAAATAAGAATTGATGTTTTAGCAATAGAATGGGCACTGTAAGTGTTTTCCTGTCCTCCACTCACTGCCGACTTTGATTTCCCATTGACTTGCATTGGGTTTCGTGTTTTGGTCGGCCCCCGACTTTCTGAAATAATCGGCCGATTTCACCCGACCTGACTTTTGACAAAGTCGGGTTTCGCGAAACCCGACTCGATCCTAAAAAAGTAAAAGTTGCTCAACTCTAGTGTTGAGCTTTCCGATACTGCAAATATTGGGTATCGGCCGATATTCACTGTATCGGAGTTCCGATACTGAGTTCCGATATATTTAAGATATCGGAAACCGGAATTGGAAGTTCCCATAGTGCAATGATGCATAAATGGAGTGTGGGCGGTGCGTGGGCAGAGACTGCATCTGTGTGTGCGGGCGGGGTCTGTGCGTGACCGTGGGGGGTCTGTGTGGGCCGCTGGGAGTGTGTATGGGCCTCTCAGGGGCCTGTGCGGCTGGCCGGGGGTCCGTGCGGCCTGCCGGGGGTCTGTACGGGCCTCTCAGGGGTCTGTGCGGCCTACAAGGGGTCTGTGTGGCCTACCGGGGTCTGTATGGGCCTTTTCAGGGGTCTGTGTGGCCTGCCGGGGGTCTGTGTGGCCTGCCGGGGGTCTGTACGGGCCTCTCGAGGGTCTGTGCGGCCTGCCGGGGGGTCTGTGCGGCCTGTTGGGGGTCTGTACGGGCCTTTCTGGGGTCTTTGTGGCCTGCCGGGGGTCTGTGCGGGTGTGCAGACATCGTCCAATGGGACTACAAGTCCCATCTGGCTATGCCTGCTACAATGGCAGTGATTGACACTTTAGCCATTGATGGGACAGTAGTAGTCCCATCATCTGGCTAATGTGTTGAATGTAAAAAAACAAAAAAACAAACATACATATTACATACATACTATACATACTACATACATACTACATACATACAACATACTACATACATAATACACACTTACTACATACTACATACATACTACATACATACATCCATAAAACATACTACATACATTCATACATACTACATACATACTACATACATACAACATACAGTGGGGCAAAAAAGTATTTAGTCAGTCAGCAATAGTGCAAGTTCCACCACTTAAAAAGATGAGAGGCGTCTGTAATTTACATCATAGGTAGACCTCAACTATGGGAGACAAACTGAGAAAAAAATATCCAGAAAATCACATTGTCTGTTTTTTTAACATTTTATTTGCATATTATGGTGGAAAATAAGTATTTGGTCAGAAACAAAATTTCATCTCAATACTTTGTAATATATCCTTTGTTGGCAATGACAGAGGTCAAACGTTTTCTGTAAGTCTTCACAAGGTTGCCACACACTGTTGTTGGTATGTTGGCCCATTCCTCCATGCAGATCTCCTCTAGAGCAGTGATGTTTTTGGCTTTTCGCTTGGCAACACGGACTTTCAACTCCCTCCAAAGGTTTTCTATAGGGTTGAGATCTGGAGACTGGCTAGGCCACTCCAGGACCTTGAAATGCTTCTTACGAAGCCACTCCTTCGTTGCCCTGGCGGTGTGCTTTGGATCATTGTCATGTTGAAAGACCCAGCCACGTTTCATCTTCAATGCCCTTGCTGATGGAAGGAGGTTTGCACTCAAAATCTCACGATACATGGCCCCATTCATTCTTTCATGTACCCGGATCAGTCGTCCTGGCCCCTTTGCAGAGAAACAGCCCCAAAGCATGATGTTTCCACCACCATGCTTTACAGTAGGTATGGTGTTTGATGGATGCAACTCAGTATTCTTTTTCCTCCAAACACGACAAGTTGTGTTTCTACCAAACAGTTCCAGTTTGGTTTCATCAGACCATAGGACATTCTCCCAAAACTCCTCTGGATCATCCAAATGCTCTCTAGCAAACTTCAGACGGGCCCGGACATGTACTGGCTTAAGCAGTGGGACACGTCTGGCACTGCAGGATCTGAGTCCATGGTGGCGTAGTGTGTTACTTATGGTAGGCCTTGTTACATTGGTCCCAGCTCTCTGTAGTTCATTCACTAGGTCCCCCCGCGTGGTTCTGGGATTTTTGCTCACCGTTCTTGTGATCATTCTGACCCCACGGGGTGGGATTTTGCGTGGAGCCCCAGATCGAGGGAGATTATCAGTGGTCTTGTATGTCTTCCATTTTCTAATTATTGCTCCCACTGTTGATTTCTTCACTCCAAGCTGGTTGGCTATTGCAGATTCAGTCTTCCCAGCCTGGTGCAGGGCTACAATTTTGTTTCTGGTGTCCTTTGACAGCTCTTTGGTCTTCACCATAGTGGAGTTTGGAGTCAGACTGTTTGAGGGTGTGCACAGGTGTCTTTTTATACTGATAACAAGTTTAAACAGGTGCCATTACTACAGGTAATGAGTGGAGGAAAGAGGAGACTCTTAAAGAAGAAGTTACAGGTCTGTGAGAGCCAGAAATCTTGGTTGTTTGTTTCTGACCAAATACTTGTTTTCCACCATAATATGCAAATAAAATGTTAAAAAAACAGACAATGTGATTTTCTGGATTTTTTTTTCTCAGTTTGTCTCCCATAGTTGAGGTCTACCTATGATGTAAATTACAGACGCCTCTCATCTTTTTAAGTGGTGGAACTTGCACTATTGCTGACTGACTAAATACTTTTTTGCCCCACTGTATATACATACAACATACATACATACTACATACAGCATACATACATACTACATACATACATAAAACATGCATACTACATACATACAACATACTTACTACATACTGTGGTGAAACGCTACCTGAGTGGTTTGGGGAACACTCGCCAGGGCCTTGCACTTGGATCATTCAGATCCACACACAGGAACCATGTGACCCACACACTGGTCACATTACATACCTGTAACCACTCCCTTGGGTGGGAGTGTGGGTGTGTGTGGTTAGTTTGACCCACCCTTCTCTCATAACTAGGCCTGCCAGTCTCCCAATAGAACTACATATTTACATGTGGGACTACAGGTCCCAGACCACAACATCACTTCAGACTGACAGCGCAGAGTATACTCCTCTGCGACACACATAATGGCCATCTACAATTCTGCCGGACTTTGTCTCATCACAATTATGCCTCTAAATGCATCTTGAAGTGCACACGCAGCGCCCCCTGGCTATAGCATTGGTCACTGCACCACAATACATACATACTACATACATACTACATACATACAACATACATACTACATACGTACTACATACATACTACATACTACATACATACTACATACAATACATTCATACATTACATACACTACATAAATACAGACATACAGTACATATAACATAGATTACATACTCACCATTAGGGTTGAGCGACCTTTACCTTTATAGGATCGGGTCGGGTTTCACGAAACCCGACTTTTTCAAAAGTCGGGTCGAGTGAAATTGGCCGATCCTATAAAAAAGTCGGGGTCGGGGTCGGCCGAAACCCGAAACCCAATGCAGTGCATTGGGTTTCCATGGTTCCCAGGGTCTGAAGGAGAGGAAACTCTCCTTCAGGCCCTGCGATCCATATTTTAGTGTAAAATAAAGAATTAAAATAAAAAAAATCGCTATACTCACCCTCTAACGCGCCCTGGTACTAACCGGGAACCTTCCTCCTTCGAATCAGTGCTTCCAGGACCTTGCGGTGACGTCGCGGTGAAGTCGCGGCTTGTGATTGGTCGCGCGACCGCCCATGTGACCGCTCGCGCGACCAATCAGAAGCCGTGACGTCACCGAAGGTCCTTCAAGCGCTGATTCTTAGGAAGGAAGGCTGTCGGAAAGAAGCAGGGTGCGTCCGAGGGTGAGTATATTCCTATTAGGTATATACTCACCCTCGGACGCGCCCTGCTTCTTTCCGACAGCCTTCCTTCCTAAGAATCAGCGCTTGAAGGACCTTCGGTGACGTCACGACTTCTGATTGGTCGCGCGAGCGGTCACATGGGCGGTCGCGCGACCAATCACAAGCCGCGACGTCACCGCGACGTCACCGCAAGGTACTGGAAGCGCTGATTCGAATGAGGAAGGTTCCCGGTTAGTACCAGGGCGCGTCAGAGGGTGAGTATAGCGATATTTTTTATTTTAATTCTTTATTTTACACTTAAATCTGAATTCCGATACCAATTCCTGATATCTTAAACATATCGGGAATCGGTATCGGAATTCCGATTCCAGATTCAGAAGATCGCCGACTTCATGGCCGACCCCACACTGGGGTCGGGTTTCATGAAACCCAACCTTGCCAAAAGTCGGCGACTTCTGAATATTACCGACCCGCTTCGCTCAGCCCTACTCACCATTACTTGTCATTTTGATCCCCGTAGCCAGTGTCATCTGTAAAAACGATTAAAATAACAAAGAACCAATATACTCCCTGAACCGCAGAAATCCACAAGTGTCCCATGACGATCTCCAGAGGAGAACGTCAGCATCAGCTGATGCGACCACTCTCTATGGGCTCCAGTAACACAATGACGGGAGGAAGGTATCCTTCCACACTGTATTCCTCCACCGCTGTAAAAAAAAATAGTCCCTAGTCTCACTTTTGGCATTGCTGTGTGAGAAATTTTCCCATGCAGCAATTGCCATTAAGTGAGACTCTGAGAGGTTACTATAGTTCAGTGATGCACTGCAGGAGACATTGTCTCATGTCAGTGTGTCACTAAAGGTCCTATAGAGCAGTGACATCACCCAATGTCACTGTTCTACAGGGGAGATCGTCGTGGGACACTCGTTATTAATTGGACTACGGCGGACAGGTAGTATACGGTTTATTATTTTATGTTTTTTGCAGGCGCTGAAGTATGATAAGTGTGGTTAAATGAATAATATTAAAATACTTTTTTCCTAATGTGTGTGTGTGTTTTATTAACCCTTTACTAGCATTGGATTAATAATGAATAGGCGTCTTATTGACGCCTCTCCGTTATTAACCAGGCTTAATGCCACCTTACAATAGCAAGGTGACATTAACCCCTTATTACCCCATATCCCACCGCTACACAGGAGTGGGAAGAGAGGGGATAAGGGCCGGAATTGGTGCATCTCACAGATGCGCCATTTCTGGGGCGGCTGCGGACTGGTATTTGTAGCCAGGGGGGCCAATATCCATGACCCCTCACTAGGCTATAAATATCAGCCAGCAGCTGTCTGCGTAGCCTTTCTGGCTATAAAATATAGGGGACCCCACGTTATTTTTTTTTGGGTCTCCCTATTTTAATAGCCAGTAAAGGCTACGCAGACAGCTGCGGGCTGATATTCATAGCAGGCTACAAATATTGGCCCCTGGCCCCCGGCCATTGGCTTTCCCCTTCTGGCGCAGAAAATTGCGCGGGAGCCCACGCCATTTTTTTCTTTTTTTTTAATTAAATGTTCATTAAGGCTTCTTTCATACTTGTGTCTGTTAGGTCTCGAGTTCCCGCTTCAGCACAGGGGAAATCTCGAGCCATCTCCGCTGCGGTCTCCCATGCTTATCCAGCCGCAGTGGAGTCTGCTCAGCAGGGACGTCGGTCCCAGCGTCTTGCTCAGTCTCACTCTGTACAGAGAGTTACTGCTGCTTCTTCAGCTTCTGCCATTAAAGCCAGTGCTGGTCAGCAGCGAGCAAACTTCTGGGGGACTAAGTCCTTGTCTGCACACACTGAGCATACCCAGGGCAAGATCTCCCGTTGGAGATCGAGGGTCATGTGCTCAGGTCCTGCAGCACATTCCATTGGTCCTCTTGGCAGGTCTTGGAAGGGCAAGGTTTCTGTGGCCACTTCCTGCGCTGCAACTATATAAACTGTGCATGATCGCACGGCCATGCGCTAGTGTACATTTGCTTACGTGTGTTTGTTGTGAGTGCAAGTCGTCCTTGGATACCCCTTCCCTATTGTATGTCTGTTCGCGGAAGGAGTATGGTTGCTTTCTAGCGCCCGACTTATCCTACAGCACAAATCACACATTACAGCGTCCAGTTGCTGTGACCGCCAGTACGGCGCCGTGCACTTCCTCTGTGCTTTCCTTACCCAAGCCTGGGTGGTTAGTGGCGTTCGTCAGTGCGGCACCGCATGCACTCTTGTGCTCTAATATTGCTATTTAGCTTCCTTACACACCCAGTTGCGGTGTTGTGCCAGCAAGGGTCTAATCGGACTTCAATCCTAGTTGGGGTTGAGTTCGCTGACTACTTGCTCGCGCTCTATGTGCGGTACCACGATCCTGTGACGCAACAGGATCGCTTCCTTCACGCTGGGTGAAGTCTAACCCAGGTGTGTATACTTATGAGTACCGCCATATAGTCCGTCATTACTTGGCAGCAGGTTCCATCTCTGCACGGTGGACCCCGGGCTGCGAACGCACCATACTCTATCTGTCTCATTATTTGGTGCGTTCCGCTAGCCCTAACATTACACTAGCGCCAGGGTCTGGCTAGTAATGACGGACAAACAGCAATCCTTGTGGTATATCCAGCAGCTGGAGGGTAGGTTGGCGGCTCTTGAGAGCGCAACCTCAGCTGTGGATGTTACCGCAGTTGCTGTACAGGCTGCTAGCGTGGCTGCAGCAACCCTGTCCATTGCCACCCCTGCTCCGACATTTTCTCGCCTCCCGCTGCCAGAAAAATTTTCTGGTGATAGCAAATTTTGTAGGGGTTTTGTGAGTCAGTGCTCTATTCACCTCGAGCTCCTGGCTGCATGTTTTCCCACAGAGCGGGCTAAGGTGGGATTTATAGTGTCTCTCTTGTCGGACAGGGCGTTGGAATGGGCTACGCCACTGTGGGAGCGTGGCGATCATGTGGTGCAGAGTGCTCCGCTGTTTCTGAGCACTCTGAAACAGGTGTTTTTAGGACCTCAAGTCACCCATGATACTGCGCTCCAACTGCTGGCATTAACTCAGGGTGAGTCCTTGGTCAGTCATTTTGCCGTCCAATTACGCACTTTAGCTTCTGAGCTGGATTGGTCGGATAAAGCTCTTATCCCCATATTTTGGAGGGGCCTGGCTGACCACGTTAAGGACGCTCTGGCCACTAGGGAGATTCCTGCCACACTGGAGGAGTTAATAACTGTCTCCACTCGAATTGACCTCCGTTTTAACGAGCAGAGGTTAGAGCGAGCCCAGTGTAGGCAGAGGTTTCGGCTGGCTCCTACCTTCGCCAAACCTCTGGAATCTCCGGTCCTGGTTCCTGAGTCACATGAGGCCAGGGAAGTGTCACAAGCAGGATCTAAGTCCCGGACCGCTTGTGCACTCAAGGTCTGTCATGTTTGCCAGCAGTCAGGACATCTAGCCACTAGATGTTCTCAGCGGTCGAGGAAACGTCAGCGTCTAGTGGTAGTAGGTGGAGGTACACTAGACACAGCGACGTTTGCCTCTAAATTGTCCTTTAAGGGGACAATTACTATAGGCTCATTCTCCCACTCGGTAGAGCTCTGCGTGGATTCTGGGGCGGAGGGCAATTTTATGTCTTCTGCCTTCGCCCAACGTCACGCAATACCCCTGGTTATGCTAGCTCAACCAGTAACGGTACGAGTGGTGAATGGGTCGACACTGCCCTCACAGATAACACACCAGACCATCCCTTTTACTCTGTCCATGTCGCCATCTCATCAGGAGATTATATCTCTGCTCGTCATTCCTGAGGGAATTGATGAGGTCCTGTTGGGAATACCTTGGCTACGGTACCACTCTCCTCATATCGAGTGGTCCTCTGGCAGAATCCTGGGATGGGGCGAATCTTGTGGGGGTAGGTGTCAGAGGGAGTGCATTCAGGTTGCTACTACAGAGGTACCCGCAGATCTTTCCTCTCTCCCCAAGCAGTATTGGTCTTATGCAGACGTGTTCTCCAAAAAGGCAGCGGAGATCCTTCCGCCCCATCGCCCCTATGACTGTCCTATTGATCTCTTGCCTAGTGCTGAGCCTCCCCGGGGTCGAGTCTATCCGCTATCTCTCCCGGAGATGGAGGCAATGTCACAGTACATCCAGGAAAATCTGGCAAGAGGATTCATTAGGAAGTCAGTGTCACCTGCTGGGGCAGGGTTCTTCTTCGTGCAGAAGAAGAATGGGGAATTGCGTCCATGCATAGACTACAGGGGTCTTAACGCCATCACCGTTAAAAATAAGTATCCTTTGCCCTTGATATCTGAGCTCTTCGATAGGCTTCGGGGAGCAAGGGTATTTACTAAACTAGATCTGCGGGGTGCTTACAACCTGATTCGCATCCGTGAGGGGGACGAATGGAAGACAGCTTTTAACACCAGGGATGGGCACTATGAATATCTGGTGATGCCCTTCGGGCTCTGTAATGCCCCAGCCGTTTTCCAAGACTTTGTGAATGATATCTTCCGGGATATGCTTTCCACCTCGGTCGTAGTCTATCTGGATGATATTCTCATCTACTCTCCAGATATTGACTCCCACCGGAGAGATGTTTGCAAAGTCTTCGACCTCCTACGGGCAAACTCCCTCTATGCCAAGTTGGAGAAGTGTATGTTTGAGTAGGAGTCCTTACCTTTCCTAGGCTACATCATCTCTGCCCAGGGATTGGCTATGGATCCTGCCAAACTACAGGCGGTGATGGACTGGCAGGAACCCCATTCTCTTAAAGCGGTGCAGCGCTTTATGGGGTTCATTAATTATTATCGCCAGTTCATTCCGCACTTCTCAACTTTGGTAGCTCCCTTGGTTGCCCTCACCAAGAAGGGGGCGAATCCCAAATTGTGGTCTGAGGAGGTCTCCAAGGCCTTTAACTCTATAAAGTCACACTTCGCTAGCGCTCCCATCCTACATCGCCCCGATGTTGATAAGCCATTTATCATGGAGGTGGATGCCTCTTCTGTTGGTGCTGGAGCAGTCCTCTTCCAAAAGGATGCTCAAGGTCGGAAGCATCCTTGCTTCTTTTTCTCCAAGACCTTCTCACCAGCAGAGAGGAATTATTCCATCGGGGACAGGGAGTTGCTAGCCATGAAGTTGGCTTTCTCGGAGTGGAGACATCTCTTGGAGGGAGCACGTTTTCCCTTCCAAGTCTTCACAGACCATAAAAATTTGGTGTACCTGCAGACAGCCCAGCGGTTGAATTCTCGCCAGGCCAGATGGTCCTTATTCTTCTCCCGGTTTCATTTCACCCTCCATTTTCTTTCTGGGGAGAAGAACATTCGGGCCGACGCTCTCTCTCGCTCCGTTGTGTCATCTGCGGAGGAGGAGGAGGAGCCTCGGCTTATTGTCCCCACCGAGAGCTTGAGAACTGTGGCCCCGGTTTCGCTAGAGTCTGTGTCTCCGGGCAAGACTTTTGTACCATCCAGTTTGCGACCGGAGGTTCTCTCTTGGGCACACTCGTCCAGGGTGGGTGGACATTTTGGTACCAAAAGGACATCTGAGTTACTGGCAAGGACATACTGGTGGCCGCATATGGCTCGTGATGTCGCAGAGTATGTTCGGGCGTGTGTCTCTTGCGCCAAGAACAAGACTCCTCGGCAACGGCCAGCTGGTTTGCTTTATCCTCTGCCGGTGGCGGACAGGCCCTGGGAGATGGTCGGGATGGACTTTGTGGTGGGCTTACCCAAGTCTCGTAACTGCACCATCATCTGGGTGATCACCGACCATTTTTCCAAAATGGTGCACTTGGTGCCTCTTCCACGGCTACCTTCTGCACGGGCGTTGGCTGTCTTGTTCGTCAAGCATATCTTTCGCCTACACGGTATGCCAGACAAAATTGTTAGTGACCGGGGTCCCCAGTTTGCGTCTCGATTCTGGAGAGAGCTTTGTCGTCTACTCCAGTCCCTGACAGCAAGCAGCTTGAATGGTAAACAGATCATTCATTCTCTGAGCTGAAATATCCTGCATGTCTATTGCTCCAGTCCCTGACAGCAAGCAGCTTGAATGGTAAACAGATCATTCATTCTCTGAGCTGAAATATCCTGCATGTCTATTGCTCCAGTCCCTGACAGCAAGCAGCTTGAATGGTAAACAGATCATTCATTCTCTGAGCTGAAATATCCTGCATGTCTATTGCTCCAGTCCCTGACAGCAAGCAGCTTGAATGGTATCTGAGTCATTCCATCTTCGGCATTGAATCCTGCATATATCTATATATGTTAGTCATCCTATTATGCATTTTTTGTGTTTATAGATATTTAATCTGACTTTGCATGTCCTTACTCAGCGAGATCACATAACTGTTTCAAAGTGGTCTATGATCCATGTAGACCTGGACATTTGTTTATCTGATCACTACATTTATTGTGTCCTGTTGTCTCAACTGAGTTTGATTGATTGCTAACGAGCTTTAACACAAAAAAAAAAAAAAAAAAATAGGAAGATCTAAGGGCTAGCCTTCTATAAATGTAGACTTAGCTTGGGGAAGCATTCATGCAGGGGTGCATTCGTGCACTTGTATTCGTGTATTTTTATTCAAAGTACTTTTTTTTCTAAGTACTCGGCAGTTATAACATGGCAGTTAGACAGGGCAGGAGACAGGTAAGACAATCTAAATCTATTCCCTATTCACTTGAAACAACACAAATACTCACCATATTTATTTGCATATTCTATATCCTGGCTGCTGCATTCACTCACATTCACCGCCCTTGCATTAACTCTCTACACTCCATCCATATCGGCCCCTCTGTCCTTGCCTCTCCTATGTATAGCACTCATGCTCTGTTCACATTGCTTAGCAGCGCAGATCCATTCAGTCCCACCATCCAACACAAGAGACGCTCTCACAAATCACTTAACCATCTGCTCACTCTTTCGATCCTCCTCCTCCTAGTTGCTGGAGACATCTCTCCAAACCCCGGCCCCCCATGTTATAGCCAGTCAAACCTCCCAATTGCTACACCCAGAAACCCCTCTAACCTTATTAATATTCCCTGCATGCCTTCTGTCTTTTTGAATTGTGCCCTTTGGAATTCTCGCTCTGTGTGTGTAATAAACTCTCCTTCATCCATGACTTCTTCCTTTCTAATTCTCTTAATCTCCTGGCTCTTACTGAAACCTGGATCCAGCAGTCAGACACCACCGCTGCTGCTGCTCTTTCATATGGTGCACTACGCTTTTCTCATACCCCAAGATCGGACAACAGAGCAGGTGGAGGCGTTGGTCTGCTCCTTTCACCAAAATGTACTTTCCAAGTTATCCCCCAAGTACCCTCACTTGTCTTCCCTTCCTTTGAGGTCCATGTGGTCAGACTCTACGTCCCCTTCTCCATGCGAGTGGTGGTGGTGTATCGTCCTCCCGGCCCCTCTCATCAGTTCCTGGATCACTTTGCCACCTGGCTTCCACACTTTCTTTCCTGTGACACCCCCACCCTTATCATGGGTGATTTCAACATCCCTATTGCCTCTCCCCTCTCCCCATCTGCTTCTCACCTTTTGGCTCTAACCTCCTCTTTCGGCCTCTCGCAGCATACTAACTCTCCAACACATGAAGATGGAAACTCCCTTGACTTGGTCTTCTCCCGGCTTTGCTCAGTGGATGATTTCACAAACTCCCCTCTCCCACTCTCTGACCACCACCTTCTTTCATTCTCTATCAAGAACTGCCATCCCGCTCAGGTCACCCACACTTTCCACACTTATAGAAACATACAGGCCATTAACACCCAGGAACTTATGAAGAACTTGCAGTCCTCATTGGCCCCAATCTCCTCCATCTCATGTCCTGATTCTGCTCTGAAGCATTACAATGAAACCCTGCAAAGTGCCCTGGATGAAGCTGCTCCTCCTATACATAAAACAACTCGGCACAGACGGCAACAACCGTGGCACACGCTGCAAACACGTTTCCTGCAGCGGTGCTCCAGGTGCGCAGAACGTCTGTGGAGAAAATCTAATCTACCCGAAGATTTCATCCATTATAAGTTCATGCTAAAGACATACAATTCTGCCCTTCACCTCTCCAAACAAACCTACTTCAACACCCTCATCACCTCCCTGTCCAATAACCCTAAACGTCTCTTTGACACGTTCCAGTCCCTACTCAACCCAAGAGCGCAGGCCCCAACCACGGATCTCCGTGCTGACAATCTGGCCAATTACTTCAAAGAAAAAATTGACCATATTTGACAGGAAATCATCTCCCAATCTCTTCATACCATGCACTGTCCTCCCTCCCCCACTGCATCTAGTTCACTCTCTGACTTTGAACCAGTTACAGAAGAAGAAGTAAGCAGGCTCCTTGCATCTTCTCGCCCGACCACTTGCACCAGTGACCCCATTCCGTCACATTTCCTCCAGTCCCTTGCCCCGGCTGTCACCTCTCACCTAACAAAAATATTCAACCTTTCCCTCACTTCCGGTATTTTTCCCTCCTCATTTAAGCATGCCATCATACATCCATTACTTAAAAAACCATCCCTCGACCAAAACTGTGCCGCTAATTATAGACCTGTCTCTAATCTTCCCTTCATCTCTAAACTCCTCGAACGCCTGGTCCACTCCCGTCTTACCTGCTATCTCTCAGATAACTCTCTTCTCGACCCTCTTCAATCTGGTTTCCGCTCTTTACACTCTACTGAAACTGCCCTCACTAAAGTCTCTAATGACCTACTAACAGCTAAATCTAATGGTCACTACTCCATGCTAATTCTCTTGGATCTCTCTGCAGCATTTGATACTGTGGATCATCAGCTCCTCCTCACTATGCTCCGCTCCATCGGCCTCAAGGACACCGTTCTCTCCTGGTTCTCCTCCTATCTCTCTGACCGATCCTTCACTGTATGTTTCGCTGGTTCCTCCTCCTCTCACCTTCCCCTTACTGTTGGGGTTCCTCAAGGATCAGTCCTAGGCCCCCTCCTCTTCTCTTTGTATACTGCCCCTATTGGACAAACAATCAGTAGATTTGGCTTCCAGTACCATCTCTATGCTGACGACACCCAACTATACACTTCTTCTCCTGATCTCACGCCTGCCTTATTAGAAAACACCAGTGATTGTCTTACCGCTGTCTCTAGCATCATGTCCTCCCTCTATCTGAAACTAAACCTGTCAAAAACTGAACTCCTCGTGTTTTCTCCCTCTACTAACCTACCTTTGCCTGACATTGCCATCTCCGTTTGCGGTTCCACCATTTCTCCAAAGCAACATGCCCGCTGCCTTGGGGTCATCCTTGATTCTGACCTTTCATTCACCCCCCACATCCGATCACTGGCTCGCTCTTCTTACCTGCATCTCAAAAACATTTCTAGAATTCGCCCTTTTCTTACTTTCGACTCTGCAAAAACTCTTACTGTTTCACTTATTCATTCTCGTCTGGACTATTGTAACTCTCTACTAATCGGCCTCTCTCTTACCAAACTCTCCCCGCTCCAATCTGTCCTGAATGCTGCTGCCAGGATCATATTCCTCACCAACCGTTACACCGATGCCTCTACCTTGTGCCAGTCATTACACTGGTTACCCATCCACTCAAGAATCCAGTACAAAACTACTACCCTCATCCACAAAGCACTCCATGGCTCAGCACCACCCTACATCTCCTCTCTGGTCTCAGTCTACCACCCTACCCGTGCCCTCCGCTCCGCTGATGACCTCAGGTTAGCATCCTCAATAATCAGAACCTCCCACTCCCGTCTCCAAGACTTTACACGTGCTGCGCCGATTCTTTGGAATGCACTACCTAGGATAATACGATTAATCCCCAATCCCCACAGTTTTAAGCGTGCCCTAAAAACTCATTTGTTCAGACTGGCCTACCGCCTCAATGCATTAACCTAACGATCCCTGTGTGGCCTATATTAAAAAAAAAAAAAAATTAATTAACTGGTTCATGCAGCTTTACATGAACACCCAAGCCTTACACTATGGCTGGTCCGAATAACTATAGCAATTGTTACCATCCACCTCTCGTGTCTCCCCTTTTCCTCATAGTTTGTAAGCTTACGAGCAGGGCCCTCACTCCTCTTGGTATCTGTTTTGAACTGTATTTCTGTTATGCTGTAATGTCTATTGTATGTACAAGTCCCCTCTATAATTTGTAAAGCGCTGCGGAATATGTTGGCGCTATATAAATAAAAATTATTATTATTATTATTATTATTACTCAGTATTGAGTTGAATCTCTCTTCGGCATATCATCCCGAGACGAATGGGTTGGTAGAGAGGGCCAACCAGACCTTGGTCACATATTTACAACATTTTGTTTCTGCCAGGCAGGATGACTGGACATCCTTGCTACCGTGGGCAGAGTTTGCACTTAACTATGCCGTAGCCGACTCCACCGGTCAGACTCCATTCCTCCTAAATTACGGCCAGCATCCGCGTGTTCCTGTGCCCATGCCCTTGTCTTCTGCTGACTCCAGGGTGGCAGACTGGGCTGTGGAGGAACGGGACATTTGGGACCGCACGCAGGATACCATTCGGGCCTCCAAGGAGAGAATGAGGTCCTCCGCCGATGTTAATCGGCGCCCCGCACCGACCTTTGCTCCTGGCGACTTGGTGTGGCTCTCCGCCCGTAACATCAGGCTGCGAGTTGAGTCCACTAAGCTTGCTCCTCGCTACTTGGGTCCTTTCAAGGTTCTCGAACAGGTTAATCCTGTGGTCTACCGTTTGGCTCTTCCTCCACGCTTGGGTATCACCAACACCTTTCATGTGTCCCTCTTGAAACCCGTATACATGTCCTGGTTTTCCGAGTCATCTGCCGGGACATCGGGTTCGTCTACGGACGATTACGAGGTGAACGCTATTTTGGGGTGCAAGGTGGTACGCGGCAAAAAGTTCTATCTGGTGGATTGGAAGGGTTATGGCCCAGAGGACAGGTCATGGGAGCCTGCTGAAAACATTCGGGCCACACAGCTCATTGCTGCCTTCGAGCGTAGTGAGGCCCAAGGAGGGGGGTGGGCCCTAGGAGGGGGGGTAATGTTAGGTCTCGAGTTCCCGCTTCTGCACAGGGGGAATCTCGAGCCATCTCCGCTGCGGTCTCCAATTCTTATCCTGCCGCAGTGGAGTCTGCTCAGCAGGGACGTCGGTCCCAGCGTCTTGCTCAGTCTCACTCTGTACAGAGAGTTACTGCTGCTTCTTCAGCTTCTGCCATTAAAGCCAGTGCTGGTCAGCAGCGAGCAGACTTCTCTGGGACTAAGTCCTTGTCTGCACACACTGAGCATGCCCAGGGCAAGATCTCCCGTTGGAGATCGAGGGTCATGTGCTCAGGTCCTGCAGCACATTCCATTGGTCCTCTTGGCTGGTCTTGGAACGGCAAAGTTCTGTGGCCACTTTCTGTGCTGCAACTATATAAACTGCGCATGACCGCACGGCCATGCGCTAGTGTACATTTGCTTACGTGTGTTTGTTGTGAGTGCAAGTCGTCCTTGGATACCCCTTCCCTATTGTATGTCTGTTCGCGGAAGGTGTATGGTTGCTTTCTAGCGCCCGACTTATCCTACAGCACAAATCACACATTACAGCGTCCAGTTGCTGTGACCGCCAGTACGGCGCCGTGCACTTCCTCTGTGCTTTCCTTACCCAAGCCTGGGTGGTTAGTGGCGTTCGTCAGTGCGGCACCGCATGCACTCTTGTGCTCTAATATTGCTATTTAGCTTCCTTACACACCCAGTTGCGGTGTTGTGCCAGCAAGGGTCTAATCGGACTTCAATCCTAGTTGGGGTTGAGTTCGCTGACTACTTGCTCGCGCTCTATGTGCGGTACCGCGATCCTGTGACGCAACAGGATCGCTTCCTTCACGCTGGGTGAAGTCTAACCCAGGTGTGTATACTTATGAGTACCGCCATATAGTCCGTCATTACTTGGCAGCAGGTTCCATCTCTGCACGGTGGACCCCGGGCTGCGAACGCACCATACTCTATCTGTCTCATTATTTGGTGCGCTCCGCTAGCCCTAACAGTGTCGGTACGGGTCCGTCGCTATGCTTCGGGCCGATGTACCGACGCACGTTGTGAAATTTCTGCACGACGTTGGAAGCGGATGAAGTTTTTCAATGCATCCGCTACCCATTCTGAAGTCCGGAGAGGACGGGGCGGAGTTTCGGCCACGCATGCGCGGTAGAAAATGGTGGACGCAACGGACAAAAAAAGTTCACTTGAACGTTTTTTCGTGCCGACGGTCTGCCAAAACACAACGGGTCTGTTGCACGACAGACGCGACGTGTGGCCATCCGTCGCGATCTGTAGCTAATACAAGTCTATGGGTAAAAAACACATCCTGCGAGCACATTTGCAGGATACGTTTTTTTCCGTCAGATCCGTTTTTTCTCATAGAGTTGTATTAGCACCGGATTGCGCCTGATGGCCACACATTTCATCCGTTTTTTGCTGAACTATAGTAACCTCTCAGAGTCTCACTTTATGGCAATTGCTGCGTGGGAAAATTTCTCACACAACAATGCCAAAAGTGACTTATACCGGAGAAACAAGAGTCAAAAGCTGGCCAAAAGGGTAACATTGAAACATATTTATTGAAAATTCAATTTTCACCTAAAAACACATCGTATATAGACTAAATCGGGGTATTATCTTGGAAGGCTCGTTTCCATGTGGTGCTTGCAACATTTGTCAATACATGAACCCTACACGTGATGTATATTGCAATCCTACTGATCAAACTTAGCACAACTTGAGGACATATATGAACTGCAAAACGACCAACGTCATCTACGCCATTATCTGCCCTTGCTCTCTTGTCTATGTAGGTCAGACTTCACAATAACTACGTCGCAGGATTCAGGCACACTTTTCAACCATCAATACAACCGCCACAGACTGTCAGAAAGGTACCACAGGGGCATCTCACTTTCTGACCAACAATGCAGGGAGTTGTTCCAACATGAGGGTGGTTGGATTAGAACAGATAAGGAGCTCTGGCAGAGGTGGCTCCTTACACAAGAAACTACTACAGGCAGAATCCCGTTGGATGGCACCACACGGAATTAATGAAGATCTTTTATTTACAGGTTTTCTGGGATGACTCGTCAATTGGATGTTCCCTGCTATGTTCCTGACCAGCGTAATTTTCTTGACATGTCCATGTAAACTGGTGGGCGATCCCCCACGGCATCTTTCATTAGATGGAACACGTCAATGTGGAGACTGATGGACTCTCTTCAATGGAATTACATTTTGATATACTGGCCACCACCTGTGTCTGTGGCATCCTATATGTTGAATTGAGGTCAATCCCCCTTATTTGGAAATCTCATTGAGAGCTTTGATCATTTATAATACATGTACGGAAGAGAGGATTCTGATGGACTATTGAGTAATATATCACAACGTCTTGGAGATTAATGATTCATACAGGAGATAACTGTTTGTTTTCTGGATCAGTCCGTATGTTGAGATGAACCCTGATAATCTATTTGGTGGCTTCCTTTTGCCTTACAACATGAATGACTTCCGGCACCCCATATTAGATATACGTCATTTTATGGACGTCCTTTGACTCTAATTTGTGCTCTTTTGCACGTACACTATTATCATTACCTCTCTTCTTTATACCTTGATTACTTTTGGATATTTACCTGTCTGTTTGGTTTTGATTGGGTTACGTCTTTGTCCTCCCACAGTCATTGGTCCGGTACATGTTTGTACCATGTTTGTACCAAGGCCACTATACCTTTATTTCACCTTTTCATTACACACCTGACTAACACTTCACTTCATATGAACCCCTACAAGCCTACGCCATTTCATGGTGTTTGAGTGTGTAATCATTCTCTGCAGGCTTTATGTCTTTGCACATTTGAACATGTTTAAACAAATAAAGTAATTAACATTCTGTCTATTATTCACCTTCTTTATTTATTTTTGGGTATAACAGAACTGACTGGATAACATGCTATTGTTTATTTTGGTTTATGGCCATCTACCTACCTGGTTTTCAATTTTTCAGCATTTTTCAAATTTTTAATTTTTATTTTTCATTCTATGGCATTATTATTATATATTATTTTTGGCCATAAATTCCAATTCCTTTTTATTCCTTTTTTTTGTTCAATTTACTTTTCTTATTTTATCAATATTCATTGAATGTCTGCAATGTCTCCTCTTTTGGTTCAGGCTCACCCTTATTAGTATTCAATCATGTGATTTTTCTACATTTCCATATAATCGTGGGCTCTTCTATTCACTGGCTTCCCCTATCCCCTTTGCTCCCGGGAGCTGCGCATGTACTAGTATTTAATCCTTTGTATTGTCTTGTGTGGCACGCTGGTTTCCCTACCAGCGCGTGTGCACTTGACAAACATCAGCAGAGACATCTGCCTCATTCATACGATTAATAGCCATCACTTCCGCGTCCCTCACTGGCGTCTCCACACACTGGGCGACACATCACCCATGATACAGGTATTTATATGCGGTATTGATATCTTTACACTCACTTCCCCTGACTAAGCTGTCCTGGTAACAGAGACACGCATTGGGTCTCACCTCCTGCCGCATCCTGCACCTGCCTCTGGCTTCCCGTATGTATCTCTCCACTTAGGAGATCTGCTATCTTTCAGCAGCACTGCCATTTGCCTTACAGGTTGGACCTTGCACTTGTATGTGAATACTACACTATCATCTTAAGAGATGGGTGTCATTATATCCCTTTATTACATTCTTAAGCCTCTATTTGATTGAGTGCTATTTTCATTCTTTGTGACCTGGTGCCTTGCATGTTCAGCCTGGTTAGGCTTTTCAGATACTGCGATGTTTGCATGTTATCATATGTGCCTTTCTGGTCGCCATGCACTATTTCTAGATTTATGTATTGTTATTGTTTAATACAGGAATAGGTTCCATGAGGTTGTGTGTCATTTTGTTTTTAACTGTTTTTAATATTGTTGTCAATAAAGCTTTCCTGTTTTATATCTTTATGGGTGGTGTGCATACTATATAGTGGCTTCTTTTCTCTTTCTTTTTTTCTATTGACTTAGTTTCCTTCATCACAGATATGGATTAAGTGTTTGATGACCCAAATCGTTGTTCAACAGCTGAAACCAAATTGCATATCCTACGTCAAGTGCAGCACTCTGTAGCTGAATACACCTCCAAATTCAGCCACACCACAGAGCTAATAAAAGATGAACTTGCAAGGGTTGAGTCCACTGGTATTTTAGAGGACTTCATTCAATTGTGCATCCGAATTGATCAGACTCACTGATCGAAAAAAATGAAAGACTGAGAGTATTTGGAAACAACCCTAACTACTCTTTTACTCAATCAGCATTAAAAAGCCAACAGGAAATGGAAAGTGTACCTGACCCTATGCAAATTGATATCAATGGAAAACCTCTCCCTGCAGTAGAGAAAGAGAGGCGACCTATAGAAAATGTATGCCTCTATTGTGGGGGCTCGGGACATTTTGCCATTAATTGTCCTAATAAATGGACCACAAATTTTAAAACTGCAAGCAATTTTGACTTTTTTAACTGCTAGATCTGATTATGCAGACCATCTCATCAGTAATGCAGGATAGAGCTAAGTGTAGTGATGAGTGAATGCATTCAGCACTATTCGTTACTCATACGAATAGTACGCTGTTTGGGCTATTCATTACTTGGCGAGTAATTATGTATTCACCTTGGTATATTCGAGTGACTCGCCCCGCATGTTTGCACTTTATTTTCAGCCAATAAACATGCTGGGATTGCTTGCTTGGTGTGGAATGACTATGACTGTCTGGTCTTACAGCATCATAGGGGATATTTCAACCCTACCGGCACTATCTTGCACACATTATATGCGAAAATAGCGTAGGGAGAGCGTAGTGTGAGGCTATGTGCACACGTGCAGGTTTTTTCGCGTTTTTTTCGCGGTAAAAACGCTATAAAAACTCATTAAAAACGCATACATTATGCATTCTATCATTTAGAATGCATTCTGCATGTTATATGCACATGGATGCGTTTTTTTCGCGAAAAAAACGCATCTCGGTAAAAAATGAGCATGTTCATTATTTTTGCGGATTTTCTGAGTTTTTCCCGCAATTCTATGCATTTTGGAAAAAACGCACAAAAAATGCACCAAAAACGCATCAAAACCGCGTAAAAAAATTCGTCAAAACCGCAGTAAAATCACGGTAAAAACGCATGCGGATTTCTGGCAGAAATGTCCGTTTTTTGTCAGGAAAATTTCTGCAAGAAATCCTGACGTGTGCACATAACCTGAGTGTAGGGAGAGTGAAAATAGTGTATAGGGAGAGTCCAAAAAGCTTGTTTAAGTGCGACTAAGAGTGAAGATTAGTTATCTGTTAGTTTGAGATAGCATAGGGAGAGATTTAATATGAGGGAGAGAGAAAGACAGGCAGGGTGTTAGCATTGCAAGTTCATGCTGCATATCTATGCTAGGTTGAATTGTGTATACTGTAGGAATAGATTGTGGGATTAGGGAGAGAGGCAGGGTTTCAAATCTAGTACCATAATAAACAAAACATCTTTTTAGAGCAAAATAATATTCCTCAGCATATATTAACAAATTATTTAAAGCTAAATAATATTCCTGAGTACCAGCATATATTAAACGGCTTTTGTTATTACAGTTAAATAATATTCCTTAGTAAGGGTACGTTCAGACTAGCGTTGTGCTAGTGTGCGTCGGCGCCGCGTCGGGCACCCCTATGTTTAACATGGGGGACGCATGCGTTTTTGCTTGTTGCGTTTTGCGACAAATGCGTCTTTTTTGCCGCAAACGTCGGACCAAGAAAACGCAACAAGTTGCATTTTTCTTGCGTCCGATTTTTGGCAAAAAACGACGCACGCGTCGCAAAATGCAGCGTTTTTGCGTGCGTTTTGCCGCGTTTTTCGGTGCGTTGTGCGTCGCGTCGCCGACGCAGCGGCGCACAACGCTAGTCTGAACGTAGCCTAACAGCATGTACTAAACCTCTCTATGTTTACAGCTAAATAACATTCCTCAGTGCAAGCATAAACTAAACATTGTTTTAGAGCTAAATAATATTCCTCACCTATTGCTGAAATAGCGTATATTTATCAAACAGTTATGCGACTGGCCCAAAGCCTGCTCACATACGCAAAAGTCACTATTTACCAGGAATTTTCCTGAGTCTTCTGTTGGAGTGTGTCATAATGGTGATGTTAAAAAAAAATACATTGCTATTTTTTAAATAAACAACATATATTTATCTCGCAGTTGTGTGACTGGCCAAAGCCTGCAAAGATGCACAAATTTTTTACCAGTAATTTTCCAAGTCTGCTGTTGACGTGTGTCAAAAAGGCGATATAAAAAAAAAAAAAACAGTGCCTTGCGAAAGTATTCGGCCCCCTGGAACTTTTCAACCTTTTCCCACATATCATGCTTCAAACATAAAGACACCAAATGCAACTTTTTGGTGAAGAATCAACAAGTGGAACACAATTGTAAAGTTGAACGAAATGTATTGGTTACCGTATATACTCGAGTATAAGCCGACCCGAGTATAAGCCGACCCCCCTAATTTTGCCACAAAAAACTGGGAAAACTTAATGACTCGAGTATAAGCCTAGGGTGGAAAGTGCAGCAGCTACCGGTAAATGTCAAAAGTAAAAATAGATACCAATAAAAGTAAAATTAATTGAGACATCAGTAGGTTAAGTGTTTTTAAATATCCATATTGAATCAGGAGCCCCATATAATGATCCATATTAAAATATGCCCCATATAATCCTGCATAAAGGGTAATAAGGCCCCATAAGATGCTCCATACAGTCACTTGCCCCTTATAGTGCTGCACAATCATTATGGCCCCATAAGATGATCCATACATTCACTTGCCCCTTATTGTGCTGCACAATCGTTATGGCCCCATAAGATGCTCCATACAGTCACTTGCCCTCTTATAATGCTGACCAATCGTTATGGCCCCATAAGATGCTCCATACAGTCACTTGCCCCCTTATAGTGCTGCACAATCGTTATGGCCCCATAAGATGCTCCATACAGTCACTTGCCCCATTATAGTGCTGCACAATCGTTATGCCCCATAAGATGCTCCATACAGTCACTTGCCTTCTTATAGTGCTGCACAAGCGTTATGGCCCCATAAGATGCTCCATACAGTCACTTGCCCACTTATAATGCTGCACAATTGTTATGGCCCCATAAGATGCTCCATACAGTCACTTGCCCCATTATAGTGCTGCACAATCGTTATGGCCCCATAAGATGCTCCATACAGTCACTTGCCCCCTTATAGTGCTGCACAATCGTTATGGCCCCATAAGATGCTCCATACAGTCACTTGCCCCATTATAGTGCTGCACAATCGTTATGGCCCCATAAGATGCTCCATACAGTCACTTGCCTTCTTATAGTGCTGCACAAGCGTTATGGCCCCATAAGATGCTCCATACAGTCACTTGCCCCATTATAGTGCTGCACAATCGTTATGGCCCCATAACATGCTCCATACAGTCACTTGCCCCCTTATAATCCTGCACAATCGTTATGGCCCTATATGATACTCCATACAGTCACTTGCCCCATTATAGTGCTGCACAATCGTTATGACCCCATAAGATGCTCCATACAGTCACTTGCCCCTTATAGTGCTGCACAAGCGTTATGGCCCCATAAGATGATCCATATATTCACTTGCCCCTTATAGTGCTGCACAATCGTTATGGCCCCATAAGATGATCCATACAGTCACTTGCCCCTTATAGTGCTGCACAAACCTTATGGCCCCATAAGATGCTCCATACAGTCACTTGCCCCATTATAGTGCTGCACAATCATTATGGGCCTGTAAGGTGCTCCATACAGTCACTTGCGCCCTTATAGTGCTGCACAATCGTTATGGCCCCATAAGATGCTCCATACAGTCACTTGCCCCCTTATAATGCTGCACAATCGTTATGACCCAATAAGATGCTGCATACAGCCACTTGCCCCATTATAGTGCTGCACAATCGTTATGGCCCCATAAGATGCTCCATACAGTCACTTGCCCCCTTATAGTGCTGCACAAGCGTTATGGCACCATAAGATACTCCATACAGTCACTTGCCCCTTATAATCCTGCACAATCGTTATGGCCCCATAAGATGCTCCATACAGTCACTTGCCCCATTATAGTGCTGCACAATCGTTATGGCCCCATAAGATGCTCCATACAGTCACTTGCCCCTTATAGTGCTGCACAAGCCTTATGGCCCCATAAGATGATCCATACATTCACTTGCCCCTTATAGTGCTGCACAATCGTTATGGCCCCATAAGATGCTCCATACAGTCACTTGCCCCTTATAGTGCTGCACAAACCTTATGGCCCCATAAGATGCTCCATACAGTCACTTGCCCCCTTATAGTGCTGCACAATCGTTATGGCCCCATAAGATGCTCCATACAGTCACTTGCCCCCTTATAGTGCTGCACAATCGTTATGGCCCCATAAGATGCTCCATACAGTCACTTGCCCCCTTAGAGTGCTGCACAAGCGTTATGGCCCCATAAGATGCTCTATAAAGTCACTTGCCCCCTTATAATGCTGCACAATCGTTATGGCCCCATAAGATGCTCGATACAGTCACTTGCCCCTTATAGTGCTGCACAAGCGTTATGGCCCCATAAGATGCTCCATACACTCACTTGCCCCTTATAGTGCTGCACAATCGTTATGGCCCCATAAGATGCTCCTGTTATGATCTGGTGGTTTAGGAGCAACATGGGACGAGCTCTGAAGGAAGTGGTACCTGTACTGACCGCAGTCCCTAAGCTTAACACAACACTAGAAGTAGCCGTGGGATGCTCCTGACACTCCCTAGGCACCTCGTCACAGCCTGAGCACTAACTACCCCTAAAGATAGAAACAGGAAAACTATCTTGCCTCAGAGAAAATCCCCAAAGGATAGATAGCCCCCCACAAGTAATGACTGTGAGTGGAGAGGGAAAAGACATACACAGAATGAAACCAGGATGAGCACAGGAGGCCAGTCTAGCTAGATAGATAGGACAGGATGGAATTCTGTGCGGTCAGTATAAAACACTACAAAACATCCACACAGAGTTTACAAAAATCTCCACACCTGACTAAAGGTGTGGAGGGTAAATCTGCTTCCCAGAGCTTCCAGCTTAACTGAATTAATTCATACTGACAAGCTGGACAAACATAGAAAGCACAGAACGGATAAGTCCACAACCTGTGGACAGAAAAGAGCAAGCAAGGACTTAGCTTTGCTGAACTGGTCAGGATAACAGGGAAATCCAAAGAGATGTGAATCCAACCAGGAACCATTGACAAGTGGCACAAGCTGAAGGAAAGAGCCAGGCTAAATAGCCGAACAGAATAGACAATCAGTGGAAGCAGCTGCTGACTGCTAAATCCAAGGAGCATCCATACCACTTAAAACCACCGGAGGGAGCCCAAGAGCAGAACTCACAAAAGTGCCACTTACAACCACCGGAGGGATCCCAAGAGCGGAATTCACAACAGCTCCATACAGTCACTTGCCCCCTTATAGTGCTGCACAATCGTTATAGCCCCATAAGATGCTCCATACAGTCACTTGCCCCCTTATAGTTCCACACAATCGTTATGGCCCCATAAGATGCTCCATACAGTCACTTTCCCCCTTATAGTGCTGCACAAGCGTTATGGCCCCATAAGATGCTCCATACAGTCACTTGCCCCATTATAGTGCTGCACAAACCTTATGGCCCCATAAGATGCTCCAGACAGTCACTTGCCCCCTTATAGTGCTGCACAATCGTTATGGCCCCATAAGATGCTCCATACAGTCACTTGCTCCCTTATAATGCTGCACAATCGTTATGGCCCCATAAGATGCTCCATACAGTCACTTGCCCCCTTATAGTGCTGCACAATCGTTATAGCCCCATAAGATGCTCCATACAGTCACTTGCCCCCTTATAGTTCCACACAATCGTTATGGCCCCATAAGATGCTCCATACAGTCACTTTCCCCCTTATAGTGCTGCACAAGCGTTATGGCCCCATAAGATGCTCCATACAGTCACTTGCCCCATTATAGTGCTGCACAAACCTTATGGCCCCATAAGATGCTCCATACAGTCACTTGCCCCCTTATAGTGCTGCACAATCGTTATGGCCCCATAAGATGCTCCATACAGTCACTTGCTCCCTTATAATGCTGCACAATCGTTATGGCCCCATAAGATGCTCCATACAGTCACTTGCCCCATTATAGTGCTGAACAATCGTTATGGCCCCATATAATGCTCCATACAGTCACTTGCCCCTTATAGTGCTGCACAAACCGTATGGCCCCATAAGATGCGCCATACAGTCACTTGCCCCATTATAGTGCTGCACAATCGTAATGGCCCCATAAGATGCTCCATACAGTCACTTGCCCCCTTATAATGCTGCACAATCGTTATGGCCCCATAAGATGATCCATACAGTCACTTGCTCCATTATAGTGCTGCACAATCGTTATGGCCCCATAAGATGATCCATACAGTCACTTGCCCCTTATAGTGCTGCACAAACCTTATGGCCCCATAAGATGCGCCATACAGTCACTTGCCCCATTATAGTGCTGCACAATCGTAATGGCCCCATAAGATGCTCCATACAGTCACTTGCCCCCTTATAGTGCTGCACAAGCGTTATGGCCCCAAAACATGCTCCATACAGTCACTTGCCCCCTTATCATGCTGCACAATTGTTATGGCCCCATAAGATGCTCCATACAGTCACTTGCCCCATTATAGTGCTGCACAATCGTTATGGCCCCATAAGATGCTCCATACAGTCACTTGCCCCCTTAGAGTGCTGCAAAAGCGTTATGGCCCCATAAGATGCTCCATACAATCACTTGCCCCCTTATAATGCTGCACAATCGTTATGGCCCCATAAGATGCTCCATACAGTCACTTGCCCCGTTATAGTGCTGCACAATCGTTATGGCCTTATAAGATGCTCCATACAGTCACTTGCCCCTTATAGTGCTGCACAAGCGTTATGGCCCCATAAGATGCTCCATACAGTCACTTGCCCCTTATTGTGCTGCACAATCGTTATGGCCCCATAAGATGCTCCATACAGTCACTTGCCCCCTTATAGTGCTGCACAATCGTTATGGCCCCATAAGATGCTCCATACAGTCACTTGCCCCCTTATGGTGCTACACAATCGTTATGACCCCATAAGATGCTCCATACAGTCACTTGCCCCTTATAGTGCTGCACAAGCGTTATGGCCCCATAAGATGATCCATACAGTCACTTGCCCCATATGCTGTGGGTGCGATAAAAAAAATCAGCAGAGGGCGCGCACTGCCAACTTCATCGCACCCTCTGACCTGAGCGTCACTGCCAGAGGATGCTGATGACGGAGCCGCACCGGAATAAGGAGAGGTAAATACCGCGCAGCGCTGCGCTGTGCTCCCCCTCCCCGTATACTTACCTGCTCCTGGCGTGGTGCAGTCCCTGCTTCTCCCGGCGCTGCATATTCTTCCTGTACTGAGCGGTCACTGTTACCGCTCATTACAGTAATGAATATGCGGCTCCACCCCTATGGGAGGTGGAGCCGCATATTCATTACTGTAATGAGCGGTACCATGTGACCACTCAGTACAGGAAGAATATGCAGCGTTGGAAGAAGCAGGGACGTGCAGGGACTGCGCCAGGAGTAGGTAAGTATAATTAGATAGCCCCCGCTCCCCCTCCCCTGCCAACCCCCGGGTATGACTCGAGTATAAGCTGAGAAGGGGACTTTCAGCCCACAAAAATGGGCTGAAAATCTCAGCTTATACTCGAGTATATACGGTATTTTAATTTATTGTGGAAATTCAAAATCTGAAAAGTGGGGCGTTCAAGTTGGGACCATTTACTTTCAATGCAGCAAACTCACTCCAGAAGTTCTTTGTGGATCTCTGAATGATCCAGTGGTGTCCTAAATGCCTAATGATGATAAATATAATCCACCTGTGTGTTATCAAGTCTCTGTATAAATGCACCTGCTCTGTGATAGTCTCAGGGTTCTGTTTGAAGCACAGAGAGCATAATGAAGACCAAGGAACACAACAGGCAGGCCCGTGATACTGTTGTGGAGAAGATTAAGGCTGGATTGGGATACAAAATGATTTCCAAAACTTTAAACATCCCAAGGAGCACTGTGCAAGCGATCATATTGAAATGGAAGGAGTATCATACCACTGCAAATCTACCAAGACCCAGTCATCCCTCCAAACGTTCATCTCAAATAAGGAGAAGACTGATCAGAGATGCAGCCACGATCACTCTGGATGAACTGCAGAGATCTACAGCTGAGGTGGGACAGTTTATCCATAGGACAACAATCAGTTGTACACTGCACAAATCTGGCCTTTATGGAAGAGTGGCATGAAGAAAGCAATTTCTCAAAGATATCCATAAAAAGTGTTGTTTAAAGTTTGCAACAAGCCACCTGGGAGACACAACAAACATGTGGAAGAAGGTCCTCTGGTCAGATAAAACCAAAATCGAAATTTTTGGCAACAATGCCAAATGATATGTTTGGCGTAAAGGCAGCACAACTCATGGCCCTGAACACACCATCCCCATTGTCAAACATGGTGGTGGCAGCATCATGGTTTGGGCCTGCTTTTCTTCAGCAGGGACAGGGAAGATGGTTAAAATTGATGGGAAGATGGATGGAGCCAAATTCAGGACCTTTCTTGAAGAAATCCTGTTGGAGTCTGCAAAAGACCTGAGACAGGGACTTAGATATGTACTCCAACATGACAATGATCCCAAATATAAAGCAAAATCTACAATGGAATGGTTCACAAATAAATGTATCCAGGTGTTAGAATGGCCAAGTCAAAGTCCAGACCTCAATCCAATCGAGAATCTGTGGAAAGAGCTGAAAACTGCTGTTCACAAATGATCTTCATCAAACCTCACTGAGCTCGAGCTGTTTGCCAAGGAAGAATGGGCAAGAATTTCAGTCTCTTGTTGTACAAAACTGATAGAGACATACCCCAAGCGACTTGCAGCTGTAATCGCAGCAAATGGTGGTGCAACAAAGTATTAAGTTAAAGGGGCCAAATAATGTTGCACGCCCCACTTTTCAGTTTTCTAATTTCCTCAAAAATTTAAAATAACCAATACATTTCGTTCGACTTCACAATTGTGTTCCACTTCTTTTTTATTCTTCACGAAAAATTTACATTTGGTATCTTTACGTTTGAAGCATGATATATTGGAAAAGGTGGAAAAGTTCCAGGGAGCCGAATACTTTCGCAAGGCACTGTAAATGAAAAAAATTAACAGGCACTGTACAGTAAAATACACAAGAAATACCTCACTCCTCTATTGCAACCTCTGCCTCCTGCTTCATTATTATTATTATTATTATTATTTTTATTTTTATTTTAGTTCATTTCTCTATCCATATTTGTTTGCAGGGCAATTGTCCTGCTCTAACCCCCATTTTGCTTCCTAGACCTTACTATGACCTTTTTATAGCACCAAAGTTTGGGTCCCCATTGACCTACATGGAGTTCGGGTCTGTGGTTATGTTTGGCTCAAGTTCAGGTACCAGAACTGAACTTTGGACAAACCTGAACTTCCAAGAGTCTGCTCATCCATTGTTAAAACACAATAATTTTCCTGACCAAAAAATGACCACATTCATACAAATGCCAAGAGGTAGCAACACCACCTAAATCTGCTACAGCAGACCACAGGATAATTATGTGGCATATCTTTGACAAACTAGAACATTAAAAAACTCATGCAAAAAGTAAAATTTGTGCATCTGTTTAAAAAATTTTCCCTTTTTTAGGCAGATAGATATTTTTTGTTTCAAATTCTTACTCATGAACAAAAATATCTTAATCCTAAAAAGCTAGGTTGTTATGTAGGTACACACACAGAAATTTGTAGCAGTTTTTTGTGGCACCAATTATTGTTACATGTGACTAGTAAAACCCTTGTAAAACCTCAACTTTTTAAAATATTTTTTATACATATAGTTTTAAATATAATTTTTTGCTATTCTCCTTTTGAGCAAAAATGCATGTAACTCTAAAGTGTTACTTTACGAAGTAGCTGCTCATAATTTCATGACAGGAAATGAACATGCAAATTTGCAGTATGGTGGTAAAGTGTATATTGTACTGTTGATAATTTTGACAATTTAAACAATTTAAAATGTGAACATTCTTCAAAAGATTTTTCTTTTAAAAATCCTAAGGCCATTTGCTTTTATAACATGTACAATACAAGAAAGACTAGGAAGTTTCAAATCACATCCCAAAAGAAAGCATCTACATTCAGGCCACATCATTCAGGTGTCTACTATATAGTCCTGATATTGGACTATTAGAACAAACTTTGCAAAAAAAAAGTGCTCTTTTTTAATGCACTCATTTTATGAAGTAAGTAGTTGCATTAAAATTTCTTGAATATAAAGATTTTCCTTGCCTGTCTTAATTACTTACCTGTCTTAAAATATAGGTTGCACACTTTCTGTGACTCAGCCTTGGATTCATGATTTTGTTTTAGCATTTAGGAATGTAATATTGTCCTCTCTGTTTTCAGTGTGTGAAGAATAACAAATTGGCTGTTACTACTGTATATCTTAGATCTAACAATTCAGTCACACTGAGTTACTATGTACTTAATGCGCTTTCCTATATTTTGCTTGCATTTTTGGAGTAGTAGTCCAAATGTGATGTGATAGTTGTTGAACATTGTGGGGAAGTCCTTGTGAATAAACCTGCTGCACCTTAGTGTTCAGCACTGGATGAAATGAAAATGCACATGTTTTTTTGCCAATCCTTACAAATTGAAGTGCAGAGTGTTCAAATTCACTGGGACCTTTGAATTCCATGAAATTCAAGTCAAAGTAGATCCTCCATTGATGAACACACTTATTTCTACTTAGTAGTATGAATTGACCACAATTAGGGTTGAGCGAAACGGGTCGTTCATTTTCAAAAGTCGCCGACTTTTGGCAAAGTCGGGTTTCATGAAACCCGATCCGACCCCTGTGCGGGGTCGGCCATGCGGTACGCGACTTTCGCGCCAAAGTCGCGTTTCAATGACGCAAAAAGCGCCATTTCTCAGCCAATGAAGGTAAACGCAGAGTGTGGGCAGCGTGATGACATAGGTCCTGGTCCCCACGATCTTAGAGAAGGGCATTGCAGTGATTGGCTTGCTGTCCGCGGCGTCACAGGGGCTATAAAGGGGCGTTCCCGCCGACCGCCATGTTACTGCTGCTGATCTGAGCTTAGGGAGAGGTTGCTGCCGCTTCGTCAGAAGCAGGGATAGCGTTAGGCAGGGTCCATTAACCACCAAACCGCTTGTGCTGTAGCGATTTCCACAGCCCAACACCACCTTCGGTGTGCAGGGACAGTGGAAGCTACATTTTTTTTTTTTTCCTCAGCGCTGTAGCTCATTGGGCTGCCCTAGAAGGCTCCCTGATAGCTGCATTGCTGTGTGTATGCCGCTGTGCAAACCAACTGCTTTTTACAAAGCACAAATCCTCTTGTTCCGTTCCTTTCTGCACAGCTATCTTGTTTGTTTGTCCACACTTTTTATTTAATTTGTGCATCAGTCCACTCCTTATTGCTGCCTGCCATACCTGGCTGAGATTACTGCAGGGAGATAGTAATTGAAGGACAGTTCCTTTTTTTTTTTTTTTTTTTTTTTTTGTGGGAGATTAAGATTGGCATTTCTGCTAGAGTGCCATCCCTGTCTGTGTCATCTCTCACTCAGTGGGCCATAGAAAGCCTATTTATTTTTTTGCTTGATTTGGGTTCTAAAATCTACCTGAAAAAATCACTACATCAATCAGTGGGAGAAAAATATTGGCCTCAGGGCTTGTGTGCCACTCCTTACTCCTGTGTGTGCCATCTCTCACTCAGTGGGCCATAGAAAGCCTATTTATTTTTTTGCTTGATTTGGGTTCCAAAATCTACCTGAAAAAATCACAACATCAATCAGTGGGAGAAAAATATTGGCCTCAGGGCTTGTGTGCCACTCCTGACTCCTGTGTGTGCCATCTCTCACTCAGTGGGCCATAGAAAGCCTATTAATTTTTTTGCTTGATTTGGGTTCTAAATTCTACCTGAAAAAATCAATAAATCAATCAGTGGGAGATTAATATTGGCCTCTGGGCTTGTGTGCCAGTCCTGAGCGTGCCATCTCTCTCACAAATAGTGGGCCATAGAAAGCCTATTTATTTTTTTGGTTGATTTGGGTTCTAAATTCTACCTGAAAAAATCAATAAATCAATCAGTGGGAGATAAATATTGGCCTCTGGGCTTGTGTGCCACTCCTGACTCCTGTGTGCGTCATCTCTCACTCAGTGGGCCCTAGAAAGCCTATTTTTTGTTTTATTTGTTTTCTAAATTCTCCCTGAAAAAATCATTTTATTTTATTTGGTTTCTAAATTATTCCTGAAAAAATCATTTTTTTTGTATTTTTTTTTCTAACTTCTCCCTGAAAAAAAAAAAAAATCAAATCAGTGGGAGATTAATATTGCCCTTTCTGCTTGTGTGCCAGTCTTGACTCCTGGGTGTGCCATCTCTCTCTCTCCAATTGTGGGCCATAGAAAGCCTATTAATTTTTTTGCTTGATTTGGGTTCCAAAATCTACCTGAAAAAATCACTAAATCAATCAGTGGGAGATAAATATTGGCCTCTGGGCTTGTGTGCCACTCCTGACTCCTGTGTGCGTCCTCTCTCACTCAGTGGGCCCTACAAAGCCTATTTTTTTTTTATTTGTTTTCTAAATTCTCCCTGAAACAATCATATTATTTTATTTTGTTTCTAAATTCTTCCTGAAAAATTCATTTTTTTGTATTTTTTTTTCTAAAGTCTCCCTGAAAAAAAAAAAAAAATCAAATCAGTGGGAGATTAATATTGCCCTTTCTGCTTGTGTGCCAGTCTTGACTCCTGGGTGTGCCATCTCTCTCTCTCCAATTGGGGGCCATAGAAAGCCTATTAATTTTTTTGCTTGATTTGGGTTCCAAAATCTACCTGAAAAAATCACTAAATCAATCAGTGGGAGATAAATATTGGCCTCTGGGCTTGTGGGCCACTCCTGACTCCTGTGTGCGTCCTCTCTCACTCAGTGGGCCATAGAAAGCCTATTTTTTTTTTATTTGTTTTCTAAATTCTCCCTGAAACAATCATTTCATTTTATTTGGTTTATAAATTCTTCCTTAAAAAATCATTTTTTTTTATTATTTTTTTTTTTCTAAAGTCTCCCTTTTAAAAAAAAAAAAACAAATCAGTGGGAGATTAATATTTACATTTGCGCTTCAGTGACAGTCCTGCGTGTGTGGCATCTCTCTCATTTGTTGCCACCAACAACAGAGTGTGTAACATTGTGCCTGATTTTCGTTGTGGTCTCACCCACCTGTAAAGGGGTAGCTAAATCATACTGAAGTTATAGCTCACCATGTAAGTTGTGTGACAGCAACAAATACCGTTAGTTTGGTAACGTTTTTAAAACAATGAGGAAGTCTGGTGGAAGAGGTCGTGGCCGGGGGCGTTCATTGTCAGCTGGTAATGAGGGTAGTAGCAGTGGTGGAGCATCAGGTGGTCGTGGGAAAAAAAATATTGCACCTAAGTCTGGAGCTGTGGAGCCAGGTTCGTCGTCTGGCTACACAAGGCCTCGAACGCTCCCTTTTCTGGGAGTAGGAAAACCGCTTTTAAAGCCGGAGCAGCAACAGCAAGTTTTGGCTTATCTTGCTGACTCAGCCTCTAGCTCTTTTGCCTCCTCTCGTGAAACTGGTAAAAGTAAAAGCAGCGCGTCGTTAGTGGATGTTCACGGTCAGGGACAAGTCGCTTCCTTGTCCTCTTCAGCAAAAACAACAACAGAGAAGAATGCAGCAGGCGACACAACGGGTTACTCCATGGAGCTCTTTACACATACCGTCCCTGGCTTAGAAAGTGAAGCAGTTAACAGTCCATGCCCATTACAAGTTGAATCTGACATGGAGTGCACTGATGCACAGCCACAGCCAGACTACTATGCTGGTCCTTTGACTCAGACCACAACATTGCCCTCGCAGGGTGCTGATCAAGAATCAGACCCTGATGAGACTATGTTGCCCCATCACGAACGCTATACCACCGACCGACACGGTGACACAGACGAAGTTGCACACGAGCTACAAGAAGAGGTAATAGATGACCCAGTTCTTGACCCCGATTGGCAGCCATTGGGGGAACAGGGTGCAGGCGGCAGCAGTTCTGAAGCGGAGGAGGAGGGGCCGCAGCAGGCATCAACATCGCAACAGGTTCCATCTGCCGGGCCCGTATCTTGCCCAAAACGCGTGGCAAAGTCAAAACCTGTTGGAGGACAGCGTGGCCATCCGGTTAAAGCTCAGTCTGCAATGCCTGAAAAGGTATCCGATGCTAGAATGAGTGCAGTCTGGCATTTTTTTAAACAACATCCAATTGATCAGCGCAAAGTCATCTGTCAAAAATGTTCAACTACCTTAAGCAGAGGGCAGAATCTGAAAAGTCTCAATACAAGTTGCATGCATAGACATTTAACCACCATGCATTTGCAAGCTTGGACTAACTACCAAACGTCCCTTAAGGTTGTAGCACCCTCGGCCAATGAAGCTAGTCATCAACGCAACATCCCTTCCGGCAGTGTAGGGCCACCATTTTCTGCACCACCTGCAGTATCTGTGCAGGTTTCTTTGCCAGGCCAAAGCAGTCAGGGTCAGGGAATCACCAGTTTCGTAGTAGGAAACACTGCATCTAGGGCACCGGCGGCAACAATACCATCTCCCACCGTCTCTCAGTCTGCCATGTCCACCGGCACCCCCGCTAGTTCCACGATCTCCAGCTCTCCAGTCCAGCTCACCCTACATGAGACTATGGTTAGAAAAAGGAAGTACTTAGCCTCGCATCCGCGTACACAGGGTTTGAACGCCCACATAGCTAGACTAATCTCGTTAGAGATGATGCCCTACCGGTTAGTTGAAAGCGAAGCTTTCAAAGCCCTGATGGACTAAGCTGTACCACGCTACGAGCTACCCAGTCGACACTTTTTTTTCAGAAAAGCCATCCCAGCCCTCCACCAGCATGTTAAAGAGCGCATCGTCCATGCACTCAGGCAATCTGTGAGCACAAAGGTGCACCTGACAACAGATGCATGGACCAGTAGGCATGGCCAGGGACGTTACGTGTCCATCACGGCACACTGGGTAAATGTGGTGGATGCAGGGTCCACAGGGGACAGCAAGTTTGGGACAGTTCTGCCTAGCCCACGGTCTAGGAAACAGTTGGCTGTAGCCGTTCGCACCCCCTCCTCCTCCTCCTCGTCCTCCTGCAGAAGCGAGACCTCGTCCACAGACCGCAGTCACACAACCACTCCATCCGCAGCTGCCACTGTTGCACACCAGGTCTCCCATTATGGGGCAGCTACTGGCAAACGTCAGCAGGCTGTATTGGCTTTGAAGTGTTTGGGCGACAACAGACACACCGCTGAAGTTCTGTCCGAGTTCTTGCAGAAAGAAACGCAGTCGTGGCTGGGCACTGTAGATCTTGAGGCAGGCAAGGTAGTGAGTGATAACGGAAGGAATTTCATGGCTGCCATCTCCCTTTCCCAACTGAAACACATTCCTTGCCTGGCTCACACCTTAAACCTGGTGGTGCAGTGCTTCCTGAAAAGTTATCCGGGGTTATCCGACCTGCTCCTCAAAGTGCGTGGACTTTGCTCACATATCCGCCGTTCGCCCATACACTCCAGCCGTATGCAGACCTATCAGCGTTCTTTGAACCTTCCCCAGCATCGCCTAATCAGACGTTGCAACAAGGTGGAACTCAACACTGCACATGCTTCAGAGACTGTGTGAACAGAGGCGGGCTGTTATGTTTTTGTGGGAGGATACACATACACGGGCAGGCAGTAGGATGGCAGACATGGAGTTGTCAGGTGTGCAGTGGTCGAAGATTCAAGACATGTGTCAAGTCCTTCAGTGTTTTGAGGAATGCACACGGCTGGTTAGTGCAGACAACGCCATAATAAGCATGAGCATCCCCCTAATGCGTCTGCTGATGCAAAGTTTGACGCACATAAAGGATCAGGCGTCTGCAGCTGAGGAAGAGGAAAGCCTTGATGACAGTCAGCCATTGTCTGGCCAGGGCAGTGTACAGGACGAGGTAGCGGGCAAACAGGAGGAGGAGGACGAGGAGGATGATGGGGATGATTATATTTTTAATGAGGAAGCTTTTCCGGGGCCAGTGGAAATTGTTGGCGCGGCAAGGCCGGGTTCTGGTTTTTGGAGGGACACAAGTGACGTGGATTTGCCTGAAACTGCCCCTCAACCAAGCACAACCACAGATTTGAGAACTGGAACTTTGGCCCACATGGCGGATTATGCCTTACGTATCCTCAAAAGGGACACACGCATAACAAAAATGATGAACGATGACGATTACTGGTTGGCCTGCCTCCTTGATCCTCGCTATAAAGGCAAATTGCAAAATATAATGCCACATGAGAACTTGGAACTAATATTAGCAACCAAACAATCAACTCTTATTGACCGTTTGCTTCTGGCATTCCCTGCACACAGCGCCCGTGATCGTTCTAACACGAGCTGCAGGGGCCAGCAGACCAGAGGTGTTAGAGGGGCAGAAATCAGAAGTGGCGTTGGCCAGAGGGGTTTTCTGACCAGGTTGTTGAGTGATTTTGCTATGACCGCAGACAGGACAGGTACTGCAGCATCAATTCAAAGTGACAGGAGACAACATTTGTCCAGTATGGTTACTAACTATTTTTCATCCCTTATCGACGTTCTCCCTCAACCGTCATTCCCATTTGATTACTGGGCATCAAAATTAGACACCTGGCCAGAATTGGCAGAATATGCATTGCAGGAGCTTGCTTGCCCGGCAGCTAGTGTCCTATCAGAAAGAGTATTCAGTGCTGCAGGTTCAATACTAACAGAAAAAAGGACTCGTCTGGCTACCCAAAATGTAGATGATCTAACCTTCATTAAAATGAACCACAACTGGATTTCGAAATCTTTTGCCCCACCTTGCCCGGCTGACACCTAGCTTTCCTATGTAAAGGTCTTGCCTGTGGACTATTCTGAACGACTTTTCCAATCTCGTAATTTGCAGCACCTGATTGTCCAGCATCCGACATGTTAACACCTCCCTAAATGGCCAAAGTCCCCACACGGGGCCGTGGTATCGCCACTTGGCGCCAGCACCCGTGAGAGTACTGTTTGTCTGAAGAGGTGGGTGTGCCCGCTTTTGGTCGACGGCACTGCCACTAGGTCCCTCATAGTACAATAAAGTGTCTGGCGGTGGTGGTGCGCACCCAACGTCAGACACACCGTTGTAATATGAGGGGCCCTGGGCCTGTACCGCCGGCCACAAGACAGTCCCCCCCCCCAGGTCAAACAGTGCTCTACGACTTGCAAAATTTTCTCTCACAGCTCCACCAATGTTTAGTCTATGCGCTGACATCCTTCAATGCCTGGCACTGTCAATACCATTGTATTGACATTTTTCTTATGTTAGGCCTTCGAAGCCTGTCTGCGGTCACTCCTTCCACTAGGCCTCCACTGACCTGTCTACTGCTGCCCGTGTTCCCCTGGAACCAATTTTAAATTGCCTACAGCTAGCCCAATTTATTATGTTAGGGCTTCGAAGCCTGTCTGCGGTCCCTCCTTCCACTAGGCCTCCACTAACCTGTCTACTGCCGCCCGCGTTCCCCTGGAACCAATTTTAAATTGCCTACAGCCCAATTTTTGTTATGTTAGGCCTTCGAAGCCTGTCTGCGGCCCGTTCTTTCCACTACTACTACACTGACCTGGCTACTGCCGCCCGTGTTCCCCTGGAACCAATTTTAAATTGCCTACAGCCAGCCCAATTTATTATGTTAGGGCTTCGAAGCCTGTCTGCGGTCCCTCCTTCCACTAGGCCTCCACTGACCTGTCTACTGCTGCCCGTGTTCCCCTGGAACCAATTTTAAATTGCCTACAGCCAGCCCAATTTATTATGTTAGGGCTTCGAAGCCTGTCTGCGGTCCCTCCTTCCACTAGGCCTCCACTGACCTGTCTACTGCCGCCCGTGTTCCCCTGGAACCAATTTTAAATTGCCTACAGCCAGCCCAATTTATTATGTTAGGGCTTCGAAGCCTGTCTGCGGTCCCTCCTTCCACTAGGCCTCCACTAACCTGTCTACTGCTGCCCGTGTTCCCCTGGAACCAATTTTAAATTGCCTACAGCCAGCCCAATTTATTATGTTAGGGCTTCGAAGCCTGTCTGCGGTCCCTCTTTCCACTAGGCCTCCACTGACCTGTCTACTGCTGCCCGTGTTCCCCTGGAACCAATTTTAAATTGCCTACAGCCAGCCCAATTTATTATGTTAGGGCTTCGAAGCCTGTCTGCGGTCCCTCCTTCCACTAGGCCTCCACTGACCTGTCTACTGCCGCCCGTGTTCCCCTGGAACCAATTTTAAATTGCCTACAGCCAGCCCAATTTATTATGTTAGGGCTTCGAAGCCTGTCTGCGGTCCCTCCTTCCACTAGGCCTCCACTGACCTGTCTACTGCCGCCCGTGTTCCCCTGGAACCAATTTTAAATTGCCTACAGCCAGCCCAATTTATTATGTTAGGGCTTCGAAGCCTGTCTGCGGTCCCTCCTTCCACTAGGCCTCCACTGACCTGTCTACTGCTGTCCGTGTTCCCCTGGAACCAATTGTAAATTGCCTACATCCCAATTTTTGTTATGTTAGGCCTTCGAAGCCTGTCTGCGGCCCGTTCTTTCCACTACTACTACACTGACCAGGCCACTGCTGCCCGTGTTCCCCTGGAACCAATTTTAAATTGCCTACAGCCAGCCCAATTTATTATGTTAGGCCTTCAAAGCCTGTCTGCGGTCCCTCCTTCCACTAGGCCTCCACAGACCTGTCTACTGCTGCCCGTGTACCCCTTGAACCAACATCAGAAAATATAAAAATAAGTATTTTGCTTATAAAAAAGAAAATACTGGAGAGATATCAAATGCAGACATTTTAACATTAAAAACAAACACATACAACAAAAATCTGGTACAGTACTAAAAATGGCCACCAGCTACAATAACTTTCTCCTGCAAGTAGTTAACTGAAAGTTTTTTTCAATTTAAAACACAGATATGGCATCCACCGAGTGTTGTCCTGTCGCGTCTTCTTTATATTATTGCCAAGAAGATGCAAAACAATGAAAATAAGAAAATCATTATTTACCAAAAAAATAGAGTAAGTCAAAACCACATTGCAAATATACATTCATTACAAATAAAGAAGCAGGGCGTGTCCGAGGGTGAGTATATACCTAATAAGAATATAATCACCCTCGGACGCGCCCTGCTTCTTTCCGACAGCCTTCCTTCCTAAGAATCAGCCCTTCCGTGGTGTAGAGAGAGGGTGTGTTACACTCCAAGGTGTTCCCCAGGTTGCCTTTCCTGAGCTTCGATCTTCATGCTCTCGTTTAGTAGTTGACGGAAAGTAGGCTGCATTAGGCCTACAAATTGGGTATGGGGTGGAGAGAGATGGTGTGTTACACTCCAAGGTGTTCCCCAGGTTTCCTTGCCATTGCTTCGGTCTTCAGACTCTCGTTTAGTAGTTGTAGAAAACTACACTGCATTAGGCCTACAAAATGGGTATCGGGTGGAGAGAGATGGTGTGTTACACTCCAAGGTGTTCCCCAGGTTTCCTTGCCATTGCTTCGGTCTTCCGACTCTCGTTTAGTAGTTGTAGAAAACTACACTGCATTAGGCCTACAAAATGGGTATCGGGTGGAGAGAGATGGTGTGTTCCACTCCAAGGTGTTCCCCAGGTTTCCTTGCCATTGCTTCGGTCTTCCGACTCTCGTTTCGTAGTTGTAGAAAACTACACTGCATTAGGCCTACAAAATGGGTATCGGGTGGAGAGAGATGGTGTGTTACACTCCAAGGTGTTCCCCAGGTTTCCTTGCCATTGCTTCGGTCTTCAGACTCTCGTTTAGTAGTTGTAGAAAACTACACTGCATTAGGCCTACAAAATGGGTATCGGGTGGAGAGAGATGGTGTGTTACACTCCAAGGTGTTCCCCAGGTTTCCTTGCCATTGCTTCGGTCTTCCGACTCTCGTTTAGTAGTTGTAGAAAACTACACTGCATTAGGCCTACAAAATGGGTATCGGGTGGAGAGAGATGGTGTGTTACACTCCAAGGTGTTCCCCAGGTTTCCTTGCCATTGCTTCGGTCTTCCGACTCTCGTTTAGTAGTTGTAGAAAACTACACTGCATTAGGCCTACAAAATGGGTATGGGGTGGAGAGAGATGGTGTGTTCCACTCCAAGGTGTTCTCCAGGTTGCCTTTCCTGAGCTTCTATCTTCAGGCTCTCGTTAAATTGTGGTTAAATGGAACAACTGCATTTGGCGTACTAGTTGGTTTGGGGCCTACTAACAGTGTCTGCCGCTCCTTGCTGTTCTCCTGGTTTCCTGTCCTGAAATTCCATTTTCAGGCGCTCGTTAAGTAGTTGTTAATGTTAGACTGCATTTGGCCTACTAGTTGGGTTGGGGCCTACTATCGGTGTCTGCCACTCCTTGCTGTTCTCCTCCACTGAACAAAGCTGTGCCGCCTGTTTACTACGGTTGCCAATTTTGAACTGCATTTCGACTACTTACTGATTTGGGCCTACTCTCTGTGTCAGCCTCTCATTCCAGTTGTCCTCCACTGCAATGCCCCCTGGTTATTCCTGTGTTACCAATTTTGAACTGCATTTAGCCAACTTTATTCTTTGGGCCTATATCTGTGTTTCCTCCTCATCCTGCCCATTGCCCAGCCAGTGATAGATGAGTCTGCTGGTACATTGACCCATAACGCAACATTCCCCGTGCACGCTACACAACAACATTGTGACCCTGCTGAAAGTCAGGTTGCTCTTCCCGCATACCATACCACCTTACACGGGGACAAAGAGGAAGGTGCAGATGAAAGTGCAGGTTCCTTCATCAGGTGGGGGGAGGAATACTAGTTGGCGACGTCACTGGCACAGGGCCTCTCATAGTACGCAAAAGTGTTGCTGCCGGTGGGAGGCGCCCCCGCCATGCAAACACACCGCTGTACTTTGAGGGGCCCTGTGCCAGTGCCAATGCCAACGAGTGGGCCCCCCCTGCTTGCTCAGGTTCACAGCACTTGCAAAGTTGAAATACTTACCTCTCCCTGCTCCACTGCCGTGACGTGGTCCAGATTTCCTGGGCCCACTAATTACTTTAACCAGCCCTACCCACCACAACTTTAGCCAAATGACCCCCAATTTCAAATGCCTTCCAATTATTATAAGGTAAATTACGCTTGACAAGCTTCATTAAGAAGAATGGATGGTTTTGACATTAAAATGGGCACTCTAGGTGTTTTCCTGGCCCCCACTCACTGCCGACTATGCTGCCCCATTGACTTGCATTGGGTTTCGTGTTTCGGTCGATCCCGACTTTACGTCATAATCGGCCGATTTCACTCGACCCGACTTTTGAGATAGTCGGGTTTCGCGAAACCCGGCTCGACTCTAAAAAGGTCAAGGTCGCTCAACTCTAACCACAATTAGAAAATATGTCATATAACATTTTATATCAGAGCATCATTTGCAAGTTTTAGAGCATTGAACATATCGTCTGCAATAGTTTTTGCAAAAGCAAAAATGTTAAAAAAATGCAAAACAAAATGTAATCATATAATAAAAATCACAGTTAAAATGTTATTCTAAGATAATGGTAGGATATAGGTATTATTTTTTTCATATTCTGAGCACAGCCTGGGATAACTGAGAAAGTCTCTTGTCAGTTTTATGGTTTCATGTATCCATCCAGATACACCCTTCTCTTTGTATTTCTATAAATGCATGTCACCAGTAGGGTTGAGCGAAACGGGTCGTTCATTTTCAAAAGTCGCCGACTTTTGGCAAAGTCGGGTTTCATGAAACCCGATCCGACCCCTGTGCGGGGTCGGCCATGCGGTACGCGACTTTCGCGCCAAAGTCGCGTTTCAATGACGCGAAAAGCGCCATTTCTCAGCCAATGAAGGTAAACGCAGAGTGTGGGCAGCGTGATGACATAGGTCTTGGTCCCCACCATCTTAGAGAAGGGCATTGCAGTGATTGGCTTGCTGTCTGCGGCGTCACAGGGGCTATAAAGGGGCGTTCCCGCCGACCGCCATGTTACTGCTGCTGATCTGAGCTTAGGGAGAGGTTGCTGCCGCTTCGTCAGAAGCAGGGATAGCGTTAGGCAGGGTTCATTAACCACCAAACCGCTTGTGCTGTAGCGATTTCCACTGCCCAACACCACCTTCGGTGTGCAGGGACAGTGGAAGGTACATTTTTTTTTTTTCCCCCTCAGCGCTGTAGCTCATTGGGCTGCCCTAGAAGGCTCCCTGATAGCTGCATTGCTGTGTGTACGCCGCTGTGCAAACCAACTGCTTTTTTCAAAGCACAAATCCTCTTGTTCCTTCCTTTCTGCACAGCTATCTTTTTGGTTTGTACACACTTTTTATTTAATTTGTGCATCAGTCCACTCCTTATTGCTGCCTGCCATACCTGGCTGAGATTACTGCAGGGAGATAGTAATTGAAGGACACTCCCTGTTTTTCTTTTTTTTTTGTGGGAGATTAAGATTGACATTTCTGCTAGAGTGCCATCCCTGTCTGTGTCATCTCTCACTCAGTGGGCCATAGAAAGCCTATTTATTTTTTTGCTTGATTTGGGTTATAAAATCTACCTGAAAAAATCACTACATCAATCAGTGGGAGAAAAATATTGGCCTCAGGGCTTGTGTGCCACTCTTGACTCCTGTGTGCATCATCACTCACTCAGTGGGCCATAGAAAGCCTATTTATTTTTTTGCTTGATTTTGGTTCTAAAATCTACCTGAAAAAATCACTACATCAATCAGTGGGAGAAAAATATTGGCCTCAGGGCTTGTGTGCCACTCCTGACTCCTGTGTGCATCATCACTCACTCAGTGGGCCATAGAAAGCCCATTTTTTTTTTTTTTGCTTTATTTGGGTTCTAAATTCTACCTGAAAAAATCAATAAATCAATCAGTGGGAGATTAATATTGGCCTTTGGGCTTGTGTGCCAGTCCTAAGCGTGCCATCTCTCTCTCTCAGATAGTGGGCCATAGAAAGCCTATTTATTTTTATTTTTTTTATTGGGTTTATAAATTTTCCCTGGAAAAAAAAAAAAAGTGGGAGATTAATATTGGCCTCTGGGCTTGTGTGCCAGTCCTGAGCGTGCCATCTCTCTCACAAATAGTGGGCCATAGAAAGCCTATTTATTTATTTTTTTTTGGTTTTATAAATTCTCCCTTAAAAAAAAAAGGGAGATTAATATTGGCCTTTGGGCTTGTGTGCCAGTCCTAAGCGTGCCATCTCTCTCTGTCTCTCAGATAGTGGGCCATAGAAAGCCTATTTATTATTTTTTTTATTGGGCTTATAAATTTTCCCTGGAACAAAAAAAAAAAAGTGGGAGATAAATATTGGCCTCTGGGCTTGTGTGCCACTCCTGACTCCTGTGTGCGTCATCTCTCACTCAGTGGGCCATAGAAAGCCTTTTTTTGTTTTATTTGTTTTCTAAATTCTCCCTGAAAAAATCATTTTATTTTCTTTGGTTTCTAAATTCTTCCTGAAAAAATCATTTTATTCTATTTTTTTTTTCCTAAAGTCTCCCTGAAAAAAAAACAAAAAAAAAACAAATCAGTGGGAGATTAATATTGCCCTTTCTGCTTGTGTGCCAGTCTTGACTCCTGGGTGTGCCATCTCTCTCTCTCTGTCCAATTGTGGGCCATAGAAAGCCTATTATTTTTTTAGCTTGATTTGGGTTCCAAAATCTACCTGAAAAAATCACTACATCAATCAGTGGGAGATAAATATTGGCCTCTGGGCTTGTGTGCCACTCCTGACTCCTGTGTGCGTCATCTCTCACTCAGTGGGCCATAGAAAGCCTTTTTTTGTTTTATTTGTTTTCTAAATTCTCCCTGAAAAAATCATTTTATTTTATTTGGTTTCTAAATTCTTCCTGAAAAAATCATTTTATTCTATTTTTTTTTCCTAAAGTCTCCCTGAAAAAAAAACAAAAAAAAACAAATCAGTGGGAGATTAATATTGCCCTTTCTGCTTGTGTGCCAGTCTTGACTCCTGGGTGTGCCATCTCTCTCTCTCTCTCCAATTGTGGGCCATAGAAAGCCTATTATTTTTTTTAGCTTGATTTGGGTTCCAAAATCTACCTGAAAAAATCACTACATCAATCAGTGGGAGATAAATATTGGCCTCTGGGCTTGTGTGCCACTCCTGACTCCTGTGTGCGTCATCTCTCACTCAGTGGGCCATAGAAAGCCTTTTTTTGTTTTATTTGTTTTCTAAATTCTCCCTGAAAAAATCATTTTATTTTATTTGGTTTCTAAATTCTTCCTGAAAAAATCATTTTATTCTATTTTTTTTTTCCTAAAGTCTCCCTAAAAAAAAAAAAAAAAAAAAACAAATCAGTGGGAGATTAATATTGCCCTTTCTGCTTGTGTGCCAGTCTTGACTCCTGGGTGTGCCATCTCTCTCTCTCTCTCCAATTGTGGGCCATAGAAAGCCTATTATTTTTTTAGCTTGATTTGGGTTCCAAAATCTACCTGAAAAAATCACTACATCAATCATTGGGAGAACAATATTGGCCTCTGGGCTTGTGTGCCACTCCTGACTCCTTTGTGCGTCATCTCTCACTCAGTGGGCCATAGAAAGCCTTTTTTTGTTTTATTTGGTTTCTAAATTCTTCCTGAAAAAATCATTTTATTCTTTTTTTTTTTTTTCCTAAAGTCTCCCTGAAAAAAAAAACAAAAAAAACAAATCAGTGGGAGATTAATATTGCCCTTTCTGCTTGTGTGCCAGTCTTGACTCCTGGGTGTGCCATCTCTCTCTCTCTCTCTCTCCAATTGTGGGCCATAGAAAGCCTATTATTTTTTTTAGCTTGATTTGGGTTCCAAAATCTACCTGAAAAAATCACTACATCAATCAGTGGGAGATAAATATTGGCCTCTGGGCTTGTGTGCCACTCCTGACTCCTGTGTGCGTCATCTCTCACTCAGTGGGCCATAGAAAGCCTTTTTTTGCTTTATTTGTTTTCTAAATTCTCCCTGAAAAAATCATTTTATTTTATTTGGTTTCTAAATTCTTCCTGAAAAAATCATTTTTTTCTATTATTTTTTTTTCCTAAAGTCTCCCTTAAAAAAAAAAAAAAAAAATCAAATCAGTGGGAGATTAATATTTACATTTGTGCTTCAGTGACAGTCCTGCGTGTGTGGCATCTCTCTCATTTGTTGCCACCAACAACAGAGTGTGTAACATTGTGCCTGATTTTCGTTGTGGTCTCACTCACCTGTAAAGGGGTAGCTAAATCATACTGAAGTTATAGCTCACCGTGTAATTTGTGTGACAGCAACAAATACCGTTAGTTTGTTTACGTTTTTAAAACAATGAGGAAGTATGGTGGAAGAGGTCGTGGCCGGGGGCGTTCATTGTCAGCTGGTAATGAGGGTAGTGGTAGTGGTGGAGCATCAGCTGGTCGTGGGAAAAAAATATTGCACCTAAGTCTGGAGCTGTGGAGCCAGGTTCATCGTCTGGCTACACAAGGCCTCGAACGCTCCCTTTTCTGGGAGTAGGAAAACCGCTTTTAAAGCCGGAGCAGCAAGAGCAAGTTTTGGCTTATCTTGCTGACTCAGCCTCTAGCTCTTTTGCCTCCTCTCGTGAAACTGGTAAATGTCAAAGCAGCGCGTCGTTAGTGGATGTTCACGGTCAGGGACAAGTCGCTTCCTTGTCCTCTTCAGCAAAAACAACAACAGAGAAGAATGCAGCAGGCGACACAACGGGTTACTCCATGGAGCTCTTTACACATACCGTCCCTGGCTTAGAAAGTGAAGCAGTTAACAGTCCATGCCCATTACAAGTTGAATCTGACTTGGAGTGCACTGATGCACAGCCACAGCCAGACTACTATGCTGGTCCTTTGACTCAGACCACAACATTGCCCTCGCAGAGTGCTGATCAAGAATCAGACCCTGATGAGACTATGTTGCCCCATCACGAACGCTATACCACCGACCGACATGGTGACACAGACGAAGTTGCACACGAGCTACAAGAAGAGGTAATAGATGACCCAGTTCTTGACCCCGATTGGCAGCCATTGGGGGAACAGGGTGCAGGCGGCAGCAGTTCTGAAGCGGAGGAGGAGGGGCCGCAGCAGGCATCAACATCGCAACAGGTTCCATCTGCCGGGCCCGTATCTTGCCCAAAACGCGTGGCAAAGCCAAAACCTGTTCGAGGACAGCGTGGCCATCCGGTTAAAGCTCAGTCTGCAATGCCTGAAAAGGTATCCGATGCTAGAAAGAGTGCAGTCTGGCATTTTTTTAAACAACATCCAATTGATCAGCGCAAAGTCATCTGTCAAAAATGTTCAACTACCTTAAGCAGAGGACAGAATCTGAAAAGTCTCAATACAAGTTGCATGCATAGACATTTAACCACCATGCATTTGCAAGCCTGGACTAACTACCAAACGTCCCTTAAGGTTGTAGCACCCTCGGCCAATGAAGCTAGTCAGCAACGCAACATCCCTTCCGGCAGTGTAGGGCCACCATTTTCCGCACCACCTGCAGTATCTGTGCAGGTTTCTTTGCCAGGCCAAAGCAGTCAGGGTCAGGGAATCACCAGTTTCGTAGTAGGAAACACTGCATCTAGGGCACCGGTGGCAACAATACCATCTCCCACCGTCTCTCAGTCTGCCATGTCCACCGGCACCCCCGCTAGTTCCACGATCTCCAGCTCTCCAGTCCAGCTCACCCTACATGAGACTATGGTTAGAAAAAGGAAGTACTTAGCCTCGCATCCGCGTACACAGGGTTTGAACGCACACATAGCTAGACTAATCTCGTTAGAGATGATGCCCTACCGGTTAGTTGAAAGCGAAGCTTTCAAAGCCCTGATGGACTACGCTGTACCACGCTACGAGCTACCCAGTCGACACTTTTTTTCCAGAAAAGCCATCCCAGCCCTCCACCAGCATGTTGAAGAGCGCATCGTCCATGCACTCAGGCAATCTGTGAGCACAAAGGTGCACCTGACAACAGATGCATGGACCAGTAGGCATGGCCAGGGACGTTACGTGTCCATCACGGCACACTGGGTAAATGTGGTGGATGCAGGGTCCACAGGGGACAGCAAGTTTGGGACAGTTCTGCCTAGCCCACGGTCTAGGAAACAATTGGCTGTAGCCGTTCGCACCCCCTCCTCCTCCTCTTCGTCCTCCTGCAGAAGCGAGAGCTCGTCCACAGACCGCAGTCGCACAACCACTCCATCCGCAGCTGCCACTGTTGCACACCAGGTCTCCCATTATGGGGCAGCTACTGGCAAACGTCAGCAGGCTGTATTGGCTATGAAGTGTTTGGGCGACAACAGACACACCGCGGAAGTTCTGTCCGAGTTCCTGCAGAAAGAAACGCAGTCGTGGCTGGGCACTGTAGATCTTGAGGCAGGCAAGGTAGTGAGTGATAACGGAAGGAATTTCATGGCTGCCATCTCCCTTTCCCAACTGAAACACATTCCTTGCCTGGCTCACACCTTAAACCTGGTGGTGCAGTGCTTCCTGAAAAGTTATCCGGGGTTATCCGACCTGCTCCTCAAAGTGCGTGGACTTTGCTCACATACCCGCCGTTCGCCCGTACACTCCAGCCGTATGCAGACCTATCAGCGTTCTTTGAACCTTCCCCAGCATCGCCTAATCATAGACGTTGCAACAAGGTGGAACTCAACACTGCACATGCTTCAGAGACTGTGTGAACAGAGGCGGGCTGTTATGTTTTTGTGGGAGGATACACATACACGGGCAGGCAGTAGGATGGCAGACATGGAGTTGTCAGGTGTGCAGTGGTCGAAGATTCAAGACATGTGTCAAGTCCTTCAGTGTTTTGAGGAATGCACACGGCTGGTTAGTGCAGACAACGCCATAATAAGCATGAGCATCCCCCTAATGCGTCTGCTTATGCAAAGTTTGACGCACATAAAGGATCAGGCGTCTGCAGCTGAGGAAGAGGAAAGCCTTGATGACAGTCAGCCATTGTCTGGCCAGGGCAGTGTACAGGACGAGGTAGCGGGCGAAGAGGAGGAGGAGGACGAGGAGGATGATGGGGATGATTATATTTTTAATGAGGAAGCTTTTCCGGGGCCACTGGAAATTGGTGGCGCGGCAAGGCCGGGTTCTGGTTTTTTGAGGGACACAAGTGACGTGGATTTGCCTGAAACTGCCCCTCAACCAAGCACAACCGCAGATTTGAGAACTGGAACTTTGGCCCACATGGCGGATTATGCCTTACGTATCCTCAAAAGGGACACACGCATAACTAAAATGATGAATGATGATGATTACTGGTTGGCCTGCCTCCTTGATCCTCGCTATAAAGGCAAATTGCAAAATATAATGCCACATGAGAACTTGGAACTAATATTAGCAACCAAACAATCAACTCTTGTTGACCGTTTGCTTCTGGCATTCCCTGCACACAGCGCCCGTGATCGTTCTCACACGAGCTGCAGGGGCCAGCAGACCAGAGGAGTTAGAGGGGCAGAAATCAGAAGTGGCGTTGGCCAGAGGGGTTTTCTGACCAGGTTGTGGAGTGATTTTGCTATGACCGCAGACAGGACAGGTACTGCAGCATCAATTCAAAGTGACAGGAGACAACATTTGTCCAGTATGGTTACAAACTATTTTTCATCCCTTATCGATGTTCTCCCTCAAACGTCATTCCCATTTGATTACTGGGCATCAAAATTAGACACCTGGCCAGAATTGGCAGAATATGCATTGCAGGAGCTTGCTTGCCCGGCAGCTAGTGTCCTATCAGAAAGAGTATTCAGTGCTGCAGGTTCAATACTAACAGAAAAAAGGACTCGTCTGGCTACCCAAAATGTAGATGATCTAACCTTCATTAAAATGAACCACAACTGGATTTCGAAATCTTTTGCCCCACCTTGCCCGGCTGACACCTAGCTTTCCTATGTAAAGGTCTTGCCTGTGGACTATTCTGAATGCCTTTTCCAATCTCGTAATTTTCTGCACCTGATTGTCCAGCAAACGACATGCTTACACCTCACTAAATGGCCAAACTCCCCACACGGGGCCGTGGTATCGACACTTGGCGACAGCACCCGTCAGAGTGCAGTTTTTCTGAAGAGGTGGGTGAGCCCGCTTTTGGTCGACGGCACTGCCACTGGGTCCCTCCTAGTACAATAAAGTGTCTCTGGCGGTGGTGGTGCGCACCCAACGTCAGACACACCGTTGAAATATGAGGGGCCCTGGGCCTGTACCGCCGGCCACAAGACAGTTTCCCCCCACCCCAGCTCTACCACTTGCAAAATTATCTCACAGCTCCACCAATGTTTAGTCTATGCGCTGACATCCTTCAATGCCTGCCACTGACAATACCATTGTATTGACATTTTTGTTATGTTAGGCCTTCGATGCCTGTCTGTGGTCACTCCTTCCACTAGGCCTCCACTGACCACACCACTGCTGCCCGTGTACCCCTGTAACCAATTTAAAATTGCCTACAGCCATGTGTTATTATTTTAGGCCTTCGATGCCTGTCTGCGGTCACTCCTTCCACTAGGCCTCCACTGACCACACCACTGCTGCCCGTGTACCCCTGTAACCAATTTAAAATTGCCTACAGCCATGTGTTATTATTTTAGGCCTTCGATGCCTGTCTGCGGTGACTCCTTCCACTAGGCCTCCACTGACCACACCACTGCTGCCCGTGTACCCCTGGAACCAATTTAAAATTGCCTACAGCCATGTGTTATTATTTTAGGCCTTCGATGCCTGTCTGCGGTCACTCCTTCCACTAGGCCTCCACTGACCACACCACTGCTGCCCGTGTACCCCTGGAACCAATTTAAAATTGCCTACAGCCATGTGTTATTATTTTAGGCCTTCGATGCCTGTCTGCGGTCACTCCTTCCACTAGGCCTCCACTGACCACACCACTGCTGCCCGTGTACCCCTGGAACCAATTTAAAATTGCCTACAGCCATGTGTTATTATTTTAGGCCTTCGATGCCTGTCTGTGGTCACTCCTTCCACTAGGCCTCCACTGACCACACCACTGCTGCCCGTGTACCCCTGGAACCAATTTAAAATTGCCTACAGCCATGTGTTATTATTTTAGGCCTTCGATGCCTGTCTGCGGTCACTCCTTCCACTAGGCCTCCACTGACCACACCACTGCTGCCCGTGTACCCCTGGAACCAACATCAGAAAATATAAAAATAAGTATTTTGCTTATAAAAAAGAAAATACTGGAGAGATATCAAATGCAGACATTTTAACATTAAAAACAAACACATACAACAAAAATCTGGTACAGTACTAAAAATGGCCACCAGCTACAATAACTTTCTCCTGCAAGTAGTTAACTGAAAGGTTTTTTCAATTTTAAACACAGATATGGCATCCACCGAGTGTTGTCCTGTCACGTCTTCTTTATATTATTGCCAAGAAGATGCAAAACAATGAAAATAATAAAATCATTATTTACCAAAAAAATAGAGTAAGTCAAAACCACATTGCAAATAAACATTCATTACAAATAAAGAAGCAGGGCGCGTCCGAGGGTGAGTATATACCTAATAAGAATATAATCACCCTCGGACGCGCCCTGCTTCTTTCCGACAGCCTTCCTTCCTAAGAATCAGCCCTTCCGTGGTGTAGAGAGAGGGTTTGTTACACTCCAAGGTGTTCCCCAGGTTGCCTTTCCTGAGCTTCGATCTTCCGGCTCTCGTTTAGTAGTTGTTGGAAACTACGCTGCATTGGGCCTACAAATTGGGTATGGGGTGTAGAGAGATGGTGTGTTCCACTCCAAGGTGTTCCCCAGGTTGCCTTTCCTGAGCTTCGATCTTCCGGCTCTCGTTTAGTAGTTGTTGGAAACTACGCTGCAATAGGCCTACAAATTGGGTATGGGGTGTAGAGAGATGGTGTGTTCCACTGTAGAGAGATGGTGTGTTCCACTCCAAGGTGTTCCCCAGGTTTCCTCGCCAATGCTTCGATCATCATGCTCTCGTTTAGTAGTTGTTGGAAACTACGCTGCATTAGGCCTACAAATTGGGTATGGGGTGTAGAGAGATGGTGTGTTCCACTCCAAGGTGTTCCCCAGGTTTCCTCTCCATTGCTTCGATCTTCATGCTCTCGTTTAGTAGTTGTTGGAAACTACGCTGCATTAGGCCTACAAATTGGGTATGGGGTGTAGAGAGATGGTGTGTTACACTCCAAGGTGTTCCCCAGGTTTCCTCTCCATTGCTTCGATCTTCCGGCTCTCGTTTAGTAGTTGTTGGAAACTACGCTGCATTAGGCCTACAAATTGGGTATGGGGTGTAGAGAGATGGTGTGTTACACTCCAAGGTGTTCCCCAGGTTTCCTCTCCATTGCTTCAATCTTCCGGCTCTCGTTTAGTAGTTGTTGGAAACTACGCTGCATTAGGCCTACAAATTGGGTATGGGGTGTAGAGAGATGGTGTGTTACACTCCAAGGTGTTCCCCAGGTTTCCTCTCCATTGCTTCGATCTTCTGGCTCTCGTTTAGTAGTTGTTGGAAACTACGCTGCATTAGGCCTACAAATTGGGTATGGGGTGTAGAGAGATGGTGTGTTACACTCCAAGGTGTTCCCCAGGTTTCCTCTCCATTGCTTCGATCTTCCGGCTCTCGTTTAGTAGTTGTTGGAAACTACGCTGCATTAGGCCTACAAATTGGGTATGGGGTGTAGAGAGATGGTGTGTTCCACTCCAAGGAGTTCCCCAGGTTGCCTTTCCTGAGCTTCGATCTTCCGGCTCTCGTTTAGTAGTTGTTGGAAACTACGCTGCATTAAGCCTACAAATTGGGTATGGGGTGTAGAGAGATGGTGTGTTCCACTGTAGAGAGATGGTGTGTTCCACTCCAAGGTGTTCCCCAGGTTTCCTCGCCATTGCTTCGATCTTCATGCTCTCGTTTAGTAGTTGTTGGAAACTACGCTGCATTAGGCCTACAAATTGGGTATGGGGTGTAGAGAGATGGTGTGTTCCACTCCAAGGTGTTCTCCAGGTTGCCTTTCCTGAACTTCTATCTTCAGGCTCTCATTAAATTGTGGTTAAACGGAACAACTGCATTTGGCGTACTAGTTGGTTTGGGGCCTACTATCGGTGTCTGCCGCTCCTTGCTGTTCTCCTGGTTTCCTGTCCTGAAATTCCGTTTTCAGGCGCTCGTTAAGTAGTTGTTAATGTTAGACTGCATTTGGCCTACTAGTTGGGTTGGGGCCTACTATCGGTGTCTGCCACTCCTTGCTGTTCTCCTCCACTGAACAAAGCTGTGCCGCCTGTTTACTACTGTTGCCAATTTTGAACTGCATTTCGACTACTTACTGATTTGGGCCTACTCTCTGTGTCAGCCTCTCATTCCAGTTGTCCTCCACTGCAATGCCCCCTGATTAGTCCTGTGTTACCAAATTTGAACTGCATTTAGCCCACTTTATTCTTTGGGCCTATATCTGTGTTTCCTCCTCATCCTGCCCATTGCCCAGCCAGTGATAGATGAGTCTGCTGGTACATTGACCCATAACGCAACATTTCCCGTGCACGCTACACTGCAAGATTGTGACCCTGCTGAAAGTCAGGTCCCCCTTCCCGCATACCATACCACCTTACACGGGGACAAACAGGAAGGTGCAGATGAAAGTGCAGGTTCCTTCATCAGGTGGGGGGAGGAATACTAGTTGGCGACGTCACTGGCACAGGGCCTCTCATGGTACGCAAAAGTGTTGCTGCCGGTGGGAGGCGCCCCCGCCGTGCAAACACACCGCTGTACTTTGAGGGGCCCTGTGCCAGTGCCAATGCCAACGAGTGGGCCCCCCCTGCTTGCTCAGGTTCACAGCACTTGCAAAGTTGAAATACTTACCTCTCCCTGCTCCACTGCCGTGACGTGGTCCAGATTTCCTGGGCCCACTAATTACTTTAACCAGCCCTACCCACCACAACTTTAGCCAAATGACCCCCAATTTCAAATGCCTTCCAATTATTATAAGGTAAATTACGCTTGACAAGCTTCATTAAGAAGAATGGATGGTTTTGACATTAAAATGGGCACTCTAGGTGTTTTCCTGGCCCCCACTCACTGCCGACTATGCTGCCCCATTGACTTGCATTGGGTTTCGTGTTTCGGTCGATCCCGACTTTACGTCATAATCGGCCGATTTCACTCGACCCGACTTTTGAGATAGTCGGGTTTCGCGAAACCCGGCTCGACTCTAAAAAGGTCAAGGTCGCTCAACTCTAGTCACCAGCATAATTGTCATATTTAATTTCCTCTTACTCCTATTCCTGGTCTATTATATTCTTTCTGATTTCCCAGCTGAACTATTCCTGTAGTAAATAATATTTCTAGCTCTTATAAGGTCCAATTTAATTTTCTTGTTCCTTTTAAGTGATTCCATCTGGGTATATGTCAATTTCCAATAAATCAACTATTTAACTAGTCAAATATTCAAAATGAAGAACTAAAACGGATGAGTGATAATCTACAGTTATATGAAAAAGTTTGGGCAGTATGTAGTATGTATGTAGTATATTGTATGTATGTTTGTATGTAGTATGTAAGTTGTATGTATGTATGTATGTAGTATGTATGTAGTATGTATGTTGTATGTATGTTGTATGTATGTATGTAGTATGTACGTAGTATGTACTGTATGTAGTATGTACTGTATGTAGTATGTATGTAGTATGCTGTATGTATGTAGTATGTAGTATGAATGTAGTATGTATGTATGTAGTATGTATGTAGAATGTAATATGTATGTAGCATGCATGTATCTAGTATGCATGTAGCATGTTTGTAGTATGTATGTAGTATGCATATAGTATGTTGTATGTATGTATGTATGTATATAGTATGTATGTTGAATGTATGTAGTATGTAGTATGTATGTAGTATGTAGTATGTATGTAGTATGTTGTATGTATGTATGTAGTATATAGTATGTACCGTGTTTCCCCGAAAGTAAGACCCTGTCTTACATTAATTTTACCCCAAAAAGTCCCACCCTGTCTTACTTTCGGGGGAGGTCTTACATTAGCCGGAAAAAAAAATGACAATTTTCAAATTCAGTACAGTACTTAACGTTACACCGTTCAACTGGAAAGCAGACAACAAATCAAAGTACGGTAACAGTAACACACTACGGTACGGTACTGTACGGTAATTGCCGTATACCCTCTGCCTGCATACCATAACAGTGCCGTATCCCACTGCACACAGCCCCATACCCCATAACAGTGCCGTATCCCACTGCACACAGCCCCATACCCTATACAGTACATGTTTCCCTACTTGGTTTTTAAATGCTGGACGTTTTCCTCTGCGGTGCGGCTGTGGGTGCGGAAGGCCTGTGCTGCAGGGAACGCTGTGCCAATCAGCAGGGAAACAGCGGTGACGTGGGGCTGGGGCGGCCAATTACAGCCCGAGCTGCTGGGCCAATCAGCGCTCGAGCCGGGGGCCGGCGGTGACGTGGGGAGCAGGGGCGGCCAATGAGCTGTTGAGCTGGGCGGATTGCGGGGTTAACACGGCGAGTTAACCCCATGAGCGCTGGACCCGCCCAGCTGCACCTGAGGACACCTCTGGAGCCTGGGGACCCAATGGGGACAGCGGCGGCCCAAAGGTAAGGGCCTTACATTTCACAGCGGCCCCCCCAACCCTGCCTTACATTCGGGGGAGGCCTTACATTGGAGGACCCCCCCGAAACCCCCACCCTGTCTTACTTTCGGGGGGGTCCTACTTTCGGGGAAACAGGGTATGTAGTATGTTGAATGTATGTATGTATGTATGTAGTATGTATGTAGTATGCATGCACTATGTAATTAGTATGTAATATGTATGTACTATGTTGTATGTATGTATGTAGTATGTATGTTGTACGTATGTTGTATGTATGTAGTATGTTGCATGTAGTATGTATGCTTTTTTGTTTGTTTTTTTACATTCAACACATTAGCCGGATGATGGGATTACTGCTGTCCCATCATTGGCTAATGTGTAAATCACTGTCACTGTAGCAAGCATAGCCTGATGGGACTTGTAGTCCCATCGAACGATCCCTGCACACAAACAAAGACCCCCGAGAGGCACGCACAGACCCCGGAGAGGCCCGCACAGACCCCCAACAGGCCTGCACAGACCCCCGGCAGCCCGCACATACCCTCGGCAGGCCCGCACAGACCCCCGACAGGCCCACACAGACCTCCGACAGCCCGCACGGACCCCAGACAGCCCGAACAGACCCCCGGCAGGCCCGCAAAGACCCCAGGAAGCCCGCACAAACCCCCGGCAGGCCCACACAGACCTCCGACAGGCCCACACAAACCTCCGACAGGCCTGCACAGACCCACGACAGCCCGCACAGACTCCCGGCAGCCCGCACAGATTCCCGGTAGGCCCGAACAAACCCCGACAGGCCCGCACAGACCCCCGGCAGCTGACCACATGGAAAACTGCTGCAGATCCGCAATATGAAAAACGCTGCGGATCTGCGGTAAAAAACGCAACTTGTGAACATGGCTTTAAAATGCCTACTAGCATTTCAGGATGTGCCCACACTTCACAGTCTCTTCATTGGGTGGTCCGTGTGTCAATCACAAGCATTGTGCAAAAAAAAATATGCACTTCCGATTTCCAATCACATTCAAAGATCGGAATCGGGATTCAGAATTCCGATCATAGTGAAAATCAGTATAATTCCGATTTTACATGATCGGATCGAGCAACCCTAGTCGTGACCCAGTCAGACCTTGGAATGGAACACGTCCTCCCGACACCGAGGATTGCGGGCCCTACGTCAATCAGGTTTGCCCCCACAGTCAAAAAATTGTGCACCTCCTCCGCCTCTTCAGCTTCCATCTCCGAAATGACCATATCAGTCACAAGCTGGAAGTACTGCAGCACTTCTCAGCCAAATGGCAACAGGCTGTGCTGAAGCTAATATGCTTAGGTGCAAACTGCACAATGCTGAAGAGTTGATGACAGCTCTGAAAAAAGCATGTAGATCTGTTGCTCACACTGCTGAACCAACAGCCAGGCATGATCGTGTGTGAGAATGGCCGTAACCTGGTGGCGGCTTTGAGGCAATGCTAGCTCACACACATACCATGTCTGGTCCATGTGCTTAACCTCATTGTTCAACGTTTTCTCAAAAGCTACCTGGAGCTGCCGGATATGCTTGTGAAAGTACGCTGCCTGTGTCCATTTTAGAAAGTCAGCTACAGCTTCCTCTGCCCTTGCCATGCTCCAGCAACGTTTGCAGCTTCCGGCTCACCGCCTAGTGTGTGATATCCCCACGTGTTGGAACTCTACACTGCAGATGTTGGAAAGGATTTGTGAGCAGAAGAGGGCAATTGTTGACTACCATCATCAACAAGGCAGTCGATGTTCAGTCCAGACTCCCCACATAAGACCTCAGGAGTGGACATGACATGGATGTCAGACATATGTACCATCCTGCAATATTTCGAGGACTTCACCAAGATGATGAGCGGCGATGATGCCATAATTAGCATCACCACCCTGCTTCTGTGTGTTCTGAAATGCTCTCTGCTCACAATCAAAGAGGATGCATTGCAGGCGGAGCATGATGAGATGAAGCAAGGAACCATGCAGGGTGATTACACAAAGCCCAACCTCATATCATCCCAAGATAAATTGGGTGACAATGAGGAAGAGGAGGAAGAACAGCAGCTACTTTCATACGCTACAGTCGGTACTACATTTACAACTGTCATACCATCTTTTCAGTGTGGATGGCCTGCATCTGTATCCCAGCTTCTATCACTAACCACTTCCCTAGGCCTCTCACAGCTCTCAACCTCTGAAACACACAAAGACGGTAACACCCTTGACCTCATCTTCGACCGGCTCTGTTCAATCTCCTACCTAGATAACTCACCGCTTCCACTCTCTGACCACAACATTCTCTCTTTCACATTCACAATTCCATGCCCTCCCCAGCACCCTCCTACCTACCACACATTCAGAAATCTACATGCTATCAACCCTCACACACTTTCAGACTCCCTACACTCATCCTTGTCCTTAATCTCCTCTTTTTCTGTCCTGATCTGGCTGTACATCACTTCAATGACACTCTTAGAAGCACTCTGGACCAAGTAGCACCCCTCGCCCTCAGAACCTCCAAGCACAGAGTAAAACAGCCCTGGCTCACATCACAAACCCGATTTCTCCAGCAATGCTCTAGGAGTGCTGAACGCTTATGGAGGAAAACTCGCACACCAGAAGACTTCATACACTTTAAATGTATGTTAAAAACCTATAACTCTGCCCTTCACCTCGCCAAACAGACCTACTTCACCACTCTGATCTCCTCACTATCCAACAACCGCAAGAAACTTTTTGACACCTTTCACTCCCTCCTCAGGCCAAAAGCACAAGCCCCTATCACAGACATTTGCGCTGATGACCTGGCCTCCCACTTTATAGAGAAAATAGATAGCATCCGTCAGGAAATCCGCTCCAAGACACCAAGCGCAGCAACTCCCATCCCTCCCTGCATTTCCCCTGGCTCACTCTCCACATACGATCCCATCACAGAAGAAGAAGTCTCCGGGCTCCTCTCTTCTTCTCGTCTGACTACATGCACTACCGACCCCATTCCCTCACATCTCCTCGTCTCTCTCTCTCCAGTCGTCACAACTCACATAACTACAATCTTTAATCTCTCACTCTCCTCTGGCATTTCCCCCTCCTCCTTCAAACACTCTATCATTACTCCATTAATAAAGAAACCCACCCTCGACCCATCCTGCACAAACAACTACAGACCAGTCTCCAATCTCCCCTTCATCTCTAAACTCTTGGAGCGCCAGATCTATTCCTGCCTTACCGGTTACCTCTCCACTCATTCCCTCCTAGACCCTTCACAGTCTGGTTTCCGCCCCCTACATTCAACAGAAACGGCACTCATCAAGGTGACCAATGACCTTCTAATGGCAAAATGTAATGGTGAACACTCTCTGCTCATTCTTCTAGATCTTTCTGTAGCTTTTGACACTGTTGACCACCCTCTCCTACTCTCTAGGCTCCAGTCACTAGGCATTAAGGACACTGCTCTCTCCTGGTTCTCCTGCTATCTTTCTGACTGCTCCTTCAGTGTTCTGTTCTCTGGCTCCACTTCATCTCCTCTTCCTCTCACTGCCGGGGTACCTCAGGGCTCAGTCCTTGGCCCCCTTCTCTTCTCCCTCTACACGGCCCCAATTGGACAGACCATCAGGAGATTTGGCATTCACTACCATCTTTATGTTGATGACACACAACTATACACATCATCCCCTGACCTTACTCCCGCTGTACTACAGAATGCCAGAGACTGTCTGTCCACAGTCTCCAACATCATGTCCGCTCTCTATCTGAAACTCAACCTCTCCAAAACTGAACTTCTTCTGTTCCTGCCATCTACTAACCTCCCTAAATCTGACATTTCCCTCTCAGTAGATGGCACCATAATAACACCCCGGCAGCAGGCGTGCTGTCTGGGTGTTATGTTTGACTCCAATCTCTCCTTCACATCCCATATACAATCTCTTGCCCACTCATGCCACTTACACCTAAAGAACATCTCTAGAATCCGTCCTTTTCTCACCATAGAAACAACAAAAACCCTCACTGTCGCCTTGATCCACTCCCTGGCTAGACTACTGCAATGCTCTACTAATTGGCCTCCCCCTCACTCGACTTTCCCCTCTTTAGTCTATCCTTAATGAAGCAGCCAGGGTTGTCCATCTAGCTAATCGTTACTCGGACACGTCCGCTCTTTGACAGTCGTTACACTGGCTGCCTATTCATTACAGGATACAATTCAAAGTACTTGTTCTCACCCACAAAGCTCTCCATAGTGCGTCACCCCCTTAATCTCCTCCCTCATTTCGGTTTATAGGCCTAACTGATCTCTGCGCTCTGCAAATGACTTTCGACTAGCCTCTGCACTAATCCGTACCTCCGACTCCAAACTCCAAGACTTCTCCCGAGCTGTGCCAATCCTCTGAAATGCTCTACCCCAAGATATTAGGACCATCCACAATTTACATAGTTTTAGTTAGGGTTGAGCGAAACAGATCGGCCAATGTCAGAAGTCGCCGACTTTTGGCAAAGTCGGGTTTCGTGAAACCTGACCCGATCCCACTGTGGCTGTGGAATCGGGTCGGCGGTCGGCGATCTTTTCTCCAAAGTCGGGTTTTGTATATATATATATATATATATATCTATATCATAGAGACACATATATATATATATATATATATATATATTTACTTCAGCACGATAATGTTGAAAAGCCGGTAATTCAATTGCCGGCTTTTCATTTCTCCTTCCTAAACCCGACATGATATGAGACATGGTTTACATACAGTAAACCATGTCATATCCCCATTTTTTTTGCATATTCCACACTAATAATGTTAGTAGTATGTATGTGCAAAATTTGGGCGCTATAGCTGTTAAATTTAAGGGTTAAATCGCGGAAAAAATTGTCGTGGGCTCCCGCGCAATTTTCTCTGCCAGAGTAGTAAAGCCAGTGACTGAGGGCAGATATTAATAGCCTGGAGAGGGTCCATGGTTATTGGCCCCCCTGGCTAAAAACATCTGCCCCCAGCCACCCCAGAAAAGGCACATCTGTAAGATGCGCCTATTCTGGCACTTGGCCACTCTCTTCCCATTCCCGTGTAGTGATGGGATATGGGGTAATGAAGGGTTAATGTCACCTTGCTATTGTAATGTGACATTAAGCCAGATTAATAATAGAGAGGCGTTAATTATGACGACGCGTCTTCCTTAATAATCCAATTGTATGAAATGGTTAAAACACACACACACATTATTACAAAGTGTAACAACTCTGCTGGCATCACAGCATGGCCTCACATCTCTCACACATTCTTACCCACTGCTCCAGGCCATGATGTGGTTTCTGTTTCATGCCAGCTCCATGTTCTGTGTCTCTGCTCTGTGCATGCTTCATGGCTATGTGTATAGGGGGCCGGCACCTGAACTCTCTGGTTCTTATAGGAATCAGGTGCATCTGTCTAATCAGTTCCTGACTAATTACCGAGAGGCCTCCTGTATATAGTGCAGCTCCACCCTGTGGTCTGGGCCTGTGCAACTTACTCCCTCAGTCAGTTCTTAGCTGCTGAGGTGCCAGATCCTGTCTCGGTTACTCTCTCTTGTCTGCCACCCAGGGGGGCGTTGTACCCTGGTCTGAGTCTTGTGTAGCCACCCAGTGGGGCTTCGTTCCCTGGCCTATGTCTGCCTCCCAGAGGGGCATCGTACCCTGGCTTGTGTCGATGTCTCTGTGTCTTGTCTCGTTCCTGACTCTGTCTTAGTCTAGTCCTATTCCAGTGTCTGTTTATATCTCTGTCTTGGTTTGCTTTTCTGCTGTGCATTCTCTGTGTCTTTCTTTGCTCTGCACTCTGTGGCTTCGCTCTGCTCTTTGCGGTTCTACCTGGCTCCGCTCTTTGCGGTTCTACCTGGCTCCGCCTCCTGCATTTCTGCACTTGGCTCCATCTCCGCTCTTGGCTCTGCCTCCAGCGTCTCCGCTCTTGGCTCTGCCTCCAGCATCTCCGCTCTTGGCTCCGCCTCCAGCGTCTCCCCTCTTGGCTCTGCCTCCAGCATCTCCGCTCTTGGCTCCACCTCCAGCGTCTCCGCTCTTGGCTCCGCCTCCAGCGTCTCCGCTCTTTGCTCTGCCTCCAGCATCTCCGCTCTTGGCGTTACCTCCAGCGTCTCCGCTTTTGGTTCCGCCTCCAGCGTCTCCGCTCTTGACTCCACCTCCAGCGTCTCAGCTCTTGGCTCCGCCTCCAGCATCTCCGCTCTTGGCTCCGCCTCCAGCATCTCCGCTCTTGGCTCCGCCTCCAGCGTCTCCGCTCTTGGCTCCCCCTCCAGCATCTCTGCTCTTGGCTCTGCCTCCAGCGTCTCCGCTCTTGGCTCCGCCTTCTCCTTCTCTTCTCTTTGCTCCACCTTCTACTCGTACTCCGCCTCCTGCATTTCTGTTCTTGGTTCTAGCTCTTGTGCTTATGCTCTGCATCCGCTCTTGCGGTCTTTCTCTACTTGTTACTTAGTCCTCCTGTCTGAACAGGTTCCAACCTGTTTCACATACCTGCCTGCAGACCGGTCCCTACCGGTTCTTCCTATGTTCCAGCCTACCAGAGAGCCAGCCGTGTCCGCCTGCCCGCCAGTGTCTCTGTTGTACCCGTCTGCCTGCCTGTGTCCCAGCCGTGCCCGCCTGTCAGCCAGAGTGCCAGCCGTGCCCGCTCCGTTCCTTAGTGGGATCAGCAGCCACAGCCAGACATCACCCTGGAGTGGCACCTGGTAGCTTCCTATTGCACAAGTCTGACCTCACCATCAGAGGCTCCAGCGAACACCTAGGAAGCTACTTAGTTACGCCCCTTCCAGGGAAGTTTGGTCTGTGGTCCAGTGGGGCCACACCCCCATATGCCCGCGCCAACCAGTCTGGGCGCGTGCGTGACGCAAAGTCTTTTAATGAAATAAAGACACAGGTTGTTGTAATATTTTATTAGACTCTTAATCCACCTGAAGACCCTTGCTCTGTAACAAAGGAAAAATAAAAAAACAACAATATCCCATACCTTCCGATGATCTGTCACATCCCACGCTGTAAATCCATCTGAAGGGGTTAAATAATTTTACACTCAGGAGCTCTGCTAATGCAGCTGTGCTCGTGGCTGTAAAACCCCAGCAAATGAAGGTAATGTAGGTCAATGACCTGTAGTTACCTTCATTCGCGGTGATGCGCCCTCTGCTGAATGTCCCTCGAGCGTGGGAAAATATTCAGGCTCGAGGTCATATGAGAACATCCAGCAGAGGGCACATCACCGCGAATGAAGGTAACTACAGGTCATTGACCTACATTACCTTCATTCCCCGGGGTTTTACAGGCACGAGCACAGCTGCATTATAGCAGAGCTCCTGCCTGTAAAATATTTTAACCCTTTCAGGTGGATTTACATCGTGGGACGTGACAGATCATCGGAAGGTATGAGATATTGTTGTTTTTTTATTTTTCCTTTGTTACAGAGCGAGGGTCTTCAGGTGGATTGAGAGTACAATAAAATACTACAACAAACTGTGTGTTTATTTCATTAAAATACTTTGCAATATTGTGTGTGTGTGTTTTTTTTAACCATTTCATGCTATTGGATTAACCCCTTCATGACCGGGGGATTTTTCGTTTTTCCGTGTTCGTTTTTCGCTCCCCTCCTTCCCAGAGCCATAACTTTTTTATTTTTCTGTCAATTTGGCCATGTGAGGGCTTATTTTTTGCGGGACGAGTTGTACTTTTGAACGACATCATTGGTTTTAGCATGTCGTGTACTAGAAAACGGGAAAAAAATTCCATGTGCGGTGAAATTGCAAAAAAAAGTGCAATCCCACATTGGTTTTTTGGTTGGCTTTTTTGCTAGGTTCACTAAATGCTAATAATGACCTGCCATTATGATTCTCCAGGTCAGTACGAGTTCATAGACAGCTAACATGACTAGGTTATTTTTTATCTAAGTGGTGAAAAAAAATTCCAAACTTTGCTAAAAAAAAAAAAAAAAATTGCGCCATTTTCCGATACTCGTAGCGTCTCCATTTTTCGTGAACTGGGGTCGGTTGAGGGCTTATTTTTTGCGTGCCGAGATGACGTTTTTAATGATAGCATTTTGGTGCAGATACGTTCTTTTGATCGCCCGTTATTGCATTTTAATGCAATGTCGCGGCGACCAAAAAAACGTAATTCTGGCGTTTCGAATGTTTTTCCCGCTACGCTGTTTAGCGATCAGGTTAATACTTTTTTTTAATTGATAGATCGGGCGATTCTGAGCGTGGCGATACCAAATATGCGTAGATTTGATATTTTTTTTATTGATTTATTTTGATTGGGGCGAAAGGGGGGTGATTTAAACTTTTATGTTTTTTTTATTTTTTTCACATTTTTTTAAACTTTTTTTCTTAACTTTTGCCATGCTTCAATAGCCTCCATGGGAGGCTAGAAGCTGGCACAGCACGATCGGCTCTGCTACATAGCAGCGATCTGCTGATCGCTGCTATGTAGCAGAAATGGAGGTGTGCTGTGAGCGCCGTCCACAGGGTGGCGCTCACAGCCACCGCTCATCAGTAACCATAGAGGTCTCTGGGACCTCTATGGCTACAATATACAAGCATCGCCGACCCCCGATCATGTGACGGGGGTCGGCGATGACGTCATTTCCGGCCGCCTGGCCGGAAGCGGTAGTTAAATGCCGCTGTCTGCGTTTGACAGCGGCATTTAACTAGTTAATAGGTGCGGGCAGATCGCGATTCTGCCCGCACCTATTGCGGGCACATGTCAGCTGTTCAAAACAGCTGACATGTCCCGGCTTTGATGCGGGCTCACCGCGGAGCCCTGCATCAAAGCAGGGGAGCCGGCATCGGACGGTATAGTACGTCCGATGCCGGTAAGGGATTAATAATGGATAGGTGTCATAATTGACACCTCTCCATTATTAATCTGGCTTAATGTCACCTTACAATAGCAAGGTGACATTAACCCTTCGTTACCCCATATCCCACCACTACACGGGAGTGGGAAGAGAGTGGCCAAGTGCCAGAATAGGTGCATCTTCCAGATGTGCCTTTTCTGGGGTGACTGGGGGCAGATGATTTTAGCCAGTGGGGGCCAAAAACCGTGTACCCTCTCTAGGCTATTAGTATCTGCCCTCAGTCACTGGCTTTACCACTCTGGTGGAGAAAATTGCGCGGGAGCCCACGCCAATGTTTTCTGCGATTTAACCCTTAAATTGCCTGTAGCTATTAAATTTAAGGGTTAAAGGCAATTTAAGGGTTAAATCGCGGAAAAAAATGTAAGTGGCTATTGTAAGGTGACATTAAGCCAGATTAATAATGGAGAGGCGTCAATTCTGACACCTATCCATTATTAATCCAATTGTATGAAAGGGTTAAAAAAACACACACACATTATTAAAAAGTATTTTAATGAAATAAACACACAGGTTGTTTTAATATTTTATTGCTCTCTCAATCCACCTGAAGACCCTCGACCTGTAACAAATTAAAAATAATAAACCAACAATATACATACCTTCCGTTGATCTGTAACGTCCCACGATGTACATCCATCTGAAGGGGTTAAAATATTTTACAGGCAGAAGCTCTGCTATAATGCAGCTGTGGTCGTGCCTGTAAAACCCCGGGGAATGAAGGTAATGTAGGTCAATGACCTATAGTTACCTTCAGTCGTAGTGATGCGCCCTCTGCTGGATGTCCTCAAATGACCTCGAGCGTGGGAACTTTCCTGAAAAGCTCCCAGGCTCGAGTTCATATGAGGACATCCAGCAGAGGGCGCATCACCACGACTGAAGGTAACTATAGGTCATTGACCTACATTACCTTAATTCCCCGGGGTTTTACAGGCACGAGCACAGCTGCATTATAGCAGAGCTCCTGCCTGTAAAATATGTTAACCCTTTCAGGTGGATTTACATCGTGGGACGTGACAGATCATCAGAAGGTATGAGATAAACCAGGGATTCAAGCTTGAGGAGGCTAATTTGCATATTCCAGGTGCCTTCTGGGAAAAGCGAAGTCTCCCTAAGCTAGAAGATCGTTGGGTACAGCCGGGACCAGCTGCTTGGAAAGCATCGCCAAACCAGGGATTCAAGCTTGAGGAGGCTAATTTGCATATTCCAGGTGCCTTCTGGGAAAAGCAAAGTCTCCCTAAGCTAGAAGATCGTTGGGTACAGCTGGGACCAGCTGCTTGGAAAGCATCGCCAAACCAGGGATTCAAGCTTGAGGAGGTTAATTTGCATATTCCAGGTGCCTTCTGGGAAAAGCGAAGTCTCCCTAAGCTAGAAGATCTTTGGGTACAGCCGGGACCAGCTGCTTGAAAAGCATCGCCAAACCAGGGATTCAAGCTTGAGGAGGCTAATTTGCATATTCCAGGTGCCTTCTGGGAAAAGCGAAGTCTCCCTAAGCTAGAAGATCGTTGGGTACAGCCGGGACCAGCTGCTTGGAAAGCATCGCCAAACCAGGGATTCAAGCTTGAGGAGGCTAATTTGCATATTCCAGGTGCCTTCTGGGAAAAGCGAAGTCTCCCTAAGCTAGAAGATCGTTGGGTACAGCCGGGACCAGCTGCATGGAAAGCATCGCCAAACCAGGGATTCAAGCTTGAGGAGGCTAATTTGCATATTCCAGGTGCCTTCTGGGAAAAGCAAAGTCTCCCTAAGCTAGAAGATCGTTGGGTACAGCCGGGACCAGCTGCTTGGAAAGCATCGCCAAATCAGGGATTCAAGCTTGAGGAGGCTAATTTGCATATTCCAGGTGCCTTCTGGGAAAAGTGAAGTCTCCCTAAGCTAGAAGATCGTTGGGTACAGCCGGGACCAGCTGCTTGGAAAGCATCGCCAAACCAGGGATTCAAGCTTGAGGAGGCTAATTTGCATATTCCAGGTGCCTTCTGGGAAAAGCAAAGTCTCCCTAAGCTAGAAGATCGTTGGGTACAGCCGGGACCAGCTGCTTGGAAAGCATCGCCAAACCAGGGATTCAAGCTTGAGGAGGCTAATTTGCATATTCCAGGTGCCTTCTGGGAAAAGCGAAGTCTCCCTAAGCTAGAAGATCGTTGGGTACAGCCGGGACCAGCTGCTTGGAAAGCATCGCCAAACCAGGGATTCAAGCTTGAGGAGGCTAATTTGCATATTCCAGGTGCCTTCTGGGAAAAGCGAAGTCTCCCTAAGCTAGAAGATCGTTGGGTACAGCCGGGACCAGCTGCTTGGAAAGCATCGCCAAACCAGGGATTCAAGCTTGAGGAGGCTAATTTGCATATTCCAGGTGCCTTCTGGGAAAAGCGAAGTCTCCCTAAGCTAGAAGATCGTTGGGTACAGCCGGGACCAGCTGCTTGGAAAGCATCGCCAAACCAGGGATTCAAGCTTGAGGAGGCTAATTTGCATATTCCAGGTGCCTTCTGGGAAAAGCGAAGTCTCCCTAAGCTAGAAGATCGTTGGGTACAGCCGGGACCAGCTGCTTGGAAAGCATCGCCAAACCAGGGATTCAAGCTTGAGGAGGCTAATTTGCATATTCCAGGTGCCTTCTGGGAAAAGCGAAGTCTCCCTAAGCTAGAAGATCGTTGGGTACAGCCGGGACCAGCTGCTTGGAAAGCATCGCCAAACCAGGGATTCAAGCTTGAGGAGGCTAATTTGCATATTCCAGGTGCCTTCTGGGAAAAGCGAAGTCTCCCTAAGCTAGAAGATCGTTGGGTACAGCCGGGACCAGCTGCTTGGAAAGCATCGCCAAACCAGGGATTCAAGCTTGAGGAGGCTAATTTGCATATTCCAGGTGCCTTCTGGGAAAAGCAAAGTCTCCCTAAGCTAGAAGATCGTTGGGTACAGCTGGGACCAGCTGCTTGGAAAGCATCGCCAAACCAGGGATTCAAGCTTGAGGAGGCTAATTTGCATATTCCAGGTGCCTTCTGGGAAAAGCGAAGTCTCCCTAAGCTAGAAGATCTTTGGGTACAGCCGGGACCAGCTGCTTGAAAAGCATCGCCAAACCAGGGATTCAAGCTTGAGGAGGCTAATTTGCATATTCCAGGTGCCTTCTGGGAAAAGCGAAGTCTCCCTAAGCTAGAAGATCGTTGGGTACAGCCGGGACCAGCTGCTTGGAAAGCATCGCCAAACCAGGGATTCAAGCTTGAGGAGGCTAATTTGCATATTCCAGGTGCCTTCTGGGAAAAGCGAAGTCTCCCTAAGCTAGAAGATCGTTGGGTACAGCCGGGAACAGCTGCATGGAAAGCATCGCCAAACCAGGGATTCAAGCTTGAGGAGGCTAATTTGCATATTCCAGGTGCCTTCTGGGAAAAGCAAAGTCTCCCTAAGCTAGAAGATCGTTGGGTACAGCCGGGACCAGCTGCTTGGAAAGCATCGCCAAATCAGGGATTCAAGCTTGAGGAGGCTAATTTGCATATTCCAGGTGCCTTCTGGGAAAAGTGAAGTCTCCCTAAGCTAGAAGATCGTTGGGTACAGCCGGGACCAGCTGCTTGGAAAGCATCGCCAAACCAGGGATTCAAGCTTGAGGAGGCTAATTTGCATATTCCAGGTGCCTTCTGGGAAAAGCAAAGTCTCCCTAAGCTAGAAGATCGTTGGGTACAGCCGGGACCAGCTGCTTGGAAAGCATCGCCAAACCAGGGATTCAAGCTTGAGGAGGCTAATTTGCATATTCCAGGTGCCTTCTGGGAAAAGCGAAGTCTCCCTAAGCTAGAAGATCGTTGGGTACAGCCGGGACCAGCTGCTTGGAAAGCATCGCCAAACCAGGGATTCAAGCTTGAGGAGGCTAATTTGCATATTCCAGGTGCCTTCTGGGAAAAGCGAAGTCTCCCTAAGCTACAAGATCGTTGGGTACAGCCGGAACCAGCTGCTTGGAAAGCATCGCCAAACCAGGGATTCAAGCTTGAGGAGGCTAATTTGCATATTCCAGGTGCCTTCTGGGAAAAGCGAAGTCTCCCTAAGCTAGAAGATCGTTGGGTACAGCCGGGACCAGCTGCTTGGAAAGCATCGCCAAACCAGGGATTCAAGCTTGAGGAGGCTAATTTGCATATTCCAGGTGCCTTCTGGGAAAAGCGAAGTCTCCCTAAGCTAGAAGATCGTTGGGTACAGCCGAGACCAGCTGCTTGGAAAGCATCGCCAAACCAGGGATTCAAGCTTGAGGAGGCTAATTTGCATATTCCAGGTGCCTTCTGGGAAAAGCGAAGTCTCCCTAAGCTAGAAGATCGTTGGGTACAGCCGGGACCAGCTGCTTGGAAAGCATCGCCAAACCAGGGATTCAAGCTTGAGGAGGCTAATTTGCATATTCCAGGTGCCTTCTGGGAAAAGCAAAGTCTCCCTAAGCTAGAAGATCGTTGGGTACAGCCGGGACTAGCTGCTTGGAAAGCATCGCCAAACCAGGGATTCAAGCTTGAGGAGGCTAATTTGCATATTCCAGGTGCCTTCTGGGAAAAGCGAAGTCTCCCTAAGCTAGAAGATCGTTGGGTACAGCCGGGACCAGCTGCTTGGAAAGCATCGCCAAACCAGGGATTCAAGCTTGAGGAGGCTAATTTGCATATTCCAGGTGCCTTCTGGGAAAAGCGAAGTCTCCCTAAGCTAGAAGATCGTTGGGTACAGCCGGGACTAGCTGCTTGGAAAGCATCGCCAAACCAGGGATTCAAGCTTGAGGAGGCTAATTTGCATATTCCAGGTGCCTTCTGGGAAAAGCGAAGTCTCCCTAAGCTAGAAGATCGTTGGGTACAGCCGGGACTAGCTGCTTGGAAAGCATCGCCAAACCGCGCGCCGAATTTTTGCCTGTAGGATATTATTGCAAGAGAGCTTGGCTGAGTAGATTACACAAGAAGGAAAACACACAGCAAGTCAGCAGGATCTAGGAGCAACATGGCAGATGTGACAACCTACATGGTGAGCTGCAGCATGTGCTACATGTTCACAGACCGACCAGAAGAAGAATCAAATTTCACCTGTCAGAAGTGTAGACTAGTGGCCCTTTTAGAAGAAAAGGTGCGGGGTCTGGAAGAAAGAATAGCAACTTTGAAACTCATCAAAGAGAATGAAGACTTTCTAGACAGAACAGAAGCATCTCTACTGGTCACAGAAGGTGAAAAAAGTGTCAGAGAACCTCCAAAAGCAGATGAGTGGAAGCATGTGACCAAAAGAAGCAAGAAGACCATGGAGAAATCACCAACCACACAACTGAAGAACCGATATCAAATCTTTGTAGAGGATGAAGATGGCACACCTAAGGATGAAGCAATACCAGCAAGCAAAAAAGAAAAGGGCACACAGCAACAAGTGACAGCAAAAAGTACAGCCAAGAAGCAACGAAGAGTGGTGGTGGTGGGAGACTCACTACTGAGAGGCACAGAAGCAGCCATCTGCAGACCGGACATAACTGCAAGAGAAGTATGCTGCCTTCCAGGTGCGATGATCAAGGATGTGACCGATAGGATACCAAAGCTCTTCAGCTCCAAGGACGTCCACCCATTTCTTCTGATACATGTTGGCACCAATGACACGGCAAGGAAAGACCTACCGACAATCTGCAAAGACTTTGAAGAGTTGGGGAAGAAAGTAAAGGAACTGGATGCACAGGTAGTTTTTTCTTCTATCCTTCCAGTAGACGGGCATGGCACCAGGAGATGGAACAGGATCCTTGATGCAAACAACTGGCTAAGACGATGGTGCAGACAACAAGGATTTGGATTCCTGGACCACGGTGTGAATTACTGGTACGATGGACTCCTCGCCAGAGATGGACTACACCTCAACAAACCTGGGAAACACACATTCGCCAGAAGACTCGCTACACTTATCAGGAGGGCGTTAAACTAGAAGAAGAGGGGACGGGAAGAAAAACATTAGACTTGAACAAAGAAGACCCAGGAAAACATACTCAGATGGGAGGTAAGAACATTTCTAAAGCAATCCACAGCGAGGAGATTGGAACAAAACAAAATCCTCTAAACTGCATGCTCGCAAACGCCAGAAGCCTGACAAACAAGATGGAAGAACTAGAAGCAGAAATATCTACAGGTAACTTTGACATAGTGGGAATAACCGAGACATGGTTAGATGAAAGCTATGACTGGGCAGTTAACTTACAGGGTTACAGTCTGTTTAGAAAGGATCGTAAAAATCGGAGAGGAGGAGGGGTTTGTCTCTATGTAAAGTCTTGTCTAAAGTCGACTTTAAGGGAGGATATTAGCGAAGGAAATGAGGATGTCGAGTCCATATGGGTCGAAATTCATGGAGGGAAAAATGGTAACAAAATTCTCATTGGGGTCTGTTACAAACCCCCAAATATAACAGAAACCATGGAAAGTCTACTTCTAAAGCAGATAGATGAAGCTGCAACCCATAATGAGGTCCTGGTTATGGGGGACTTTAACTACCCGGATATTAACTGGGAAAGTGAAACCTGTGAAACCCATAAAGGCAACAGGTTTCTGCTAATAACCAAGAAAAATTATCTTTCACAATTGGTGCAGAATCCAACCAGAGGAGCAGCACTTTTAGACCTAATACTATCTAATAGACCTGACAGAATAACAAATCTGCAGGTGGTTGGGCATCTAGGAAATAGCGACCACAATATTGTACAGTTTCACCTGTCTTTCACTAGGGGCACTTGTCAGGGAGTCACAAAAACACTGAACTTTAGGAAGGCAAAGTTTGACCAGCTTAGAGATGCCCTTAATCTGGTAGACTGGGACAATATCCTCAGAAATAAGAATACAGATAATAAATGGGAAATGTTTAAGAACATCCTAAATAGGCAGTGTAAGCGGTTTATACCTTGTGGGAATAAAAGGACTAGAAATAGGAAAAACCCAATGTGGCTAAACAAAGAAGTAAGACAGGCAATTAACAGTAAAAAGAAAGCATTTGCACTACTAAAGCAGGATGGCACCATTGGAGCTCTAAAAAACTATAGGGAGAAAAATACTTTATCTAAAAAACTAATTAAAGCTGCCAAAAAGGAAACAGAGAAGCACATTGCTAAGGAGAGTAAAACTAATCCCAAACTGTTCTTCAACTATATCAATAGTAAAAGAATAAAAACTGAAAATGTAGGCCCCTTAAAAAATAGTGAGGAAAGAATGGTTGTAGATGACGAGGAAAAAGCTAACATATTAAACACCTTCTTCTCCACGGTATTCACGGTGGAAAATGAAATGCTAGGTGAAATCCCAAGAAACAATGAAAACCCTATATTAGGGGTCACCAATCTAACCCAAGAAGAGGTGCGAAATCGGCTAAATAAGATTAAAATAGATAAATCTCCGGGTCCGGATGGCATACACCCACGAGTACTAAGGGAACTAAGTAATGTAATAGATAAACCATTATTTCTTATTTTTAGGGACTCTATAGCGACAGGATCTGTTCCGCAGGACTGGCGCATAGCAAATGTGGTGCCAATATTCAAAAAGTGCTCTAAAAGTGAACCTGGAAATTATAGGCCAGTAAGTCTAACCTCTATTGTTGGTAAAATATTTGAAGGGTTTCTGAGGGATGTTATTCTGGATTATCTCAATGAGAATAACTGTTTAACTCCATATCAGCATGGGTTTATGAGAAATCGCTCCTGTCAAACCAATCTAATCAGTTTTTATGAAGAGGTAAGCTATAGGCTGGACCACGGTGAGTCATTGGACGTGGTATATCTCGATTTTTCCAAAGCGTTTGATACCGTGCCGCACAAGAGGTTGGTACACAAAATGAGAATGCTTGGTCTGGGGGAAAATGTGTGTAAATGGGTTAGTAACTGGCTTAGTGATAGAAAGCAGAGGGTGGTTATAAATGGTATAGTCTCTAACTGGGTCGCTGTGACCAGTGGGGTACCGCAGGGGTCAGTATTGGGACCTGTTCTCTTCAACATATTCATTAATGATCTGGTAGAAGGTTTACACAGTAAAATATCGATATTTGCAGATGATACAAAACTATGTAAAGCAGTTAATACAAGAGAAGATAGTATTCTGCTACAGATGGATCTGGATAAGTTGGAAATTTGGGCTGAAAGGTGGCAGATGAGGTTTAACAATGATAAATGTAAGGTTATACACATGGGAAGAAGGAATCAATATCACCATTACACACTGAATGGGAAACCACTGGGTAAATCTGACAGGGAGAAGGACTTGGGGATCTTAGTTAATGATAAACTTACCTGGAGCAGCCAGTGCCCGGCAGCAGCTGCCAAGGCAAACAGGATCATGGGGTGCATTAAAAGAGGTCTGGATACACATGATGAGAGCATTATACTGCCTCTGTACAAATCCCTAGTTAGACCGCACATGGAGTACTGTGTCCAGTTTTGGGCACCGGTGCTCATGAAGGATATAATGGAACTAGAGAGAGTACAAAGGAGGGCAACAAAATTAATAAAGGGGATGGGAGAACTACAATACCCAGATAGATTAGCGAAATTAGGATTATTTAGTCTAGAAAAAAGACGACTGAGGGGCGATCTAATAACCATGTATAAGTATATAAGGGGACAATACAAATATCTCGCTGAGGATCTGTTTATACCAAGGAAGGTGACGGGCACAAGGGGGCATTCTTTGCGTCTGGAGGAGAGAAGGTTTTTCCACCAACATAGAAGAGGATTCTTTACTGTTAGGGCAGTGAGAATCTGGAATTGCTTGCCTGAGGAGGTGGTGATGGCGAACTCAGTCGAGGGGTTCAAGAGAGGCCTGGATGTCTTCCTGGAGCAGAACAATATTGTATCATACAATTATTAGGTTCTGTAGAAGGACGTAGATCTGGGGATTTATTATGATGGAATATAGGCTGAACTGGATGGACAAATGTCTTTTTTCGGCCTTACTAACTATGTTACTATGTTACTATGTTATTGTTGTTTTTTTATTTTTCCTTTGTTACAGAGCAAGGGTTTTCAGGTTGATTGAGAGTACAATAAAATACTACAACAACCTGTGTGTTTATTTCATTAAAATACTTTGCAATATTGTGTGTGTATTTTTTTAACCATTTCATGCTATTGGATTAATAATGGATAGGTGTCAGAATTGACGCCTCTCCATTATTAATCTGGCTTAATGTCACCTTACAATAGCAAGGTGACATTAACCCTTCATTACCACATATCCCACCGCTACACGGGAGTGGGAAGAGAGAGGCTAAGTGCCAGAATAGGCGCATCTTCTAGATGTGCCTTTTCTGGGGTGGCTGGGGGCAGATGTTTTTAGCCAGGGGGCCAATAACCGTGGACCCTTTCCAGGCTATTAATATCTGCCCTCAGTCACTGGCTTTACCACTCTGGCGGAGAAAATTGCGCGGGAGCCCACGCCAATTTTTTCCGCGATTTAACCCTTACATTTAATAGCTAGAGCGCCGAAATTTTGCACATACACACTACTAACATTACTAGTGTGTAATATGCAAAAAAAGGGGGATATGAGATGGTTTACTGTATGTAAACCATGTCTAATATCATGTCGGGTTCAGGCAGGAGAAATGAAAAGCCGGCAATTGAATTACCGGCTTTTCTGCTATATCGCGCTGAAGTAAATACTGTATATAAAAAAAAACTTCCCATTGACTTGCATTAGGTTTCGTGTTTTGGCCGATCCCCGACCCCGACTTTTCAATAAGATTGGCCGATTTCACTCGACCCGACTTTTGAGAAAGTCGGGTTTCGCAAAACCCGACTCGATCTCAAAAAATGAAAAGTCGCTCAACCCTACTTATGACTGTTGTGTTTAAAACTGTTAAGCTGTAAAGCGCTGCAGAATATGATGGCGCTATATAAATAAAGATTATTATTATTATTAGGGAGGAGGAGAGCATGGTTAGTCATCCTCTTGGTGCGGTCACGGAAGTCTTGCCTGTTAGCAGTCTGGCATGCATGGCTAAGTTTATGTTACACTGTCTCTCCCATGACCCTCGCATTCTCAAAATTTTGGGTGACAGTCACTACTGGTTGGTGACACTTCTAGACCCACGGTACAAGGAGAACTTTCTATCTCTTATTCCAGAGGCAGACAGGTATACTAAAATGCTGCAGTACCAGAGGGCCCTTGTTTTGGAATTATTAAAAAATTCCCATCTGAAAATGCTGGCGGCAGAAGTCAAAGTGCGTTGGAAAACCAAGGAGTTAAGGCGAGAGAGACACAACTCCAATCAAGCAGAGTCAGGGGAACACTGGCAAAGTTCTAGGAGACTTTTCTAAGACCCTCCCATCGCAAATGCCCTGATGAGCGGGGTACTCTCACAAGGAGTGCAAAGTTTTGGAAGATGCTGAGGGAGTACCTTGCTGATCATACCAATGTCCTACATGATTCCTCTGTGTGTTATAATTATTGGGTATCCAAGCTTGACACGTGGCATGAACTGGCTCTCTACACCTTGGAGGTCCTGGCCTGCCCTGCCACTAGCGTTTTGTCAGAGCGGTTATATAGTGCTGCTGGTGGAATTTTAACTGATAAGCACTTCTGCCTGTCAACTGAAAATGCTGACAGGCTGACTCTTATAAAAATGAACAAGGGCTGGATTGGGCCAGACATTTCTACACCACCGAACGATATCAGCGTAACATAAACTCAAATCCAGTGTCTTTTTTTGGAAGGTCTATTCCCATGTATCTCTTCATACCCACACATGGGTATCCACTTCCTGATTTGGCCTATTTGCTGTTGTCCTCCTCCTTCTCCTCATCATCCACCACCACTATATCACCAAGGTGACCGTGTTCCATGATGCAGCACCAACATTGTTTTAAAGGCTGTTTATGATGCCCGTAAACAAAACTTTTAGACAGCATGTTGATGTATACCCCAGGGGGAAATTTTTGTCAGGCCATACACTTACTGCATGGGCATTACAAGTATAGGAGACCCACTCCTTTGTAATGGGAACAGATATTTAGGAGTCCCTCCTCCACGTCTCTTCATCCACCACCACTATATCACGAGGGTAACTGTTGTCCATGATGCAACACCAACATTATTGTTTTAAAGGGTGTTTCTGATGCCTGTAAACAAAAGTTTTAGACAGTATGTTGATGTATACCCTCTAGGGCAAATGTTTGTCAGCCCATGAACTTACTGCATGGGCATTACAAATATAGGAGACCCACTCCTTTGTAATGGGAACAGGTTTTTAGGAGGCCCTCCTCTACGTCTCTTCTAAGGGGTATTGGGGTGCACCCAAATTTGGGGCTGACCTTGCATTCACTGCATAGGCAAACAGTGTGGGAGAACCACTTCCTAAAAATGGGAACTGTAGGGGTTGGCCAGCTTCAACAATGCAGTTCTCTATTGCCAGGTCTTCAGCCTCAACACTGATATTCTTCAATGCAAGTTCTTCAGGCTCAACACTGCAATGCTCCACTGCAGGGTCTTCACCCTCAACACTGCAATTTTCTACTGCAGTTTCTTCAGTCTCAACACTTAAAATTTCCACTGCCGGGTGTTCAGCCTCAACATTGCAATGCTCCAATGCCAGGTGTTCAGCCTCAACACTGACATTCTCCAATGCAAGTTCTTCAGGCTCAACACTGCAATGCATCACTGCCGGGTCTTCATCCTCAAAACTGCAATTCTCCACTTGAGCTTCTTCATCCTCAACACTGAAATTTTCCACAGCAGTTTCTTCAGCCTCAACAGTGACATTCTCCCCTGCCAGGTCTTAATCCTTAACACTGACATTCTCCAATGCAGGTTCTTCAGGCTCAACACTGCAATACTCCACAGCTGAGTGTTCAGCCTCAACATTGCAATGCTTCACTACCGGGTCTTAATCCTTAATATTGCAATTCTCCAGTGCTGGTTCTTCAGGCTGAACCCTGCAATGCTCCACTTTCGAGTGTTCAGCCTCAACACTGGAATGCTACACTGCTATACATGTACACTCTATTTTAGAGTCAGATGTAGCTCTGCAAAGCAGAATGGAAAAGGAGATACAAGAGGAGGTGAGACAGCAACAGGAGCCTGGCGGGGGAAAAAAGAGAAAAGACTGTAAATGGCTGAGTTACTGACCCTACAGTATGCATCACAAGGGAGAAGGAGAGGGATCCATGATGATAATACCCCTGCTGGCATTTGATTGAACTAACAGTTTTGTAATCCCACCCTGATGGCATCACAATGGGTAGAAGAGTTGTGAGGAATGTAGCTTTTGGCACACACTAATTTACCTTTTATGACCTTTTATTTGTTACTTTGCTTTAAGATTTAGATGTCTATATGGTTGGATGAGATTAGAACATAACTATTAAATGGTGCTTAAGGACCATACCAGTCTTTGTGAAAAGAGGTAGAGAAATACTATTTCATTACAAGACACCCCTTCTAACAAGGCAATATAAAGTTGCATAATAATTTTGAAACATAAAAAAATTTATATATACAGACAACCTGATACTATTCTGAATGGTATATTTACCATACATTTATTTTCTCTTTTTTTCATTATAATAATAAATCTGCATTAATGTTTTTGAATTTAAAAAAATCCTAGAACAGCTTTATAAATAGATATTACAGGTACGTTTAGTCTGAATCTAATCAATGCACTCTGGGTTTTTTACTGTGAATCCATTCATTTTTGTGCATTTATAAATTGTTCGCCAGTTTAGAATATCTTGCAGGCAAGATTTATCTCAGAAAGAGCACATTGCAAATACAGCCCATTTGTATTCAGCTATTAAAGTTTGAGAGTAGTAAAGAGTTGCAGTATAATTTATGGTAGAGTGACAAAGACTAGAAGAGGCAATAAGCACGAGGAGTGATTCATTTGTAATCCTACAATAAGGGAACTACTTTCAAGATGCTATTTTGAGCCTATACTGACTTAATGTGTTATCAATAGTAAATGCTGAAACATAGGTATCAGTCATTTGAAACTGACAATGACCTGTTGTGATCAATGAGAAGCCCATTGATCATTGTAAACATCTAATACATTGTGTGCTTTCCACTTAGCTCTATGAGATGAGTAATCAGAGATGATCTGACATGCAACAGCATTTTATCATCATGGATGCATTTGCCTAATAGAAAATATATGAATTAACTTACTACTGATGTCCTTCACTCTCTAAGTATGTAATAGTATATGAGAATATCTTGACCCTGTTTGTTTCATGAGTTACAGGAAAACGTGTGACCTTGAAATGTCTTCGGAGAAACATAAATTTTATAACCGCCTCCTATGACATTTATTACTGTTCTTTATCAGTTAATGATTCCTTTATGATTCCTTTATGCCTGTTCTGCATTGTCTAAAAATTAAACATGTGCTGTGATTGACTAGCTAACGAAAGCAGTTAGTTTTTATATTGCTTATGGATCACTTGGGTCCAATAAGGCATGAAAGTAAAGACCCCATGTGCTCTTCCTCAGATGCTCAGAATTTTCTATAAATAACAGTGCAGCTGGGCAACTACATTCATGTACAATTAAGGAATTGTATGCTAAGCAAAAACAATTCGCAATAAACATATCTCTGGAAAAATATGATTACCAGAAGTACTTATTGTGTACAGCTAAATCCATCATTATAAATAAAACCTGAACAAAGCAAAAATGAAAAGTTGTTACTTGTCGTCTGTAAACATTTGTATTTTTACTTGCTGCCGTTAAAGTTTGTGAACCAAATTATTATAATAATTAGACCGTCTATTTCTATTGACAAGGGTTGCACATACCATGCCAGTGGTTGCCAAAATGATTATGTCAGTAAGAAACATGAGCAGTTAAAATATCAGTTTGCTGTTCGTGAACTCTGTGAACAGCAACATTTATGCAGCTTTAATGAGAATTCTTCTATTTCCATTACAAATTCGGTTTGTTAAAAAAATACAAATGTTCTGCTATTTGCTATAAACCAAGCAAACAAGAACAATTTAAAGGTAATCTCTTAGTAGGTTTCTGCTATTAGGGCTCATACTCACTTGCGAGAAACTCAGATGAGTCTCGCACGTCAATACCCGGCACTACACCCGGCACTCTGGAGCGGAGCGTGTGGCTGCATGTATTGCTATGCGGCCGCACGCTCCGATCCGAGTGCCAGGTGCAGTGGCGGGTATTGACGTGCGAGACTCATCTGAGTTTCTCACATGTGAGAGTGAACCCTTAATCTGACAATAGCATGACTTTTGGATATGAGATGGACCCCACTCCATCTTAAAACCACCATAACTACTGTAAACCTAGGTACTAAAATAAATACACAAAACACATTATTTTGGTTGTCAAAATGGCCACAGCTTTTATTCAAATCACAGGATTATATGATCACAGTAGAAGTCACGTGGAGTGCTAGTACATTGGGATTCACAAGTACTGCGATATCCCCAGCTGTCTGACATACAGCACCAGGACAGTCAGCCATAAAGGGGCGGCACGCACTGGCTTGCCATTCAAGCAGAGCCAGTAAACTTTCAGGGCACCAATGACCCTATTATTATCACTCCTGTGCTTAACCACTGTGCCCACCCCTGATTGATGTTACCATTACAACATTCCTTGAGGCTGGCCACCAAAGCCGAGCCTGCTCACCACCATGAGGTTTTACATCCTCTGTTAGTTAAAATGAGTCCACGTTAACTTGTCTGCAAATTCCACCTGACTCCTAAACCGCCACCAGCGAGGCCATTTGACACCTTGAATGGACTCGACCCCCATCACCCATGCCTAATAAAGTCATCAACCAGTTCTGCTTGCTATGGAAAGACTGTGCATATGAGTAACAAAATTCTAGGGCTACAACAGATTAATTTTAACAATGCAACACTACCAAATTATGATCAATAATATGGTAACTACAGCAAAATAACAGCCTCTAAACATCGTGCAATGAGGATCCTATAATGGAGAATGCGGAAGCTAAACCATAATAAAGGGGTAGCCACAGTCTGATTACCTGTATAATAACATCTGTCATGCCACAAAAACTATTATACCACATGTATTGTAGCCAGCTCTAATAACTCACTAATTCACAGATTTTAGTTCTAGAAACCACCATTACATACAGTAGCTGGGCTGTGCAGTAACCAATTCTTAAACCCACTTACTATTAGTACCCAAAAAGTGATGAGTGTATATAAAGAGAAAGATACTATAAACAAGGAGTAGTTAAAAGCCATACACAATATAAAATCGACAGTATAACCGATCATTAAATAATTTAAATAATTTCTGTAATATTTGGACATAGTAAATTAAATAAGCCTATAGCAGAAAAGTCTACAATGGCATTATTAATAACCTTGCCACTCCATTGTTAATTGCTTTACAGGCACTTGATAACATACACCATTAACCCTCTCCAACTGGGACAAAGGCATTGGGAATAGGCACATTGCCCTTCGTGTAAATGCGCTTGATTACTTCACCCTTAGCGGCTCCCACTGGCTCAAGGGCATCGGGATGCACTTTATTACTTTTCCCTTAGTCACTCCCACTGACTCCAGGGCACCCATATTAGGTACATTGCTCTTCAGTTTATTGCCCCATATTACTGCATTGTCCAGACGACAACCTTGAAAGAAACAGGAGTTGGCCAATATAAACAGTCAAAATCTGTGCCTCAGCATTCTCAAGTCACATGAAAAAAGAGCGTCCTTGAAGCTACAGATTGTATTGACATGCATGCCTACTTTTTTTTTCTTGTTCCAGCTATTGTTCCTAGGTCATAGGACCCAATTTAATTTGTAGGCATGTAAAATATGATTGCCAGGACCACAGGGACTTCACCCCAACAGTGTCTTGTAAGATATAAATGCTTCTGGAAACCAGCCATACTGCGATGGTCACTCATCCAAACCAGGGGTCCATACCAAAGATGATTACCCCTCCATACAAGGGGGTCATATTATGATGTACACCCCTCCAAACAGGGGCCATACCCGAGATGTTTACTCCTCCACACAAGGGGTCATACTATGATGAATACCCCCCTAAACAGAGGGTCCATACCTGAGATGGTTACCCTACTGACCAAATTATAATAAGCTTCAAGGACCCTCTAAAAAAGAAACAAATAAGTGCTTTTTTTTAATAATGCACACCTTTTTTTAAAACAAACATGCAATAACCCAACAAAGCATAAATAACCTTAGCTCGCTGGGAGGAGTTCTTGAAGCTCATAAGATCTGGTGATTACCAAACATAAAGTGAACATAAAATGTACCAATTACTCCCAGCCGTTACCCCACTGGCTCGGGAGCACCATAACCACAGGGTTCCAATGTTCACTTGAACTTCCTGAGGATCTGACAAACCCTTGCCGAAATTCCCCTCCACATTGCACCAGATCCAGAACCATACTTAATACCAAAAGGAGGAATCCATATCCCAATGGATCCCCCAGACCAATTTGTAACCAACTTCAAGGACCCCCCCAACTGCCCAGCTCCAGGTAATCCACTCAGTCTGTGCTATCCACCACCTCATAATAATATAAAATTAAGCACTCGGTGGGTATACACCATTCCTGCAAATATATGAAGGGGATAAGAATAAGAATTAAAAGAACATACAATAAAAAATCAAAGCATAAAGAACATCATGCTGGGAGGAGTCCTTGAAGCTCATAAGTAGTGTTGAGCGATACCTTCCTATATTTGAAAGTATCGGTATCAGATTGACACAGTGCAGGGAAGCTGACGCCGGGTGACGCAACAGAGACCGGAATGTAAGTATGTAGTGTTTTTTTTTTTTACATTTACAATGGTAACCAGGGTAAATATCGGGTTACTAAGCGCGGCCCTGCGCTTAGTAACCCGATGTTTACCCTGTTTACAAGTGAACACATCGCTGGATCAGCATCACACACGCCGATTCAGCGATGGCAGCGGGTGACCAGTGACGAAATAAAGTTCTGGCCTTCTAGCGATGTCACAGCAGGATCCTGATCGCTGCTGCGTGTCAAACACAACGATATCGCTATCCAGGACGCTGCAACGTCACGGATCGCTATCGTTATCGTTCGAAAGTTGCTCAGTGTGAAGGTACCTTAAGGCTCTAGGTAATCCACTCAGGCTAGTGCTATCCACCATCTTAGGTAACATAAAAAAGCGCTCAGTGGGTATAACCCGATCCTGCAAACATATGAGGGGGACAATATACAGAAAAAGGGGTGGATATATCAGGAAGGACAGCATGCAACATAATAGGACTAAAGGCTGCCATATCTCCAGAAATAAAGCATGGATTTGGAAGTCATGCACAGATTATATGTGCAACAAGGAAAATAACCTGGATACCCAGGATCTAGCATGTACTCAAAGTCTGTATACATGATAAGCATGCTGCACAGAGATGGAGCCTTTTCTCATAAATCACATATGTCACGGGTTCCTTCTCCGGTATCACACAATCAACAGAGCAAGAGAATAGTGAACAATTCCAAGACCTTTATTTAGGCAAAACGCGAAAGGTCTATATATACGATCCATCACACTGAGGATAAAAAATGGTCCATATGCTTCCCCTTCTCTCTGATGTGCTCTGTTCACCTTATTCCACACAAGACTGATCTGTGTCTCACCTCACTGATATTTACAAGTCTCCCTCCTCCTTCACAGGTCAGGAGGGGGAAGGTATCGGGCTCATTGTTTCCACAAGTTAGGTCAACATGTCATTAGCATACAATACAATACTGTGGGGGCTGATATCCAGTGGCAGCAACAGCCATTCAATTCAATTAGCAAATAACTCCTTCTACAAGAGAACACCATGAAAATAAGTAAAATAGAAATATACACAAAATGATACCCACATAGCATGCTGGATCTGTACACCCAGCATCATCAGACTGTACTGTAGCAGAGTTGAGGTCACATACCGGTCACCAGACTCCAAAAATGGGATGGGAGGGAATCTGCACACAGCAGCATGCAATGCACAGACATGAAGTGCAGCCTCCTACCATCACAAATATGGTGTATATATACCATCCCGTTACTGCTCCCTCTTACCAGTCCTTGTAACTGCCCAGCTCCACGCTAGCAACAGCAGACACTGTATGTGTCTATGCTCTGACCTATCACACATATACCCAAAACTCATGAAGACTCTGTATAATACAGCAGAAATTATTATTATTATTATTAATTTATATAGCACCATTAATTCCATGGTGCTGTACATGAGAAAGGGGTTACAGAAATGTGATACAACAGCCATGTCTGTAAGCAGGTCACACAGGAGCTGTCTCTGCAGTGTGTGAGGCAACTTGTAACAGACCCATAAAGGAACATGGCAGCTACATGAATCTCTGAGGTAATATTACTCCCAACTAAGATGTAAGAGCTGAGACTACACTAATACATGATGAATGTGGAGTAGTATATCAGCCATGTCTGCAGGGAGGTACACATGAGGGAACATGGCAGCTACATGAATTTCTGAGGTAAAATTGATCCCATATATGGTGTAGGAGCTGATACTACACTAATACATGATGTGTGAGGTGAATGTACTCCTATCAGCTATAATGTGAAGTGATAACCCCAGTATTATACTCCCTGAAACTGCAGACATGTTTCCTCCTGTCCATCCTGTGAGAGAAAGAGGGAGAGCCAGAGTTGCCTCCTCTATATAAGCCCCACCCTCCTCACAGTAATACACCAGGCACAAACATCTAAACTCCTTCCTCTTAAAGCAACAAAACTTGTTTGAAATCTACACCGCAAAACAATCAAAAGCTGCAGGAGTTCTCGGTCCACCCATCCCCAAGTCATGTCCACCTCCGTCTAGTCTCCGGTGGTTTCTTGATGTGGGGACAGAGAGCTTGATTCCAGAGATGTGCCACTTATAAGGCTGCATGATGTATCAATACAATCAGTGTTTTATTAGCAGAAGTTTATCACTGCATTCAGACTAATCTAAACAACAAACTCCCACCACTGAATGGCAGCTTGCTAACAATGTACAGTGTACATAAGAAGTTGCTAATCAGGGGTGTGGGCAAGGAAATACAGAGCTTCGCATTCAGAGAACTGCTAGATCTACAGCAGAGAAAACTGATATTATAAAAGGTATACCAAGCAGCCCAGTAAGTGATACATCACTGGAGTAATGTTATCTGCCTTAAATAATGCTACTTCAGATTACGTAGCAGTAGCAAAAATCTTCTGACAGAATCCTTTTCAGTAACTCAACACTACTAATTTAACAAGTAAAGATTGTGCAAATCAATTCGCAAGACCTGGTCAAGCAGCCAGATAAGTAATCGGTTACTGATGGATGGTGATCCTTGTGAACAGCCTCTTACCTGATACATGCATAATAGCAGCATTCAGTATAAACTGTAAAGCAAGAAAAAAATGCAGTCATAGCAATCTGTATAGGTTTCGTAAGCTTTATAAAAATCACAAACATATCAATTTTTTATGGACAGAGGAAAAAACATCATCATTATAATGAACTGTCCAAGAAACACTAATATTCTTCGGTTTGAGTGCTGCAACTATTTTTTTCAAACCCCACTAAAGATTTTATTTATTGTTGGAGTCAGGTGAATTAGATGACTTATTTTAAAACCAAACTGTGGTAAACTTTGAGGTATGCTTGGGATCATGGTCAGGTTGGAAGTTCCAATACTAACCAAGATTCACCTTGCTCACAGAAGACAAGATGTTTTTATTAAGGATTTTCAGAAACTTGATGAAATCCATCTTAGGCCGGCGTCACACTCGGCGTAAGACAATACGGTCCGTATATTACAGCCGTAATACGCTGAAAAGTCCCTAAAATAGTGGTCCGTAGCTCCTCCGTAGGCAGGGTGTGTCAGCGTATTTTGCGCATGGCATCCTCCGTATGTAATCCGTATGACATCCGTACTGCGTGTTTTTCTCGCAGGCTTGCAAAACTGACATACGGCTATACAAGGGATCCATGTGTAAAAAAAAACATATATACTGTCTATATATATATATATATGTCAGTAGACACATATATGTATATATATTAATATTTCATCCAGCGCTAGATAGCTTAAAAGCCGGTAATTCAATTGCCGGCTTTTGCTATCTCCTTCCTAAACCCGACATGATATGAGACATGGTTTACATACAGTAAACCATCTCATATTCCCATTTTTTTTTGCAAATTCCACACTACTAATGTTAGTAGTGTGTACAGTCATGGCCAAAAGTTTTGAGAATGACACCAAAATTATATTTTCACATGATCTGCTGCCCTCTGGTTTTTATTAGTGTTTGTCTGATGTTTATATCACATACAGAAATATAATTGCAATCATATTATGAGTACCAATAGGTTATATTGACAGTTAGAATGAGTTAATGCAGCAAGTCAATATTTGCAGTGTTGACCCTTCTTCTTTAATACCTCTGCAATTCTCCCTGGCATGCTCTCAATCAACTTTTGGACCAAATCCTGACTGATAGCAGTCCATTCTTGCATAACTAATGCTTGCATTTTGCCAGAATTTGTTGGTTTTTGTTTGTCCACCCGTCTCTTGATGATTGACCACAAGTTCTCAATGGGATTAAGATCTGGTGAGTTTCCAGGCCATGGACCCAAAATCTCTATGTTTTGTTCCATGAGCCATTTAGTTATCACCTTTGCTTTATGGTAAGGTGCTCCATCATGCTGGAAAAGGCAATGCTGGGTGCCAAACTGCTCTTGGACGGTTGGGAGAAGTTGCTCTTGGAGGACATTCTGGTACCATTCTTTATTCATGGCTGTGTTTTTAGGCAAGACTGTGAGTGAGCCGATTCCCTTGGCTGAGAAGCAACCCCACACATGAATGGTTTCAGGATGCTTTACAGTTGGCATGAGACAAGACTGGTGGTAGCGCTCACCTCTTCTTCTCCAAATAAGCTGTTTTCCAGATGTCCCAAACAATGGAAAAGGGGATTCATCAGAGAAAATGACTTTGCCCCAGTCCTCAGCAGTCCACTCCCTGTACCTTTTGCAGAATATCAGTCGGTCCCTGATGTTTTTTCTGGAGAGAAGTGGCTTCTTTGCTGCCCTCCTTGAAACCAGGCCTTGCTCAAAGAGTCTCCGCCTCACAGTGCGTGCAGAAGCACTCACACCAGCCTGCTGCCATTCCTGAGCAAGCTCGGCACTGCTGGTAGTCCGATCCCGCAGCTGAAACAGTTTTAAGATACGGTCCTGGCGCTTGCTGGTCTTTCTTGGGCGCCCTGGAGCTTTTCTGACAACAATGGAAGCTCTCTCCTTGAAGTTCTTGATGATGCGATAGATTGTTGACTGAGGTGCAATCTTTGTAGCTGTGATACTCTTCCCTGTTAGGCCATTTTTGTGCAGTGCAATGATGGCTGCACGTGTTTCTTTAGAGATAACCATGGTTAACTGAAGAGAAACAATTATACCAAGCACCAGCCTCCTTTTTAAGTGTCCAGTGATGTCATTCTTACTTAATCATGACTGATTGATAGCCAGCCCTGTCCTCATCAACACACACCCACACCTGTGTTAATGGATCAATCACTAAAACGATGTTAGCTGCTCCTTTTAAGGCAGGACAGCAATGATGTTGAAATGTGTTTTGGGGGTTAAAGTTCATTTTCTGGGCAAATATTGACTTTGCAAGTAGAGTAATTGCTGTTAAGCTGATCACTCTGACATTCAGGAGTATATGCAAATTGCCATTTGAAAAAATGAAGCAGTAGACTTTGGAAAAATTAATATTTGTCTCATTCTCAAAATTTTTGTCCATGACTGAATATGCAAAATTTGGCCATTCTAGCTATTAAATTAAAGGGTTAAATGGCGGAAAAAAATGGTGTGGACTCTCGCGCAATTTTCTCCGCCAGAGTAGTAAAGCCAGTGACTGAGGGCAGATATTAATAGCCTGGAGAGGGTCCATGGTTATTGGCCCCCCTGGCTAAAAACATCTGCCCCCAGCCACCCCAGAAAAGGCACATCTGTAAGATGCGCCTATTCTGGCACTTGGCCACTCTCTTCCCATTCCCGTGTAGCGGTGGGATATGGGGTAATAAAGGGTTAATGCCACCTTGCTATTGTAAGGTGACATTAAGCCAAATTAATAATGGAGAGGCGTCAATTATGACACCTATCAATTATTAATCCAATAGTAGTAAAGGGTTAAAAAAACACAAACACATTATTACAAAGTATTTTAATGAAATAAAAACAAAAGTTGTTGTAATATTTTATTCTACGCTCAATCCACTCGCTGAAGACCCTCGCTCTGTAACAAATAAAAAATAATAAACCAACAATATACATACCTTCCGAAGATCTGTAATGTCCCACGATGTAAATCCATCTGAAAAGGTTAAAATATTTTACAGCCAGGAGCTCTGCTAATGCAGCGCTGCTCGTGGCTGCAAAACCCCGGGGAATGAAGGTAAAGTAGGTCAATGACCTATATTTACCTTCATTTGCGGTGAGGCGCCCTCTGCTGGTTGTCCCTCGAGCGTGGGAACTTTCTTAGAAAGCTCCCAGGCTCGAGTTCATATGAGGACAACCAGCAGAGGGCGCCTCACCGCAAATGAAGGTAAATATAGGTCATTGACCTACTTTACCTTCATTCCCCGGGGTTTTGCAGCCACGAGCACCGCTGCATTAGCAGAGCTCCTGGCTGTAAAATATTTTAACCCCTTCAGATGGATTTACATCGTGGGACCTTACAGATCTTCGGAAGGTATGTATATTGTTGGTTTATTATTTTTTATTTGTTACAGAGTGAGGGTCTTCAGCGAGTGGATTGAGCGTAGAATAAAATATTACAAAAATCTTTGTTTTTATTTCATTAAAATACTTTATAATAATGTGTTTGTGTTTTTCTTAACCCTTTACTACTATTGGACTAATAATGGATAGGTGTCATAAATGACGCCTCTCCATTATTAATTTGGCTTAATGTCACCTTACAATAGCAAGGTGGCATTAACCCTTTATTACCCCATATCCCACCGCTACACGGGAATGGGAAGAGAGTGGCCAAGTGCCAGAATAGGCGCATCTTCCAGATGTGCCTTTTCTGGGGTGGCTGGGGCAGATGTTTTTAGCCGGGGGGGGGGGGCAATAACCGTGGACCCTCTCTAGGCTATTAATATCTGCCCTCAGTCACTGGCTTTACTACTCTGGCGGAGAAAATTGCGCGGGAGCCCACGCCAATTTTTTCCGCCATTTAACCCTTTAATTTAATAACTAGAACGGCCAAATTTTGCATATACACACTACTAACATTAGTAGTGTGGAATATGCAAAAAAAAAATGGGGATATGAGATGGTTTACTGTATGTAAACCATGTCTCATATCATGTCGGGTTTAGGAAGGAGATAGCAAAAGCCGGCAATTGAATTACCGGCTTTTAAGCTATCTAGCGCTGGATGAAATATTGATATATATACATACAGTGGGGCAAAAAAGTATTTAGTCAGTCAGCAATAGTGCAAGTTCCACCACTTAAAAAGATGAGAGGCGTCTGTAATTTACATCATAGGTAGACCTCAACTATGGGAGACAAACTGAGAAAAAAAAATCCAGAAAATCACATTGTCTGTTTTTTTAACAATTTATTTGCATATTATGGTGGAAAATAAGTATTTGGTCAGAAACAAAATTTCATCTCAATACTTTGTAATATATCCTTTGTTGGCAATGACAGAGGTCAAACATTTTCTGTAAGTCTTCACAAGGTTGCCACACACTGTTGTTGGTATGTTGGCCCATTCCTCCATGCAGATCTCCTCTAGAGCAGTGATGTTTTTGGCTTTTCGCTTGGCAACACGGACTTTCAACTCCCTCCAAAGGTTTTCTATAGGGTTGAGATCTGGAGACTGGCTAGGCCACTCCAGGACCTTGAAATGCTTCTTACGAAGCCACTCCTTCGTTGCCCTGGCGGTGTGCTTTGGATCATTGTCATGTTGAAAGACCCAGCCACGTTTCATCTTCAATGCCCTTGCTGATGGAAGGAGGTTTGCACTCAAAATCTCACGATACATGGCCCCATTCATTCTTTCATGTACCCGGATCAGTCGTCCTGGCCCCTTTGCAGAGAAACAGCCCCAAAGCATGATGTTTCCACCACCATGCTTTACAGTAGGTATGGTGTTTGATGGATGCAACTCAGTATTCTTTTTCCTCCAAACACGACAAGTTGTGTTTCTACCAAACAGTTCCAGTTTGGTTTCATCAGACCATAGGACATTCTCCCAAAACTCCTCTGGATCATCCAAATGCTCTCTAGCAAACTTCAGATGGGCCCGGACATGTACTGGCTTAAGCAGTGGGACACGTCTGGCACTGCAGGATCTGAGTCCATGGTGGCGTAGTGTGTTACTTATGGTAGGCCTTGTTACATTGGTCCCAGCTCTCTGCAGTTCATTCACTAGGTCCCCCCGCGTGGTTCTGGGATTTTTGCTCACCGTTCTTGTGATCATTCTGACCCCACGGGGTGGGATTTTGCGTGGAGCCCCAGATCGAGGGAGATTATCAGTGGTCTTGTATGTCTTCTATTTTCTTATTATTGCTCCCACTGTTGATTTCTTCACTCCAAGCTGGTTGGCTATTGCAGATTCAGTCTTCCCAGCCTGGTGCAGGGCTACAATTTTGTTTCTGGTGTCCTTTGACAGCTCTTTGGTCTTCACCATAGTGGAGTTTGGAGTCAGACTGTTTGAGGGTGTGCACATGTGTCTTTTTATACTGATAACAAGTTTAAACAGGTGCCATTACTACAGGTAATGAGTGGAGGAAAGAGGAGACTCTTAAAGAAGAAGTTACAGGTCTGTGAGAGCCAGAAATCTTGATTGTTTGTTTCTGACCAAATACTTATTTTCCACCATAATATGCAAATAAATTGTTAAAAAAACAGACAATGTGATTTTCTGGATTTTTTTTTCTCAGTTTGTCTCCCATAGTTGAGGTCTACCTATGATGTAAATTACAGACGCCTCTCATCTTTTTAAGTGGTGGAACTTGCACTATTGCTGACTGACTAAATACTTTTTTGCCCCACTGTATATGTGTCTCAATGACATATATATATATATATATATATATATATATATATATATATATACCTATTCTATGTGTACACATTTATTCTACCTATTCTACTGTAAGCTGTCAGTGTGATTTTACTGTACACCGCACTGAATTGCCAGCTTTTCTCTCTAACACCGCTGCGTATTTCTCGCAAGTCACACTGCTGGTCCGTGTGTAATCCGTATTTTTCTGGCTTCCATAGACTTTAATTGGCGATTTTTTTGCGCAATACGGTGACAAACGCAGCATGCTGTGATTTTCTACGGCCGTACAAAGCCGTATAATACGGATCAGAAAAATACGGCAGATAGGAGCAGGGGCATAGAGAATAATTGGGCCGTGTGTAATGCGTGTTTTACAGACATATTTTATGCGTTCATACGTCCGTAAAACTCGCTAGTGTGACGCCGGCCTTACTCTCCACATACTGTCCGTTTCCAGAGCCAAGTGAATCAAAGCAGCCCCAGAGCATCAGGAAGCCATCATTATGCTTCAGTCTATGTGAACTTCTATTTTCAGCTGATGCTTCATTGTTTCTCTTACAAATATAGGCCCAAAAAAGTCCAGCATGTATCATGTCTCCACAGAACAGAATGAAAAAAACATCTGCAACTTATTCATATAGTTTTGATAGGAGATGGAGCAGAAGAGCCTTTGAGTTCAGGCAAGGAGTCCTTCAGCCATTAATATGTTTCAGAAAGTAAAAACTGTGCCCTCATTGTTTGCTGCAGGCTTGTTGCACTCACTTCAGGGCTTTTGACCACAGCCCTCTTCAGGAACCTGATGTCCGCTGATATTAGCTTCTTCTTTTTGCCATGCTCAGGTAATATAGCTAGTGTTTCTTAAACTTTGAGTTGCGAACAATCTTCATCTGTAGAAAAATTCACTGCTATTAATATCAGGAATGATCCACAAAGAGTCAAGTTCATGAAATTAGCAGGTTCCCTTCAATTTGAACAGCTTGTGATTAAATTTGCATAGATTAATAAAAAAATGCCCAACATCATTTCAAACACTGCTGAAGAGTCAAAGCACATGCAGAGTACTTCAGGTGCAACCAGCTGGGCTTCCCCATGATGCGCTGCAGCTATCACATCATATGGTCTAGTGAAGTCAACTAAGGGGGACTTTTGAAGCCAGCATAAAAGATGAGGGGCGGCCAAGCTCGCTATTTTATGTTTAGTTCAGCGTATGGATAGGAAGTCAAAGTGTTCTGCTCTATCGACACAAAGAAGGAAAAAGTCCAAAATTGAATTGTGTTATAATATTGCATTAGTGTTCACTAGTAATATACCTTGTAGGAAAGAAAAAGCGCAGATAGTGTCTTATCTCATGATTTAAAGGAAGATTCACCAGTAATGTAACTGCTCACCTGATGTAGAAAAATATTTAGAATTGAGAGTCCTCAGTGGTTGATACCTTTTAATGGCTAACTGAAAGGATGGTAACAAATTGCAAGCTTTCGAGACTACACAGGTCTCTTCATCAGGCAAAGACTAAAACAAATTCTGAAGAATCACATATTTATGCACAACATAGTATAGGAAAGAAAAGAAAAAAAAAGAGGGGAAAAAAAACCATGGATAAGCCAGGTGACATGAAGCAGAATTACCATGGGTGATAAACAGTTACGTCCATAAATTAAATTATTTATGGACGTAACTGTTTATCACCCATGGTAATTCTGCTTCATGTCACCTGGCTTATCCATGGTTTTTTTTCCCCTCTTTTTTTTTTTTCCTATACTATGTTGTGCATAAATATGTGATTCTTCAGAATTTGTTTTAGTCTTTGCCTGATGAAGAGACCTGTGTAGTCTCGAAAGCTTGCAATTTGTTACCATCCTTTCAGTTAGCCATTAAAAGGTATCAACCACTGAGGACTCTCAATTCTAAATATTTTTCTATCCACTGGCTAACACGGTACCAAGATATATTTCTTTCCTGCACCTGACGTAGGAGATTCATAGGCATATAGTGTCGGCTGCGCAGATCCACCGGTCGACACGTGATCGTAGCTAGAACACTGAATAAGTATTTTCCTGAAGAAGGAGTCATATGCACTCCGAAACGTGTAGAATAAACCACTGTTCAATTGTACATTTTGTCTGTTTCTGGATGAGATGGCAGAGCGGATCATAACCCACAAATCCTCCTATTCAGCGTGCATTAGTGTTCAAGCACATAGAAAATGGGAGTGGTAGTCATTGTGTGATTAATAATCCAAAGATTCAAATGAGATAAAGAGGTGCTGTGTTTGCATATTTGTCACGGGGATACCGCAAATTAGAGGAGCCAGAAAAACATGGTATCTGATTTCATTCACTCCTGCACTGGTTAGAATTACTTCACTGGATAAGTTGGAAACTTGGGCTGAAAGGTGGCAGATGAGGTTTAACAATGATAAATGTAAGGTTATACACATGGGAAGAAGGAATCAATGTCACCATTACACACTGAATGGGAAACCACTGGGTAAATATGACAGGGAGAAGGACTTGGGGATCCTAGTTAATGATAAACTTACCTGGAGCAGCCAGTGCCAGGCAGCAGCTGCCAAGGCAAACAGGATCATGGAGTGCATTAAAAGAGGTCTGGATACACATGATGAGAGCATTATACTGCCTCTGTACAAATCCCTAGTTAGACCGCACATGGAGTACTGTGTCCAGTTTTGGGCACCGGTGCTCAGGAAGGATATAATGGAACTAGAGAGAGTACAAAGGAGGGCAACAAAATTAATAAAGGGGATGGGAGAACTACAATACCCAGATAGATTAGCGAAATTAGGATTATTTAGTCTAGAAAAAAGACGACTGAGGGGCGATCTAATAACCATGTATAAGTATATAAGGGGACAATACAAATATCTCGCTGAGGATCTGTTTATACCAAGGAAGGTGACGGGCACAAGGGGGCATTCTTTGCGTCTGGAGGAGAGAAGGTTTTTCCACCAACATAGAAGAGGATTCTTTACTGTTAGGGCAGTGAGAATCTGGAATTGCTTGCCTGAGGAGGTGGTGATGGCGAACTCAGTCGAGGGGTTCAAGAGAGGCCTGGATGTCTTCCTGGAGCAGAACAATATTGTGTCATACAATTAGGTTCTGTAGAAGGACGTAGATCTGGGGATTTATTATGATGGAATATAGGCTGAACTGGATGGACAAATGTCTTTTTTCGGCCTTACTAACTATGTTACTATGTTACTATGTTACCATCGCATTAAACAGTCCAGGATTTCCCTGCTAGCAGTGCAAGGGTTAATCTGTTTAGCTGAAGCTCCTGGAGCTTTCCTACTTAGATTGTCTCAGCTGTTCAGTGTTGGCCACACCCCTCTGCTATGTATTCTTGCCTCTGGCATTTTAGTTCTTAAGGTACCGTCACACTGGCGATATCGCTAGCGATCCGTGATGTTGCAGCGTCCTGGATACCGATATCGTCCAGTGTGACAGGCAGCAGCGATCAGGCCCCTGCTGTGATGTCGCTGGTCGGGGCAGAAAGGCCAGAACTTTATTTGGTCGCTGGCTCTCCCGCTGACATCGCTGAATCGGCGTGTGTGACGCCGATTCAGCGATGTCTTCGCTGGTAACCAGGGTAAACATCGGGTTACTAAGCGCAGGGCCGCGCTTAGTAACCCGATGTTTACCCTGGTTACCATCGTTAAAGTAAAAAAAACAACCACTACATACTTACCTACCGCTGTCTGTCCCCGGCGCTGTGCTTCTCTGCTCTGGCTATGAGCGCCGGGCAGCCGGAAAGCAGAGCGGTGACGTCACCGCTCTGCTTTCCGGCCGCTGTGCTCACAGCCAGTACAGAGAAGCACAGCGCCGGGGACAGACAGCGGTAGGTAAGTATGTAGTGTTTGTTTTTTTAACTTTTACGCTGGTAACCAGGGTAAACATCGGGTTACTAAGCGCGGCCCTGCGCTTAGTAACCCGATGTTTACCCTGGTTACCGGCATCGTTGGTCGCTGGAGAGCTGTCTGTGTGACAGCTCTCCAGCGACCAAACAGCGACGCTGCAGCGATCCGGATAGTTGTCGGTATCGCTGCAGCGTCGCTTAGTGTGACGGTACCTTTACTGACTGGTTTGGAATTGGAGGCTTTGTTTGTGGTTGGAAGTGGTGTTTGGAGATTGTTCAGGAGATTGTTGCTTGGATTTTTGTCTGTGTGTACATTCTCATCCTCTCCTATTTGGTTTCTCCTTCCTTTAGCTCCCAATGTCCCTCTCTGTTGTTTGGTGACTGTATTTTGTATGGTTGGTAGGTTCATTTTTCCCTGTACGTATTCCCTCGTTTGTCTGGTTATTGTGTTCCTGTAAACTTCACCTTCCCACTACTCTGGATAGTGGAGGGGACAGATAAAGGTAGATATAGGAGTATAGCAGGGCACGAGAACCCTGCATCTCCACCTTCAGGAGTAATTCAGAAGAGAGCGACAGATCAAGGTGCCCCAATTTCTAGAGACCTGGTAAGGGTCCAAAGTCCCAACACCTGCGTGAGATTAACACTGGTTCATACCTTTTTGATCCATTATGGATCCTGAGGCTTTTCTGGAAGGGCAACTGCAGCACCTCGGCATGGAGGTGGTAGACTTATGTTTTGCAGCACCCAAACACCTCAGGTTTAGCGCTTGGGAATCTTGGGCAACCCCAATTGCTCTACTGGATAGGTTTTCTGTCGGTCGGGTTAAGTTTTCTATTTTTAGGAAGGCCTGTAAGCTCTATTTTAAATTACTTCCTCAATCCTCAGGTACCGAGTAGCAATTGGTAGGGATCGTAATTTCCCTCCACCAGGTTGACCCCAAGCCTGGGCTTTTTCACTTCAATCTGACTCTGTCTCTTCAAAGGGTTGAGGAATTTTTTTCTGGCTCTGGGTCATATACACTGCTCAAAAAAATAAAGGGAACACTTAAACAACAGAATATAATGCCAAGTAAGTAAAACTTCTGTGAAATCAAACTGTACCCTTAAGGTACCGTCACACATAGCGACGCTGCAGCGATACCGACAACGATCCGGATCGCTGCAGCGTCGCTGTTTGGTCGCTGGAGAGCTGTCACACAGACAGCTCTCCAGCGACCAACGATCCCGAGGTCCCCGGTAACCAGGGTAAACATCGGGTAACTAAGCGCAGGGCCGCGCTTAGTAACCCGATGTTTACCCTGGTTACCATCCTAAAAAGTAAAAAAACAAACGCTACATACTTACCTACCGCTGTCTGTCCTCGGCGCTCTGCTTCTCTGGTCTGGCTGTGAGCGCCGGGCAGCCAGAAAGCAGAGCGGTGACGTCACCGCTCTGCTTTCCGGCTGACCGACGCTCACAGCCAGAGCAGGAGGAGAGCAGAGCACAGCGCTGGAGGACAGACGGCTGTAGGTAAGTATGTAGTGTTTGTTTTTTTACTTTTAGGATGGTAACCAGGGTAAACATCGGGTTACTAAGTGCGGCCCTGCGCTTAGTTACCCGATGTTTACCCTGGTTACCAGCAAAGACATCGCTGAATCGGTGTCACACACGCCCATTCAGCGATGTCTGCGGGGAGTCCAGCGACGAAATAAAGTTCTGGACTTTCTTCCCCGACCAGCGATCTCCCAGCAGGGGCCTGATCGCTGCTGCCTGTCACACTGGACGATATCGCTAGCGAGGACGCTGCAACGTCACGGATCGCTAGCGATATCGTCTAGTGTGACGGTACCTTTAGGAAGCAACACTGTTTGACAATCAATTTCACATGCTGTTGTGCAAATAGAATAGACAACAGATGGAAATTATTGGCAATTATCAAGACACACTCAATGAAGGAATGGTTCTGCAGGTGGGGACCACAGACCACATCTCAGTACCGATGCTTTCTGGCTGATGTTTTGATCACTTTTGAAAGTTGGTTGTGCTTTTACACTCGTGGTAGCATAAGACAGACTCTACAACCCACTCAAGTGGCTCAGGTAGTGTAGCTCATCCATAATGGCACATTAATGCGAGTTGTGGCAAGAAGGTTTGCTGTGTCTGTCAGCGTAGTGTCCAGAGGCTAGAGGTACTACCAGGAGACAGGCTGTTACACTAGGAGACATTTAGGGGGCCATAGGAGGGCAACAACCCAGCAGCAGGACCGCTACCTCAGCCTTCGTGCAAGGAGGAACAGGAGGAGCACTGCCAGAGTGCTGCAAAATGACCTCCAGCAGGCCACAAATGTGCATGTGTCTGTACAAATGGTAAGAAACCAACTCCATGAGGATGGTCTGAGTTCCCAATGTCCACAGATGGAGGTTGTGCTCACAGCCCAACACCGTGCAGGATGCTTGGCATTTGCCACAGAACACCTGGATTGGAAAATTTGTCACTGGCACCCTGTGCTCTTCACAGATGAAAGCAGGTTCACATTGAGCACATGTGACAGACGTGACAGAGTCTGGACACGCCATGGAAAGCGATCTTCTGTTAGCAACATCCTTCAGTATGACCAGTTTGGCAGTGGGTCAGTAATGGTGTGAGGTGGCATTTCTTTGGAGGTCCGCACAGCCCTCCATGTGCTTGCCAGAAGTAGCCTGACTGCCATTAGGTACCGAGATGAGTTCCTCAGATGCCTTATGAAACCATATGTTGGTGTGGTTGGCCCTGGGTTCCTCCTAATGCAGGACAATGCCATACCTCATGTGGCTGGAGTGTGTCAGCAGTTCCTGCAAGATGAAGGCATTGAAGCTGTGGAGTGACCCACCCATTCCCCAGACCTGAATCCGATTTAACACATCTGGGACATCATGTCTCGCACCATCCACCAACATCACGTTGCACCACAGACTGTCCAGAAGTTGATGGATGCTTTAGTCCAGGTCTGGGAGGAGATCCCTCAGGAGACCATCCGCCGCCTCATCAGGAGCATGCCCAGGCATTGTAGGTAGGTGATACAGGCACGTGAAGGCCACACACACTACTGAGCATCATTTCATTGTCTTGAGGCATTTCCACTGAAGTTGAATCCGCCTGTAATTTCATTTTCCACTTTGATTTTGAGCATCATTCCAACTCCTGACCTCCGTGGATATTAATTGTGATTTACATTTATAACTTTTAGGGTTTTTATTCTCAACACATTCCACTTTGTAATGAATAAAGATTTAAAACTGGATAATTTCTTTCAGTGATATCTAGGACGTGGGATTTTATTGTTCCCTTTATTTTTTTGAGCAGTGTATATAACGACCCTGACCACATCTCTCTGGCAGAATGTACACCATGTCAGCTTTGGCAAGGAGTCCGACCAGGGGAGGAATATTGTTCTGAGTTGCATAGGTTTTCTATAGATACCAAGTAGAATTAACCAATACTTCATAGCCAGCTATGTCAGGGGCTTTCAGTGAGGGTAAAGGATGCCTTTGCCCTGTATGAGACCCCTGTTACTCTGGAGGCGGCCATATCTCTGGCTATCCATGTCAACCGCCATCTTCTACAGAGAAGTAGAGTAAAACCTCAATTTTCAGGAGGTCCAGGGTCAAGGGAACAGAGGGCAGAGTCAACAGAGAAACCCATGCAGTTGGGGAGGACAGCTAATTTTAATGGTCCTACTACAGTTTGGGTAAAGGGGAAATGTGGTTTTCTGTGTTGGGGAGAGTAATTTTGTGAATACCTTTAATTCCCTACATAATCGCAAACAGCTGCCAGGAAACTAAGGAGTCTGGGTTGTGGAAAGGTATATCCTGGGTATATATAATTCCTCTGTGGGTAGATCTCAATTTTTTTTGCTGGCTGAGATTCATCTTTGCAAAAATAAGTTGATTATATCAGCCTTTCTGGACAGCTGGGCAAGGGTTTAATCTGATTTATGCACAATTCGTCCAGGACCAGGATCTCAAGCTACATATACAGTCTAGACTTATACCCATGAATGCCATTGACTCTGCATCTTTAAGCCAGAAGTATGTTGCTCAAGTCATCTGTGGGATACAACTGCAGGTAGTGGCCATGCACTCGGAATTCATTGATTGCAATGTGCTAGAAGGCTTGCCCTCTCCTGTGGTTCTTGGACTACCTTGGCTTACACTGCACAATCCTGTAGTGGACTGACAGGCTTGTGAGATGGTAAGGTGGAGAAAGTACTGTTGTGAACACTTCTTGGGCACCCAGCTAGCCAGGGTGGATACCCAGTCTCTGCCAGAATACCTGTCTGACTTTGGGGATGTGTTTTCAGAACAGGAGTGTTAAGAATTCATTCCTCTTCATTCTGATGATTGCCCCAATAATATTATTGCTGAGGTCAAGTGGCCTAAGAGCAGGTTATATCATATTTCTGGTCTGGAGAGGCAGGCCATGAAGGACTATATCACAGAAAGTCTGGCAAAGGGACATATGAGACCTTCCTCATCTTCCGTTGCAGCTGTTTTTTTCTTTGCTAAGAAAAAAGATGGGGGTCTACGACCCTTTCTAGATTTCTGCAAACTTAATCGGATCATGGTTCAGAACAAAATGATTTTCTCAGCTGGACCTCAGGGGGGCATTTAATCTCATTCGAATTAAGGAAGGGGATGAATGGAAGGCAGCCTTTAGCACACCTCAAGGATACTATGAAAATCTCATGATGCCATTTGGGTTGACAAATGCTTCCGCTGTCTTTCAGCACTTTGTAAATCACATTTTAGTCTCCTGGCAGGTAGATTTGTAGTGTTCTATCTTGATGACGTATTGATTTATTCATCTGACCTTGAGTCACATCATGTACATGTCAGGTAGTTCTTACAGAAACTCAGAAACAATAAAGTATTTGTGAAACCAGATAATTGTATGATCTCGGCTCAGGAGATCCCTTTTTTGGGTTATTTCTCATCATTCATCAGTTTTTGCATGGACCCGTTGAAAATCCAGGCAGTACTGGATTGGGATCGTTCTGAGGACTTAAAAGCTCTGCAAAGGTTTTTAGGTTTTGCCATCTATTACCATAAGTTCAACAAAAACTTTTAGGCAGTGGCAAACCTCTGTTGGATAAGACCAGCTAAAGCATGTACTTTTCCAAATGGTCCAATCTGGCCAGTGAGTCATTTGATACCTTAAAAAAAGTTTTGCTTCTTTGATGATTCTTTTACAGCCTGACAATACTCAGACATTCATTGTAGAGGTTGACGAGTCTTAAGTGGGGTTGTGGGCTGTATTTTTGCAGGGCGCATCTCCATGTAAATGGCGTTTGTTTGCATATTTTAAAAAAAAATCTGTCATCCGCTGAGAAAAACTATTACATTGGTAATAGGAAACTCTTGGCCATAATCTGGGCATTTGAAGAGTTGCAACTAGTGTTGAGCATTCCGATAATGCAAATATCGGGTATCGGCCGATATTCGCTGTATCGGAATTCCGATACTGAGTTTTGATATTTTTGTGATATCGGATACCGGAATCGGAAGTTCCCATAGTGCAATGATGCACTATAATGGAGTGTGGGTGGTGCTTGGGCGGAGACTGCATGTGAGTGTGCGGGCAGGGTCTGTGCGTGACCGTGGGGGTCTGTGCATGCCTTCCGGGGCTCTGTGCGGCTTGCCGGGTCTCTGTGCAGGCTTGCCGTAGCTCTGTGCAGCTTGCGGGGGCTCTGTGCGGGCTTGCCGGGGCTCTGTGCAGCTTGAGAGGGCTCTTTGCGGGTTTGCCGGGGCTCTGTGCGGGGTTGCCGGGGCTCTGTGCGGGCTTGCCGGGGCTCTGTGTGGCTTGCGGGGCCTCTGTGTGGGCTTGCTGGGGCTGTGTGCGGGCTTGCTGGGGGTTTGTGCGGCTTGCGGGGGCTCTGTGCGGGCTTTCCGGGGCTCTGTGCGTGCTTGCCGGGGCTCTGTGCGGCTTGCAGGGGCTCTGTGCGAGCTTGCCGGGGCTCTGTGTGGCTTGCCGGGGCTCTATGCGGCTTGCCGGGGCTCTGTGCGTGCTTGCCGGGGCTCTGTGTGGCTTGCCGGGGCTGTGTGCGGGCTTGCCGGGGCTCTGTGCGGCTTGTGGGGGCTCTGTGCGGGCTTGCCGGGGCTCTGTGCGGGCTTGCCAGGGCTCTTTGCGGCTTGCCGGGGCTCTGTGCGTGCTTGCCGGGGCTCTGTGTGGCTTGCCGGGGCTGTGTGCGGGCTTGCCGGGGCTCTGTGCGGCTTGTGGGGGCCCTGTGCGGGCTTGCCGGGGCTCTGTGCGGGCTTGCCGGGGCTCTGTGCAGGCTTGCCTGGGCTCTGTGTGGCTTGCGGGGGCTCTGTGCGGGATTGCCGGGGCTCTGTGCGGGCTTGCCGGGGCCCGCCCACACTCTTCTCCTCCGGAACAGGATGTAGAAGGACAGAAAGGGCTTATTTACATTCTAAAATATTTGTGTCCCATTGACTTGCATTGGTATCGGGTATCGGTATCGGCGATATCCGATATTTTTTGGATATTGTCCGATCCAATCCAATACCGATACTTCTTGATATCGGAAGGTATCGCTCAACACTAGTTGCAACACTTTTTGGAAGGGGCAGTAAATGCGGTCTTGATAATTACTAGGGATGAGAGAACAGCTTCTAATAAGTACTTATCTGAATAGCTATAGTGCTTACCGGACAGCTGCATCGGGAACCTGGATACCTGGAGCGCTCCCGATAAATAGCTTTCCGGCGCTGCAGCTGCATGTGTCACAGCTGTGTGACAGTCACAACACATGCATGGAGAGCCTGTTTATTGGGTTCATTGGGATTCAGAAAGTTTGGGTTATTTACTTACCTCTAGCTAAATTTGCTGTGAATAACCACTTCCATGAGTCTACTGGTAAGTTCCCATTCTTAAAGACATATGGATTTCATCCTAAATTCTACTTTTTCAATAGGAATCGATCTTCAGGAGCACCTGAAGAGGAACGAAGCGGAATGGTTTTCTTCATCTATTACATCAGTGTGACAAGGAGTTTTGACAATTTAAAGAAGATGAAGTCCCAATATAGGAGTGTGGTGGATTAAAGATGTTTAGTGGGTCCTGATCTGTGTGTGATAATTTGGTGTTGTCCTTAGGTTGAAGGTTCCTTCTTGGAAAATGGAACCAAGGTTTATTGGTTCCTATAAAATTGTCACCGTCGTCAATCCTGTAGCATTTTGCCTTGCTTTTCCACCCACTTTTAGGATTAATGACACGTTTCACTGATCTCTACTCAAAAAATACATTGCGCCCTCTCAATCATCCCCACCATGGCCTTCCATGGTCATTGTTGATGGGTATCTGGAATTTCAGATAGCAAAGATTATCGATTCTCGCTTGGTTCAGTAACTGGTACACAGGAAGGCCTTCGCTCCTGAAGAGAATATGTGGGTATTAGCATTTGAAATTCATAAAATCAGATTGGTCCTGTCTTTTCACACAAAACACCCTGATAAACCCACCTGTGAGGTTCCTGAGGTCCTTCATTAGAAGAGAGGGTAGTCTCACAGGTATATCGCAACAGAGCGGAGCCAGAAGTCCGCAGTGTCTGGTTTCACATACTCCTGCACTGGTTAGAAGTACTTCACCATCGCATTAAACATTGCAGGTTTTTACCTTGCTTGTAGAGCAAGGGTTAATCTGTTCTGTTGAAGCTCCTGGAACTTTCCTACTTGGATTGTCTCAGTGGTTCAATGTTAGCCACTCCCCTCTGCTATATGTTTGCCTCTAGCACTTATGGATTGCAAACGTTTTTTCTTACTGACTAGTATGGAATTGGAGGTTTAGTTCGTAGTTAGAAATGGTGCTTGGAGATTGTTCAGGAGATTGTTGCTTGGAGTTTTGTCTGTGTGCACATTCTCATCCTCTTCTATTTGGCTTTTCTTTCCTCTAACTCCCCTGTGTACCTCTCTATTGTTTGGTGAGTGTACTTTGTATGGTTGGTATTTTCAATTATCCCTGTACATATTCCCTTGTTTGTCTGGTTAGTATGCTCCTATCATTTCAGCTACCCACTACCCTGGGTAGTGGAGAGTACAGATCAGGGTAGGTATAGGAGCATAGCAAGGAAGGTGAACCCAGCATCTCCACCTTCAAGCGTTATCCAAATGACAGGGATAGACCAAGGTGCCCCTAGATCTAGGGACCTGGTAAGTGCCCAAAGTCCCAACACCTGCGTACTAATAGGTATGTGACAGAATAAATTGATCTGTGAAACACTGCAGTAACAGCACCTCAATAACATTTTTTTAATCTTTACTCACTGCAATTGCAAGCCAAGATAGATGTATATTTATAAAAAATCACAAAGCTCCTGAGTACTTAAGTTTCAAAACAACTGTCTATCTTATAAAACGTGTGTGTTTAAAATTAGTTTAGACCCACACATGCCACCCGAATACTGGGAACTTTTGCAAGTTGCATTCTTGGGATACAAAACTTAAAACTTTTAAGTACTGGACATGCAATTTTTTTTCATAAATCTTTTATACAATAAACATATTTATTTTTTGTTATGTTTTTAATAGTCTCATTTATAAACCGTATACCCCACAACCATATAGCATGCTGTTGCCGTATTTTTGTTTCCAGGAGTGAACCTCTGTGTACCTACTTAGAAATGTAGCATTTTGGGTGAGGTTGCATTTTTGTTTAAGAAGGAAGAAATTTAAAAGTAAAATAAGAAAATGAAAAAATATATTAAGTTTCTGACTGTCAAATTTAACAACCTTTCTCTCCAGAGCAATACTGCTGGCTGTTGCTACAAATTGCATACCATGAATGTACCTAACAAACACCTCACAATTTTACTGTGGGCTGTTGCTGGAATTTCTTGCTGTGTTCCTACCTCTTGCAATTTTCTGTTACTTTTTCCTTTTTTGGGCTTTAGGAATTAATCTGCTTTAACCACATCAACAGAGACAATTTTGACCTCAATGTCCGAGTCCCACTTTTAAAATGTGACATGTCATTTTATGTGGTAAAAATTCTGGAATGCTTCAGCATTCAGAGTCTTTTCTATTTTTTCACACATTGTACTTTATGTTAGCGGTACATTTAGGTCGATATATTTTGCAATTTTTTTATGAAAATATCTGAAATTTGCGAAAATTAAAAATACTTATATACTTAGGCCATAAAGTCATACCACACATAATAGTCCAATGTGTCTACATTACATTAGCACAATTAGCATTACATTAGCACAATTTTGAATGGTCCTTTTTACTGCTTTAGGATGTTAGTAAGTTTAGAATTTAATAGCAAATTTGTATTTTTTTTCAAGGAAATTTACAAATCCAATTTTTTTACTGTTCCATTTAGATTTGAAGTGTCTCTAAAAGAATATATCTTAATAACCAACCAGAAGTTATTAAATTTTAATACTTGCGCCCCCAAATCATTCAAAACTGCTATCGGAACATTTCTTCAATTTTACATTCAGGCAAATTGGAATAAAAAAAATGAAAAAATAAATTTCACTAGAATATTGTTTCAGACTCAAATTTTATTTCCAAAAGAGGTAATAGGAGAAAATAGATGAGTCAGTTTACTAAACAATTTTTATTGAACATGAGAATATCTTATATATGATAAAATGCTTCTGTTTGGCCACATGGCATGGCTCTGAAGGGAATAAGTGCTATTAGATTCTTGAAGCACAAATTTGACTACAATTGATTGTAGATGCCGTTTCACATTTGCATAGTTTCTTAAGTGGTAAAACAGCATAAAACTCCATAAGTGTCCCCAATTTGAAGGCAGGACTTCTCAAAAAATTTATATAAGGAATTTTTGGCCATTTTCTACACAGAGGTGCTTTACAAAATCTTTTTATATTTGGACATAAAACCAAAAATAAATAATGTGCTTTTCCTGTGAAATGTTATTTTAGTCCTAAATTTGTAATTTTCATAAGGGGTAACCGAAACAAATGGACCCCATAATTTTTAAACAATTTTTTCCAAACATGATGATACACCATGTGTGGTCAAAAAGTACTGTTTAGGCACATAGCAGAGCTCAGAAAGGTTGGAATTCTGTAAATTGTGGATGCCAAATTTTGTTTGCACAGCCCCTGATGCCGGTTGTACAGAAATACACCATACATGTTGATTCCATAGGTGCTTTGCAAAACTTTGCTACATTTTGATTTGAAAATGGGAGATCACTTTTTTCCTGTAAAATGTAACTTTAGCCTCAAATTCATAATTTTCACAAGTTGTAATACACAGTTTGCTACACAATTTCTCCTTATGTGTTCAGAAAGTAATGTTTGGACAAATTGCAGGGATCAGAAAGAAAAAAGTGTTATTTCATTTTTAACATGAAAATTTTACTGAAATAGCAGTCTTTCCCACAATTGACCACATTTTGGAAACAAGAGCAATCATGAAGTTCATCTAAGGATGTGTTGCTCATTTTTAATCTAAAAGTGTTTATAGAACTTTATGTAATTAGGATTTGAAAAGAAAAAAAATAAATCCAAGTATGTTGATTCAACCCCAAAGTTGTAATTTTCACAAAAAGAAAGCAAAGAAAATGGACTCTATAATTTTCTATATACTCCATATGTTGTAGGAAATTAATATTTGTTGAGATAGCAGTTCTCGGATGGAAAAGTTTAATTTTTCTGATTTGATGATGTACAATTACAAATTGTATTATGGTACCGTGTTAGCCAGAAAAATCGATGTGAATATTTTTCTGCCCAATGATGACAGAAGTATTCTAGGAGTGATACCTTTATTGGCTAACCAGAAAATAATATGTTTGCAAGCTTGCAGAGCACAGTGGCTCCTTCTTCAGGCAAGATTACAAATTGATTAATAAGAAACAGGCACATTTAAGGAATAGTACAGGAGGACATTTGTTAGGGGGTGGGAAGTGTGATGAGTCCACAGATAAGCCAAGGTAATCAAATTAGGCATTTTCTTACAAATGGAGAGGCAGCGGGAATAATGTTCTTACTTATATGGAGTCTGTCTGGTGGTGGTGTCAATTGTATCCATGTAGTGACTCATAAATCCAGGTGTTAAATTGAGTCCTAGTGTCAATGAATTAAACATCTTCATTAGTTTGTATTCCCAAATTTTTCTTGGGAAAATTTGGACCACAGGGAAAGAAAAATTTGGGAATACAAACTAATGAAGATGTTTAATTCGTTGACACTAGGACTCAATGTAACACCTGGATTTATGAGTCACTACATGGATACAATTGACACTTCCACCAGATGGACTCCAGATCACTAAAGGTACCGTCACACTTAGCGATGCTGCAGCGATACCGACGACGATCCGGATCGCTGCAGCGTCGCTGTTTGGTCGCTGGAGAGCTGTCACACAGACACCTCTCCAGCGACCAACGATGCCGGTAACCAGGGTAAACATCGGGTAACTAAGCGCAGGGCCACGCTTAGTAACCCGATGTTTACCCTAGTTACCATCCTAAAAGTAAAAAAAAACAAACACTACATACTTACCTACAGCCGTCTGTCCTCCAGCGCTGTGCTCTGCACTCCTCCTGTACTGTCTGTGTGAGCACAGCGGCCGGAAAGCAGAGCGGTGACATCACCGCTCTGCTTTCCGGCTGACCGACGCTCACAGCCAGTACAGGAGGAGTGCAGAGCACAGCGCTGGAGGACAGACGGCTGTAGGTAAGTATGTAGTGTTTTTTTTTTTTTACTTTTAGGATGGTAACCAGGGTAAACATCGGGTTACTAAGCGCAGCCCTGCGCTTAGTTACCCGATGTTTACCCTGGTTACCAGTGAAGACATCGCTGAATCGGTGTCACACACGCCGATCCAGCGATGTCTACGGGGAGTCCAGCGACCAAATAAAGTTCTGGACTTTCTTCCCCGACCAGCGACAGCACAGCAGGGGCCTGATCGCTGCTGCCTGTCACACTGGACGATATCGCTAGCGAGGACGCTGCAACGTCACGGATCGCTAGCGATATCGTCTAGTGTGACGGTACCTTAAGAACATTATTCCCACTGACTGCCTCTCCATTTGTAAGAAAATGCCTAATTTGATTACCTTGGCTTATCTATGGACTCATCACACTTCCCAACCCCTAACAAATGTCCTCCTGTAGTATTCTTTAAATGTGCTTGTTTCTTATTAATCTATTTGTAATCCTGCCTGAAGAAGGAGCCACTGTGCTCTGAAAGCTTGCAAATATAATATTTTCTGGTTAGCCAATAAAGGTATCACTCCTAGAATACTTCTGTCATCATTGGGCAGAAAAATATTCACATCAATTTTTCTGATTTGAAATTTTGGATGAAATGTTGCATTTGCAGAGCCTCGGAGGTGACCCATTAGGGAAACTAAACCCTACAAGGAAATCATACATTACAGACAAAAAATTTGGACACACCTTCGCATTTAAAGATTTTTCTGTATTTTCATGTCTATGAAAATTGTACATTCACACTGAAGGCATCAAAAGTATGAACTAACACATGTGGAATTATATACTTAACAAAAAGTGTGAAACAACTGAAAATATGTCTTATATTCTAGGTTCTTTGAAGTAGCCACCTTTTCCTTTGATGACTGCTTTGCGCACTCTTGGCATTCTCTTGATGAGCTTCTAGAGATAGTCACCGGGAATAGTTTTCACTTCACAGGTGTGCCCTGTCTGTTTTGATTAGTAGGATTCTTGAATTATAAATGGGATTGGGACCATCAGTTGTGTTGTGCAGAAGTCTGGTGGATACACAACTGATAGTCCTACTGAATAGACTGTTAGAATTTGTTTTATGGCAAGAAAAAAGCAGCTAAGTAAAATATAAGTAAAATGTTAAGTTTACATTTATCCTGAGATCGACACTGAGTATTTACATCAGAAATTACTTCTAAATTCCCCAAAGCAAGATTGACATGAAACCCTTAATGGATCCATTCACTACAATGATGCAGATGGAGTCTCTTTTGACCCCTCTGTTCTCTTAATGTCCCACTTTTTAACACACAAAAGTATGGATGAATACAGTTGTGTGCATGTGTCAAATTATGGGATTCCACCAGGACATAAGCCAGCAAAGTTCTAAGTAACTCCTTTATGCTTCATTACAGCGAATGGTTTTTTCAGGGGGTTTCATCTAAATTGTGTTTTATGGGGATTAACACAGAAACCCTGACATGAGCACTCAACATACTGCACTGAATGAATGAGATCTGAGCCTTATTCTGATTTTTGAGAGTCAGAATACACAAATAAACGACAGTTTAAGAATTTGTTAATGGTTTATTTCTCATGTTAGTGTGGTTGAAATGATACAAGATTTGTATTGCTTTTTTACTACTTTCCGGTAATAAACATGTTTAATTTTATTAAAAAAATGTTTCTCATCTCCAAATTCTGAGACCTATAACTTTTCTATTTTTAGCTTATAGAAGTGTGTTGCAGCTAAATTTCTGTGGGCCGAGTTGGACTTTTTATTGGTACCATTTTTGAGTACATAATATTTTTTCATTGCTTTTGATTCAGATTTTTTAGATCAAAATCAACAAAAATAGCAGTTCAGTTATTTTCATATATTTTATATACAGTAAAACAATTGATAAAATAGTTTTGTTATTTGGGTCAGCATGATTATAGTGGTACACTGATTTATGTTGTTTTTTCGTGATTTGCCACTTTTTGCACACTATGAACTATATTTGACAAAAATCAAATTTATCTTTTTCACTCCCATATTCTGAGAGCTATAACTTTTTTATCTTTTTATCAACAGAGCAATGCAACATTTTGTCTCATTTTTAATACTTTTTGTGTGTGTCAATGTGATGGAAAAGTTATATTTTTGCTCTGCTTTTTGCAAATTTTTGCCATATGCTATAATATTGTAACAGGTTTTTTTTAGCTGGGGTTGTTATGAATGTGGCAATATCAATTATATATGCAGTTTATTTTTTCTTTTTGTTTTTACAGAAAAGTTGCGTTTTAGTAGAATAACAGCCTTCCATGTTTTTTTTTGCAATTTTTTAAATTTTACTGAAAATTTCTCTTTGTTCTTTACTTTGTCTCACTATGTAACATAAATATTTTTTTACTCTGATCTTTGCTTTCATACACTGCAGTGCATGACAACTGTTAAAATTATGTATGGGAGCTGCGTCTAAGCAAGTACTGAGTTGCTTTTAAGAAAAAATTAATAGGAATGAGTGAACCTGAACTGTAAAGTTTGGGGTTTGTACCTTATACCTGGTGTCTAGTATGAACCCCAAACATGGACTTTTAACCAGAAGGCTGGTTTAATGTTCAGATATCGAATAAAGTTTCTTGAAAGGCAGCCAATCAACAAGCTTTTATCCTGTGGGCATTTCTGTAGCTATCACAGCCAGGTAAAATATTGGCATAGCTACGATTGGCCAGCCCACAATGTGAGCCGGATTGTATAAATCCCGGATCATGCTTGCCGTTGCCATTCTGCTTTGCTAAGTGTAGAGACAGGACTCAGCTGGGGTGAGGCACAGTATTTGGTTTTGTGTTGTCAAAAAAGCCTCTCTGTGTACTCTGCACCGTATCTGTGAGTCACCTGCCTACACAAATGTTTCCTACTCTGCACCTGTGTCTGCCAGGGTAGTGTGCCTAACCAATTTTTTCTCCTCGGCACCTGTGTCTGTGGGAGTAGTGTGCCTAACCAATTTTTTATACTCTGCATCCATGTCTGTGGGAGTAGTGTGCATAACCAATTTTTTATTCTCTGCACACGTGTCTGTGGAAAGAGTGTGCCTAACCAATATTTTATATTCTGCACCTGTGTCTGTAAGAGTAGTATTCCTAAAACCAATTTTTTTCTACTCTGCACCAATGTCTGTGCTAGCAGCATGCCTACAAACATTTTTTTTCTACTCTGCGTCCATGTCTTTGGGAGTAATGTACCTAACCAATTTTTTTAATCTACACCAGTGTCAATGGGAGTAGTGTGCCTAAGTATTTTTTTTATACTCTTCATCCGTGTCTGTGGGAGTAGTGTATGTAAAAACAAATTGTTCTTCTCTGCACCTCTGTCTGTTGGAGTGGTGTGCATAAATACAAATTTTTCTACTCTACACCTATATCTGTGGGAATAATGTGCATAAAAACAAATTATTCTTCTCTGCTGCTGTGTCTGTGGGGGAAGTGTGGTTAAAAACAAATTGTTCTACTCTGCACCTGTGCCTGAAGGTGTAGTGTGCTTATAAAAATATTTCTACTCTCTACACATGTCTGTGGAAAAAGCACTTCAAAATCTGAGGACAGCATGAAAGTGGAAAAATGGACACAGCGATGGTGCTGTTGGTGTAGCTGAAGCTGTTTGTGGTGGTGGTGCAGCTGCAGGAAGAGGACATGGTTGTTCTGTGCCTGCTATGTGTTCAAATGTAACACCTTCCTCTGGTCCACACAGGTGACTGGTTGTTCTGTGTCATTTCATTTTGTACGGCCAATTACTGATACATGAATAGTGAGGCCAGAACATGTTGAGGTCGTGTTAGAAAAGATAGCTAAGAGTGCCTCCAGTTCCTTCATATTATTTTCCACAGAGTCCCTTGCAGAAAACACAGAGTTAACACCTGAGGAGTGGACCATGGTGATCCAGCTTCCTCTTTACTCACTTGTAAATAAGAAAGCAGTCTGAGCCCTAAGTCATGCAGCAGTTACGTCTGCCTTTTGGTAAGTCTGCTGGCTCATGTTCCGTGGCGCATGTACCTTGCCCTGCCCCACAAGTGGAAGATATTGAGTGCACTGATGCACAAACACATGTTGGGTTGGAGGATGAGTACATGAGAGGGCTAGTGCATACTTTCAATGGACCACCACAGCACATCTCATAATATGAAGAAACACATTTGACAACTGCTGGGTTTTTTTTCGGTGTGTAGACTGGCAAGAAAGATGGGTAGTGTGGCAAGTACACTTGCTGAGATCCGAGGTGCTGAGGTGCTGATGAAGTGGGATGGCAATCCCTGTAGTAGAGTAATGTTCAATCACCGCACATTCTTGATAGATGCTTGTGAGGACTTTATTGTAGATAACAAAATAAAGCAATAACACAATTCATGAATAAGGAATTGATGCAGGAATAGAGAAAATGGTGAGAGGGCAAGAACATAAAGTTTCGATCCTCATAGGGTCTTATTTATATAGTCACTGTTGGCAAGGTTCACTGAATGGTATAAAGGATATTCTGCTTGCAAAAGGACACCTGGGTGCATGGTAGGTCCGGCGCACCTGCGCCTTGGATTGTAGGCTCTAGAAGGGGCTGAAGTGGAATTCAACCTGGTTACGTAAGAGTATCCATTATTCAAGTGCTTCAATCACCAGTCCCAGAGACTTGGAAATAAATAATGCTCTCATATCTGAAGCTGAACCCACATAGGTTGACAGCCTATTAAAATGTCAAAGTGATAAGAGGAAAAGCAAGGAGACTTTGGGAAAATCAATCTCTCTATTGTGGCAATTCTGACCACTTTCTCATCAATTGTTCTTCTCGATTTCATAAAGCTGTGGCAGTTGTAGTGAATCCCAAAGTTTCTGATAAAGAATCAGTTTTGTCTGAACTAGCCATTCAATTCCCTCTATTTCACCCAGCATTAGTGTTGAGCGATACCTTCCGATATCGGAAAGTATCGGTATCGGATAGGATCGGCCGATATTCAAAAAATATCGGATATCGCCGATACCGATACCCGATCCCAATGCAAGTCAATGGGACCAAAATATCGGAATTAAAATAAACCCTTTCTTTCCTTGTAGGTTCATTCTACATGAAGGAAAACAACTAAGAATAATGCAGGATGTATTTGGGGAGGTGGCGGAGACATTAAAGTCATAGAGGTTTAGCCCAATCAAATAGAATAGCATGCTTTTTTTTTTTTTTTTAAAGACGTTCGGAGTGACAAAGATATTGACTATGTAAAATTTTTTTTTATTTTGTCAGATATTGATGTTTCACTATTCCACGACATTCCCCTTTTTTTTTTTTACTTTTCCCACACTTTCATCTTCATCATCATCAGCATCTTTGACATCAACTTCTTCTTCACCTTATTCATCTTCTTCTTCATCCTTTACTTTTTTTTTTTTTTTATTACATTCTTCATATTAATTTTATTCAACTATTATTATTCTTCCTATTCTACATATTCATTTTATTCAACTGTATTATTCTTCCTATTCTACTTCTTCATCATATTCTCATTTGTGACAGGCATTCCCGTAGTTGTTATCTATAAAAGTTGGAAGATTACACCTTCCGTTCTGCCAGTCACAAAAGTTACATTTGTCCGCGTTCAGTTTGGCCTGCAGCATCAGGCTTTATCCAGGGGCACCACGAGGAGGAACGGACTCACCCCCATACACTGCTTAGTCTTCTTCTGCATATAATTGAGATAATATCTTTTGCTCTGATATTAAGTGTTATGCTTAATGTTCTTCAGCTCTTTGTTCTGCAGCCTCTTGTTCTTCTGCTTCTCGGTCTTCCATGTCGTCGTCTCCAGTGTCGTCATCTCCGCCGTCGTCGTCTCCGCCGTCGTCATCTCCGCCGTCGTCGTCTCCGCCGTCGTCGTCGTCGTCATCGGGGTGGTCTTCCGGGTTGTCGTCGTCGTCGTCATCATCGGGGTGGTCTTCCGGGTCGTCGGCTTTAGGGTCTTCAACTTGGAAATGTAGCAGAAGGTACAAGAAGGCTGAGAAAATGCCAAGAACCTGATGATGGAACTGGAACTCGGATGGCTACCCGAAGGTTCAAGAGCCTATGGAACTACCGAGGACCAGCTGACGTTACTGGAACCTGGTTACTAAGCAGGAGGTACCCGTGCTAAAAAGCACTACCAAGGACCGCCTGACGTTGGCGGAACTCGGATACCCAGAAGGAGGCACCTAAGCCAAAGGCTCTGCCCGGAACCAGCTGACGGTACTGGAACCAGGATGGGGAGCAGAAGGTACAAGAGCAAAAGACACTGCCGAGAACCAGCTGACGGTACTGGAACCCGGATGGGTAGCCGAAGGTCCAAGAGCCAATGGAACTACCGAGGACCAGCTGACGTTACTGGAACCCGGTTACTAAGCAGGAGGTACCCGTGCCTGAAAGCACTACCAAGGACCAACTGACGTTGGTGGAACTTGGATACCCAGAAGGAGGCACCTAAGCCAAAGGGTCTGCCCGGAACCAGCTGACGGTACTGGAACCAGGATGGGGAGCAGAAGGTACAAGAGCAAAAGACACTGCCGAGAACCAGCTGACGGTGCTGGAACCAGGTGGTGGACCCGAAGGCCCACAGGAGAGGAGAGAACAGCTAGGCCGCGAGGCAGCCGCAGTTACCGAACCCCAACAGTCCTACAGGGGGAGCTGGGCCTACTGGCACTACAGAACCAGCCTTGACTACCAGTTCACGCAGCCCACATAGGAAGCTCCTAAACTGGAGGCACCCTGGAGTTGGCTAACCCGACCGCACCACGACGGGGCAAGCATAGGCGTCTCAGTGAGCTTGACACTACCCGGAAACAGCTGACGGTGCTGGAACCAGGTTTGGCACAAGGGAGTACCTGTGACAAAAACACTGCCGAGAACCAGCTGGCGGTGCTGGAACCCAGATGCGTTGCCCCAGTGTGCAAGAGCCAATGGCACGACCGAGGACCAGCTGACGGTGCTGGAACCCGGTTACTAAGCTGTAGGTGCCCGCGCTTAAAAGCACTACCAAGGACCGCCTGACGTTGGCGGAACTCGGATACCCAGGAGGAGGCACCTAAGCCAAAGGCTCGGCCCGGAACCAGCTGACGGTGCTGGAACCAGGTGGTGGACCCCAAGGCCCACAGGAGAGGAGAGAACAGCTAGGCCGCGAGGCAGCCGCAGTTACCGAACCCCAACAGTCCTACAGGGGGAGCAGGGCCTACTGGCACTACAGAACCAGCCTTGACTACCAGTTCACGCAGCCCACATAGGAAGCTCCTAAACTGGAGGCACCCTGGAGTTGGCTAACCCGACCGCACCACGACGGGGCAAGCATAGGCGTCTCAGTGAGCTTGACACTACCCGGAAACAGCTGACGGTGCTGAAACCAGGTTTGGCACGAGGGAGTACCTGTGACAAAAACACTGCCGAGAACCAGCTGGCGGTGCTGGAACCCAGATGCGTTGCCCCAGTTTGCTAGAGCCAATGGCACGACCGAGGACCAGCTGACGGTGCTGGAACCCGGTTAGTAAGCTGTAGGTGCCCGCGCTTAATAGCATTACCAAGGACCGCCTGACGTTGGCGGAACTCGGATACCCAGGAGGAGGCACCTAAGCCAAAGGCTCGGCCCGGAACCAGCTGACGGTGCTGGAACCAGGTGGTGGACCCCAAGGCCCACAGGAGAGGAGAGAACAGCTAGGCCGCGAGGCAGCCGCAGTTACCGAACCCCAACAGTCCTACAGGGGGAGCCGGGCCTACTGGCACTACAGAACCAGCCTTGACTACCAGTTCACGCAGCTTACATAGGAAGCTCCTAAACTGGAGGCACCCTGGAGTTGGCTAACCCGACCGCACCACGACGGGGCAAGCATAGGCGTCTCAGTGAGCTTGACACTACCCGGAAACAGCTGACGGTGCTGAAACCAGGTTTGGCACGAGGGAGTACCTGTGACAATTACACTGCCGAGAACCAGCTGGCGGTGCTGGAACCCAGATGCGTTGCCCCAGTGTGCAAGAGCCAATGGCACGACCGAGGACCAGCTGACGGTGCTGGAACCTGGTTAGTAAGCTGTAGGTGCCCGCGCTTAAAAGCACTACCAAGGACCGCCTGACGTTGGCGGAACTCGGATACCCAAGAGGAGGCACCTAAGCCAAAGGCTCGGCCCGGAACCAGCTGACGGTGCTGGAACCAGGTGGTGGACCCCAAGGCCCACAGGAGAGGAGAGAACAGCTAGGCCGCGAGGCAGCCGCAGTTACCGAACCCCAACAGTCCTACAGGGGGAGCCGGGCCTACTGGCACTACAGAACCAGCCTTGACTACCAGTTCACGCAGCCCACATAGGAAGCTCCTAAACTGGAGGCACCCTGGAGTTGGCTAACCCGACCTCACCACGACGGGGCAAGCATAGGCGTCTCAGTGAGCTTGACACTACCCGGAAACAGCTGACGGTGCTGAAACCAGGTTTGGCACGAGGGAGTACCTGTGACAAAAACACTGCCGAGAACCAGCTGGCGGTGCTGGAACCCAGATGCGTTGCCCCAGTGTGCAAGAGCCAATGGCACGACCGAGGACCAGCTGACGGTGCTGGAACCCGGTTACTAAGCTGTAGGTGCCCGCGCTTAAAAGCACTACCAAGGACCGCCTGACGTTGGCGGAACTCGGATACCCAGGAGGAGGCACCTAAGCCAAAGGCTCGGCCCGGAACCAGCTGACGGTACTGGAACCAGGATGGGGAGCAGAAGGTACAAGAGCAAAAGACACTGCCGAGAACCAGCTGACGGTGCTGGAACCAGGTGGTGGACCCGAAGGCCCACAGGAGAGGAGAGAACAGCTAGGCCGCGAGGCAGCCGCAGTTACCAAACCCCAACAGTCCTACAGGGGGAGCTGGGCCTACTGGCACTACAGAACCAGCCTTGACTACCAGTTCACGCAGCCCACATAGGAAGCTCCTAAACTGGAGGCACCCTGGAGTTGGCTAACCTGACCTCACCACGACGGGGCAAGCATAGGCGTCTCAGTGAGCTTGACACTACCCGGAAACAGCTGACGGTGCTGAAACCAGGTTTGGCACGAGGGAGTACCTGTGACAAAAACACTGCCGAGAACCAGCTGGTGGTGCTGGAACCCAGATGCGTTGCCCCAGTGTGCAAGAGCCAATGGCACGACCGAGGACCAGCTGACGGTGCTGGAACCCGGTTACTAAGCTGTAGGTGCCCGCGCTTAAAAGCACTACCAAGGACCGCCTGATGTTGGCGGAACTCGGATACCCAGGAGGAGGCACCTAAGCCAAAGGCTCGGCCCGGAACCAGCTGACGGTGCTGGAACCAGGTGGTGGACCCCAAGGCCCACAGGAGAGGAGAGAACAGCTAGGCCGCGAGGCAGCCGCAGTTACCGAACCCCAACAGTCCTACAGGGGGAGCAGGGCCTACTGGCACTACAGAACCAGCCTTGACTACCAGTTCACGCAGCCCACATAGGAAGCTCCTAAACTGGAGGCACCCTGGAGTTGGCTAACCCGACCGCACCACGACGGGGCAAGCATAGGCGTCTCAGTGAGCTTGACACTACCCGGAAACAGCTGACGGTGCTGAAACCAGGTTTGGCACGAGGGAGTACCTGTGACAAAAACACTGCCGAGAACCAGCTGGCGGTGCTGGAACCCAGATGCGTTGCCCCAGTTTGCTAGAGCCAATGGCACGACCGAGGACCAGCTGACGGTGCTGGAACCCGGTTAGTAAGCTGTAGGTGCCCGCGCTTAATAGCATTACCAAGGACCGCCTGACGTTGGCGGAACTCGGATACCCAGGAGGAGGCACCTAAGCCAAAGGCTCGGCCCGGAACCAGCTGACGGTGCTGGAACCAGGTGGTGGACCCCAAGGCCCACAGGAGAGGAGAGAACAGCTAGGCCGCGAGGCAGCCGCAGTTACCGAACCCCAACAGTCCTACAGGGGGAGCAGGGCCTACTGGCACTACAGAACCAGCCTTGACTACCAGTTCACGCAGCCCACATAGGAAGCTCCTAAACTGGAGGCACACTGGAGTTGGCTAAACCGACCGCACCACGACGGGGCAAGCATAGGCGTCTCAGTGAGCTTGACACTACCCGGAAACAGCTGACGGTGCTGGAACCAGGTTTGGCACGAGGGAGTACCTGTGACAAAAACACTGCCGAGAACCAGCTGGCGGTGCTGGAACCCAGATGCGTTGCCCCAGTGTGCAAGAGCCAATGGCACGACCGAGGACCAGCTGACGGTGCTGGAACCCGGTTACTAAGCTGTACGTGCCCGCGCTTAAAAGCACTACCAAGGACCGCCTGACGTTGGCGGAACTCGGATACCCAGGAGGAGGCACCTAAGCCAAAGGCTCGGCCCGGAACCAGCTGACGGTGCTGGAACCAGGTGGTGGACCCCAAGGCCCACAGGAGAGGAGAGAACAGCTAGGCCGCGAGGCAGCCGCAGTTACCGAACCCCAACAGTCCTACAGGGGGAGCCGGGCCTACTGGCACTACAGAACCAGCCTTGACTACCAGTTCACGCAGCTTACATAGGAAGCTCCTAAACTGGAGGCACCCTGGAGTTGGCTAACCCGACCGCACCACGACGGGGCAAGCATAGGCGTCTCAGTGAGCTTGACACTACCCGGAAACAGCTGACGGTGCTGAAACCAGGTTTGGCACGAGGGAGTACCTGTGACAATTACACTGCCGAGAACCAGCTGGCGGTGCTGGAACCCAGATGCGTTGCCCCAGTGTGCAAGAGCCAATGGCACGACCGAGGACCAGCTGACGGTGCTGGAACCTGGTTAGTAAGCTGTAGGTGCCCGCGCTTAAAAGCACTACCAAGGACCGCCTGACGTTGGCGGAACTCGGATACCCAAGAGGAGGCACCTAAGCCAAAGGCTCGGCCCGGAACCAGCTGACGGTGCTGGAACCAGGTGGTGGACCCCAAGGCCCACAGGAGAGGAGAGAACAGCTAGGCCGCGAGGCAGCCGCAGTTACCGAACCCCAACAGTCCTACAGGGGGAGCCGGGCCTACTGGCACTACAGAACCAGCCTTGACTACCAGTTCACGCAGCCCACATAGGAAGCTCCTAAACTGGAGGCACCCTGGAGTTGGCTAACCCGACCTCACCACGACGGGGCAAGCATAGGCGTCTCAGTGAGCTTGACACTACCCGGAAACAGCTGACGGTGCTGAAACCAGGTTTGGCACGAGGGAGTACCTGTGACAAAAACACTGCCGAGAACCAGCTGGCGGTGCTGGAACCCAGATGCGTTGCCCCAGTGTGCAAGAGCCAATGGCACGACCGAGGACCAGCTGACGGTGCTGGAACCCGGTTACTAAGCTGTAGGTGCCCGCGCTTAAAAGCACTACCAAGGACCGCCTGACGTTGGCGGAACTCGGATACCCAGGAGGAGGCACCTAAGCCAAAGGCTCGGCCCGGAACCAGCTGACGGTACTGGAACCAGGATGGGGAGCAGAAGGTACAAGAGCAAAAGACACTGCCGAGAACCAGCTGACGGTGCTGGAACCAGGTGGTGGACCCGAAGGCCCACAGGAGAGGAGAGAACAGCTAGGCCGCGAGGCAGCCGCAGTTACCAAACCCCAACAGTCCTACAGGGGGAGCTGGGCCTACTGGCACTACAGAACCAGCCTTGACTACCAGTTCACGCAGCCCACATAGGAAGCTCCTAAACTGGAGGCACCCTGGAGTTGGCTAACCTGACCTCACCACGACGGGGCAAGCATAGGCGTCTCAGTGAGCTTGACACTACCCGGAAACAGCTGACGGTGCTGAAACCAGGTTTGGCACGAGGGAGTACCTGTGACAAAAACACTGCCGAGAACCAGCTGGTGGTGCTGGAACCCAGATGCGTTGCCCCAGTGTGCAAGAGCCAATGGCACGACCGAGGACCAGCTGACGGTGCTGGAACCCGGTTACTAAGCTGTAGGTGCCCGCGCTTAAAAGCACTACCAAGGACCGCCTGATGTTGGCGGAACTCGGATACCCAGGAGGAGGCACCTAAGCCAAAGGCTCGGCCCGGAACCAGCTGACGGTGCTGGAACCAGGTGGTGGACCCCAAGGCCCACAGGAGAGGAGAGAACAGCTAGGCCGCGAGGCAGCCGCAGTTACCGAACCCCAACAGTCCTACAGGGGGAGCAGGGCCTACTGGCACTACAGAACCAGCCTTGACTACCAGTTCACGCAGCCCACATAGGAAGCTCCTAAACTGGAGGCACCCTGGAGTTGGCTAACCCGACCGCACCACGACGGGGCAAGCATAGGCGTCTCAGTGAGCTTGACACTACCCGGAAACAGCTGACGGTGCTGAAACCAGGTTTGGCACGAGGGAGTACCTGTGACAAAAACACTGCCGAGAACCAGCTGGCGGTGCTGGAACCCAGATGCGTTGCCCCAGTTTGCTAGAGCCAATGGCACGACCGAGGACCAGCTGACGGTGCTGGAACCCGGTTAGTAAGCTGTAGGTGCCCGCGCTTAATAGCATTACCAAGGACCGCCTGACGTTGGCGGAACTCGGATACCCAGGAGGAGGCACCTAAGCCAAAGGCTCGGCCCGGAACCAGCTGACGGTGCTGGAACCAGGTGGTGGACCCCAAGGCCCACAGGAGAGGAGAGAACAGCTAGGCCGCGAGGCAGCCGCAGTTACCGAACCCCAACAGTCCTACAGGGGGAGCAGGGCCTACTGGCACTACAGAACCAGCCTTGACTACCAGTTCACGCAGCCCACATAGGAAGCTCCTAAACTGGAGGCACACTGGAGTTGGCTAAACCGACCGCACCACGACGGGGCAAGCATAGGCGTCTCAGTGAGCTTGACACTACCCGGAAACAGCTGACGGTGCTGGAACCAGGTTTGGCACGAGGGAGTACCTGTGACAAAAACACTGCCGAGAACCAGCTGGCGGTGCTGGAACCCAGATGCGTTGCCCCAGTGTGCAAGAGCCAATGGCACGACCGAGGACCAGCTGACGGTGCTGGAACCCGGTTACTAAGCTGTACGTGCCCGCGCTTAAAAGCACTACCAAGGACCGCCTGACGTTGGCGGAACTCGGATACCCAGGAGGAGGCACCTAAGCCAAAGGCTCGGCCCGGAACCAGCTGACGGTGCTGGAACCAGGTGGTGGACCCCAAGGCCCACAGGAGAGGAGAGATCAGCTAGGCCGCGAGGCAGCCGCAGTTACCGAACCCCAACAGTCCTACAGGGGGAGCCGGGCCTACTGGCACTACAGAACCAGCCTTGACTACCAGTTCACGCAGCTTACATAGGAAGCTCCTAAACTGGAGGCACCCTGGAGTTGGCTAACCCGACCGCACCACGACGGGGCAAGCATAGGCGTCTCAGTGAGCTTGACACTACCCGGAAACAGCTGACGGTGCTGAAACCAGGTTTGGCACGAGGGAGTACCTGTGACAATTACACTGCCGAGAACCAGCTGGCGGTGCTGGAACCCAGATGCGTTGCCCCAGTGTGCAAGAGCCAATGGCACGACCGAGGACCAGCTGACGGTGCTGGAACCTGGTTAGTAAGCTGTAGGTGCCCGCGCTTAAAAGCACTACCAAGGACCGCCTGACGTTGGCGGAACTCGGATACCCAAGAGGAGGCACCTAAGCCAAAGGCTCGGCCCGGAACCAGCTGACGGTGCTGGAACCAGGTGGTGGACCCCAAGGCCCACAGGAGAGGAGAGAACAGCTAGGCCGCGAGGCAGCCGCAGTTACCGAACCCCAACAGTCCTACAGGGGGAGCCGGGCCTACTGGCACTACAGAACCAGCCTTGACTACCAGTTCACGCAGCCCACATAGGAAGCTCCTAAACTGGAGGCACCCTGGAGTTGGCTAACCCGACCTCACCACGACGGGGCAAGCATAGGCGTCTCAGTGAGCTTGACACTACCCGGAAACAGCTGACGGTGCTGAAACCAGGTTTGGCACGAGGGAGTACCTGTGACAAAAACACTGCCGAGAACCAGCTGGCGGTGCTGGAACCCAGATGCGTTGCCCCAGTGTGCAAGAGCCAATGGCACGACCGAGGACCAGCTGACGGTGCTGGAACCCGGTTACTAAGCTGTAGGTGCCCGCGCTTAAAAGCACTACCAAGGACCGCCTGACGTTGGCGGAACTCGGATACCCAGGAGGAGGCACCTAAGCCAAAGGCTCGGCCCGGAACCAGCTGACGGTACTGGAACCAGGATGGGGAGCAGAAGGTACAAGAGCAAAAGACACTGCCGAGAACCAGCTGACGGTGCTGGAACCAGGTGGTGGACCCGAAGGCCCACAGGAGAGGAGAGAACAGCTAGGCCGCGAGGCAGCCGCAGTTACCAAACCCCAACAGTCCTACAGGGGGAGCTGGGCCTACTGGCACTACAGAACCAGCCTTGACTACCAGTTCACGCAGCCCACATAGGAAGCTCCTAAACTGGAGGCACCCTGGAGTTGGCTAACCTGACCTCACCACGACGGGGCAAGCATAGGCGTCTCAGTGAGCTTGACACTACCCGGAAACAGCTGACGGTGCTGGAACCAGGTTTGGCACGAGGGAGTACCTGTGACAAAAACACTGCCGAGAACCAGCTGGCGGTGCTGGAACCCGGATGCGTTGCCTATCAAAGATTGTCTTCCTACAGCCCCAACTAGCGGTGTTGGAGCAAAGGGTAAGCAGGGGAGCAGAGTGTAAGCCGAAGCCTGCACTGGAGTCAGCTTTGTGTCTGCGTTGCGTTTGCAGGACGCTTTGCCGGCTACACAGTGGGGGAACAGCAGGCGGTGCTGAACCCCACTAACACATTGGCTGGTGTTTTTCTCTGTGCAGCTAGCACTTCCGGGCAAAAACTAGCGGTGTTATAGCCCAGGGGCAGCAGGAGGAGGAGAGGAGCAGAGTGTAGGCCGAAGCCTAGTTGAACCAATTTCAAAGGTAACCTTTAACCCCCCCTCAGGTGTTACAAAGTACAAGAGCCACACCTTGTGCAGCATTAATGCTGCACAAGTAAAAGGTTGCTCTATTAATTTTTCTACTTGCACACGCTGAATGCAACACGTACACAATTTAGCCCATTCTACAGTCAAACTGTAGTTGAGGCGTGACTTGTATTTTTAAGGAGACGCAGCATAGGTGTCCCAAATAACGCCTTTGTGCTTGGCGCAGCTTCCTGAGCGTTGTTTTTTGCTGTACAGGAGTCTGCGCTCTTGTGTTATCCCTTGGCAATGCCCTGTTAGCGCTGCCCGTCTTATGACCTCATTTCATGTTGGCCGCTGCGGTTAACGATGGCCATAAATCCCAGACCCACAGTGCCTTTTCATAAAGTCACACTGCGGTGCTGGGATTCGTGGCCTTGAGCAGTAAATATTTTTGACGCTCACACACGTCCTTACACCTGCTTCAGACTGGGCGGCCTCTGCTGATCCCTTTTCGCATGCCGCGGCCATGAGGCCGCACAGTCTGCAGAAGGCGGAAGGAGATGAGTGACGACAGGCGAACATATGCACTGCTCGTGCCCATAAACCACACCCTCGCTGACAAAATAAATAAGACAACAAGGGGCGTTGTTTCACGCAGGGCGGATGCACAGGCGCAGCCAGCTAACCAATGATGTCAGAAGACGGGAAGCGCTACCAAGGGGGGTGCTGCGTATCATTAGAAAGGAAAGTCACACCTCAGGGACAGTGGAATGGTCTCAATGAGACACATTTTGTACGTGTTGAGTTCCACGTGGGCAAGGAGAAAAAGTCAGCCACCTTGTACAAATGCAGCAGTACTGCTGAACAATGTGGCTGTTATACATAGAAACACCTTGGGGTGGGGGGCAGGCTCCCTTCAATTTCAGTTCATGTGCCTGCATGGCGTTTGCAGGTCACGTTGCCGGCTACACAGCTGGGGAACAGCTGGTGGTGCTGAACCCCACTGACACATTGGCTGGTGTTTTTCTCTGTGCAGCTAGCAATTCCGGGCAAAAACTAGCGGTGTTAGAGCCCAGGGTCAGCAGGAGGAGGAGATGAGCAGAGTGTAGGCCGAAGCCTCCACTGGTGGCAGCTTTTGGTTGGTTGTGCCAGCGTGGCTTGTGCTGGACACGATGCCGGCTACACAGCAGGGGAACAGCTGGCGGTGCTGAACCCCACTAACACATTGACTGGTGTTTTTCTCTGTGCAGCTAGCACTTCAGGGCAAAAACTAGCGGTGTTAGAGCCCAGGGTCAGCAGGAGGAGGAGAGGAGCAGAGTGTAGGCCGAAGCCTAGTTGAACCAATTTCAAAGGTAACCTTTAACCACCCCTCAGGTGTTGCAAGGTACAAGAGCCACACCTTGTGCAGCATTAATGCTGCACAAGTAAAAGGTTGCTCTCTTCATTTTGCTCCTTGCACATGCTGAATAAAACACGTACACTATTTAGCCCATTATACTGTCAAACAGTAGTGGAGGCGTGACTTTTCTTTTGAAGAAGACGCAGCACAGGTGTCAAAATTTACACCTAGGTGCTGGGCACAGACTCCTTACTGTTGTTATTTGCAGTACAGGAGAGTGCGCTCTTGTGTTATCCCTTGGCAATACCCTGTTAGTGCAGGCCGTCTTATGACCTCATTTCATGTTGGCCGGTGCGGTTAACGATGGCCATAAATCCCAGACCCACAGTGCCTTTCCATAAAGTCACACTGCGGTGCTGGGATTCGTGGCCTTGTGCAGTAAATATGTTCGCCGCTCACACATGTCCTTACACCTGCTTCAGACTGGGCGGCCTCAGCTGATCCCTTATTGCCTGCCACGGCCATGAGGCCGCACAGTCTGAAGAAGGCGGAAGGAGGGGAGTGAAGACAGGCGAACATATGCACTGCTCATGCCCATCAATCACACCCTCGCAGTCAAAATATATGAGACAACGAGGGGCGTTGTGTCGGGCAGGGCGGACGCACAGGCACAGCCAGCCAACCAATGATGTCTGAAGACGGGCAGCGCTAACAATGGGGGTGCTGCGTGTCATTAAAAAGGAAAGTCACACCTCAGGGACATTGTAATGGTCTCTAATGAGACACATTTTGTACGTGTTGAGTTCCACGTGGGCAAGGAGAAAAAGTCAGCCACCTTGTACAAATGCAGCAGTACTGCTGTACAAGGTGGCTGTTATACATAGAAACACCTGGGGGTGGGGGGCAGGCTCACTTCAATTTCAGTTCATGTGCCTGCGTGGCGTTTGCAGGTCACGTTGCCGGCTACACAGCAGGGGAACAGCTGGCGGTGCTGAACCCCACAAACACATTGGCTGTTTTTTTTCTCTGTGCAGCTCGCATTTCCGGGCAAAAACTAGCGGTGTTTGAGCCCAGGGGCAGCAGGAGGAGGAGAGGAGCAGAGTGTAGGCCGAAGCCTGCACTGGTGGCAGCTTTTGGTCAGTTGTGCCAGCGTGGCTTGTGCTGGACACGATGCCGGCTACACAGCAGGGGAACAGCTGGCGGTGCTGAACCCCACTAACACATTGGCGGGTGTTTTTCTCTGTGCACCTAGCACTTCCAGGCTACAACTGGCGGTGTTATAGCCCAGGGTCAGCAGGAGGAGGAGAGGAGCAGAGTGTAGGCCGAAGCCTAGTTGAACCAATTTCAAAGGTAACCTTTAACCCCCCCTCAGGTGTTGCAAGGTACAAGAGCCACACCTTGTGCAGCATTAATGCTGCACAAGTAAAAGGTTGCTCTCTTAATTTTTTTCCTTGCACACGCTGAATAAAACACGTACACTATTTAGCCCATTCTACTGTAAAACAGTAGTGGAGGCGTGACTTTTCTTTTTAAAGAAAAGCAGCACAGGTGTCGAAAATAACACCTTGGTGCATGGGCGCAGCTTCCTGAGCGTTGTTATTTGCTGTACAGGAGTCTGCGCTCTTGTTATCCCTTGGCCATGCGCTGTGAGCGCTTCCTGTCTTCTGACCTCATTTCATGTCGGCCGTTGCGGTTAGCGATGGACATGAATCCCAGACCCACAGTGTGTTTTCAAAAAATCACACTGCGTGGCTGGGATTCGTGGCCTTGTGCAGTAAATATGTTTGCCGCTCACACATGTCCTTACACCTGCTTCAGACTGGGCGGCCTCATCTGATCCCTTATCGCATGCCGCAGCCATGAGGCCACCCAGTCTGAAGAAGGCGGAAGGAGATGAGTGAACACAGGCAAACATATGCACTGCACATGCCCATCAATCACACCCTCGCTGTCCAAAAAAATAAGACACCGAGGGGCGTTGTTTCGAGCAGGGCAGATGCACAGGCGCAGCCAGCTAACCAATGATGTCAAAAGACGGGCAACGCTAACAAGGGTGGTGCTGCGTATCATTAGAAAGGAAAGTCACACCTCAGGGACAGTGGAATGGTCTCAATGAGACACATTTAATATGTGTTTAATTAAACGTGGGCAAGGAGAAAAAGTCAGCCACCTTGTACAAATGCAGCAGTACTGCTGAACAAGGTGGCTGTTATACATAGAAACACCTGGGGGTGGAGGGCAGGCTCCCTTCAATTTCAGTTCATGTGCCTGCGTGGCGTTTGCAGGTCACGTTGCCGGCTACACAGCAGGGGAACAGCTGGCGTTGCTGAACCCCACTGACACATTGACTGGTGTTTTTCTCTGTGCAGCTCGCATGTCCGGGCAAAAACTGGCGGTGTTAGAGCCCAGGGTCAGCAGGAGGAGGAGAGGAGCAGAGTGTAGGCCGAAGCCTGCACTGGTGGCAGCTTTTGGTCGGTTGTGCCAGCGTGGCTTGTGCTGGACACGATGCCGGCTACACAGCAGGGGAACAGCTGGCGGTGCTGAACCCCACTAACACATTGGCTGGTGTTTTTCTCTGTGAAGCTCGCATTTCCGGGCAAAAACTAGCGGTGTTTGAGCCCAGGGTCAGCAGGAGGAGGAGAGGAGCAGAGTGTAGGCCGAAGCCTAGTTGAACCAATTTCAAAGGTAACCTTTAACCCCCCCTAAGGTGTTGCAAGGTACAAGAGCCACACCTTGTGCAGCATTAATGCTGCACAAGTAAAAGGTTGCTCTATTTAGTTTGCTCCTTGCACACGCTGAATAAAACACGTACACTATTTAGCCCATTATACTGTCTAACAGTAGTGGAGGCGTGACTTGTCTTTTTAAGGAGACGCAGCACAGGTGTCAAAATTTACACCTAGGTGCTGGGCGCAGATTCCTGAGCGTTGTTATTAGCTGTACAGGAGTCTGCGCTATTGTGATCCCTTGGCCATGCGCTGTGAGCGCTGCCTGTCTTCTCACCTCATTTCATGTTGGCTGTTGCGGTCAGCAATGGATATGAATCCCAGGCCCGCTGTGTGTTTTCAAAAAATCACACTGCGTGGCGTTTGCAGGTCACGTTGCCGGCTACACAGCAGGGGAACAGCTGGCGTTGCTGAACCCCACTAACACATTGGCTGGTGTTTTTCTCTGTGCAGCTAGCACTTCCGGGCAAAAACTAGCGGTGTTTAAGCCCAGGGTCAGCAGGAGGAGGAGAGGAGCAGAGTGTAGGCCGAAGCCTGCACTGGTGGCAGCTTTTGTTCTGTTGTGCCAGCGTGGCTTGTGCTGGACACGTTGCCGACTACACAGCAGGGGAACAGCTGGCGGTGCTGAACCCCATTGACACATCAGCTAGTGTTTTTTCTGTGTAGACAACACTTCCAGGTGGCAACTGACAGTGTTGAAACCCAGGGAATCAAAGAGGAGCAGAGTGTAGGCCGAAGCCTGCAGTGGAGCAAGTTGAAAGGGAACCTTTAACCCCCCCCCAGGCATTTGTTGCTGAAAGAGCCATCTTGTACAGCAGTAATACTGCACATGGAAAATGGTGGCTCTGAAAATTATGCTCCTTGCAAACGCTGAAGTACACACTCATATAATGTGTCCCCTCACACTGTCAAACTGTCCCGGAAGTGGGACTTTCCTTTGTAATGTGACACAGCAAAGCCGTCATTCCAACCCCCTTGGTGCCATGCGCCACCTCCTCAACGTTGTTTGGTTCTGTCACGGAGCCCGCGCTGTAATGTTACCCCTTGGCCATGCACAGTTAGCGGTGCCCGTCTTCTGACATCATGTAGGTGTCAGGCTGGCAGTGCCTGTGCGTCCAAGCTGCCCGAGATCCAACCTTGCAGTGTCATCTAATGTAGTCCCACTGCGGGCCAGGGATCCATGGGCATGCGCAGTGCATATCATCGCCTCTCACTCACCTCCTTCCTGCTTCTTCAGACTGTGCGGCGTCACGGCCGTGGCATGCTATTAGAGATCAGCTGACGCTGCCTAGTCTGAAGAAGCGTGAAGAAGGGGAGTGAGAGGCTAGTATATGCACTGCGCATGGCCATGGATACCAGGCCCACTGTGGGATCACATTAGACGACACTGCGAGGTGGGATTTCGGGCAGCGTGGACGCACAGGCGCAGCCAGGACGACAACAAATGATGTCAGAGGACGGGCAGCGCAAACTGTGCATGGCCAAGGGATAACATAACAGCGCAGGGTCCATGACGGAATCAAACAACGCTAAGGAGCCAGCGCACGGTGGCAAGGGGGTAGCAATGACGGCTGTGCTGCGTCACATTACAAAGGAAAGTCCCACCTCCGGGACGGTTGGACGGTGTGAGGGGACACATTACATGAGTGTGTAGTTCAGCGTTTGCAAGGAGCATAATTTCAAGAGCGACCTTTCCCTTGTGCAGTATTAGTGCTGCACATGGTGGCTCTTTCAGTAACAAACGCCTGGGGGGGGGACAGGTCCCCTTACATTTTAGTTGTGCCAGCATGGCGGTCGCATGACACGTTGCCGGATACACAGCTGGGGATCAGCTGACGTTACTGAACCCCAATAACAGAGGAGCGACTGTCGACTGTGCAGACAGCACTTCCAGGCACCAACTGGCGGTGTTAGAGCCCAGGGACAGCAGGAGGAGCAGATTGGAGGTATTGCCGCACACACAGCTGGGGATCAGCTGACGTTACTGAACCCCAATAACAGAGGAGCGACTGTTAACTGTGCACACAGCACTTCCAGGCACCAACTGGCGGTGTTAGAGCCCAGGGACAGCAGGAGGAGCAGATTGGAGGTATTGCTGCACACACAGCTGGGGATCAGCTGACGTTACTGAACCCCAATAACAGAGGAGCGACTGTTAACTGTGCACACAGCACTTCCAGGCACCAACTGGTGGTGTTAGAGCCCAGGGACAGCAGGAGGAGCAGATTGGAGGTATTGCCGCACACACAGCTGGGGATCAGCTGACGTTACTGAACCCCAATAACAGAGGAGCGACTGTTAACTGTGCACACAGCACTTCCAGGCACCAACTGGCAGTGTTAGAGCCCAGGGACAGCAGGAGGAGCAGATTGGAGGTATTGCCGCACACACAGCTGGGGATCAGCTGACGTTACTGAACCCCAATAACAGAGGAGCGACTGTTAACTGTGCACACAGCACTTCCAGGCACCAACTGGCGGTGTTAGAGCCCAGGGTCAGCAGGAAGAGCAGAGGAACAGAGTGTAGGCCGAAGCCTGATTGGAGCAAGTTGAAAGGGAACCTTTAACCCACCCCCAAGACGTTTGTAGCTGAAAGAGCCATCTTGTGCAGCACTAAGGATGCAAAAGGAAAAGGTTGCTCTTTTAATTATGCTCCTTGCAAACACTGAAGTAAACACTAAAAATGTGTCCCCTTATACCGTTCAACCGTCCCGGAGGTGCGAATTTCCTTCGTAATGGGACACAGCACAGCTGTCATTCCTATCCCCTTGGTGCCGTGCGCTGCCTCCTCAGCATTGTTTTAAGCTGTCACGGAGCCTGCGCTGTTCTGTTAGCCCTTGGCCATGCCCAATTAGCGCTGCCTGTCTTCTGACATAATTTGGTGTCAGGCTGTCAGTGCCTGTGCGTCCACGCTGCTCCAGATCCCACCTCGCAGTCTCGTCTAACGTAATCCCACTGCGGGCCTTGGATCCATGGGCATGCACAGTGCATATACTCGACTCTCACTCCCCTCCTTCCCTCTTCTTCAGACTGTGCGGTGTCACGGCCGTGGCATGCTATTAGGGATCAGCTGACGGCGCACAGTCTAAAGAAGGCGGAGAGAAATGAGCGAGAGCCCGAGGGGAAGATATGCACTGCGCATGCCCATGGATCCCAGGCCCGCAGTGTGACTCAATCAGAAGACACTGCGAGGCGGGATCTCGGGCAGCACGGCCGCACAGGCGCAGCCAGCCTGACACCAAATTATGTCAGAAGACAGGCAGCGCAAATAGGGCATGCCCAAGGGATAACAGAACAGCGCAGGCTCCGTGACAGCTTAAAACAACGCTGAGGAGGCAGCGCATGGCACCAAGGGGGTAGGAATGACGGCTGTGCTGCGTCACATTACGAAGGAAAGTCCCAGCTCCGGGACGGTATAACGGTATCAGTGAACACATTTTATAAGTGTTAAGTTCTGCGTGTGCAAGGAGCTAAACCAAAAGAGCTACCTTTTCCTTGTGCAGCATTACTGCTGCACAAGAAGGCTCTTTCAGTAACAAACGACGGGGGGGGGACAGGTTCCTTTACATTTAGGTTGTTGTGCCAGCGTGGCGGTCGCAGGACACATTGCCGGCTACACAGCTGGGGATCAGCTGACGTTACTGAAACCCAATAACACTGGGTCGTATGTTTTTACTGTGCAGCCTGCACTTCTGAGCCGCAACTGGCGGTGTTGGAGCCCAGGAATAGCAGTTCAGGTGGTAGAAAGATGAACACAGCAGGAGACCTGGATGACACCCAATTACTTAATCAGGCAGAGGAGTGGCAAATTCCTGCGAGATCCAGGCCTGGTTCATTTTCAGGAAAGTAAGCCGGTCAACGTTATCGGAGGATAGTCGCATGCGACGGTCTGTTAGTACACCACCTGCGGCACTAAAGACATGTTCCGATAAGACACTAGCCGCAGGGCAAGCCAGCACCTCCAATGCATACTGGCTTAGCTCTGGCCATGTATCCAGCTTAAAGACCCAAAACTTGAACGGGGAAGAGCCGTCTGGGAGTACAGTAAGAGGGCAAGCCATGTAGTCTGTCACCATCTGACGGAACCGTTGCCTCCTGCTGACTGGAGCCGCCGGTGATGGTGTAGACATTTGGGGCGGGCACACAAAAGTGTGCCAGAGTTGTGCCATACTGGGCTTGCCTTGGGCAGAGGCACTGCTTCTGCTCTCTCTTTGGGCAGAGCCTCCCCCACTGCCTCGACGCACTGAGCTGCTTTGTAAAGCACTAGCAGCACTCCTCTCAGTTGGACTGGAGAAGATGATGGAATTCACCAGTGTGTCGTGGTACTCCCGCAATTTACGCTCCCGGGTCAACGCTGGGATGAGGTTTTGGACGTTGTCCCGGTAGCGAGGATCGAGGAGGGTGAACACCCAATAATCAGGCATGTTGAGAATGTGGTCGATGCGGCGGTCGTTTCTCAGGCACTGCAGCATGAAATCCACCATGTGCTGCAGAGTGCCAACTGGCCCAGAAACGCTGTCCCCTGCTTGAGACATGATCTCTGCCCGCTCGTCATCACCCCACCCTCGCTGTACACACTGACCACTGGACAATTGTGTCGCTCCCTCCTCTGGAAGGAGCTCTTCCTCCTCCATTGACTCCTCCTCATCCTCCTCACAAATTGGCCCCTGCGTACCCCTTTGTGAGGAACCACGTGGCGCTGACTCTCCAGAAGCTGATGGAAAAGGTGACTCCTCATCCTCCACCTCTTCCACAACATCATCCCTTAACCCTTGCAAAGTTTGCTGAAGCAGGCAGATAAGGGGGACAGTCATGCTGATGACTAATGCATCATCTGCACTTGCCATCTGCGTGGAATAATCAAAAGGACGCAAAACCTGGCAGACGTCCTTCATAGTGGCCCACTCTGTGGTTGTGAAGTCTGATCGGCGCTGACTGCGACTTCTTTGCGCCTGATGCAGCTGGTACTCCATAACTGCTTGCTGCTGCTCACACAACTGCTCCAACATATGTAACGTGTAATTCCATCGGGTAGGTAGGTCACATATGATGCGGTGTTCCGGAAGGCGGAAGGCAGCAATGCGGGATCTGGCCAAGTTGGAACGCCGCAAGTGAGCACACTCTAGGCGGACCTTGTGCAGCAGGGCATCAAGATCCGGATAGTCCCTCAGAAAACTCTGCACAACCAAATTGAGCACATGTGCCAGACATGGGATGTGAGTGAGGTTGCCAAGGGCCAAAGCTGCCACCAGATTTCGGCCATTGTCACACACTACCATGCCTGGCTGGAGATTCGCTGGCAGTAACCACACATCGCTCTCCTGCTTGATGGCATTCCAGAGCTCCTGCGCTGTGTGGCTTCGATTCCCCAATGAAACAAGTTTCAAGACGGCCTGCTGACGTTTGGCCACGGCTGTGCTCATGTCAGTCATAGGCAAACGTTCACGGGTCCATGTGGAGGTGGACTGTGACGGCTCCTGCAGAGTTGATTCTGAGGAACTTGTGTAAGAGGAGGAGTCAATGCGTACAGACTGGATTCCTGCAATCCTTGGAGTGGGCAGGACACGTCCTGCGCCACTCGCACGATCTGTACCTGGCTCAACAACATTAACCCAATGGGCAGTGAGGGAAACGTATCGCCCCTGTCCATGCTGACTGGTCCACGCATCGGTGGTGAGGTGGACCTTGCTACTGACGGCGTTCAGTAGCGCATGTTTTATGTTTCCCTCAACATGCCTGTGCAGGGCAGGGACAGCTTGCCTGCTGAAGTAAAAGCGGCTGGGCACCTTGTACTGTGGGACTGCCAATGCCATCAAGTCACGGAAGCTGTCAGTCTCCACCAGCCTGAACGAGAGCATTTCCAGGGACAACAGTTTGGCAATGCCTGCATTCAGAGCCTGTGCTCGGGGGTGGTTGGCCGAGAATGCCCGCCTTTTCTCCCATGCCTGTACTACCGATGGCTGTAGAGTAGACTGGGAGTGTGAGGATGACTGGGAAGGTGGTGCTGTGGGTGGAATTACACAAGGTCTCTGGACAACAGTGCCAGAGGTTCTTCCATGGCGATCCTGGGAGGAAGCGAAACCAGCTGTGCGTGAGCTGGAGGAAGAGGCAACACGAGCTGAAGAGGTGGTAGCTGCCGCTGTTGGTTGGCCTACATCTTCAGTCTGTTTCTGTAACTCCACCGCGTGCTTGGTCCGCACATGTTTCCACATATTTGTGGTATTGAGGTTGCTGACATTTTTCCCTCTTTTTACTTTCTGATGACACAGCTTGCATTTGACAAAACAAATGTCATCTGCAACTGTGTCAAAAAAGGACCAGGCACTGCAAGTCTTGGGAGCGCCCTTTTTAGCTTTGGAAAGAGACAGGCTCCTAACGGGTGCCAAAGTGGAGGCTACAGGCTCCGCAGTCTTCCCCCTCCCTCTCCCTCTTTGGCCCGTAAGGGGAATCTCTTCCTCAGAGCTGCTCCCACCACCTTCCTGTTCCTCACGCCACGATGGGTCAACGACCTCATCATCTCCACTACCCTCTGCCACCAACTGCTCCTCCTGGGTAGTCTCGGCAGCACAGTACGCACCAGAAAGCATCACCTGAGTTTCATCATCAGATGCGTACTGCGCTGTGGTCACCGGAGGCACTGGCCCACCCGCCTCTTCAGAGTCAGAGAGACAAAGCTGTTGGGCATCACTGCACACTGCCTCTTCTTCCATTTCTCCAATGCTGCTTGGCTGGCCCCCTGTTTCCAAGCCAAGAGATTCAGAGAACAGAAGTAGAGACGGCTCCTGTCCTGGGCTCTCTGACTGCCTGGCCAATTTGGCAGGTGGTGAAGAGACAAATGGCTGCTCTCCAGTGGTCTGTGCCTGAGAGGATGTGGCACTAACTGAAGTCGATGCCGAGGCATTAGCTGCCATCCACCCGACAACGGCTTCAATTTGGTCTTCACGCAGCAGCGGTGCACGGCGCTCTCCGACAAAGCTGCGCATGAAGGACTGCTCCCTGCTGAAACTGAGTGACGACGAGTCACCGGCGCCCGCAGCAGGCACAGAATCACCACGTCCTCTCCCTGCTCCTCTCCCTGCTCCGCGCCCACGCCCACGTGCCTTACTCCCTGCCCTCTTCATCTTGGTTGACAGATAAAGATAAGCAGAAAAGTACTAAGGCCTTAGTGTGCTTATTCCTGAAATGCTCCTCCTAACAGGTGTAAGAAACACTAATGTTGTAAAGTGTGGACTAAACTTTATTATTTTTCAAATGTGGCCTACACAAGTGTTAAGTTGTGTTTGGTGAACTTTACTTTTTTTTTTTTTGCAGATCGGGCTACAGAGCTAGTTTAAATCACACGGAGACCGTGCAGACAGCTGTAAACGGCGCTGCAAGGCCCAAAAAACCTCCAATAGGTTATCCTATTTAGTGTTTTTCCACTATTTAGCTGGAGACGGGTGGAAAGACACTAATAGGGAATTTTTTTTAAAAATTTTAAACAGGCTGCACTATTTGAAAAAAAGGAATTTTTTTTTCAAGGTATGAGGCAGTAACGCACCCTGAGCTGAATCCAACCGGCTATGGCTGCACACAGACTACAGGGCGAGCTGCGCTCACACAGAGACCGTGCAGACAGCCGTAAACGGCGCTGCAAGGCCCAATAAACACCCTCTAGGTTATCCTATGTAGTGTTTTTCCACAATTTAGCTGGAGACGGGTGGAAAAACACTAATAGGAATTTTTTTTTTAAATTTTAAACAGGCTGCACTATTTGAAAAAAAGGAAAATTTTTCTCAAGGTATGAGGCAGTAACGAACCCTGAGCTGAATCCAACCGGCTATGGCTGCACACAGACTACAGGGCAAGCTGGGCTCACACGGAGACCGTGCAGACAGCCGTAAACGGCGCTGCAAGGCCCAAAAAAAACCCTCTAGGTTATCCTATGTAGTGTTTTTCCACAATTTAGCTGGAGACGGGTGGAAAAACACTAATAGGAAATTTGAGAAAAAATGTGCAGCAGGCTGCACTATGAGCAAAAAAGGACAACTGTGTGAGGCAGTGTGAACCCCCCCTGAGCTGAATACAACCGGGTATATGGCTGCACACAGACTACAGAGTGAGCTGCACACACACACACACACAGAGACCTTGCAGAACGCTGTTAAAACAGCGCTGCAAGGCAAGAGCAAGGTGAACAGTGAAGAACACACAGCGTTTTGCTAAATTAGCCTTTGGAAAGGAAAATAAAGCAATTAGCTATCTCAACTGGCCCTCAGTTAGAACACAGCGTCCTGTCCCTAACTGAAATCACAGCAGAGTGAGCGCAAAATGGCGGCAGCGTTTTTTATAGTGCAGAGTGACATCATTTCAGCAGCCAATCACAGCCTTGCCAGTACTTACATGCCCACCATGCTAAACAGGATGTGCCCACACTTCCAATCATTCCTCATTGGCTGCTGCGTTCAGTTTGAATTCTGGGAACTTCCGATTCCGGTATCCGATACGCGGGAAGTATCGGAATTCGGTATCGGAATTCCGATACCGCAAATATCGGCCGATACCCGATACTTGCGGTATCGGAATGCTCAACACTACCCATCATTAAAAAAGAAACCAAGGATTCTCATTGCTTTATTGCTATCAAGTTATAAGTAAATTCTCAATGGATTTCCTCTCCTACCTTGGTTGTTTCATGAGCAAATGGAACTTTATGGGCATTTCTTTTGTGAAAAAAACTCAGGCAAAAATTTAAAACAGATACTCATGAGGAGAACATAATTTTACCTCTATACAAGTCACTAGTTCGACCACACTTAGAATACTGTGCACAGTTCTGGTCTCCAGTGTTTAAGAAAGACATAGCTGAACTAGAGCGGGCGCAGAGAAGAGCGACCAAGGTTATTAGAGGACTGGGGGGTCTGCAATACCAAGATAGGTTATTACACTTGGGGCTATTTAGTTTGGAATAGTGAAGACTAAGGGGTGATCTTATTTTAATGTATAAATATATGAGGGGACAGTACAAAGACCTTTCTGATGATCTTTTTAATCATAGACCTGAAACAGGGACAAGGGGGCATCCTCTACGTTTGGAGGAAAAAAGCTTTAAGCATAATAACAGACGCAAATTCTTTACTGTAAGAGCAGTGAGACTATGGAACTCTCTGCCATATGATGTTGTAATGAGTAATTCATTACTTAAATTTAAGAGGGGACTGGATACATTTCTGGAAAAGTATAATGTTACAGGGTATATAAACTAGATTCCTTGATGGGGCGTTGATCCAGGGAACTAGTCTGATTGCTGTATGTGGAGTCGGGAAGGAGTTTTTTTCCCCAAGCTGAAGCTCACTCTTTGCCGCATGGGTTTTTTTTTTTTGCCTTCCTCTGGATCAACATGTTAGGGCATGTTAGGTTAGGCTATGGGTTGAACTAGATGGACTTATAGTCTTCCTTCAACCTTAATAACTATGTATAACTATGTGTATAATGGAAACTGTTGATGGAATCCGACTGAGCTCAGGACCAGTTAATCAATAGACTGGATCCTTAGAGTTAGTTATGGAACCTAATCACCATGATGTATTATCCTTGTTAATCTTATCTCCACATTTCCCAATCATACTGAAATTGCCATGGCTACAAACTCAAAATCCCACAATTAACTGGGAAACCAAATAAGTGTCTTTTCCAACTGCTGTACACTTCTCACAGACTTCATCAAATGAAGAAGTTGAAGAGGAGCCTGAGCAAAATAGAATTTGCTAATGTATGTGACAAGAAAAATGCTGACAATTTCCTCCTCATCGACCATATGATTGTCCAATTGATCTATTGCTTTCAGCAGCTATACCCTTTGGAAGTATTTACCCATGGATAGAGGAGGAATTTAAAGCCCTCAAATAATTCATAGATTAAACTTTAGCGAAAGGATTTATTCATCCAACACCTGCAAGTGCACCAATATTTTTTGTGAAAAAGAAAGATGGTTCCTTGAGACCTTGCATTGATTACAAAGAATTAAACAAAATTACTGTAAAAAATCTTTACCCTCTGCCTTGTAATAGGTGCAGCCAGGACTCATAGCAGTATTGAACCCATCTAAGGCAAGAGATTGACTGGTAGAAAAAAAATTCTGCTTTGCTTATTGTATTTATTTGGAAATGTACAGACTTACAAAAGCTTAACAAGAAATACATATGCTCTTTACTGTTATCGCAGCAAGTCTATATTTGTTTTCATATGCAGCTAATTTACCTTTGGCCACACTACGCAAATGGCATATACTTTTTCATACGCTTATACTTTTCATCAGCATTTTGTTCTGACCGTGTAAGCAACCAGGCAGATCAACAGTCCATAAGATTGTTTAGCAATTATTATAATTATTGGGGAACAGAAAATTGGATAGAAGCGTAAGAAACATAGAAACCCAGTGAAGCATGGCAAACCAATTGTGTCTGAGAGTTTAAGTTTCTTCAACGGAGCTTGTGTTTAATGCTCAGAGCTTGCAGGTTGCTAGGAAGTAGATTTGTAATCCTAGTCATAGTTCAAGGTTTACTCAGCACACAACATTGGCGCACTTGGTTTAACGTGGCGTGGTGCAGTATCATGCAGAGAGCAGCTTAGCACATTGTGCTGCTTCTATATAGAAACTAGGTTTGAAAAGGATGAAATATTCTCCTAAAATATAAAAACCATTTAATCCTGGGTTCAATTTCACACTTGACTCTATAACTGCTGGCAATTTTCTCACATTTTGACATCAGTAAATTTATTTTCCAGGCAAGCCTCCATACTGAAGTGAATAATAGAAACCAAACCTTTTTTTTTTTAATGGCAGTGCAATGTCATACAATTTCTGCTTAGTAAGGCGAATATCCTCTTACCACTAAAGGAATTAGCTGGTCTATATTAGATTTGCAGCAACATTCATTACTTTTTTGAATTAAATCACTTAACAGCTCCAGCACTGATAGATGGCATGCATTTACAGTGCAAAAAATCTAATCCCGATTTTATCCAAATGCTTTTATTGAAAACAATAAATTCTTCTATTGTAAGATCAACGAGGGTTGAGATGCCTATATTCTCATAAGCTAAAGTAGACAATCAGTATGATAATTAGAGCATGTTAATTAGTCTCCACAAGCAATGAGAAAATGCAAATGATATACAGCAGGAAATTAACAGCAGTTACTGCTCAATATTGCATGACTTTTCCATTAAAAATAATATGAGAAGTTGTTAAATTACAGAAAATGAGAATAATTAGGATAGAATATTAAAGAAGGTTTGGTTTCTGGTTCAGCTGTAGTGGGAATCATTAGGACATATTCAATGATGCACAATATTCATTGGTAAAGAAAGCCATTTAGAAGAATTTAGGATATCTTCAAGGCTTTTGACAAAAAAACTATTTGAACTTGTCCAAAGGAAGAACCAGAAAAAGCTTTTAATAGTACAATTTTCAAAATGCATAATTTTGAATAAAAACATTCTGCAATAAAATAAAAATGATGCTCTAGTTTTATTAAAATTAAATTTAAAAGACAGAACCTCAAATGTGTCAAAAACTGAAATAAATTTATTTTGATATTGCAAGCACTCTCAAACATAGCTGTAGTACATTAATATTGTAAATAATAATCATTTTATTTAGATAGCACCAGTGGCGTAATGAGAGTCCCATAGGTTCCAGTGCAAAATTTGGACCTGGGCCCCCACCTACAAGTAAAGGCCTTTCCAGATCCTATAAAAAGTATATCAGAAGAAGAAGATAGCACACAGTTTTCTTGGTTCAATAATTTATTGGCAATTCAGGTGCACAAATGAGTAGAGTTGAGCGACTTTTACTTTTTTAGGATCGAGTCGGGTTTCGCGCAACTTGACTTTCTCAAAAGTCGGGTCGGGTGAAATTGGACAATTATTGCGAAAAGTCGGGGTCCGACCGAAATATGAAACCCAATGCAAGTCAATGGGGAATCAAAGTCGGCAGTGAATGGAGGACAGGAAAACACCTACAGTGCCCATTTTAATGCCAAAAACATCAATTCGTATTACTGAAGCTTGTCAATCTTAATTTACTTTATAATAAAAGTTAGGCATTGAAAACAGGGGGTCATTTGGCTAAAGTTGTGGGGGTAGGGCTGGCTCAAGATTTTCGTGGGCCCAGGAAACGCGGAATATGTCACAGCGGTGGAGCAGGGAGAGGAAAGTATTTCAACTTTGCAAGTGCTGTGATCCTGAGCAAGCAGGGAGGACCCACTAGTTGGAACTGGCACAGGGCCCCTCATAGTACGGTGGTGTGTTTGACGGCAGGTGGTGCCTCCTACTGCCAGAGACACTTTTGTGTACTATGAGGGGCCCTGTGCCAGTGCCAACGAGTATGCCCCCCACCTGATGAAGGAACCTGCACTATCATCTGCTCCTTCCTCTTTGTCCCCGTGTAAGGTGGTATAGTATGCGGGAAGGGGAACCTGACTTTCCGCAGGGTCAGATTCTGGCTGTGTAGAGTGCAAGGGGAATGTAGTGGTCTGGGTCAATGTACCAGCAGACTCATCAAGCAGTGGCTGGGAAATGGGCAGGATGAGGAAGAAACACAGATATAGGCCCCCCAAAAAAGTAGGCTAGGCTAAAAGCAGTTCAAAATTGGTAATAGGACTAAACAGGTGGCATAGTTTTGTTCTGTGGAGGATAATTGTAATGAGTGGCGCAGACACAGGTAGCAGGCCCAAAATGAAAAAGTAGGCTAAATGCAGTTCAAAATTGGTAGCAGGAGTAGACAGGCGGCATAGCTTTGTTCAGTGGAAGAGGACAACTGTAATGAGTGGCGCAGAGAGACTTAGTAGGCCCAAAATAAAAAAGTAGGCTAAATGCAATTCAAAATTGGTAACAGGAGTACACAGGCGGCATTGCTTTGTTCAATGGAGGACAACTGTAATGAGAGGCTGACACAGTTAGTAGCCCTCAAAAAGTAAGCAGGCTAAATGCAGTTCAAAATAGCTAACAGGACTAAACAGGCGCAATTGCTTTGTTCAGTGGAGGAAAACTGTAATGAGTGGCAGACACAGTTACTAGGCCCCAATAAGTAAGTAGGCTAAATGCAGTTCAATATTGGTAACAGGACTAAACAGGTGGCATAGCTTTGTTCTGTGGAGGACAATTGTAATGAGTGGCGCAGACACAGTTAGTAGGCCCAAAATAAAAAAGTTGGCTAAATGCAGTTCAAAATTTGTAACAGGGGTACACAGGTGGCATAGCTTTGTTCAGTGGAGGACAACTGTAATGAGTGGCGCAGACAGACTTAGTAGGCCCAAAATAAAAAAGTAGGCTAAATGCAGTTCAAAATTGGTAACAAGATTAAACAGGCGGCATTGTTTTGTTCTGTGGAGGAGGACAACTGTAATGAGTGGCTGACAGCCAGACACAGGTAGTAGGCCCAAATGATAAAATAGGCTAAATGTAGTTCAAAATTGGTAACAGGAGTACACAGACAGCATAGTTTTATTCAGTGGTGGACAACTGTAATGAGTGGTACACTCAGACTTAGTAGGCCCAAATGATAAAGTAGGCTAAATGCAGTTCAAAATTGGTAACAGGATTACACAGGCGGCATTGCTTTGTTCAGTAGAGGAGGACAACTGTAATGAGTGGTGCAGAGAGACTTAGTAGGCCCAAAATAAAAAAGTAGGCTAAATGCAGTTCAAAATTGGTAACAGGAATACACAGGTGGCATTGCTTTGTTCAGCGGAGGACAACTGTAAGGAGTGGCTGACACAGTTACTAGGCCCAAAAAAGTAAGTAAGCTAAATGCAGTTCAAAATTGGTAACTGGACTAAAAGGCAACATTGCTTTGTTCAGCAGAGGACAACTGTAATGAGAGGCTGACACAGTTAGTAGGCCCAAAAAAGTAAGTACGCTAAATGCAGCTCAAAATTGGTAACATGACTAAACAGGCGGCAGTGCTTTATTCAGTGGAGGACAACTGTAATGAGTGGTGCAGACAGACTTAGTAGGCCCAAATGATAAAGTAGGCTAAATGCAGTTCAAAATTGATAACAGGAGTACACAGGTGGCATTGCTTTGTTCAGTGCAGGAGGACAACTGCAATGAGTGGCGCAGAGAGACTTAGTAGGCCCAAAATAAAAAAGTAGGCTAAATGCAGTTCAAAATTGGTAACAGGAATACACAGGCGGCATTGCTTTGTCAGTGGAAGACAACTGTAATGAGAGGCTGACACAGTTACTAGGCCCAAATAAGTAAGTAGGCTAAATGCAGTTCAATATTGGTAACAGGACTAAACTGGCGGCATTGCTTTGTTCAGTGGAGAACAACTGTAATGAGTGGCGTAGACATACTTAGTAGGCCCAAAATAAAAAAGTAGGCTAAATGCTGGTAATTGGTAACAAGAGTAAACAGATGTTCTGTGGAGGAGGACCACAGTAATGAGTGGCTGACAGCCAGACACAGGTAGTAGGCCCAAATGATAAAGTAATGTGAAAAGCAGGGTGTGATTATTTAGTTAAAAATTAACTTTTAATAAACTCATTTAAAATAACATGCCAAATTTTTTTTTAGACAAACATACATATAGGACAAACAGTATATCACCTTTCAGGAAAAGAAAAGCCAAAATACAAAAATACCAATGAACCGGACTGCTACAGACCTCCCAATCATGAGATTCCTGTAAACGGACCTGCCGCAGGCCTCAAGATGTACGGTCCTAGACCTCTTAGCAGTACGGGAAAATATCAACTTTCACCTCAAAAATCATTTACATTAAACCACATATGTCCTATGGATAAACAAATTTTGCTGGCTTAGGTAAAAAAATGACCACAAAGTCTTCGCACCTTCAGGAGCAGGGCTGGTAACCCCGGATAATTTTTCAGGAAGCACTGTACCACCAGGTTCAAGGTGTGAGCCAGGCAAGGTATGTGTTTCAGTTCTGAAAGGGCTATGGCAGCCATAAAATTCCTTCCATTATCACTGACTACCTTGTCTGCCTCAAGATGTACACTGCCTAGCCATGACTGAGTTTCTTGCTGCAAGTACTCGGCCAGTACTTCCACGGTGTGTCTGCTGTTGCCCAAACACTTCATTTCTAACACAGCCTGCTGACGCATACCACTAGCTGTTCGATAATGGGATACCTCGTGTGCAACACTGACAGCTGCGGATGGAGTGGTCATGCGACTGCGCTCTGTGGACGAGCTTTCGCTTCTGGAGGAGGAGGAGGAGGGGTTGCGATTGCGAACGCCTACAGCCAACTGTTTCCTAGACTGTGGGCTAGGCAGAACTGTCCCACTATGGCTGTCCACTGTGGACCCTGCATCCACCACATTAACCCAGTGTGCCGTGATGGACACGTAACGTCCCTGGCCTTGCCTACTGGTCCATGCATCTGTTGTGAGGTGCACCTTTCCACTGACTAATTGCCTCAGTGCATGGACAATGCGGTCTTTGACATGCTGGTGGAGGGCTGGGATGGCTTTTCTCGCAAAGAAGTGTTGACTGGGTAGGTCAAAGCATGGTACTGCGCAGGCCATCAGGGCTTTGATAGCTTCGCTTTCAACCAACCGGAAGGGCGGCATCTCTAACGAGATTAGTCTAGCAATGTGGGTGTTCACACCCTGTGTATGCAGAAGAAAGGATGAGTACTTTCTTTTCCTAACGAGAGTCTCTTGTAGAGTGAGCTGTACTGGAGAGGTGCATATGGTGGAACTAGTGGTGGTGGTGGTGGTGGACATGGCGGATTAAGAGAGGGTTGGTGATGGTATTCTCGATGTTGGCCTACATACAGTGTTTCCTACCAATAACGTTGTGATTCCCTGACTGCTTTGGCCTTGCGACGATACCTCCAAATTTGCTGCTGGTGGTGTCCTAACAGATGGGCTTACAGTGAGGGAAGCAAGGTAGAGTTGCTGACTACCTTCATTCTGAGCAGGTGCACCAAGATACAGGACATTTGGTAGTTAGTCCAGGCTTGCAAGTGCATGCTGGTTAAATGTCTAAGCATGCACATTGTATTTAAATTTTGAAGATTCTTCCCTCTGCTAAAGGTCTTTGAGCATTTCTTACAGATAACTTTTGACTGATCATTCGGATCTTGGTTAAAAAATTGCCATACTGCACTCTTCCTACTATGGAATACCTTTTTAGGCATTGCACGCTGTGCTACTTTCACCGGATGGCCACGCTGTCCTAAAACTGTTTTTGTTTTTGACAAACGTTTTTGGCCTGATACAGGCCTGCCAGATGACAACTGTTGCGATGTAGATGGCTGCAGCGGATCATCCTTCTCTGCTTCAGAGCTTCTGGCAGGGGCACCCTCTTCCCCCAATGGCTGCCAATTTGGGTCAACAACTGGGTCATCCATCACTTCCTCTTCAATGTCATGTGCACCTTCCTCTGTGTCACCGTGTAAGCCGGTGCTATAGCGTTCGGGACGGGGCACCATAGTCTCATCAGGGTCAGATTCTGGCTCAGTACACTGCGAGGGAAATGTAGTGATCTGAGTCAATGGAACAGCATTATAATCTAGCTGTGGCTGTGCATCAGTGCACTCCATGTCCGATTCATATTGTAATGGGCAGTTAACAATTTCCCGTTCTAACCCAGGCACGGTATGTGTAAAGAGCTCCATGGAGTAACCTGTAGTGTCACCTGACGCATCCTTCACTTTTGGTTTGGGTGAAGGACACAAGGAAACGTCTTGTTCCTGACCGGGAGCATCCACTGATGACTCGCTGCTTTTATATTTGGAACTTTCTGAAGAGGAGGCGAAAGAGCTAAAGGCTGAGTCAGCAATGAAAGCCAAAACTGTTTCCTGCTGCTTCGGCTTTAAAAGCCGTTTTCCTACTCCTAGAAAAGGGAGCCTTCAAGGCCTTGTGTAGCCTGACGATGACTCTGCTCAACACCTCCAGCCATAGGTGCTATTGTGCTTTTGCCATTACCACCAGATGCACCACCACCATCAGTCCCAGCTGGCAACCACCGCCCACAGCCTCTTACACGAGACTTCCTCATTTTTTGGAAAATCTAACCAAAATAACAACCGTTATATGATACTGTAAAAAAAGGTAGAAGGTGTATATAAACTTGTTGAGAATTTGAATCTCCCTTTTTCTGGGAGACTGACCCAAAACCCAGGCCCAGTGTATAAAACAACGCAATGTAAGTGGCAAAAAGTGGCTGGCTGACATACACCAAACTAACAGGACTGCAGTAGATCCACTTTGTGAGAATTTGAAACATCCTTTTCTGGGGGGAGACTGACCCAAAACTCAGGCCCAGTGTATAAAACAACGCAATGTAAGTGGCAGAAAGTGGCTGGCTGACATACACCAAACTAACAGGACTGCAGTAGATCCACTTTGTGAGAATTTGAAACTCCCTTTTTTGGGGGGGAGACTGACCCAAAACTCAGGCACAATGTACAAAACAACGCAATCTAAGTGGTAGAAAGTGGCTGGCTGACATACACCAAACTAACAGGACTGCAGTAGATCCACTTTGTGAGAATTTGAAACTCCCTTTTTTGGGGGGGAGATTGACACAAAACTCAGGCCCAGTGTATAAAACAATGCAATCTAGGTGGCAGAAAGTGGCTGGCTGACATACACCAAACTAAGAGGACTGCAGAAGATCCACTTTGTGAGAATTTGAAACTCCCTTTTTTGGGGGGAGACTGACCCAAAACTCAGGCCCAGTGTATAAACAATGCAATCTAAGTGGCAGAAAGTGGCTGGCTGACGTACACCAAACTAACAGAACTGCAGTAGATCCACTTTGTGAGAATTTGAAACTCCCTTTTTTGGGGGGAGACTGACCCAAAACTCAGGCCCAGTGTATAAAACAACACAATCTGAGTGGCAGAAAGTGGCTGGCTGACATACACCAAACTAGCAGGACTGCAGTATATCCACTTTGTGAGAATTTGAAACTCCCTTTTTTGGGGGGAGACTGACCCAAAACTCAGGCCCAGTGTATAAACAATGCAATCTAAGTGGCAGAAAGTGGCTGGCTGACATACACCAAACTAACAGAACTGCAGTGTATCCACTTTGTGAGAATTTGAAACTCCCTTTTTTGGGAGAGACTGACCCAAAACTCAGGCCCAGTGTATAAAACAACGCAATCTAAGTGGCAAAAAGTGGCTGGATGACATACACAAAACTAATAGAACTGCAGTAGATCCACTTTGTGAGAATTTGAAACTCCCTTTTTTGGGGGGAGACTGAACCAAATCTCAGGCCCAGTGTATAAAACAACGCAATCTAAGTGGCAGAAAGTGGCTGGAAGATATATGAAAAAATACAAGGACTGTAGTACAATTTCAGTCTCCCTACAATGATCTCAGGAAAAGTATGGCAGCAAAAAAAAGGACTGCTGCACACAAAAGTGTGGACAAATAAACAAGATAACTGTGCAGAAAGGAGCAACAGGATTTTTGCTTTTAAAAAAAGCAGTTGTTTTGCACAGCTGTGTGCAAACAGCAATGCAGCTATCAGGAAGCCTTATAAGGCAGCCTTATTAGCTACAGAGCTGATGCACAAAAATATGTCCACTGTCCCTGCAAACAAATGGTGGTGTTGGACAGTAGAAATCGCTACAGCACAAGCAGTTCCGGGGCTTAATCTTTCCTCCCTAACTATATCCTTTCTTCTGATGCAGCTGCGGCAACCTCTCCCTATGCTTCGATCGGCAGAAGTAAGATGGTGGTCGGCGTGCATGCCCCTTTATAGCCCCTGTGACGCCGCAGAAAGCAAGCCAATCACTGTCATGCCCTTCTCTAAGATGGCTGGGACCAAGACCTATGTCATCATGCTGCCCACACTCTGCATCCTCCTTCATTGGCTGAAAAATGGCGCTGAAAGCGTCATACAAAACGCGACTTTGGCGCGAAATTCGCCGACCTCATGGCCGATCCCACACTAGGATTGGGTCAGGTTTCATGAAACCCGACTTTGCCGAATGTCAGCGATTTTTGAATTTGTCCGATCCGTTTTGCTCAACCCTAATTTGTGTACCTTAAAGAGCTCACTTGAAAAGCTCCTTTTTGTGCAGCTTGGTTGCTCACATTGGACATAATCTACTTCATATAAATTTGATAATGCAATGTTGTTATTTTGGCTTAGTAGTTTATTACAAATGTTTCTTTTTCCACAATATTTTAGTTTCTCTCCATGAGAGCCTTTGTCTGCCTCAAATATACAAATGGCAAATATACAAATGGCGATTTGAAACCCAGTATACTGTATACCGAATGCATTCAGACAATCACATAACTGCATTTCTTGTAAAACATTTAGAGATGTGACAGACAATGCTCATAGTGACACAATCTTGAGAAATGTTTGATTATTCACTTCACAAACAGTTCTAAGCCTCTATATGTTTTCTGTTTGTCATTGTAAAACATTAAGGTTTACTGAAACTATGCCGGTGGTGGTTTGATCTAAATCCTTGTGGCTTTTATTTTCTAGAGGTTTATGGCCCCTCGTCTGATGACTCCATGATATCTCAGTTTCATACAACTTTGAAAGCTGGCCACTTGAAGGCCTGGGTGAAACTAGATTTACTACATAGTGTAAATCCCTATATAAGAACAGAGAAATATGACTAAGAAAGATGCCAAAACTGGGGTACCTGTACATGTACAGTGTGCTGATACCTGCATAATTTGGGACGCCCATGCAGTGTAGGGAATCTCCCAGGTGTTCTCTGTCTTGGTGTTGCTTCTCTAATATTTCAGACGGATGATGTTTAAAAACCTCTTGTGGATGATGAAAGTATACTTTATGTAGTTAATCTATATATTTACGTAATTACTATATGTATTTAATCCTTATATGTACTTATTAACCTTTGTATGTTAACTGTTATGATAAGATAATTCAGTACCACAATGGACATAGAAGTCAGGGCACATACAGTGACCTGACAATAACCCAAAAACATAGAACGAGCTCTGAGACGTGGGAACTCTGCTGACCGCAATCCCTAATCCTCTCCAACCACACTAGAGGCAGCCGTGGATTGCGCCTAACGCTCCCTATGCAACTCGGCACAGCCTGAGAAACTAGCTAGCCTGAAGATAGAAAATAAGCCTACCTTGCCTCAGAGAAATACCCCAAAGGAAAAGGCAGCCCCCACATATAATGACTGTGAGTTAAGATGAAAAGACAAACGTAGAGATGAAATAGATTAAGCAAAGTGAGGCCCGACTTTCTGAACAGAGCGAGGATAGGAAAGGTAACTTTGCGGTCAACACAAAACCCTACAACAAACCACGCAAAGGGGGCAAAAAGACCCTCCGTACCGAACTAACGGCACGGAGGTACACCCTCTGCGTCCCAGAGCTTCCAGCAAGCAAAAAAAAACAAATAAGCAAGCTGGACAGGAAAAACAGCAAACAAAATAGCAAAAGCGGAACTTAGCTATGCAGAGCAGCAGGCCACAGGAACGATCCAGGAGGAAACAGGTCCAATACTAGAACATTGACTGGATGCCAGGATCAAAGCACTAGGTGGAGTTAAATAGAGCAGCACCTAACGACTTCACCACATCACCTGAGGAAGGAAACTCAGAAGCCGCAGTACCACTCTCCTCCACCAATGGAAGCTCACAGAGAGAATAAGCCAAAGTACCACTTGTGACCACAGGAGGGAGCTCTGCCACAGAATTCACAACAGTACCCCCCCTTGAGGAGGGGTCACCGAACCCTCACCAGAGCCCCCAGGACGACCAGGATGAGCCATATGAAAGACACGAACAAGATCGGGAGCATGGACATCAGAGGCAAAGACCCAGGAATTATCTTCCTGAGCATAACCCTTCCACTTAACCAGATACTGGAGTTTCCGTCTTGAAACACGAGAATCCAAAATCTTCTCCACAATATGCTCCAACTCCCCCTCCACCAAAATCGGGGCAGGAGGATCAACAGATGGAACCATAGGTGCCACGTATCTCCGCAACAATGACCTATGAAATACGTTATGTATGGAAAAAGAATCTGGAAGGGTCAGACGAAAAGACACAGGATTAAGAACCTCAGAAATCCTATACGGACCAATGAAACGAGGTTTAAACTTAGGAGAGGAAACCTTCATAGGAATATGACGAGAAGATAACCAAACCAGATCCCCAACACGAAGTCGGGGACCCACACAGCGTCTGCGATTAGCGAAACGTTGAGCCTTCTCCTGGGACAAGGTCAAATTGTCCACTACATGAGTCCAAATCTGCTGCAACCTGTCCACCACAGTATCCACACCAGGATAGTCCGAAGACTCAACCTGCCCTGAAGAGAAACGAGGATGGAACCCAGAGTTGCAGAAAAACGGCGAAACCAAGGTAGCCGAGCTGGCCCGATTATTAAGGGCGAACTCAGCCAAAGGCAAAAAGGACACCCAGTCATCCTGATCAGCAGAAACAAAGCATCTAAGATATGTTTCCAAGGTCTGATTAGTTCGTTCGGTCTGGCCATTAGTCTGAGGATGGAAAGCCGAGGAAAAAGTCAAGTCAATGCCCATCCTAGCACAAAAAGCTCGCCAAAACCTCGAAACAAACTGGGAACCTCTGTCAGAAACGATATTCTCTGGAATGCCATGTAAACGAACCACATGCTGGAAGAACAATGGCACCAAATAAGAGGAGGAAGGTAATTTAGACAAGGGTACCAAATGGACCATCTTAGAGAAGCGATCACAGACCACCCAAATGACTGACATCTTTTGAGAGACGGGAAGATCTGAAATAAAATCCATAGAGATATGTGTCCAAGGCCTCTTCGGGACCGGCAAGGGCAAAAGCAACCCACTGGCACGAGAACAGCAGGGCTTAGCCCGAGCACAAATCCCACAGGACTGCACAAAAGAACGCACATCCCGCGACAGAGATGGCCACCAAAAGGATCTAGCCACTAACTCTCTGGTACCAAAGATTCCAGGATGACCAGCCAACACCGAACAATGAACCTCAGAGATAACTTTATTCGTCCACCTATCAGGGACAAACAGTTTCTCCGCTGGGCAACGATCAGGTTTATTAGCCTGAAATTTTTGCAGCACCCGCCGCAAATCAGGGGAGATGGCAGACACAATTACTCCCTCTTTGAGAATACCCGCCTGCTCAGATAAACCCGGAGAGTCGGGCACAAAACTCCTAGACAGAGCATCCGCCTTCACATTTTTAGAGCCTGGAAGGTACGAAATCACAAAGTCAAAACGGGCAAAAAACAGCGACCAATGAGCCTGTCTAAGATTCAACCGCTTGGCAGACTCGAGATAAGTCAAGTTCTTATGATCAGTCAAGACAAACACGCGATGCTTAGCTCCTTCAAGCCAATGACGCCACTCCTCGAATGCCCACTTCATGGCCAGCAACTCTCGATTGCCAACATCATAATTTCGCTCAGCAGGCGAAAACTTCCTGGAAAAGAAGGCGCATGGTTTCATCACCGAGCAATCAGAACCTCTCTGCGACAAAACAGCCCCTGCTCCAATCTCAGAAGCATCAACCTCGACCTGGAATGGAAGCGAAACATCTGGTTGACACAACACAGGGGCAGAAGAAAAACGACGCTTCAATTCTTGAAAAGCTTCCACAGCAGCAGAAGACCAATTGACCACATCAGCACCCTTCTTTATCAAATCGGTCAATGGTTTAGCAATACTAGAAAAATTGCAGATGAAGCGACGATAAAAATTAGCAAAGCCCAGGAACTTTTGCAGACTTTTCAGAGATGTCGGCTGAGTCCAATCATGGATAGCTTGGACCTTAACAGGGTCCATCTCGATAGTAGAAGGGGAAAAGATGAACCCCAAAAATGAAACCTTCTGAACACCAAAGAGACACTTTGATCCCTTCACAAACAAAGAATTAGCACGCAGGACCTGAAACACCGTTCTGACCTGCTTCACATGAGACTCCCAATCATCCGAGAAGATCAAAATGTCATCCAAGTACACAATCAGGAATTTATCCAGGTACTCTCGGAAGATGTCATGCATAAAGGACTGAAACACTGATGGAGCATTGGCAAGTCCGAATGGCATTACTAGATACTCAAAATGGCCCTCGGGCGTATTAAATGCAGTTTTCCATTCATCGCCTCGCTTAATACGCACAAGATTATACGCACCACGAAGATCTATCTTGGTGAACCAACTAGCCCCCTTAATCCGAGCAAACAAATCAGATAACAACGGCAAGGGGTACTGAAATTTAACCGTGATCTTATTTAGAAGGCGGTAATCTATACAAGGTCTCAGCGAACCATCCTTCTTGGCCACAAAAAAGAACCCTGCTCCTAATGGCGACGATGACGGGCGAATATGCCCCTTCTCCAAGGACTCCTTCACATAACTACGCATAGCCGGCGTGCTCAGGCACAGATAAATTAAACAGTCGACCTTTTGGGAATTTACTACCAGGAATCAAATCGATAGCACAATCACAATCCCTATGCGGAGGTAGGGTATCGGACTTGGCTCATCAAATACATCCCGGTAATCAGACAAGAACTCTGGAACCTCAGAAGGGGTGGATGACGAAATAGACAGAAATGGGACATCACCATGTACCCCCTGACAACCCCAGCTGAACACAGACATGGATTTCCAATCTAATACTGGATTATGGACTTGTAGCCATGGCAACCCCAACACGACCACATCATGCAGATTATGCAACACCAGAAAGCGAATAACCTCCTGATGTGCAGGAGCCATGTACATGGTCAGCTGGGTCCAGTACTGAGGCTTATTCTTGGCCAAAGGCGTAGCATCAATTCCTCTCAATGGAATAGGACACTGCAAGGGCTCCAAGAAAAACCCACAACGCCTAGCATACTCCAAGTCCATCAAATTCAGGGCAGCGCCTGAATCCACAAATGCCATGACAGAATACGATGACAAAGAGCAGATCAAGGTAACGGACAAAAGAAATTTTGACTGTACCGTACCAATGGTGGCAGACCTAGCGAACCGCTTAGTGCGCTTAGGACAATCAGAGATAGCATGAGTGGAATCACCACAGTAGAAACACAGCCCATTCAGACGTCTGTGTTCTTGCCGTTCAACTCTGGTCAAAGTCCTATCACACTGCATAGGCTCAGGTTTAATCTCAGGTAATACCGCCAAATGGTGCACAGATTTACGCTCACGCAAGCGGCGACCGATCTGAATAGCCAAAGACATAGACTCATTCAGACCAGCAGGCATAGGAAATCCCACCATGACATCCTTAAGGGCTTCAGAGAGACCCTTTCTGAAAATAGCTGCGAGCGCACCTTCATTCCATTGAGTGAGTACGGACCACTTTCTAAATTTCTGACAATATACCTCTATCTCATCCTGACCCTGACACAGAGCCAGCAAATTTTTCTCTGCCTGATCCACTGAATTAGGTTCATCATACAGCAATCTGAGCGCCAGGAAAAACGCATCGATATTACTTAATGCAGGATCTCCTGACGCAAGAGGAAATGCCCAGTCCTGAGGGTCGCCACGTAAAAAAGAAATAATGATCCTAACTTGTTGAACTGGGTCACCAGAGGAGCGAGGTTTCAAAGCCAGAAATAGTTTACAATTGTTTTTGAAACTCAGAAATTTAGTTCTATCTCCAAAAAACAAATCAGGAATAGGAATTCTTGGTTCTAACATAGAATTCTGAACCACAAAGTCTTGAATATTTTGTACTCTTGCCGTGAGCTGATCCACACATGAAGACAGACCTTTAATGTCCATCGCTACACCTGTGTCCTGAACCACCCAAATGTCTAGGGGAAAAAAAAGGCAAAACACAGTGCAGAGAAAAAAAAAATGGTCTCAGAACTTCTTTTTTCCCTCTATTGAGAATCATTAGTACTTTGGGCCTCCAGTACTGTTATGATAAGGTAATTCAGTACCACAATGGACATAGAAGTCAGAGCACATACAGTGACCTGACAATAACCCAAAAACATAGAACGAGCTCTGAGACGTGGGAACTCTGCTGACCGCAATCCCTAATCCTCTCCAACCACACTAGAGGCAGCCGTGGATTGCGCCTAACGCTCCCTATGCAACTCGGCACAGCCTGAGAAACTAGCTAGCCTGAAGATAGAAAATAAGCCTACCTTGCCTCAGAGAAATAACCCAAAGGAAAAGGCAGCCCCCACATATAATGACTGTGAGTTAAGATGAAAAGACAAACGTAGAGATGAAATAGATTAAGCAAAGTGAGGCCCGACTTTCTGAACAGAGCGAGGATAGGAAAGGTAACTTTGCGGTCAACACAAAACCCTACAACAAAACCACGCAAAGGGGGCAAAAAGACCCTCCGTACCGAACTAACGGCACGGAGGTACACCCTCTGCGTCCCAGAGCTTCCAGCAAGCAAAAAAAAACAAATAAGCAAGCTGGACAGAAAAAACAGCAAACAAAATAGCAAAAGCGGAACTTAGCTATGCAGAGCAGCAGGCCACAGGAACGATCCAGGAGGAAACAGGTCCAATACTAGAACATTGACTGGAGGCCAGGATCAAAGCACCAGGTGGAGTTAAATAGAGCAGCACCTAACGACTTCACCACATCACCTGAGGAAGGAAACTCAGAAGCCGCAGTACCACTCTCCTCCACCAACGGAAGCTCACAGAGAGAATCAGCCAAAGTACCACTTGTGACCACAGGAGGGAGCTCTGCCACAGAATTCACAACAGTTAACATATACAAAAGTGTATGCACTCACACTATTCAATCATACTATTCCTTGAATTTTGTAGTTTGCAATAAAATTGCGGTCTATTGCAAGTATTAGCCTTATTTAAAGCCGTATCTGAACCTTAGTGTTAAAAACATGGCAAATAAAATTTCCAAATTCTCCTGTAAATAATTCTGCAAAGAGGGAACCAACATACCAGTAAAAAATACAAGTGGACTTTCATCCAGTATGTGGGTTACAAGGCATAATGGGGTGCATATGACTGACAATGCCCTGCTGCCAATGTGTAAAACAAAGGAGTACGGGTGTATAAAATGCATATTGTGAAGTGGATTTTCATGGGCCCATCCAGTATGTGGGTTACAAGGCGTAATGGTGATCTGCAGACATGCCCACATGTTATAATCAAATTTTATCCTGATTATTGCCTATATGGGAGCGGAAAGTTTTTCATTATAAATGTGATGGCTATTGGTTCCCTTGCCCCGTTTGCTCTCGGTACAGCCATGCACTTTTATAGTGGTTTGTGCCTTTTCGTGCATTTTTCCTTACCTGTTCCATGTATATAGACTTCATTGTCATTTATTTTGGTTCTCCCATCCCCCTGTTCCTGAGTGCCCAAGCAGTAGCTTTCTACCACATATATGGTATCCGTGTTCTCAGAAAAATTGGGTAACAAAATGGGTGATCCATTTTTCCCTGTTACCTTTGTGAAATTGTAAAATTTGGAGTTAAAGCAGCATTTTTGGGAAATATCTTAGTTTTCATTTTCATGGTTTAACATTATGAAATTCTGGGAAGCACCTGTGGATTTAAAGTGCTCATCACACCTTTAGATAAAAGCCTTAAGGTATGTAGTTTACAAAATGGGGTCACGGTTGGGATGTTTACACTGTTTAGGCACATCCAGTGGCGTAGGAAGGGGGGTGCGGGGGGGGCGGTCCGCCCCGGGCGGCACAATGCGGGGGGCGGCCGGCGCTGCAGGAGAAAGGAAAAAAAAAAAAAAGACGCCCCTTTAAATCTTCGGGCGGCGCCGTCCGCCGCCGCGACCAGGCTCCCCCCACCCCCGGGCCCCCGCCCCCCGCTCTAATACTCACCTCTCCTGGTTCCTGCGGCGCCGGCAGCTACAGCGCCCTCTGACTCTGCGACGTCTCAGAGCAGAGGGCGCGATGACGTCACTACTGTGCGCGCCGCTCAGCCTCTCTGTCCTGAGCGTCGCAGAGCCGGAGAGACGCTGACTGCACCGGACCTGCGCTAGGAACGGGAGAGGTGAGGATTTTACTTTTTTTTTTTTATTTATGTCTGACTCTGGGGGCAATGCTGGAGACCATTGGGCAGATTGCTGGACACACCGGGGCAATACTGGAGACCATGGGGTAGATTGCTGGACACACTGGGGCAATACTGGAGACCATGGGGCAGATTGCTGGACACACTGGGGCAATACTGGAGACCATGGGGCAGATTGCTGGACACACTGGGGCAATACTGGAGACCATGGGGCAGAATGCTGGACACACTGGGGCAGATTGCTGGACACACTGGGGGTAATATGCTGGACACAATGGGGGTAATATGCTGGACACACTGGGGTAGATTGCTGGACAACATGGGGGTAATATACTGGACACACTGGGGCAGATTGCTGGACACACTGGGGGCAGGACTTGGGGCATGATTGGAGACATGGGGCATGATTGGAGACATGGGGCATGATTGGAGACATGGGGCATGATTGGAGACACGGGGCAGGATTGGATCATGGGGCAGGACGGATACGATGGAGGCTGGTGGGGCAGGATGGGGAGATCATATGGGGCAGGATGGGGAGATCATATGGGGCAGGATGGGGAGATCATATGGTGTAGAATGGATAGTCATGAGGGCAGGATACGAGAACATATGGCTGGAGCCAGGAATGAGATAAACGGGGCCAGGGTGGGGAATAGTGTTACCATAGGGGCTAATTAAGGGATATTATTACTGCAGTGATGTATTTATTTTATTTTTTGAGTATACTGTTTTAAATGGGGGGGGCGGTACTGTTATTGTTCAGAGTGACACTATATCGCCTTTTTGTCTTCATGTGGTGTAATTTAGAAGTTGTGAAAAATTAAGTAATGTGTTCTGCAAGCGGAGCTCGAGATAACTGTTATTTCCTGCAGAAACGAGTCCTGGCTGGAAGGAATGATGGCTGTCTGTGCTGGATGAAAGATGAAGGACTTCACCTAGAGACATCACTGGTGAGTCAGTGTTACCTATACACTGACACTATACACTGTATACTATATACAGCGGTCCTGTGTACAATGTCACCAGTGATCACTGTATTACCTCTACACAGACACTGCATACTAAGTACAGATCTCCTGTGAATACTGGCACTTATGGTGATAGTATTGTGGTTTTTTTTTTTTATTACTGATCAGTATTGTAGTATTCAGTCACTATGTGGTGGTAATATGTGGTCTGGAAATGGTGCGGTGGTATTTGTCCCTAGTATGTAGTATTATTCGGTCACTATGTGGTCTGGTCACGGTGTGGTGGTATTAAGTCACAGGTTTGGCATGTGGGGGTGACACCATTAGGCCCAGTTTAAGTTCTACAAAACAGGAAAACCATTTTTGGTAACCTTCGTGTGTATTGAGCAGGGGGGGGGGGGGGCGCCAAACTCGGGAACAGCCCCGGGCGGCAAAAGCTCTAGCTACGCCTCTGGGCACATCACACCTGATGTCTGCTATCTATTCCAGCAAATTATGCTCTCCAAAAGTCAGATAGTGCTCCTTCCCTTCAGAGTCCTGCTGTGTGCCCAAACACTAGTTTTTCACCACATATGGGTGATCAGATTGCTAAGGAGAAATTACAAAACAAAGTGGGTGATCAATTTTATCCTGTCACCCTTGTTAAAATGAAAAAAATTGGGGCCAAAGAAGCATTTTTTTTGGAAATGATAAATAACTTAAGGACTGTAGTTTCCAAAGTGGGGTCATTTATGGGAGTTTTTTTTTACTGTTTATGCACGTCAGGGCCACTAGAAAAGCAACATGGTGCCTGCTATCTATTCCAGCCAAATGTACGCTCCAACTGTCAAAATATAAGGTGATCCTTCCTTTCAGAGCCCTGGTGTGTGCCCAAGCAATAGTTTTCCTCCATATATGGGAAATTGCACAGCAAATTGTATGGTCCATACAAAGCAAAATGTTTGTGGGAAAAATATTAAAGAAAGTCCTAATTTGGCCTCCAGGGAGTATAGTTCCCAGAAAAAAAATTCCCTCCAGCCTCCACAGTATGATACCCCACAGTAATTTCCCACAAACAAATTGCACACAAAGTACCCCTTACAAGCACAATATGATGACTTAAAAGTGCCACCACAACAGTGCATTGTTGCCATCGTACCTACAACACAGTATGATGCCCACACAGTGTCCAAAAAACAGTGAATGCTGAAACAGTACCTGCAACACAATATGATTTTCCCACAGTGACCCCAACAAACTGTAAACCCCGTATATATTCCCAACACAGTATGATGCCTCTATAATGTTCCCCATACAACATTATAGTACCCATACAAACAGTATTAAGCCCCAAAGACCTCTCTTCCACAGTATGATGGCCCTACAGCCTCTACACAATTTGATACCCTCACGGCCACTCCATACAGTATAATGGCCTCACTTAACATCATCACTAACAGGAGCATGTGTTCTACCCAAATCAGTGTTGTGCATGATGTGCACAACCCCTCCAAGTGAGCATTTGCACAATTATTCACTAACTTCTGTTCTGTTTGATCAGTGCAAGGTGCACTTTCTTCCTTTTTCAATTCAAAATATTATGACCCCAGAAGCAACCCACAGACAGAATCAAGGCCCCTTACACAGTATTATGGCCCACAACAGCAACTGACATACAGTATAATGGTGCTGCACAGCCCCCCCCCCCCCACACACAATATGAATGCCCCACAGAGCATTCTATGCACATAGTAAGATGTCTCAAAGTTCTCACTTACAGTGCTTTGCTTCCTCAAAGCCCTCTGCACTATGATGCCTCATACAGTCCCTCCACACACACAGCATCATAGCCTCCAAAGACCCCCAAACAAAGTACCATAGTCTCCACAGCACTATTTCACAGTAACATGGTGCCCATTATCTCCAAAAAATACTATCATGATCCCTAGAACCCCCCCTCAATATCATGGCCATTACATTCTTCCAAACACACCATCCTATCCACCACAGTCCCTTACCCACAGTATGATGCCCCTACAAGTACGGAGAACATAAGAATATAGAAAAACTACTCATTTATATCCATTCTCCTGATGTATTGTTCTGCTCTTTGCACTGTTCAGACTGAGGCTCCACACAGCAGGGGTAATCAAGAGATGTTATCCTGCCTGCTGTTCTGAGACTCAGAATCACAGACTGAATGGTGGGAAGGTAGGTGACAGCTTTTTGTTACACCAATTTATTATACTGTGTCTGCATCCTATGGATACAGATGCTATTTAAGCTGAAACATCAGGTATGGTGGGGTGCCCCTTTGCAAAGAACCTTTAACTCATAGGCACCGTAGTGGTCTCGAAGTTTGCAGCTATTAGTTGTATACTAATGATTGGTTTGTACAATTAGGATCTAAGATGGGAGACCAAGTCATAAGTAGTGCGAGGTCAGAAGAAGATGGTAAAAACCAAAGGATTCATGGGTAGTGCATGCATTCAGGCCCTGATGATTGAGTGGACCCACATATTTCTATGTAGCATGAAAAAATTGCGTCATGATTTTAACGTGTGAGACAGTGAGGGGGATTATATGCAAGGGTATCCCCCAGGATGTGGACAGAGTCTTATTAGACCCTCTGGAGTGCTTTGTGTTCACAGCAGGATGCCTGTGAGTCACAAGGCAAAATAAAAGTAAGTGTGAACCTGGTCAAACTATTTGGCCAAGGCAATGTTTAGGAAAACCCATTAAGGGCTTTAATTTTTGGAGTGAACTACATGATGATAGTGGGAATCGGAGGAAGCAGGAGTATTTAGGGTTAAAAATAGTAAACTTTATTACAAAAACATATCAAGTAGTATAAATATATTCCAAAAAGATATATAATAATAAAACTGGATGATGTGCCAGATCAATAGCGCCACCTATTCCCCAATGGTACACAATACATATTGAAAGGTAAAAATGGAGGTATGCTCCAAATGCAATATATCTATGTCAGGACCAAGTGGTCTAAATATGCAAATATGCAACAAGAGCAACACTTACCAAAGATAAATGGGGGAGGTGGCACTAGATCACATCCAAGAGCGCCCGAACGCACGTTTCGCCTTTTAGTATATCAGCTTTGTCAAGGGGATAGATCTATATCCCTGCAAGGACCTTTTATATCCCATTGGTAGTAATTGTGGGGCCGGTCACATGTTGTGAACTGGCCAATAGCTCTAGCGTAAGCGGCGCGTGCGCACTGCGAGCCGCAGGTCCTGCACTGGCCGTCGGTGTCAGGTGTGACTGCGCATGCGCAGGAATAGTTATTCACTGCGCAGCTGCAGGGAGCCTAGAGACACCGAGGCAGGAGAAGGAGCCGCCGCATCAACAGCGCGCATGCACACAGCTGGGTAAGATTAACCCACACAGCTCCCCATAGCATGTCACCACCGATACAAAGTATGTAAACATAAACGCATATAAGAAAAAACGTCCATCGATCTTGTTCTGTTTGCAGTCAAAGGGAAATCCTCTTTTCATCAGATAATGTGTACATCTCAATGGAGGAGGAGATGCCTTTGTATTATCAGGCGCATAAATAGGAGACTTTAGGGTCCAACTGGAGACACATGAGGATATATCTGGGATATGCTGATCCATGCACAAATTCATAAAAACTAAGGAGATGATAATAGAAAAATAAAAGTTAAAAACATAAAGAGCAGTACTAGGATCCGATTATATGATCCAGGGGGTACACAATGATGGCAAAAAAGGGGCGATCTGATGAGCACTAGAATATGGTTACTATATTATAAAAAGGATGGGAAACTCAGTGCCTCATTAAGCCCGTTAGGTACCATGGTGTTGAGGCGAACTATCCAGTTCGCCTCACGTTGGGCTAAGAGTTTTTTATAATTTCCACCCCTCACCCCCAGGTGAAGACTTTTGATCCCGCTGACCCGAAGACACCCCGCGTCACAATTATGAAAAGTCCTAAAGTGACGCGGGATAGTTTTCAGCTCAGAGGGATCGACCACCGTCCCAGCCGCGCGAATGTCTCTAACGTGCTCACGCACCCTAATTCTGAGCTCCCTAGATGTTAGGCCTATATATATGCGGGGACAGGCACATGTGGCGTAATATACAACATTACTTGTGCCATCAGTGATGTGCTGTCTAATCTGAAATTGTTTAAGGCCATCTGATGTATCAAAAGTAGACATGCGTTCGACATTCGCGCAGGCCAGGCAGTGGCCACACTGAAAACACCCCAGGAGGGGGCCCCGAGTGCCAAAAATATTTTTGAATAGGTGGAACACAATGACTTCTAACCAGGAGATTACCTAAATTAGGTGCTCTCCTGGCGGTCATGGCGGGAAAATCTCCCAAACTGGTCCCCAGGGCGGGCTCTGTGCAGCTGTGCGCGTGCGTGCTGTTGATGCGGCGGCTCCTTCTACTGCCTCAGCGTCTCTAGGCTCTCTGCAGCTGCGCACTGAATAACTATTCCTGCACATGCGCAGTCACGCCTGACGCCGACGGCCGGTGCAGGACCTGCGGCTCGCAGTGCACATGCGCCGCTTACGCTGGAGCTATTGGCCGGTTCACAACATGTGACCGGCCCCACAATTACTACCAATGGGATATTAAAGGTCCTTGCAGGGATATAGAGCTATCCCGTTGACAAAGCTGATATACTAAAAGGCGAAACGTGTGTTGGGGCGCTCTTCGATGCGATCTAGTGCTGCATTCCCCGTTTATCTTTGGTAAGTGTTGCTCTTGTTGCATATTTGCATATTTAGACCACTTGGTCCTGACATAGATATATTGCATTTGGAGCATACCTCCCTTTTTACCTTTCAATATGTATTGTGTACCATTGGGGCATAGGTGGCGCTATTGATCTGGCACATCATCTGGTTTTATTATTATATATCTTTTTGGAATATATTTATACTACTTGATCTGTTTTTGTAATAAAGTTTACTATTTTTAACCCTAAATACTCCTTCTTCCTCCGATTTTCTATGTTTACATGGAGTGGGGTAACTTTGTTCCCTGTGGCGTAATTGTACGCAGTATTTAAAGTACAATGTGGTTGTCTGGTATCCTGTTTATACTAATTGTAGCTGTGTTTTCCACAGTATTTTTCCAGTCTTCCATGGACTATAGGGCACAAGATTCTATCTGGCGTGCCCAAATTGACCTAACATTTAAGGATTATGGTAATGGGGGTGCCAATGGGGCAAATAATGATCTCCAGGAAACTATGGTTCGATTTAAGGAACTATTACGTAAAAGGACGAGAGTATGGTGGAATAAGGCCTTTTTGGAAAAATATTTGGAAGAGGGCTTGATCCCTCGTGGCCTTAGGGTGCAGGTGTTCCCATCATTTCCAATTATGGATGAGGAGATCAAAACTAGATGGGAGGGACATTCTAACACCTGCTCTAAGGGCCATATGGAACTGTTAAAAGAAATTGATTCTAAAAATTTGAATGATATTGAAACTGAAATGGAAACATTACAACTTACTCTTAAGAGAGACATGACTATAGATGCCCTCAATCAATTTAATGATGAAATCGACGCAGAATTGCAGAAATGGGTCAACGAGATACAGGCTACTAAGGCCAAAAAGTTTAAAAGAGATACAAATGATAGACTGACCTGCAATGTTTATAGATGGTGGGGACCAAATGATAGGTCCCGCCCTCGGGATAGACCCTTTTCTCATTCCCGATCAAGATCTACTTCCAGGAGGTCTTATACAGCATAAGATAAATCCACCAACCACCCGCAAGCCTCCGGTGAGACAACCACATCTGTCCCACCTGCCAAGGGGGTTGTCACCCGACAAGCTGCCAAACATAAGGGCCCCCAAGGAGGACGGCCTACATCTGGACCCCAGGGTGGGCTACAGGTACACAATCTGTCATCCCGTGTATTTCGGATGCCCAGTTGGATGTTCTTGGGAGGGGCCTGACCTTCTCACCCACTAACTCCTTTGACTATTTTCCAGCATTAAAAGACTTGCACCTCTTCTCTCGGAAACTTATTTTAAAAAAATTACACCACAAAGAAACATCTCCAACTGAGACATTGACTGAGATGGAAACAGAGGCACTACGGAATCTACAAGACCTCCTCGATGAACAAACTACGTTTCATCCAGGTAGGTTTCCATCAGCTGTCATGCCCAGGTCCACGAGGTTTCCCCCCTTCTCACTATGTCCAGCCATTGAGATTTTTACAAAGTGGGTGTCAGAAGATCTCAAAGAATTATCCACCAGACGCCGGTTTGATAATCTCACACAACAGCAACGGCAGGCCATTAAAGAATTACAATCATATAAAGATGTGGTATACAAGCCGGCTGATAAGTGGGGAAACATCGTGGTCTAGCCATGTCATAAATATGAGAAGGAAGCATTTCAACAATTGAGGGATGATAACACCTATTCGAAATTGTCATATAATCCGATTGCCTCTTTCTCATCTCAGTTACAACGAATTCTCATTAAGGCCCATGAGGGAGGCATTATTGATGAAAGGATGCTGGAGGGGTTGACGGTCAGGTCCCCCAAGATGCCAACTTTTTACCTCTTGCCAAAAATCCACAAGGACGCCGTCGACCCTCCTGGATGTCCGATAGTGTCTGGCATTGAGGGTCTATCTGACCCGATATGCAAATTCATAGATTACTTCTTGAAACCTTTGGTAGAAAATCTACCATCTTATGTACGTGACACTACGGATGTCCTCACGAGGGTCGACGGCGTCTCGGTGGATCAACATGTGCTCCTGGTCACAGCCGACATTCAAACCCTGTATACATGCATTGATCATACTCATGGTCTGGATGCGGTCTGTTCCTTCCTTGGGACCTCCGACCTGGACAGCTCTGTGTGTGATCTAATCCTTGAGCTCCTACGTTTTGTCCTCACCCACAATTTTTTTGTTTTCAAAGATGTTTTTTATCTACAGAAGCACGTCACAGCCATGGGTGCGGCCTGCGCGCCATCGTACGCTAATCTCTTCCTCGGTTTTTGGGAGAGATTCCTGTTTGGCGACGAGGGCGCGGGGGCCGCCGACCATGTGCTGTGCTGGCGTCGATATATAGATGATATTTTTTTCATGTGGGCGGGGACACAGCAGCAGCTCGAGGATTTTATGTTTCAATTAACATAGTAACATAGTAACATAGTTAGTAAGGCCAAAAAAAGACATTTGTCCATCCAGTTCAGCCTATATTCCATCATAATAAATCCCCAGATCTACGTCCTTCTACAGAACCTAATAATTGTATGATACAATATTGTTCTGCTCCAGGAAGACATCCAGGCCTCTCTTGAACCCCTCGACTGAGTTCGCCATCACCACCTCCTCAGGCAAGCAATTCCAGATTCTCACTGCCCTAACAGTAAAGAATCCTCTTCTATGTTGGTGGAAAAACCTTCTCTCCTCCAGACGCAAAGAATTCCCCCTTGTGCCCGTCACCTTCCTTGGTATAAACAGATCCTCAGCGAGATATTTGTATTGTCCCCTTATATACTTATACATGGTTATTAGATCGCCCCTCAGTCGTCTTTTTTCTAGACTAAATAATCCTAATTTCGCTAATCTATCTGGGTATTGTAGTTCTCCCATCCCCTTTATTAATTTTGTTGCCCTCCTTTGTACTCTCTCTAGTTCCATTATATCCTTCCTGAGCACCGGTGCCCAAAACTGGACACAGTACTCCATGTGCGGTCTAACTAGGGATTTGTACAGAGGCAGTATAATGCTCTCATCATGTGTATCCAGACCTCTTTTAATGCACCCCATGATCCTGTTTGCCTTGGCAGCTGCTGCCTGGCACTGGCTGCTCCAGGTAAGTTTATCATTAACTAGGATCCCCAAGTCCTTCTCCCTGTCAGATTTACCCAGTGGTTTCCCGTTCAGTGTGTAATGGTGATATTGATTCCCTCTTCCCATGTGTATAACCTTACATTTATCATTGTTAAACCTCATCTGCCACCTTTCAGCCCAAGTTTCCAACTTATCCAGATCCATCTGTAGCAGAATACTATCTTCTCTTGTATTAACTGCTTTACATAGTTTTGTATCATCTGCAAATATCGATATTTTACTGTGTAAACCTTCTACCAGATCATTAATGAATATGTTGAAGAGAACAGGTCCCAATACTGACCCCTGCGGTACCCCACTGGTCACAGCGACCCAGTTAGAGACTATACCATTTATAACCACCCTCTGCTTTCTATCACTAAGCCAGTTACTAACCCATTTACACACATTTTCCCCCAGACCAAGCATTCTCATTTTGTCTACCAACCTCTTGTGCGGCACGGTATCAAACGCTTTGGAAAAATCGAGATATACCACGTCCAATGACTCACCGTGGTCCAGTCTATAGCTTACCTCTTCATAAAAACTGATTAGATTGGTTTGACAGGAGCGATTTCTCATAAACCCATGCTGATATGGAGTTAAACAGTTATTCTCATTGAGATAATCCAGAATAACATCCCTCAGAAACCCTTCAAATATTTTACCAACAATAGAGGTTAGACTTACTGGCCTATAATTTCCAGGTTCACTTTTAGAGCCCTTTTTGAATATTGGCACCACATTTGCTATGCGCCAGTCCTGCGGAACAGACCCTGTCGCTATAGAGTCACTAAAAATAAGAAATAATGGTTTATCTATTACATTACTTAGTTCTCTTAGTACTCGTGGGTGTATGCCATCCGGACCCGGAGATTTATCTATTTTAATCTTATTTAGCCGGTTTCGCACCTCTTCTTGGGTTAGATTGGTGACTCTTAATATAGGGTTTTCATTGTTTCTTGGGATTTCACCTAGCATTTCATTTTCCACCGTGAATACCGTGGAGAAGAAGGTGTTTAATATGTTAGCTTTTTCCTCGTCATCTACAACCATTCTTTCCTCACTATTTTTTAAGGGGCCTACATTTTCAGTTTTTATTCTTTTACTATTGATAAAGTTGAAGAACAGTTTGGGATTAGTTTTACTCTCCTTAGCAATGTGCTTCTCTGTTTCCTTTTTGGCAGCTTTAATTAGTTTTTTAGATAAAGTATTTTTCTCCCTATAGTTTTTTAGAGCTTCAATGGTGCCATCCTGCTTTAGTAGTGCAAATGCTTTCTTTTTACTGTTAATTGCCTGTCTTACTTCTTTGTTTAGCCACATTGGGTTTTTCCTATTTCTAGTACTTTTATTCCCACAAGGTATAAACCGCTTACACTGCCTATTTAGGATGTTCTTAAACATTTCCCATTTATTATCTGTATTCTCATTTCTGAGGATATTGTCCCAGTCTACCAGATTAAGGGCATCTCTAAGCTGTTCAAACTTTGCCTTCCTAAAGTTCAATGTTTTTGTGACTCCCTGACAAGTCCCCCTAGTGAAAGACAGGTGAAACTGCACAATATTGTGGTCGCTATTTCCTAAATGCCCAACCACCTGCAGATTTGTTATTCTGTCAGGTCTATTAGATAATAATAATAATAATAATAATAATAATAATAATTTTATTTATATAGCGCCAACATATTCCGCAGCGCTTTACAAATTATAGAGGGGACTTGTACAGACAATAAACATTACAGCATAACAGAAATACAGTTCAAAACAGATACCAGGAGGAGTGAGGGCCCTGCTCGCAAGCTTACAAACTATGGGGAAAAGGGGAGACACGAGAGGTGGATGGTAACAATTGCTTTAGTTATTCGGACCAGCTATAGTGTAAGGCTCAGGTGTTCATGTAAAGCTGCATGAACCAGTTACCTGCCTAAGTATGTAGCAGTACAGACACAGAGGGCTAATACTGCATAAAGTGTATGAGAACATGATGCGAGGAACCTTTTTTTTTTTTTTTTTTTATTATAAATAGGCCACACAGGGATCGTTAGGTTAATGCATTGAGGCGGTAGGCCAGTCTGAACAAATGAGTTTTTAGGGCACGCTTAAAACTGTGTGGATTGGGGATTAATCGTATTAACCTAGGTAGTGCATTCCAAAGAATCGGCGCAGCACGTGTAAAGTCTTGGAGACGGGAGTGGGAGGTTCTGATTATTGAGGATGCTAACCTGAGGTCATTAGCGGAGCGGAGGGCACGGGTAGGGTGGTAGACTGATACCAGGGAGGAGATGTAGGGTGGTGCTGAGACATGGAGTGCTTTGTGGATGAGGGTAGTAGTTTTGTACTGGATTCTGGAGTGGATGGGTAGCCAGTGTAATGACTGGCACAGGGTAGAGGCATCGGTGTAACGGTTGGTGAGGAATATGATCCTGGCTGCAGCATTCAGGACAGATTGGAGCGGGGAGAGTTTTGCAAGAGGGAGACCGATTAGTAGAGAGTTACAATAGTCCAGACGAGAATGAATAAGTGAAACAGTCAGAGTTTTTGCAGAGTCGAAAGTAAGAAAAGGGCGAATTCTAGAAATGTTTTTGAGATGCAGGTAAGAAGAGCGAGCCAGTGATCGGATGTGGGGGGTGAATGAAAGGTCAGAATCAAGGATGACCCCAAGGCAGCGGGCATGTTGCTTTGGAGTAATGGTGGAACCGCACACGGAGATGGCAATGTCAGGCAAAGGTAGGTTAGTAGAGGGAGAGAACACGAGGAGTTCAGTTTTTGACAGGTTTAGTTTCAGATAGAGGGAGGACATGATGTTAGAGACAGCGGTAAGACAATCACTGGTGTTTTCTAAAAAGGTCGGTGTGATATCGGGAGCAGAAGTGTATAATTGGGTGTCGTCAGCATAGAGATGGTACTGGAAACCAAATCTACTGATTGTTTGTCCAATAGGGGCAGTATACAACGAGAAGAGTAGGGGGCCTAGGACTGATCCTTGAGGAACCCCAACAGTAAGGGGAAGGTGAGAGGAGGAAGAACCAGCAAAACATACAGTGAAGGATCGGTCAGAGAGATAGGAGGAGAACCAGGAGAGAACGGTGTCCTTGAGGCCGATGGAGCGGAGCATAGTGAGGAGGAGCTGATGATCCACAGTGTCAAATGCTGCAGAGAGATCCAAGAGAATTAGCATGGAGTAGTGACCATTAGATTTAGCTGTTAGTAGGTCATTAGAGACTTTAATGAGGGCAGTTTCAGTAGAGTGTAAAGAGCGGAAGCCAGATTGAAGAGGGTCGAGAAGAGAGTTATCTGAGAGATAGCGGGTAAGACGGGAGTGGACCAGGTAATACTACTATCCTAATAGATAGTATTAGGTCTAAAAGTGCTGCTCCTCTGGTTGGATTCTGCACCAATTGTGAAAGATAATTTTTCTTGGTTATTAGCAGAAACCTGTTGCCTTTATGGGTTTCACAGGTTTCTGTTTCCCAGTTAATATCCGGGTAGTTAAAGTCCCCCATAACCAGGACCTCATTATGGGTTGCAGCTTCATCTATCTGCTTTAGAAGTAGACTTTCCATGCTTTCTGTTATATTTGGGGGTTTGTAACAGACCCCAATGAGAATTTTGTTACCATTTTTCCCTCCATGAATTTCAACCCATATGGACTCGACATCCTCATTCCCTTCGCTAATATCCTCCCTTAAAGTGGACTTTAGACAAGACTTTACATAGAGACAAACCCCTCCTCCTCTCCGATTTTTACGATCCTTTCTAAACAGACTGTAACCCTGTAAGTTAACTGCCCAGTCATAGCTTTCATCTAACCATGTCTCGGTTATTCCCACTATGTCAAAGTTACCTGTAGATATTTCTGCTTCTAGTTCTTCCATCTTGTTTGTCAGGCTTCTGGCGTTTGCGAGCATGCAGTTTAGAGGATTTTGTTTTGTTCCAATCTCCTCACTGTGGATTGTTTTAGAAATGTTCTTACCTCCCTTCTCAGTATGTTTTCCTGGGTCGTCTTTGTTCGAGTCTAATGTTTTTCTTCCCGTCCCCTCTTCTTCTAGTTTAACGCCCTCCTGATGAGTGTAGCGAGTCTTCTGGCGAATGTGTGTTTCCCAGGTTTGTTGAGGTGTAGTCCGTCTCTGGCGAGGAGTCCATCATACCAGTAATTCACACCGTGGTCCAGGAATCCAAATCCTTGTTGTCTGCACCATCGTCTTAGCCAGTTGTTTGCATCAAGGATCCTGTTCCATCTCCTGGTGCCATGCCCATCTACTGGAAGGATAGAAGAAAAAACTACCTGTGCATCCAGTTCCTTTACTTTCTTCCCCAACTCTTCAAAGTCCTTGCAGATTGTCGGTAGGTCCTTCCTTGCCGTGTCATTGGTGCCAACATGTATCAGAAGAAATGGGTGGACGTCCTTGGAGCTGAAGAGCTTTGGTATCCTATCGGTCACATCCTTGATCATCGCACCTGGAAGGCAGCATACTTCTCTTGCAGTTATGTCCGGTCTGCAGATGGCTGCTTCTGTGCCTCTCAGTAGTGAGTCTCCCACCACCACCACTCTTCGTTGCTTCTTGGCTGTACTTTTTGCTGTCACTTGTTGCTGTGTGCCCTTTTCTTTTTTGCTTGCTGGTATTGCTTCATTCTTAGGTGTGCCATCTTCATCCTCTACAAAGATTTGATATCGGTTCTTCAGTTGTGTGGTTGGTGATTTCTCCATGGTCTTCTTGCTTCTTTTGGTCACATGCTTCCACTCATCTGCTTTTGGAGGTTCTCTGACACTTTTTGCACCTTCTGTGACCAGTAGAGATGCTTCTGTTCTGTCTAGAAAGTCTTCATTCTCTTTGATGAGTTTCAAAGTTGCTATTCTTTCTTCCAGACCCCGCACCTTTTCTTCTAAAAGGGCCACTAGTCTACACTTCTGACAGGTGAAATTGGATTCTTCTTCTGGTCGATCTGTGAACATGTAGCACATGCTTCAGCTCACCATGTAGGTTGTCACATCTGCCATGTTGCTCCTAGATCCTGCTGACTTGCTGTGTGTTTTCCTTCTTGTGTAATCTACTCAGCCAAGCTCTCTTGCAATAATGTCCTACAGGCAAAAATTCGGTGATGCTTTCGGTGATGCTTTCGAAGCAGCTGGTCCCGGCTGTACCCAACGATCTTCTAGCTTAGGGAGACATCGCTTCTCCCAGAAGGCACCTGGAATATGCAAATTAGCCTCCTGAAGCTTGAATCCCTGGTTTGGTGATGCTTTCGAAGCAGCTGGTCCCGGCTGTACCCAACGATCTTCTAGCTTAGGGAGACTTCGCTTCTCCCAGAAGGCACCTGGAATATGCAAATTAGCCTCCTGAAGCTTGAATCCCTGGTTTGGTGATGCTTTCGAAGCAGCTGGTCCCGGCTGTACCCAACGATCTTCTAGCTTAGGGAGACTTCGCTTCTCCCAGAAGGCACCTGGAATATGCAAATTAGCCTCCTGAAGCTTGAATCCCTGGTTTGGTGATGCTTTCGAAGCAGCTGGTCCCGGCTGTACCCAACGATCTTCTAGCTTAGGGAGACTTCGCTTCTCCCAGAAGGCACCTGGAATATGCAAATTAGCCTCCTGAAGCTTGAATCCCTGGTTTGGTGATGCTTTCGAAGCAGCTGGTCCCGGCTGTACCCAACGATCTTCTAGCTTAGGGAGACTTCGCTTCTCCCAGAAGGCACCTGGAATATGCAAATTAGCCTCCTGAAGCTTGAATCCCTGGTTTGGTGATGCTTTCGAAGCAGCTGGTCCCGGCTGTACCCAACGATCTTCTAGCTTAGGGAGACTTCGCTTCTCCCAGAAGGCACCTGGAATATGCAAATTAGCCTCCTGAAGCTTGAATCCGTTTAATATTAGGCTAACCTATCAGTATCATCCTACTAGGATTGACTTTTTAGACGTCACTCTGGAGGTCGACGCTGCTCGATACATTCAGACTGACGTCTTCCGTAAACATACTTCTGTTAATGCCTTGATTCGTGCAGACTCAGCACACAATCCTGCAACCATCAGAGCTGTCCCGGTTGGACAGTTCCTGAGGATGAGATGGATCTGCTCATCCGATCAAAAATTTCATAATCAAGCCGTAGATCTGCAGTCCCGCTTTCTAGCACGTGGCTACAGCCACAGGAGTATCAAGCGCGGTTTTGACAGGCCTAGAAAAACTCGGCGTAGTCATCTGCTGTACACAACTAAGAGAAAGCGGGCAAATACCAATGATGATACTATTAGATTCATTGGTACATATAATCACGAATGGCCAAACCTCAGGGGTATCCTGAAGAAACACTGGTCTATTTTGAAGACAGAGCCCGCCCTGGGGACCAGTTTGGGAGATTTTCCCACCATGACCACCAGGAGAGCACCTAATTTAGGTAATCTCCTGGTTAGGAGTCATTATGCTCCACCTATTCAAAATATTTTTGGCACTCGGGGTTCCCTCCTGGGGTGTTTTCAGTGTGGCCACTGTTATGACCTGGTGGCCTTGGAGCAGCATGAGATGTACTCTGGAGAAGGTGGTCCCTGTACTGACCGCAAACCCTGAACCTAGCAGCGCAACTAAAAGCAGCCGTGGGGGGTACCTAACTCTCCCTAGACCCCTCGGCACAGCCAAAGATCTAACTACCCCTAAAGACAGAAACAGGAAACCTATCTTGCCTCAGAGAAAATCCCCAAAGGATAGATAGCCCCCCACAAATAATGACTGTGAGAGGAGAGGGAAATAACATACGCAGATATGAAATCAGATTTTAGCATAGAAGGCCATACTAGCTAAAAAGAAAGAATAGAACAGAGTACTATGCGGTCAGTACAAAAACACTAGAAAATATCTACCGCAGAAAATACGGATCACCACATCTGACTAAAGACATGGGGGGTATATCTGCATCTCCAGAGAAATAGCTAGGCTGCAAAAAATCCTTCACAGACCAAGCTGGCCAAGACAAAAACATAAAAATATGCACAGAGCTATAAGGTCCACTGCAGGTGGACAGAAAAAACAAATCCAGGACTTATCTTTGTAGAAAAACACAGCAAACTGGAGAGACCAGCAGGGAAGTGAATCCTTCAAGAACAATGGTCAACTGGCACTGATTAAAGGATCCTGCAAAGCTATATACCTTAGTCAGTCCTGCAATTAGTAGAAACACATGTCCACTCCTGCAATCCAGGCACAACTGCATTACCCTCTACAACCACCGGAGGGAGCCCAAAAGCTGAATTCACAACAGTACCCCCCCTTGAGGAGGGGGTCACCGAACCCTCACCAGAGCCCCCAGGCCGATCAGGATGAGCCCGATGAAAGGCACGAACCAAATCAATGGCATGGACATCAGAGGCAGAAACCCAAGAATTATCCTCCTGGCCATAACCCTTCCACTTGACAAGGTACTGAAGCTTCCGCCTCGAAAAACGAGAATCAAAAATCTACTCAACAACATATTCCAACTCCCCATCGACCAATACAGGGGCCGGAGGATCAACAGAGGGAACAACGGGCTCCACATATTTCCGCAACAAAGATTTATGGAAAACATTATGAATAGCAAACGAGGCCGGAAGCCAGGCGAAAGGACATCGGATTAATAATCTCAGAAATCCTATAAGGACCAATAAATCGAGGCTTAAACTAAGGGGAAGAAACCTTCATAGGAACATGACGGGAAGATAACCAAACCAGATCCCCAATCCGAAGCCGGGAACCAACACACCGACGACGATTAGCAAAACGTTGAGCCTCCTCCTGAGACAGCACCAAATTGTCCACCACATAAGCCCAAATCTGCTGCAACCTGTCAACCACAGAATCCACACCAGGAAGGTCAGAAGGCTCAACCTGCCCAGAAGAGAACTGAGGATGAAAACCAAAATTACAAAAAAAAGGCGAAACCAAAGTAGTCGAACTAGCCCGATTATTAAGGGCAAACTCGGCCAATGGCAAAAAAGCCACCCAATCATCCTGATCAGCAGACACAAAGCATCTCAAATAGGTCTCCAAGGTCTGATTAGTTCGCTCAGTCTGGCCATTTGTCTGAGGATGAAATGCAGAAGAAAATGACAAATCAATGCCCAGCTTGGCACAAAAGGCCCACCAAAACCTAGAAACAAACTGGGAACCTCTGTCGGACACAATATTCTCCGGAATACCATGCAAACGCACCACATGCTGAAAAAACAACGGAACCAAATCAGAAGAAGAAGGCAATTTAGGCAAAGGCACCAAATGAACCATCTTAGAAAATCGGTCACAGACAACCCAGATAACCGACATTCTTTGGGAAACAGGAAGATCGGAAATAAAATCCATAGAAATATGTGTCCAGGGCCTCTCGGGGACCGGTAATGGCAAAAGCAACCCACTAGCGCGGGAACAGCAAGACTTAGCCCGCGCACAAATCCCACAGAACTGCACAAAAGAACGCACATCGCGCGACACAGAAGGCCACCAAAAGGACCTACTAACCAAATCTCTGGTACCAAAAATCCCAGGATGGCCAGCCAACACAGAACAATGAACCTCAGAAATCACTTTAGTAGTCCATCTATCAGGAACAAACAGTTTCCCCACAGGACAGCGGTCAGGATTATGAGCCTGAAATTCCTGAAGAACCCGTCGCAAATCAGGGGAGATGGCAGAAAGAATCACCCCTTCCTTCAAAATGCCGACCGGCTCAAGAACCCCAGGGGAATCAGGAAAAAAACTCCTAGAGAGGGCATCCGCCTTAACATTCTTAGTACCAGGAATGTACGAGACCACAAAATCAAAATGGGAGAAAAACAGGGACCATCGAGCCTGTCTAGGATTCAGCCGTTTGGCAGACTCAAGGTAAATCAGATTCTTATGATCAGTCAGGACCACAATACGGTGCTTGGCCCCCTCAAGCCAATGTCGCCACTCCTCAAATGCCCACTTCATAGCCAACAACTCCCGATTGCCGACATCATAATTACGTTCCGCAGGCGAAAACTACCGAGAAAAGAAGGCACACGGTTTCATGAAGGAACCATCAGAATTCCTCTGAGACAAAACGGCCCCTGCCCCAATCTCAGACGCGTCAACCTCAACCTGAAATGGAAGAGAATCATCTGGCTGACGCAACACAGGGGCAGAAGTAAATCGGCGTTTAAGCTCCTGAAAGGCAGAAACAGCCGCGGAGGACCAATTCGTCACATCAGCACCTTTCTTGGTCAAATCGGTTAGAGGTTTAACCACACTGGAGAAGTTGACAATGAAACGATGATAAAAATTAGCAAAGCCCAAGAATTTCTGAAGGCTCTTTACAGATGTGGGCTGAATCCAATCATGAATGGCCTGAACCTTAACCGGATCCATTTCTATAGATGAGGGAGAAAAAAATGAAACCCAAAAAAGAAACCTTCTGCACTCCAAAGAGGCACTTTGACCCCTTCACAAACAAAGCATTATTACGGAGGATCTTAAATACCATCCTGACCTGTTTGACATGAGACTCCCAATCATTGGAAAAAATCAAAATATCATCCAAATATACAACCATGAATTTTTCAAGATAACTCCGAAAGGTATCATGCATGAAGGATTGGAACACAGATGGGGCATTAGAGAGTCCGAATGGCATCACAAGTGTTATGATAGGCAATTCAGTAACACAATGTACATAGCGATCAGAGCACATACAGTGATCTGACAATAACCCAAAATAATAGAACGAGCTCTGAGACGTGGAAACTCTGTAGACCGCAATTCCTGATCCTCTCCAAACACAACTAGAGGCAGCTGTGGATTGCGCCTAACGCTCCCTATGCAACTCAGCACAGCCTGAGAAACTAACTAGCCTGAAAATAGGAAAATAAGCCTACCTTGCCTCAGAGAAATACCCCAAAGGAAAAGGCAGCCCCCCACATATAATGACTGTGAGTAAGATGAAAAGACAAACGTAGGGATGAAATAGATTCAGCAAAGTGAGGCCCGATATTCTAGACAGAACGAGGATAGGAAAGATAACTTTGCGGTCTACACAAAACCCTAAAGAAAACCACGCAAAGGGGGCAAAAAGACCCTCCGTACTGAACTAACGGCACGGAGGTACACCCTTTGCGTCCCCGAGCTTCCAGCAAAACAAATAGACAAGCTGGACAGAAAAAATAGCAACAAATAGCAAAGAAGCACTTAGCTATGCAGGGCAGCAGGCCACAGGAATGATCCAGAGAAACACAAGTCCAACACTGGAACATTGACAGGAAGCATGGATCAAAGCATCAGGTGGAGTTAAGTAGAGAAGCAGCTAACGACCTCACCAGATCACCTGAGGGAGGAAACTCAGAAGTTGCAGTACCACTTTCCTCCATCAACGGAAGCTCACAGAGAGAACCAGCCGAAGTACCACTTGTGACCACAGGAGGGAGCTCTGCCACAGAATTCACAACAGTAACCCCCCTTGAGGAGGGGTCACCGAACCCTCACCAGAGCCCCCAGGCCGACCAGGATGAGCCACATGAAAGGCACGAACAAGATCGGGAGCATGGACATCAGAGGCAAAAACCCAGGAATTATCTTCCTGAGCATAACCCTTCCATTTAACCAGATACTGGAGTTTCCGTCTTGAAACACGAGAATCCAAAATCTTCTCCACAATATACTCCAATTCCCCCTCCACCAAAACCGGGGCAGGAGGCTCAACAGATGGGACCATAGGTGCCACGTATCTCCGCAACAATGACCTATGGAATACGTTATGTATGGAAAAAGAATCTGGAAGGGTCAGACGAAAAGACACAGGATTAAGAACCTCAGAAATCCTATACGGACCAATAAAACGAGGTTTAAACTTAGGAGAGGAAACCTTCATAGGAATATGACGAGAAGATAACCAAACCAGATCCCCAACACGAAGTCGGGGACCCACACGGCGTCTGCGATTAGCGAAAAGTTGAGCCTTCTCCTGGGACAAGGTCAAATTGTCCACTACCTGAGTCCAAATCTGCTGCAACCTGTCCACCACAGTATCCACACCAGGACAGTCCAAAGACTCAACCTGCCCTGAAGAGAAACGAGGATGGAACCCAGAATTGCAGAAAAACGGCGAAACCAAGGTAGCCGAGCTGGCCCGATTATTAAGGGCGAACTCAGCCAAAGGCAAAAAGGACACCCAGTCGTCCTGATCAGCAGAAACAAAGCATCTCAGATATGTTTCCAAGGTCTGATTGGTTCGTTCGGTCTGGCCATTAGTCTGAGGATGGAAAGCCGAGGAAAAAGACAAGTCAATGCCCATCCTACCACAAAAGGCTCGCCAAAACCTCGAAACAAACTGGGAACCTCTGTCAGAAACAATATTCTCTGGAATGCCATGCGAACGAACCACATGCTGGAAGAACAAAGGCACCAAATCAGAAGAGGAAGGCAATTTAGACAAGGTACCAGATGGACCATCTTAGAAAAGCAATCACAGACCACCCAAATGACTGACATCTTTTGAGAAACGGGAAGGTCAGAAATAAAATCCATAGAGATATGTGTCCAAGGCCTCTTCGGGAGCGGCAAGGGCAAAAGCAACCCACTGGCACGAGAACAGCAGGGCTTAGCCCGAGCACAAATCCCACAGGACTGCACAAAAGTACGCACATCCCGCGACAGAGAGGGCCACCAAAAGGATCTAGCCACTAACTCTCTGGTACCAAAGATTCCAGGATGACCAGCCAACACCGAACAATGAAGTTCAGAGATAACTCTATTCGTCCACCTATCAGGGACAAACAGTTTCTCCGCTGGGCAACGATCAGGTTTATTAGCCTGAAATTTTTGCAGCACCCGCCGCAAATCAGGGGAGATGGCAGACACAATTACTCCTTCCTTGAGGATACCCGCCGGCTCAGATAAACCCGGAGAGTCGGGCACAAAACTCCTAGACAGAGCATCCGCCTTCACATTTTTAGAGCCCGGAAGGTACGAAATCACAAAGTCAAAACGGGCAAAAAACAACGACCAACGAGCCTGTCTAGGATTCAAGCGCTTGGCAGACTCGAGATAAGTCAAGTTCTTATGATCAGTCAAGACCACCACGCGATGCTTAGCTCCTTCAAGCCAATGACGCCACTCCTCGAATGCCCACTTCATGGCCAGCAACTCTCGGTTGCCCACATCATAATTTCGCTCAGCAGGCGAAAACTTCCTGGAAAAGAAAGCGCATGGTTTCATCACTGAGCAACCAGAACCTCTCTGTGACAAAACAGCCCCTGCTCCAATCTCAGAAGCATAGTAACATAGTAACATAGTTAGTAAGGCCGAAAAAAGACATTTGTCCATCCAGTTCAGCCTATATTCCATCATAATAAATCCCCAGATCTACGTCCTTCTACAGAACCTAATTGTATGATACAATATTGTTCTGCTCCAGGAAGACATCCAGGCCTCTCTTGAACCCCTCGACTGAGTTCGCCATCACCACCTCCTCAGGCAAGCAATTCCAGATTCTCACTGCCCTAACAGTAAAGAATCCTCTTCTATGTTGGTGGAAAAACCTTCTCTCCTCCAGACGCAAAGAATGCCCCCTTGTGCCCGTCACCTTCCTTGGTATAAACAGATCCTCAGCGAGATATTTGTATTGTCCCCTTATATACTTATACATGGTTATTAGATCGCCCCTCAGTCGTCTTTTTTCTAGACTAAATAATCCTAATTTCGCTAATCTATCTGGGTATTGTAGTTCTCCCATCCCCTTTATTAATTTTGTTGCCCTCCTTTGTACTCTCTCTAGTTCCATTATATCCTTCCTGAGCACCGGTGCCCAAAACTGGACACAGTACTCCATGTGCGGTCTAACTAGGGATTTGTACAGAGGCAGTATAATGCTCTCATCATGTGTATCCAGACCTCTTTTAATGCACCCCATGATCCTGTTTGCCTTGGCAGCTGCTGCCTGGCACTGGCTGCTCCAGGTAAGTTTATCATTAACTAGGATCCCCAAGTCCTTCTCCCTGTCAGATTTACCCAGTGGTTTCCCATTCAGTGTGTAATGGTGATATTGATTCCTTCTTCCCATGTGTATAACCTTACATTTATCATTGTTAAACCTCATCTGCCACCTTTCAGCCCAAGTTTCCAACTTATCCAGATCCATCTGTAGCAGAATACTATCTTCTCTTGTATTAACTGCTTTACATAGTTTTGTATCATCTGCAAATATCGATATTTTACTGTGTAAACCTTCTACCAGATCATTAATGAATATGTTGAAGAGAACAGGTCCCAATACTGACTCCTGCGGTACCCCACTGGTCACAGCGACCCAGTTAGAGACTATACCATTTATAACCACCCTCTGCTTTCTATCACTAAGCCAGTTACTAACCCATTTACACACATTTTCCCCCAGACCAAGCATTCTCATTTTGTCTACCAACCTCTTGTGCGGCACGGTATCAAACGCTTTGGAAAAATCGAGATATACCACGTCCAATGACTCACCGTGGTCCAGCCTATAGCTTACCTCTTCATAAAAACTGATTAGATTGGTTTGACAGGAGCGATTTCTCATAAACCCATGCTGATATGGAGTTAAACAGTTATTCTCATTGAGATAATCCAGAATAACATCCCTCAGAAACCCTTCAAATATTTTACCAACAATAGAGGTTAGACTTACTGGCCTATAATTTCCAGGTTCACTTTTAGAGCCCTTTTTGAATATTGGCACCACATTTGCTATGCGCCAATCCTGCGGAACAGACCCTGTCGCTATAGAGTCCCTAAAAATAAGAAATAATGGTTTATCTATTACATTACTTAGTTCTCTTAGTACTCGTGGGTGTATGCCATCCGGACCCGGAGATTTATCTATTTTAATCTTATTTAGCCGGTTTCGCACCTCATCTTGGGTTAGATTGGTGACCCTTAATATAGGGTTTTCATTGTTTCTTGGGATTTCACCTAGCATTTCATTTTCCACCGTGAATACCGTGGAGAAGAAGGTGTTTAATATATTAGCTTTTTCCTCGTCATCTACAACCATTCTTTCCTCACTATTTTTTAAGTGGCCTACATTTTCAGTTTTTATTCTTTTACTATTGATATAGTTGAAGAACAGTTTGGGATTAGTTTTACTCTCCTTAGCAATGTGCTTCTCTGTTTCCTTTTTGGCAGCTTTAATTAGTTTTTTAGATAAAGTATTTTTCTCCCTATAGTTTTTTAGAGCTTCAATGGTGCCATCCTGCTTTAGTAGTGCAAATGCTTTCGTTTTACTGTTAATTGCCTGTCTCACTTCTTTGTTTAGCCACATTGGGTTTTTCCTATTTCTAGTCCTTTTATTCCCACAAGGTATAAACCGCTTACACTGCCTATTTAGGATGTTCTTAAACATTTCCCAATTATTATCTGTATTCTTATTTCTGAGGATATTGTCCCAGTCTACCAGATTAAGGGCATCTCTAAGCTGGTCAAACTTTGCCTTCCTAAAGTTCAGTGTTTTTGTGACTCCCTGACAAGTCCCCCTAGTGAAAGACAGGTGAAACTGTACAATATTGTGGTCGCTATTTCCTAGATGCCCGACCACCTGCAGATTTGTTATTCTGTCAGGTCTATTAGATAGTATTAGGTCTAAAAGTGCTGCTCCTCTGGTTGGATTCTGCACCAATTGTGAAAGATAATTTTTCTTGGTTATTAGCAGAAACCTGTTGCCTTTATGGGTTTCACAGGGTTCTGTTTCCCAGTTAATATCCGGGTAGTTAAAGTCCCCCATAACCAGGACCTCATTATGGGTTGCAGCTTCATCTATCTGCTTTAGAAGTAGACTTTCCATGGTTTCTGTTATATTTGGGGGTTTGTAACAGACCCCAATGAGAATTTTGTTACCATTTTTCCCTCCAAGCATCAACCTCGACCTGGAACGGAAGAGAAACTTCTGGTTGACACAACACAGGGGCAGAAGAAAAACGACGCTTCAACTCTTGAAAAGCTTCCACAGCAGCAGAAGACCAATTGACCAAATCAGCACCCTTCTTGGTCAAATCGGTCAGTGGTTTGGCAACACTAGAAAAATTGCAGATGAAGCGACGATAAAAATTAGCAAAGCCCAGGAACTTTTGCAGACTTTTCAGAGATGTCGGCTGCGTCCAATCATGGATGGCTTGGACCTTAACCGGATCCATCTCGATAGTAGAAGGGGAAAAGATGAACCCCAAAAATGAAACCTTCTGCACACCAAAGAGACACTTTGATCCCTTCACAAACAAAGAATTAGCACGCAGGACCTGAAAAAACGTTCTGACCTGCTTCACATGAGACTCCCAATCATCCGAGAAGATCAAAATGTCATCCAAGTACACAATCAGGAATTTATCCAGGTACTCACGGAAGATGTCATGCATAAAGGATTGAAACACTGATGGAGCATTGGCAAGTCCAAACGGCATCACTAGATACTCAAAATGACCCTCGGGCGTATTAAATGCAGTTTTCCATTCATCGCCTTGCCTGATTCTCACCAGATTATACGCACCACGAAGATCTATCTTAGTGAACCAACTAGCCCCCTTAATCCGAGCAAACAAATCAGATAACAATGGCAAGGGGTACTGAAATTTAACAGTGATCTTATTAAGAAGGCGGTAATCTATACACGGTCTTAGCGAACCATCCTTCTTGGCCACAAAAAAGAACCCTGCTCCCAATGGCGACGACGACGGGCGAATATGCCCCTTCTCCAGGGATTCCTTCACATAACTGCGCATAGCGGTGTGCTCAGGCACGGATAAATTAAACAGTCGACCTTTTGGGAATTTACTACCAGGAATCAAATTGATAGCACAATCACAATCCCTATGCGGAGGCAGGGCATCGGACTTGGGCTCATCAAATACATCCCGGTAATCAGACAAGAACTCTGGAACCTCAGAAGGAGTGGATGACGAAATTGACAGAAATGGAACATCACCATGTACCCCCTGACAACCCCAGCTGGACACCAACATGGAATTCCAATCCAATACTGGATTATGGGCTTGTAGCCATGGCAACGCCAACACGACCACATCATGCAGATTATGCAACACCAGAAAGCGAATAACCTCCTGATGTGCAGGAGCCATGCACATGGTCAGCTGGGTCCAGTATTGAGGCTTATTCTTGGCCAAAGGTGTAGCATCAATTCCTCTCAATGGAATAGGACACTGCAAGGGCTCCAATAAAAACCCACAACGTTTAGCATAATCCAAGTCCATCAAATTCAGGGCAGCGCCTGAATCCACAAACGCCATGACAGAAAACGACGACAAGGAGCATATCAAGGTAACGGACAGAAGAAATTTTGACTGTACAGTACCAATGGTGGCAGACCTAGCGAACCGCTTAGTGCGCTTAGGACAATCAGAGATAGCATGAGTGGAATCACCACAGTAGAAACACAGCCCATTCAGACGTCTGTGTTCTTGCCGTTCAACTCTGGTCATAGTCCTATCGCACTGCATAGGCTCAGGTTTAATCTCAGGTAATACCGCCAAATGGTACACAGATTTACGCTCACGCAAGCGTCGACCGATCTGAATGGCCAAAGACATAGACTCATTCAAATCAGCGGGCATAGGAAATCCCACCATGACATCCTTAATGGCTTCAGAGAGACCCTTTCTGAAAATGGCTGCAAGCGCAGATTCATTCCATTGAGTGAGCACGGACCATTTTCTAAATTTCTGGCAATATAGCTCTATCTCATCCTGAGCCTGACAAAGAGCCAGCAAATTTTTTTCTGCCTGATCTACTGAATTAGGCTCATCGTACAGCAATCCAAGCGCCAGGAAAAATGCATCGATATCACTCAATGCAGGATCTCCTGAGGCAAGAGAAAATGCCCAGTCCTGAGGGTCGCCACGCAAAAAAGAAATGACGATCCTAACCTGTTGCGCTGGGTCACCAGAGGAACGAGGTTTCAAAGCCAGAAACAGTTTACAATTATTCTTGAAACTCAGAAATTTAGTTCTATCTCCAAAAAACAAATCAGGAATAGGAATTCTCGGTTCTAACAAAGAATTCTGAACCACAAAATTTTGAATATCTTGAACTCTTGCCGTGAGCTGATCTACACATGAAGACAGACCTTTAATGTCCATTGTAACACCTGTGTCCTGAACCACCCAAATGTCTAGGGGAAAAAAAAGACAAATCACAGTGCAAAGGAAAAAAAATGGTCTCAGAACTTCTTTTTTCCCTCTATTGAGAATCATTAGTACTTTTGGCTTCCTGTACTGTTATGATAGGCAATTCAGTAACACAATGTACATAGCGATCAGAGCACATACAGTGATCTGACAATAACCCAAAATAATAGAACGAGCTCTGAGACGTGGAAAATCTGTAGACCGCAATTCCTGATCCTCTCCAAACACAACTAGAGGCAGCTGTGGATTGCGCCTAACGCTCCCTATGCAACTCGGCACAGCCTGAGAAACTAACTAGCCTGAAGATAGAAAAATAAGCCTACCTTGCCTCAGAGAAATACCCCAAAGGAAAAGGCAGCCCCCCACATATAATAACTGTGAGTAAGATGAAAAGACAAACGTAGGGATGAAATAGATTCAGCAAAGTGAGGCCCGATATTCTAGACAGAACGAGGATAGGAAAGATAACTTTGCGGTCTACACAAAACCCTAAAGAAAACCACGCAAAGGGGGCAAAAAGACCCTCCGTACCGAACTAACGGCATGGAGGTACACCCTTTGCGTCCCAGAGCTTCCAGCAAAACAAATAGACAAGCTGGACAGAAAAAATAGCAACAAATAGCAAAGAAGCACTTAGCTATGCAGAGCAGCAGGCCACAGGAATGATCCAGAGAAATACAAGTCCAACACTGGAACATTGACAGGAAGCATGGATCAAAGCATCAGGTGGAGTTAAGTAGAGAAGCAGCTAACGACCTCACCAGATCACCTGAGGGAGGAAACTCAGAAGCTGCAGTACCACTTTCCTCCACAAACGGAAGCTCCCAGAGAGAATCAGCCGAAGTACCACTTGTGACCACAAAGTGAACTCTGCCACAGAATTCACAACACACAAGGTATTCAAAATGGCCTTCGGGCATATTAAATGCAGTTTTCCATTCGTCACCCTGCTTGATACGAATAAGATTATATGCCCCTCGAAGGTCAATCTTAGTAAACCAGCTAGACCCCTTAATCTTAGCAAACAATTCAGTAAGCAAAGGCAAGGGATATTGAAATTTAACCGTGATCTTATTCAAGAGGCGATAATCAATACAGGGTCTCAAGGATCCATCCTTCTTGGCAGCAAAAAAGAACCCCGCACCCAACGGTGAAGAAGATGGCCGAATATGCCCTTTCTCCAAAGACTCCTCAATATAGCTCCGCATGGCGGCATGTTCAGGCACAGACAGGTTAAAAAGTCGACCCTTAGGGAACTTACAACCTGGAATCAAGTCAATAGCACAATCACAGTCCCTATGCGGTGGAAGGGAATGGGACTTGGGCTCATCGAATACATCCTGAAAGTCTGACAAAAACTCAGGAACTTCAGCAAAGGGGGAAGAGGAAATTGACATCAAAGGAACCTGATCATGAACCCCCTGACAACCCCAACTAGTCACAGACATGGATTTCCAGTCTAACACCGGATTATGTAGCTGTAACCATGGAAAACCCAGCACAATATCATCATGCAAATTATGCAACACCAGAAAACGACAATCTTCCTGATGGGCTGGCGCTATGCGCATGGTCAGCTGTGTCCAAAACTGAGGTTTATTTTTAGCCAACGGTGTAGCATCAATGCCCCTCAAAGGAATAGGGTTCTGCAAAGGCTGCAAGGGAAAACCACAACGTCTGGCAAATTCTAAGTCCATTAAGTTCAGAGCGGCGCCTGAATCCACAAATGCCATGCCAGAAAATGATGATAATGAGCAGATCAAGGTCACAGATAACAGAAATTTAGGTTGTATAGTACTGATGGCAACAGAGCTAGCGATTCTCTTAGTACGCTTAGGGCAATCAGAGATAACATGACCAGAATCGCCACAGTGAAAACACAACCTATTCTGATGCCGGAATGTTTGACATTCAGCTCTAGACAAAATCCTATCACACTGCATAGGCTCAGGGCTCCGCTCAGAGGGCAACGCCACAGTGTGCACAATTCTGCGCTCGCGCAAGCGCTGATCAATCTCAATGGCCAGAGACATAGAATCACTCAGACCAGCAGGCGTGGGGAACCCCACCATAACGTCTTTAACGGATTCAGAAAGACCCTTTCTGAAAATTGCCGCCAAGGCATCCTCATTCCTTTTAGTCAGTACAGACCATTTTCTAAATTTCTGGCAATACGATTCTGCCGCTTCTTGACCTTGACACAGGTCTAACAAAATTTTCTCAGCCTGATCCACAGAATTAGGCTCATCATACAATAACCCCAATGCCTGAAAGAATGAATCAACATCAAGCAAAGCAGGATTGCCAGTTTCCAGGGTAAATGCCCAATCCTGTGGGTCACCACGCAGCAGAGATATGATGATTTTAACCTGCTGAATAGGATCACCAGAAGACCGGGGTCTGAATGCAAAAAACAGTTTACAGTTATTTTTGAAACTCAAAAATTTGGATATGTCACCAAAGAATAAATCAGGAGTGGGAATCTTAGGTTCTAAGGCAGGAGTTTGAACAATATAATCTGAAATACCCTGTACCCTAGCAGCAAGCTGATCCACCCAAGAAACTAATTCCTGAATATTCATGTTAATACAAGACTCCGTAGCCACCCAGAGGTAAAAAGGGAGGAACAGACCACACAGGCTAAGGAAAAAAAATGGCTCAAAATCTTTCCACCCTTCTTTTGAGATGCAATTAACTCATTGTTGGCCAGTTGTACTGTTATGATCTGGTGTCCAGCATGAGACGTACTCTGGAGAAGGTGGTCCCTGTACTGACCGCAAACCCTGAACCTAGCAGCGCAACTAAAAGCAGCCGTGGGGGGTACCTAACTCTCCCTAGACCCCTCGGCACAGCCTACCCCTAAAGACAGAAACAGGAAACCTATCTTGCCTCAGAGAAAATCCCCAAACGATAGATAGCCCCCCACAAATATTGACTGTGAGAGGAGAGGGAAATAACATACGCAGATATGAAATCAGATTTTAGCATAGGAGGCCATACTAGCTAAAAAGAAAGAATAGAACAGAGTACTATGCGGTCAGTACAAAAACACTAGAAAATATCCACCGCAGAAAATACGGATCACCACATCTGACTAACGACATGGGGGGTATATCTGCATCTCCAGAGAAATAGCTAGGCTGCAAAAAATCCTTCACAGACCAAGCTGGACAAGACAAAAACATGAAAATGCACAGAACTATAAGGTCCACTGCAGGTGGACAGAAAAAACAAAGCCAGGACTTATCTTTGTAGAAAAACACAGCAAACTGGAGAGACCAGCAGGGAAATGAATCCTTCAAGAACAATGGACAACTGGCACTGATTAAAGGATCCTGCAAAGCTATATACCCCAGTCAGTCCTGCAATTAGTAGAAACACATGTCCACTCCTGCAATCCAGGCACAACTGCATTACCCTCTACAACCACCGGAGGGAGCCCAAAAGCTGAATTCACAACAGGCCACTGCCTGGCCTACGCGAATGTCGAACGCATCTCTACTTTTGATACATCAGATGGCCTTAAACAATTTCAGATTAGACAGCATATCACTTGTGGCACAAGTTATGTTGTATATTACGCCACATGTGCCTGTCCCCACATATATATAGGTCTAACATCTAGAGAGCTCAGAATTAGGGTGCATGAGCACGTTCGAGACATTCGTGCGGCTGGGACGGTGTTCGATCCCTCTGAGCTGAAGACTATCCCGCGTCACTTTAGGACTTTTCATAATTGTGACGCGGGGTCTCTTCAGGTCAGCGGGATCGAAAGTCTTCACCTGGGGGTGAGGGGTGGAAATTATAAAAAAACTCTTAGCCCAACGTGAGGCGAACTGGATAGTTCGCCTCAACTCCATGGTACCTAACGGGCTTAATGAGGCACTGAGTTTCTCGTCCTTTTTATAATATAGTAACCATATTCTGGGGCTCATCAGATCGCCCCCTTTTTTGCCATCATTGTGTACCCCCTGGATCATATAATCGGATCCTAGTACTGCTCTTTATGTTTTTAACTTTTATTTTTCTATTATTATCTCCTAAGTTTTTATGAATTTGTGCATGGATCAGCATATCCCAGATATATCCTCGTGTCTCCAGTTGGAACCTAAAGTCTCCTATTTATGCGCCTGATAATACAAAGGCATCTCCTCCTCCATTGAGATGTACACATTATCTGATGAAAAGAGTATTTCCCTTTGACTGCAAACAGAACAAGAACGATAATTTCTTATATGCGTTTATGTGACCAGCCCCACAATTGCTACCAGTGGGATATAAAAGGTCCTTACAGGGATATAGAGCTATCCCCTTGACAAAGCTGATATACTAAAAGGCGAAACGTGCATTGGGGCGCTCTTGGATGCGATCTAGTGCCACCTCCCCCATTTATCTTTGGTAAGTGTTGCTCTTGTTGCATATTTGCATATTAAGACCACTTGGTCCTGACATAGATATATTGCATTTGGAGCATACCTCCCTTTTTACCTTTCAATATGTATTGTGTAGCATTGGGGCATAGGTGGCGCTATTGATCTGGCACATCATCCGGTTTATTATTATATATCTTTTTGGAATATATTTATACTACTTGATATGTTTTTGTAATAAAGTTTACTATTTTTAACCCTAAATACTCCTGCTTCCTCCAATTTTCTATGTTTACATGGAGTGGGGTAACTTTGTTCCCTGTGGTGTAATTGTACGCAGTATTTAAAGTACAATGTGGTTGTCTGGTATCCTGTTTATAATGATGGTAGTGGGGCAGTTCACTCCCTCCTGACTGGCTCTTACAAGTGGCCTAGCCCATGGCCCAGATTCCATTTAAACACCCAAAGCAAAAGGTTGGGGGTGTCAGTCTTGGATTTCAAACTGCAGGGCAGGTGGCTCTGCAAGGCCCAGCCTGTGTGAAGTTACACGGAGCCAAACTAAGCCAAAAGGACTGGCACCCTTCAGCGTGACACAGTTGTGCAGTCACCCATGGCAACCGGTCTCGGATATGGACTGTCTTGATTCTCGGCTGAGATCTGGAGGATACCAATTGTTTTCCATTTGTGAGCACATTGGACATTAAAGACACTTTTTTGAACTTTCTTGTGGTCACTGTCTGTCATACTGCTTGAACCCCGCTGCACTACACATGGTTTTAAACAACACATCTAGGAAAAAGGAACTAACGTTATGTTATTGAGGGAAAAACAATGTAGGAAAATGTTAATTTGTGAAGGTAATAAATAAAAGACTTGATCAACCTGGTCAGACTCAGTCATTCTCTCATTATATATTGATATAAAAACTTACCCTTTAATATCTTCAAACTGAGTGCAGTTTCATTTATTTGTTATTAAAATCTTTGTCTCATGCATAGTTATAAATTGTTCTGCATTTCTCCATAATATCAGATTTAAGGAAAAGATTAGGGAGATAACCTGCCAACCTATCAAGGAATACATGTGAAGTAAAAACAATATTGTTCTGGCTTCCTAGCTTTGATGACTTCTTTCATATCAGGTAGACTATGTTTATACGTATCTTTTATTGCCATGAACCATTTTATTATAACTATTCACACTGATTCGGCACAGAATTGTTATTTACATCGAAGCACCAGATTGCGTCAAGGACATGTTATTCAACCAGATGAGCCTTGATGTGCAGAAGAAAACATGCTCTACTAGAGGCAAGTACCATAAAACAGCTCACTGTGGATCGGTGACCAGGTTAGCTAATACACGTAGGCACGTTGCAAGGCTCATTTAGGTGTTGGAAAATGACTTAGGTGGTAGGTACCTCTTTTAACTTATACTAGCAATTTTCTTGAAGAGAGAGCTAACTTGCTTACTTTCTTTCACTAATAGAGGATTGTAAATTACATTTATTAATCAGCTTGTCTCCTTTAAAAGAGCCAGTCCTCCAAAATATTTTAACTTTTCCCTTTAACATGGGCTATTAATTGCTAATTGGCATTTAAGTAGTTTGATCTTTGGGTCTGTTCACTGATTTGTTCACTGCTCCCTATGCAACAATGTCATAAACTGATTTTTCCTGGGCAGTTGGACCTACTGAAGGCCCTAGCTATCTCCATGTTTGCATGCTTTTAAACCCCGATCTACGCAAAGAATTGCTTTAGCAATTAAAAAAATCACAGGCCAGATCCCTCAGGGAGACTAAAAAGGAGTGTAAAATAGTTTATCAAATGTAAAATCAATCTAAAAAATAAATAATAGCCCAAATTATCTTTCTTTTACCATTCCAAAAATAAAAGAAAAAGGCACATTTGGAATTTTTAAATCTATAAAATCACGATCCTTGAAAGTATGAAATTATTTATGCACTGTAATTGTAATTTGCACTTTTCTTTTTTAATGCTGTGAAAACAGAACAAAAAACGTCAGAATTGCATTTTTTCACAATTTTACCCCTTTTATATTTTCTCCCCTTTTCTTTTATTCATGAATGGTGTCATACGTAACTACAAATTGTACACAACTACAAATGATTTCTTTTGGATATGTCAACAGAAAAAAAAAAGTTTGCACTGCAAGAAGGAGAGTAAAAAACAAAAGTTAAATTTAACTCTATTAACATAGTAACATAGTAACATAGTTAGTAAGGCCGAAAAAAGACATTTGTCCATCCAGTTCAGCCTATATTCCATTATAATAAATACCCAGATCTACGTCCTTCTACAGAACCTAATAATTGTATGATACAATATTGTTCTGCTCCAGGAAGACATCCAGGCCTCTCTTGATTAAGAGCTTGATTTTGAAGTTTTAAATTGTTTAATTTATTTGTAATAGAAAAATAAAACTAAAACATTTCATTGACTGAGATTTTAACTCTACATTCCCTACAATTTTTCTTTCATCTAGCAATATGCCAAAGAAAGAATCAAATTGAACATTAACCGAGTAAAATATTTCAAAATCTTTGTAACTTAGTGTATATTCAAAATAAGCAAGCATCATATGGCGTACACAAAGATATCCATCTGTTTCAACTTCATCATTATGTAACTAAAATGCACTTATGTAAAGTACATTTCCTGTCTTTGTATAATTATAAATGTATTTTTCTGCTGCAGAGTTTGGATATTTAAATGCAAATTTTATAAAAATAATTGTCTGTCTTTTAAATAAAATCAGAAAAATTATTAGGTAAAAAGATCTGCAAAACATCACATGTATCTTCCTCTTAATAATATAATATCATTGTAATTACATAGTCTTTTTTAAAGAGTTTAAAAATGTTCTCTGTTGGCCATATCCTATATTTTCTTAATGATAATCTTTTAATTGTACCAATGAGCAGGGTCATTTTAATGTGAACTCATTACATTTTACCTACAATTCAGGGATTACTAGCTTTGCAACTTTTATCACCTCACACTTTTAAGATTACGCTCTATAAAAAAAGGTAATAAAAAAGTCAGTTGATCAAAAATAAATTATTTGTGAAATATGCAACAGATGGTAAGACTTATAGTCATTCTAGCAGATTAATAGTGTTCTGTCCACATTTCACATCTTTGCTTTCCCACAAGATGTTGTTGGGAGGAGGCCATATTGACAGCTGGCATGTTCCTAATGTAGTTAGTTTGATATACCTCATCTATTAAATGTTGCACATTTTCCAAAATAACACATGACAAGTGCAATTGATCACCTGGGAAAAGGCATATTCAGCTGAAAGCTTTCATTTATCTTACTTTCTTCAAGTTTATTTCAAAGAATAAGTCAATTTTCCTGCTTTTGTTAATTTTAGAATCCTCTTAGATTTCAGTAATATTCTTTAGTATGTAAAAGTGATCATTCATTGTTTAGTAAATCAGAAGTAGATTACTAAACAGCTGTGATAAAACAAATGAAACAAGAAAAGGAGGGAGAAACAATAGTCTGGCAGTTCTGACTTTATTTAGGTCATAAGGTACCGTCACACATAACAATATCGTTAACGATATTGTTGCTTTTTGTGACATAGCAACGATATCGTTAACAAAATCTTTATGCGTGACAACGACCAACGATCAGGCCCCTGCTGGGAGATCGTTGGTCGCTGGGGAAAGTCCAGGACTTTATTTTGTCGCTGGATCACCCGCTGACATCGCTGAATCGGCATGTGTGACGCCGATTCAGCGATGTCTTCACTGGTAACCAGGGTAAACATCGGGTTACTAAGCGCAGGGCCGTGCTTAGTAACCCGATGTTTACCCTGGTTACCATTGTAAAAGTAAAAAAAAAAAACACTACATACTTACATTCCTGTCACGTTCCTCAGCGTCAGCTTCCCTGCGTCCCCCAGTGTCAGCGCCGGCCGGCCGTAAAGCAAAGCACAGCGGTGACGTCACCGCTCTGCTTTCAGGCCAGCGTGCTTACACAGTGCATGGAAGCTGAGGCCGGGGGACGCGACAGGAATGTAAGTATGTAGTTTTTTTTTTTTTACTTTTACAATGGTAACAAGGGTAAACATCGGGTTACTAAGCGCGGCCCTGCGCTTAGTAACCCGATGTTTACCCTGGTTACCCGGGGACTTCAGGATCATTGGTCGCTGGAGAGCTGTCTGTGTGACAGCTCTCCAGCGACCAAACAGCGATGCTGCAGCGATCAGCATCATTGTCTAGATCGCTGCAGCGTCGCTTAATGTGACGGTACCTTAAAGCATAATGCTTTGTTTTATCACCTGGGTTGAAATGTAGTAGATTAAGAGAACAGGAATATACTGTAAGAAAGTCTTGAAAGGAAAATCTGCTTATATTCAGAATTGGTGCATACTCATTTAATCAGTTACAACAGTCCTCTGTGGTCACTGAAAAGGGGAGTTCTTACAGACTCTCACCTGGCATCGTTAGCATTTTTTTTTATCAGCTGGGCTGATGTGATGTCAAATTGTTCTCCTATTAGAAGCCAATTAATTTGTTCATCAATATCCAGCACTTCCTTACTCCAAAGTCTTTTTATGGTATTCTCTTAGGCCAGGGTCATTTCTCTCATTTGAGAGAATCGAGCTGATTAAGCTAATCACACACACAATCATCCTAATGTGATCCATTTTTCTGAGATGTGGAGAAGATGGAAAAAAAATTCTCCATCTTCTCCATTTTGTTTGTCCCTGAAAATATGCACCACACTGGTATGTCATCTGAGTGCAGATACATTTTTTCCACAGACTCATTGACTTGCATGGCTGAGTGTGATCCAAAAATCAGATGCAAATCATTCATTCTGCAAATTTTTTTCTCTGGACAGATTCTGTTTGAGGAAATAAATTGGATTTGTGCATGGCACCATATAATAGAATGGGTCCGAGTGTGATCCGATGTTTTGACTATTACCTACACTTTGCATAAAACACATAATATTTAATGATATCTGTTATATTTGCATTTCACCAACAACTTCACTTGGTCCTGTTGTCAATACTGCTTTAGTGAGTCAGAAAGTACTCTTTATTACCTTCTGGTTTGAGTGACGTGGTCTCTATCTTTCTCTCTATTACATCCCTGACTTCCTCTCATAGCTACACTTAAGGTACCTTCACACATAACGATATTGTTAACGATATCGTTGCTTATTGTGACGTAGCAACGATATCGTTAATAAAATCGTTATGTGTGACAGCGACCAACGATCAGGCCCCTGCTGGGAGATCGTTGGTCGCTGAAGAAAGTCCAGAACTTTATTTCGTCGCTGGATCTCCCGTGGACATCGCTGGATCGGCATGTGTGACACCGATCCAGCGATGTCTTCACTGGTAACCAGGGTAAACATCGGGTAACTAAGCGCAGGGCCGCGCTTAGTAACCCGATGTTTACCCTGGTTACCATCCTAAAAGTAAAAAAAACAAACAGTACATACTTACCTACCGCTGTCTGTCCTCCAGCGCTGTGCTCTGCACTCCTCCTGTACTGGCTGTGAGCGTCGGTCAGCCGGAAAGCAGAGTGGTGATGTCACCGCTCTGCTTTCCGGCCGCTGTGCTCACACAGACAGTACAGGAGGAGTGCAGAGCACAGCGCTGGAGGACAGACAGCGGTAGGTAAGTATGTACTGTTTGTTTTTTTACTTTTAGGATGGTAACCAGGGTAAACATCGGGTTACTAAGCGTGGCCCTGCGCTTAGTTACCCGATGTTTACCCTGGTTACCGGCATCGTTGGTCGCTGGAGAGCGGTCTGTGTGACAGCTCTCCAGCGACCAAACAGCGACGCTGCAGCGATCCAGATCATTGTCGGTATCGCTGCAGCGTCGCTTAATGTGAAGGGGCCTTTACTCAATTAAACCTATTAAACTGCTGTACTCCTAACCAACTAATCTTATACTCTGAGTGCAACTGGACTCTGACTCGAGTATCAAACTTAAATTCAGACATTCAAACCTATTCCTCTCAGCATCACTTTGACTAATTTTCTACTATGGGTGAAAATAGTGCTAAATCCAAAACTTCCAATTCCAATAGCACTAAAACCTCAAGTAATGACAAATTGGGAATCAAGAGGAAGAAACAAATAAACTTCCACTCCACCTTCTCTGTCCCAAATAGCATGGAAGACTCCTCCAATCTAATCAGCCCTACAAAGTCTAGATCTCATCTTAAAAAATATAACTACAATTCAGAGGTGTTTAAACCAAAACAATATTCCTCATACAGTGGGGCGGCTAAAGAAGGTACCTTCCAGAAGACCACTGCTAAACTTATAAATAAAGACAAACATCTCCTTTCCCCCACTGAAGCTCTTTCCGCAAAAGACATGGACCTATCAATCTCAGCAAAAAGAAAGGAGCCTGGTGACTAGGGTCACAGGGACTCAGCCTCCAAAGATGACTCCGAAGAAGATTTTGAAGACACTTCATCAAAAGAAGCCCCAATAGAAATTGATGCAGATTAGAACAACCAACCAAAGCTCCACAAATCACAGATAACAAACAAAAACATTTAAGGTTCCGTCACACTCAGCGACGCTGCAGCGATATAGACAACGAGCCGACCTAAACTAGATCGCTGGAGCGTCGCTGTTTAGGTCACTGTAGAGACGTCAAACACAGCAACTCCAGAATGATGCAGGAGCGATCCAGTGGCGTAACGGTGACTCACTTATCGTTCTCGCGGGTTGTTAGCTCCATGTAAAATGTTGCTGGCGTCATTGCTTTTGATGTCAAACATGATGATACACGCCGACCTGATGACGAAATAAAGTTCTGGACTTCTAGCTCCGACCAGCGATGGCACAGCGGGATCCAGATCGCTGCTGCATGTCAAACACAACGAGATCGCTATCCAGGATGCTTCAACGTCACAGATTGTTGTCGTTCTCATTGCAAAGTTGCTGAGTGTGACGGTACCTTAAGTTAGATTTGAAGACCTACACAAAATGCTTCTGAAATTTTCATTAAGGGACCTGAGGGACCTCAGAAAAGCGATAAATAACAACATGGAGCTGGGATTTGAAAGACAAGCGAAAATTCTTCAATCAAGTCTCAGCGTATTCATTCAAAGAATAGAAGAAAATGAAAAATGCATTATCACAGTCAAGAAGAAGACTGAGAACCTGTCTAAATCATACCTACACATGCAGCAAGAGATTACCAGATTAAGATCTAAACTGTTTGACTTGGAAAACCACAACTGGAGAAACAAGATCAAACTATGTGGGATCTCAGACAACATTTCCCAAAACAACCTAGCTGATTGCATCAAAGCTTTATTAAAAAAAACTAGCATGAGTACCAAATGTCCACCTACAATGTTAGATGATTGAATAATTCCAGAAAAAAATGTTCAGTCTGGAAAGAAATAAAAAAATAGATGATGCTCTAACGAGGCATGGTTATTTGTGATAATGGCCATATCCTGGTGACTGCTGTGAAGCTTGGCAAGCTCACACGCCTCCATGCGTGGCCCATGTGCTAAACATGGTAGATCAGTGGTTTCTGACAACTTTACCTGATTTACCAGAGCTTCCGGTCAAGGTACCCCATGTCAGTTCCCATTTCCGCAAGTCAGCTACAGCTGCTGCCACTCTCGCAGTACTGTAGCAGTGCATGCAAGTTCCAGTTCACCGGCTGGTGTGTGACATCAGCAAAAACTGGAACTCCACTCTGCACATGATGGCAAGCTTTTATAAGCAGCAGAGGCCAATTGTGGAATATCAGCTCTAACACACCCATCGATTTTCTGGTCAGCCTTCGTACATAACAACTGAAGAGTGAGCACGTATGTCGGACATTTATACAGTTCTCCAAGACTTTGTGTACTCCACAAAGATGGTGACCCAGGATGGCACCATCATCAGTAAAACAATCCCATTTCAGTGCCTACTTAAACAGTCACTGCTGACCATTAATCATCAACCTTTTCATATGGCTCAGGTGAAGATGGAGGAAGATATGAGACAAGGAGATACTACCCAACCCAGCCACATCTCATCTTCTCATCTTGGATTGGGTTACAATAAGGAGGTGGAGGATAAGGAAAAGGAGGAGGAACAGAGGCTAGTAGCTACTCAAGCTTCTTCCAGTTTCTCCTATGTGGATGGGCTGAGGTGGAGTATGAGGAGGAGATGGAGAGTAGTCATCATGGTGGAGACAGTGAAGTGTTGGCTGTAGAGACCTTGGCACATATGGCCAACTTTATTTGTACCACTGCCTTTCCCATGACCCTCGTGTCACATTCATCTTGGCCAAATGAGAGTTACTTGTTGTTCACCATGCTGGTCCCATGCTGCAAGGAGAACCTTTCATCTTTCCTTCCTAAAATGGTGCTATACCAGACGTCCATTGTAGAAAATATGTTGAAAAAATTACCATCAGACAGCGCTAGTAGAAAGCTTCCTTGCCCAACCAAGTAGGAGAGGTGAAAGGGGAGACACACGTCAGGTTCAACTGAGTCAGGAGTACACTATCAAAGAACTGGGCAAATTTTAAGACATAATCCCAGGAACCAGGCCCTGATGACAGGGTATTTTTGACATGGAGGGAAAATATTTTAAAGATGGTCAGGCAATAGCTTTCCGACAAAACCAGCATACCTCCTAATCCTTGGCAACCTTCAGCTATTGCGTCTCAAAGCTGGACACCTACCATGAGGTCTCCCTCTATGCCATGGAGGTGTTGTGCTTCTCTGCCTCTAGAATCTTGTATGAGGTGGTTTTTAGTGCCCCTGGGGGGTCAAAACAGACAGATTCTTTCTCCTGTCAACAGAAAGTACTTAGAGGTTCACTCTGATAACAATGAACAAAGGTTGGATTAGCCCCAATTTTTCCACATCACTAAATGACAGCAGCACAAAGAGTGTTTTCAAATTTCAATATTTGAATAAAGACCGCCAGTTTTTGCCTTCAGTGGTCCAGGAATGACCATGCTTAATTTTTTTTTGCTGGCTTTGCACTTTGTGCAAAGTCTTTATGGGTGTAGGAGTGCATCAACTACACTTTCAAAATATTTTAATGAGGCCCACAAGTTGTTGCTTTCAAAGGACTATTGATGACTGTATTACCCTTTTCATTTTTCATGGCTTTGTGCTTTATGCAGAATCTTTATGGCTGTAAAGTGTCACAACCACACTTTCTTAATTTTTTTTATGACAACCTCCAGTTGGTGCCTTCAAGGGTGTATGGATGACTTGTATGTAAGTTTTGGTAGGCTATGCACTGTCTGCAGATCTTTTAAGAATGTAGAAATACCACAAATACACTTTGTCCACCATATTTAAATGCGGTACTACAATTGGTCCCTTTAAGTGTGTGTGGATGACCCTGCTTGTAATTTTTGGCATGCTTTTCACTTAGTACATAGCCTTTATGAGTCTAGTAGTACCACTACATTCCAATTGGGACATAATTTATATGATGCATCCTATATCTATAATAAAGGATGTATCTGAGTAACTCCTTCATCTTTTTTGGCAGGTCTTTCTTCCTTTATAAATTACAGTGACATTTCCAATGTTTAATGAAATTTTACATTTTGGTTTACTTTAATTATCTTTTTAAAATCCTTTTAAAATTTTGCCTTATAAAAAGTCACTGTAAAGGATAGAAATGTTTTCACTTTTTTTTTTACTTATTAGCAGTATTAGTACGTAGACCTATCATATGGCGGTAGATAATACAGTACTTCACTATAAATAATCTCAAACAAATAATTACCAAAGATGGGTATCATCAAGGTAAAAAATGAAGTACATAAAACATAATTTATTTTTTAGCAAAAATATACTAAAATCAATTTACTGTAAAATAGAAAGGTGCTAGAAAGAAAAAAGGAACATGTTTCAAGGTATGCCATACATATAATAGCAGTTCACAATACACTGTCTGAAAGGTTCAGGAGATATATTACTGCTGCATCCTGCATGCTATCATGGAATCCAATCCATTCCACTGAACTGACATTGGGCGATAGATATGTTACCTGTCTAAAGTAAGGTGCCATCAATAAGGTACATTTATCATCCTAAGATTAAAACAAGGGGTGAATGAACTCGATGTATGATCACTATTACCTGTCAGACTGAACTGCTGGGCGTACTATGGCGTTCCTTTGCCCTTACGCACGTTTCGCTCTGCTTCCTCCCCTGAATAACTGAATAAAATGAAAGTGTGTCAGGGTAGAGGGACGCCATCATAGTAATTGTAATTACTGGAATAGTCACTGGAATTCCGGTCATCTTCATATTGGGCCAGGATATTCTGTATCTGATGAGGCTGGTTTTGTACATGCGTACGTAAGGTCGTGAAATCATGACATGCATCATGACCTTTAGCATGCAAAAATGTTTACGAGGACTGGACTGTGATGGTGAGGAATGAAGGAATCAGAATAGTGAGCAATAAGGTGAATGTAAGTAATTTTTGTCATGATCCTATGGTAGTTTTTGGACTGATGTGTCAAGGGTTAATTATTTGTAGCCTCTTTCTGGTTCTGGGAGAGCTTTTTATAGCTTTGGTTAGCTCTAGTCCTTGTCACTTATACTCCTGCCCTCCTCTAAGTTAAGTTGACCCTGGTGTTTTGTGTGTTTGTGCTATGTGCGTGATTATTTCATGTTTCTGACCCGGTCTGTCCCCCACTTTGCTATTGCCTCTTGATTCTGTGCTTCGTTGTTCGGTTCTATTGTTAATTAACTCCAGCTTGACACCCAACTACGTTGTTGTGTCACTCCTTTTGTCCTGCGCTGTCCTCATGTTACTGACCTTGGCTTGTCTGACTCCGCTCCTGGTGTTGCCGACTCTTATTTTCAGCCTTGCGGTACACTCGGTTGCTAGCTCTTGTGTTTAGGACCTCCCGCTCTGGTCACGTGACATGCCAGATCATTGTGTCTCTTCACACTGTCGCTTCAATTAATCAGATATGTAACCACTTATATGTAAAATAAAATGTCATGCACCAATAATAACAAATCATCCCAAAGAAATGTGCAAAAAAAGACAATGTATAAAATTATTTTATTAGAATTATTTATAAAATATAAACAACTAAATTAATCAATTATAGCTGATAAATATGAGCACACTGTAATAGTATAAAAAAGACACCAACCAATATTAACAAAAAAGTAGTCATCAGATTTATAAACCTCCAACGTAGTACGGTATATTTCTATAATGTTCCAAAGATTTTTTAATTAATTATATGGCAACCATATAAAAGTGCATAGTGCATTTGAATGTGCAAAAAAGTGCAACAAATATGTGCAAAATATAAATAAATAACATAAAATCAATGTGCAAAAGAAGTAAAAATACATATGATGTTTTACAACAAAAGTGCTAAGCTGCAATGTGCTAAATAAAGTGCCACAAAATATTACAAAACCAGGCCTATATTGCACAGTTCATACAATGAAAAAAATTGCACATAAGCCCATATAAATATAATGCCACAAAGGCTGGGGTGAAAAGTGCTAAGTGAGACAGAGATTCACATCCAGGCCTATATTGCACAGATAGCTAATTAAAGCAATTGCACATAAGCCCATATAAATGTAATGCCACTATGGCTATAATAGAAAGTGCTGCATGGAACATTAAAGTGCAGAGAATGCACACTGGCTAAAAAATCCCTACCATATAAACTGCGGAGGATAAAATCAATACAAAACAATAATAATGGAGGCTCACAATACCTACATGTGCGCAGGACCCAGGGTTAGCCAGTGTGCATTCTCTGCACTTTAATGTTCCATGCAGCACTTTCTATTATAGCCATAGTGGCATTACATTTATATGGGCTTATGTGCAATTGCTTTAATTAGCTATCTGTGCAATATAGGCCTGGATGTGAATCTCTGTCTCACTTAGCACTTTTCACCCCAGCCTTTGTGGCATTATATTTATATGGGCTTATGTGCAATTTTTTTCATTGTATGAACTGTGCACTATAGGCCTGGTTTTGTAATATTTTGTGGCACTTTATTTAGCACATTGCAGCTTAGCACTTTTGTTGTAAATAGTGTTGAGCGATACCTTCCGATATCGGAAAGTATCGGTATCAGATAGGATCGGCCGATATTCAATAAATATCGGATATCGCTGATACCGATACCCGATCCCAATGCAAGTCAATGGGACCAAAATATCGGAATTAAAATAAACCCTTTCTTTCCTTGTAGGTTCATTCTACATGAAGGAAAACAACAAAGAATAATGCAGGATGTATTTGGGGAGGTGGCGGAGACATTAAAGTCATAGAGGTTTAGCGCAATCAAATAGAATAGCCTTTTTAAAAAAAAAAAAAAAAACGTTCGTGGTGACTAAGATATTGACTATGTAACTTTTTTTTTATTTTGTCAGATATTGATGTTTCACTATTCCACGCCCTTCCCCTTTTTTTTTTTTACATTTCCCACACTTTCATCTTCATCATCATCATCTTTGACATCAACTTTTTCACCTTATTCATCTTCTTCTTCATCTTCTACCTATTTTTTTTATTACATTCTTCATATTCATTTTATTCAACTATTATTATTCTTCCTATTCTACATATTCATTTTATTCAACTATTATTATTCTTCCTATTCTACTTCTTCATCATATTCTCATTTGTGACAGGCATTCCCGTAGTTGTTATCTATAAAAGTTTGAAGATTACACCTTCCGTTCTGCCAGTCACAAAAGTTACATTTGTCCGCGTTCAGTTTGGCCTGCAGCATCAGGCTTTATCCAGGGGCACCACGAGGAGGAACGGACTCACCCCCATACACTGCTTAGTCTTCTTCTGCATATAATTGAGATAATATCTTTTGCTCTGATATTAAGTGTTATGCTTAATGTTCTTCTGCTCTTTGTTCTGCAGCCTCTTGTTCTTCTGCTTCTCGGTCTTCCATGTCGTCGTCTCCAGGGTCGTCGTCTCCAGGGTCATCGTCTATGCCGTCGTCGTCTCCGCCGTCGTTGTTGTCATCGGGGTGGTCTTCCGGGTCGTCGACTTTAGGGTCTTCAACTTGGAAATGTAGCAGAAGGTACAAGAAGGCTGAGAAAATGCCAAGAACCAGCTGATGGAACTGGAACTCGGATGGCTACCCGAAGGTTCAAGAGCCTATGGAACTACCGAGGACCAGCTGACGTTACTGGAACCCGGTTACTAAGCAGGAGGTACCCGTGCTAAAAAGCACTACCACGGACCGCCTGACGTTGGCGGAACTTGGATACCCAGAAGGAGGCACCTAAGCCAAAGGCTCTGCCCGGAACCAGCTGACGTTACTGGAACCAGGATGGGGAGCAGAAGGTACAAGAGCAAAAGACACTGCCGAGAACCAGCTGACGGTACTGGAACCCGGATGGGTAGCCGAAGGTCCAAGAGCCAATGGAACTACCGAGGACCAGCTGACGTTACTGGAACCCGGTTACTAAGCAGGAGGTACCCGTGCCTGAAAGCACTACCAAGGACCACCTGACGTTGGTGGAACTTGGATACCCAGAAGGAGGCACCTAAGCCAAAGGCTCTGCCCGGAACCAGCTGACGGTACTGGAACCAGGATGGGGAGCAGAAGGTACAAGAGCAAAAGATACTGCCGAGAACCAGCTGACGGTGCTGGAACCAGGTGGTGGACCCGAAGGTCCACAGGAGAGGAGAGAACAGCTAGGCCACGAGGCAGCCACAGTTACCGAACCCCAACAGTCCTACAGCGGGAGCTTGGCCTACTGGCACTACAGAACCAGCCTTGACTGCCAATTCACGCAGCCCACATAGGAAGCTCCTAAGCTGGAGGCACCCTGGAGTTGGCTAACCCAACTGCAACACGACGGGGCAAGCATAGGCGTCTCAGTGAGCTTGACACTACCCGGAAACAGCTGACGGTGCTGGAACCAGGCTGGGCACGAGGGAGTACCCGTGACAAAAACACTGCTGAGAACCAGCTGGCGGTGCTGGAACCCAGATGCGTTGCCCCACTGTGCAAGAGCCAATGGCACGACCGAGGACCAGCTGACGGTGCTGGAACCCGGTTACTAAGCTGTAGGTGCCTGCGCTTAAAAGCACTACCAAGGACCGCCTGACGTTGGCGGAACTCGGATACACAGGAGGAGGCACCTAAGCCAAAGGCTCGGCCCAGAACCAGCTGACGATGCTGGAACCAGGTGGTGGACCACAAGGTCCACAGGAGAGGAGAGAACAGCTAGGCCGCGAGGCAGCCGCAGTTACCGAACCCCAACAGTCCTACAGGGGGAGCTTGGCCTACTAGCACTACAGAACCAGCCTTGACTACCAATTCATGCAGCCCACATAGGAAGCTCCTAAACTGGAGGCACCCTGGAGTTGGCTAACCCGACCGCAACACGACGGGGCAAGCATAGGCGTCTCAGTGAGCTTGACACTACCCGGAAACAACTGACGGTGCTGGAACCAGGCTGGGCACGAGGGAGTACCCGTGACAAAAACACTGCCGAGAACCAGCTGGCGGTGCTGGAACCCAGATGCGATGGACCAGCTGACGGTGCTGGAACCCGGTTACTAAGCTGTAGGTGCCTGCACTTAAAAGCACTACCAAGGACCGCCTGACGTTGGCGGAACTCGGATACCCAGGAGGAGGCACCTAAACCAAAGGCTGACGGTGCTGGAACCAGGCTGGGCACGAGGGAGTACCCGTGACAAAAACACTGCCGAGAACCAGCTGGCGGTGCTGGAACCCGGATGCGTTGCCTATTAAAGATTGTCTTCCTAGAGCCCCAACTAGCGGTGTTGGAGCAAAGGGTAAGCAGGGGGAGCAGAGTGTAGGCCGAAGCCTGCACTGGAGGCAGCTTTGTGTCTGCGTTGCGTTTGCAGGACACTTTGCCGGCTACACAGTGGGGGAACAGCTGCCGTTGCTGAACCCCACTGACACAATGGCGGGTGTTTTTCCCTGTGCAGCTAGCACTTCCGGGCAAAAACTAGCGGTGTTAGAGCCCGGGGGCAGCAGGAGGAGGAGAGGAGCAGAGTGTAGGCCGAAGCCTAGTTGAACCAATTTCAAAGGAAACCTTTAACCCCCCCTCAGGTGTTACAAAGTACAAGAGACACACCTTGTGCAGTATTAATGCTGCACAAGTCAAAGGTTGCTCTATTAATTTGTCTACTTGCACACGCTGAATGAAAGACGTACACAATTTAGCCCATTCTACAGTCAAACTGTAGTGGAGGCGTGACTTGGCTTTTTAAGGAGACGCAGCACAGGTGTCCCAAATAACGCCTTGGTGCTTGGCGCAGCTTCCTGAGCATTGTTATTTGCTGTACAGGAGTCTGCGCTCTTGTGTTATCCCTTGGCACTGCCCTGTTAGCGCTGCCCGTCTTATGACCTCATTTCATGTTGGCCGCTGCGGTTAACGATGGCCATAAATCCCAGACCCACAGTGCCTTTTCATAAAGTCACACTGCTGTGCTGGGATTCGTGGCCTTGAGAAGTAAATATTTTCGCCGCTCACACACGTCCTTACACCTGCTTCAGACTAGGCGGCCTCATCTGATCCCTTATCGCATGCCGCGGCCATGAGGCCACCCAGTCTGAAGAAGGCGGAAGGAGATGAGTGAACACAGGCAAACATATGCACTGCTCGTGCCCATAAACCACACCCTCGCTGTCCAAAAAAATAAGACACTGAGGGGCGTTGTTTCGAGCAGGGCAGACGCACAGGCGCAGCCAGCTAACCAATGATGTCAAAAGACGGGAAGCGCTACCAAGGGTGGTGCTGCGTATCATTACAAAGGAAAGTCACACCTCAGGGACAGTGGAATGGTCTCAATGAGACACATTTAGTACGTGTTTAATTAAACGTGGGCAAGGAGAAAAAGTCAGCCACCTTGTACAGATGCAGCAGTACTGCTGTACAAGGTGGCTGTTATACATAGAAACACCTGGGGGGGTGGGGGCTGGTTCCCTTTAATTTCAGTTCAGGTGCCTGCATGGCGTTTGCAGGACACGTTGCCAGCTACACAGCAGGGGAACAGCTGGCGGTGCTGAACCCCACTGACACATTGACTAGTGTTTTTTTCTGTGCAGCTAGCACTTCCGGGCAAAAACTAGCGGTGTTTGAGCCCAGGGTCAGTAGGAGGAGGAGAGGAGCAAAGTGTAGGCCGAAGCCTGCACTGGTGGCAGCTTTTGGTCTGTTGTGCCAGCGTGGCTTGTGCTGGACACGATGCCGGCTACACAGCAGGGGAACAGCTGGCGGTGCTGAACCCCACTAACACATTGGCTGGTGTTTTTCTCTGTGCAGCTAGCACTTCCGGGCAAAAACTAGCGGTGTTTGAGCCCAGGGGCAGCAGGAGGAGGAGAGGAGCAGTGTGTAGGCCGAGGCCTGCACTGGTGGCAGCTTTTGGTCTGTTGTGCCAGCGTGGCTTGTGCTGGACACGATGCCGGCTACAGGGCAGGGGAACAGCTGGCGCTGCTGAACCCCACTAACACATTGGCTGGTGTTTTTCTCTGTGCAGCTCGAATTTCTGGGCAAAAACTAGCGGTGTTAGAGCCCAGGGTCAGCAGGAGGAGGAGAGGAGCAGAGTGTAGGCCGAAGCCTAGTTGAACCAATTTCAAAAGTTACCTGTAACCCCCCCTCAGGTGTTGCAAGGTACAAGAGCCACACCTTATGCAGCATTAATGCTGCACAAGTAAAAGGTTGCTCTATTAATTTTGCTCCTTGCACACGCTGAATAAAACACGTACACTATTTAGCCCATTATACTGTCAAACAGTAGTGGAGGCGTGACTTGTCTTTTTAAGGAGACGCAGCACAGGTGTCCAAAATAACTCCTTGGTGCATGGGCGCAGCTTCCTGAGCGTTGTTATTTGCTGTACAGGAGTCTGCGCTATTGTGATCCCTTGGCCATGCTCTGTGAGCGCTGCCTGTCTTCTCACCTAATTTCATGTTGGCCGGTGCAGTTAGCAATGGCCATGAATCCCAGGCCCGCAGTGTGTTTTCAAAAAATAACACTGCGTGGCTGGGATTCGTGGACTTGTGCAGTAAATATGTTTGCCCCTCACACATGTCCTTACACCTGCTTCAGACTGGGCGGCCTCAGCTGATCCCTTATCGCCTACCACGGCCATGAGGCCGCACAGTCTGAAGAAGGCGGAAGGAGATGAGTTAAGACAGGCGAACATATGCACTGCACATGCCCATCAATCACACCCTCGCAGCCAAAATATATGAGACAACGAGGGGGGTTGTGTCGGGCAGGGCGGACGCACAGGCACAGGCAGCCAACCAATGATGTCAGAAGATGGGCAGCGCTACCAAGGGGGGTGGTGCGTGTCATTAAAAAGGAAAGTCACACCTCAGGGACATTGTAATGGTCTGTAATGAGACACATATTTTACGTTTTTAATTCAACGTGGGCAATGAGAAAAAATCAGCCGCCTTGTACAAATGCAGCAGTACTGCTGTACTAGGTGGCTGTTATACATAGAAAGACCTGGGGGGGTGGGGCCAGGTTCCCTTTAATTTCAGTTCAGGTGCCTGCATGGCGTTTGCAGGACACATTGCCAGCTACACAACAGGGGAACAGCTGGCGTTGCTGAACCCCACTAACACATTGGCTGGTGTTTTTCTCTGTGCAGCTAGCACTTCCGGGCAAAAACTAGCGGTGTTTGAGCCAAGGGGCAGCAGGAGGAGGAGAGGAGCAGAGTGTAGGCCGAAGCCTGCACTGGTGGCAGCTTTTGGTCTGTTGTGCCAGCGTGGCTTGTGCTGGACACGATACCGGCTACACAGCAGGGGAACAGCTGGCGCTGCTGATCCCAACTAACACATTGGCGGGTGTTTTTCTCTGTGCAGCTAGCACTTCCAGGCTACAACTGGCGTAGTTAGAGCCCAGGGTCTGCAGGAGGAGCAGAGTGTAGGCGGAAGCCTACTTGAACCAATTTCAAAGGTAACCTTTAACCCACCCTCAGGTGTTACAATGTTGAAGAGCCACACCCTGTGCAGCAGTAAAGCTCCACAAGTTAAAGGTTGCCCTTTAAGTTTTGCTCATTGCACACGCAGAATGAAAGACGTACACAATTTAGCCCATAGAACAGTAGTTCAGTTCTGTATTGGAGGCGTGACTTGTCTTTTTAAGGAGACGCAGCACAGGTGCACATAAATAACACCTTGGTGCTGGGCGCAGCCTCCTGAGCGTTGTTATTTGCTGTACAGGAGTCTGCGCTATTGTGATCCCTTGGCCATGCGCTGTGAGCGCTGCCTGTCTTCTCACCTCATTTCATGTTGGCCGGTGCGGTTAGCAATGGCCATGAATCCCAGACCCGCAGTGTGTTTTCAAAAAATCACACTGCGTGGCTGGGATTCGTGTCCTTGTGCAGTAAATATGTTTGCCGCTCACACATGTCCTTACACCTGCTTCAGACTGGGCGGCCTCAGCTGATCCCTTATCGCCTACCACGGCCATGAGGCCGCACAGTCTGAAGAAGGCGGAAGGAGATGAGTTAAGACAGGCGAACATATGCACTGCACATGCCCATCAATCACACCCTCGTAGCCAAAATATATGAGACAACGAGTGGGGTTGTGTCGGGCAGGGCGGACGCACAGGCACAGGCAGCCAACCAATGATGTCAGAAGATGGGCAGCGGTACCAAGAGGGGTGCTGCGTGTCATTTAAAAGGAAAGTCACACCTCAGGGACACTGTAATGGTCTCTAATGAGACACATTTTGTACGTGTTGAGTTCCACGTGGGCAAGGAGAAAAAGTCAGCCACCTTGTACAAATGCAGCAGTACTGCTGTACAAGGTGGCTGTTATACATAGAAACACCTGGGGGTGGGGGGCAGGCTCCCTTCAATTTCAGTTCATGTGCCTGCGTGGCGTTTGCAGGTCACGTTGCCGGCTACACAGCAGGGGAACAGCTGGCGGTGCTGAACCCCACTAACACATTGGCTGGTGTTTTTCTCTGTGCAGCTAGCACTTCCGGGCAAAAACTAGCGGTGTTTGAGCCCAGGGGCAGCAGGAGGAGGAGAGGAGCAGAGTGTAGGCCGAAGCCTGCACTGGTGGCAGCTTTTGTTCTGTTGTGCCAGCGTGGCTTGTGCTGGACACGTTGCCGACTACACAGCAGGGGAACAGGTGGCGGTGCTGAACCCCACTGACACATCAGCTAGTGTTTTTTTCTGTGTAGACAACACTTCCAGGTCCCAACTGACAGTGTTGAAACCCAGGGAATCAAAGAGGAGCAGAGTGTAGGCTGAAACCTGCAGTGGAGCAAGTTGAAAGGGAACCTTTAACCCCCCCCCCAGGCATTTGTTGCTGAAAGAGCCATCTTGTACAGCTGTAATACTGCACATGGAAAATGGTGGCTCCGAAAATTATGCTCCTTGCAAACGCTGAAGTACACACTCATATAATGTGTCCCCTCACACCTTCAAACCGTCCCGGAAGTGGGACTTTCCTTTGTAATGTGACACAGCACAGCCGTCATTCCAACCCCCTTGGTGCCGTGCGCCACCTCCTCAATGTTGTTTGGTTCTGTCAAGGAGCCCGCGCTGTAATGTTATCCCTTGGCCATGCACAGTTAGCGGTGCCCGTCTTCTGACATCATTTAGGTGTCAGGCTGGCAGTGCCTGTGCGTCCAAGCTGCCCGAGATCCAACCTCGCAGTGTCATCTAATGTAATCCCACTGCGGGCCAGGGATCCAAGGGCATGCGCAGTGCATATCATCGCCTCTCACTCACCTCCTTCCTGCTTCTTCAGACTGTGCGGCGTCACGGCCGTGGCATGCTATTAGGGATCAGCTGACGCCGCCTAGTCTGAAGAAACGTGAAGAAGGGGAGTGAGAGGCTAGTATTTGCACTGCGCATGGCCATGGATACCAGGCCCACTGTGGGATCACATTAGACGACACTGCGAGGTGGGATTTTGGGCAGCGTGGACGCACAGGCGCAGCCAGGACGACAACAAATGATGTCAGAGGACGGGCAGCGCAAACTGTGCATGGCCAAGGGATAACATAACAGCGCAGGGTCCATGACGGAATCAAACAACGCTAAGGAGGCAGCGCACAGTGCCAAGGGGGTAGCAATGATGGCTGTGCTGCGTCACATTACAAAGGAAAGTCCCACCTCCGGGATGGTTGGACAGTGTGAGGGGACACATTACATGAGTGTGTAGTTCAGCGTTTGCAAGGTGCATAATTTCAAGAGTGACCTTTTCCTTGTGCAGTATTAGTGCTGCACAAGGTGGCTCTTTCAGTAACAAACGCCTAGGGGGGGGGGACAAGTCCCCTTACATTTTAGTTGTGCCAGCGTGGCGGTCGCATGACACGTTGCCGGATACACAGCTGGGGATCAGCTGACGTTACTGAACCCCAATAACAGAGGAGCGACTGTTGACTGTGCAGACAGCACTTCCAGGCACCAACTGGCGGTGTTAGAGCCCAGGGACAGCAGGAGGAGCCGATTGGAGGTATTGCCGCACACACAGCTGGGGATCAGCTGACGTTACTGAACCCCAATAACAGAGGAGCGACTGTTGACTGTGCAAACAGCACTTCCAGGCACCAACTGGCGGTGTTAGAGCCCAGGGACAGCAGGAGGAGCAGATTGGAGGTATTGCCGCACACACAGCTGGGGATCAGCTGACGTTACTGAACCCCAATAACAGAGGAGCGACTGTTGACTGTGCAGACAGCACTTCCAGGCACCAACTGGCGGTGTTAGAGCCCAGGGACAGCAGGAGGAGCAGATTGGAGGTATTGCCGCACACACAGCTGGGGATCAGCTGACGTTACTGAACCCCAATAACAGAGGAGCGACTGTTGACTGTGCAGACAGCACTTCCAGGCACCAACTGGCGGTGTTAGAGCCCTGGGACAGCAGGAAGAGCAGATTGGAGGTATTGCCGCACACACAGCTGGGGATCAGCTGACGTTACTAAACCCCAATAACAGAGGAGCGACTGTTGACTGTGCAGACAGCACTTCCAGGCACCAACTGGCGTTGTTAGAGCCCAGGGACAGCAGGAGGAGCAGAGGAACAGAGTGTAGGCCGAAGCCTGATTGGAGCAAGTTGAAAGGGAACCTTTAACCCCCCCCAAGACGTTTGTAGCTGAAAGAGCCATCTTGTGCAGCACTAAGGATGCAAAAGGAAAAGGTTGCTCTTTTAATTATGCTCCTTGCAAACACAGAAGTAAACACTAAAAATGTGTCCCCTTATACCGTAAAACCGTCCCGGAGGTGCAAATTTCCTTACGTAATGGGACGCAGCACAGCTGTCATTCCTATCCCCTTGGTGCCGTGCGCTGCCTCCTCAGCGTTGTTTTAAGCTGTCACGGAGCCTGCGCTGTTCTGTTATCCGTTGGCCATGCCCAATTAGCGCTGCCTGTCTTCTGACATAATTTGGTGTCAGGCTGTCAGTGCCTGTGCGTCCACGCTGCTCCAGATCCCACCTCGCAGTGTCGTCTAACGTAATCCCACTGCGGGCCTTGGATCCATGGGCATGCACAGTGCATATCCTCGACTCTCACTCCCCTCCTTCCCTCTTCTTCAGATTGTGCGGTGTCACGGCCGTGGCATGCTATTAGGGATCAGCTGATGGCGCACAGTCTAAAGAAGGCGGAGGGAGATGAGCGAGAGCCCGAGGGGAAGATATGCACTGCGCATGCCCATGGATCCCAGGCCCGCAGTGTGATTCAATCAGAAGACACTGCGAGGCGGGATCTCGGGCAGCGTGGCCGCACAGGCGCAGCCAGCCTGACACCAAATTATGTCAGAAGACAGGCAGCGCAAATAGGGCATGGCCAAGGGATGACAGAACAGCGCAGGCTCCGTGACAGCTTAAAACAACACTGAGGAGGCAGCGCATGGCACCAAGGGGGTAGGAATGACGGCTGTGCTGCGTCACATTACGAAGGAAAGTTCCAGCTCCGGGATGGTATAACGGTATCAGTGAACACATTCTATAAGTGTTAAGTTCTGCGTGTGCAAGGAGCTAAACTAAAAGAGCTACCTTTTCCTTGTGCAGCATTACTGCTGCACAAGATGGCTCTTTCAGTAACAAACGACGGGGGGGGGGGGGGGGGTTTGGACAGGTTCCCTTACATTTAGGTTGTTGTGCCAGCGTGGCGGTCGCAGGACACATTGCCGGCTACACAGCTGGGGATCAGCTGACGTTACTGAAACCCAATAACACTGGGTCGTATGTTTTTACTGTGCAGCCTGCACTTCTGAGCCGCAACTGGCGGTGTTGGAGCCCAGGAATAGCAGTTCAGGTGGTAGAAAGATGAACACAGCAGGAGACCTGGATGACACCCAATTACTTAATCAGGCAGAGGAGTGGCAAATTCCTGCGAGATCCAGGCCTGGTTCATTTTCAAGAAAGTAAGCCGGTCAACGTTATCGGAGGATAGTCGCATGCGACGGTCTGTTAGTACACCACCTGCGGCACTAAAGACATGTTCCGATAAGACACTAGCCGCAGGGCAAGCCAGCACCTCCAATGCATACTGGCTTAGCTCTGGCCATGTATCCAGCTTAAAGACCCAAAACTTGAACGGGGAAGAGCCGTCTGGGAGTACAGTAAGAGGGCAAGCCATGTAGTCTGTCACCATCTGACGGAACCGTTGCCTCCTGCTGACTAGAGCCGCCGGTGATGGTGTAGACATTTGGGGCGGGCACACAAAAGTGTGCCAGAGTTGTGCCATACTGGGCTTGCCTTGGGCAGAGGCACTGCTTCTGCTCCCTCTTTGGGAAGAGCCTCCCCCACTGCCTCGATGCACTGAGCTGCTTTGTAAAGCACTAGCAGCACTCCTCTCAGTTGGACTGGAGAAGATGATGGAATTCACCAGTGTGTCGTGGTACTCCCGCAATTTACGCTCCCGGGTCAACGCTGGGATGAGGGTTTGGACGTTGTCCCGATAGCGAGGATCGAGGAGGGTGAACACCCAATAATCAGGCATGTTGAGAATGTGGTCGATGCGGCGGTCGTTTCTCAGGCACTGCAGCATGAAATCCACCATGTGCTGCAGACTGCCAACTGGCCCAGAAACGCTGTCCCCTGCTTGAGACATGATCTCTGCCCGCTCGTCATCACCCCACCCTCGCTGTACACACTGACCACTGGACAATTGTGTCGCTCCCTCCTCTGGACGGAGCTCTTCCTCCTCCATTGACTCCTCCTCATCCTCCTCACAAAGTGGCCCCTGCATACCCCTTTGTGAGGAACCACGTGGCGCTGACTCTCCAGAAGCTGATGGAAAAGGTGACTCCTCATCCTCCACCTCTTCCACAACATTATCCCTTAACCCTTGCAAAGTTTGCTGAAGCAGGCAGATAAGGGGGACAGTCATGCTGACTAGTGCATCATCTGCACTTGCCATCCGCGTGGAATAATCAAAAGGATGCGAAACCTGGCAGACGTCCTTCATAGTGGCCCACTCTGTGGTTGTGAAGTCTGATCGGCGCTGACTGCGACTTCTTTGCGCCTGATGCAGCTGGTACTCCATAACTGCTTGCTGCTGCTCACACAACCGCTCCAACATATGTAACGTGGAATTCCACCTGGTAGGTAGGTCACATATGATGCGGTGTTCCGGAAGGCGGAATCGGCACTGCAGAGCAGCAATGCGGGATCTTGCCAAGCTGGAACGCCGCAAGTGAGCACACTCTAGGCGGACCTTGTGCGGCAGTGCATCAAGATCCGGATAGTCCCTCAGAAAACTCTGCACAACCAAATTGAGCACATGTGCCAGACATGGGATGTGAGTGAGGTTGCCAAGGGCCAAAGCTGCCACCAGATTTCGGCCATTGCCACACACTACCATGCCTGGCTGGAGATTCGCTGGCAGTAACCACACATCGCTCTCCTGCTTGATGGCATTCCAGAGCTCCTGCGCTGTGTGGCTTCGATTCCCCAATGAAACTAGTTTCAAGACGGCCTGCTGACGTTTGGCCACGGCTGTGCTCATGTCGGTCATAGGTAAACGTTCACGGGTCCATGTGGAGGTGGACTGTGACGGCTCCTGCAGAGATGATTCTGAGGAACTTGTGTAAGAGGAGGAGTCAATGCGTACAGACTGGATTCCTGCAATCCTTGGAGTGGGCAGGACACGTCCTGCGCCACTCGCACGATCTGTACCTGGCTCAACAACATTAACCCAATGGGCAGTGAGGGAAACGTATTGCCCCTGTCCATGCTGACTGGTCCACGCATCGGTGGTGAGGTGGACCTTGCTACTGACGGCGTTCAGTAGCGCATGTTTTATGTTTCCCTCAACATGCCTGTGCAGGGCAGGGACAGCTTGCCTGCTGAAGTAAAAGCGGCTGGGCACCTTGTACTGTGGGACTGCCAATGCCATCAAGTCACGGAAGCTGTCAGTCTCCACCAGCCTGAATTAGAGCATTTCCAGGGACAACAGTTTGGCAATGCCTGCATTCAGAGCCTGTGCTCGGGGGTAGTTGGCCGAGAATGCCCGCCTTTTCTCCCATGCCTGTACTACCGATGGCTGTAGAGTAGACTGGGAGTGTGAGGATGACTGGGAAGGTGGTGCTGTGGGTGGAATTATACAAGGTCTCTGGACAACAGTGCCAGAGGTTCTTCCATGGCGATCCTGGGAGGAAGCCAAACCAGCTGTGCGTGAGCTGGAGGAAGAGGCAACACGAGCTGAAGAGGTGGTAGCTGCCGCTGTTGGTTGGCCTACATCTTCAGTGCGTTTCTGTAACTCCACCGCGTGCCTGGTCCGCACATGTTTCCACATATTTGTGGTATTGAGGTTGCTGACACTTTTCCCTCTTTTGACTTTCTGATGACACAGCTTGCATTTGACAAAACAAATGTCATCTGCAACTGTGTCAAAAAAAGACCAGGCACTGCAAGTCTTGGGAGCGCCCTTTTTGGCTTTGGAAAGAGACAGGCTCCTAACGGGTGCCAAAGTGGAGGCTACAGGCTCCGCAGTCTTCCCCCTCCCTCTCCCTCTTTGGCCCGTAAGGGGAATCTCTTCTTCAGAGCTGCTCCCACCACCTTCCTGTTCCTCACGCCACGATGGGTCAACGACCTCATTATCTCCACTACCCTCTGCCACCAACTGCTCCTCCTGGGTAGTCTCGGCAGCACAGTACGCACCAGAAAGCGGCACCTGAGTTTCATCATCAGATGCGTACTGCGCTGTGGTCACCGCAGGCACTGGCCCACCCGCCTCTTCAGAGTCAGAGAGACAAAGCTGTTGGGCATCACTGCACACTGCCTCTTCTTCCATTTCTCCAATGCTGCTTGGCTGGCCCCCTGTTTCCAAGCCAAGAGATTCAGAGAACAGAAGTAGAGACGGCTCCTGTCCTGGGCTCTCTGACTGCCTGGCCAATTTGGCAGGTGGTGAAGAGACAGATGGCTGCTCTCCAGTGCTCTGTGCCTGAGAGGATGTTGCACTAACTGAAGTCGATGCCGAGGCGTTAGCTGCCATCCACCCGACAACGGCTTCAATTTGATCTTCACGCAGCAGCGGTGCACGGCGCTCTCCGACAAAGCTGCGCATGAAGGACTGTTCCCTGCTGAAACTGAGTGACGACGAGTCACCGGTGCCCGCAGCAGGCACAGAATCACCACGTCCTCTCCCTGCTCCTCTCCCTGCTCCGCGCCCACGCCCACGTGCCTTACTCCCTGCCCTCTTCATCTTGGTTGACAGATAAAGATAAGCAGAAAAGTACTAAGGCCTTAGTGTGCTTATTCCTGAAAAGCTCCTCCTAACAGGTGTAAGAAACACTAATGTTGTAAAGTGTGGACTAAACTTTATTATTTTTCAAATGTGGCCTACACAAGTGTTAAGTGGTGTTTGGTGAACTTAACTTTTTTTTTTTTCTGCAGATCGGACTACAGAGCAAGTTTAACTCACACGGTGACCGTGCAGACAGCCGTAAACGGCGCTGCAAGGCCCAAAAACCCTCCTCTAGGTTATCCTATGTAGTGTTTTTCCACTATTTAGCTGGAGACGGGTGGAAAGACACTAATAGGAAAATTTTTTTTTAATTTTAAACAGGCTGCACTGTTTGAAAAAAAGGAAATTTTTTTTCAAGGTATGAGGCAGTAACGCACCCTGAGCTGAATCCAACCGGCTATGGCTGCACACAGACTACAGGGCGAGCTGCGCTCACACGGAGACCGTGCAGACAGCCGTAAATGGCGCTGCAAGGCCCAAAAACCCTCCTCTAGATTATCCTATGTAGTGTTTTTCCACTATTTAGCTGGAGACGGGTGGAAAGACACTAATAGGAATTTTTTTTAAAAAATTTTAAACAGGCTGCACTATTTGAAAAAAAGGAATTTTTTTTTCAAGGTATGAGGCAGTAACGCACCCTGAGCTGAATCCAACCGGCTATGGCTGCACACACACTACAGGGCGAGCTGCGCTCACACAGAGACCGTGCAGACAGCCGTAAACGGCGCTGCAAGGCCCAAAAACCCTCCTCTAGATTATCCTATGTAGTGTTTTTCCACTATTTAGCTGGAGACGGGTGGAAAGACACTAATAGGAAATTTTTTTTAAATTTTAAACAGGCTGCACTATTTGAAAAAAAGGAAATTTTTTTTCAAGGTATGAGGCAGTAATGCACCCTGAGCTGAATCCAACCAGCTATGGCTGCACACAGACTACAGGGCGAGCTGCGCTCACACGGAGACCGTGCAGACAGCCGTAAACGGCGCTGCAAGGCCCAAAAAAACCCCTCTAGGTTATCCTATGTAGTGTTTTTCCACAATTTAGCTGGAGACGGGTGGAAAAACACTAATAGGAAATTTTTTTTGAAATTTTAAACAGGCTGCACTATTTGAAAAAAAGGAAACTTTTTTTTAAGGTATGAGGCAGTAACGAACCCTGAGCTGAATCCAACCGGCTATGGCTGCACACAGACTACAGGGTGAGCTGCGCTCACACGGAGACCGTGCAGACAGCCGTAAACGGCGCTGCAAGGCCCAAAAACCCCCCTCTAGGTTATCCTATGTAGTGTTTTTCCACAATTTAGCTGGAGACGGGTGGAAAAACACTAATAGGAAATTTGAAAAAAAATGTGCAGCAGGCTGCACTATGAGCAAAAAAGGACAACTGTGTGAGGCAGTGTGAACCCCCCCTGAACTGAATACAACCGGGTATATGGCTGCACACAGACTACAGAGTGAGCTGCACACACACACACACAGAGACCTTGCAGAACGCTGTTAAAACAGCGCTGCAAGGCAAGAGCAAGGTGTACAGTGAAGAACACACAGCGTTTTGCTAAATTAGCCTTGGGAAAGGAAAATAAAGCAATAAGCTATCTCAACTGGCCCTCAGTTAGAACACAGCGTCCTGTCCCTAACTGAAATCACAGCAGAGTGAGCGCAAAATGGCGGCAGCATTTTTTATAGTGCAGAGTGACATCATTTCAGCAGCCAATCACAGCCTTGCCTGTACTTACATGCCCACCATGCTAAACAGGATGTGCCCACACTTCCAATCATTCCTCATTGGCTGCTGCGTTCAGTTTGAATTCTGGGAACTTCCGATTCCGGTATCCGATACGCGGGAAGTATCGGAATTCGGTATCGGAATTCCGATACCGCAAGTATCGGCCGATACCCGATACTTGCGGTATCGGAATGCTCAACACTAGTTGTAAAACATCATATGTATTTTTGCTTCTTTTGCACATTGATTTTATGTTATTTATTTATATTTTGCACATATTTGTTGCACTTTTTTGCACATTCAGATGCACTATGCACTTTTATATGGTTGCCATATAATTAATTAAAAAATCTTTGGAACATTATAGAAATATACCGTACTACTTTGGAGGTTTATAAATCTGATGACTACTTTTTTGTTAATATTGGTTGGTGTCTTTTTTATACTATTACAGTGTGCTCATATTTATCAGCTATAATTGATTAATTTAGTTGTTTATATTTTATAAATAATTCTAATAAAATAATTTTATACATTGTCTTTTTTTGCACATTTCTTTGGGATGATTTATATACACTGTCGCTTTATTATTATTATTATTTATTGTTATAGCGCCATTTATTCCATGGCGCTTTACATGTGAGGAGGGGTATACATAATAAAAACAAGTACAATAATCTTAAACAATACAAGTCATAACTGGTACAGGAGGAATGAGGACCCTGCCCGCGAAGGCTCACAATCTACAAGGGATGGGTGAGAATACAGTAGGTGAGGGTAGAGCTGGTCATGCAGCGGTTTGGTCGATCGGTGGTTACTGCAGGTTGTAGGCTTGTTTGAAGAGGTGGGTCTTCAGGTTCTTCAGGCTTCAGCCTGCTTCTCTCTCCTTCCCTCCCCCTCTGGAGTGTGTGCACAGTAAGCACAGTCTTCTTTGGTACAGTCCACTCCCTCTCTAGTGTATATGCACTGCACACTGTCTGTTTCCTTACATGGTAACTGACCAGTACCTTTACCCCCTACTGTAGAATGGACCCTATGCAGGCTCTGTGTGAGCATGTGAAACCCATAACTCAGATGCTGCAGAAGCTAAACTTGGAGCAGCATGCCCTAGCTCAGACCCACCAGCAGGTTATGGATACTGTTCAGGGGGCTCAGGCCTCGGAGATTCAGGGGTCGGGAGCTAGGGTCTCTTTAGTTTCTCCTGAACTCCCGGTCAAGTTGCCAGATACGTTTTCTGGTAATAAAAAAGAATTCAGAGTGTTTAAGGAGGGATGAAAGCTCTTTTTCTCCCTGAGACCCCGCTACTCTGGGGATGACAAACACAGGGTGGTAGTGGCTATGTCTCTGCTTAGGAGGGAGAGTGTCTGTGGATGCATTTTTTGAGGCTCTAGGGCACATTTATGATGAGCCTGATCGTGTGCGCTTGACTGAGGACATGGTGATGAGTGTCTGCCAGGGGAAACACTCTGCAGAGTGGTATTGTTTAGAATTCAGACATTGGGCTGCTGAGGTTTCTTGGGATGATGCCATCCTCCAGGGTTTGTTTCATAGAAGCCTGTCTGAACGTCTGAAAGATGCCTTGACACTTCATCCTCCACCTGACTCTCTGGAAGATGCCATGACCCAAGTGGTTCATATGGATCGCAGACTAGGGGCGAGAGGAGCTACGCAATTTGAAACACCATTGTTCTCCAGTGGAGGCGAGGTCGAGCCTACTACTGAGGCTATGGAGGTGGGCGCCATCACCTTTAAGGCAAAAGAGAAAAGACGCTGCCGCGAAAAGCAGTTGTGTAATTGTGGAGAATCAGGACACTGGAAGAAGGACTGTCCCTCCTGCACCTCGTTATCAAAGGAGGCGGGAAACTACTAGGTCTGGGTTGTAGTCAAGGAAGCGATCCAGACCTTCAGGTACACTTGTCCTCATGTTTCAAAATTTTGCTTCAGGTGGAACTTTTAGTGAATGGTTCTCCTTCTTTTTCTACAGCTTTTGTGGATTGCAGTTCGTCCATCAACTTGGTTAGCCCTTATTTGATTTCCCAATGCAAGATAGGGACAGTTAGACTTCAGACTCCTGTTAAAATTGTGGCCATTGACTCTTCTCCCCTCACCAAAGAAGGGATTTATTAAGTCTCGGAAGTCTTCTCGTTCAAAGTGGGCTCTGATCACACTGAGAAAATAAAAAATTTTTGGGAGAATTTACCAGCTGCGCTGGTGTTGGATATGCCCTGGTTACAATGCCATAACCCTATCATCAATTTGGAGATGAGGAGATAGTCCAGTGGGGTCCTAACTGTGTTAAACATTGTTGTGAATCTGCAATATTTTCTGAACAAGTCAAATCTGTCTCTGTGTCATCTGCGGTCTGAAGGGTATTCCAGAGTACCTGAAAGACTTCGAGGATGAGTTTTCCAAAAGCGAGGCAGAGGTTTTACCACCTCACAGACCCTTTGATTGTGCCATTGAGTTAGTCCCGGGGGCTAAGTTACCGAAAGCCATCTTTTCATTTTGTCCAGTCCTGAGCAGTTAGCCATGAAGGAGTATATTGCGGAAAGACCCCGTAAGGGGCATAAACGGCCTTCTGTTTCTCCTGTGGCTGCTGGGTTCTTTTTCGTTTTTTCATAACATAGTAACATAGTTATTAAGGTTGAAGGAAGACTTAAAATCCATTTAGTTCAACCCATAGCCTAACCTAACATGCCCTAACATGTTGTTAGGGCTAGCGGAACGCACCAAATAATAAGACAGATAGAGTATGGTGCGTTCGCAGCCCGGGGTCCACCGTGCAGAGATGGAACCTGCTGCCAAGTAATGACGGACTATATGGCGGTACTCATAAGTATACACACGTTTGTTAAACCTCACCCAGCGTGAAGGAAGCGATCCTGTTGCATCACAGGACCGCGGTACCGCACATAGAGCGCGAGCAAGTAGTCAGCGAACTCAACCCCAACTAGGATTGAAGTCCGATTAGACCCTTGCTGGCACAACACCGCAACTGAGTGTGTAAGGAAACTCAATAACAATTTTAAGGCACAAGAGTGCATGCAGTGCCGCACTGACGAACGCCACTAACCACCCAGGCTTGGGTAAGGAAAGCACAGAGGAAGTGCACGGCGCCGTACTGGCGGTCACAGCAACTGGACGCTGTAATGTGTGATTAGTGCTGTAGGCTAAGTCGGGCGCTAGATAGCAACCATACACCTTCCGCGAACAGACATTCAATAGGGTAGGGGTATCCAAGGAAGACTTGCACTCACAACATACACACATTAACAATTGTACACTAGCGCATGGCCATGCGGTCATGCGCAGTTTATATAGTTGCAGCACAGGAAGTGGCCACAGAAACTTTGCCCTTCCAAGACCTGCCAAGAGGACCAATGGAATGTGCTGCAGAGCCTTAGCACATGACCCTCGATCTCCAACGGGAGATCTTACCCTGGGCATGCTCAGTGTGTGCAGACAAGGACTTAGTCCCAGAGAAGTCCGCTCGCTGCTGACCATCACTGGCTTTAATGGCAGAAGCTGAAGAAGCAGCAATAACTCTCAGTACAGAGTGAGACTGAGCAAGACGCTGGGACCGACGTCCTTGCTGAGCAGACTCCACTGCGGCTGGATGAGAATGGGAGACCGCAGCGGAGATGGCTCGAGATTCCCCCTGTGCAGAAGCTGGAACTCGAGACCTAACACATGTTGATCTAAAGAAAGGCAAAATAACCTATGTGGCAAAAAGTAAGCTCCACATTGGGGAAAAAAATTCCTTCCCAACTCCAGATACGGCAATCAGACTAGTTCCCTGGATCAACGCCCTATCAAGGAATCTTGTATATATAACCTGTAACATTATACATTTCAAGAAAGGTATCCAGTCCCTTCTTAAATTTTAGTAATGAATCACACATTACATCATACGGCAGAGAGTTCCATAGTCTCACTGCTTTTACAGTAAAGAATCCGCATCTGTCATTATGCTTAAACCTTCTTTCGTCCAGAGGTAGAGGATGCTCCCTTGTCCCTGTCTCAGGTCTATGATTAAAAAGATCATCAGAAAGGTCTTTGTACTGTCCCCTCATATATTTATACATTAAAAAAGATCACCCCTTAGCCTTCGTTTTTCAAAACTAAATTGCCCCAAGTGTAATAACCTGTCTCAGTATTGCAGACCCCCCAGTCTTCTAATAACCTTGGTCGCTCTTCTCTGCACCCGCTATAGTTCAGCTATGTCTTTCTTATACACCGGAGACCAGAACTGTACACAGTATTCTAAGTGTGGTCGAATTAGTGATTGTATAGAGGTAACATTAAGTTCTCCTCATGAGCATCTATGCCTCTTTTAATGCATCCCATTATTTTATTTGCCTTTGTAGCAGTTGCCTGACACTGGCCACTAAATGTAAGTTTGTCATCCACCCATACACCCAGGTCTTTTTCCTTGATGGTTTTGCCCAGTATTTTACAATTAAGCACATAGTTATACATCTTATTACCTCTACCACAGTGCATGACCTTACATTTATCCCCATTAAAGCTCATTTGCCGTTTATCAGCCCAAGCTTCTAGTTTACATAAATCATCCTGTAATATAAAATTGTCCTCCACTGTATTGATTACAAGAACTATCTTTTTTGGGTCTTATTGTCTTCTGTGAAAGATTTTGCATGGATCCCAAAAAGGTGCAGGCGATTGCAGATTGGGTGCAACCACAAGATCTTAAGGGGCTGCAGCGCTTCTTGGGATCCGTGAATTATTTCAAAAGTTCATTAAGGGATTTTCACAAGTGGTTGCCAGTGTTGAGCATTCCGATACTGCAAGTATCGGGTATCGGCCGATACTTGCTGTATTGGAATTCCTATATTTTTGTGATATCGGAAATCGGTATCGGAGTGTGCGGTGCATATGGTTCCAAGGGTCTGGAGGAGAGTAAACTCTCCTTTTGGCCCTGGGATCCATATTAATGTAAAAAATAAAGAATACAAATGAAAAATATGGCTATACTCACCCCTTCGACGAACCCTGGCTGTCACCGCTGCAAGCGTCCGCCTCCGTTCCTGAGAATGTAGTGAGTGAAGGACCTTCGATGACGTCGCGGTCAGGTGAGCAGTCATGTGAGCGGTCAGGTGGCAACGTCATCGAAGGTCCTTCACTCTCTGCAATTCTCAGGAACGGAGGCGGACGCTTGCAGCGGTGACAGCCAGGGTCCTTCGGAGGGGTGAGTATAGCCATATTTTTTATTTTTATTCTTTACTTTTTACATTAATATGGATCCCAGGGCCTGAAGGAGAGTTTCCTCTCCTTCAGACCCTGGGAACCATCGAGGATACATTCCGATATTTGTGTCCCATTGACATGTATTGGTATCGGGTATCGGTATCGGCGAGTAGGGTTGAGCGACCTTGACCTTTTTAGAGTCGAGCCGTGTTTCGCGAAACCCGACTATCTTAGAAGTCGAGTCGAGTGGAATCGGCCGATTATCGCGAAAAGTCGGGTATCGCCCGAAACACGAAACCCAATGCAAGTCAATGGGGGAGCATAGTCGGCAGGGAGTGGAGGCCAGGAAAACACCTACACTGCCCATTTTAATGGCAAAAACATCCATTCTTGTTAAAGAAGCTTGTCAATCGTAATTTACCTTATAATAATTGGAAGGCATTTGAAATTGGGGGTCATTTGGCTAAAGTTGTGGGGGGTAGGGCTGGTTCAAGTAATTAGTGGGCCCAGTAAATCTGGACCACGTCACGGCAGTGGAGCAGGGAGAGGTAAGTATTTCAACTTTGCAAGTGCTGTGATCCTGAGCAAGCAGGGGGGGCCCACTCGTTGGCATTGGCACTGGCACAGGGCCCCTCAAAGTACAGCGGTGTGTTTGCATGGCGGGGGCGCCTCCCACCGGCAGCAACACTTTTGCGTACTATGAGAGGCCCTGTGCCAGTGACGTCGCCAACTAGTATTCCTCCCCCCACCTGATGAAGGAACCTGCACTTTCATCTGCACCTTCCTCTTTGTCCCCGTGTAAGGTGGTATGGTATGCGGGAAGAGGAACCTGACTTTCAGCAGGGTCACAATCTTGCTGTGTAGCGTGCACGGGGAATTTTGCGTTATGTGTCAATGTACCAGCAGACTCATCTATCACTGGCTGGGCAATGGGCAGGATGAGGAGGAAACACAGATATAGGCCCAAAGAATAAAGTTGGCTAAATGCAGTTCAAAATTGGTAACACAGGACTAACCAGGGGGCATTGCAGTGGAGGACAACTGGAATGAGAGGCTGACACAGAGAGTAGGCCCAAATCAGTAAGTAGTCGAAATGCAGTTCAAAATTGGCAACCGTAGTAAACAGGCGGCACAGCTTTGTTCAGTGGAGGAGAACAGCAAGGAGTGGCAGACACCGATAGTAGGCCCCAACCCAACTAGTAGGCCAAATGCAGTCTAACATTAACAACTACTTAACGAGAGCCTGAAAATGGAATTTCAGGACAGGAAACCAGGAGAACAGCAAGGAGTGGCAGACACCGATAGTAGGCCCCAAACCAACTAGTACGCCAAATGCAGTTGTTCCGTTTAATCACAATTTAATGAGAGCCTGAAGATAGAAGTTCAGGAAAGGCAACCTGGAGAAAACATTGGAGTGTAACACACCATCTCTCTACACCCCATACCCAATTTGTAGGCCTAATGCAGCGTAGTTTCCAACAACTACTAAACGAGAGCCAGAAGATCGAAGCTCAGGAAAGGCAACCTGGAGAACACCTTGGAGTGGAACACACCATCTCTCTACACCCCATACCCAATTTGTAGGCCTAATGCAGTGTAGTTTCCAACAACTACTGAACGAGAGCATGAAGATCGAAGCATTGGCGAGGAAACCTGGGGAACACCTTGGAGTGGAACACACCATCTCTCTACACCCCATACCCAATTTGTAGGCCTAATGCAGCGTAGTTTCCAACAACTACTAAATGAGAGCCGGAAGATCGAAGCTCAGGAAAGGCAACCTGGAGAACACCTTGGAGTGGAACACACCATCTCTCCACACCCCATACCCAATTTGTAGGCCTAATGCAGTGTAGTTTCCAAGAACTACTAAACGAGAGCCAGAAGATCGAAGCTCAGGAAAGGCAACCTGGAGAACACCTTGGAGTGGAACACACCATCTCTCTACACGCCATACCCAATTTGTAGGCCTAATGCAGTGTAGTTTCCAAGAACTACTAAACGAGAGCCGGAAGATCGAAGCTCAGGAAAGGCAACCTGGAGAACACCTTGGAGTGGAACACACCATCTCTCTACACCCCATACCCAATTTGTAGGCCTAATGCAGTGAATTTTCCAACAACTACTAAACGAGAGCATGAAGATCGAAGCTCAGGAAAGGCAACCTGGAGATCACCTTGGAGTGGAACACACCATCTCTCTACACCCCATACCCAATTTGTAGGCCTAATGCAGTGTAGTTTCCAAGAACTACTAAATGAGAGCCGGAAGATCGAAGCTCAGGAAAGGCAACCTGGAGAACACCTTGGAGTGGAACACACCATCTCTCTACACCCCATACCCAATTTGTAGGCCTAATGCAGTGTAGTTTCCAAGAACTACTAAACGAGAGCCGGAAGATCGGAGCTCAGGAAAGGTAACCTGGAGAACACCTTGGAGTGGAACACACCATCTCTCTACACCCCATACCCAATTTGTAGGCCTAATGCAGCGTAGTTTCCAACAACTACTAAACGAGAGCCGGAAGATCGAAGCTCAGGAAAGGCAACCTGGAGAACACCTTGGAGTGGAACACACCATCTCTCAACACCCCATACCCAATTTGTAGGCCTAATGCAGTGTAGTTTCCAAGAACTACTAAACGAGAGCCGGAAGATCGAAGCTCAGGAAAGGCAACCTGGAGAACACCTTGGAGTGGAACACACCATCTCTCTACACCCCATACCCAATTTGTAGGCCTAATGCAGTGTTGTTTCCAAGAACTACTAAACGAGAGCATGAAGATCGAAGCTCAGGAAAGGCAACCTGGAGAACACCTTGGAGTGGAACACACCATCTCTCTACACCCCATACCCTATTTGTAGGCCTAATGCAGTGAAGTTTCCAAGAACTACTAAACGAGAGCCGGAAGATCGAAGCTCAGGAAAGGCAACCTGGAGAACACCTTGGAGTGGAACACACCATCTCTCTACACCCCATACCCAATTTGTAGGCCTAATGCAGTGTAGTTTCCAAGAACTACTAAACGAGAGCCGGAAGATCGAAGCTCAGGAAAGGCAACCTGGAGAACACCTTGGAGTGGAACACACCATCTCTCAACACCCCATACCCAATTTGTAGGCCTAATGCAGTGTAGTTTCCAAGAACTACTAAACGAGAGCCGTAAGATCGAAGCTCAGGAAAGGCAACCTGGAGAACACCTTGGAGTGGAACACACCATCTCTCAACACCCCATACCCAATTTGTAGGCCTAATGCAGTGTAGTTTCCAAGAACTACTAAACGAGAGCCGGAAGATCGAAGCTCAGGAAAGGCAACCTGGAGAACACCTTGGAGTGGAACACACCATCTCTCTACACCCCATACCCAATTTGTAGGCCTAATGCAGTGTTGTTTCCAAGAACTACTAAACGAGAGCATGAAGATCGAAGCTCAGGAAAGGCAACCTGGAGAACACCTTGGAGTGGAACACACCATCTCTCTACACCCCATACCCTATTTGTAGGCCTAATGCAGTGAAGTTTCCAAGAACTACTAAACGAGAGCCGGAAGATCGAAGCTCAGGAAAGGCAACCTGGAGAACACCTTGGAGTGGAACACACCATCTCTCTACACCCCATACCCAATTTGTAGGCCTAATGCAGTGTAGTTTCCAAGAACTACTAAACGAGAGCCGGAAGATCGAAGCTCAGGAAAGGCAACCTGGAGAACACCTTGGAGTGGAACACACCATCTCTCTACACCCCATACCCAATTTGTAGGCCTAATGCAGTGTAGTTTCCAAGAACTACTAAACGAGAGCCGGAAGATCGGAGCTCAGGAAAGGTAACATGGAGAACACCTTGGAGTGGAACACACCATCTCTCTTCACCCCATACCCAATGTGTAGGCCTAATGCAGTGTAGTTTCCAACAACTACTAAACGAGAGCATTAAGATCGAAGCAATGGCGAGGAAACCTGGGGCACACCTTGGGGAGGCAGACACCGTTAGTAGGCCCTACCAAAGTTGTACCCCCAATGCAGTTTTAAAATTCCTAGAGGCTGAAAACAAGACTATTGACGCTTAGCTTATTTCAAAGGAACACAGCTGAATTGAGTGGCACAGACAGACACAGGTAGTAGGACTTAACCCAAAAATGTGGCTCACTGCAGCTTAAAAAAGTTACAGGGGTACACAAGCAGCAGTGCTCTGGGCAGTGGAGGACAATTTCAATAGTGGACCGCAGACAGACTTTGTACGCCTACTATTAAAAAAAGGATGCTCTATGCAATTAAAAATAGGTTCCAGGGGTCCACGGGCAGCAGTGGTGTGGTCAGTGGACGAGTATTGGAAGGAGGGACCGCAGACAGGCGTAGTAGGCCTAACATAACAAAATTAGGCTGTAGACACTGTAAAATTGGTTCCAGGGGTACACGGGCAGCAGTGGTGTGGTCAGTGGAGGAAAATTGGAATTAGGGACTGCAGACAGACTTTGTAGGCTGTCCCCTGTGGACCATGCATCCAACACATTAACCCAGTGCGCCGTAATGGACACGTAACTTTTTGTGGACATGCCTACTAGTCCATGCGTCTCTTGTCAGGTGCACCTTTCTACTGTTTGATTGCCTGAGTGCTATGACAATGCAGACTTTTTCATGCCGGTGGAGGGCTGGGATGGCTTTTCTCGCAAAAGAAATGTCGACTGGGTAGCTTGAACCGTTGCACAGCGTAGTTCATCTGGGCTTTCTAAATATAAAACAAAGAAAAAAAGGAGGCTACATGCACTTTCAGCTGGGTTCCAGGGGTACACGGCCAGCATTGGTCTGGTCAGTGGAGAACTATTGGAAGGAGTGACCGCAAACAGGCATCGAAGGCCTAACATAATAACACATTGCTGTTGTCAATTTTAAATTGGTTCCAGGGGAACACGGGCAGCAGTGGCCTGGTCAGTGTAGTAGTAGTAGAAAGAACAGACCGCAGACAGGCATCGAAGGCCTAAAATAAAAAAATTGGGCTGGCTGTAGGCAATTTTAAATTGGTTCCAGGGGTACACGGGCAGCAGTGGTGTGGTCAGTGGAGGCATATTGTAAGGAGTGACCGCAGACAGGCATCGAAGGCCTAAAATAATAACACATGGCTGTAGGCAATTTTAAATTGGTTCCAGGGGTACACGGGCACCAGTGGTGTGGTCAGTGGAGGCCTAGTGGAAGGAGTGACCGCAGACAGGCATCGAAGGCCTAAAGTAAAAAAATTGGGCTGGCTGTAGGCAATTTTAAATTGGTTCCAGGGGTACACGGGCAGCAGTGGTGTGGTCAGTGGAGGCATATTGTAAGGAGTGACCGCAGACAGGCATCGAAGGCCTAAAATAATAACACATGGCTGTAGGCAATTTTAAATTGGTTCCAGGGGTACACGGGCAGCAGTGGTGTGGTCAGTGGAGGCATATTGTAAGGAGTGACCGCAGACAGGCTTCGAAGGCCTAACATAACAAAAATGTCAATACAATGGTATTGTCAGTGGCAGGCATTGAAGGATGTCAGCGCATAGACTAAACATTGGTGGAGCTGTGAGATAATTTTGCAAGTGGTAGAGCACTGTTTGAGCTGGGGGGGGGAACTGTCTTGTGGCCGGCGGTACAGGCCCAGGGCCCCTCATATTACAACGGTGTGTCTGACGTTGGGTGCGCACCACCACCGCCAGAGACACTTTATTGTACTAGGAGGGACCCAGTGGCAGTGCCGTCGACCAAAAGCGGGCACACCCACCTCTTCAGACAAACAGCACTCTCACGGGTGCTGTCGCCAAGTGTCGATACCACGGCCCCGTGTGGGGAGTTTGGCCATTTAGTGAGGTGTAAACATGTCGTATGCTGGACAATCAGGTGCAGAAAATTACGAGATTGGAAAAGGCATTCAGAATAGTCCACAGGCAAGACCTTTTCATAGGAAAGCTAGGTGTCAGCCGGGCAAGGTGGGGCAAAAGATTTTGAAATCCAGTTGTGGTTCATTTTAATGAAGGTTAGATCATCTACATTTTGGGTAGCCAGACGAGTCCTTTTTTCTGTTAGTATTGAACCTGCAGCACTGAATACTCTTTCTGATAGGACACTATCTGCCGGGCAAGCAAGCTCCTGCAATGCATATTCTGCCAATTCTGGCCAGGTGTCTAATTTTGATGCCCAGTAATCAAATGGGAATGACGGTTGAGGGAGAACATCGATAAGGGATGAAAAATAGTTTGTAACCATACTGGACAAATGTTGTCTCCTGTCACTTTGAATTGATGCTGCAGTACCTGTCCTGTCTGCGGTCATAGCAAAATCACTCCACAACCTGGTCAGAAAACCCCTCTGGCCAACGCCACTTCTGATTTCTGCCCCTCTAACTCCTCTGGTCTGCTGGCCCCTGCAGCTCGTGTGAGAACGATCACGGGCGCTGTGTGCAGGGAATGCCAGAAGCAAACGGTCAACAAGAGTTGATTGTTTGGTTGCTAATATTAGTTCCAAGTTCTCATGTGGCATTATATTTTGCAATTTGCCTTTATAGCGAGGATCAAGGAGGCAGGCCAACCAGTAATCGTCATCATTCATCATTTTAGTTATGCGTGTGTCCCTTTTGAGGATACGTAAGGCATAATCCGCCATGTGGGCCAAAGTTCCAGTTCTCAAATCTGCGGTTGTGCTTGGTTGAGGGGCAGTTTCAGGCAAATCCACGTCACTTGTGTCCCTCCAAAAACCAGAACCCGGCCTTGCCGCGCCACCAATTTCCAGTGGCCCCGGAAAAGCTTCCTCATTAAAAATATAATCATCCCCATCATCCTCCTCGTCCTCCTCCTCCTCTTCGCCCGCTAACTCGTCCTGTACACTGCCCTGGCCAGACAATGGCTGACTGTCATCAAGGCTTTCCTCTTCCTCAGCTGCAGACGCCTGATCCTTTACGTGCGTCAAACTTTGCATCAGCAGACGCATTAGGGGGATGCTCATGCTTATTATGGTGTTGTCTGCACTAACCAGCCGTGTGCATTCCTCAAAACACTGAAGGACTTGACACATGTCTTGAATCTTCGACCACTGCACACCTGACAACTCCATGTCTGCCATCCTACTGCCTGCCCGTGTATGTGTATCCTCCCACAAAAACATAACAGCCCGCCTCTGTTCGCACAGTCTCTGAAGCATGTGCAGTGTTGAGTTCCACCTTGTTGCAACGTCTATGATTAGGCGATGCTGGGGAAGGTTCAAAGAACGCTGATAGGTCTGCATACGGCTGGAGTGTACGGGCGAACGGCGGATATGTGAGCAAAGTCCACGCACTTTGAGGAGCAGGTCGGATAACCCCGGATAACTTTTCAGGAAGCACTGCACCACCAGGTTTAAGGTGTGAGCCAGGCAAGGAATGTGTTTCAGTTGGGAAAGGGAGATGGCAGCCATGAAATTCCTTCCGTTATCACTCACTACCTTGCCTGCCTCAAGATCTACAGTGCCCAGCCACGACTGCGTTTCTTTCTGCAAGAACTCGGACAGAACTTCCGCGGTGTGTCTGTTGTCGCCCAAATACTTCATAGCCAATACAGCCTGCTGACGTTTGCCAGTAGTTGCCCCATAATGGGAGACCTGGTGTGCAACAGTGGCAGCTGCGGATGGAGTGGTTGTGCGACTGCGGTCTGTGGACGAGCTCTCGCTTCTGCAGGAGGACGAAGAGGAGGAGGAGAGGGTGCGAACGGCTACAGCCAACTGTTTCCTAGACCGTGGGCTAGGCAGAACTGTCCCAAACTTGCTGTCCCCTGTGGACCCTGCATCCACATCATTCACCCAGTGTGCCGTGATGGACACGTAACGTCCCTGGCCATGCCTACTGGTCCATGCATCTGTTGTCAGGTGCACCTTTGTGCTCACAGATTGCCTGAGTGCATGGACGATGCGCTCTTTAACATGCTGGTGGAGGGCTGGGATGGCTTTTCTGGAAAAAAAGTGTCGTCTGGGTAGCTCGTAGCGTGGTACAGCGTAGTCCATCAGGGCTTTGAAAGCTTCGCTTTCAACTAACCGGTAGGGCATCATCTCTAACGAGATTAGTCTAGCTATGTGGGCGTTCAAGCCCTGTGTACGCGGATGCGAGGCTAAGTACTTCCTTTTTCTAACCATAGTCTCATGTAGGGTGAGCTGGACTGGAGAGCTGGAGATCGTGGAGCTAGCGGGGGTGCCGGTGGACATGGCAGACTGAGAGACGGTGGGAGATGGTATTGTTGCCGCCGGTGCCCTAGATGCAGTGTTTCCTACTACGAAACTGGTGATTCCCTGACCCTGACTGCTTTGGCCTGGCAAAGAAACCTGCACAGATACTGCAGGTGGTGCGGAAAATGGTGGCCCTACACTGCCGGAAGGGATGTTGCGTTGCTGACTAGCTTCATTGGCCGAGGGTGCTACAACCTTAAGGGACGTTTGGTAGTTAGTCCAGGCTTGCAAATGCATGGTGGTTAAATGTCTATGCATGCAACTTGTATTGAGACTTTTCAGATTCTGTCCTCTGCTTAAGGTAGTTGAACATTTTTGACAGATGACTTTGCGCTGATCAATTGGATGTTGTTTAAAAAAATGCCAGACTGCACTCTTTCTAGCATCGGATACCTTTTCAGGCATTGCAGACTGAGCTTTAACCGGATGGCCACGCTGTCCTCCAACAGGTTTTGGCTTTGCCACGCGTTTTGGGCAAGATACGGGCCCGGCAGATGGAACCTGTTGCGATGTTGATGCCTGCTGCGGCCCCTCCTCCTCCGCTTCAGAACTGCTGCCGCCTGCACCCTGTTCCCCCAGTGGCTGCCAATCGGGGTCAAGAACTGGGTCATCTATTACCTCTTCTTGTAGCTCGTGTGCAACTTCGTCTGTGTCACCGTGTCGGTCGGTGGTATAGCGTTCGTGATGGGGCAACATAGTCTCATCAGGGTCTGATTCTTGATCATTACCCTGCGAGGGCAATGTTGTGGTCTGAGTCAAAGGACCAGCATAGTAGTCTGGCTGTGGCTGTGCATCAGTGCACTCCATGTCAGATTCAACTTGTAATGGGCATGGACTGTTAACTGCTTCACTTTCTAAGCCAGGGACGGTATGTGTAAAGAGCTCCATGGAGTAACCAGTTGTGTCGCCTGCTGCATTCTTCTCTGTTGTTGTTTTTGCTGAAGAGGACAAGGAAGCGACTTGTCCCTGACCGTGAACATCCACTAACGACGCGCTGCTTTGACATTTACCAGTTTCACAAGAGGAGGCAAAAGAGCTAGAGGCTGAGTCAGCAAGATAAGCCAAAACTTGCTCTTGCTGCTCCGGCTTTAAAAGCGGTTTTCCTACTCCCAGAAAAGGGAGCGTTCGAGGCCTTGTGTAGCCAGACGACGAACCTGGCTCCACAGCTCCAGACTTAGGTGCAATATTTTTTTTCCCACGACCAGCTGATGCTCCACCACTACCACTACCCTCCTTACCAGCTGACAATGAACGCCCCCGGCCACGACCTCTTCCACCAGACTTCCTCATTGTTTTAAAAACGTAAACAAACTAACGGTATTTGTTGCTGTCACACAACTTACACGGTGAGCTATAACTTCAGTATGATTTAGCTACCCCTTTACAGGTGAGTGAGACCACAACGAAAATCATGCACAATGTTACACACTCTGTTGTTGGTGGCAACAAATGAGAGAGATGCCACACACGCAGGACTGTCACTGAAGCACAAATGTAAATATTAATCTCCCACTGATTTGATTTTTTTTTTTTTCCAGGGAGACTTTAGGAAAAAAAAATAATAGAATAAAATGATTTTTTCAGGAAGAATTTAGAAACCAAATAAAATAAAAAGATTTTTTCAGGGAGAATTTAGAAAACAAATAAAACAAAAAAAGGCTTTCTATGGCCCACTGAGTGAGAGATGATGCACACAGGAGTCAGGAGTGGCACACAAGCCCAGAGGCCAATATTTATCTCCCACTGATTGATGTAGTGATTTTTTCAGGTAGATTTTGGAACCCAAATCAAGCTAAAAAAATAATAGGCTTTCTATGGCCCACAATTGGAGAGAGAGAGAGAGAGATGGCACACCCAGGAGTCAAGACTGGCACGCAAGCAGAAAGGGCAATATTAATCTCCCACTGATTTGTTTTTTTTGTTTTTTTCAGGGAGACTTTAGGAAAAAAAAATAATAGAATAAAATGATTTTTTCAGGAAGAATTTAGAAACCAAATAAAATAAAATGATTTTTTTCAGGGAGAATTTAGAAAACAAATAAAACAAAAAAAGGCTTTCTATGGCCCACTGAGTGAGAGATGACACACACAGGAGTCAGGAGTGGCACACAAGCCCAGAGGCCAATATTTATCTCCCACTGATTGATGTAGTGATTTTTTCAGGTAGATTTTGGAACCCAAATCAAGCTAAAAAAATAATAGGCTTTCTATGGCCCACAATTGGAGAGAGAGAGAGAGATGGCACACCCAGGAGTCAAGACTGGCACACAAGCAGAAAGGGCAATATTAATCTCCCATTGATTTGATTTTTTTTTTTTTTCAGGGAGACTTTAGGAAAAAAAAATAATAGAATAAAATGATTTTTTCAGGAAGAATTTAGAAACCAAATAAAATAAAATGATTTTTTCAGGGAGAATTTAGAAAACAAATAAAACAAAAAAAGGCTTTCTATGGCCCACTGAGTGAGAGATGACGCACACAGGAGTCAGGAGTGGCACACAAGCCCAGAGGCCAATATTTATCTCCCACTGATTGATGTAGTGATTTTTTCAGGTAGATTTTGGAACCCAAATCAAGCTAAAAAAATAATAGGCTTTCTATGGCCCACAATTGGAGAGAGAGAGAGAGATGGCACACCCAGGAGTCAAGACTGGCACACAAGCAGAAAGGGCAATATTAATCTCCCACTGATTTGTTTTTTTTGTTTTTTTCAGGGAGACTTTAGGAAAAAAAAATAATAGAATAAAATGATTTTTTTCAGGAAGAATTTAGAAACCAAATAAAATAAAATGATTTTTTCAGGGAGAATTTAGAAAACAAATAAAACAAAAAAAGGCTTTCTATGGCCCACTGAGTGAGAGACGACGCACACAGGAGTCAGGAGTGGCACACAAGCCCAGAGGCCAATATTTATCTCCCACTGATTGATGTAGTGATTTTTTCAGGTAGATTTTGGAACCCAAATCAAGCTAAAAAAATAATAGGCTTTCTATGGCCCACAATTGGAGAGAGAGAGAGAGATGGCACACCCAGGAGTCAAGACTGGCACACAAGCAGAAAGGGCAATATTAATCTCCCACTGATTTGTTTTTTTTGTTTTTTTCAGGGAGACTTTAGGAAAAAAAAATAATAGAATAAAATGATTTTTTTCAGGAAGAATTTAGAAACCAAATAAAATAAAATGATTTTTTCAGGGAGAATTTAGAAAACAAATAAAACAAAAAAAGGCTTTCTATGGCCCACTGAGTGAGAGACGACGCACACAGGAGTCAGGAGTGGCACACAAGCCCAGAGGCCAATATTTATCTCCCACTGATTGATGTAGTGATTTTTTCAGGTAGATTTTGGAACCCAAATCAAGCTAAAAAAATAATAGGCTTTCTATGGCCCACAATTGGAGAGAGAGAGAGAGATGGCACACCCAGGAGTCAAGACTGGCACACAAGCAGAAAGGGCAATATTAATCTCCCACTGACTTGTTTTTTTTTTTTTTTCAGGGAGACTTTAGGAAAAAAAAATAATAGAATAAAATGATTTTTTCAGGGAGAATTTAGAAAACAAATAAAACAAAAAAAGGCTTTCTATGGCCCACTGAGTGAGAGATGACGCACACAGGAGTCAGGAGTGGCACACAAGCCCAGAGGCCAATATTTATCTCCCACTGATTGATGTAGTGATTTTTTCAGGTAGATTTTGGAACCCAAATCAAGCTAAAAAAATAATAGGCTTTCTATGGCCCACAATTGGAGAGAGAGAGAGATGGCACACCCAGGAGTCAAGACTGGCACACAAGCAGAAAGGGCAATATTAATCTCCCACTGATTTGATTTTTTTTTTTTTTTCAGGGAGACTTTAGGAAAAAAAAATAATAGAATAAAATGATTTTTTCAGGAAGAATTTAGAAACCAAATAAAATAAAATGATTTTTTCAGGGAGAATTTAGAAAACAAATAAAGCAAAAAAAGGCTTTCTATGGCCCACTGAGTCAGAGATGACGCACACAGGAGTCTGGAGTGGCACACAAGCCCAGAGGCCAATATTTATCTCCCACTGATTGATGTAGTGATTTTTTCAGGTAGATTTTGGAACCCAAATCAAGCTAAAAAAATAATAGGCTTTCTATGGCCCACAATTGGAGAGAGAGAGAGAGATGGCACACCCAGGAGTCAAGACTGGCACACAAGCAGAAAGGGCAATATTAATCTCCCACTGATTTGTTTTTTTGTTTTTTTTCAGGGAGACTTTAGGAAAAAAAAATAATAGAATAAAATGATTTTTTCAGGAAGAATTTAGAAACCAAATAAAATAAAATGATTTTTTGAGGGAGAATCTAGAAAACAAATAAAACAAAAAAAGGCTTTCTATGGCCCACTGAGTGAGAGATGACGCACACAGGAGTCAGGAGTGGCACACAAGCCCAGAGGCCAATATTTATCTCCCACTGATTGATTTATTGATTTTTTTCAGGTAGAATTTAGAACCCAAATCAACCAAAAACATAAATAGGCTTTCTATGGCCCACTATTTGTGAGAGAGATGGCACGCTCAGGACTGGCACACAAGCCCAGAGGCCAATATTAATCTCCCACTTTTTATTTTTTTTCAGGGAAAATTTATAAACCCAATAAAAAAATAAATAAATAGGCTTTCTATGGCCCACAATCTGAGAGAGAGAGATGGCACGCTTAGGACTGGCACACAAGCCCAAAGGCCAATATTAATCTCCCTTTTTTTTTCAGGGAGAATTTATAAAACCAAAAAAAAAAAATAGGCTTTCTATGGCCCACTATTTGTGAGAGAGATGGCACGCTCAGGACTGGCACACAAGCCCAGAGGCCAAAATTAATCTCCCACTTTTTTTTTTTTGTTCCAGGGAAAATTTATAAACCCAATAAAAAAAATAATAAATAGGCTTTCTATGGCCCACTATCTGAGAGAGAGAGATGGCACGCTTAGGACTGGCACACAAGCCCAAAGGCCAATATTAATCTCCCACTGATTGATTTATTGATTTTTTCAGGTTGAATTTAGAACCCAAATAAAGCAAAAAAAAAAAATGGGCTTTCTATGGCCCACTGAGTGAGTGATGATGCACACAGGAGTCAGGAGTGGCACACAAGCCCTGAGGCCAATATTTTTCTCCCACTGATTGATGTAGTGATTTTTTCAGGTAGATTTTAGAACCCAAATCAAGCAAAAAAATAAATAGGCTTTCTATGGCCCACTGACTGAGAGATGGCACACACAGGAGTCAAGAGTGGCACACAAGCCCTGAGGCCAATATTTTTCTCCCACTGATTGATGTAGTGATTTTTTCAGGTAGATTTTATAACCCAAATCAAGCAAAAAAATAAATAGGCTTTCTATGGCCCACTGAGTGAGAGATGGCACACACAGGGATGGCACTCTAGCAGAAATGTCAATCTTAATCTCCCACAAAAAAAAAAAAAAAAACAGGGAGTGTCCAACAATTACTATCTCCCTGCAGTAATCTCAGCCAGGTATGGCAGGCAGCAATAAGGAGTGGACTGATGCACAAATTAAATAAAAAGTGTGGACAAACAAAAAAGATAGCTGTGCAGAAAGGAAGGAACAAGAGGATTTGTGCTTTGAAAAAAGCAGTTGGTTTGCACAGCGGCGTACACACAGCAATGCAGCTATCAGGGAGCCTTCTAGGGCAGCCCAATGAGCTACAGCGCTGAGGGGAAAAAAAAAAAAATGTAGCTTCCACTGTCCCTGCACACCGAAGGTGGTGTTGGGCAGTGGAAATCGCTACAGCACAAGCGGTTTGGTGGTTAATGGACCCTGCCTAACGCTATCCCTGCTTCTGACGAAGCGGCAGCAACCTCTCCCTAAGCTCAGATCAGCAGCAGTAACATGGCGGTCGGCGGGAACGCCCCTTTATAGCCCCTGTGACGCCGCAGACAGCTAGCCAATCACTGCAATGCCCTTCTCTAAGATGGTGGGGACCAGGACCTATGTCATCACGCTGCCCACACTCTGCGTTTACCTTCATTGGCTGAGAAATGGCGCTTTTCGCGTCATTGAAATGCGACTATGGCGCGAAAGTCGCGTACCGCATGGCCGACCCCGCACAGGGGTCGGATCGGGTTTCATGAAACCCGACTTTGCCAAAAGTCGGCGACTTTTGAAAATGAACGACCCGTTTCGCTCAACCCTATCGGCGAGATCTGATATTTTGCCGGTATCGGCTGATACCATCCGATACCGATACTTTCAAATATTGGAAGGTATCGCTCAACACTAGTGGTTACTTACTCATCTTACCCACAGGGGGGCGGATGTAAGAAATTGGTCTGGGCCTGCCAAGGAGTCCTTCTTGGCACTTAAAAATGCTTTATGTCTGCTCCAAATTTGATTCAGCCAGACACGTCCAAACATTTTTTAGTGGAGGTGGACGCTTCGGAGAAGGGGTAGGGGCAGCTTTGTCCCAGGGTCCTACCACTTTAACTAGCCTCAAACCATGTGCTATTTTTTCCAGGAAGTTCTCATGCGCCAAGAAAAATTATGATGTGGGCAATAGAGAACTTCTTGCGATTAAATTGGATTTTGAAGAATGGAGGCACTTTTTGGAAGAGGCGGCTCATCTGATTACCGTAATCACAGATCATAAAAATTTGGCATATATCAAGTCTGCAAAAAAGCTGACTCCTAGACAGGCTCGTTGGCCGCTTTTTTTTTACAGTTTCAGTTTTCTATTACTTTTCATCCTGGTTTCAAGAATGTTAAGGCTGATGCCTTGTCCAGGAGTTTTGAGCCCGTATCTTCCCCCAAACCACCATCTTCCATTTTTGTTCTGGGGTGGTGGTGGCGGGGTTCTCATCTGAGTTGGAATGAGAGATTGTGGGGGCCCAATCTCTAGACCCTGCTTCTAAGCCTGGGGGTAAATTATTGTTTGCACCTGAACAATTGCATTCTAAGCTTCTACAGGAATTCCATGAGTACAGGCTTAGTGTCCATCCCAGTATCACAATAACATGACAGGCAATAGCCAGGGTTTTTTTGTGGCCTTCACTAGGTTCTGATGTAAAAAAATTCATATCTGCATGTGGGGTTTGTGTCTGTTTCAAAAGCTTCCATGGCAGGCCGGCTGGGGAATTGGTGCCCTTGCTGGTTCCTTATAGGTCATGGACTCATCTGTCTATGGACTTTGTCACTGGCCTCCCACATTCCAGGGGCAATACTGTAATATGGGTAGTGGTTGACAGGATTTCCAAGCAGGACCATTTTGTTCCCTTAATGGCTTTGCCCTCAGCTGAAAGTTTGTCTAGGTTGTTTGTGTAGCATGTGGTCCGCTTGCATGGGGTACCCCTGAATGTGGTGTCTGACAGAGGTGTTCAGTTTGTGGCCAAGTTTTGCAGGGCATTCTGTAAGAAATTGGGCATTTTGTTAACTTTCTCTTCTGCATATCACCCAGAGAGCAATGGCCAGACTGAACTCACAAATCAATCCCCGATACAGATTTTTAGGTGTTTCACCTTTGTCAGACAGGATGACTGGTGTGACGCTGTACCTTTGGTTGAATTCATTTTTTAGAATCAGGTGAATCAATCCACCGGTATGTCCCAATTTTTGTCAACTCTGGGTTTAGCCCACATTTTGAGTAATTTTCACGATTAGATTCCGGGTGCCCGGGGGCAGAGGGATCCGTTCAGCAGTTAAAAGATCTGTGGGCTGAAGTCCGCTGGAATATCTCCAGGGCTCAAGGGAGGTATACATTTTTTGCAGATAGAAGGAGAATTCTGGGACACATATTTCAGGTGGGGAGAACGTTTGGCTTTCCACGCAGAACATCAATCTTAAGGTTCAGTCGGCCAAATTGGGACCAAAATTCATTGGTCCATATGAGATTGTGGAAATAGTTAACCCAGTTGCATTTAGGTTGCATCTTCCTGCCACGTTTAAAATATCTAATGCATTCCATTAATACCTGTTGAAACCATTGGGATCAGTCAAAGAAGATCCTGGGCTCCTCCGGTGTTGGTGGAGGGTCACATGGAGTATGGGGTTGGACATATCTTGGATTCTTGGTTGGTGCAACAATCCTTGCAATATCTAATTCACTGGGAGGGGTATGGGCTGGAGGATCGCTCGTGGGTCCCTGCTCACTTGGTACATGTGGATCATCTGGTTCAGAGCATTTCATGCCAAGCATCCATAGAGGCCTGGGGGTCCAGGGGCTCCCCATTGAGAGGGGGGTACTGTCATGATCCTATGGTAGTTTTCGGACTGACGTGCCATGAGTTAATTATTTGTGGCCTCTTCCTGGTTCTGGGAGGGCTTTTTATAGCTTTGGTTAGCTCAAGTCCTTGTCAGTTATACTTCTGCCCTCAGCTGAGTTAAGTTGACCCTGGTGTTTTGTGTGCTTGTGTCTTGTGCCTGCTCTGCATGAATATTTCCTTTTGCTGACCCGGTCCGTCCCCCATTTTACTATTGCCTGTTGATTCTGTACTTTGTTGTTCAGTTCCATTGTTAATTGACTCCAGTTTGACACCTAACTACATTTTTGTCTCACTCCTTCTGTCCTACGCTGTCCTCTTATTTCAGGCTAGCGGCACACAGTACGCTCAAGTGCTAGCTCTTGTGTTTAGGACCTTCCCACTATGGTCACATGACCCGCCAGGTCCTTGTCTGTGTCTCTTCACTCTGCCGCTTCAGCCTGCTACTCTCTCCTTCCCTCCCCCTCTGGAGTGTGTGCACGGTAAGCACAGTCTTCTTCGGTACAGTCCACTCTCTCTGTAGTGTGTATGCACTGCACATTGTCTATTTCCTTACAATTTTGTTACATATTACCTTTATTATGCTTTGGGGTCAATTCAATTAGCAGAGAATAATTTTCATAGAAAATCCATGCAATCTGAAAAAAAAAATATTTCAACATCCAGTCATCTCTATTGGTAAGGGATAAACTAAGATTCAAATGATTGGTTACTTTCAACTCAAGTAAACCCAAGATTTCCAGTACCACATTGCCTTGATCATCATACTGACTTACTAACACCAACAGCTTGCTTTCTTCCAAAGTTCATCTGTTGTCTTATCTTCCCCAGGTAAGTAATGTATTTGCATTTAGCTGTTTAATGATTTAAAAGAAAATATGATTCACTGGACCATGCCGTCTTGTTCCATAGTCCAGTTTTGATAATCAAGTGCACATTGTAGGCAATGTAATGGTCCACAATGATTAGCAAGTGTATTGAGATGTGTCCACGCCTGTGCTGTCTTACAACCAGTACATTTTATTGTTTTTTGACACTTTTCTACTATAGCAAGCAATTACGTTTTATAGAATGAGTGGTACTGTAGCTCTATGTTGGATCCAACAAGGTAGATAAGCTTTCACTTGCTACATACATCAAAAAGCCTTAGGCACCCAAGATCCTGTTGCTAATTTACTTTATTTTATTTTTGTATTTTAAAAAAATAGGCAAAAGTTATTAGGACTCCATAGTTAGGGGGATAAATGATCACGTGAGGGACTGCATGGCCTTTCACCATTGAAACTTCTCGAACAGTATACTTGTTCATTCACTTGTTCAGTACTTGGTCAGCATTTTACATCTGTAAAAACAGTAAGCCAAAATCATGATTGGAACAAATAGAGGAAAAGTGTGATAGAAACAAGTCTACCACTTGCTCATTTTTCACCCAGTTCTAGATTGGCTTACAAATACTGATGTAAAATGTTGACCAAACACTGAATGTGTGTTTGTGGCCTCAGGGGAATATAAACAAGGTACAGAGATATTCCTCTATGAACCAAATAATAGTTTTAGAGTAACTTGAACTGTGTAAGTGGATCTATTTGCATTGTATGTTTTTTCTGCCTTGTCATACAACAGAAAAAAAATACTAATTGAACTGCTGTATTTCTCTTTTGCTTTTTTCAAAGATTGGTCATATTCGTGGTTTGGATCTTATGCTATAAAACACTGCCAGCAGTGCTCCCTTGATGCTTCCTCTCAGCGTCGCAGCTCTTCCTGTATGAGCGGTCACGTGGTGCCGCTTATTACAGTGATGAATATGCAGCTCCACCCCTATGGGAGGTGGAGCCGCATATTCATTGCTGTAATGTGTGGCACCACGTGACCGCTCATACAGGAAGAGCTGCGACGCTGAGAGGAAGCATCGAAGGAGCTGGGTAAGTATTTTAATGCCAGCGGGCGGGCGCACAGGGGGTGGGAGGGGGGAGATTACCGGGAACTTTATTTTAACAACAAAAAATTAAAAAAAAAAATGATTTTTCATTCCTTCGCTCCAGCGAACGCTGCTGGAGAGAAGAAATGAATGGGGCTTCAGCACCACAAGCTGGGGGGACAGCGCTTACTGTAGCGCTGTCTCCTGCATGGCACACGGACTGCACATGGACAGCATCTGTGTGCGGTACGTGTTTTACACGGACTCATTGACTCTAATGGGTCCGTGTGATCTGTGCGTTCCCACAAACACTGACATGTCTCCATGTTTTTCAAATGGACACACGGTCCGTGAAAACACGCTGACATGTGCAGAGACACATTGATTTTAATGTGTCTACGTGAGTCAGTGTCTCCGGTACGTGAGGAAACTGACACCTCACGTACCGGAGCCACTGACGTGTGAAACCGGCCTTATAGAGATCAAGATCCTAAGATATCTGGATGCCCTCATTAACGTGGATCTAGCTCTGTAAATGTTTTGTATTGGATACTTCGCAATTTATAATTTTTGGTGTCTTCAATATTTTCTGTTATGCTATGAATTAATCATTTATAATTTATTTCTCTACCACATTATAAATGCAACTTCATGTCTTCAAATTTTGAAATGTATTTTTTTTTTACAATCAGAATAAAAATGTTTAAGTGAATCATCTATATTTTCTGGTCATTATAATTAGAATCATGTATATAGATGAAACTGTACAGGTTTATTTTTGATTCATGCACATGTATATTTCACAAAACTGATACATTAATTCCAAAAAATATACCGTAGTTGAAATGCAATAAATAAAACTCCAGATTTAAGCAAGCTGACAAGTTATTGCTATGTAGCAACCAAATCTGATTTAGGATGCACATTTCATAATTACAGAAAAATAAGTGATATCATTTGTATTAAAAATACGATTGTGATTTAATATAAACTAAAAGGTTGCATGCCTGATAACCTAGCTCATAGTTCCATTCATCATCCTTATCTGTAAACAACAATCACAAATGTCATGATGTCTAAGATATTTATTTCTGTGCAGTTATAGCTCCTTGGCAGACTTTCCAGCACTTGTTGTGTTGGCAGTTTTGCAGTTATCACTTGAACTGTCATGGAGATAGACTGCTGATGGGTTCTTTGAGCTGCCTTATCCTCCTAGATGCCATTTTCATTTGACTTTTGGATGTCACATTCTGTGACTTATCGTTAAATGTGTTCAACCTGTATATTTCTGTTCGCTTCCAGATTTGTTTTTTTTTTATGAACACCCATGGGATTTAAATGTGCAATGTATCTTATGTTATGTTTCATATAACCAATCCTACACATGGTAAAAGGTCATTTTTACCATCGCTTACCTATATATTAAAAAAACTCTAAAAACTTCAAAAAGAAAGGAAAACAGGAAAAACTGATATGTATTATATTGGGTCTCCATTCTATTTATGAATAATGAAGCAGTGAGTAAAAATTAAATGTTATCAATAAATGACCCATGCTTAATGTATGAATTGAGATATTATTGTTATTAATTTGGAGCACCTTTCTACTGGCATGATTATATAGATGCACATATTTATAATTGAACTAGCTAAATGTTCATATTATTACAATTTTTTTTTTAGTTACACCATGTAGTGATTTTCTAAAATGACACTACATAATAGCTGCATGCGATCGTGCATCTGCAGGAGTAGGAGCCAGCTGTCAAACACAGTCAAGCTTCCCATAGAGAATGTAGGACATTTTGTTACTATATCTGCCTTCCTGGTCACTGTGTGCAGTAACAGTCACCTTCGGTATGTCTACCTTGCTGACCTTTATCTTTGCTAGTTTTTCCGTCTATTTAAAGGGAACCTGTCACCCCGAAAATCACGGGTGAGGTAATCCCACCGGCATCAGGGGCTTATCTGCAGCATTCTGTAATGCTGTAGATAAGCCCCCGATGTTACCTGAATAAGGAGAAAAAGACGTTAGATTATACTCACCCAGGGGCGGTCCCGCTGCTGGTCAGGTCGGATGGGCGTCTCCGGTCCGCTGCGGCGCCTCGCATCTTCTTTCCATGACGTCCTCTTCTGATCTTCAGCCACGGCTCCGGTGCAGGCATACTTTGCTCTGCCCTCTTGAGGGCAGAGGATAGTACTGCAGTGCGCAGGCGCCGGAAAGGTCAGAGGCCCGGCGCCTGCGCACTGCAGTACTTTGTCTGCCCTCAACAGGGCAGAGCAAAGTACGCCTGCACCGGAGCCGTGGCTGAAGATCAGAAGAGGACGTCATGGAAAGAAGATAGGAGGCGCCAGAGCGGACCGGAGACGCCCATCTGACCTGACCAGCAGCGGGACCGCCCCTGGGTGAGTATAATATAACGTCTTTTTCTCCTCTTTCAGGTAACATCGGGGGCTTATCTACAGCATTACAGAATGCTGCAGATAAGCCCCTGATGCCGGTGGGATTACCTCACCCGCGATTTTCGGGGTGACAGATTCCCTTTAAACTCTGTTGTATACAGTTGCTACACAGACTCCTGAAGAAGCCACACTATAAAGCGAAACATATTGAGCACCTATGCAACGCCGTCTTCTTCCAACCACTTGAACATAGTAGTGCCTGCTGCACTATGGTAGAGGTTTTTGATTTTGCTGCTAACACTATTATGTGTCTTCCATTTATGTAGGGGAGGAAGTATAAAAAATTGTACAGACATTACAGCATGGTATTACAAATAATTATTTCCTTGATGTAAAATATTTTTTAAAGGAAATTTATTTACTTCATAAAAAGAATCAGCTGTGACCCCATGGTGAGCTATCTGCATACTCTCTTTTGCTACCTCCCCTGCCCAAGAGCTGTGGTATGATCATACCATGCCCCTACATGTCACACACAGTTCACAGTGGGGCACATTTATAAGATTATCTCAGCACAGGAACATTTTTTAAACACATTATTCCAAGATGTATTGATTAAAATCAACTTTAAAATTAACTTTGTTAATCCCTTTAATTTAACCCTTTAACCTTCGAATGCGGTTTGCACGTTAAAGACCAAGCCAATTTTTTCAAATCTGACCACTGTCAATTTATAAGGCAATAACTCTGGAATGCTTTAATGGATCCTGCTGATACTGAGAATATTTTTTCGTGACATATTGTACTTCCTGATAGTGATAGCATTTCTTTGATATGATTTGCATTTATTTGTGAAAAAAAAACAGAAGTTTGGTGAAAATTTTGAAAATTTAGCAATTTTCAAAATTTGAATTTTCATGCCATTAAATTACAGAGATACAGTACAGACCAAAAGTTTGGACACACTTTCTCATTTAAAGATTTTTCTGTATTTTCATGACTATGCAAATTGTAAATTCACACTGAAGGCATCAAAACTATGAATTAACACATGTGGAATTATATACTTAACAAAAAAGTGTGAAACAACTGATAATATGTCTTATATTCTAGGTTCATCAAAGTAGCCACCTTTTGCTTTGATGACTGCTTTGCACAATATTGGCATCTCTTGATGAGCTTCAAGAGGTAGTCACCGGAAATGGTTTTCCAACAATCTTGAAGGAGTTTCCAGAGATGCTCAGCACTTGTTGGCCCTTTTGTCTTCACTCTACAGTCCAGCTCAACCCAAACCATCTCAATTGGGTTCAGGTCGAGTGACTGTGGAGGCAGGTCATCTGGCGTAGCACCCCATCACTGTCCTTCTTGGTCAAATAGCCCTTACTCAGCCTGGAGGTGTGATTGAGGTCATTGTTCTGTTGAAAAATAAATGATGGTCCCACTAAACGCAAACCGTATGGAATAGCATGCCGCTGCAAGATGCTGTCGTAGTTATGCTGGATCCGTGTGCCTTCAATTTTGAACACCATCACACCTCCTCCTCCATGCTTTACGGTGGGAACCAGGCATGTGGAGTTCATCCGTTCATCTTTTCTGCGTCACGCAAAGACACCGTGGTTGGAACCAAAGATCTCAAATTTGGACTCATCAGACCAAAGCACAGATTTCCACTGGTCTAATGTCCATTTCTTGTGTTCTTTAGCCCAAACAAGTCTCTTCTGCTTGTTGCCTGTCCTTAGCAGTGGTTTCCTAGCAGCTATTTTACCATGAGGGTCTGCTGCACAAAGTCTCCTCTTAACAGTTGTTGTAGAGATGTGTCTGCTGCTAGAACTCTGTGTGGCATTGACCTGTTCTCTAATCTGAGCTGCTGTTAACCTGCGATTTCTGAGGCTGGTGATTCGGATAAACTTACCCTCAGAAACAGAGGTTACTCTTGGTCTTCCTTTCCTGGGGCGGTCCTCATGTGAGCCAGTTTCTTTGCAGCGCTTGACGGTTTTTGCAACTGCACTTGGGGACACTTTCAAAGTTTTCCTAATTTTTCGGACTGACTGACCTTCATTTCTCAAAGTAATGATGGCCACTCATTTTTCTTTACTTTGCTGATTTTTTCTTGCCATAATACAAATTCTAACAGTCTATTCAGTACACTATCAGCTGTGTATCCACCTGACTTTTGCTCAACACAACTGAGGGTCCCAACCCCATTTATAAGCCCACTTATTAAACCTTGAGATAAAAGATAGAAGAACCTGGCACTCAACTTAATGCTTTGTGAGCGGTTTTATTTTGTTGTACCAACAAAACATTTTGGTCCCTAAATTAGGGACCTTCATCAGTTACATACTTGTGGGCTTTTTGGATAGAGCCCAAAGGGGATTAGACTGTGTCTGTGTGCAGGGCGGTTACCTGGGTTTTAAAGCCGTAAAGCCCACAAGTACGTAACTTATGAAGGTCCCAAATTTAGGGACCGAAAAGTTTTGTTGGTGCTACAAAATAAAACCTCTCACAAAGCGTTAAGTTAAGTGCCAGGTTCTTCTATCTATTATCTCATGGTGTGGGAACCTACCTAAGCACCACTACTAGTAGTGCGCACATATTTATCTTCACTTATTAAACCTGAAAGGGCACACCTGTGAAGTGAAAACCATTTCTGGTGACTACCTCTTCAAGCTCATCAAGAGAATGCCAAAAGTGTGCAAAGCAGTCATCAAAGCAAAAGGTGGCTACTTTGAAGAACCTAGAATATAAGACATATTTTCAGTTGTTTCACACTTTTTTGTTAAGTACATAATTCCACATGTGCTAATTCATAGTTTTGATGCCTTCAGTGTGAATTTACAATTTTCATAGTCATGAAAATATAGAAAAATCTGTAAATGAGAGGGTGTGCCCAAACTTTTGGTCTGTACTGTATGTCACACAAAATAGTTAATGAACAACATTTACCACATGTCTACTTTACCTAAGCACAACTTTGGAACCAATTTTTACCGTTATAGTTTGCAGGTGTAATGACTGACTGGAAGAGACCATAACATGTCAAACTAGCAGAAACCCCCATAAGTAACCCTATTTTACAAACTACACCTCTTAATGAATGCATCTTGGGGTGCAGTGATCATATTGACAACACGGGTGTAACACAGAATTTTATAACATTGGGCAGTGAAGAAAAAATAGCTACATTTTTACAACAAAAATTTTGTTTTAGCCCCAGATTTTACATTTTCACACAAGAAGTCGGTAAAAAAAGCACCATAATTTATCAAACAATTTCTACTGAATGTGGCAATACCCCATATGTCACTGTACATTACTACTTAGCCATAGGGAGAGACTCTGGAGAAACTGAACCCTAGTTTCCTCCTACATTTTCCTAGAACAGTTTGCGGACTCGCTATACAAAGCCCCTAATTGTTAGAAGAGTATAATCCACCCTCAAGGGACCCCATTTTGGAAATTATGCCCCTTTAGGAATTTATGTACAGGTGTAGTATTGATTTTTACTCCATTGGTATTTTCCAGAAACAAACAGCAATATATGTTGTCAAGTAAAATTTGCAAACTGCCGTTCTAGTGACCAGTACGCTGTAGTGACCAGTACATTGCAATCACCAGTACGTTATGCCCAACCCATGCTTCTGGAGACATGCACCCATATGCGAGGCAGGCTCTCATCTCTTAAGAAGTGTCAAACATGTGGACGCTATGTGTGGTTTAGGCTCCTTGTGGGGCTCAAAAGGGGGCATTTGTATTTGGGAGCTGATAATTTGCTGAATTTCTTTTGGAGGGTGAAGAGCCATTTTGCTTTTCCAGAGCCTTTCTACTACCAGTAACGTGGAAGACTCTATATTTCCCTTAACAGATGACAGACCTGAGTGCAGACTTGATTTTTTGAGGACTGAGTTGAAGCTTTTATTGGGAGCCTTTTACATAAAGTTTGGGATCACATTTATCTGGCGCTCTATGCTGAGCACTTACTTTGGGGTTTACATCTAAATATCTGAGTGGCGTGATTCAGATGAAACCCCCAAGGGATCAATTCACTATAATGAGGCAGCAGAGTTACTGTGGATTCTGTCTGGCCTCAGTGTTGTCCATCTTTTCAGAAGTGCACAAAACTCTGTCCGACAACTTTTTTTTTGCAATCCTGAAAAGACAGACACCGCCGGATCACTGGTCAGATGGTGTCCACAGTGACTCCATCTGCCTCATTATAGTGAATCTTCCTTTGAGTGTTCCGTCTTAATCACGTATTTCAGAAATTTGCAAGAAAACCTCTGTGTAAGCCCTCAGTGCAAAGTGTACCATAAATGGCGTTGGGCCTTTCTGCAATCTTTGGGAGGCAGAATGAAAAAAAATTAACAGCAGGTGAAGAATTGGTTGTATTAATTTTCTACACCATTGCTCGTGTGGTATAAGTGATTAGGCGACTTTATTCCTTAGGTCGGTGCAATTACAGCAATGCCAGATTTATATCGTGTTCTTATGCTTGGCAACTGTCACTCACTAAAAGACGCTTTTTATTGCAATAACTAGTTTTTTGCATCACCAAATTTTGAGTCATGTGAGAGCCTGATTTTTGTGGAACAAGTTGATGTTTTTATTGTTTTCAGACATATTAATTTTTGTATCGCTTTCTATTCTTATTTTTGGGCAGCAAAATGAACTAAAACCAGAAATTCAGGATCTTTTTGGGGGTGGGGGTTTATGTCATTCGCTGGTGAAGGAGCAGGAGACGGCTGCCAAACACAAACGAGATTCCCGTAGAGAAAGCAGGATATTTTGTTACTGTATGTGCTTTTCTGATCACTGTATACACAGTGCTGAAAAAGAACTGTGTGATAGAAAAACCAAGCTGCACTTCTTTCTCCTGACCCAATAGTCAATGTAACTGTTAGGCTGCTGTCACACTAGCAGTATCTGGTCAGTATTTTACATCAGTATTTGTAAGTCAAAACCAGGAGTGGAACAAATAGAGGAAAAGTATAATAGAAACATATGCACCACTTCTGCATTTATCACCCACTCCTGGTTTTGGCTTACAAATACTGACCAAATACTGATAGCGTGACTGCAGCCTCAGGTTTAGGGAAGGAGCAAAAGCTGCTGGGCACTAGCAGATAAAGTCTGCTCTGCTGTGGGAAGGCTGCACTTATACTGTAACTGGGGATAATATACCATCTCCAGTTACAGGGAAATTCAAAACATAAAAAAAAATTACATTTTTCAAGGTCCCTTAAAAATCTTTTAGAACATTATTGGGGCACAATACAAGAAAAGAATGAAAAATAAATAAATAAAAATAAATAAATAAAATGTTGGTGAAAATGTAAATAAATGAGTGAAGGACAATTCAAATCGTTATTATTAGCCTCACCCATTGAAAAAAATGTCCGATATATAAAAAACTGTGAAACAAAAAAGGGAACAAACTTTAATGTGTATTTTAGTGGTTCTTTGTGGACATAAAAATAATAAATAAACTTTGAAAAACAGACAAATATTTACTTTATTTTTCTATTGATATAGCCAGTTACTAGCAAACAATAAAAAATAGAGTGTGAAAACAATTTAAAATGTACTGTACACTCCATGCATAAGGAAAAAAATGTAAAATGGTTTGAATGTCCCAGCAAGAAATTTTTTTACAACACTTTAACCCCTTCATGACCCAGCCTATTTTGACCTTAAAGACCTTGCCATTTTTTGCAATTCTGACCAGTGTCCCTTTATGAGGTAATAACTCGGGAACGCTTCAACGGACCCTAGCGATTCTGAGAATATTTTCTCGTGACATATTGGGCTTCATGTTAGTGGTAAATTTAGGTCGATAATTTTTGCATTTCTGTGTGAAAAATTGGAAATTTGGCGAAAATTTTGAAAATTTCGCAATTTTCAAATTTTGAATTTTTATTCTGATAAACCAGAGAGATATGTGACACAAAATAGTTAATAAATAACATTTCCCACATGTCTACTTTACATCAGCACAATTTTGGAACCAATTTTTTTTTTTGCTAGGAAGTTATAAGGGTTAAAAGTTGATCAGCGATTTCTCATTTTTACAACAAAATTTACAAAACCATTTTTTTTAGGGACCACCTCACATTTGAAGTCAGTATGAGGGGTCTATATGGCTGAATATACCCAAAAGTGACACCATTCTAAAAACTGCACCCCTCAAGGTGCTCAAAACCACATTTAAGAAGTTTATTAACCCTTCAGGTGTTTCACAGCAGCAGAAGCAACATAGAAGGAAAAAATGAACATTTCACTTTTTAGTCACAAAAATGATCTTTTAGCAACAATTTTTTTTATTTTCCCAAGGGTAAAAATGAAAAAGTACTTTTTTTTCACAAAAATTTTCTTTTAGCCTCAATTCTTTTCATTTTCACATGGGCAACAGGATAAAGTGGATCCTAAAATGTGTTGAGCAATTTCTCCTGAGTACACTGATACCTCATATGTGGGGGTAAACCACTGTTTGGGCGCACGGCAGAGCTCAGAAGGGAAGGAGCACCATTTGACTTTTTGACATACATAGTGTACATCAGGTTGGTGTGTGTGTGTTGTAGTGTACGTCAGGTTGGTGTGTGTGGTGTATACTGCACCACACACACCAACCTGATGTACACCACACCACACACCAACCTGACATACACTACAACACACACACCAACCTGACGTAGGGTCAGGTTGGCGAGTGTGGAGTAGTGTACATCAGGTTGGTGTGTAATGTACGTCAGGTTGGTGTGTGTGTGTGGTGTATACTACACCACACACACCAACCTGACGTACACTACACCACGCACTAACCTGACATACATTACAACACACACCAACCTGACGTAGGGTTAGGTTGGCGAGTGTGGAGTAGTGTACATCAGGTTGGTGTGTAGTGTACGTCGTGTACATCAGGATGTGGTGTAGTGTACGTCAGGTTGGTGTGTGTGTGGTGTATACTACACCACACACACCAACCTGACGTACACCACACCACACAACAACCGGACATACACTACAACACACACATACACCAACTTGACGTATGGTCAGGTTGGCGAGTGTGGAGTAGTGTACATCAGGTTGGTGGGTAGTGTACATGTGGTGTAGTGTATGTCTGGTTGGTGTGTGTGTGGTGTATACTACACCACACGCACACCAACCTGACGTACACCACACCACACACCAACCTGACATACATTACAACACACACACCAACCTGACGTAGGGTCAGGTTGGCGAGTGTGGAGTAGTGCACATCAGGTTGGTGGGTAGTGTACATGTGGTGTAGTGTACGTCCGGTTGGTGTGTGTGTGGTGTATATTACACCACACACACCAACCTGACGTACACCACACCACACACCAACCTGACGTACACCACACCACACACCAACCTGACATACACAACACCACACAAACCAACCTGACGTAGGGTCAGGTTGGTGTGTGTGGTGTAGTGTATGTCAGGTTGGTGTGTGGTGTAGTGTACGTCAGGTTGTTGTGTGTGGTGTATTGTGTATATCAGCCTGGTGTGGGTGAGTGCTGTAGTCGAATATCAGGATGTGGCTAGTCCACGGACGTGTGATGAATTCTGAAGCATTCATCCAAACACAGTCCAGGTTTGTCGGGACATGTTTCATATTGGAAACGAGTTTCCCTTCTTATCCCCCTTTTATAACATACCCGGCACCTTTTTCTTTTTTGCCCCTCACCGGGAAAATGTTGCCCTGGTACCATACGGGAACCTTGAGTTCCAGCAGTGCTGGGGCCCGCTCCTTCCTCGTCTCCAAACATCAGGGCCTTTATCACCGCCTCCTGGAACTGAAGGAAGGTGTTGTTGGTCTGACCTGCACATCGTGATAGCACGTATGCGTTATACAATGCTATTTGTACGATGTGCACAGCCAGTTTTTTATACCACACCTTTGTCTTCCGCATGGCACTATAGGGCAGGAGGACTTGATCAGAAAGATCAACTCCCCCCATGTGTTTGTTGTACCCCAGCACACAGTCCGGTTTGTGGACCTGTGCTGCGGTACCTCGAACGGTGGTGGCCGTGGTGCCGGGACTATGGATTGTTGTCAAGAAAAAGACGTCCCTTTTGTCTTTGAACTTGACCACAAGCATGTTGCCACTACATTGGGCCCGGCTCTCACCCTTTGGGAGAACCTGCTCAATTAGTGACAAAGGGAGACCCCTCTGGTTTCTGCGCACGGTACCGCAAGCAACGGTAGCTCTGGCAGAGAGGGATTGAAAGAGTGGGATGCTTGTATAAAAGTTATCAACGTACAGATGGTAACCTTTATCAAGTAGTGGGTGGACCAAATCCCACACTATTTTCCCACTCACCCCCAGAGCAGGTGGACATTCTGGGGGCTGGATCCTGGTGTCCTTTCCTTGATAAACTCTAAAGCTGAGTTCCGGCTCTCTCTCTCTCTCTCTCTCTCCCTCTCCCCCTCCGTCCGTCCCTGAACTGAAAAGCTGGTGTTACACAGTGCAAATCGCTACAGCGCACAAGCGACAACATGGCGATAGGCATCCACGCCCCTAAGACCTATGTCATCACTCTGCCCACGCCCCTTCATTGGCTGAAAAAAATGGCGCCAAGCGCGTCATACGAAACGCGACTTTGGCGCGAAAGTCGCGTAACGCATGGCCGACCCCACACAGGGATCGGGTCGGGTTTCATGAAACCCGACTTTGCCAAAAGTCGGCGACTTTTGAAAATGAACGATCCGTTTCGCTCAACCCTAGTCCCCAATATTTCAACATTTCTGCAGAGTCAACGGGACTCCAAGCAGAAAATGATGAAACTGGGTTTTGGGCAAAAAATTGCAGGGCATATAAGTTTGTTTGCTCCACCATGAGACTGACGATTGACTCCGAGAAATAGACTTTGAAAAAGTCTATTTCCCTGAGGTTGGCAGTCTCAAATTGGATTCCTGATTGGGGAATGAAATCAGGAATCCGTGGAGCAAAATTTTCAGGGACGGGGGTCTAGGTGGGGGTACTAGTGCTAGGTTGGGCATGACTAGCACTAGGTTGGGGGTTACTCACACTTGGTTGTGGGTCTTCTCCCCCGGCCTCCGACTCTTCTTCTCTGGGCTCCGGCTCTTCTTCCCTGGGCTGCGGACGATTTCTCGTCCTGCGACTTCGTGGTGGTGGCGAGTCCGTGTCACTGGAGGAGGAAGAGTGGGAGGAATAGAGAAAGGTAGGGTCCTCTCCCTCACTATCAGCTGCGGAGGCAATAAAAGAATATGCCTCCTCTGCCGAGTACAGCCTTTGTGACTGGGACGAGCGGGACATTGTGTGTTCGTGCGTGTAAAAAAACTAAGCTTTATTAGTGTGCGTGTGTGTATGTGTGAGTGTTTAGTGAAACTTTACTGCAGAAGGGGGCTTTCAGGCCTGGGGGGCTGAGGAGATGCAGGAGCCGGCAGCAGCAGTAACGGGAGCGATCAGCAGGGCACGGGAGCGATCACGCGGGAGCGATCAGCAGGGCGTGGGAGCGATCAGCAGGGCACGGGAGCGATCACGCGGGAGCGATCAGCAGGGCACGGGAGCGATCACGCAGCAGAGATCAGCAGGGCGCGGGAGCGATCACGCGGGAGCAATCAGCAGGGCGCGGGAGCGATCAGCAGGGCGCGGGAGCGATCACGCGGGAGCGATAAGTGGGGCGCGGGGGAGCTGTCAGGCGAAGGGGCCTGAGGAGACGCAGGACCCGGCAGCAGCAGCGCGGGGGGGGGGTGATCAGGGTGATCACTGGGGCGGGTGATCACCGGGGGGGCAGGAGGTGGCTGTCAGGTGCGGAGGAAATGTGGGGGCAGGGGAGATGTAGGAGCCTGCAGCAGGGAAGGGTGATCACTGGGCAGGGGGGTGATTTCTCGGGTGTGGGAGGGAGTGGAGGGGTTAACGGATGGCAGGGGGGGATTGGACGGTTGGGGGAGCGGGAGGCAGAGAGGGGAGTACCAGAAGGCGGTCAGGCGGCGATCAGTGGACGGGAAGGCGGACAGGCGGCGATCAGTGGGGCACGGGGGAGCAGTCAAGCGAAGGGGCCTGAGGTAATGCAGGAGCCAGCAGCAGCAGGGGGGGTGATCAGGGGGCAGGGGGTGATCAGAGTGATCACTGGGGTGGGTGATCACGGGGGGGGGGGGGTCAGAAGGTGGCTGCCAGGAGCGGGAGGGGGGGAAGGAGGGGGCAGGGGAGATGTAGGAGCCTGGGTGATCACTGGGCAGGGGGCTGATTTCTGGGGCGTGGGAGGGAGTGCAGGGGTTAACGGACGGCGGGGGGGGATCGGATGGTGGGGGGAGAGGGAGGCAGAGGGGGGAGTACCGGAAGGCGGCAGCAGCGGCGATCAGGCAGCAGGGGGCGATCAGGCGGCGATCAGGCAGCGGCGGCGGCGGCGATCAGGCAGCGGGCGGCGGCGATCAGGCAGTGGCGGCGGCAGGTGTGGCACGCAGGGACCTCACTCTCCAGCTTCCACGGAAGGGATGAAGCTGGAGAGTGATGTCAGACATGTTTCACTCCGCCCCTCCACCGCTGATTGGAGTGAAAGCGTCACATGGACGCTTTCTCCAATCAGAGCTGGAGGGGGGTGAAACAGAGGGCACAGGAGTGATCGTGGCCACGGGGGGGGCAAAGCCACCCCCCCTGGGGTCAACTAGAGGTCCTCACGTACCTGCGGGTCGGGTGACATTTCATTGACCCCGGTCACCCGACCCGCAGGAACGCGATCAAACCATGACGCATATGCTGCGTCACGGGTCGGAATGGCACCGACTTTCATGACACAGCGTATGCGTCAAAGGTCGGGAAGGGGTTAAAACACATATATGAAAAAAAAAAACGTGAATGGTCAGGAATGGGAATAAATGGTCCAGTCACAAACTAGTTAAATATAATACAGCCCTGGCAAAAATTAAGAGACCACTGCAAATTTTTCAGTTTGTCTGATTTTTCTTTTTATAGGCTTTTTTTTTAGTAAAATGTAAATTGCTCTTTTATTCTAAACTACTGACAACTAGTGTTGAGCGATACCGTCCGATACTTGAAAGTATCGGTATCGGATAGTATCGGCCGATACCCGAAAAATATCGGATATCGCCGATACCGATATCCGATACCAATACAAGTCAATGGGACATCAAGTATCGGAATGTATCCTCATGGATCCCAGGGTCTGAAGGAGAGGAAACTCTCCTTCAGGCCCTGGGATCCATATTAAAGTGTAAAATAAAGAATTAAAATAAAAAATATTGTTATATTCACCTCTCCGGCGGCCCCTGGACATCAGCGGGAGGATCCGGCGTCCGGCACGGCTTCTTTCTTCAAAATGCGCGCCTTCATGACCTGTGGAATGACGTCCCGGCTTCTGATTGGTCGCCTGCCGCCCATGTGACCGCCACGCGACCAATCAGAAGCCGCGACGTCATTCCTCAGGTCCTAAAAGGCGCTCATTCTAGGACTTTAGCTGAGGAATGACGTCGCGGCTTCTGATTGGTCGCGTGGCGGTCACATGGGCGGCACGCGACCAATCAGAAGCCGGGACGTCATACCACAGGTCCTGAAGGCGCGCATTTTGAAGAAAGAAGCCGTGCCGGACGCCGGATCCTCCCGCTGATGTCCAGGGGCCGCCGGAGAGGTGAATATAACAATATTTTTTATTTTAATTCTTTATTTTACACTTCCGATACCGATACCCGATATCACAAAAATATCGGATCTCGGTATCGGAATTCCGATACCGCAAGTATCGGCCGATACCCGATACTTGCGGTATCGGAATGCTCAACACTACTGACAACATGTCTTTGAATTTCCAATCCCTAAATTTTGTATTTATTTTCAGAAAATGAGAATTGGTAAAAAAGAACTAAAAAATGCAGTACTTGCAGACCTCAAGTAATGCTAAGAAAACAAGTTCATAATCATTTAGAAACCACAATACTAATGTTTTAACTCAGGAAAAGTTCAGAAATCAAATATTTTGTGGAATAACCATGATTTTTAATCACAGCTTTCATGCATCTTGGCATGCTTTCCACCAGTCTTTCACACTGCTTTTGGGTGACATTATGCCACGCCTGGTACAAACATGTGAGCAGTTCTTCTTTGTTTGATGGCTTGTGACTATCCATCTTCCTCTTGATTACATTCCATAGGTTTTCAATGGGGTTCAGGTCTGGAGATTGGGCTGGCTATGAAAGGGATTTGATGTGGTGGTCCTTCATCCACATATTGATTGACCTAGCTGTGTGGCCAGGCACATTGTCCGGCTGGAAAAAAACAGTCCTCATAGTTGGGGAACATTGCCTGAACAGAAGGAATCGACTGTTTCTCCAGGATAACCTTGTATGCGGCTTAATTCATACGTCCTTTGCAAAGATTAACCTGCTCAATTCCAGCCTTGCTGAAGCATTCCCAGATCATCACTGATCCTCCACCAAATTTCACAGTGGGTGCAAGACACTGTGGCTGGTACACCTCTCCGTCTAACCACTAGACGACTAGATGTTGGGTAAAGCTGAAAATTAGACTCATCAGAGAAGATTACCTTACTCCTGTCCTATATGGTCCAATCATAATGGTCTTTGGAAAACTTCAGTCTGGTTCTCCTTTGCTTCTCATTGATGAAAGGCTTTTTTCTAGGATTCCATGACTTGAGTCCTGCCTCTAGGAGCCTGTTATGAACTGTTCTTGCCGTGCACTTCACGTGAGCTGCCATTCCTTTTGTAAGTCACTTGATTAATGATGAGCAAATATTCTCATTACTCAAGATTTCTCGAGCATGCTCGGGGGTCCTCCGAGTATTTCTTAGTGCTTGGAGATTTAGTTTTTCTTGCCACAGCTGAATGATTTACATCTGTTAGCCAGCATAAGTACATGTTGGCGTTGCCTGGTTGCTAGGGAATCACCACATGTACTTATGCTGGATAACACAGTATATGTAAATCATTCAGCTGCGGCAAGAAAAACTAAATCTCCGAGCACTAAAAAATACTCGGAGGACCCCCGAGCATGCTCGAGAAATCTCAAGTAACGAGTATATTCGCTCTTCACTACACTTGATGTCATTCTGCGGTTGCTGAGTGACAATCGAATAAGATGACGGTCATCCCAGTCAGTGGAGAGTCGTTTTCGCGCTCTGCAAGTCTCTAGCTTTGCTGTCCCCAATGTCTGCTGCTTGACCTTGTTGTAATGGACTGCCATCTTCCAAATTTTAAGGATGGAGGCAACATGATGTTCACTGCATCTTTCTGATAGTAAAGGCAGAATTAAGCCCTTCTTTTCCTTACTCAAGACATTTCTTTTCAACTCCTTTGGCATGGTTAAAAGTTATTTTTTCATTCCTATTACATTTGGGATATTCCTAGCACTTGTTTTGCCTTCCAGCTTGTCCTATTGCAAGAGGATTGTGAACACCACAGCAGGGTTTTTTATACTTTCCTTCGTTAAATAAGATTTGATTCAGGTGATCACCTAATCAGAAGTGCATTAAGTAGAATGAGGTTTACTCAAGTTGGAATTCATCTGACACTGAAATGGAATGGCTGTCAGACATGTAAAGAAGCAGATTTTTATAAAACTGTGCAGTGGTCTCTTAATTTTTGCCAGAGCTGTATATTATTTATCATTAAAACACATTACATTAAATTTCATAGGTTACAACTGTAGAACTTGAGTTGCAGGATACTCCAGTCACATGGGAGCGCACAGGACACAGATGAAAGGATTAAAAGTTTCTTTGTTTATTGAATTTGGATTTCAATAAACAAAGAAACTTTTATTCCATTCATCTGTGTCCTGTGCGCTCCCATGTGACCGGAGTATCCTGCAACTCACTGTTTATTCCTCTCCTGAGGCACCCGGCAGGAGCTGCATCGGACCTTTGTCAATCAACATCTCCCCTGACCGCCAGCCTGGCGCTCCATTAGCCTGTCTTCTCTGTATCTATTTACAACTGTAGACATGGCATTTTTTTTAACTGAGGTACATAATAACAACACCTTAACTCCTCCTCCACAAACAAACTTTTATTTAAATAAATGTGAATAGAGTCAATCTCAGCAATTTAAAGAAGCAAAACGTTTGTTAAAAGTAAAATCTTTCTTCTCATCTTACTGTATTTTTTGTGAAAATACAGGAAAATGAATAGTTAGCTTAAAAGTCTGCTTTGTCTACCATTTGTGCATGACAGTATAGAACAAATTACGCTTTTAAACTTTTTCTCTCAGATCTAAATTAACACCTTAATTCCATATGACGTACTATCCCGTCAAGGTGACCTGGGACTTAATTCCCAGTGACGGGATAGTACGTCATATGCGATCGGGGAGGCGTGGCCGATCACGGCCGGGTGTCAGCTGACTATCGCAGCTCACATCTGGCACTATGTGCCAGGAGCGGTCACGGACCGCCCAGGCACACTGCGATCAAACATGATCGCAGTGTTCCGGCGGTACGGGGAAGCATCGCGCAGGGAGGGGGCTCCCTGCGTGCTTCCCTGAGACGATCGGTACAAGGCGATGTGCTCACCTTGTACCAAGCGTCTCCTCCCTGAAGGCCCCGGATCCAAAATGGCCGCAGGGCTACTTCCGGGTCCTGCAGGGAGGTTGCTTACCAAGTGCCTGCTCAGAGCAGGCGATGGTAAGCCAGGAGTAGGGCACGCCAGATCGCTGATCTGACATAGTGCTCTGAAAAGTGTCAGATCAGCGATCTGTCACTATAAAGTGATGTCCCCCTGGGACAAAGTAAAAAAGTAAGAAAAAAAATTTAAATGTGTACAAAAAAAAAATTCCTAAATAAAGAGAAAAAATAAAATATTGTTCCCATAAATACATTTCTTTATCTAAATAAAAAAAACAATAAAAGTACACATGCTTAGTATCGCCTCGTCCGTAATGACCCGACCTATAAAACCGGCCCACTAGTTAACCCCTTCAGTGAACACCGTAAAAAAAAAAACGATGCAAAAAACAACGCTTTATTATCATACTGCCGAACAAAAAGTGGAATAACACGCGAAAAAAAAGCCGGATATAAATAACTATGGAAAACGTCATCTTGTCCCGCAAAAAAGGAGCCGCCATACAGCATCATCAGCAAAAAAATAAAAAAGTTATACTCCTCAGAATAAAGCGATGCAAAAATATTTATTTTTTCTATAAAATAGTTTTTATTGTATAAAAGCGCCAAAACATAAAAAATAATCTAAATGAGGTATCGCTGTAATTCTACTGACCCGAAGAATAAAACTGCTTTATCCATTTTACCAAACGTGGAATGGTATAAACGCCCCCCCCCCCCCCCTCCCAAAGAAATTCATGAATAGCTGGTTTTTGGTCATTCTGCCTCACAAAAATCAGAATAAAAAGCGATCAAAAAATGTCACGTGCCCGAAAATGTTACCAATAAAAACGTCAACTCATGATGCAAAAAACAAAACCTCACATGACTATGTGGACCAAAATATGGAAAAATTATAGCTCTCAAAATGTGGTAACGCAAAAAATATTTTTTGCAATAAAAAGCGTCTTTTAGTGTGTGACGGCTGCCAATCATAAAAATCCGCTAAAAAACCCGCTATAAAAGTAAATCAAACCCCCCTTCATCACCCCCTTAGTTATTGAAACATAAAAAAATTAAAAAAAAATGTTTATATTTCCATTTTCACATTAGGGCTAGGGTTAGGGTTAGGGCTAGGGTTAGGGTTAGGGCTAGGGTTAGGGCTAGGGTTAGGGTTGGGGCTAGGGTTAGGGCTAGGGATAGGGCTAGGGTTAGGGTTAGGGCTAGGGTTAGGGCTGGGTTTAGGGTTAGGGTTGGGGCTAGGGTTAGGGCTAGAGTTAGGGTTAGGGCTAGGGTTAAGGCTAGGGTTAGGGTTGGGGCTAGGGTTAGGGCTGGAGTTAAGGCTAGGGTTAGGGTTAGGGCTAGGGTAAGGGCTAGGGTTATTTTTAGGGCTAGGGTTAGGGTTAGGGCTAGGGTAAGGGCTAGGGTTATTTTTAGGGCTAGGGTTATGGTTAGGGCTAGGGTTAGGGCTAGGGTTAGGGTTGGGGCTAGGGTTGGGGCTAGGGTTAGGGCTACAGTTAGGGTTGTGGCTACAGTTAGGGTTGGGGCTAAAGTTAGGGTTAGGGCTGAGGCTAAAGTTAGGGTTAGGGTTGGGGATAAAGTTAAGGGTAGGGCTACAGTTAGGGTTGGGGCTAAAGTTAGGGTTAGGGTTGAAGCTAAATTTAGAGTTAGGGTTGGGGCTAAAGATAGGGTTAGGGTTTGGATAACATTTACGGTTGGGATTAGGGTTAGGTGTGTGTCAGGGTTAGGGGTGTGTTTGGGATAGGGTTTCAGTTAGAATTGGGGGTTTCCACTGTTTAGGCCCATCAGGTGTTAGGGTTGGCGGAACGCACCGAATATATTTATTAAGTGAGATTGGTGCGTTCGCAACCCGGGATCCACCGTGCAGGAAAGAACCTGCTGCTAAGTAAATGGTGGCACTATATGGTGGTATGAACCAGCTCTGTTAGCTTCACAGAGCAGCCAAGAAGGCAAAGCTCTGTGCCCTGTTAGACTTTCACAGAGGCACAGGCTAACCACCCAATGAAAGCAGTCAGTGGTCATGCATGCACACAAAACTCCTCGCCGGAGATGCCAGCATTCTAGGGGCTTATTTCAGCTGGGTCCCTGAACACACATAAACAGAAACTCATCGCCGGAGGTGCCAGCATTCTAGGGGCTTATTTCAGCCGGGTCCCTGAACACATGCAAACACATGACCATACTGGCGCAAAGCACATAACATATAAAGATACTAGCACATGGACATGGCCGTGTGGCCATACGAGCCTTAAATAGTTGCAGCATGTTCAGGACCTTTCAAAGGTGGACCAATGGAGTTGCTGCAGTACCTGAGCATGTGACCCTAGAGCTCCACTGAGAGATCTTGTCCTGGGCATGCTCAGTGTGTGCAAAGCAGAACTTAGTCCTAGCACCTTCAGGACCTTCCAAGAAGGACCAATGGAAGTCGCTGCAGTACCTGAGCATGTGACCCCAGATCTCCACTGAGAGATCCTGCCCTGGGCATGTTCAGTGTGTGCAAAGTAGGACTTAGTCCCAGAAAAGCCTGCTCACCGCAGAACAGTGCAGGGTACAATAGCAGAACCTGGAGAGGCAGTAGTAACCCTTTGCACAGTACCAGTCTCAGCGAGAAGCTGGGAGCGACGTCTCTGCTGAGCAGGCTCCACTGAGGTCGATGCAGAATGGGAGACCGCAGCAGACACGGATCGAGATTCCCCCTGTGCAGCAGAGGAAACTCGACTCCTAACGTTACTCCCCCTCCTAGGGCCCCCCTCCTTGAGCCTCGCTACGCTCAAAAGCTGCAATGAGCAGAGGAGCCCGAATGTGCTCCACAGGCTCCCAGGTTCTATCCTCTGGACCATGACCCTTCCAGTCCACCAGATAAAATTTCTTGCCACGTACCACCTTGCACCCCACGGTAGCATTCATCTCAAACTCATTCGTGGATGAACCCGATGTCCCGGTAGATGACTCATAAAACCGAAACAAATGAACAGGCTTTAAGAGGGAAACATGAAAAGTATCGGTGATACCAAGGCATGGAGGAATAGCCAAACGGTAAACCACAGGGTTGATCTGTTCCAGAACCTTGAACTGGCCAATGTAGCGAGGAGCAAACTTAGTGGACTCAACTTGCAGCCTGATGTTACGGGCGGAGAGCCACACTAAGTCACCAGGAGCAAAGGTCGGAGCGGGATGCCGGTGTGTATCAGCCGAAACCCTCATTCTCTCCTTGGAAGCCCGGATGGCATCCTGTGTGCGGTCCCAGATGTCACGTGCCTCCACCGCCCAGTCTGCCACCCTAGAATCGGTGGATGACACGGGCATGGGCACAGGGACACGCGGATGCTGGCCGTAATTAAGGAGAAAAGGAGTCTGGCCAGTGGAATCGGCTACGGCGTTGTTCAAGGCAAATACCGTTAAGGTAGCAAAGATGCCCAGTCATCCTGCCTAGCAGAGACAAAATGTCGCAAATATGTCACCAGAGTCTGGTTGGTCCTCTCCACCAACCCATTCGTCTCGGGATGGTATGCAGAAGAGAGGTTCAACTCTATGCTGAGTAAACAACAAAGCTCTCTCCAAAACCGAGATGCGAACTGGGGACCCCGATTGCTGACAATTTTATCAGGCATACCATGTAATCGGAAAACGTGCTTAATGAACAACGCCGCCAAGGCCCGAGCAGGAGGCAACCGTGGAAGCGGAACCAAGTGAACCATCTTATAGAAATGGTCCGTGACAACTGTTATGTTGCGGTGGTTTAGGAGCAACATGGAATGAGCTCTGAAGGAAGTGGTAACTGTATTGACCGCAGTCCCTAAGCTCAACACCACACTAGAAGTAGCCGTGGGATGCTCCTAACTCTCCCTAGGCACCTCATCACCGCCTAAGAGCTAACTACCCCTAAAGATAGAAGCAGGAAAACTATCTTGCCTCAGAGAAAATTCCCAAAGGATAGATTAGCCCCCCACAAATAATGACTGTGAGTGGAGAGGGAAAAGACATACACAGAATGAAACCAGGATGAGCACAGGAGGCCAGTCTAACTTGATAGATAGGACAGGATGGAATACTGTGCGGTCAGTATAAAACACTACAAAAATCCACGCAGAGTTTACTAAAAATCTCCACACCTGACTAAAGGTGTGGAGGGTAAATCTGCTTCCCAGAGCTTCCAGCAAGACAGAATCAATTCATACTGATAACGCTGGACAAACATACAAGCACAGAACGGATAAGTCCACAATCTGTGAACAGAAAAAAGCAAGCAAAAACTTAGCTTTGCTGAACTGGTCAGGATAACAGGGAACTCCAAAGAGATGTGAATCCAACCTGGAACCATTTACAAGTGGCACTGGCTGAAGGGCAGAGCAGGCATAAATAGCCGAGCAGAAAAGACGATCAGTGGAAGCAGCTGAAGACAGCTAACTCCAAGGAGCAGCCATACCACTTGAAACCACAAGAGGGAGCCCAAGAGCAGAACTCACAAAAGTGCCACTTACAACCACTGGAGGGAGCCCAAGAGCGGAATTCACAACAGTACCCCCCCTTGAGGAGGGGTCACCGAACCCTCACCAGAGCTCCTAGGCCGATCAGGACGAGCCAAGTGAAAAGCACGAACCAAATTGGTGGCATGGACATCGGAGGCAACAACCCAAGAATTATCCTCCTGACCATAACCCTTCTACTTGACAAGATACTGAAGCCTCCGCCTCGAAAAATGAGAATCCAAAATCTTCTCAATCTCATATTCCAACTCTCCCTCAACCAACACCGGGGCAGGAGGGTCAACCAAGGGAACAACGGGCACCACATATCTCCGCAACAAAGATCTATGGAAAACGTTATGAATGGCAAAAGAGGCTGGAAGAGCCAAACGAAAAGACACCGGATTAATAATTTCAGAAATTTTATAAGGACCAATAAACCGAGTCTTAAACTTAGGGGACGAAACCTTCATAGGAACATGACGAGAAGACAACCAAACCAAATCCCCCACACGAAGCCGGGGACCAACACACCGACGGCGGTTAGCAAAACGTTGATCCCTTTCCTGAGACCACGTCAAATTGTCCACCACATGAGTCCAAATCTGCTGGAGCCTGTCCACCACAGAGTCAACACCAGGACAGTCAGAAGGCTCAACCTGCCCAGAAGAAAAGGGAGGATGAAAACCAAAATTACAAAAGAAAGGTGAAACCAAAGTAGCCGAACTAGCCCGATTATTAAGGGCAAACTCAGCCAACGGCAAGAAAGACACCCAATCATCCTGATCAGCAGACACAAAGCATCTCAAATAGGTCTCCAAGGTCTGATTAGTTCGCTCAGTTTGGCCATTAGTCTGAGGATGAAACGCCGAAGAAAAAGACAAATCAATGCCCATCCTAGCACAAAAGGCCCACCAAAATCTAGAGACAAACTGAGAACCTCTGTCAGACACAATATTCTCCGGAATGCCATGCAAACGAACCACATGCTGAAAAAACAATGGAACCAGATCTGAGGAGGAAGGCAACTTAGGCAAAGGTACCAGATGGACCATTTTAGAGAACCGGTCAAAAACAACCCAGATAACAGACATCTTCTGGGAAACAGGAAGATCCGAAATAAAATCCATAGAAATATGCGTCCAGGGCCTCTCAGGGACCGGCAAAGGCAAAAGCAACCCACTAGCGCGGGAAGAGCAAGGCTTGGCTCGGGGGCAAGTCCCACAGGACTGCACAAAAGCACGGACATCGCGCGACAAGGAAGGCCACCAAAAGGACCTAGCAACCAAATCTCTGGTACCAAAAATCCCAGGATGACCAGCCAACACTGAACAATGAACCTCAGAAATCACCTTACTCGTCCATCTATCAGGAACAAACAGCTTCCCCACAGGACAGCGGTCAGGCCTATCAGCCTGAAATTCCTGAATCACCGGCCGCAAATCAGGGGAGATGGCAGAAAGAATCACCCCTTCCTTAAGAATGCCAACCGGCTCAAGGACTCCAGGAGAATCAGGTGAAAAACTCCTAGAGAGGGCATCAGCCTTAACATTCTTAGATCCCGGAAGATACGAGACCACAAAATCAAAACGGGAGAAAAACAGAGACCATCGAGCCTGTCTAGGATTCAGCCGCTTGGCCGACTCGAGGTAAACCAGATTCTTATGATCAGTCAAGACCACAACGCGGTGCTTAGCTCCCTCAAGCCAATGTCGCCACTCCTCAAATGCCCACTTCATAGCCAACAACTCCCGATTGCCGACATCATAATTGCGTTCCGCAGGCGAAAACTTTCTGGAAAAAAAGGCACACGGTTTCATCAAAGAACCATCAGACTCCCTCTGAGACAAAACGGCCCCTGCCCCAATCTCAGAAGCGTCGACCTCAACCTGAAAAGGAAGAGAAACATCCGGCTGACGCAACACAGGGGCAGAAGTAAATCGGCGTTTGAGCTCCTGAAAGGCCTCAACAGCCGCAGAGGACCAATTCGTCACATCAGCGCCTTTCTTCGTCAAATCAGTAAGGGGCTTAACCACACTGGAAAAGTTGGCACTGAAACGGCGATAGAAATTAGCAAAGCCCAAAAATTTTTGAAGGCCCTTCACAGATGTGGGTTGAATCCAGTCATGAATAGCTTGAACCTTCAGAGGATCCATTTCTATAGACGAGGGAGAAAAAATAAAACCCAAAAAAGAGACCTTCTGAACTCCGAATAGGCACTTAGACCCCTTCACAAACAAAGCATTATCACGAAGGATCTGGAACACCATCCTGACCTGCTTCACACGAGACTCCCAATCATCGGAAAAAATCAAAATATCATCCAAATATACGACCATGAATTTATCAAGATAATTGCGGAAAATATCATGCATGAAAGACTGGAACACAGATGGAGCATTAGAGAGCCCAAATGGCATCACAAGGTATTCAAAATGGCCTTCGGGCGTATTAAATGCAGTTTTCCATTCGTCACCCTGTTTAATACGAACAAGATTATATGCCCCTCGGAGGTCAATCTTAGTAAACCAACTAGCCCCCTTAATCTGAGCAAACAAATCAGTAAGCAGAGGCAAGGGGTATTGGAATTTAACCGTAATCTTATTAAGAAGACGATAATCAATACAGGGTTTCAAGGAGCCATCCTTCTTAGCAACAAAAAAGAAACCCACTCCCAATGGTGACGAAGAGGGCCGAATATGCCCCTTCTCCAAAGACTCCTTAACATAACTCCGCATGGCGGCATGCTCTGGCACAGACAGATTGAAAAGTCGGCTCTTAGGGAACTTGCAACCAGGAATCAAGTTAATAGCACAATCACAGTCCCTGTGTGGTGGAAGGGAACTGGACTTGGGCTCATCAAATACCTCCTGGAAATCCGACAAAAACTCAGGGACCTCAGAAGAGGGGGAAGAGGAAATTGACAAAGGAACATCACTATGTACCCGTTGACAACCCCAACTAGTCACAGTCATAGTTTTCCAATCCAGCACCGGATTATGTTCCTGTAACCATGGAAAACCCAGTACAACAACATCATGCAGGTTATGCAACACCAGAAAACGGCAATCTTCCTGATGTGCTGGGGTCGTGTACATAGTCATCTGCGTCCAGTACTGAGGTTTATCCTTGGCCAAGGGTGTAGCATCAATACCCCTCAAAGGAATAGGGCTCTGCAAAGGCTGCAAAGAAAAACCACAGCGCCTGGCGAATTCTAAGTCCATTAAGTTCAGGGCAGCGCCTGAATCCACAAATGCCATGACAGGAAAGGACGACAATGAGCAAATCAGGGTCACAGATAAGAGAAATTTAGGCTGTATAGTACTAATGGTAACAGACCTAGCGACTCTCTTAGTACGCTTTGGGCAATCAGAGATAACATGAGTAGAATCACCACAGTAAAAACACAGCCTATTCTGACGTCTGAATTCCTGCCGTTCTGTTCTAGTCAAAATCCTATCACATTGCATAGGTTCAGGACTCTGCTCCGAGGACACTGCCATATGGTGCACAGCTTTGCGCTCGCGCAGACGCCGATCAATCTGAATAGCTAGAGACATAGATTCGCTCAAACCGGCAGGCGTAGGAAAGCCCACCATGACATCTTTAAGGGCTTCAGAAAGACCTTTTCTGAAAATAGCAGCCAGAGCCTCCTCATTCCATTTAGTGAGCACAGACCATTTTCTAAATTTCTGGCAGTATAATTCTGCCGCTTCCTGACCTTGACACAAGGCCAACAGGGTTTTTTCTGCATGATCCACAGAATTAGGTTCGTCATACAATAATCCGAGCGCTTGAAAAAATGCGTCTACATTCAATAATGCCGGATCCCCTGTTTCAAGAGAAAAGGTCCAGTCTTGAGGGTCACCACGCAGCAAGGATATGATGATTTTCACTTGCTGAATGGGATCACCTGAAGAACGGGGTTTCAAAGAAAAAAACAATTTGCAGTTATTTTTGAAGTTCAAAAACTTGGATCTGTCCCCAAAAAACAAATCAGGAGTAGGAATTCTAGGCTCTAAAGCCGGAGTCTGGACAACGTAGTCCTGGATACTCTGTACTCTTGCAGCAAGTTGATCCACACGAGAAAACAAACCCTGAACATCCATACCAGAGCATATATCCTGAACCACCCAGATATCAAGAGGAAAAAAAAGACAAACCAGAGCACAGAAAAAAATGGTTCAGAACTTTCTTTTCCTTCTTTTGAGATGCATTTAATTCATTTTTGGCCACTTGTACTGTTATGTTGCGGTGGTTTAGGAGCAACATGGAACGAGCTCTGAAGGAAGTGGTAACTGTACTGACCGCAGTCCGTAAGCTCAACACCACACTAGAAGTAGCCGTGGAATGCTCCTAACTCTCCCTAGGCACCTTGTCACCGCCTAAGAGCTAACTACCCCTAAAGATAGAAGCAGGAAAACCTTCTTGCCTCAGAGAAAATTCCCAAAGGATAGATTAGCCCCCCACAAATAATGACTGTGAGTGGAGAGGAATGAAACCAGCATGAGCACAGGAGGCCAGTCTAACTTGATAGATAGGACAGGATGGAATACTGTGCGGTCAGTATAAAACACTACAAAAATCCACGCAGAGTTTACTAAAAATCTCCACACCTGACTAAAGGTGTGGAGGGTAAATCTGCTTCCCAGAGCTTCCAGCAAGACAGAATCAATTCATACTGATAACGCTGGACAAACATAGAAGCACAGAACGGATAAGTCTACAATCTGTGAACAGAAAAGAGCAAGCAAAAACTTAGCTTTGCTGAACTGGTCAGGATAACAGGGAACTCCAAAGAGATGTGAATCCAACCAGGAACCATTTACAAGTGGCACTGGCTGAAGGACAGAGCAGGCATAAATAGCTGAGCAGAAAAGACGATCAGTGGAAGCAGCTGAAGACAGCTAACTCCAAGGAGCAGCCATACCACTTGAAACCACAAGAGGGAGCCCAAGAGCAGAACTCACAAAAGTGCCACTTACAACCACCGGAGGGAGCCCAAGAGCGGAATTCACAACAGACAACCCAGATAACGGTGCAGCTACGTGACCACCACAAAATCCATCCCAACCATCTCCCAGGGCCTGTCTGCCACTGGCAGAGGGTAAAGCAACCCAGCAGGCCGTTGCCAAGGAGACCGATTCTGGGTGCAGGAAACGCATGCCTGAATATAGTCTCCGACATCACGAGCCATATGCGGCCACCAGTATGTTCACGCCAAAAGCTTGGATGTCCTTTTGGTCCCAAAATGCCCACCCACTCTGGACGAGTGAGCCCAAGCGAGAACCTCTGGTCACAAATTCGCTGGCACGAAAATCTTGCCCGGGGGCACAGACTCTAGCAAAACCGGAGCTACAGTTCTCAGGCTCTCAGAAGGGACAATAAGCCGAGGCTCCTCCTCCTCAGATGACACTACGGAGCGGGAGAGAGCGTCGGCATGGATGTTCTTCTCCCCGGAGAGAAAATGGAGAGTAAAATGGAACCGGGAGAAGAACAGCGAACTTCTGACCTGGCCAGAATTCAGCCGCTGGGCCGTCTGAATATATACCAAGTTCAGTGAACACTTGGAAGGGAAGGTGAGCTCCCTCCAAGAGGTGTCTCCACTCTGAAAAAGCCAACTTCATGGCTAGCAACTCCCTGTCCCCGATGGAATAATTCCTCTCTGCTGGTGTGAAGGTCTTGGAGAAGAAGAAGCAAGGATGCTTCCGTCTTGAGCATCCTTTTGGAAAAGGACTGCTCCAGCACCAAGGGATGAGGCATCCACCTCTATGATAAATGGTTTATCTACATCGGGGCGATGTAGGATGGGAGCGCTAGCGAAGTGTGACTTAATCGAGAAAAATGCCTTGGAGACCTCCTCTGACAACAACTTGGGATTTGCTCCCTTCTTGGTGAGGGCAACCAAGGGAGCTACCAAAGTTGAGAAGTGTGGAATGAACTGTGGATAGTAGTTAATGAACCCCATAAAGCGCTGCACTGCTTTAAGTGAATGGGGTTCCTGCCAGTCCATCCCAGCCTGTAGCTTGGCAGGATCCATAGCCAAACCCTGGGCAGAGAAAATATAACCAAGGAAAGGCAAGGACTCCTGCTCAAACACAAACTTCTCCAACTTGGCGTAGAGGGAGTTTGCCTGTAAGAGGTCGAAGACTTTGCGAACATCTCTCTGATGGGAGTCAATATCTGGAGAGTAGATGAGAATATCATCCAGATAAACTATGACCGAGGTGGTGAGAATATCTGGGAAGATGTCATTCACAAAGTCTTGGAAAACGGCTGGGGCATTACAGAGCCTGAAGGGCATCACCAGATATTCATAGTGCCCATCCCTGGTGTTAAAAGCCGTCTTCCATTCGTCCCCCTCACGGATGCGAATCAGGTTGTAAGCACCCCGCAGATCTAATTTTGTAAATACCCTTGCTCCCCGTAGCCTATCAAAAAGCTCAGATATCAGGGGTAATGGGTACTTGTTTTTAATGGTGATGGCGTTAAGACCCCAGTAGTCTATGCATGGACGTAAGTCTCCAGTCTTCTTCTGTATGAAGAAGAACCCAGCCCCTGCAGGTGACACTGACTTCCTAATGAATCCTCTTGCCAGATTCTCTTGGATGTACTGAGACATTGCCTCTGTCTCCGGGAGAGATAACGAGTAGACTCGACCCCGGGGAGGCTCAGCACCAGGCAAGAGGTCAATAGGACAGTCATAGGTGCGGTGAGGCGGAAGGGTCACCGCAGCCCTTTTGGAGAACACGTCAGCATAGGGCCAATAGTGCTTGGGGAGAGAGTTAAGATCTGCGGGTACCTGTGTTGTAGCAACCTGAATGCACTCCCTCTGACATCTACCCTCACAGGATTTACTCCATCCCAAAATTCTCCCTGAGGACCTCTCTATATGAGGAGAATGATAGCGTAGCCAAGGTATCCCCAACAGGACCTCATCAATTCCATCAGGAATGACTAATAGGGAGATAGTCTCCTGATTTGATGGAGACACAGAAAGCATGATAGGAATGGTTTGGTGGGTAATCTGTGAGGGTAGTGTCGACCCATTTACCACTCGAATGGTTACTGGTTTGGCAAGCATCACCAGGGGTATTGTGTGACGCTGGGCGAAAGCAGATGACATAAAATTACCCTCTACCCCAGAGTCCACGCATAGCTCTACCATAAGAGTGGATGGGCCTATGGTAATTGTCCCCTTGAAGGACAACTTTGAGCCAAATGTCACCGTGTCTAGTGTACCTCCTCCAACTGCCACTAGACGCTGACGTTTCCCCGACCGCTGAGGACACTTGAAGGCAAGATGTCCTGACTGCCGGCAAACATGACAGACCTTATGTGCATGAGCAGACGGGGACTTGAATCCCTCTCGTGTCACCTCTATGGCCTCATGTGACTCGGATGCCTGGACTGGAGATTCCAAAGGTTCAGCGAAGGTGGGAGCCAGCCAAAACCTCTGCCTACACTGGGCTCGCTCCAACCTTCGCTCGGGAAAACGAAGGTCTATGCAAGTAGATACAGCTATGAGCTCCTCCAGTGTGGCGGGAATCTACCTAGTAGCCAAAGCGTCCTTCACATGGTAAGCCAGCCCCCTCCAAAATACGGGAATGAGGGTTTTATCTGGCCATTCCAACTCAGACGCTAATGTCCGGAAGAGAACGGCAAAATGGCTGACCATGGTTGAACCCTGAGTCAAAGCCAGCAGTTGGAGCGCTGTATCATGGGTGACTTGAGGTCCTACAAAGACCTGTTTCAGAGTGTCCAAAAACCGAGGAACACTCCGCACCACATGATCGTTGCGCTCCCACAGCGGTGTAGCCCACTCCAACGCCCTGTCTGACACGAGAGATTTTATGAATCCCACCTTTGCCCGCTCTGTGGGAAAACGTGCAGCCAGGAGCTCGAGCTGTATACCACACTGGCTCACGAAACCCGTACAGGACTTACTGTCCCCAGAGTATTTCTCAGGCAAAGGGAGGTGAGATAGTGTCGGAACAGAGGTGGCAGTGGGTAAAGCTGCTGCAGCCACGCTAGCAGCCTGAACAGCAATTGCGGTAACATCCACTGCCGAGGTTGCACGCTCAAGAGACGCCAACCGGCCCTCCAGCAGCCGGAAGTAACCCTGCAATCGCTGTTCATCCGCCATTACTTAGCTAGATCCTGCCGCTAGTATACTGTTAGGGTTGGCGGAACACACAAAATATATTTATTAAGTGAGATTGGTGCGTTCGCAACCCGGGATCCACCGTGCAGGAAAGAACCTGCTGCTAAGTAAATGGCGGCACTATATGGCGGTATGAACCAGCTCTGTTAGCTTCACAGAGCAGCCGAGAAGGCAAAGCTCTGTGCCCTGTTAGATTTTCACAGAGGCACAGGCTAACCACCCAAGGAGAGCAGTCAGTGGTCATGCATGCACACAAAACTCCTCGCCGGTGATGCCAGCATTCTAGGGGCTTATTTCAGCCGGGTCCCTGAACACACATAAACACAAACTCCTCGCCGGAGGTGCCAGCATTCTAGGGGCTTATTTCAGCCGGGTCCCTGAACACATGCAAACACATGACCATACTGGCGCAAAGCACATAACATATGAAGATACTAGCGTATGGCCGTGTGGCCATGGGAGCCTTAAATAGTTGCAGCATGTTCAGGACCTTTCAAAGGTGGACCAATGGAGTTGCTGCAGTACCTGAGCATGTGACCCTAGATCTCCACTGAGAGATCTTGCCCTGGGCATGCTCAGTGTGTGCAAAGCAGAACTTAGTCCTAGCACCTTCAGGACCTTTCAAGAAGGACCAATGGAAGTTGCTGCAGTTCCTGAGCATGTGACCCTAGATCTCCACTGAGAAATCCTGCTCTGGGCATGCTCAGTGTGTGCAAAGTAGGACTTAGTCGCAGAAAAGCCTGCTCACCGCAGAACAGTGCAGGGTACAATAGCAGAGCCTGGAGAGGCAGTAGTAACCCTTTGCACAGTACCAGTCTCAGCGAGACGCTGGGAGCGATGTCTCCGCTGAGCAGGCTCCACTGCGGCCGATGCAGAATGGGAGACTGCAGCAGACACGGATTGAGACTCCCCCTGTGCAGCAGTGGAAACTCGACTCCTAACATCAGGGCTCTCCAAACGCGACATGGCGTCCGATCTCAAATCCAGCCAATTCTGCGTTGAAAAAGTAAAACAGTGCTCCTTCCCTTCCGAGCTCTCCCGTGCGCCAAAACAGGGGTTTAGCCCAACATATGGAGTATCAGCATGCTCAGGACAAATTGGAAAACAGCTGTTGGTGTCCAATTTCTCTTGTTACGTTTGGGAAAATAAAAATTTTTTTGGTGGTAAATGCAAAACAGGGGGCTAAAAAATAATTTTTGTGGAAAAAAATGATTTTTTATTTTCACGGCTCTGCGTTATAAACTGTAGCGAAACACTTGGGGGTGCAAAGTTCTCACAACAAATCTAGATAAGTTCCTTGGGGGGTCTAGTTTCCAAAATGGTGTCACTTGTGGGGGGTTTCTACTGTTTAGGTGAATCAGGGGCTCTGCAAATGCACTGTGACACCTGCAGACCAATCCATCTAAGTCTGCATTCCAAATGGCGCTCCTTCCCTTCCAAGCTCTGCCAAGCGCCCAAACGGTGGTTCCCCTCTCATATGGGGTATCAGCATACTCAAAACAAATTGGATAACAACTTTTGGGGTCGAATTTCTCCTGTTACTCTTGGGAAAATATAAAACTGTTGGCTAAAAAATAATTTTGGGGAAAAAATAATTTTTATTTTCACGGCTCTGCGTTATAAACTGTAGTGAAACACTTGGGGGTTCAAAGCTGTCAAAACACATCTATATAAGTTCCTTAGGGGGTCTACTTTCCAAAATGGTGTCACGTGTGGGGGGTTTCAATGTTTAGGCACATCAGGGGCTCTCCAAACGTGACATGGTGTCCCATCTCAATTCCAGTCAATTTTGCATTGAAAAGTCAAATGGCACTCCTTCCTTCCGAGCTCTGCCATGCGCCCAAACAGTGGTTTACCCTCACATATGGGGTATCTGCGTACTCAGAACAAATGGCACAACAACTTTTGTGGTCCAATTTCTTCTCTTACCCTTGGGAAAATAAAAAATTGGGGGTGAAAAATCTTTTTTGTGAAAAAATATGATTTTTATTTTTACTGCTCTGCATTTTAACCTCTGCGAAGCACTTGGTGGGTTAAAGTGCTCATCACACATCTAGATTAGTTCCTTAGGGGGTCTGCTTTCCAAAATGGTGTCACTTGTGGGGGATTTCAATGTTTAGGCACATCAGGGGCTCTCCAAACGCAACATGGCGTCCCATCTCAATTCCTGTCAATTTTGCATTGAAAAGTCAAACGGCGCTCCTTCCCTTCCGAGCTCTGCCATGCACCCAAACAGTAGTTTACCATCACATATGGGGTATCAGCGTACTCAGAACAAATTGTACAACAACTTTATGGTCCAATTTCTTCTCTTACTGTTGGGAAAATAAAAAATTGGGGGCGAAAAGATCATATTTGTGAAAAAATATGATTTTTTATTTTGACGGCTCTGCATTATAAACTTCTGTGAAGCACTTGGTGGGTCAAAGTACTCACCACACATCTATGTAAGTTCCTTGGGGGGTCTAGTTTCCAAAATCGTGTCACTTGTGGGGGTTTTCAATGTTTAGGCACATCAGGGGCTCTCCAAACGCAACATGGCGTCCCATTTCAATTCCAGTCAAATTTGCATTGAAAAGTCAAACGGCGCTCCTTCCCTTCCGAACTCTGCCATGCACCCAATCAGTGGTTTACCACCACATAAGGGGTATTGACGTACTCAGAACCAATGGCACAACAACTTTTGTGGTCCAATTTCTTCTCTTACCTTTGGGAAAATAAAAAATTGGGGGCGAAAAGATCATATTTGTGAAAAAATATGATTTTTTATTTTGACGGCTCTGCATTATAAACTTCTGTGAACCACTTGGTGGGTCAAAGTGCTCACCACACATCTAGATAAGTTCCTTAGGGGTATACTTTCCAAAATGGTGTCACTTGTGGAGGGATTCAAAGTTTAGGCACATCAGGGGCTCTCCAAACGCAACATGGCGTCTCATCTTAATTCCAGTCAATTTTGCATTGAAAAGTCAAACGGCGCTCCTTCCCTTCCGAGCTCTGCCATGCACCCAAACAGTGGTTTAACCCCACATATGGGGTATCAGCATACTCAGAACAAATTGTACAACAACTTTTGGGTCCAATTTCTCCTGTTACCCTTGGTAAAATAAAACAAATTGGAGCTGAAGTAAATTTTTTGTGAAAAAAAGTTAATTGTTCCTTTTTTTTTAAACATTCCAAAACTTCCTGTAAAACACCTGAAGGGTTAATAAACTTCTTGAATGTGGTTTTGAGCACCTTGAAGTGTGCAGTTTTTAGAATGGTGTCACACTTGGTTATTTTCTATCATATAGACCCCTCAAAATGACTTCAAATGTGATGTGGTCCCTAAAAAATATTGGTGTTGTAAAAATGAGAAATTGCTGGTCAACTTTTAACCCTTATAACTTCCTAACAAAAAAAAATGTTGGTTCCAGAATTGTGCTGATGTAAAGTAGACATGTGGGCAATGTTACTTATTAATTATTTTGTGTGACATTTCTCTGTGATTTAATGGCATAAAAATTCAAATTTGGAAAATTGCAAAATGTTCAAAATTTTCGCCAAATTTCCTTTTTTTCCCCACAAATAAACGCACGTTATATCTAAGAAATGTTAACACTATCATGAAGTACAATATGTCACGAGAAAACAGTGTCAGAATTGCCAAGATCCATTGAAGCGTTTCAGAGTTATAACCTCATAAAGGGACAGTGGTCAGAATTGGAAAAAATTGGCCCCGTCATTAACGTGCAAACCACCCTTGGGGCTTAAGGGGTTAAGTGACATTAGCAACAGTTTTATCGTTTGATTTTTATTTTACCAGCAGTTTGCTTTGTCTTTAAAAGGATTGGCTGGTCCAAATCAATAAGCATGCAGTCACTCTGTTTGCCTGCGGACTTATTTATCCTTCCAGTACATGCATGGTGCACTAAGGCGATTCGCTGGTTTCTTAACCGGGACAGGAGGGTATGAATATGCATTATACATACTACTGGACAGGGCCCATCTAGAGAGTGCGGCCTCGCTCCACACAAGTGTATTAAAGAAAGGCAATGCGCACTGGCTGGGAGTATGTATAACAAGTACATACCCTCCAGTCTTGGCTCAGAAACCGGTAAATCCATGCAGCGCTTTGAACCGGGTAATCTATGGGTGATGTTCATTTACCAATTTTGGGGGAAAAAGAAATAGCAGACAATGAGAGAAAAACAGAAGCATGTGCCAGTGGTAGACCAACATCATACAAGGATTTTGCATTCAATGGGTTACAAAAGGCCCCATATGTTTGGGCTAAAATGTTGCACACAAAGGTAAATTAAGAAACCACATTACTTTTGTTACTTTAATACCTTTTATTGCTGGCTAGTTTTGATTCTTTGTATAATGGATCAGATAAAGGGCTCATGCATACTGCATAGTATAGTCTGTCAACCGAGAGAATCAGGATGATTATGGAAGTTACATTCTGATCAGAGTTTGATCAGCATGTTATCACATTGTGCTCTGATACTCTTGGATGAGGAGAAGTTGGAGAAACAAAAGTCACGATCTATTTTATTCTGAGAGACCACAGATATCGGACTGCAATCAGATGACCTACATGGCCGAGTGTGATCTAACACTAACATTGGTCCGAGTGCTATTCAATGTTTTGTCAGTTCACACCCAGACTGACAATACAGTTATCTGCATGATCCCAATCGAAAAAAATCACACTAACTAATCAGGTCACTGCTTTTATTTCTAAAATACTGGCAAAATAAATCTTGAAAACTGAGTAATTGTAATGAGTTGATCTGGCCAATTTACTGATGTGTTTTCAATGGGAAGACTGCTCTAGTGGCAGCTTATTTCCTGGAGAACAAAGGGTTTGAGTGTTTAAATTAAAACTGATGATTCCAATCTTTGAGTGTAAGCAAACTGATGATCACAATGAATAAGCAATAAGCTGGTTCATCAGGTGAAATGATCTTTTGTTCAGGGTAAAACATCATCACTCTTGGATGCCCACAGTTCTTTATAAACAAGACTTGAACTAACAAAAACAACTATAGTCTATGCACACTGAACGATCTACTGCAGATATATCAGTTCAGGTCATTTATAGTGATCTGCCTCTGTAAAAAAGCTATTAATCCCTTGGTGATGGAAAGAAAGGACACCATATTTTGTCTACTTAATTTCTTCCGAATACGATGATATCCCATATGTGATTCAAAACTGCTATTTCGCTTTATGGCAAAGCTCAGAAAGGAAAAAGCGCTATTTTAATTTTAGAGCGTGGATTTGTCTGAAATAGATTGTGAAAGCCATGTCGCATTTGCAGAGCCCATGGCATGCCAAAACTGGACCCCTGAAGGAATTCATCGGTTGATGTACAGAGCATTTTTAACCCTTCCGTGCAAGAGCCTGTGTTCACCTTCATAATGAGGCCAATTTTTCCAATTCTAACTAGTGTCACTTTATGAGGTAATAACTCTAGAGAACATCAATGGATCCAAGTGATTCAGAGACTGTTTTTACAAGACATATTCTACTTCATGAAAGTGGTAATATTTGTTTAACATGACTTGCATTTATTTATGGAAATATTTGAAATTTGGCAAAAATTTTGAAAATTTCTCAATTTTCAAACTTTTACTTATTTATTTTTTTGCTACATATTTTTTATATTAAAATGTTAACGGGAAAGCAAATAATAACATATCAATTAGTAGCTTAAGGGGAAAAGGGGAAAGGTGAATGCAAGCGAATAAATCTTAACTAAAACTAAAATGTTGTTACAGTTGAAGGGTAATGGTGGAGAAGGGATAAATAGGACACGGGGAAATGGAAGAAAACAAAAAAACTAAGGAGTCTGTGACTACACAGTGGTCAAGAATTGATCAATGTATACACAGTAATAGTGTGCATAATGTGTTTACCACGAGGGCCGTGGGATACTCGGTACCGGGTCCGGTACTTAAAGGGATGTGTCATGGCGGTGGCAACCCAGTCCGTGGCCCTGAGTGCCCATGTTAAAGGAAAGGTCTTTAAAGGGATTTGTAAATTAATAAATGTTCGTTCCGCCACCTCTGGTATTCGGTCAGTAGGGACCGACACTGCTTAAATGGGTCCACTGGGGTGATGTTATGGCACAAGAGATGGTATGGCTTCCCACAGGTGAACCTGGTCCACAGAGGTACCAATATTGTATAGATGATGATGGTGAGTGGTGTAGTAAGAATGAAGGACACAGTTGTGCAGCCTCTTTACCGGTTTTACTGATGGTAGCAGGCAGCCACAGTCCAGGGTACCAGATCACAAGTACAGGCAGGGTCTGGCCAGCCTGAAAGCGAGTTCAGAGTCCCCTTAACGAGGTGGAGTTAAAAGGCTTCCTAATAGCACAGTGGTATTGTAGTCCCTTACCACCCACAGCTTCTCGCAAGGTCCTTTCAGTTCTCTCTGTCCCCCATGTAGGTTAGGACACAATCCCGTATGACAGGTGACTCGAGCCTTTTTACAGGGTCTCTATCATGATCCAGGTTCTATGTGTCACTGTGTCTCCTGGGTGTTATGACGGACCAGTTAGTCAGTGTAGTCCAGCTGTCCTACCGGTTTCTGCTGTGCCTCCTAGAGTATGACACAACCTCATTATTCCAGTTACCGGTATCTGCGCTCTGTCTGGGAGGTAGCTTCGCTCTCCAACACATTCGGTAAAAGCTGTTCTTCTTTCAGTATCTCACTATCTAGGAGCTACAGAACCTCAGGCTGTATGGCCCCCACCCGTCCTGCCTCAGACTGCTCCAGTCTGCTGTCTGGCACCAACTGTCTAATTCTTCCCAAATGCCTTATCAACTGCCCAGCAACTAACTCCTCCTCCCGACCAGAGAGAGCACCTCCCCTGAAGTCAGGTGTAGAGCTCCCCCTTCTGGCCTGGAGTTAGAACGTGTCGTATGTGCTGATCTCCTGTCAAAAAGGAATCCTCCATCGCTTCCAAGCATGACATCACTCTCCCCATGAGGAAAGCAATGCCACTGTGACAACCAGGACCCTGGGGCATCACACTAACATCTGTTAAATTGAGTTATTCATTTCTTGAGAGAAGAGTGAAGACACCGACAGATAAATACCTAATGTAAAGAAATTAAGACAGAGGCTGCAAATTTCTTGTTCCAAAGAGACCAAGCTTTCTTATATTTAAAAAAAATAATAATTTTTAAGAGCAGGATTATGCTCATATACGTTATGTGCTGCTACGCGTTTAATGATATCTTTGATAGAAGGAGTGTCTTTACAACTCCAGAATGTAGCTATTAAATGATTATTTGTAATTAATATATGGGGACAATATATTGGTGTGCTTTTAACAGTTTGTCAATACCTAAGGAAAGAATAGCTAGGGAAGGGGTGAATGAGATTTGGTTAACTTTGACTTAATTAAAAAGAGATTCAGCTTTTTTCCAAAGTACACTGATGCTGCTGCAATCCCAGAACATGTGTTTTAAATGACCTCTGTGTCCAAATTCTCTCCAACAAAAGGAAGATTTGGATGAAGAGATATTATTTAATTTTTGAGTTATGAGATACCATCTAGTAAGTAACTTATAAAAGATTTCATGTAAGGTGATGCAAGTGTTTGATTTTACATGATTTTCAAAGCTCTCTCCCATTCCTCTAATTGGAACTTCGTATTAAAATATTTTCCCAGTTGTTAATACTAGAGGATTTAATAAAGTTAATGTCACTATTGAAATGTTTAGGCTATGTGCACACGTCAGGATTTTCTTGCAGAAATTTCCTGACAAAATCAGGACATTTCTGCCAGAGATCCGCATGCGTTTTTTGTGCGTTTTTTGCACGGATTTTACGCGTTTTTTTGTGCGGATTTTTAGCGGATTTTTTTGCGTTTTTTTCCGGACACTCCAATTTAATGGGAAATCCGCAAAAAATCCGCAAAAATAATGAACATGCTACTTTTTTGGCGGAATGCGTTTTTTTTGCGGAAAAAAACGCAAACGTGCACAAAACATGCAGAATGCATTCTAAATAATAGGATGCATATTGTTTGCATTTTTTTAGCGATTTTATAGCGTTTTTATCGGGAAAATCCGCAAAAAAAACGCAAAAATCCTGATGTGTGCACATAGCTTTACAGAGATTTTTAGTGCTCTAAATATAAGAGTTATTTGGCTCCTTTAGTAAGGTGGAGATCACGGATGGCAAAAGGGTTCTTTGAAAATGTTTTCTTTTGTTATAATTTTGAAGGCATCTTTTTGTAGCTAGGTATGAGACGAAATCAATGTCATCAAGTTATCATGTTTGAAATTTTCTTGCAAGTTATAAAAGGGAGAATTTTTTTCCTTATCTAGAAATAAATCTGAAACTAATTTGATGGCTATCTTTTTCCTGTTTTTCAGACTTAAATGGGAGATGATTGCCTGAAAAATTTCAAATGGTATTTCAGTTTTAAATCCTACCGGAATCAATTTTCAATTATTCATATAGGGATTTCCAAGCATAAATAATTGCCAAGATTGTCAGAGATCTTGAGATGTGTAAATTATTATCAAACAAGTGAGCAAAGATCAAGATTGTTATTGAAATATTCTTAAAAGCTTTTCCTAATAATGACCAAATAATGAGGCGTTATCCATTGAAAGCTTTGTTTAATCAAGGATGTAAATAATAGGATGAGATATTCGGCACTTCCACACCCCCATTTTTTTCTTTTTTTTAAGTGTTTTGTTAGTGACACATGGATTTTTATTTTTACACACAAATCTCGATAAGTGATATTGAAAATTAGAGATCAATACCTTACCAATTAGAAGAGGAATCACTAATTAGATTTTTATGGCTATAAACCAGATAGTGATGTCACACAAAATAGTTAATAAATAAGATTTCCCACATGCCTACTTAATAGCAGCACAATTTTTTAAACATAATTTTTTTTTTAGGAAGATAGAACATTTAAAAGTTGATCAGCAATTTCTCATTTTCCAACAAAATTAACAAAAGCAATTTTTATAGGCACCATGACCCATTTGATGTGACTTTGAGGGGCTATATGACAGAAAATACCCCAAAGTGACATCATTCTAAAAACGTAACCTCCCACACTGCTCAAAACCACATTCAAGAAGTTTATTAACCCTTCAGGTGTTTTACAGGAACTAAAGCAATGTGGAAGGAGAAAATTAAACTTTTACTTTTTTCCAACAAATATTTTACTTTAGCCCCAAATTTCGAATTTTCACAAGGGTAGCAAGAAAAATAGACCCCAAAGTTTGTTGTGCAAATTCTCTTTAGTACACCGATAACCCATATGTGGTGTAAAACTACTGTATGGGAGCATGGCAGGGCTTGGAAATGAAGGAGCACCATTTAACTTTTGAAATGCAAAATTCTCTGAAATCGATAGTGGACACCATGTCACGTTGTGAAACCCCTGAGGGGCCTAAACAATGGAAACAGCCCACAAGTAACCCCATTTTTGAGAATAGACCTTTAAGGAAGGAATTTTTCTAGATGTTTGGTGAGTACCTTCACAGAAATGTATAATGTTGAGCAGTGGAAATTAAAAATACACATTTTTCCCACAAAAATGCTATTTTAGCCACAATTTTTTCACTTTCACAAGGGTAGCAAGAAAAAATGGACCCCAAACATTGTTTTGAAATTTCTTCAGAGTATGCTGATAAACCATAAGTGGTGGAAAAGTACAGTCTAGGAGCATGGCAGGACTTAGATGGGAAGGAACATCATTTGACTTTTTGAATAAAAAATTTGCTGGAATCATTAGCGGATGCCATGTTTTGTTTGCTGAACTCCTAGGGTGCCTAAACAGTGGAAACCCCACACAAGTGACCCCCATTTTGAAATTTAGACCCCTCAAAGAATTTATCTAGATGTGTGGTGAGCACCTTGAACCCCCAAGAGCTTAACAAAATTTTGTAATGTTGGACTGTAAAAATAAAAAAAACACATTTTCCCACAAAAATGCTATTTTAGCCCTTTTTTTTTTCATTTTCACAAGGGTAACAAGAAAAAATGGTCCAAAAAGTGTTTTGCAACTTCTCCTGAGTATGCCGATTCCTGATTCGTGGTGGAAAACTGCTGTTTGGGAGAATAGCAGGGCTGGGAAGGGATCTAGCACCATTTGACTTTTGGAATGCAAAATTTGCTGCAATAATTAGCAGATGCATTGTTGTGTTTGGGGAGCCCTGATGAGCCCAAACAGTGGAAACTAGAGATGAGCGAACTTGTTCGTTCGCCAATCTCAAATTCGGCATGAATTCAGTCACAGCTAGGTAAATCATTGCATTTACACTAATGCTTTTGTTATTACTTTGGATAGAATAGAGATGCTGGGGATGTTTGATAAGGGTAGTGGGTGTGTCTAAGTCAGGGGATCAGCAGCGTTTTTCTTTTTTTAATAACTTAATGTGTGTACATTCCAGCAGCCAATCAGGTCTCACAAACCATCCACAACATCATGACACAATGTCTTTTGTGATTGGCTGCCAAAGTCACTGTGTTTCAGTCTCAGAAGGCTCCATTCCTAGATTATTCTATGGAGATAGATAAAAACCGTATAGAAATTGAATTCTTGGGAAATGCGCTCTTGGGCAATATCATGTGTTGCAATGAACTTCCAAAGGACTGGTCAATACTCTATAAAAATTCTGAAAAATCAATAGATAATAGATGGAGAAACGGAGAAAGAGAAGCACTTTTCTTAACTTAGTAGGTGACTATTAATATGACCATTAAATAAAAAGTCCATCACCTGCTTGGATTTTGCAGGTAGGTTGCAACTCCATATGGAAGCAAAGAGGACATATCCATCTCGATGGACATAAAATCTTCTTTATTGGTATATGTCAAAATTCCAAATAAAATTCATATTGGCTTAGAGCAATAAAATACACTGGCGCATTTCTGATGTGTGCAGCACGTTTAGTCATGTCTATAGTGCTGGATTTCTCATCTTAGCTTCCATTTTGAGCGCTTTGGCAGTAGCTCAATCCATGCTCCGGACTAGACTGGATTCAGGCACTACTGGTGAGCTGGACTTGTTTCTTCACAACTCCATATATCTTGAAAACAATTGCAGATGGGTGCAGCTGACATTGTTGCTTTGGAAAAGCCTTCCAGGAAAACATCCAAAAGAGCATAATTAGGAGGAAAGAATCCAGGCGCCAACAAAGGCAAAAAAATTATAATTTACTGGAATTGATAAAAATGTACTAAAAATTGGGTTGGACCAATGGAGTGAACCCAATAGAAATCAATGGGAACCTTAACATTGGTGCTTTAAAATGGCTGTAAACTGGTCATAGTAAGAGATAGGGGGCTACAAAAGGAAGCTAAATAGTGTTAAGAGCAGGGAAGTTGACTTGCAAACAAATGTGGATAGAGAAAATACTTAAAATAATATAGAATGAAAAAAATGAAAAAATTATCATCTTGAAACAGGAGACGGAGTTCAAAGTGGAGGAGCACATTAAGAAGGAGGTGGAGTTGGCGGTATAAGTGGAGGAGGCATAGGTAAAGGAGGTAGACAACACTGTTTTTGTGCTTCATATTTTTTAATAATTTTTGGGGGATACTCTGAAAACAGACAGTGTAGTTATCTGCTGGCCACTCTCTTTGCATGCAGGCAATGTAATCCTCTGAACATTTTTTGGGTGAAAACAACGAGGAAAGCATTAAATAGGGGACATGGCCTTGTTAATGCTGGCAGTAATGTAGCTGCTACACAGAGAGGATGTGGTTGATCTATGCCTGCTACATACCCAAATGAAACACTTTCTTCTGGTGAATAGAGGCGACAGGATGTTCTATGTAATCTTGTAGGCCCAAGTTCCATTTGATGAATAGTAACACTAGAACAAGTAGAGGTGGTTTTAGAATGGATGGCCAAGAGTGCTTTCAGTTCTTTTGCTTTTTCTTCCACCTCATCACCTTGCAAATTAAGCAAGCATTCTGAGCTTCAAGTCAAGCAGCCGTCTCTTCTGTTTTTTGATGAGTCTGGCTGTGGTTTCCGTGAATCACCAACATGGACCTGCCCCACAAGTGGAAGAGATTGAGTGCACTGATGCCCAACCATTTGTTCTGTTTGAGGATGAGTATGTGTGAGAGGTAGTATAAATGGTCAGCAGACTGCCATAGCACATATATGATGTTAATGATGGTGAAATACAGGTGCCAAATGCTGCAGCTTTCTGTTCCGTGTAGACTAACAAAGAGGGCAGAGGGTAGGACTGGGTGGAACATCATGCAGGATTATCACAGAGGTGCATGTCCTCTTTGATTTAAAAAAATGCTCTAGTACACATAGAGTGGTTGATTGGTCATATTAGGGCCAGCTCTAATTGTCAGCAGCTAAAGAGTTAGAGTGGGTAGGCTGCTTACCCTATCTCCAACCCTGGGAGTGGTTTACATTGTTAAATGGGACTTGTTTACCTGACACATTGTTCTCTGCATGGTGCTGGGTAGACCTCCTGGATTGTGTGACATTGCAAAAAGACTACCAAGTTGGACTTTAAGAACAGCAGGTGAATCTGTGCTAATGTATCAGCTGTTTAATTTATGCTTCACTTTGTGCCTTGCAAAGTCCGTATTTAAGTTTTTCTCCTGATGTGGTTTCTGAGTACTGGAATAGCGGGCAGCATTTTCACAGGGGGTTATTATTGTCTTTTTAGAGCACCATTGATTTCATGGTGCTGTACTTGAGGAGGGGTTACATGCAAAGCACAAATGGAAATTTGTGGTACAGGAACAGAGGTGAGAGGACACTACCCTTGCAGCATTACAATCTATATGATAATAGGTAAGGAGACAGTAGGTTTGGGGATTGCAGCAGCTTCAGTGTTGGTGAGGTGGCAGCTGTGGTTATTGCAGGCTGTAAGCTCTTCTGAAGACATGGGTTTTCGAGTTCCTCCTTAAAGCTCTGAGTGTAGGTGATAATCGGACATGTTGGGCCAAAAATTCTACAGGACTTGGGATACTCAGGATTAGTCTTAAAGGGATTGGATGAGGAACATACGATTGTGGACGAGAGACGGAGGTCTTTGGGGGGACATGGTGGGAGATATTGGGAGGTTAATTCAGCAATATATGGGTAAGACAGATAATTGACTGCTTTGTAGGTCAGAGTTAGTAGCTTGAAGTGGATACGTTGTGGAGTTGGGAGGCAATGAAGGGATATGCAGAGGGGAGAAGTAGAGGATTAGCGAGGACACAAGTGTTTAAGTAGGACAGCATAGTTAAGGACAGACTGGAGAAGTGTGATGACGTGCTGGCGGACAATGAGGTCTTAGACCCCATATGTAGTCAAGGCCATCTGAGTGTTGTGTGCAGTTCGGAGGAAAATGCAATGGTCATGCTGGCCCAGCTGCACAGCAAAAGAGGGAGCTGGGTTCAAAAGCACCACGTCTGACCTCTAGCCAGTACTTCGGCTGCTACCGGCCACAGCGCCGAATAACCAAGTACACAAAAGCCAGATCAAAGGAGCTCCCTGACAATGCACGAGTGGTTCATAAATGTTCTTAAGCTAAGCACCACCTGCATGATGAGTAGTGTTGAGCGATACCTTCCGATATCGGAAAGTATCGGTATCGGTTTGGATCGGCCGATATTCAAAAAATATCGGATATCGCCGATACCGATACCCGATCCCAATGCAAGTCAATGGGACCAAAATATCGGAATTAAAATAAACCCTTTCTTTCCTTGTAGGTTCATTCTACATGAAGGAAAACAACTAAGAATAATGTAGGATGTATGGGGGAGGTGGCGGAGACATTAAAGGCAATGAGGATTAGTCCAATCAAATAGAATAGCATGTTTTTTTTTTTTTTTAAAGACGTTCGGATTGAAAAAGATATTGACTATGTAAATTTTTTTTATTTTGTCAGATATTGATGTTTCACTATTCCACGACCTTCCCCTTCTTTTTTTTCCTTTTCCCACACTTTCATCTTCATCATCATCATCAGCATCTTTGACATCAACTTCTTCACCTTATTCATCTTCTTCTTCATCTTCTACCTATTTTTTTTTTTTTATTACATTCTTCATATTCATTTTCTTCAACTATTATTATTCTTCCTATTCTACATATTCTTTTTATTCCACTGTTATTATTCTTCCTATTCTACTTCTTCATCATATTCTCATTTGTGACAGGCATTCCCGTAGTTGTTATCTATAAAAGTTGGAAGATTACACCTTCCGTTCTGCCAGTCACAAAAGTTACATTTGTCCGCGTTCAGTTTGGCCTGCAGCATCAGGCTTTATCCAGGGGCACCACGAGGAGGAACGGACTCACCCCCATACACTGCTTAGTCTTCTTCTGCATATAATTTAGATAATATCTTTTGCTCTGATATTAAGTCTTATGCTTAATGTTCTTCTGCTCTTTGTTCTGCAGCCTCTTGTTCTTCTGCTTCTCGGTCTTCCATGTTGTCGTCTCCAGGGTCGTCGTCTCCAGTGTCGTCATCTCCGCCGTCGTCGTCTCAGCCGTCGTCGTCTCCGCCGTCGTCGTCTCCGCCGTCGTCGTCTCCGCCGTCGTCGTCGTCGTCGTCATCGGGGTGGTCTTCCGGGTCGTCGTCATCGGGGTGGTCTTCCGGGTTGTCGACGTTAGGGTCTTCAACTTGGAAATGTAGCAGAAGGTACAAGAAGGCTGAGAAAATGCCAAGAACCAGCTGATGGAACTGGAACTCGGATGGCTACCCGAAGGTTCAAGAGCCTATGGAACTACCGAGGACCAGCTGACGTTACTGGAACCCGGTTACTAAGCAGGAGGTACCCGTGCTAAAAAGCACTACCAAGGACCGCCTGACGTTGGCGGAACTCGGATACCCAGAAGGAGGCACCTAAGCCAAAGGCTCTGCCCGGAACCAGCTGACGTTACTGGAACCAGGATGGGGAGCAGAAGGTACAAGAGCAAAAGACACTGCCGAGAACCAGCTGACGGTACTGGAACCCGGATGGGTAGCCGAAGGTCCAAGAGCCAATGGAACTACCAAGGACCAGCTGACGTTACTGGAACCCGGTTACTAAGCAGGAGGTACCCGTGCCTGAAAGCACTACCAAGGACCACCTGACGTTGGTGGAACTTGGATACCCAGAAGGAGGCACCTAAGCCAAAGGCTCTGCCCGGAACCAGCTGACGGTACTGGAACCAGGATGGGGAGCAGAAGGTACAAGAGCAAAAGACACTGCCGAGAACCAGCTGACGGTGCTGGAACCAGGTGGTGGACCCGAAGGCCCACAGGAGAGGAGAGAACAGCTAGGCCGCGAGGCAGCCGCAGTTACCGAACCCCAACAGTCCTACAGGGGGAGCTGGGCCTACTGGCACTACAGAACCAGCCTTGACTACCAGTTCACGCAGCCCACATAGGAAGCTCCTAAACTGGAGGCACCCTGGAGTTGGCTAACTCGACCGCACCACGACGGGGCAAGCATAGGCGTCTCAGTGAAGTTGACACAACCCGGAAACAGCTGACGGTGCTGAAACCAGGCTTGGCACGAGGGAGTACCTGTGACAAGAACACTGCCGAGAACCAGCTGGCGGTGCTGGAACCCGGATGCGTTGCCCCAGTGTGCAAGAGCCAATGGCACGACCGAGGACCAGCTGACGGTGCTGGAACCCGGTTACTAAGCTGTAGGTGCCCGCGCTTAAAAGCACTACCAAGGACCGCCTGGCGTTGGCGGAACTCGGATACCCAGGAGGAGGCACCTAAGCCAAAGGCTCGGCCCGGAACCAGCTGACGGTGCTGGAACCAGGTGGTGGACCCCAAGGCCCACAGGAGAGGAGAGAACAGCTAGGCCGCGAGGCAGCCGCAGTTACCGAACCCCAACAGTCCTACAGGGGGAGCTGGGCCTACTGGCACTACAGAACCAGCCTTGACTACCAGTTCACGCAGCCCACATAGGAAGCTCCTAAACTGGAGGCACCCTGGAGTTGGCTAACTCGACCGCACCACGACGGGGCAAGCATAGGCGTCTCAGTGAAGTTGACACAACCCGGAAACAGCTGACGGTGCTGAAACCAGGCTTGGCACGAGGGAGTACCTGTGACAAGAACACTGCCGAGAACCAGCTGGCGGTGCTGGAACCCGGATGCGTTGCCCCAGTGTGCAAGAGCCAATGGCACGACCGAGGACCAGCTGACGGTGCTGGAACCCGGTTACTAAGCTGTAGGTGCCCGCGCTTAAAAGCACTACCAAGGACCGCCTGGCGTTGGCGGAACTCGGATACCCAGGAGGAGGCACCTAAGCCAAAGGCTCGGCCCGGAACCAGCTGACGGTGCTCGAACCAGGTGGTGGACCCAAAGGCCCACAGGAGAGGAGAGAACAGCTAGGCCGCGAGGCAGCCGCAGTTACCGAACCCCAACAGTCCTACAGGGGGAGCTGGGCCTACTGGCACTACAGAACCAGCCTTGACTACCAGTTCACGCAGCCCACATAGGAAGCTCCTAAACTGGAGGCACCCTGGAGTTGGCTAACTCGACCGCACCACGACGGGGCAAACATAGGCGTCTCAGTGAAGTTGACACAACCCGGAAACAGCTGACGGTGCTGAAACCAGGCTTGGCACGAGGGAGTACCTGTGACAAGAACACTGCCGAGAACCAGCTGGCGGTGCTGGAACCCGGATGCGTTGCCCCAGTGTGCAAGAGCCAATGGCACGACCGAGGACCAGCTGACGGTGCTGGAACCCGGTTACTAAGCTGTAGGTGCCCGCGCTTAAAAGCACTACCAAGGACCGCCTGGCATTGGCGGAACTCGGATACCCAGGAGGAGGCACCTAAGCCAAAGGCTCGGCCCGGAACCAGCTGACGGTGCTGGAACCAGGTGGTGGACCCCAAGGCCCACAGGAGAGGAGAGAACAGCTAGGCCGCGAGGCAGCCGCAGTTACCGAACCCCAACAGTCCTACAGGGGGAGCTGGGCCTACTGGCACTACAGAACCAGCCTTGACTACCAGTTCACGCAGCCCACATAGGAAGCTCCTAAACTGGAGGCACCCTGGAGTTGGCTAACTCGACCGCACCACGACGGGGCAAGCATAGGCGTCTCAGTGAAGTTGACACAACCCGGAAACAGCTGACGGTGCTGAAACCAGGCTTGGCACGAGGGAGTACCTGTGACAAGAACACTGCCGAGAACCAGCTGGCGGTGCTGGAACCCGGATGCGTTGCCCCAGTGTGCAAGAGCCAATGGCACGACCGAGGACCAGCTGACGGTGCTGGAACCCGGTTACTAAGCTGTAGGTGCCCGCGCTTAAAAGCACTACCAAGGACCGCCTGGCGTTGGTGGAACTCGGATACCCAGGAGGAGGCACCTAAGCCAAAGGCTCGGCCCGGAACCAGCTGACGGTGCTGGAACCAGGTGGTGGACTCCAAGGCCCACAGGAGAGGAGAGAACAGCTAGGCCGCGAGGCAGCCGCAGTTACCGAACCCCAACAGTCCTACAGGGGGAGCTGGGCCTACTGGCACTACAGAACCAGCCTTGACTACCAGTTCACGCAGCCCACATAGGAAGCTCCTAAACTGGAGGCACCCTGGAGTTGGCTAACCCGACCGCACCACGACGAGGCAAGCATAGGTGTCTCAGTGAGCTTGACACAACCCGGAAACAGCTGACGGTGCTGAAACCAGGCTTGGCACGAGGGAGTACCTGTGACAAGAACACTGCCGAGAACCAGCTGGCGGTGCTGGAACCCAGATGCGTTGCCTTGCCTATTAAAGATTGTCTTCCTAGAGCCCCAACTAGCGGTGTTGGAGCAAAGGGTAAGCAGGGGGAGATGAGTGTAGGCCGAAGCCTGCACTGGAGGCAGCTTTGTGTCTGCGTTGCGTTTGCAGGACACTTTGCCGGCTACACACTGGGGGAACAGCTGGCGTTGCTGAACCCCACTAACACAATGGCGTGTGTTTTTCTCTGTGCAGCTAGCACTTGCGGGCAAAAACTAGCGATGTTAGAGCCCGTGTTGAAGCAGGAGGAGGAGGAGAGGAGCAGAGTGTAGGCCGAAGCCTAGTTGAACCAATTTCAAAGGAAACCTTTAACCCCCCCTCAGGTGTTACAAAGTACAAGAGACACACCTTGTGCAGTATTAATGCTGCACAAGTGAAAGGTTGCTCTATTAATTTGTCTACTTGCACACGCTGAATGAAAGACATACACAATTTACCCCATTCTACAGTCAAACTGTAGTGGATGCGTGACATGGTTTTTTGATGAGACGCAGCACAGGTGTCCAAAATAACGCCTTGGTGCTTGGCGCAGCTTCCTGAGCGTTGTTATTTGCTGTACAGGAGTCTGTGCTCTTGTGTTATCCCTTGGCAATGCCCTGTTAGCGCTGCCCATCTTATGACATCATTTCATGTTGGCCGGTGCGGTTAACGATGGCCATAAATCCCAGACCCACAGTGTCTTTTCATAAAGCCACACTGCGGTGCTGGGATTCGTGGCCTTGAGCAGTAAATATTTTGGCCGCTCACACACGTCCTTACACCTGCTTCAGACTGGGCGGCCTCTGCTGATCCCTTCTCGCATGCCGCGGCCATGAGGCTGCACAGTCTGAAGAAGGCGGAAGGAGATGAGTTAAGACAGGCGAAGATATGCACTGCTCGTGCCCATCAATCACACCCTCGCAGTCAAAATAATTAAGACAACGAGGAGCATTTTATTCAGGCAGGGCGGACGAACAGGCGCAAATAGCCAACCAATGATGTCAGAAGACGGGAAGCGCTACCAAGGGGGGTGCTGCGTATCATTAGAAAGGAAAGTCACACCTCAGGGACAGTGGAATGGTCTCAAAGAGACACATTTTGTATGTGTTGAGTTCCACGTGGGCAAGGAGAAAACATCAGCCACCTTGTACAAATGCAGCAGTACTGCTGTACAAGGTGGCTGTTATACATATAAACACCTGGGGGTGGGGGCCAGGCTCCCTTCAATTTCAGTTCATGTGCCTGCGTGGCGTTTGCAGGTCACGTTGCAAGCTGCACAGCAGGGGAACAGCTGGCGGTGCTGAACCCCACTAACACATTGGCTGGTGTTTTTCTCTGTGCAGCTAGCATTTCCGGGCAAAAACTAGCGGTGTTTGAGCCCAGGGTCAGCAGGAGGAGGAGGAGAGGAGCAAAGTGTAGGCCGAAGCCTGCACTGGTGGCAGCTTTTGGTCGGTTGTGCCAGCGTGGCTTGTGCTGGACACGATGCCGGCTACACAGCGGGGGAACAGCTGGCGGTGCTGAACCCCACTAACACATTGGCTGGTGTTTTTCTCTGTGCAGCTAGCATTTCCGGGCAAAAACTAGCGTTGTTAGAGCCCAGGGTCAGCAGGAGGAGGAGAGGAGCAGAGTGTAGGCCGAAGCCTTGTTGAACCAATTTCAAAGGTTACCTTTAACCCCCCCTCAGGTGTTACAAAGTACAAGAGCCACTCCTTCTGCAGCATTAATGCTGCACAAGTAAAAGGTTGCTCTATTAATTTTTCTACTTACACAAGCTGAATGCAACACGTAGACTATTTAGCCCATTATACTGTTAATCAGTAGTGGAGGCGTGACTTGTCTTTTTAAAGAAAAGCAGCACAGGTGTCGAAAACAACACCTTTTTGCATGGGCGCAGCTTCCAGAGCGTTGTTAGTTGCTGTACAGGAGTCTGCGCTCTTGTGATCCTTTGGCCATGCGCTGTGAGCGCTTCCTGTCTTATGACCTCATTTCATGTTGGCCGTTGCGGTTAGCGATGGACATGAATCCCAGACCCACAGTGTGTTTTTAAAAAATCACACTGCGGTGCTGGGATTCGTGCCCTGGTGCACTAAATATGTTTGCCGCTCACACATGTCCTTACACCTGCTTCAGACTGGGCGGCCTCATCTGATCCCTTATCGCCTGCCGCGGCCATGAGGACACCCAGTCTGAAGAAGGCGGAAGGAGATGAGTGAACACAGGCAAACATATGCACTGCACATGCCCATCAATCACACCCTCGCTGTCCAAAAAAATAAGACACCGAGGGCCGTTGTTTCGAGCAGGGGAGATGCACAGGCGCAGCCAGCTAACCAATGATGTCAAAAGACGGGCAGCGCTAACAAGGGTGGTGCTGCGTGTCATTACAAAGGAAAGTCACACCTCAGGGACATTGTAATGGTCTCTAATGAGACACATTTTGTACGTGTTGAGTTCCACGTGGGCAAGGAGAAAAAGTCAGCCACCTTGTACAAATGCAGCAGTACTGCTGTACAAGGTGGCTGTTATACATAGAAACACCTGTGGGTGGGGGGCAGGCTCCCTTCAATTTCAGTTCATGTGCCTGCGTGGCGTTTGCAGGTCACGTTGCAAGCTACACAGCAGGGGAACAGCTGGCGTTGCTGAACCCCACTGACACATTGACTGGTGTTTTTCTCTGTGCAGATTGCATGTCCGGGCAAAAACTAGCGGTGTTAGAGCCCAGGGTCAGCAGGAGGAGGAGGAGAGGAGCAAAGTGTAGGCCGAAGCCTGCACTGGTGGCAGCTTTTGGTCGGTTGTGCCAACGTGGCTTGTGCTGGACACGATGCCGGCTACACAGCGGGGGAACAGCTGGCGGTGCTGAACCCCACTAACACATTGGCTGGTGTTTTTCTCTGTGCAGCTAGCATGTCCGGGCAGAAACTGGCGTTGTTTGAGCCCAGGGTCAGCAGGAGGAGGAGAGGAGCAAAGTGTAGGCCGAAGCCTGCACTGGTGGCAGCTTTTGTTATGTTGTGCCAGCGTGGCTTGTGCTGGACACGTTGCCGACTACACAGCAGGGGAACAGCTGGCGGTGCTGAACCCCACTAACACATTGGCTGGTGTTTTTCTCTGTGCAGCTAGCATTTCCGGGCAAAAACTAGCGGTGTTTGAGCCCAGGGTTCTGCAGGAGGAGTAGAGGAGCACAGTGTAGGCCGGAGCCTAGTTGAACCAATTTCAAAGGTTACCTTTAACCCCCCCCTCAGGTGTTGCAAGGTACAAGAGCCACACCTTGAACAGCATTAATGATGCACAAGTCAAAGGTTGCTCTATTTAATTTTGCTCCATGCACACGCTGAATTAAACACGTACACTATTTAGCCCATTATACTGTCAAACAGTAGTGGAGGCGTGACTAGTACTACTAGTCTTTTTAAGGAGACGCAGCACAGGTGTACAAATTAACACCTAGGTGCTGTGCGCAGATTCCTTACCGTTGTTATTTGCAGTACAGGAAACTGCGCTCTTGTGTTATCCCTTGGCAATACCCTGTTAGTGCAGGCCGTCTCATGACCTCATTTCATGTTGGCCGGTGCGGTTAACGATGGCCATGAATCCCAGACCCACAGTGGCTTTTCCTAAAGTCACACTGCGGTGCTGGGATTCGTGGCCTTGTGCAGTAAATATGTTCGCCGCTCACACATGTCCTTACACCTGCTTCAGACTGGGCGGCCTCAGCTGATCCCTTATCGCATGCCGCGGCCATGAGGCCGCACAGTCAGAAGAAGGCGGAAGGAGGGGAGTGAAAACAGGGGAACATATGCACTGCTCGTGCCCATCAATCACACCCTCGCAGTCAAAATATATGAGACAACGGGGGGCGTTGTGTCGGGCAGGGGGGACGCACAGGCACAGTCAGGCAACCAATGATGTCAGGAGACGGGCAGCGCTAACAATGGGGGTGCTGCGTGTCATTAAAAAGGAAAGTCACACCTCAGGGACATTGTAATGGTCTGTAATGAGACACATTTTGTACTTGTTGAGTTCCACGTGTGCAAGGAGAAAAAGTCAGCCACCTTGTACAAATGCAGCAGTACTGCTGTACAAGGTGGCTGTTATACATAGAAACACCTGGGGGGGTGGGGGGCAGGCTCCCTTCAATTTCAGTTCATGTTCCTGCGTGGCGTTTGCAGGAAACGTTGCAAGCTACACAGCAGGGGAACAGCTGGCGGTGCTGAACCCCACTAACACATTGGCTGGTGTTTTTCTCTGTGCAGCTAGCATGTCCGGGCAGAAACTGGCGTTGTTTTAGCCCAGGGTCAGCAGGAGGAGGAGAGGAGCAAAGTGTAGGCCGAAGCCTGCACTGGTGGCAGCTTTTGGTCAGTTGTGCCAGCGTGGCTTGTGCTGGACACGATGCCGACTACACAGCAGAGGAACAGCTGGCGGTGCTGAACCCCACTAACACATTGGCTGGTGTTTTTCTCTGTGCAGCTAGCATGTCCGGGCAGAAACTGGCGTTGTTTGAGCCCAGGGTCAGCAGGAGGAGGAGAGGAGCAAAGTGTAGGCCGAAGCCTGCACTGGTGGCAGCTTTTGTTCTCTTGTGCCAGCGTGGCTTGTGCTGGACACGTTGCCGACTACACAGCAGGGGAACAGCTGGCGTTGCTGAACCCCACTAACACATTGGCTGGTGTTTTTCTCTGTGCAGCTAGCATTTCCGGGCAAAAACTAGCGGTGTTTGAGCCCAGGGTCAGCAGGAGGAGTAGAGGAGCAGAGTGTTGGCCAAAGCCTAGTTGAACCAATTTCAAAGGTTACCTTTAACCCCCCCCTCAGGTGTTGCAAGGTACAAGAGCCACACCTTGAACAGCATTAATGATGCACAAGTCAAAGGTTGCTCTATTTAATTTTGCTCCTTGCACACGCTGAATTAAACACGTACACTATTTAGCCCATTATACTGTCAAACAGTAGTGGAGGCGTGACTACTAGTCTTTTTAAGGAGACGCAGCACAGGTGTACAAATTTACACCTAGGTGCTGTGCGCAGATTCCTTACCGTTGTTATTTGCAGTACAGGAAACTGCGCTCTTGTGTTATCCCTTGGCAATACCCTGTTAGTGCAGGCCGTCTCATGACCTCATTTCATGTTGGCTGGTGCGGTTAACAATGGCCATAAATCCCAGACCCACAGTGGCTTTTCCTAAAGTCACACTGCGGTGCTGGGATTCGTGGCCTTGTGCAGTAAATATGTTCGCCGCTCACACATGTCCTTACACCTGCTTCAGACTGGGCGGCCTCAGCTGATCCCTTATCGCATGCCGCGGCCATGAGGCCGCACAGTCAGAAGAAGGCGGAAGGAGGGGAGTGAAAACAGGGGAACATATGCACTGCTCGTGCCCATCAATCACACCCTCGCAGTCAAAATATATGAGACAACGGGGGGCGTTGTGTCGGGCAGGGGGGACGCACAGGCACAGCCAGCCAACCAATGATGTCAGGAGACGGGCAGCGCTAACAATGGGGGTGCTGCGTGTCATTAAAAAGGAAAGTCACACCTCAGGGACATTGTAATGGTCTGTAATGAGACACATTTTGTACTTGTTGAGTTCCACGTGTGCAAGGAGAAAAAGTCAGCCACCTTGTACAAATGCAGCAGTACTGCTGTACAAGGTGGCTGTTATACATAGAAACACCTGGGGGGGTGGGGGGCAGGCTCCCTTCAATTTCAGTTCATGTTCCTGCGTGGCGTTTGCAGGAAACGTTGCAAGCTACACAGCAGGGGAACAGCTGGCGGTGCTGAACCCCACTAACACATTGGCTGGTGTTTTTCTCTGTGCAGCTAGCATGTCCGGGCAGAAACTGGCGTTGTTTTAGCCCAGGGTCAGCAGGAGGAGGAGAGGAGCAAAGTGTAGGCCGAAGCCTGCACTGGTGGCAGCTTTTGGTCAGTTGTGCCAGCGTGGCTTGTGCTGGACACGATGCCGACTACACAGCAGAGGAACAGCTGGCGGTGCTGAACCCCACTAACACATTGGCTGGTGTTTTTCTCTGTGCAGCTAGCATGTCCGGGCAGAAACTGGCGTTGTTTTAGCCCAGGGTCAGCAGGAGGAGGAGAGGAGCAAAGTGTAGGCCGAAGCCTGCACTGGTGGCAGCTTTTGGTCGGTTGTGCCAGCGTGGCTTGTGCTGGACACGATGCCGGCTACACAGCGGGGGAACAGCTGGCGGTGCTGAACACCACTAACACATTGGCTGGTGTTTTTCTCTGTGCAGCTAGCATTTCCGGGCAAAAACTAGCGGTGTTTGAGCCCAGGGTCAGATGGAGGAGAAGAGGAGCAGAGTGTAGGCCGAAGCCTAGTTGAACCAATTTCAAAGGTTACCTTTAACCCCCCCTCAGGTGTTACAAAGTACAAGAGCCACTCCTTCTGCAGCATTAATGCTGCACAAGTAAAAGGTTGCTCTATTAATTTTTCTACTTGCACAAGCTGAATGCAACACGTAGACTATTTAGCCCATTATACTGTTAATCAGTAGTGGAGGCGTGACTTGTCTTTTTAAAGAAAAGCAGCACAGGTGTCGAAAACAACACCTTTTTGCATGGGCGCAGCTTCCTGAGCGTTGTTAGTTGCTGTACAGGAGTCTGCGCTCTTGTGATCCTTTGGCCATGCGCTGTGAGCGCTTCCTGTCTTATGACCTCATTTCATGTTGGCCGTTGCGGTTAGCGATGGACATGAATCCCAGACCCACAGTGTTTTTAAAAAATCACACTGCGGTGCTGGGATTCGTGCCCTGGTGCACTAAATATGTTTGCCGCTCACACATGTCCTTACACCTGCTTCAGACTGGGCGGCCTCATCTGATCCCTTATCGCCTGCCGCGGCCATGAGGACACCCAGTCTGAAGAAGGCGGAAGGAGATGAGTGAACACAGGCAAACATATGCACTGCACATGCCCATCAATCACACCCTCGCTGTCCAAAAAAAAAAGACACCGAGGGCCGTTGTTTCGAGCAGGGGAGATGCACAGGCGCAGCCAGCTAACCAATGATGTCAAAAGACGGGCAGCGCTAACAAGGGTGGTGCTGCGTGTCATTACAAAGGAAAGTCACACCTCAGGGACATTGTAATGGTCTCTAATGAGACACATTTTGTACGTGTTGAGTTCCACGTGGGCAAGGAGAAAAAGTCAGCCACCTTGTACAAATGCAGCAGTACTGCTGTACAAGGTGGCTGATATACATAGAAACACCTGTGGGTGGGGGGCAGGCTCCCTTCAATTTCAGTTCATGTGCCTGCGTGGCGTTTGCAGGTCACGTTGCAAGCTACACAGCAGGGGAACAGCTGGCGTTGCTGAACCCCACTGACACATTGACTGGTGTTTTTCTCTGTGCAGATTGCATGTCCGGGCAAAAACTAGCGGTGTTAGAGCCCAGGGTCAGCAGGAGGAGGAGGAGAGGAGCAAAGTGTAGGCCGAAGCCTGCACTGGTGGCAGCTTTTGGTCGGTTGTGCCAGCGTGGCTTGTGCTGGACACGATGCCGGCTACACAGCGGGGGAACAGCTGGCGGTGCTGAACCCCACTAACACATTGGCTGGTGTTTTTCTCTGTGCAGCTAGCATGTCCGGGCAGAAACTGGCGTTGTTTGAGCCCAGGGTCAGCAGGAGGAGGAGAGGAGCAAAGTGTAGGCCGAAGCCTGCACTGGTGGCAGCTTTTGTTCTGTTGTGCCAGCGTGGCTTGTGCTGGACACGTTGCCGGCTACACAGCAGGGGAACAGCTGGCGGTGCTGAACCCCACTAACACATTGGCTGGTGTTTTTCTCTGTGCAGCTAGCATTTCCGGGCAAAAACTAGCGGTGTTTGAGCCCAGGGTCAGCAGGAGGAGTAGAGGAGCAGAGTGTAGGCCGAAGCCTAGTTGAACCAATTTCAAAGGTTACCTTTAACCCCCCCCTCAGGTGTTGCAAGGTACAAGAGCCACACCTTGTGCAGCATTAATGCTGCACAAGTAAAAGGTTGCTCTATTTGTTTTGCTCCTTGCACACGCTGACTAAAACACGTACACTATTTAGCCCATTATACTGTCAAACAGTTGTGGAGGCGTGACTTGTCTTTTTAACGAGACGCAGCACAGGTGTCAAAATTTGCACCTAGGTACTGGGCGCAGATTCCTGAGCGTTGTTATTTGCTGTACAGGAGTCTGCGCTATTGTGATCCCTTGGCCATGCGCTGTGAGCGCTTCCTGTCTTCTGACCTCATTTCATGTCGGCCGTTGCGGTTAGCGATGGACATGAATCCCAGACCCACAGTGTGTTTTCAAAAAATCACACTGCGTGGCTGGGATTCGTGGCCTTGTGCAGTAAATAGGTTTGCCGCTTACACATGTCCTTACACCTGCTCCAGACTGGGCGGCCTCAGCTGATCCCTTATCGCCTACCACGGCCAGGAGGCCGCACAGTCTGAAGAAGGCGGAAGGAGATGAGTTAAGACAGGCGAACATATGCACTGCTCGTGCCCATAAACCACACCCTCACTGACAAAATAAATATGACAACGAGGGGCGTTGTTTCTAGCAGGGCGGATGCACAGGCGCAGCCAGCTAACCATGATGACAAAAGACGGGAAACGCTACCAAGGGGGGTGCTGCGTATCATTACAAAGGAAAGTCACACCTCAGGGACAGTGGAATGGTCTCAATGAGACACATTTTGTACGTGTTGAGTTCCACGTGGGCAAGGAGAAAAAGTCAGCCACCTTGTACAAATGCAGCAGTACTGCTGTACTAGGTGGCTGTTATACATAGAAACACCTGGGGGGGTGGGGCCAGGTTCCCTTTTAATTTCAGTTCCTGTGCCTGCATGGCGTTTGCAGGTCACGTTGCCGGCTACACAGCAGGGGAACAGCTGGCGTTGCTGAACCCCACTAACACATTGGCTGGTGTTTTTCTCTGTGCAGCTAGCACTTCCGGGAAAAAAACTAGCGGTGTTTGAGCCCAGGGTCAGCAGGAGGAGGAGAGGAGCAGAGTGTAGGCCGAAGCCTGCACTGGTGGCAGCTTTTGTTCTGTTGTGCCAGCGTGGCTTGTGCTGGACACGTTGCCGACTACACAGCAGGGGAACAGCTGGCGGTGCTGAACCCCACTGACACATCACCTAGTGTTTTTTCTGTGTAGACAACACTTCCAGGTGGCAACTGACAGTGTTGAAACCCAGGGAATCAAAGAGGAGCAGAGTGTAGGCCGAAGCCTGCAGTGGAGCAAGTTGAAAGGGAACCTTTAACCCCCCCCCCCAGGCATTTGTTGCTGAAAGAGCCATCTTGTACAGCAGTAATACTGCACATGGAAAATGGTGGCTCCGAAAATTATGCTCCTTGCAAACGCTGAAGTACACACTCATATAATGTGTCCCCTCACACCGTCAAACCATCCCGGAAGTGGGACTTTCCTTTGTAATGTGACACAGCACAGCCGTCATTCCAACCCCCTTGGTGCCGGGCACCACCTCCTCAACGTTGTTTGGTTCTGTCACGGAGCCCGCGCTGTAATGTTATCCCTTGGCCATGCACAGTTAGCGGTGCCCGTCTTCTGACATCATGTAGGTGTCAGGCTGGCAGTGCCTGTGCGTCCAAGCTGCCCGAGATCCAACCTTGCAGTGTCATCTAATGTAGTCCCACTGCGGGCCAGGGATCCATGGGCATGCGCAGTGCATATCATCGCCTCTCACTCACCTCCTTCCTGCTTCTTCAGACTGTGCGGCGTCACGGCCGTGGCATGCTATTAGGGATCAGCTGACGCCGCCTAGTCTGAAGAAGCGTGAAGAAGGGGAGTGAGAGGCTAGTATATGCACTGCGCATGGCCATGGATACCAGGCCCACTGTGGGATCACATTAGACGACACTGCGAGGTGTGATTTCGGACAGCGTGGACGCACAGGCGCAGCCAGGACGACAACAAATGATGTCAGAGGACGGGCAGCGCTAACTGTGCATGGCCAAGGGATAACATAACAGCGCAGGGTCCATGACGGAATCAAACAACGCTAAGGAGGCAGCGCACGGTGCCAAGGGGGTAGCAATGACGGCTGTGCTGCGTCACATTACAAAGGAAAGTCCCACCTCCGGGACGGTTGGACGGTGTGAGGGGACACATTACATGAGTGTGTAGTTCAGCGTTTGCAAGGAGCATAATTTCAAGAGCGACCTTTCCCTTGTGCAGTATTAGTGCTGCACATGGTGGCTCTTTCAGTAACAAACGCCTAGGGGGGGGGGGGACAGGTCCCCTTACATTTTAGTTGTGCCAGCGTGGCGGTCGCATGACACGTTGCCGGATACACAGCTGGGGATCAGCTGACGTTACTGAACCCCAATAACAGAGGAGCGACTGTTGACTGTGCACACAGCACTTCCAGGCACCAACTGGCGGTGTTAGAGCCCAGGGACAGCAGGAGGAGCAGATTGGAGGTATTGCCGCACACACAGCTGGGGATCAGCTGACGTTACTGAACCCCAATAACAGAGGAGCGACTGTTGACTGTGCACACAGCACTTCCAGGCACCAACTGGCGGTGTTAGAGCCCAGGGACAGCAGGAGGAGCAGATTGGAGGTATTGCCGCACACACAGCTGGGGATCAGCTGACTTTACTGAACCCCAATAACAGAGGAGCGAATGTTGACTGTGCACACAGCACTTCCAGGCACCAACTGGCGGTGTTAGAGCCCAGGGACAGCAGGAGGAGCAGAGGAACAGAGTGTAGGCCGAAGCCTGATTGGAGCAAGTTGAAAGGAAACCTTTAACCCCCCCCCCCCCAAGACGTTTGTAGCTGAAAGAGCCATGTTGTGCAGCACTAAGGATGCAAAAGGAAAAGGTTGCTCTTTTAATTATGCTCCTTGCAAACACCGAAGTAAACACTAAAAATGTGTCCCTTTATACCGTTAAACCGTTCCGGAGGTGCGAATTTCCTTCGTAATGGGACACAGCACAGCTGTCATTCCTATCCCCTTGATGCCGTGCGCTGCCTCCTCAGCGTTGTTTTAAGCTGTCACGGAGCCTGCGCTGTTCTGTTAGCCCTTGGCCATGCCCAATTAGCGCTGCCTGTCTTCTGACATAATTTGGTGTCAGGCTGTCAGTGCCTGTGCGTCCACGCTGCTCCAGATCCCACCTCGCAGTCTCATCTAACGTAATCCCACTGCGGGCCTTGGAACCATGGGCATGCACAGTGCATAACCTCGACTCTCACTCCCCTCCTTCCCTCTTCTTCAGACTGTGCGGTGTCACGGCCGTGGCATGCTAGGGATCAGCTGACGGCGCACAGTCTAAAGAAGGCGGAGGGAAATGAGCGAGAGCCCGAGGGGAAGATATGCACTGCGCATGCCCATGGATCCCAGGCCCGCAGTGTGACTCAATCAGAAGACACTGCGAGGCGGGATCTCGGGCACCGCGGCCGCACAGGCGCAGCCAGCCTGACACCAAATTATGTCAGAAGACAGGCAGCGCAAATAGGGCATGCCCAAGGGATAACAGAACAGCGCAGGCTCCGTGACAGCTTAAAACAACGCTGAGGAGACAGCGCATGGCACCAAGGGGGTAGGAATGATGGCTGTGCTGCGTCACATTACGAAGGAAAGTCCCAGCTCCGGGACGGTATAACGGTATCAGTGAACACATTTTATAAGTGTTAAGTTCTGCGTGTGCAAAGAGCTAAAAAAAAAGAGCTACCTTTTCCTTGTGCAGCATTACTGCTGCACAAGATGGCTCTTTCAGTAACAAACGACGGGGGGGGGGGGGACAGGTTCCCTTACATTTAGGTTGTTGTGCCAGCGTGGTGGTCGCAGGACACATTGCCGGCTACACAGCTGGGGATCAGCTGACGTTACTGAAACCCAATAACACTGGGTCGTATGTTTTTACTGTGCAGCCTGCACTTCTGAGCCGCAACTGGCGGTGTTGGAGCCCAGGAATAGCAGTTCAGGTGGTAGAAAGATGAACACAGCAGGAGACCTGGATGACACCCAATTACTTAATCAGGCAGAGGAGTGGCAAATTCCTGCGAGATCCAGGCCTGGTTCATTTTCAGGAAAGTAAGCCGGTCAATGTTATCGGAGGATAGTCGCATGCGACGGTCTGTTAGTACACCACCTGCGGCACTAAAGACACGTTCCGATAAGACACTAGCCGCAGGGCAAGCCAGCACCTCCAATGCATACTGGCTTAGCTCTGGCCATGTATCCAGCTTAGAGACCCAAAACTTGAACGGGGAAGAGCCGTCTGGGAGTACAGTAAGAGGGCAAGCCATGTAGTCTGTCACCATCTGACGGAACCGTTGCCTCCTGCTGACTGGAGCCGCCGGTGATGGTGTAGACATTTGGGGCGGGCACACAAAAGTGTGCCAGAGTTGTGCCATACTGGGCTTGCCTTGGGCAGAGGCACTGCTTCTGCTCCCTCTTTGGGCAGAGCCTCCCCCACTGCCTCGACGCACTGAGCTGCTTTGTAAAGCACTAGCAGCACTCCTCTCAGTTGGACAGGAGAAGATGATGGAATTCACCAGTGTGTCGTGGTACTCCCGCAATTTACGCTCCCGGGTCAACGCAGGGATGAGGTTTTGGACGTTGTCCCGGTAGCGAGGATTGAGGAGGGTGAACACCCAATAATCAGGCATGTTGAGAATGTGGTCGATGCGGCGGTCGTTTCTCAGGCACTGCAGCATGAAATCCACCATGTGCTGCAGAGTGCCAACCGGCCCAGAAACGCTGTCCCCTGCTTGAGACATGATCTCTGCCCGCTCGTCATCACCCCACCCTCGCTGTACACACTGACCACTGGACAATTGTGTCGCTCCCTCCTCTGGACGGAGCTCTTCCTCCTCCATTGACTCCTCCTCATCCTCCTCACAAATTGGCCCCTGCGTACCCCTTTGTGAGGAACCACGTGGCGCTGACTCTCCAGAAGCTGATGGAAAAGGTGACTCCTCATCCTCCACCTCTTCCACCACATCATCCCTTAACCCTTGCAAAGTTTGCTGAAGCAGGCAGATAAGGGGGACAGTCATGCTGACTAGTGCATCATCTGCACTTGCCATCCGCGTGGAATAATCAAAAGGACGCAAAACCTGGCAGACGTCCTTCATAGTGGCCCACTCTGTGGTTGTGAAGTCTGATCGGCGCTGACTGCGACTTCTTTGCGCCTGATGCAGCTGGTACTCCATAACTGCTTGCTGCTGCTCACACAACCGCTCCAACATATGTAACGTGGAATTCCACCGGGTAGGTAGGTCACATATGATGCGGTGTTCCGGAAGGCGGAATCGGCGCTGCAGAGCAGCAATGCGGGATCTGGCCAAGCTGGAACGCCGCAAGTGAGCACACTCTAGGCGGACCTTGTGCAGCAGGGCATCAAGATCCGGATAGTCCCTCAGAAAACTCTGCACAACCAAATTGAGCACATGTGCCAGACATGGGATGTGAGTGAGGTTGCCAAGGGCCAAAGCTGCCACCAGATTTCGGCCATTGTCACACACTACCATGCCTGGCTGGAGATTCGCTGGCAGTAACCACACATCGCTCTCCTGCTTTATGGCATTCCAGAGCTCCTGCGCTGTGTGGCTTCGATGCCCCAATGAAACTAGTTTCAAGACGGCCTGCTGACGTTTGGCCACGGCTGTGCTCATGTCGGTCATAGGTAAACGTTCACGGGTCCATGTGGGGGTGGACTGTGACGGATCCTGCAGAGAGGAATCAGAGGAACTGGTGTAAGAGGAGGAGTCGATGCGTACAGACTGGATTCCTGCAATCCTTGGAGTGGGCAGGACACGTCCTGCGCCACTCGCACGATCTGTACCTGGCTCAACAACATTAACCCAATGGGCAGTGAGGGAAACATATCGCCCCTGTCCATGCTGACTGGTCCACGCATCGGTGGTGAGGTGGACCTTGCTACTGACGGCGTTCAGTAGCGCATGTTTTATGTTTGCCTCAACATGCCTGTGCAGGGCAGGGACAGCCTGCCTGCTGAAGTAAAAGCGGCTGGGCACCTTGTACTGTGGGACTGCCAATGCCATCAAGTCACGGAAGCTGTCAGTCTCCACCAGCCTGAACGAGAGCATTTCCAGGGACAACAGTTTGGCAATGCCTGCATTCAGAGCCTGTGCTCGGGGGTGGTTGGCCGAGAATGCCCGCCTTTTCTCCCATGCCTGTACTACCGATGGCTGTAGAGTAGACTGGGAGTGTGAGGATGACTGGGAAGGTGGTGCTGTGGGTGGAATTACACAAGGTCTCTGGGAGGAAGCCAAACCAGCTGTGCGTGAGCTGGAGGAAGAGGCAACACGAGCTGAAGAGGTGGTAGCTGCCGCTGTTGGTTGGCCTACATCTTCAGTGTGTTTCTGTAACTCCACCGCGTGCCTGGTCCGCACATGTTTCCACATATTTGTGGTATTGAGGTTGCTGACATTTTTCCCTCTTTTTACTTTATGATGACACAGCTTGCATTTGACAAAACAAATGTCATCTGCAACTGTGTCAAAAAAGGACCAGGCACTGCAAGTCTTGGGAGCGCCCTTTTTGGCTTTGGAAAGAGACAGGCTCCTAACGGGTGCCAAAGTGGAGGCTACAGGCTCCGCAGTCTTCCCCCTCCCTCTCCCTCTTTGGCCCGTAAGAGGAAGCTCTTCCTCTGAGCTGCTCCCACCACCTTCCTGTTCCTCACGCCACAATGGGTCAAGGACCTCATCATCTCCACTACCCTCTGCCACCAACTGCTCCTCCTGGGTAGTCTCAGCAGCACAGTACGCACGAGAAAGCGGCACCTGAGTTTCATCATCAGATGCGTACTGCGCTGTGGTCACCGGAGGCACTGGCCCACCTGCCTCTTCAGAGTCAGAGAGAAAAAGGTGTTGGGCATCACTGCACACTGCCTCTTCTTCCATTTCTCCAATGCTGCTTGGCTGGCCCCCTGTTTCCAAGCCAAGAGATTCAGAGAACAGAAGTAGAGACGGCTCCTGTCCTGGGCTCTCTGACTGCCTGGCCAATTTGGCAGGTGGTGAAGAGACAGATGGCTGCTCTCCAGTGCTCTGTGCCTGAGAGGATGTGGCACTAACTGAAGTCGATGCCGAGGCGTTAGCTGCCATCCACCCGACAACGGCTTCAATTTGGTCTTCACGCAGCAGCGGTGCACGGCGCTCTCCGACAAAGCTGCGCATGAAGGACTGTTCCCTGCTGAAACTGAGTGACGACGAGTCACCGGCGCCCGCAGCAGGCGCAGAATCACCACGTCCTCTCCCTGCTCCTCTCCCTGCTCCGCGCCCACGCCCACGTGCCTTACTCCCTGCCCTCTTCATCTTGGTTGACAGATAAAGATAAGCAGAAAAGTACTAAGGCCTTAGTGTGCTTATTCCTGTAATGCTCCTCCTAACAGGTGTAAGAAACACTAATGTTGTAAATTGTGGACTAAACTTTATTATTTTTCAAATGTGGCCTACACAAGTGTTAAGTTGTGTTTGGTGAACTTAACCTTTTTTTTGGTGCAGATCGGGCTACAGAGCTAGTTTAAATCACACGGAGACCGTGCAGACAGCCGTAAACGGCGCTGCAAGGCCAAAAAACCCTCCTCTAGGTTATCCTATATAGTGTTTTTCCACTATTTAGCTGGATACAAGTGGAAAGACACTAATAGGAATTTTTTTTTTTCAAATTTTAAACTGGCTGCACTATTTGAAAAAAAGGAAATTGTTTTTCAAGGTATGAGGCAGTAACGCACCCTGAGCTGAATCCAACCGGCTATGGCTGCACACAGACTACAGGGCGAGCTGCGCTCACACAGAGACCGTGCAGACAGCCGTAAACGGCGCTGCAAGGCCCCAAAAAAACCCTCTAGGTTATCCTATGTAGTGTTTTTCCACAATTGAGCTGGAGACTGGTGGAAAGACACTAATAGGAATTTTTTTTTTTCAAATTTTAAACAGGCTGCACTATTTCAAAAAAAGGAAAATTTTTCTCAAGGTATGAGCCAGTAACGAACCCTGAGCTGAATCCAACCGGCTATGGCTGCACACAGACTACAGGGCGAGCTGGGCTCACACGGAGACCGTGCAGACAGCCGTAAACGGCGCTGCAAGGCCAAAAAACCCTCCTCTAGGTTATCCTATATAGTGTTTTTCCACTATTTAGCTGGATACGAGTGGAAAGACACTAATAGGAATTTTTTTTTTCAAATTTTAAACAGGCTGCACTATTTGAAAAAAAGGAAAATTTTTCTCAAGGTATGAGCCAGTAACAAACCCTGAGCTGAATCCAACCGGCTATGGCTGCACACAGACTACAGGGCGAGCTGGGCTCACACGGAGACCGTGCAGACAGCCGTAAACAGCGCTGCAAGGCCCAAAAACCCCCCTCTAGGTTATCCTATGTAGTGTTTTTCCACAATAGAGCTGGAGACTGGTGGAAAAACACTAATAGGAAATTTGAGAAAAAATGTGCAGCAGGCTGCACTAAGAGCAAAAAAGAACAACTGTGTGAGGCAGTGTGAACCCCCCCTGAGCTGAATACAACCGGGTATATGGCTGCACACAGACTACAGAGTGAGCTGCACACACACACACACAGAGACCTTGCAGAACGCTGTTAAAACAGCGCTGCAAGGCAAGAGCAAGGTGAACAGTGAAGAACACACAGCGTTTTGCTAAATTAGCCTTTGGAAAGGAAAATAAAGCAATTAGCAAGCTCAACTGGCCCTCAGTTAGAACACAGCGTCCTGTCCCTAACTGAAATCACAGCAGAGTGAGCGCAAAATGGCGGCAGCGCTTTTTTATAGTGCAGAGTGACATCATTTCAGCAGCCAATCCAAGCCTTGCCAGTACTTACATGCCCACCATGCTAAACAGGATGTGCCCACACTTTCATTCATTCCTCATTGGCTGCTGCGTTCAATTTGAATTCTGGGAACTTCCGATTCCGGTATCCGATACGCGGGAAGTATCGGAATTCAGTATCGGAATTCCGATACCGCAAATATCGGCCGATACCCGATACTTGCGGTATCGGAATGCTCAACACTACTCTTTACACATACCGTTCCTGGGTTAGAAAGTGAAATAGTTAACAGGCCATGCCCATTACAAGTTGAATCGGACATGGAGTGCACAGATGCACAGCCACAGCCAGATTACTATGCTGTTCCTTTGACTCAGACAAGAACATTGCCCTCGCAGTGTACTGATCTAGAATCAGACCCTGATGAGACTATGGTGACCCGTCACGAATGCTATACCACCGGCTTACACGGTGACACAGACGAAGTTGCACACGAGATAGAAGAGGAGGTCATAGATGACCCAGTTGTTGACCCCGATTGGCAGCCATTGGGGGAACAGGGTGCAGGCGGCAGTAGCTCTGAAGCGGAGGAGGAGGAGCCGCAGCAGGCATCAACATCGCATCAGGTTCCATCTGCCAGGCCCGTATCTGGCCAAAAACGCATGGCAAAACCAAAACCAGTTGAAGGACAGCGTGGACATCCGGTTAAAGAAGCTCAGTCTGCAATGCCTGAAAAGGTATCCGATAGTAGAAAGAGTGCAGTCTGGCATTTTTTTAAACAACATCCAATTGATCAGCGCAAAGTCATCTGTCAAAAATGTTCAACTACCTTAAGCAGAGGTCAGAATCTTAAAAGTCTAAATACAAGTTGCATGCATACACATTTAACCACCATGCATTTGCAAGCCTGGACTAACTATCAAATGTCCCTTAAGGTTGTAGCACCCTCGGCCAATGAAGCTAGTCAGCAACGCTACATCCCTTCCCTCACTGTAAGCCCACCATTTCCCGCACCACCTGCAGTAAATGTGCAGGTTTCGTCGCCAGGCCAAAGCAGTCAGGGAATCACCAGGTTCGTGGTAGGAAACACTGCATGTAGGGCACCAGCAAGAATACCATCTCCAACCCTCTCTCAGTCTGCCATGTCCACCGGCACCCCCGCTAGTTCCACGATTGGCAGCTCTCCAGTCCAGCTCACCCTACATGAGACTCTCGTTAGGAAAAGGAAGTACTCATCCTCGCATCTGCGTACACAGGGTTTCAACGCCCACATTGCTAGACTAATCTCATTAGAGTTGATGCCCTACCGGTTAGTTGAAAGCAAAGCTTTCAAAGCCATGATGGACTACGCTGAACCAAGCTACGAGCTACCCAGTCGACACTTCTTTTCGAGAAAAGCCATCCCAGCCCTCCACCAGCATGTAAAAGACCGCATCATCCATGCACTCAGGCAATCTGTGAGTACAAAGGTGCACCTGACAACAGATGCATGGACCAGTAGGCATGGCCAGGGACGTTACGTGTCCATCACGGCACACTGGGTTAATGTGGTGGATGCAGGGTCCACAGGGGACAGCAATATTGGGACAGTTCTGCCTAGCCCACGGTCTAGGAAACAGTTGGCTGTAGGAGTTCGCCCCCCCTCCTCCTCCTCGTCCTCCTGCAGAAGCGAGAGCTCATCCACAGACCGCAGTCGCACAACCACTCCATCCGCAGCTGCCACTGTTGCACACAAGGTGTCCCATTATGGGACAGCTAGTGGCAAGCGTCAGCAGGCTGTATTGGCAATGAAGTGTTTGGGCGACAACAGACACACCGCGGAAGTTCTGTCCGAGTTCTTGCAGAAAAAAACTCAGTCATGGCTGGGCACTGTACATCTTGAGGCAGGCAAGGTAATGAGTGATAACGGAAGGAATTTTATGGCTGCCATAGCCCTTTCCCAACTGAAACACATTCCTTGCCTGGCTCACACCTTAAACCTGGTGGTGCAGTGCTTCCTGAAAAGTTTTCCGGGGTTACCCGACCTGCTCCTTAAAGTGCGCAGACTTTGCACGCATATCCGCCGTTTGCCCGTACACTCCAGCCGTATGCAGAATCATCAGCGGTCTTTGAACCTTCCCCAGCATCGCCTAATCATCGACGTTGCAACAAGGTGGAACTCCACACTGCACATGCTTCAGAGACTGTGCGAACAGAGGCGTGCTGTTATGTATTTGTGGGAGGATACACATACACGGGCAGGCAGTTGGATGGCAGACATGGAGTTGTCAGGTGTGCAGTGGTCGAAGGTACAAGGCCTGTGTCAAGTCCTTCAGTGTTTTGAGGAATGCACATGGCTGGTTAGTGCAGACAATGCCATAATAAGCATGAGCATCCCCCTAATGTGTCTGCTGATGCAAAGTTTGACGCACATAAAGGAGCAGGCGTCTGCAGCCGAGGAAGAGGATAGCCTTGATGACAGTCAGCCATTGTCTGGTCAGAGCAATCTACAGGACGAGGTAGCGGGCGAAGTGGAGGAGGACGAGGAGGATGATGGGGATGAGTATTTTTTGAATGAGGAAGCTTCTCCGGGGCCAATGGAAACTGGTGGCGTTGCAAGGCCGGGTACAGGTTTTTTGAGAGAGACAAGTGACGTAGATTTGCCTGAAACTGCCCCTCAACCCAGCACAACCGCAGATTTGACAACTGGAACTTTGGCCCACATGGCGGATTATGCCTTACGTATCCTCAAAAGGGACCTACGCATTATTAAAATGATGACCGATGACGATTACTGGTTGGCCTGCCTCCTTAATCCTCGCTATAAAGGCAAATTGCAAAATATCATGCCACATGAGAACCTCGAACAAATATTAGCAACCAAAACAGCAACTCTTGTAGACCATTTGATTCAGGCATTCCCAGCACACAGCGCCGGTGATGGTTCTCACACGAGCTGCAGGGGGCAACAGGGCAGAGGTGTTAGAGTTGCACAAATCAGAAGTGGTGTTGGACAGAGGGGTTTTCTGACCAGGTTGTGGAGTGATTTCGCAATGACCGCAGACAGGACAGGTACTGCAGCATCAATTCAAAGTGACAGGAGACAACATTTGTCCAGTATGGTTACTAACTATTTTTCATCCCTTATCGATGTTCTCCCTGAACCGTCATTCCCATTTGATTACTGGGCATCCAAAATAGACACCTGGCCTGAATTGGCAGAATATGCATTGCAGGAGCTTGCTTGCCCAGCAGCTAGTGTGCTATCAGAAAGAGTATTCAGTGCTGCTGGTTCAATATTGACCAAAAAAAGGACTCGTCTGGCTACCAAAAATGTTGATGATCTAACCTTCATTAAAATGAACCACTCATGGATTTCTAATTATTTTGCCCCACCTTTCCCGGCTGACACCTAGCTTTCCTATAAAAAGATCTTGCTTGTGGACTGGTCTTACTGACTGTTCCAATCTCTTAAATTGCAGCAGCTGTTTGTCCAGCATACGACATGTTTACACATCTCTACATGGGCTAACTCCCCCCACGGGGCCTTGGTCTCGCCACTTGGCGCAAGCACCCGTGAGAGCGCCGTTTGTCTGAAGAGGTGGGTGTGCCCATTTTTGGTCGACAGCACTGCCACTGGGTCCCTCATAGTACAATAAAGTGTCTCTGGCGGTGGTGGCGCGCAACCGTCAGACACACCGTTGTAACATGAGGGGCCCTGGGCCTGTACCGCCGGCCACAAGAGAGTTTCCCCCCCCGCTCAAACACTGTTCTACCACTTGCACAATTATCTCTCACAGCTCCACCAATGTTTAGTCTATGAGCTGACATCCTTCAATGCCAGGCACTGACAATACCAATTTGTTGACATGTATGATGCTAGTTAAAATAGTCAGGGTCAGTGTCCTATATTGAGACCAGTAAATACTTAGCGCCAAATTACTATGTCTGAAACTCAGCAGAGGAGCCCACCCCTGTACCAAAGTATGCCACCCTTTTGTTTTTTGGTTTTGTTGTTTTGCGAGACATTAACATCTATTTATTTTTTGGGAGTACTAACTGTGTCAGATACTCCTTCCAATCGTCCTCCGCTGACCACACCAATGCTGCCTGTGTACCCCTGCAAGATTATTCAAACTGCATTGAGCCTAATTTTTTTTATTCTAGGGCTACTAAGTCTGTCTGCGGTCCCTCCTTCCAATTGTCCTCCGCTGACCACACCAGTACTGCCTGTGTACCACTGCAAGATAATTCAAACTGCTTTGAGCCTATTTTTTAAAATTTTAGGCCTACTAAGTCTGTCTGCGGTCCCTCCTTCCATTTGTCCTCCGCTGAGCACACCAATGCCGACCGTGTACCCATGTAACTTTTTTCATCCTGCAGTGAGCCTACTTTGTGGTTTAAGGCCTACTAGCAGTGTCTGTCTGCGCCACTTAATACAGCTGTCCTCCTCTAAAAAAAAAAAAAATAGGCTGATTTTCAGCTTGTCAGAATTATAAAACTGCATTGGGGCCACAAGTTTCGTTGTGGTCTACAAACTGAGTCTTCCGCTCCAAGGTGTTCTCTCTGTTGCCTCTCCCTCGCTTCTATCTTGAAGGTCTTGTTAAGTAGTTGTTGAAACAACACTGCATTAGGCCTACAAGTTGGGTCTGGGTTGTAGAGACGGTGTCTGCCACTCCAGGGTGTTCTCCTGGTTGCCTTTCCTGAGCTTCAATCTTCAGGCTCTTGTTAAATAGTTTTTTAATCAAACAACTGCAGTGGGGCTACTAGTTTGGTTGGGGCCTACTAACAGTGCCTGCCGCTCCAAGGTGTTCTCCTGGTTGCCTTTCCTGAGCTTCAATCTTCAGGCTCTTGTTAAATAGTTTTTTTTTAATCGAACAACTGCAGTGGGGCTACTAGTTTGGTTGGGGCCTACTAACGGTGTATGCCGCTCCGTGCTGTTCTCCAGTTTCCTGTCCTGAAATTCCATTTTCAGGCTCTCGTTAAGTAGTTGTTGAAACAACACTGCATTAGGCCTACAAGTTGGGTCTGGGTTGTAGAGACGGTGTCTGCCGCTCCAAGGTGTTCTCCTGGATGTCTTTCCTGAGCTTCAATCTTCATGCTCTTGTTAAATAGTTTTTTAATCGAACAACTGCAGTGGGGCTACTAGTTTGGTTGGGGCCTACTAACAGTGTCTGCCACTCCAAGGTGTTTTCCTGGTTGCCTTTCCTGAGCTTCAATCTTCAGGCTCTTGTTAAATAGTTTTTTAATCAAACAACTGCAGTGGGGCTACTAGTTTGGTTGGGGCCTACTAACAGTGTCTGCCGCTCCAAGGTGTTCTCCTGGTTGCCTTTCCTGAGCTTCAATCTTCAGGCTCTTGTTAAATAGTTTTTTAATCAAACAACTGCAGTGGGGCTACTTGTTTGGTTGGGGCCTACTAACAGTGTCTGCCGCTCCAAGGTGTTCTCCTGGTTGCCTTTCCTGAGCTTCAATCTTCAGGATCTTTTTAAATAGTTTTTTAATCGAACAACTGCAGTGGGACTACTAGTTTGGTTGGGGCCTACTAATGGTGTATGCCGCTCCGTGCTGTTCTCCAGGTTTCCTGTCCTGAAATTCCATTTTCAGGCTCTCGTTAAGTAGTTGTTGAAATAACACTGCATTAGGCCTACAAGTTAGGTCTGGGTTGTAGAGACGGTGTCTGCCGCTCCAAGGTGTTCTCCAGGTTGCCTCTCCCTAGCTTTTATCTTGAAGCTCTCATTAAGTAGTTGTTGAAACAACACTGCATTAGGCCTACAAGTTGGGTATGGGTTCTAGAGACGGTGTCTGCGCTCCAAGGTGTTCTCCAGGGTGCCTCTCCCTAGCTTCTATCTTCAAGCTCTTGTTAAGTAGTTGTTGAAACAACACTGCATTTGGCCTACAAGTTGGGTCTGGGTTGTAGGGACGGTGTCTGCCGCTCCAAGGTGTTTTCCAGGTTGCCTCTCCCTAGCTTCTATCTTTGAAGCTCTCGTTAAGTAGTTGTTGAAACAACACTGCATTAGGCCTACAAGTTGGGTCTGGGTTCTACAAACGGTGTCTTCCGCTCCAAGGCGTTCTCCAGGTTGCCTTTCCCTAGCTTCTATCTTCAGGCTCTCGTTAAATTGTTTTTAATATAACACTGCATTTGGCCAACTTGTTTTGTTGGCCCTACTAACGGTGTCTGCCGCTCCTTGATGTTGTCCTACACTGAACAAACCAGTGCCGACTGTTTACTTCTGTTACCAATTTTGAACTGCATTTAGCCTACTTACTGATTTGGGCCTACTCATTGTGTCAGCCTCTCATTACAGTTGTACTCCACTGAACAAAGCAATGCACCATGGTTAGTCCTGTTACCAATTTTGAACTGCATTTAGCCCACTTTATTATTTGGGCCTATATCTGTGTTTCCTCCTCACCCTGCCCATTGCCCAGCCAGTGATAGATGAGTCTGCTGGTACATTGACCCAGAACGCTACATTCCCCATGCACGCTACACAGTCAGAATGTGACCCTGCTGAAAGTCAGGTTCCCCTTCCCGCATACCATACCACCTTACACAGGGACAAAGAGGAAGGTGCAGATGAAAGTGCAGGTTCCTTCATCAGGTGGGGTGGGGAATACTCGTTGGCAACATCACTGGCACAGGGCCCCTCATAGTACGCAAAAGTCGCTGCCGGTGGGAGGCGCCCCTGCCGTGCAAACACACCGCCGTACTTTGAGGGGCCCTGTGCCAGTGCCAATGCCAACGAGTGCCCCCCCGCTTGCTCAGGATCACAGCACTTGCAAAGTTTAAATACTTACCTCTCCCTGCTCCACTGCTGTGACATGGTCCAGATTTCCTGGGCCCACTAAATACTTGAAGCAGCCCTACCCCCCACAACTTTAGCCAAATGACCCCCAATTTCCAATGCCTTACTATTATTATAAGGTAAATTAAGATTGACAAGCTTCAGTAACAAGAATGGATGTTTTTGCCATTAAAATGGGCACTGTAGGTGTTTTCCTGGCCTCCACTCACTGCCGACTATGCTCCCCCATTGACCTGCATTGGGTTTCGTGTTTCGGTCGATCCCCGACTGTTCGCGATAATCGGCCAATTCCACTCGACTCGACTTTTGAGATAGTCGGGTTTCGCGAAACCCGACTCGACCCTAAAAAACTAAAAGTCGCTCAACCCTACAGGCAACATCTCATTGCAGATCTGTGACTAGCCAGTTTGATGCACATTCATTGCCTGTTGCATGTGCTAAATTTGGTGGCGCAATGCTTCCTCATAAATTGCATAGATATGTCAGAGCTACTGAAAGTACAGTCTGTCTGTGTGTGTTTTTGGCATCCACACACTGCTACTGCTCACCTGTCTGCGCTGGAACTTTACTTCTGCCTTTCCGCCTCATATGCAACGTACCCACAAGGTGGAACTCCACCTTGCACATGATGGAGAGATTGTGCAAGCAGCAGACAATAGTGGAGTTTCAGCATGAATAGGTGAGTCACTATGTGGAACAACTCCACTTCACCAGGAATGAATGGCCTCCATGAGGAATGTGTGTGCCGTGTTGCGCTTCGTCCAGTACTTCACAAACATGGCCAGCGCTGATAACGCAATCATCAGCATTACTATCCCACTTCTATGCCTCCTAGAAAAACAGCTTCAGGCGATGATGGATGAGATAGTGGCACAAAAGGAAGAGGAGGAGGAGCAGGGACCATTCACGCCATTATCAGGCCAGTCATATACGCATGGTTTGTAGGATGGGTTCCTGTACCAACAGTGACCAGGTACACAAATGTCTAGCTAGGGGACAGTTTTGGAGGAAGAGCAGGATTTGTAGGAGAAGGAGCAGGATGAAAATCAACTGTGTTCACAGCAAGGTGGCACTTAAAGATGCTCATGGAAATCACTGGATCGGGGCTGGTGGGATATAAAGGTTACTGATGATACAGAGGACTCAGATGAATAACCTCCCACTGAGGGCAGCTTGTCATTGACTGTTAGCCTGGCATACATGAGGCAATACATGCTGCTCTGCCTGCGTAACAACCACCGAGTTGCCAAGATTGTTACAATTGCTGATTACTGGGTGGCCGCATTACAATCCAACATGCCATCCTTACTTCTGTCACTAGAGCATGAGGGAAAATGTGGGAATACAAGTGAACGCTGGTAAATGCACCACTAATGGCATCCTCACCTGACAATGGGGACTCAGTGGAAGCACACGGAAGAGGAAGTGAAGCTCCTGACATAGTTAGGGCACGGGGACCACCTTACAAGTGAGTGTTAGTATGGCAGAAAATTGGAAAACCTGCCTCATCACGTCGCAAAATCCAGTACAAACATAAAGCCCATATTAGGAGGAGGCAGTGTTTAGGTTCTGCCTTTGTAGAAACTCACTTGAGATTATTAGTTTAGACACTAAAAACTACAACTGACCCTGCTGTTTTCTGTACAGACTAGATAATTTGACAAATCAGTCCCTAGTTGTTCCTGCAGGGATAGATATAGCCCTAACTAAAGAACTATTAGATGGCAACTCTTACGTAAACTCTCTAAATTGCAGTCAAGTTGCTTTATGTTCCTCCCAAAGAACCAGAGGGCAGAGCAAAGCGTGTATTAACTATAAGAGGAGGAATGTGTTGAACAAATGAAAGATCTCAGAGTGAATAAAGTAAATTATGAAATACCAAACAAATAATAAAGCATATTACTCTTATCAAATACACAGCCTACTTACTAAAGATAAACAGAAGAGCAGTGAAAAGTATAGGAAATAAACAACAGCACAAAATTATAAGCTCTAAGCTTACTGACTAGCTCCAAACATCAATACAATGTCAGAACATCTAACTCAAACTTTTATCAGCAATAAATGCCCACTGGGGAACAGAATATAAAGCTGCACCCAAAAGGTTAACAAATCAAAACACCTGTGTTAAGTTAGACAGACTGAAGTCAGAAAACAGATTCCAAACACACAGAGAAAAGATGTGTCTCGGCAGAAAGATAAACCAACCACAAAACACAAGCTCATGGGCACAAATCCATGAGCATGACAGTTTCAACAATATGGTGCAAGAATATGTGTCCAAATGTCTCCACGTACTGATTGATGTGTCTAGCCCATTAATCTTCTGGGTCTTTAAATTGGACACACGGCCTGAGCTTTCCCTTTATACCTTGGAGGTGCAGTCCTGCCTTGCGGCAAGTGTACGGACCATGTGTTTAACACAGCAGGAGGTGTGATCATAGGCAGGCGCATGCAGCTGTTTACAACCAACGTTGAAAAGCTCACATCAATTAAAATGAACCAGGTGTGGATTCCACAGGACATGTCTTTACCTATGGCCCTATAGAGTAGTATACCAGCTGCTCCCAGCCATTGTTAGACTCCACCACAGTTTGTTTGTTCTATTTTCCATTCAAAATGTTTTGGGGCATCCCAAATTAAAATAAAAAAGGTGTTCTGCAGAGTCCACAAACAGCCACAAGTCGTACAGATGGAGCGGTCGAGTAACATTATTTTCTAGGTCCAGACACAACTTGTGCAGACACAATGATAGAGTATAAATCATTTTTTAGGCACGGACATAACTCGTACAGACACAGCGGTAGAGTATAATTACTTTTGATGCCCAACCACAAACCATACAGACACAGTGGTAGTGTAAAATTATTTTTTTTAGTCACTGCCACAAATTGTAAAGACGCAGTGGTAAAGTATAATTATTTTCTTAGGCACGGCCACAACTCGTTCAGATACAGCTGTAGAGTATAATTATTTTTTTAGGCATGGCCAAAACTCATACAAACATAGAGGCAGACTAAAATTAGTTTTGTTAGGCACAACCACAAATTGTACAGACACAGTGGTAGAGTAGAATTTTTTTTAAGACATGATGACAACTCATACAGACACATTGGTAGAGTAAAATTAGTTTTATTAGGCAAGGCCACAACTCGTACAGACACAGCGGTAGAATAAAATAAATTTTCATGCTCAGCCACAACTTGTACACACAAAACAGTAGAGTAAACTAAAGTTTTATTAGGCAAGGCAACAACTCGTACATACACAGTAGTAAAATAAAATTAGTTGTTTATGCAATGCAACAGCTCTTACAGACACAGTGATAGCATATAATTATTTTTATGCTAGGCCACAAATCATACAGACACAGTGGTAAAGTATAAATATTTTATTACTGTAGGTATGTACTTCTACAAAAATGGCTGCGGAGTGCACAGATGCTTTTTGGCACAGTACTTATATGGGCACGAGTAAAGAGTACACACAGAGGCTCTTTGGCACAGTACTCAAACAGGCAGGGGTGCAGAGTACACACAGAGGTTTTTGGCACAGTACTCTCACAGGCTGGGGTGCAGAGCACATAGAGGCAGGGGTGCAGAGTATACATAGAGGCTTAAATACAGAGTTCTTCCATATGCAGGGGTGCAGAGTACACACACAGAGGATTTTTGGCATAGTACTCTCACAGTTAGGGGTGCAGAGTACATACAGATGCTTGAAGGCTCAGTACTTCTACAGGAGTGGGTGCAGAGTACACACAGAGACATTTTGGCACAGTACCTCCACTGAGATGTGTTCAGAGCGCACAGAGGCTTTTTTGCAGAGTGCATACACACAAAGTCTAATACTGTCCCTCACTCTAGCTGTGCCCTAGCTCCACACTAATCAGAACAGAATAGCAGTGTCACTTGTGATCCAGCATTTATGCAGGCTGGGTCAAGTAGAAATCAGGCAACCCCGACATTTACTTATGCTGGCTAGCAAATGTAAATCATTCAGCTGCGGCAATAAAAACTAAATCTCCGAGCACTAAAAAATACCCGGAGGACACTCGACCGTGCTTGTGAAAACTCGAGTAATGAGTATATTTGCTCATCACTAGAGTTGAGCGACTTTTACTTTTTTAGGATCGAGTCGGGTTTCGCGAAACAAGTCGGGTCGGGTGAAATCGGCTGATTATTGCGAAAATTCAGGGGCCAACCGAAACACGAAACCCAATGCGAGTCAATGGGGAATCAAAGTCGGCAGTGAGTGGAGGACAGGAAAACACCTACAGTGCCCATTTTAATGCCCAAAACATCAATTCTTATTTCTTAAGTTTGTCAATCTTAATTTACTTTATAATAATTGTTAGGCATTAAAAACAGGGGGTCATTTGGCTAAAGTTGTGGGGGGGGAGGGTTGGCTCAAGATTCTCCTGGACCCAGGAAACACGGAATACATCATGGCGGTGGAGCAGGGAGAGGTCAGTATTTCAACTTTGCAAGTGCTGTGATCCTGAGCAAGCAGGGGGGCCCACTAGTTGGCACTGGCACAGGGCCCCTCATAGTACGGCGGTGTGCTTGACAGCGGGTGGCACCTCCCACTGCCAGAGACACTTTTGCATACTATGAGGGGCCCTGTGCCAGTGCCAACGAGTATGCCCCCCACCTGAAGAAGGAACCTGCACTTTCATCTGCACCTTCCTCTTTGCCCCCGTCTAAGGTGGTATAGTATGCGGGAAGGGGAACCTGACTTTCAGCAGGGTCAGATTCTGGCTGTGTAGAGTGCAAGGGGAATGTAGTGGTCTGGGTCAATGTACCAGCAGACTCATCTAGCAGGGGCTGGGCAATGGGCAGGATGAGGAGGAAACACATATATAGGCCCAAAATTAAAAAGTGGGCTAAAAGCAGTTCAAAATTGGTAACAGGACTAAACAGGCGGCATTGCTTTATTTAGTGGAGGACAATTGTAACGAGTGGTGCAGACACAGCTAGTAGGTCCAAAATAAAAAAAGTAGGCTAAATGCAGTTCAAAATTGGTAACAGGACTAAACAGGCGGCATAGCTTTGTTCTGTGAAGTACAATGGTAATGATTGGCGCAGACACAGGTAGTATGCCCAAAATACAAAAGTAGGCTAAATGCAGTTCAAAATTGGTAGCAGGACTAAACAGGCGGCATAGCTTTGTTCTGTGCAGTACAATGGTAATGATTGGCGCAGACACAGGTAGTAGGCCCAAAATACAAAAGTAGGCTACCGTATATACTCGAGTATAAGCCGACCCGAGTATAAGCCGACCCCCTAATTTTGCCACAAAAAACTGGGAAAACTTATTGACTCGAGTATAAGCCTAGGATGGAAATGCAGCATTTACCGGTGAACTTCAAAAATAAAAATAGATCATTATTTCCCCATAGCTGTGCCATATAGTGCTCTGCACCGTTCATATTTCCCCATAGCTGTGCCATATAGTGCTCTGCACCGTTCATATTTTCCCATAGCTGTGCCCCATACAGTGCTCTGCACCGTTCATTATTGCCCCATATCTGTGCCCCATATATGCTCTGCACCGTTCATTATTGTCCCATATCTGTGCCCCATATATGCTCTGCACCGTTCATTATTGCCCCATATCTGTGCCCCATATATGCTCTGCACCGTTCATTATTGCCCCATATCTGTGCCCCATATATGCTCTGCACCGTTCATTATTGTCCCATATCTGTGCCCCATATACAATGCTCTACACCATTCATACTGTCCCATAGCTGTGCCCCATACTGTGCTCAGCACCGTTCATTATTGCCCCATATCTGTGCCCCATATAAAATGCTCTACACCGTTCATACTGCCCCATAGCTGTGCCCCATACTGTGCTCGGCACCGTTCATTATTGTCCCATATCTGTGCCCCATATATGCTCTGCACCGTTCATTTTGTCCCATAGATGCTCCACATAAATCTGTGCCATGGCAGCTGCTGCTGCAATAAAAAAAAAACAAAAACACATACTCACCTTTCTTGCTTGCAGCTCCCAGCGTCCGGTCCCGGCGCCTCCATCTTCCCGGCGTCTCTCTCCGCTCTGACTGATCAGGCAGAGGGCGCCGCGCACACTATATGCGTCATCGCGCCCTCTGACCTGAACAGTCAGTGCGCAGGCGCCGGGAAGATGGAGGCGCCGGGAAGATGGAGCGACGCCCGGCGGCTGGAACGCGTACAGGTGAATATAAAATACTTACCTAGTCCCAGCGATCCTGACGCTCACTCTGCCTGTCACAGCTGTCTTCGGTGCCGCAGCCTCTTTCTCTATCAGCGGTCACCGGCACCGCTGATTAGAGAAATGAATACGCGGCTTCACCCCTATGGAAGGTGGAGCCGCCTATTCATTTTTCTAATGAGCGGTCCCACGTGACCGCTGAAGAGGGGAAGAACTGCAGCACCGAAGACCGTGGGACGGCAGGGACAGCGCCAGGATCGCTGGGACTAGGTAAGTATGCCTCAGCGCCCTCACCCCCTCACCCGCCGACCCTGCCGCCAACCTTGACTCGAGTATAAGCCGAGAGGGGCACTTTCAGCCCAAAAATTTGGGCTGAAAATCTCGGCTTATACTCGAGTATATACGGTAAATGCAGTTCAAAATTGGTAACAGGACTAAACAGGCGGCATAGCTTTGTTAAGTGGAGGACAATTGTAATGAGTGGCGCAGACACAGGCAGTAGGCCCAAAATAAAAAAGTAGGCTAAATGCAGTTCATAATTGGTAACAGGACTAAACATGCGGCATAGCTTTCTTCTGTGGAGGACAATTGTAATGAGTGGTGCAGACACAGGTAGTAGGCCAAAAATACAAAAGTAGGCTAAATTCAGTTCAAAATTGGTAACAGGAATAAACAGGCGGCATAGCTTTGTTCTGTGGAGGACAAATGTTATGAGTGGCGCAGACACAGGTACTAGGCCCAAAATAAAAAAGGCTAAATGCAGTTCATAATTGGTAACAGGACTAAACAGACGGCATAGCTTTGTTAAGTGGAGGACAATTGTAATGAGTGGCGCAGACACAGTTAGTAGGCCCAAAATAAAAAAGTAGGCTAAATGCAGTTCAAAATTGGGAACAGGACTAAACAGGCGGCATAGCTTTGTTAAGTGGAGGACAATTGTAATGAGTGGCGCAGACACAGGTAGCAGGCCCAAAATACAAATGTAGGCTAAAAGCAGTTCTAAATTGGTAACAGGAGTAAACAGGCGGTATAGATAGGTACTGGGGTGGGCTCCTCTGCTGAGTAGCAGACAGTGGTAGTAGGCGCAAAGTATTATCTGATCTAAATGGAGGCCAGGGCCCCTGTATATTTTAACTATCATCTATCATTTCACCAAATTTGTATTGGCAGTGCCATTGATGGATTTAACAGCACAGACTACACAGTGGTGGAGCAGGGAGTGGTAAGTATTGCAAGTGGTAGAGCACTGTTTGAGCTGGGGGGGAACACTCTCTCGTGGGCGGTGGTACTGGCACAGGGCCCCTCATATTACGATGGTGTATCTGACGTTGGTTGTGCACCACCACCGTCAGAGACACTTCATTGTACTATGAGGGACCCTGTGCCAGTGCCATTGCCTAAGAGTGGACGCACCCACCTGTCCAGGCAAACGGCACTCGCACGGGTGCTTGCGCCAGGTGGTGACCATGGCCCTGTGGGGGCAGTCAGCCCATTTAGCAAGGTATAAAAATGGCCTATGGTGGACATTCAGCAGCTGCAAATGGAGGAATTGGAGAAGTCAGTAAGAGGAGGCCAAAAGCAAGACATTTTTCAGGCAAGCTACGAGTCAGCAGGAGAAGGTGGGGCAAAATAATTTGAAATCCATGATTGGTTCATTTTAATGAAGGTTAGATCATTAACATTCTGGGTAGCCAGATGTGTCCTTTTTTCGGTCAATATTGAACCAGCAGTACTGAAGACTCTTTCTGATAGCCCACTAGAAGCAGGGCAAGCGAGTTCCTGTAATGCATATTCTGCCAATTCAGGGCAGGTGTCTATTTTAGATGCCCAGTAATCAAGGGGGAATGACCTGTGAGGGAGAACATCGATAAGGGAGGAAAAGTAGTTCATAACCATACTGGACAAATGCTGTCTCCTGTCACTTTGAATCAATGCAGCAGTACCTGTCGTGTCTGCGGTCATTGCAAAATCACTCCACAACCTGGTCATAAAGCCGCTCTGTCCAATGCCACTTCGGATTTGTGCACATCTAATACCTCTGCCATGTTGCCCCCTACAGCTTGTGTGAGAACCATCACCGCCGCTGTGTGATGGGAATGCCTGAACCAAACAGTCTACAAGAGTTGCTTGTTTGGTAGCCAATATTTGCTCAAGGTTCTCATGTGGCATGATATTTTGTAATTTCTCTTTATATCGTGGATCCAGGAGGCAGGCCAACCAGTAATCGTCATCGGTCATCATTTTTATAATGCGGGGGTCCCTTTTTAGGATACGCAAGGCATAATCAGCCATGTGGGCCAATGTTCCAGGTGTCAATTCACTGCTTGTGCTGGGTTAAGGAGCACTTTCTTGCAAATCAACATCACTTGGTTCCCGCAAATACCCTGTACCTGACCTTGCAACGCCACCAGTTGTATTGCCCCCTGAGAAGCATCCTCCTTCCATAAATATTCATCCCCATCATCCTCCTCCTCCTCGTCCGCTACCTCGTCCAGGAGAGTCCCCTGTGCAAACAATGGCGCCAGCTCCTTAATGTGCGTCAAACTTTGCACCAGCAGACGCATTAGTGGGATGCTCGTGCTTATGATGGCGTCATCTGCACTTACCAGCCGTGTGCATTCCTCAAAACACTGAAGGACTTGACAGAGGTCTTGTAGCTTCGACCACTGCACAACAGACAACTCCATGTCTGCCATCCAACTGCCTGCCCGTGTATGTGTATCCTCCCACAAATCCATTACAGCACGCCTCTGTTCGCACAGCCTCTGAAGCATGTGCAGTGTGGAGTTCCACCTTGTTGCAACGTCGATTATTAGGCAGTGCTGGGGAAGCTTCAGCGATCGCTGATGGCTCAGCATACGGCTGGAGTGTACGGGCGACCGGCGGATGTGCGAGCAAAGTCTTCGCACCTTCAGGAGCAGGGCTGGTAACTCCAGATAATTTTTGAGGAAGCACTGCACCACCAGGTTCAAAGTGTGAGCCAGGCAAGGTATGTGTTTAAGTTCTGAAATGGCTATGGCAGCCATAAAATTCCTTCCGCTATCACTGACTACCTTGCCTGCATCAAGATGTACACTGCCCAGCCATGACTGAGTTTGTTGCTGCAAGTACTCGGCCAGTACTTCCGCGGTGTGTCTGTTGTTGTCCAAACACTTCATTTCTAACACAGCCTGCTGACGCCTACTACTAGCTGTTCGATAATTGGACACCTCGTGTGCAACACTGGCAGCTGCGGAAGGAGTGGTCGTGCGATTGCGCTCTGTGGATGAGCTTTCGCTTCAGGATTAGGAGGAGGAGGAGGGGTGGCGAAGGCCTACAGTCAAATGTTTCCTAGACCGTGGGCTAGGCAGAGCTGTCCCACTATGGCTGTCCCCTGTGGACCCTGGATCCACCACATTAACCCAGTGTGCCGTGATGGACACGCAACGTCCCAGGCCATGCCTACTGGTCCATGCATCTGTTGTGAGGTGCACCTTTCTACTGACTGATTGCCTCAGTGCATGGACAATGCGGTTTTTGACATGCTGGTGGAGGGCTGGGATGGCTTTTCTCGCAAAGAAGTGTCAACTGGGTAGGTCATAGCGTGGTACTGTATAGGCCATCAGGGCTTTGAAAGCTTCGCTTTCAACCAACCGGTAGGGCAACATCTCTAACGAGATTAGTCTAGTAATATGGGCATTCAAACCCTGTGTACGTGGATGAGAGGATGAGTACTTTCTTTTCCTAACGAGAGTCTCTTGTAGGGTGAGCTGGACTGGAGAGGTGCATATGCTGGAACTAGCGGTGGTGGTGATGGACATGGCGGATTGAGAGAGGGTTGGTGATGGTATTCTCGATGTTGGCCTAAATACAGTGTTTTCTACCAATAACCTTGTGATTCCCTGACTGCTTTGGCCTTGCGACAATACCTCCAAATTTGCTGCAGGTGGTGTCCTAACCCGTGGGCTTACAGTGAGGGAAGCAATGTAGCGTTGCTGACTACTTTCATTCTGAGCAGGTGCACCAACGGTACGGGATGTTTGGTAGTTAGTCCAGGCTTGCAAGTGCATGCTGGTTAAATGTCTAAGCATGCATGTTGTATTTAAATTTTGAAGATTCTTCCCTCTGCTAAAGGTCTTTGAGCATTTCTTACAGATAACTTTTGACTGATCATTCGGATCTTGGTTAAAAAATTCCCAGACTGCACTCTTCCTAATATGGAATACCTTTTCAGGCATTGCACACTGTGCTACTTTCACCGGATGGCCACGCTGTCCTAAAACTGTTTTTGTTTTTGACAAACGTTTTTAACCTGATACGGGCCTGCGAGATGACAGCTGTTGCGATGTAGATGGCTGCTGCGGATCATCCTTCTCCGCTTCAGAGCTTCTGGCAGCCGCAACCTCTTCCCCCAATGGTTGCCAATCTGGGTCAACAACTGGGCATCTATCACCTCCTCTTCAATGTCATGTGTACCATCCTCTGTGTCACCGTGTAAGGTGCTATAGCGTTCGGGACAGGGCACCATAGTCTCATCAGGGTCAGATTCTGGCTCAGTACACTGCGAGGGCAATGTAGTGATCTGAATCAATAGAACAGCATTATAATCTAGCTGTGGCTGTGCATCAGTGCACTCTATGTCCGATTCATCTTGTAATGGGCAGTTAACAATTTCCCGTTCTAACCCAGGCACGGTATGTGTAAAGAGCTCCATGGAGTAACCTGTAGTATCGCCTGACGCATCCATCACTTTTGGTTTGGGTGAAGGACACAAGGAAACGTCTTGCTATTGACAGGGAGCATCCACTGACAACTCGCTGCTTTTATATTTGGAACTTTCTGAAGAGGAGGTGAAAGAGCTAGAGGCTGAGTCAGCAATAAAAGCCAAAACTTATTCCTGCTGCTCCGGCTTTAAAAGCCGTTTTCCTACTCCTAGAAAAGGGAGCCTTTGAGGCCTTGTGTAGCCAGACGATGATGCTGGGTCAACACCTCCAGCCTTAGGTGCTATTGTGCTTTTGCCACTACCACCAGATGCATCACCACCACCACCATCAGTATCAGATGGCAACCACCGCCCACGGCCTCTTCCACGAGACTTCCTCATTTTTTGGAAAATCTAATTAAAATAACAACCCTTATATGGTACTGTAAAACAAGATAGAAGGTGTATATAAACTTGTTGAGAATTTGAAACTCCCTTTTTTGGGGGAGACTGACCCAAAACTCAGGCCCTGTGTATAAAACAGCGCAATCTAAGTGGCAGAAAGTGGCTGGCTGACATACGCCAAACTAACAGGACTGCAGTAGATCCACTTTGTAAGAATTTGAAACTCCTTTTTTGGGGGGGAGACTGACCAAAAACTCAGGCCCTGTGTATCAAACAATGCAATTTAAGTGGCAGAAAGTGGCTGGCTGACATACACCAAACTAACAGGACTGCAGTAGATCCACTTTATGAGAATTTGAAACTCCCTTTTTTGGGGGAAAGACTGACCCAAAACTCAGGCCCAGTGTATATAACAACGCAATCTAAGTGGCAGAAAGTGGCTGGCTGACATACACCAAACTAACAGGACTGCAGTAGATCCATTTTGTGAGAATTGAAACTCCCTTTTTTGGGGGGACACTGACCCAAAACTCAGGCCCTGTGTATAAAACAACGCAATCTAAGTGGCAGAAAGTGGCTGGCTGACATACAACAAACTAAAAGGACTGCAGTTGATCCACTTTGTGAGAATTTGAAACTCCCTTTTTTTGGGATGGCTGACCCAAAACTCAGACCCAGTGTATATAACAACGCAATCTAAGTGGCAGACAGTGTCTGGCTGACATACAACAAACTAACAGTACTGCAGTAGATCCACTTTGTGAGAATTTGAAACTCCCATTTTTGGGGGGGAGACTGACCCAAAACTCCGGCCCTGTGTATAAAACAATGCAATCTAAGTGGCAGACAGTGGCTGGCTGACATACACCAAACTAACAGGACAGCAGTAGATCCACTTTATGAGAATTTGAAACTCCCTTTTTTGGGGGGGAGACTGACCCAAAACTCTGGTCCAGTGTATATAACCACGCAATCTAAGTGGCAGAAAGTGGCTGGCTGACATACACCAAACTAACAGGACTGCAGTAGATCCTTTTTGTGAGAATTTGAAACTTCCTTTTTTGGGGGAAGACTGACCCAAAACTCAGGCCCAGTGTATAAACAATGCAATCTAAGTGGCAGAAAGTGGCTGGCTGACATCCACCAAACTAACAGGACTGCAGTAGATCCACTTTGTGAGAATTTGAAACTCCCTTTTTTGGGGGGAGACTGACCCAAAACTCAGGCCCAGTGTATATAACAATGCAATCTAAGTGGCAGAAAGTGGCTGGCTGACATACACCAAACTAAAAGGACTGCAGTAGATCCACTTTGTGAGAATTTGAATCTCCCCTTTTTTTGCAGGAGACTGTCCCAAAACTCAGACCCAGTGTATAAAACAATGCAATCTAAGTGGCAGAAAGTGGCTGGCTGACATACACCAAAAAAACCGGACTGCAGTAGATCCACTTTGTGAGAATTTGAATCTCCCCTTTTTTGGGGGGAGACTGATCCAAAACTCAGGCCCAGTGTATATAACAACGCAATCTAAGTGGCAGAAAGTGGCTGGCTGACATACACCAAACTAACAGGACTGCAGTAGATCCACTTTGTGAGAATTTGAAACTCCCTTTTTTGGGGGGAGACTGACCCAAAACTCAGGCCCAGTGTATATAACAATGCAATCTAAGTGGCAGAAAGTGGCTGGCTGACATACACCAAACTAAAAGGACTGCAGTAGATCCACTTTGTGAGAATTTGAATCTCCCCTTTTTTGCAGGAGACTGTCCCAAAACTCAGACCCAGTGTATAAAACAATGCAATCTAAGTGGCAGAAAGTGGCTGGCTGACATACACCAAAAAAACCGGACTGCAGTAGATCCACTTTGTGAGAATTTGAATCTCCCCTTTTTTGGGGGGAGACTGATCCAAAACTCAGGCCCAGTGTATATAACAATGCAATCTAAGTGGCAGAAAGTGGCTGGCTGACATACACCAAACTAACTGGACTGCAGTAGATCCACTTTGTGAGAATTTAAAACTCCTTTTTTTGGAGGGAGACTGACCCAAAACTCAGGCCCAGTGTATAAAACGACGCAATCTAAGTGGCAGAAAGTGGCTGGAAGATATATGAAAAAATACAAGGACTGTAGTACAATTTCAATCTCCCTACAATGTGTGGAGAAATAAACAAGATAACTGTGCAGAAAGGAGCAACAGGATTTTTGCTTTTAAAAAAGCAATTGGTTTGCTCAGCGGCATACAAACAGCAATGCAGTTATCAGGGAGCCTTATAAGGCAGCCTAATAAGCTATAGAGCTGATGCACAAAAATATAGCCTCCACTGTCCCTGCAAACAAATGGTGGTGTTGGACAGTGGAAATCGCTACAGCACAAGCAGTTTTGGGGCTTAATCTTCCCTCCCTAACTATATCCCTTCTTCTGATGAAGCTGCGGCAACCTCTCTCTATGCTACGATCGGCAGAAGTAAGATGGAGGTCGGCAAGCATGCCCCTTTATATCCCCTGTGATGCCGCAAGCCAATCACTGTCATGCCCTTCTCTAAGATGGTGGGGACCGAGATCTATGTCATCACGCCCACACTCTGCGTCCTCCTTCATTGGCTGAACAATGGCGCTGAAAGCTTCATACTAAACGCGACTTTGGCGCGATGATCGCCGACCTCAAGGCCGATCCCACACTAGGATCGGGTCGGGTTTCATGAAACCCGACTTTTCCGAAAGTCGGCGATTTTTTAATTTGTCCGATCCGTTTTGCTCAACCCTACTCATCACTACTGGTGAATTATACATTTTTTTGCCTTTGGGAGTGCAGGTCAACTGGATTCTTTCCTCCTGAGAAGTCAATAGAGAAAGCTGAGAGCTTTAACATTGTATATTTTACATTATTGCAATTTCTTAATACAAGCCTCTATGCAAGTTAACAAAACTTATATTTTTTTTATCTTTTCTATTTTTTTTTCCAGCATGATGCAGGGACTGTTTTCAAATCCAGATTTCCAGTGGGTGTCTGTGGGTATGCAAAGCTACAATAATGTGAATTTGAAACGTTGTTGCATTCACAGGTTATTCATTTTTGAAAATTATATTTAATGTCACTCTGTAAAAGACTTTTTAACTGTTACGTCTATCTTCTTGTTTAGTACAAACGTTGAGCATTTAAGAAAAACAGTACTGACAAATGAGAAATTGTACCTTCTGATGTAATAAGAAATTCGTCTAAAAACATTCTCCTATATTTCACTTGTATCTTTGCCAGTATAATGCATATGTAATAGTCATTGTGCCCTATTATTGCTGTGTATTTCATGGCTAATTTTCATGTGCAATTATGCAGAAAAATGAAAGCTATGCTTCAGCAGACTTACAGTTTTACAAAGCACAAAACAGTGTGAATTCTATCAGAGCACCTGCACTGTGTAAAAAATATTGAAAAGCAACGTATTTTACAGTGGCAGCTCAAAGGAAAAAAAATAATGTATATTATTACAAATATATATATACCGTACTTATTTTTTTCTTGGTTTTCAAGACTGCATTGTGGTTTTCTCCATTTTAATTTATTACAAAGTGAATATAAAACACTAGATGGTGGCCCAATTCTAACGCATCGGGTATTCTAGAATATGTATCTATGTATATAGCAGCCACATAGTATATAGAACAGGCCACGTAGTATATAGTCGTACTACGTGGCCTGTGCTATATACCATATGGCTGCTATATACATACATACATATTCTAGAATACCCGATGCGTTAATATAGGCTACGCAGTAAATAACACAGCCCATGTAGTATATAACACTGCCCACACAGTATATAGCAGCCACGCAGTATATTACACAACCCACGTAGTATGTAACACTGGCCACGTAATATATAACACAGCCCACATAATATATAGCACAGCCCACATAGTATCCAACAGTGGCCACGTAGTATATAGCACGCAGTATAGAACACAGTCACGTAGTATATAACACTGCACACGTAGAATATAGCAGCCATGTAGTTTATAACACAGCACACGCAGTATAGAATACAGCCCACATAGTATCTAACACTGACCAGGTAGTATATAGCAGCCACGCGGTATCTAACACAGCCCACGTAGTATTTAGCAGTGTGGGCACCATATCCCTGTTAAAAAAATAATTAAACTAAAAAATAGTTATATACTCACCCGCCGGCGGGATCCAGCATAGATCCAGCGAACCTCTGGCGATGCACGCGCGGCTGCCGCCATCTTGCGTTCCCAGGAACACAAGATGGCGGCAGGCGCGAGCGTATCGTCGGACTACGGAAGGTGAGAATAGCAGGTTTTTTGTTTTTTTTATTATTTTTAACATTAGATCTTTTTACTATTGATGCTGCATAGGCAGCACCAATAGTAAAAACTTGGTCACACAGGGTTAATAGCGGCGGTAATGTAGTGAGTTACCCACGACATAACGCGGTCCGTTACCGCTGGCATTAACCCTGTGTGAGTGTGACTGGAGGGGAGTATGGAGCGGGCACTGACTGCGGGGAGTATGGAGCGGGCGCCGGGCACTGACTGCGGGGAGTAAGGAGGGACTAATTGGACTGTGGCCATCGCTGATTGGTTGCGGCAGCCATGACAGGCAGCTGGCGAGACCAATCAGCGATTTGGATTTCCATGACAGATGGAGGCCGCGACCAATGAATATCCGTGACAGACAGAAAGACAGAAGGATAGACGGAAGTGACCCTTATACAATTATAAATATAGTATATTTTAAAGGATATTATGGTTTCAGCAAATCAACCTATTTCATGGTCTAATGAAAGTTATGTAACTTTTAAATGTACCTTGTGTATAAAATACTTATTGTTTTCAAGTTACCTGTTTGCAGTAATATAAGGTGTACTTTACTAACTCATTACCACCCACTCTACATTAAATGACAGTATAATCAGGGCCGGCTCCAGGTTTTCATGGGCCCTGGGCGAAAGAGTCCCGGTGGGCCCCTTTAAAACATACCACAATTCATAATGCACCGATACGGCAGAGAAATATAGGTATAGTACAATGACAAAGATTTCACTTACTTCTTACATTACATAGATTTCACTTACTTCTTATATTACATGAGTGATATCTATTGTACATTCTACATTAGCTCAGAAACCGGACAGTATAGTCCTCTATACAGAATAATGAGCCCCATATATTGCTCCAAACAGAAAAATGAGCCCAATATTATGCTCCATACAGAATAATGAGCCTCATAAAATGCTCCATGCAGTATAATGGGCAACGCAGAGTGCTCCATACAGAATGAGCCGCATATATTGCTCCATACGGAATTGACCCCATATAATGCTCCATATAGTATAGTGAGCCACATATAATTCTCCATACAGTATATGATGGGCCCCATCTATTGCTCATATGTAATTGGCCTCATATAATGCTCCATTCAGTATATGATCGGCCCCATACAGTATACTGAGTCCCATATATTGCTCCATACAGAATGGGCCCCATATAATACTCCCTACAGAATGGGTCCCATATAATGTTCCAAAATTAATTGGCCCTATAAGATGCTCCATGTTTAATGGGCCCCATATAATGTACCATATTTAATTGGCCATATAAAATACTCCATAAATAATTAGTCCCATAAGATGCTTCATATATTATTGGCTCCATATACTGCTCCATATGTAATTGGCCCCATATACTGCTCCATATTGAATTGGCCCCATAAGATGCTCCATATTAAATTGGCCCCATAAGGTGCTCCATATTAAATTGGTCCCATATAATGCTCCCTATAGAATTGGCTTCATAAGATGCTCCTTATATTATTGGCCCCATAAGATACTCCATATAGAATTAGCCCCATATAATGCTCCACATATGGGCCCCTTCTGATCGTCCCCATATATTGCTCCAAATATAAAAAAAAAATGAAATACTCACCTCTCGTCTTCCTGTGCGGTGGGTGTCTGGCTTTCCTGGGTAAGACATATGTTTTTTGTATGTATACGTACTATTGGCACTTTAATTCTGGGAGTCATGGGGGTATGATTATCCTGCCACATGGCCTATACTATAATGGAGTGGCTCCTGTGATCCCTGGTGTCTTTTCCCAAATGATATGAGGGTTATTTTATGGTTACTCTTTTTCGGTAACTGTGCACATTTGTGCCTTCCAGCTTGCATATATGGTTGCTGGGATAGATTATTTACATTTTTGAGTGCCTCTCCCCTCTTATTGTAGGATTGCTCACCCCCGCCAGTTTGCATTGTCGTTCATTAGACCAATCCAATTATTTATTTTTTCTTTGTATTGTATTGTATGTGTTTATATATATTTTTTTTATGTCTAGTGTGTGTTTTGTATTATTATTAAAGATATTTTGATAGTTATTTTTCTGGACATTTGTGATTATTATTAGATATATTATTTGTTTATACTTTAGGATTTAAAAACTCTTGGTTTCTTTATGTTCTCCATATAGCTTTATTGAGTTTTCCTTGTTAATATGGTCATTATATATGGTCAGTTCTGGTATGTTATTATACATACTACATAAATTCAACATACATACAACATACTATATACATACCTATATACATACTACGTACATACAACATACATACATACAACATACTACATATATACTACATACATACAGCATACATACATACAACATACTACATACATACTACATACAATACATTCATAAATTACATACAATACATACATATAACATACAGTACAAATAACATAGATTACATACTCACCATCACTTGTCACTTTATTTCCGAAGCCTGTGTCATCTGTAAAAAATATTAAAATAACAAACAATATACTCCCTGATCGGCAGATATCCACGAGTGTCCCACAACGATATCCCGTGGAGAACAGCAGCATCAGCTGATGCGACCGCTCTCTAGGGGCTCCAGGAATACAATGACGGGGGGAAGGTATCTTTCCGCACAGTATTCCTCCCCACTGTTCAAAAATAGTCCCTAGTCTCACTTTTGGCATTGCTGTGTGAGAAAGTTCCCACACAGCTTTTGCCATAAAGTGAGACTAGTGAACTAAGGTAACCTATCAGTTATGCACTGCAGCAGCCATTGTCTCCTGTCAGTGTGTCACTGAAGGCCCTATAGAGCAGCGACATCACCCGATGTCACTGTTCTATAGGGGAGATCATCGTGGGACACTCGGCTAAGTGCCGTTTTTTCTCATAGAGTTGTACTAGCGCCGGATTGCACCTGATGGCCACACGTCTCATTTGTTTTTTGGCGGATCCGTTGCTGTGTGTTTTTTCACCGGACAGAACAACCGTTCATCTGTATGTGTTTTCTGTTCGCCGGAAACAGTTTTTTGACGGATCCGGCAAAAAATGGATGAAACGTGTGGCATCAGGTGCAATCCGGCGCTAGTACAACTCTATGAGAAAAAACGGATCACGAGACCGCAACGTCATCACAGGTCTTTCTCGCAATGCATCACTGGGAACGGGAGCATCGCGAGCATCTGGGGATGCCAGAAGGTGAAAATATCACGATTTTTTAATTTTTAAAATTATTTTTAACCCATTTCTGACATATGACGTACTATCCTGTCGAGGTGGTATGAGCCCCATATGACCACCGACGGGATAATATGTCATCACCGATCAGCCGCACTCATGGGGGGAGAAGGGCTGGGTGTCAGCTGACTATCGCAGCTGTCATCTGGCACTATGTGCCAGGAGTGGTCACGGACCACTCCTGGCACATTAACCCCCAGAACACTGCGCTCAAACATGATCGCAGCATTCTGGTGGAATAGGGAAGCATTTTGCAGCGAGGGGGCTCCCTGAGGGCTTCCTTGAGACCCTCGGAACAACCTGATGTGATCGCATTACTTAAGGGTCTCCTACCTTCTCCTCCTTCCTGCAGGCCCGGATCCAAAATGGTCATGGTGGGCCTTCAGGGTCCTGCAGGGAGGTGGCTTGCAAGAGCCTGCACAGAGCAGGTGCCAGCAAGCATCCCTGCAGTGTCTGTCAGATCTCTCTTCTGATACAGTGCACTGCAAAGTGTCAGATCAGCGATCTGGCACTATATAGTCATGTACCCCCCTGGGACAAAGTAAACAGTAAAAAAATATATTTACACATGTAAAAAAAAATCCTAAATAAAGAAAAAAAAAAAAAAAAAAAAAAAATATATATATATATATATATATATATATATATATATATATATATATATATATACTGTTCCAATAAATACATTTCTTTATCTAAATACAAAAAAATAAAAGTACACATATTTAGCATCGTCGCGTCCGTACGACCAGACCTATAAAACTGTCCCACTAGTTAACCCCTTCAGTGAACACCGTAAAAAAAATTGAGGCAAAAAACAATGCTTTATTATCATACCGCTGAAAAACATGTGGAATAACACACGATCAAAAAGAGGGACATAAAAAGAATGGTACAGCTGAAAATGACATCTTGTCACGCAAAAAATGAGTCCTCAGAATAAAGCGATGCAACAATAATTATTTTTTATATAAAATAATTTTTATCGTATAAAAATGGCAAAACATACAAAAATATAAATGAAGTATCGCTGTAATCGTACTGACCCGAAAAATAAAACTGCTTTATCAATTTTACCAAACGTGGAACGGTATAAATGCCCCCCAACAAAAGAAATTCATGAATTGCTGGTTTTTGGTCATTCTGCCTTACAAAAATCGGAATAAAAAGCGATAAAAAAGTCACATCCCAAGAAATGGTACCAATAAAAAACGTCAACTCGTCCCGCAAAAGACAAGACCTCACATGATTCTGTAGACCAAAATATGCAAAAATTATAGCTCTCAAAATGTGGAAACGCAAAAACTATTTTTTGCAATAAAAAGCGTCTCTTAGTGTGTGACAGCTGCCAATCATAAAAATCCGCTAAAAACGCTAAATAAATAGTAAATCAAACCACCCTTCATCAACCCCTTAGTTAGGGAAAAATAGTAAAACAAAAAAATGTATTTATTTCAATTTTCCCATTAGGTTTAGGGTTGGGGATAAACTTAGGGTTAGGATAGGGGCTAAACTTAGGGTTAGGGTTGAGGCTAAAGTTAGGGTTGAGGCTAAATTTAGGGATAGGGTTTGGATTACATTTACGGTTGGGATAGGGTTAGGGGTATTGTTGGGATGTGTTAGGTGTCGAGTTCCCGCCTCAGCACAGGGGGAATCTCGAATCATCTCTGCTGCGGTCTCCCATTCTTCTCCAGCCGCAGTGAAATCTGCTCAGTGGAGATGTCAGTCCCAGCATCTGACTCAGTCTCACTCTGTGCATAGGGTTACTGCTGCTTTTCCAGCTTATGCCATTGAAGCCAGTTCTGGGCAGCAACGAGCAGACGCTTCTGGGACTAAGTCCTACTTTGCACACACTGAGCATGCCCAGGGCAAGATCTCTCAGTGGAGATCTAGGGTCACATGCTCAGGTACTGCAGCGACTTCCATTGGTCCTTTTCACGGAAGGTCCTGTAGGTACTAGGACTAAGTTCTGCTTTGCACACTGAGCATGCCCAGGGCAAGATCTCTCAGTGGAGATCTAGGGTCACATTCTCAGGTACTGCAGCAATTCCATTGGTCCTTCTTTGAAAGGTCCTATACGTGCTGCAGCTATTTAAGGCTCGCATGGCCGCACGGCCATGCGCTTGTGTACATTTGTAAACGTGTGTGTTGTGAGTGAAAGTCGTTCTTTAAAAAACCCTCCCTATTGGATGACTGTTCGCGGAAGGTGTATGATTGCTGTCTAGCGCCCGACTTACCCAACAGCACGTTACACACCAATACAGCGTCTATTTGCTGTGACCGCCAGTGTGGCGCCGTGCGCTTTAACAGCACTTTCCTGACCCAAGCCTGGGTGGTTAGTGGCGTCCGCCAGTGCGGCACCGCACGCACTCTCGTGCATTCTTTAGTTATTATTTTGGTTACTCTGACACCCCAGTTGCGGTGTCGACCGCAAGTACTCTACACAGACTCAGATCCCAAGTCTTAGGACTGAGCTCGGAGACTCCTTGTTTGTGCTCTTGTGTGCGGTACCGTGGCCCTGTGACTTAACAGGGTTCGCTTCCTTCACACAGGGTGAAGTTAACCCGTGTGTGTAGTCACATTGTACTGCCATATAGTCCGTCATTACTTGGCAGCAAGTTCCATCTCTGCACGGTGGACCCTGGGCTGCGAACGCACCTTATTCTACCTATCTTATTATTTGGTGCGTTCCGTGAGCCCTAACATTACACTAGCGCCAGGGTCTGGCTAGTAATGATGGACAAACAGCAATCCTTGCTGTACATCCAGCAGCTGGAGGGTAGGTTGGCAGCTCTCGAGCGCACAACCTCAGCTGTGGATGTAACCGCAGTTGCTGTTCAAGCTGCTAGCGTGGCTGCAGCAACCTTGTCCACTGCCACCCCTGTACCGACTCTATCTTGCCTCCCACTGCCAGAAAAATTTTCTGGTGATAGTAAGTCTTGTAGGAGTTTCGTGAGTCAGTGCTCTATACATCTCGAGCTTCTGGCCTCTCATTTCCCTACAGAGCGGGCAAAGGTGGGGTTTATTGTGTCTCTCCTGTCGGACAGGGCGTTACAGTGGGCTACGCCGCTGTGGGAGCGTGGCGATCATGTGGTGCAGAGTGCTTTGTTTTTCCTGAGCACTCTGAAACAGGTCTTTTTAGGACCTCGTGTCACCCATGATACGGCGCTCCAACTGCTGGCATTGACTCAGGGCTCATCCTTGGTCAGCCATTTTGCCATCCACTTCCGCACTCTAGCATCTGAGCTGGAGTGGTCGGATAAAGCCCCAATTCCGATATTTTGGAGGGGGCTGGCTGACCACGTGAAGGACGCCCTGGCCACTAGGGAGATTCCCACCACACTGGAGGAGTTAATAGCAGTGTCCACTCGTATTGACCTCCGTTTTCACGAGCGGAGGTTAGAGCGAGCCCAGTGGAGGCAGAGGTTTCGGCTGGCTCCCACCTTCGCCAAAACTTTAGAATCTCCAGTCCAGGCTCCTGAGTCACATAAGGCCATGGAAGTGTCACGAGCGGGATCTAAGTCCCGGACCGCTCGTGCACTCCAGGTTTGTCATGTTTGCCAGCAGTCAGGACATCTTGCCACCAGATGTCCCCAGCGGTCGAGGAAACATCTGCGTCTAGTGGTAGTAGGTGGAGGTACACTAGACATGGCAACGTTTGCCTCCAAATTGTCCTTTAAGGGGACAATAACAATAGGCTCATTCACTCACTCGGTAGAGCTCTGCGTGGATTCTGGGGCGGAGGGCAATTTTATGTCTTCTGCCTTCGCCCAACTTCACGCAATACCCCTGGTTATGCTAGCTCAACCAGTATTGGTACGAGTGGTGAATGGGTCGACACTGCCCTCACAGATAACACACCAGACCATCCCTTTTACTATGTTCATGTCGCCATCCCATCAGGAGATTATATCTCTGCTCGTCATTCCTGAAGGAATTGATGAGTTCCTGTTGGGGATACCTTGGCTACGGTACCACTCTCCTCATATCGAGTGGTCCTCAGGCAGAATTCTGGGATGGGGTGAATCTTGTGGGGGTAGGTGTCAGAGGGAGTGCGTTCAGGTTGCTACTACAGAGGTACCCGCAGATCTATCCTCTCTCCCCAAGCAATATTGGTCTTATGCAGACGTGTTCTCCAAAAAGGCGGCGGAGACCCTTCCGCCCCATCGCCCCTATGACTGTCCTACTGATCTCTTGCCTGGTGCTGAGCCTCCCCAGGGTCGAGTCTATCCGTTATCTCTCCCGGAGATGGAGGCAATGTCTCAGTACATTCAAGAGAATCTGGCAAGAGGGTTCATCAGGAAGTCAGTGTCACCTGCTGGGGCAGGGTTCTTTTTTATGCACAAGAAGAATGGGGAACTACGTCCATGCAAAGATTATAGGGGTCTTATCGCCATCACTGTTAAGAATAAGTATCCTTTGCCCCTGATATCTGAGCTTTTTGATAGGCTACGGGGAGCAAGGGTATTTACTAAATTAGATCTGCAGGGTGCTTAAAACCTGATTCGCATCCGTGAGGGGGACTGTTGTGAATTCTGCTCTTGGGCTCCCTCCGGTGGTTATGAGTGGTAGTGCTGCTGTCTGTGGATCGCAGCATTCATCAGGTGTGTTCAATTTGGACTCAGCTATTTAGTCCTGCTTGATCCTTTAGTCAGTGCCAGTTGTCCATTGTTTTTGGCGGATTCACTTCCCTTCTGGTCTCTCCTGTTTGCTGTGCTTTTCTTTAAAGATAAGTCCTGGCTTTGTTTTTGCTGTCCAACTGCTGTGGACCTTATAGTTCTGTGCATTTTCATGTTTTGTCTTGTCCAGCTTTGTCTGTGTAGGATTTTTTGCAGCCAAGCTGTGTCTCTGGAGATGCAGATATACCCTCCATGTCTTTAGTCAGATGTGGTGATTTGTATTTTCTGTGGTGGATATTTTCTAGTGTTTTAATACTGACCGCATAGTACTCTGTTCTATTCTTTCTTTTTAGCTAGTATGGCCTCCTATGCTAAATTCTGATTTCATGTCTGCGTATGTTATTTCCCTCTCCTCTCACAGTCAATATTTGTGTGGGGCTAGCTATCCTTTGGGGATTTTCTCTGAGGCAAGATAGGTTTCCTGTTTCTGTCTTTAGGGGAAGTTAGTTCTTAGGCTGTGTCGAGGGATCTAGGGAGTGTTAGGTACCCCCCACGGCTACTTCTAGTTGCGCTGCTAGGTTCAGGGTTTGCAGTCAGTACAGGGGCCACCTTCTCCAGAGTCCGTCTCATGCTGCTCCTAGGCCACCAGATCATAACAGTACAACTGGCCAACAATGAGTTAATTGCATCTCAGAAGAAGGGAGGGAAGGTTTTGAGCCATTTTTTTTCCTTAGCCTGTTTTGTATTTTCCTCCCTCTTAATCTCTGGGTGACTACGGAATCTAGTAATAACATGAATGTTCAGGAATTAGTTTCTCGGGTGGATCAACTTGCTGCTAGGGTACAGGGTATTTCAGATTATATTGTTCAGACTCCTGCCTTAGAACCTAAGATTCCCACTCCTGATTTATTCTTTGGTGACAGATCCAAATTTTTGAGTTTCAAAAATAACTGTAAACTGTTTTTTGCATTGAGACCCCGGTCTTCTGGTGATCCAATTCAGCAGGTTAAAATCATCATATCTCTGCTGCGTGGTGACCCACAGGATTGGGCATTTTTCATGGAAACTGGCAATCCTGCTTTGCTTAATGTTGATTCTTTCTTTCAGGCATTGGAATTGTTGTATGATGTGCCTAATTCTGTGGATCAGGCTGAGAAAATCTTGTTGGCCCTGTGTCAAGGTCAAGAAGCGGCAGAATCGTATTGCCAGAAATTTAGAAAATGGTCTGTACTGACTAAATGGAATGAGGATGCCTTGGTGGCAATTTTCAGAAAGGGTCTTTCTGAATCAGTTAAAGATGTTATGGTGGGGTTCCCCACGCCTGCTGGTCTGAGTGATTCTATGTCTCTGGCGATTCAGATTGATCGGCGCTTACGCGAGCGCAGAGTTGTGCACACTGTGGCATTGTCCTCTGAGCGGAGCCCTGAGCCAATGCAGTGTGATAGGATTTTGTCTAGAGCTGAACGTCAAAGATCCAGGCGTCAGAATAGGTTGTGTTATTACTGCGGCGATTCTGCTCATGTTATTTCTGATTGCCCTAAGCTTACAAAGAGAATCGCTAGTTCTGTTACCATCAGTACTATACAACCTAAATTTCTGTTATCTGTGACCTTGATCTGCTCATTATCATCATTTTCTGTCATGGCATTTGTGGATTCAGGCGCCACTCTGAACTTAATGGACTTAGAATTTGCCAGACGTTGTGGTTTCCCCTTGCAGCCTTTGCAGAACCCTATTCCTTTAAGGGGCATTGATGCTACACCGTTGGCTAAAAATAAACCTCAGTTTTGGACACAGCTGACCATGCGCATGGCGCCAGCCCATCAGGAAGATTGTCATTTTCTGGTGTTGCATAATTTGCTTGATGATATTGTGCTGGGTTTTCCATGGTTACAGGTACATAATCCGGTGTTAGATTGGGGATCTATGTCTGTCACTAGTTGGGGTTGTCAGGGGGTTCATGGTCACGTTCCTTTGATGTCAATTTCCTCTTCCCCCTCTTCTGAAATTCCTGAGTTTTTGTCAGATTTCCAGGATGTATTCGATGAGCCCAAATCCAGTTCCCTTCCACCGCATAGGGACTGTGATTGTGCTATTGACTTGATTCCAGGTTGTGAGTTCCCTAGGGGCCGACTTTTCAACCTGTCTGTGCCAGAACATGCCGCCATGCGGAGCTATATTAAGGAGTCTTTTGAGAAGGGGCATATTCGGCCATCTTCTTCACCATTGGGAGCAGGTTTTTTTTTTGTTGCCAAGAAGGATGGCTCCTTGAGACCCTGTATTGATTATCGCCTCTTGAATTAGATCACGGTCAAATTTCAATACCCTTTGCCTTTGCTTACTGATTTGTTTGCTAGGATTAAGGGGGCTAGCTGGTTTACTAAGATTGACCTTCGAGGGGCATATAATCATATTCGTATTAAGCAGGGTGACGAATGGAAAACTGCATTTAATATGCCCGAAGGCCATTTTGAATACCTTGTGATGCCATTCGGACTCTCTAATGCCCCATCTGTGTTCCAATCCTTCATGCATGATATCTTTCGGAGTTATATTGATAAATTCATGGTTGTATATTTGGATGATATTTTGATTTTTTCCAATGATTGGGAGTCTCATGTGAAACAGGTCAGGATGGTATTTCAGATCCTCCGTAATAATGCCTTATTTGTGAAGGGGTCAAAGTGCCTCTTTGGAGTGCAGAAGGTTTCTTTTTTGGGTTTCATTTTTTCTCCCTCATCTATAGAAATGGATCCGGTTAAGGTTCAGGCCATTCATGAAGAGCCTTCAGAAATTCTTGGGCTTTGCTAATTTTTATCGTCGTTTCATTGCCAACTTCTCCAGTGTGGTTAAGCCTCTGACCGATTTGACGAAGAAAGGTGCTGATGTGATGAATTGGTCATCCGCAGCTGTTTCTGCCTTTCAGGAGCTTATACGCCGATTTACTTCTGCCCCTGTGTTGCGTCAGCTGGATGTTTCTCTTCCATTTCAGGTTGAGGTTGACGCGTCTGAGATTGGGGCAGGGGCCGTTTTGTCTCAGAGGAATTCTGATGGTTCCTTGATGAAACCGCGTGCCTTCTTTTCTCGGAAGTTTTCGCCTGCGGAACGCAATTATGATGTCGGCAATCGGGAGTTGTTGGCTATGAAGTGGGCATTTGAGGAGTGGCGACATTGGCTTGAGGAGGCCAAGCACCATATTGTGGTCCTGACCGATCATAAGAATCTGATTTACCTCGAGTCTGCCAAACGGCTGAATCCTAGACAGGCTCGATGTTCCCTGTTTTTCTCCCGTTTTGATTTTGTGGTCTCGTACATTCCTGGTACTAAGAATGTTAAGGCGGATGCCGTCTCTAGGAGTTTTTTTCCTGATTCCCCTGGGGTTCTTGAGCCAGTCGGCATTCTGAAGGAAGGGGTGATTCTTTCTGCCATCTCCCCTGATTTACGACGGGTTCTTCAGGAATTTCAGGTTAATAAACCTGACCGATGTCCAGTGGGGAAACTGTTTGTTCCTGATAGATGGACTAGTAAAGTGATTTCTGAGGTTCATTGTTCTGTGTTGGCTGGCCATCCTGCGATTTTTGGTACCAGAGATTTGGTTGGTAGGTCCTTTTGGTGGCCTTCTTTGTCACGGGATGTGCGTTCTTTTGTGCAGTCCTGTGGGATTTGTGCGCGGGCTAAGCCTTGCTGTTCCCGCGCTATTGGGTTGCTTCTGCCATTGCCGGTCCCTGAGAGACCTTGGAGGCATATTTCTATGGATTTTATTTCAGAGCTTCCGGTTTCCCAGAGGATGTCTGTTATCTGGATGGTTTGTGACCGGTTTTCTAAGATGGTTCATTTGGTACCTTTGCCTAAATTGCCTTCCTCTTCTGATTTGGTTCCGTTGTTTTTTCAGCATGTGGTTCGTTTGCATGGCATTCCTGAGAATATTGTGTCCAATAGAGGTTCCCAGTTTGTTTCTAGGTTTTGGCGGGCCTTTTGTGCTAGGCTGGGCATTGATTTGTCTTTTTCTTCCGCATTTCATCCTCAGACAAATGGCCAAACCGAGCGAACTAATCAGACTTTGGAAACTTATTTGAGATGCTTTGTGTCTGCTGATCAGGATGATTGGGTGGCTTTCTTGCCATTGGCCGAGTTTGCCCTTAATAATCGGGCTAGTTCTGCTACCTTGGTTTCGCCTTTTTTTTGTAATTTTGGTTTTCTTCCTCGTTTTTCTTCAGGGCAGGTTGAGCCTTCTGATTGTCCTGGTGTGGATTCTGTGGTTGACAATCTGCAGCAGGTTTGGGCTCATGTGGTGGACAATTTGGTGTTGTCTCATGAGGAGGCTCAGCGTTTTGCTAACCGTCGTCGGTGTGTTGGTTCCCGGCTTCGGGTTGGGGATTTGGTCTGGTTGTCTTCCCGTCATGTTCCTATGAAGGTTTCTTCCCCTAAGTTCAAGCCTCGGTTTATTGGTCCTTATAGGATATCTGAGATTATCAATCCAGTGTCTTTTCGTTTGGCCCTTCCGGCCTCTTTTGCTATTCATAATGTTTTCCATAGATCTTTGTTGCGGAAGTATGTGGTACCCGTTGTTCCCTCTGTTGATCCTACGGCTCCGGTGTTGATTGATGGGGAGTTGGAGTAAGTGGTTGAGAAGATTTTGGATTCTCGTTTTTCGAGGCGGAAGCTTCAGTATCTGGTCAAATGGAAGGGTTATGGCCAGGAGGATAATTCTTCGGTTGTTGCCTCCGATGTTCATGCTGACAATTTGGTTCGTGCCTTTCATTTGGCTCGTCCTGATCAGCCGGGGGGCTCTGGTGAGGGTTCGGTGACCCCTCCTCAAGGGGGGTACTGTTGTGAATTCTGCTCTTGGGCTCCCTCTGGTGGTTATGAGTGGTAGTGCTGCTGTCTGTGGATCGCAGCATTCATCAGGTGTGTTCAATTTGGACTCAGCTATTCAGTCCTGCTTGATCCTTTAGTCAGTGCCAGTTGTCCATTGTTTTTGGAGGATTCACTTCCCTTCTGGTCTCACCTGTTTGCTGTGCTTTTCTACAAAGATAAGTCCTGGCTTTGTTTTTGCTGTCCACCTGCTGTGGACCTTATAGTTCTGTGCATTTTCATGTTTTGTCTTGTCCAGCTTTGTCTGTGTAGGATTTTTTGCAGCCAAGCTGTGTCTCTGGAGATGCAGATATACCCTCCATGTCTTTAGTCAGATGTGGTGATTTGTATTTTCTGTGGTGGATATTTTCTAGTGTTTTAATACTGACCGCATAGTACTCTGTTCTATTCTTTCTTTTTAGCTAGTATGGCCTCCTATGCTAAATTCTGATTTCATGTCTGCGTATGTTTTTTCCCTCTCCTCTCACAGTCAATATTTGTGGGGGGCTAGCTATCCTTTCGGGATTTTCTCTGAGGCAAGATAGGTTTCCTGTTTCTGTCTTTAGGGGAAGTTAGTTCTTAGGCTGTGTCGAGGGGTCTAGGGAGTGTTAGGTACCCCCCACGGCTACTTCTAGTTGCGCTGCTAGGTTCAGGGTTTGCGGTCAGTACAGGGGCCACCTTCTCCAGAGTCCGTCTCATGCTGCTCCTAGGCCACCAGATCATAAAAGGGGACGAATGGAAGGCGGCTTTTAACACCAGGGATGGGCACTATGAATATCTGGTGATGCCCTTTGGGCTCTGTAATGCCCCAGCCGTTTTCCAAAACTTTGTGAACGACATCTTCCGGGATATGCTTTCCACCTCGGTCGTAGTTTATCTGGATGATATTCTCATCTACTCTCCAGATATAGACTCCCACCGGAGAGATGTTTGCAAGGTCTTCGAACTCCTACGGGCTAAATCCCTCTATGCCAAGTTGGAGAAGTGTGTGTTTGAGCAGGAGTCCTTGCCTTTCCTTGGTTATATCACCTCTGCCCAGGAATTGGCTATGGATCCTGCCAAGCTACAGGCTGTGATGGACTGGCAGGAACCCCATTCTCTCAAAGCGGTGCAGCGCATTATGGGGTTCATTAATTACTATCGCCAGTTCATTCCCCACTTCTCAACTTTGGTAGATCCCTTGGTTGCCCTCACCAAGAAGGGGGCAAATCCCAAGTTGTGGTCGGAGGAGGTCTCTTGTTATGAACAGGAGATTCAGAACCACAATGGACCTTGAATTTCAGAGCACACAAAGTGACCTGACAATTACCAAAAACATAGGACGAGCTCTGAGACGTGGGAACTCTGCTGACCGCAATCCCTAATCCTATCCAACCACACTAAAGGTAGCCGTGGAGCGCTCCTGACCAGTCCTATGCGCCTCGAGCACAGCCTGAGAAACTAGCTAGCCCTAAGAAAGAAAAATAAGCCTACCTTGCCTCAGAGAAATACCCCAAAGGAAAAGGCAGCCCCCCACATATAATGACTGTGAGTTGAGATGAAAATACAAACGCAGAGATGAAATAGATTTAGCAAAGTGAGGCCCAACTTACTGAACAGACCGAAGATAGGAAAGATTGCTTTGCGATCAACACAAAACCATACAAACAACCACGCAGAGGGGGCAAAAAGACCCTCCGCACCGACTAACGGTACGGAGGTGCTCCCTCTGCGTCCCAGAGCTTCCAGCAAGCAAGAAAAACAAATATAGCAAGCTGGACAGAAAAAATAGCAAACAAAAATAACACAAGCAAAACTTAGCTTATGCAGGATTGACAGGCCACAGGAACGATCCAGGAGAAAGCAAGACCAATACTAGAACATTGACTGGAGGCCAGGATCAAAGCACTAGGTGGAGTTAAATAGAGCAGCACCTAACGACTTAACCTCATCACCTGAGGAAGGAAACTCAGAAGCCGCAGTACCACTCTCATCCACCAAAGGAAGCTCATAGACAGAACCAGCCGAAGTACCACTCTCCGCTGGGCAACGGTCAGGTCTATTAGCCTGAAATTTTTGCAGGGGAGATGGCAGACAAAATTACCCCCTCTTTGAGAAAACCCGCTGGCTTAGGCAAACCCGGAGAGTCGGGCACAAAACTCCTAGACAGGGCATCCGCCTTCACATTCTTAGAGCCCGGAAGGTACGAAACCACAAAGTCAAAACGGGAGAAAAACAGCGACCAACGAGCCTGTCTAGGATTCAACCGTTTGGCAGACTCAAGATAAGTCAAGTTCTTGTGATCAGTCAAGACCACCACGCGATGCTTAGCTCCTTCAAGCCAATGACGCCACTCCTCGAATGCCCACTTCATGGCCAGCAACTCTCGATTGCCAACATCATAATTACGCTCAGCAGGCGAAAACTTCCTGGAAAAGAAGGCACATGGTTTCATCACCGAGCCATCAGAACTTCTCTGCGACAAAACAGCCCCTGCTCCAATCTCAGAAGCATCAACCTCGACCTGGAACGGGAGCGAAACATCTGGCTGGCACAACACAGGGGCAGAAGAAAAACGACGCTTCAACTCCTGAAAAGCTTCCACAGCAGCAGAAGACCAATTGACCACATCAGCACCCTTCTTGGTTAAATCAGTCAACGGTTTAGCAATACTAAAAAAATTATTGATAAAGCGACGATAAAAATTAGCAAAGCCCAGGAACTTTTGCAGACTCTTCAGAGATGTCGGCTGAGTCCAATCATAAATGGCCTGAACTTTAACAGGGTCCATCTCGATAGTAGAAGGGGAAAAAATGAAACCCAAAAATGAAACCTTCTGAACACCAAAGAGACACTTTGACCCCTTCACAAACAAAGAATTTGCACGCAGGACATGGAACACCAGTCTAACCTGCTTCACGTGAGACTCCCAATCATCCGAGAAGACCAAAATATCATCCAAGTATACAATCAGGAATTTGTCCAGGTACTCTCGGAAGATGTCATGCATAAAGGACTGAAATACTGATGGAGCATTGGAAAGCCCGAATGGCATAACCAGGTACTCAAAATGGCCCTCGGGCGTATTATATGCTGTTTTCCATTCATCGCCCTGTTTAATACGCACAAGATTATACACACCATGAAGATCTATCTTGGTGAACCAACTAGCCCCCTTAATCCGAGCAAACAAATCAGACAGCAGCGGTAAGGGGTAATGAAATTTGACTGTGATTTTATTAAGAAGGCGGTAATCAATACAAGGTCTCAACGAACCATCCTTCTTGGCCACAAAAAAGAACCCTGCTCCCAATGGCGACGACGACGGGCGAATATGACCCTTCTCCAAGGATTCCTTTACATAACTCCGCATAGCGGCGAGCTCAGGCACAGACAAATTAAACAGTCGACCTTTAGGAAACTTACTACCAGGAATCAAATCGATAGCACAATCGCAATCCCTATGCGGAGGTAGGGCACTGGATTTGGGCTCATCAAATACATCCCGGTAATCCGACAAGAACTCTGGGACCTCAGAAGGGGTGGATGATGAAATAGACAGAAATGGAACATCACCATGTACCCCCTGACAACCCCAGCTGGACACAGACATAGATTTCCAATCCAATACTGGGTTATGGACCTGTAGCCATGGCAACCCCAACACGACCACATCATGCAGATTATGCAACACCAAAAAGCGAATATCCTCCTGATGCGCAGGAGCCATGCACATGGTCAGTTGGGTCCAGTACTGAGGCTTATTCATGGCCAAAGGCGTAGCATCAATTCCTCTCAATGGAATAGGATACTGCAAGGGCTCCAAGAAAAACCCACAGCGCCTAGCAAACTCCAAGTCCATCAAATTCAGGGCAGCGCCTGAATCCACAAATGCCATGACAGAATATGATGACAAAGAGCACATCAAAGTAACGGACAAAAGAAATTTCGACTGTACCGTACCAATGGTGGCAGACCTAGCGAAACGCCTGGTGCGCTTAGGACAATCGGAGATAGCATGAGTGGAATCACCACAGTAAAAACACAGCCCATTCCGACGTCTGTGTTCTTGCCGTTCAGCTCTAGTCAGAGTCCTATCACATTGCATAGGCTCAGGTTTATGCTCATATAATACAGCCAAATGGTGCACAGTTTTACGCTCACGTAAGCGTCGATCGATCTGAATGGCCAAAGACATAGACTCATTCAGACCAGCAGGCATAGGAAATCCCACCATGACATCCTTAAGGGCTTCAGAGAGACCCTTTCTGAAAATAGCTGCGAGCGCACCTTCATTCCATTGAGTGAGCACAGACCACTTCCTAAACTTCTGACAATAAATCTCTACCTCATCCTGGCCCTGACACAGAGCCAGCAAGATTTTCTCTGCCTGATCCACTGAATTAGGTTCATCATAAAGCAATCCGAGCGCCAGAAAAAACGCATCAATATCACATAATGCAGGATCTCCTGGCGCAAGGGAAAATGCCCAGTCTTGAGGGTCACCACGTAATAAAGAAATAATAATCTTTACTTGTTGAACTGGGTCACCAGAGGAGCGGGGTTTCAAAGCCAGAAACAGTTTACAATTATTTTTGAAATTCAGAAACTTAGCTCTATCTCCAGAAAATAACTCAGGAATAGGAATTTTAGGTTCTAACATAGGATTCTGAACCACTAAATCTTGAATGTTCTGTACACTTATAGTGAGATTATCCATCAAAGAGGACAGACCTTGAATGTCCATGTCTACACCTGTGTTCTGAACCACCCAGATGTAAAGGGGAAAAGAAAGACAAAACACAGTGCAAAGAAAAAAAAAATGGTCTCAGAACTTCTCTTTTCCCTCTATTGAGAAGCATTAGTACTTTGGGCCTCCAGTACTGTTATGAACTGGTGATTCAGAACCACAATGGACCTTGAAGTTCAGAGCACACAAAGTGACCTGACAATTACCAAAAACATAGGACGAGCTCTGAAACGTGGGAACTCTGCTGACCGCAATCCCTAATCCTATCCAACCACACTAAAGGTAGCCGTGGAGCGCTCCTGACCAGTCCTATGCGCCTCGAGCACAGCCTGAGAAACTAGCTAGCCCTAAGAAAGAAAAATAAGCCTACCTTGACTCAGAGAAATACCCCAAAGGAAAAGGCAGCCCCCCACATATAATGACTGTGAGTTGAGATGAAAATACAAACGCAGAGATGAAATAGATTTAGCAAAGTGAGGCCCAACTTACTGAACAGACCGAAGATAGGAAAGATTGCTTTGCGATCAACACAAAACCATACAAACAACCACGCAGAGGGGGCAAAAAGACCCTCCGCACCGACTAACGGTACGGAGGTGCTCCCTCTGCGTCCCAGAGCTTCCAGCAAGCAAGAAAAACAAATATAGCAAGCTGGACAGAAAAAATAGCAAACAAAAATAACACAAGCAAAACTTAGCTTATGCAGGATAGACAGGCCACAGGAACGATCCAGGAGAAAGCAAGACCAATACTAGAACATTGACTGGAGGCCAGGATCAAAGCACTAGGTGGAGTTAAATAGAGCAGCACCTAACGACTTAACCTCATCACCTGAGGAAGGAAACTCAGAAGCCGCAGTACCACTCTCATCCACCAAAGGAAGCTCATAGACAGAACCAGCCAAAGTACCACTCACGACCAGGGAGCTTGGCCACAGAATTCACAACACATATCATCCCAAGACAAATAGGTTTTTAGAGAGGGCCAACCAGACCCTGGTCACATATTTACGACATTTTGTTTCTGCCAGGCAGGATGACTGGGCATCCTTGCTACCGTGGGCAGAGTTTGCGCTTAACAACGCCATAGCCGACTCCACCGGTCAGACTCCATTCCTCCTACATTACAGCCAGCATCCGTGTGTCCCTGTGCCCATGCCCGTGTCTTCCGCCGACTCCAGGGTGGCGGACTGGGCTGTGGAGGCACGGGACATTTGGGACCGCACTCAGGATGCCATTCAGGCCTCCAGGGAGAGAATGAGGTCCTCCGCCGATGCTCATCGTAGCCCCGCTCCGACCTTTGCTCCTGGCGACTTAGTGTGGCTCTCGGTCTGTAACATCAGGCTGCGTGTTGAGTCCACTAAGTTTTCACCTCGCTACTTGGGTCCCTTCAAGGTCCTCGAACAGGTTAACCCTGTGGTCTACCGTCTGGCCCTTCCTCCACGCCTGGGTATCACCGACACCTTTCATGTGTCCCTCTTGAAACCCGTATACATGTCCCGGTTTTCCGAGTCATCTGCCGGGACATTGGGTTTGTCTATGGACGATTACGAGGTGAACGCTATTTTGGGGTGCAAGGTGGTACGTGGCAAAAAAATCTATTTGGTGGATTAGAGGGGTTAAGGCCCAGAGGACAGGTCCTGGGAGCCTGCTGAACACATACGAGCTCCACAGCTCCATGCTGCCTTCGAGCGTAGCGAGGTCCAAGGGGGGGCCCTAGGAGGGGGTGATAATGTTAGGTGAGGAGTTCCCGACTCTGCACAGGGGGAATCTCAAACCATCTCTGCTGCGGTCTCCCATTCTTCTCCTGCCGCAGTGGAGTCTGCTCATCAGAGACGTCGGTCCCAGCGTCTTGCTCAGTCTCTCTGTGCATAGGGTTACTGCTGCTTTTCCAGCTTCTGCCATTGAAGCCAGTGCTGGGCAGCGGCGAGCAGACGCTTCTGGGACTAAGTCCTACTTTGCACACACTGAGCATGCCCAGGGCAAGATCTCTCAGTGGAGATCTAGGGTCACATGCTCAGGTACTGCAGCAATTCCATTGGTCCTTCTTTGAAAGGTCCTATACGTGCTGCAGCTATGTAAGGCTCGCATGGCCGTATGGCCATGCACTAGTGTACATTGGGAAATGTGTGTGTGTTGTGAGTGAAAGTCGTTCTTTAAAAACCCTCCCTATTGGATGACTGTTCGCGGAAGGTGTATGATTGCTGTATAGCGCCCGACTTACCCAACAGTACGTTACACACCAATACAGCGTCTATTTGCTGTGTCCGCCAGTGTGGCGCCGTGCGCTTTCACAGCGCTTTCCTGACCCAAGCCTGGGTGGTTAGTGGCGTCCGCCAGTGCGGCACCGCATGCACTCTCGTGCATTCTTTAGTTATTATTTTGGTTACTCTGACACCCCAGTTGCGGTGTCGACCGCAAGTAGTCTACACAGACTCAGATCCCAAGTCTTAGGACTGAGCTCGGAGACTCCTTGTTTGTGCTCTTGTGTGCGGTACCGCGGCCCTGTGACTTAACAGGGTTCGCTTCCTTCACACAGGGTGAAGTTAACCCGTGTGTGTAGTCACATTGTACTGCCATATAGTCCGTCATTACTTGGCAGCAGGTTCCATCTCTGCACAGTGGACCCCGGGCTGTGAACACACCTTATTCTACCTATCTTATTATTTGGTGCGTTCCGCGAGCCCAAACAGGGTGTGTTGGAGTTAAGGGTGTGGTTAGGGTTGGGATTACGGTTAGGGGTATTTTGGGGTTAGGGGTATGGTTGGGATTAGGGTTAGGGGCATGTTTGGGTTTGGTCTGTGGTTAGGGTTATGGTTAGGGTTGGAATTAGGGTTAGGGGTGTGTTTGGGTTAGGGTTTCAGTTAGAATTGGGGGGTTTCCACTGTTTAGGCACATCAGGGGCTCCGCAAACACGACATAGCATCCAATCTCAATTCCAGCCAATTTTTCATTGAAAAGTCAAACGGCGCTCCTTCCCTTCCGAGCTCTGCCATGCACCCAGACAGTGGTTTACCCCCACATATGTGAAGAAAAGTTAAATGTTCATTTTTTGTTAAACATTCCAAAAAATACTGTGAAACACCTGAAGGGTTAATAAACTTCTTGAATGTGGTTTTGAGCACATTGAGGGGTGCAGTTGTTAGAATGGTGTCACACTTGGGTATTTTCTATCATATAGACCCCTCAAAGTGACTTCAAATGTGATGTGGTCCCTTAATAAAAAATGGTGTTGTAAAAATGAGAAATTGCTGGTCAACTTTTAACCCTTATAACTCCCTAACAAAAATATTTTTTTGCTCCAAAATTGTGCTGATGTAAAGTAGACATGTGGGAAATGTTAATTATTAAATATTTTGTGTGATATATCTCTGTGATTAAAGGGCATATAAATTCAAATTTTGAAAATTGTGAAATTTTCAAAATTTTTGCCAAATTTCCATTTTTTTCACAAATAAGTGCAGGTAATATCAAAGAAATTTGACCACTGTCATAAAGTACAATATGTCATGAGAAAACTTTGTCAGAATCATCAGGATCCGTTGAAGCGTTCCAGAGTTATAGCCTCATAAAGGGACAGTGGTCGGAATTGTAAAAATTGGCCCAGTCATTAATGTGCAAACCACCCTTGGGGTAAAGTAGTTAACATTATATCTTTTTACTATTGATGCTGCATAGGCTAAGGTATGTTTAAAGGGAAATGTTAATTTCTGCATGTAGTGGCAAAGATATATGGTATATAGAAAGCAGAATATGATATAATCAATAGGATAAAGGGGTCCACTATTTAGCAAAAAAAAAATCCTTAAAGGGATGCAATAATTGATACATAAATGGTCAAAAGATTATGTTATGTAATATGTTAGTTGATAAATCTATATTATTGTAACCATTGGGTTAAAGGGATACAGTATATAGCAAAAAGCTTTTAATACCTGATAAATAAGCCCATAAGTAAATTATGGTGATAAATGGGTACACAGTATGTATGTTAGGTTTATTGGTGAGTCCCAGTATAAACAGAGTGGTATGAGGAGTGTGAAAGTACTCACCCTGGAAATGGATAAGGATCATTTGGTCTGTAGAAAGAAAAGTGAGAATTAGTACAACCAGTCAATTTCTCTATTGAGTCCCCAAGGTGTCAATTTATTAAGGGTGTGTATTCAGTATCCCTCCAGTTGTATAAGTAATTTAATGTGGTTGCTGCCTTGCGTGGGTCTAGAGACCTGCTCAATGACCTGGAATCTTAATTGTGCGACTGTATGTTTTTCATTTGATAACTGGTCAGGTAGGGGAAGCCAGGTTATGCACACCGTATGGTCAACTTGTGGCTCACAATACGGTCCTTGACGTGCTGGTTTTTTTTCGCCCACATAAAGTAATCCGCAGGGGAATTTCACAACATAGACTACAAAGTTTGAATCACATGTAAAGAAACCCTTTATGGGGTATGTCTTGCCAGTCCTAGGGTGTGTGATGTGGTCTGTCTTGATGACATTGGAACATGCCGCACAGCTCAGGAAAGGTGCCGTTTCTGTCACTACCTAAGAAGCTTTGTGTGGGGCTCTTGTTCATAATACCGATGTCGGCCCTGACCAATTTGTCACGTATGTTGGAGGGTCTCTTGGTGCACAATAATGTGGGCGATTTGAATGCCTCAATGTTTTGGTATGCTTTGGCCAAATGGGGCCAATGTTTTTTAATGGTGGCTTGGAATCTCGGCATCATGGGATGGTATACGTGTACAAATGGGACTCTATACTTGTTAAGCTTAGGGCGAGTGGCAGGTGGCTGTGTGGCAAGAACTCTGGATTCTTTCTTCTCAAGTAAATCTCTGGGGTAGGCTCGATCTATGTATTTATTTGACATATTTTGAAGTCTGTGTCTAAGTGTATCTTTATCTGAGGCAATGCGTGATACCCTCTGCAGTTGTGAACGAGGGAGTCTATTCTTAGTGGATCTAGGGTGACAACTAGAGAAATGTAGAAGGCTCTTACAGTCTGTAGGTTTAGAGTATAGATCAGTCGTGAGATGACCATTAGTATCTTCTATGACCAATGTATACAGAAATGAGATATGGTGAGTACCCTAGTTCAATGTGAATTGTAACTCTGGTCTTATTGAATTGACATAATTGTAAAATGTCGTAAGGGAGTCTAGTGTGCCGTCCCAGATACAAAAAATGTCATTGATGTTTCTATGATAACATAGAGTGTCTTTTGAAGAGTTCGTGGGGTAGACGTATTGTTCCTCAAATCTGCTCATATATGTATTTGCATAGGCTGGAGCTACGTTTAAGCCCATTGCAGTCCCGCGCCCCTGGACGTAGAATGTATCACCAAAAAGAAAGAACTTGTCATGGAGTACGAATGACAATAGTTCCATACAAAAACCGATAGAGTCAGTGGATAGGTTGGATCGTGAAAGTAAGTGAGCGACTGCTTCCAGGCCCTTTTCATGTGTGATAGAGGTGTATAGGCTATTGACATCTAGAGTTACCAGCAGACTATCCGGTGGTATGGTGGCAATGTTCCTGATGATGGTGAGGAAGTGTCCCATGTCCAAGACAAAAGAGCTTGTGGACTTGGTTAAAGGGGTCAGGATCTTTTCAAGGCTAAATGGACAGAGGAAATAGGACTGAATCTGTAGATGTCACAATCGGGTGGCCAGGAGGATTGGTACGTGACTTATGTATCTTTGGTAAAACATAAAATACAGGCGTAACTGGATGTGGATTTGTTAAGAATGTAGCTGTTTGAGAATCAATGGTCTGTCTTTCTAGGTAACGTTTGAGAGTATCCTGGATATTGCGGTTAATGGTAGTGGTGGGATCCCTAGAAATTATTTCAAATTATTTCATAAGTGTCTGTGTCAGACAACTGACAAGTTATCTCATTACAGTACAAGGTGGAGTCCATGATTATGATGGCTCCACCTTTGTCAGCAAGTTTGATTGTAATATGTTTATTATTCTGTAGTGAGATTAGTGCTCGTCTTTCTTCAACAGGGAGATTATGGTGGTACTTGAGGTCATCATGACAAAATTGTTCTCATTAGAAGAAAGTGTGTCTCCAATACTGTTTGCTTATTCATTGAATGCAAGGCCTGGCCTGACCAAAGTTACATGCACCCCAATAACCCTTTCAGCAGCCGTACTTGAGGGCCTCATGACAAAATTGTTCCCATTAGAAGAACGTGTGTCTCTCATACTGTTTGCTTATGCAGTTAATGCAAGGCCTGCCCTGCACCAAAGCTACATGCACCCAATAACACTTTCAGCAGACGTACTTGAGGACCTCAGAACAAAATTGTTCGCATTAGAAGAAAATGTGTCTCCCATACTGTTTGCTTATGCATTGAATGCAAGGCCTGCTCTGAACCAAAGTTACATGCACCCTAATAACCCTTTCAGCAGATGTACCTGGAAACACGAAACAGAATAGGCCATACAAATGGGGATCACCGTAATGCAGGGATTTGACCAAAAAGTAAACACAGCTTTATTTCAATTTAACCCCTTAGTGACAGAGTCAATTTGGTACTTAATGTCCAGGCCAATTTTTGCAATTCTGACCACTGTCACTTTATGAGGTTATAACTCTGGAACGCTTCAACGGATCCCGCTGATTCTGAGATTGTTTTTTCGTGACATATTGTACTTGATGTTAGTGATAACATTTCTTCGATATTACTTGCGATTATTTATGAAAAAAAACGGAAATATGGCGAAAATTTTTAAAATTTTGCAATTTTCAAACTTTGTATTTTTATGCCCTTAAATCAGAGAGATATGTCATGAAAAATAGTTAATAAATAACATTTCCCACATGTCTACTTTACATCAGCACAATTTTGGAAACAAAATTTTTTTTTGTTAGGGAGTTATAAGGGTTAAAAGTTGACCAGCAATTTCTCATTTTTACAACACCATTTTTTTTTAGGGACCACATCACATTTGAAGTCATTTTGAGGGGTCTATATGATAGAAAATAATTAAGTGTGACACCATTCTAAAAACTACACCCCTCAAGGTTCTCAAAACCACATTCAAGAAGTTTATTAACCCTTTACGTGCTTCACAGGAACTGAAACGATGTGGAAGGAAAAAGTGAACATTTAACTTTTTTTTGCAAACATCTTAATTCAGAACCATTTTTTTTATTTTCACAAGTGTAAAAACAGAAATGTAACCATAAATTTTGTTATACAATTTCTCCTGAATGCGACAATACCCATATGTGGGGGTAAACCACTGTTAGGGCGCACCGCAGAACTTAGAAGTGAAGGAGCGCCGTTTGACTTTTTCAATGCAGAATTGGCTGGAATTGAGATCGGACGCCATGTCACATTTAGAGAGCCCCTGATGTACCTAAACAGTGGAAACTCCCCACAAGTGACACTATTTTGGAAACTATACCCCGTAAGGAACTTATCTAGATGTGTGGTGAGCACTTTGAACCCCCAAGTGCTTCACAGAAGTTTATAACGTAGAGCCGTGAAAATAAAAAATCGCTTTTGTTTACACAAAAATGATCTTTTCGCCCACAAATTCTTATTTTCACAAGGGTAACAGGAGAAATTAGACCACAAAAGTTGTTGTGCAATTTCTCCTGAGTACGCTGATACCCAATATGTGGGGGTAAACAACTGTTAGGGCGCACCGCATAGCTTGGAAGAGAAGGAGTGCCGTTTTACTTTTTTAATGTAGAATTGGCTGGAATTGAGATTGGACGCCATGTCGCGTTTGGAGAGCCCCTGATGTGCCTAAACAGTGGAAACCCCCCACAAGTGACACCATTTTGGAAACTAGACCCCTTAAGGAACTTATCTAGATGTGTGGCAAACACTTTGAACTCCCATGTGCTTCACAGAAGTTTATAACGTAGAGCCGTGAAAAAAAAAATTGCATTTTTTCTACAAAAATGATCTTTTTGCCCACAAATTTTTATTTTCACAAGGGTAACAGGAGAAATTAGACCACTAAAGTTGTTGTGCAGTTTCTCCTGAGTACGTCGATACCCAATATGTGGGGGTAAACCACTGTTTGGGCGCACCGCAGAGCTTGGAAGAGAAAGAGTGCCGTTTTACTTTTTCAATGTAGAATTGGCTGGAATTAAGATCGGACGCCATGTCGCGTTTGGAGAGCCCCTGATGTGCCTAAACAGTAGAAATCCCCCACAAGTGACCCCATTTTGGAAACTAGACCCCCCATGGAACTTATCTAGATGTGTGGTGAGAACCTTGAATGCCCAAGTGCTTCACAGAAGTTTATAATGCAGAGCCGTGAAAATAAAAAATATTTTTTTTTTCCACAAAAAAGATTTTTTAGCCACCAAATTTTTATTTTCACAAGGGTAACAAGAGAAATTGGACCCCAAAAGTTGTTGTCCAATTTGTCCTGAGTATGCTGGTACCCCATATGTGGGGGTAAACCACTGTTTGGGCGCACGGCAGAGCTCGGAAGGAAGGAGCGCCGTTTTGGAATGCAGACTTTGATAGAATGGTCTGCGGGTATTATGTTGCGTTTGCAGAGCCCCTGATGTACCTAACCAGTGGAAACCCTCCACAAGTGACCCCATTTTGGAAACTAGACCCCCCAAGGAACTTATCTAGATGTGTGGTGAGAACTTTGAATGCCCAAGTGCTTCACAGAAGTTTAGAATGCAGAGTCGTGAAAATAAAAAATATTTTTTTTTCCACAAAAAAGATATTGTAGCCCCCAAGTTTTTATTTTCACAAGGGTAACAGGAGAAATTGGACTGCAATAGTTGTTGTCCAATTTATCCCGAGTACGCTGATGTGCCATATGTGGGGGTAAACCACTGTTTGGGCGCACGGCAGAGCTCGGAAGGGAAGGAGCGCCTTTTTGGAATGCAGACTTTGATAGAATGGTCTGTGGGCATTATGTTGCGATTGCAGAGCCCCTGATGTACCTAAACTGTAGTAACCGCCCACAAGTGACCCCATTTTGGAAACTAGACCCCCCAAGGAACTTATCTAGATGTGTGGTGAGAACTTTGAATGCCAAAGTGCTTCACAGAAGTTTAGAATGCAGAGTCGTGAAAATAAAAAATATTTTTTTTTTCACAAAAAAGATTTTGTAGCCCCCAAGTTTTTATTTTCACAAGGGTAACAAGAGAAATTGGACCCCAGAAGTTGTTGTCCAATTTATCCCGAGTACGCTGATGCCCCATATGTGGGGGTAACCCACTGTTTGGGCGCACGGCAGAGCTCAGAAGGGAGGGAGCACCATTTGACTTTTTGAGCGCAAAATTGGCTGTCGTGTTTGGAGACCCCCTGATGTACCTAAACAGTGGAAACCCCCCAATTCTAGCTCCAACCCTAACCCCAACACACCCCTAACCCTAATCCCAACCTGATCCATAATCCTAATCACTAACCCTAACCATAGTCACAACCCTTACCCCAAAACAACCCTAATGTCAACCCTAACCATAACCCTAATCAAAACCCTAAATCCAACACACCCCTAATCCTAATCTCAACCCTAATCCCAAACCTAACCCTAATCCCAAGGGTAACCCTAATGCCAACCCTAACCCTAATACCAACCCTAATCCAAACCCTAACCCTAATCCCAGCTCTAACCCTAACTTTAGCCCCAACCCTAGCCCTAACTTTAGCCCCAACCCTAACCCAAGCCCTAAGGCTACTTTCACACTTGCGTCGTTTGGCATTCCGTCGCAATCCGTCGTTTTGGACAAGAAACGGATCCTGCAAATGTGCCCGCAGGATGCGTTTTTTGCCCATAGACTTGTATTGCCGACGGATCGTGACGGATGGCCACACGTCGCGTCCGTCGTGCACTGGATCAGTTGTGTTTTGGCGGAGCGTCGGCACAAAAAAACGTTCAATGAAACGTTTTTTTGTACGTCGCATCCGCCATTTCTGACCGCGCATGCGTGGCCGTAACTCCTCCCCCTCCTCCCCAGGACATAGATTGGGCAGCGGATGTGTTGAAAAACTACAGCTGCTGCCCACGTTGTGCACAATTTTCACAACGTGCGTCGGTATGTCGGGCCGACGCATTGCGACGGCCCCGTACCGACGTAAGTGTGAAAGAAGCCTAACCCTAAGTTTAGCCCCAACCCTAACCCTAAATTTAGCCCCAACCCTAACCCTAAATTTAGCCCCAACCCTAACCCTAAATTTAGCCCCAACCCTAACCCTAACCCTAACCCTACCCCTAACCCTACCCCTACCCCTAACCCTAACCCTAACCCTAACCCTACCCCTAACCCTACCCCTACCCCTAACCCTAACCCTACCCCTAACCCTACCCCTAACCCTAACCCTACCCCTAACCCTACCCCTACCCCTAACCCTACCCCTAACCCTACCCCTAACCCTACCCCTAACCCTAATTTTAGCCCCAATTGCTGTTCTCCTGCCGGCCGGCAGATGGAGACAGATGGCGGGACCACTGGGCATGCGTCCGCCATGTTCTGCTGCCGGCGGCCAGGAGGAGCAGCAAGAGGATTCAGGGACCTAGGTGAGTATGCTAGGGTCCCCGAATCCCCCTATTTCTCTGTCCTCTGATGTGCGATCACATCAGAGGACAGAGAATTACACTTTACTTTTTTTTTTTTTTTTTTTTTGCGGTCGCCGGTAAACAGTTAATTACCGGCGATCGCAAAACAGGGGTCGGTAATACCGACCCCGATCGTGCTCTTTGGGGTCTCGGCTACCCCCGGCAGCCGAGACCCCAAAGATTCTCCCGGTGCCGGCCGGCGGGCGCACTGCGCATGCGCCCGCCATTTTGAAGATGGCGGCGCCCACCGGGAGACACGAGGAGCATCGGGGGAGCTAGGTGAGTATTGGGGGGCCACCTGGGACCCCTTTTCTCTGTCCTCCGATGTGCGATCACATCGGAGGACAGAGAAATTAAAAAGAGATCGCTTTTTTTTTTTTTTGTTTTGTTTTTTTTGCGATCGCCGGTAAACGGTTAATTACCGGCGATCGCAAATGCGGGGTGGGTTAAAAAACCCCCGAATCATGTTCTCTGGGGTCTCGGCTACCCTCGGCAGCCGAGACCCCGGAGAAAATCGGCCTCTGGGGGGCGCTATGGACTTTTTCCACAGCGCCGTTAATTAACGGCGCTGTGGTTTAAGTACCCTTAGCGGCCGCCGTTAAAAGGCGTATCGGCGGTCGCTAAGGGGTTAAGACAAGACACTAATATTTAAAAACATTTAAAAAGGGGACCCACTGGTACCCTATAAACATTAAATACGCAGAGCCCATAATAAGGCTACAGCCTGTGCTAGACTTGTGGGGATGGCAGTTAAATATTTTAGGCTTCTATATGGACAGCATATTCATGGTGTGCAAATAATGCAATATTCTATATACATATGACCCCTACAAATGCAACCAAAAGTAAATATAGATATAATTACTAGAAGTAGAGACAGATATACACAAAATATACTCAAAAGAACTATTTGACTGAATAAAAAAACTAAACAAAATAACCCAGTAGCCCTTAGTATAATAACGAGGCCTCTAACAGCATAGTAAGGAAATATCATATAAGGACAACTATGTCATAAGTCTTTTGATTGTAGTGTTGAGTTGCACAAGGCAGGGAGAATTGATTATGCACCAAAGTTTGTTAACCGCATAATGTGCAGAGGGTTTAACACCAAGTTGTCCATCAACATCATATTCACACCTCAATAGACATATTATCACATAGAAAAAAGTCACGGTATTAGCACATGTCAGTTTTTTGGACTAGACACATGCACAAAGTAAACCCGGAATATACCATACCCTAGGACTATCAGGTGTAATGACTTTCTGTGTGTAATGACTGATTGTCAGGCACAAAGGAAGCGGATGCCAAACGCGTATCGCCACTCAGTGGTGGCTTCGTCATGAGCACTGCCCGCAAGAGGTGCCTGTTGTTAAATATATTTGAACTTGATTAAACACATAGTGCAGCTGTGCTGCTTACCTAGACAACGTGGAGTACACAGGGAATGCAGCGCCATGGCATCAGAAGCCCTCAGTAGGTGCGCATGCGCCGGCGTCCGTGCACAGGAATTGTGTAACTCACGCTTAGCAACAAACTCAGCACTGAGGCAGGGCAACAGCGCCTGCACATAAGCCAAGCTTCGTTGCCAAGTAACAACAATAAGCATGTCTGCACAAGCACAGAAGAAAAATAGACCGGGCAAACACATGAACAAAGTGCAGTCTTACAACTACAAAAACCAAATGATTATGCCGATATTCGATTACTTATAGAACCGGATATACACCCTGAGTATGAAGGGATTAACCCAACAATTACCATCACTTATAGCCATATTGAGGGCAATAAGCCAGTAATTACATATACATTATTGCCCTCCCCATGTTGTCAACAGCCTGATAAAGAACTTCATGCAAACATATTAATATATTTTGAACCCCAATTTAATGCCTATAAATATTCCCTCAAAACACAGTGTTTTAGAGCTAAAAAAAGGAACAGCACAAACGGGAGCAGATACATGGACTTGGATCCAAAGAAGGACTAAAAAGCCCCAAGGAAAAGATATTATTAATCAAATGAGGGTATCCATTTGCAGATATGGTTAAAATACAATCCTTTACATACTTGAACAAGAATATGCTGTCTATATAAGGGGGATAAATGGATAATGGCTAAATAATGCTAGATTCAAAAAAATACACAGAACGAAGCATAGAAAATCTTAAACAGTTATAGAAAAGGACATGTTGTCCTTAAAAATCTTCAAGTATATTTGTAAAACCCAGTAAATAATAAGTCCTCATTGAGGACAGATGGAGCTACACAGTTCAGTTCAAAAATCCATTTAGATTCTCGTCTCAATATTTCTGCAGTAATGTCTCCAACTCTGATGTTAGTTTGAACACCCTCCAGTCCCAAGATCCTAGTTCCACTCAATTGTGAATTATGTTCCGCCAAGTAGTGTGAGGCGACAGACCTTTTCATTCTTAGCTGCTGTGATGTTGGAGAAATGTTGCTGAAGTCTACTCCTCAGTTCTTGTGTCGTTTGCCAAACATAAACCTTGGAACAAGGACACACTAGGGCATAGACCAGATTGCGTGAAATACAGTTGAAATAAGCAGTTATATGGATTAATGGTTTATAACACAGGCCCCCATGACTTTGAAAGGGCCTTCGCTGAAGGGCCCTCAGGCACCCAGATGCCAGTGATTGGATGACTGCGAATCTCGGCCACTGTGGATGTTGTGGGTACAACTGCAGCACGTGACAGGGAAAGAGCATGAAGCCCGTGATGAAATTGTCTTTTTTGTCCATCCTTTATCGTTAGTTCAATAAATGTTCCTTTTCCCTATTGGAGTGCAGCTGCCTTCCGGACCCTTATTTGCATGGACTGCAGTGACCAAAGGAAGAGACGGTAACCTGTGGGGAAAAGATGTGTTAGTCCCATCTATCTAAGTGAAAGGGACCATTTGCTCAGTGGACATTGTCTGAGAACTGTACCTTTAAATAACTCGGGCACAACTACCCCCTGGCTGTTATGACCTGGTGGTCAGGACAATAATGGACCTGGTGGTTAAGAGCACACGGAATGACCTGATAGTTACTGATAATAAAGGACGAGCTCTGGGACGTGGGAACTCTACTGTCCGCAATCCCTAATCCTATCAAACACACTAGAAATAGCCGTGGATTGCGCCTAACGCTCCCTATGCAACTCGGCACAGCCTAAGGAACTGGCTAACCCTGAAGAAAGAAAAATAAAGCCTACCTTGCCTCAGAGAAATTCCCCAAAGGAAAAGGCAGCCCCCACATATAATGACTGTGAGTGAAGATGAAAATACAAACACAGAGATGAAATAGATTTAGCAAAGTAAGGCCCGACTTACTGAACAGACCGAGGATAGGAAAGGTTACTTTGCGGTCAGCACAAAAACCTACAAAAAAAACATGCAGAGGGCGCAAAAAGACCCTCCGCACCGACTCACGGTGCAGAGGCGCTCCCTCTGCGTCCCAGAGCTTCCAGCAAGCAAGACAACAATAAAAATAGCAAGCTGGACAGAAAAATAGCAAACCAAAGAAATACAAGCTGGAACTTAGCTTCTGCTGGGAAGACAGGTCACAAGAACGATCCAGGAGTGAACTAGACCAATACTGGAACATTGACAGGTGGCATGGAGCAAAGATCTAAGTGGAGTTAAATAGAGCAGCCTGCTAACGAATTAACCTCGTCACCTGTGGAAGGAAACTCAGAAACACCCACCAGAGGAAGTCCATGGACAGAACCAGCCGAAGTACCATTCATGACCACAGGAGGGAGCCCGACAACAGAATTCACAACAGTACCCCCCCTTGAGGAGGGGTCACCGAACCCTCACCAGAGCCCCCAGGCCGACCAGGATGAGCCAAATGAAAGGCACGAACCAGATCGGCAGCATGAACATCAGAGGCAAAAACCCAGGAATTATCCTCCTGACCATAACCCTTCCACTTGAACAAGTACTGGAGTTTCCGTCTCGAAACACGAGAATCCAAAATCTTCTCCACCACATACTCAAACTCCCCCTCAACCAACACCGGGGCAGGAGGATCAATGGATGGAACCACAGGCGCCACGTATCTCCGCAATAACGACCTATGGAACACATTATGGATTGCAAAAGAAGCAGGAAAAGCCAAACGAAATGGCACAGGATTGATAACCTCAGAAATCTTATACGAACAAATGAAACGAGGCTTAAACTTAGGAGAGGAAACCTTCATAGGAACATAACGAGACAACAACCAAACCAAATCCCCAACACGAAGGCGGGGACCCACACAGCGCCGGCGGTTAGCGAAACGTTGAGCCTTCTCCTGGGACAATGTCAAATTGTCCACCACATGAGTCCAAATCTGCTGCAACCTATCCACCACAGTATCTACACCAGGACAGTCCGAAGACTCAACCTGCCCTGAAGAGAAACGAGGATGGAAACCAGAATTGCAGAAAAACGGCGAAACCAAAGTAGCCGAGCTGGCCCGATTATTAAGGGCGAACTCAGCCAACGGCAAAAAGGACACCCAATCATCCTGATCAGCAGAAACAAAGCATCTCAGATATGTTTCCAAAGTTTGATTAGTTCGTTCGGTTTAGCCATTTGTCTGAGGATGGAAAGCCGAGGAAAAAGACAAATCAATGCCCATCCTTGCACAAAAGGATCGCCAAAACCTCGAAACAAACTGGGAACCTCTGTCAGAAACGATGTTCTCCGGGATACCATGTAAACGAACCACATGCTGGAAAAATAATGGCCACAAATCAGAGGAGGAAGGCAATTTAGACAAAGGTACCAAATGGACCATCTTAGAAAAGCGATCACAAACCACCCAAATGACCGACATCTTTTGAGAGACGGGGAGATCCGAAATAAAATCCATAGAAATATGCGTCCAGGGCCTCTTCGGGACCGGCAAGGGCAAAAGCAACCCACTGGCACGAGAACAGCAGGGCTTAGCCCGAGCACAAGTCCCACAGGACTGCACAAAAGAACGCACATCCCGTGACAAAGACGGCCACCAAAAGGATCTAGCCACAAATCTCTGGTACCAAAGATTCCAGGATGCCCAGCCAACACTGAACAATGAATCTCAGAGATAACTCTACTAGTCCATCTATCAGGGACAAACAGTTTCTCCGCTGGGCAACGGTCAGGTCTATCAGCCTGAAATTTTTGCAGCACCCGCCGCAAATCAGGGGAGATGGCAGACAAAATTACCCCCTCTTTGAGAATACCCGCCGGCTCAGGAACACCTGGAGAGTCAGGCACAAAACTCCTTGACAGGGCATCAGCCTTCACATTCCTAGAGCCCAGAAGGTATGAAACCACAAAATCAAAATGGGAGAAAAATAACGACCATCGAGCCTGTCTCGGATTCAACCATTTGGCAGACTCAAGATAAGTCAAATTCTTGTAATCTGTCAAGACCACCACGCGATGCTTCGCTCCTTCAAGCCAATGACGCCACTCCTCGAATGCCCACTTCATGGCCAACAACTCACGATTACCAACATCATAATTACGCTCAGCAGGCGAAAACTTTCTAGAAAAGAAAGCACATGGCTTCATCACCGAGCCATCAGAACTTCTTTGCGACAAAACAGCCCCTGCTCCAATCTCAGAAGCATCAACCTCAACCTGAAACGGGAGCGAAACATCTGGCTGGCACAACACAGGGGCAGTAGAAAAACGATGCTTCAACTCCTGAAAAGCCTCTACAGCTGCAAAAGACCAATTGACCACATCAGCACCCTTCTTGGTCAAATCAGTCAACGGTTTAGCAACAGTAGAAAAATTAGCGATGAAGCGCCGATAAAAATTAGCAAAGCCCAGGAACTTTTGCAGGCTCTTCACAGATGTCGGCTGAGTCCAATCGTAAATGGCCTGGACTTTAACAGGGTCCATCTCGATAGCAGAAGGGGAAAAAATGAACCCCAAAAATGAAACCTTCTGAACTCCAAAGAGACACTTTGACCCCTTCACAAACAAGGAATTCGCTCGAAGGACCTGGAACACCATTCTGACCTGCTTCACATGAGACTCCCAATCATCCAAAAAGACCAAAATATCATCCAAATACACAATCAGAAATTTATCCAGGTACTCTCGGAAGATGTCATGCATAAAGGACTGAAATACTGATGGAGCATTGGAAAGCCCGAATGGCATAACCAGGTACTCAAAATGGCCCTCGGGCGTATTAAATGCTGTTTTCCATTCATCGCCTTGTTTAATACGCACAAGATTATACGCCCCTCGAAGATCTATCTTGGTGAACCAACTAGCCCCTTTAATACGAGCAAACAAATCAGACAGCAACGGCAAAGGATACTGAAATTTGACTGTAATTTTATTAAGAAGGCGGTAATCAATACAAGGTCTCAAAGAACCATCCTTCTTGGCCACAAAAAAGAACCCTGCTCCTAACGGTGATGACGACGGGCGAATATGACCCTTCTCCAAGGATTCCTTTATATAACTCCGCATAGCAGCGTGTTCTGGCACAGATAAATTGAACAATCGGCCCTTAGGAAACTTACTACCAGGAATCAAATTAATTGCACAATCGCAATCCCTATGAGGAGGTAGGGCACTGGCTTTGGGCTCATCAAATACATCCCGATAATCCGACAAAACCTCTGAAACTTCAGAAGGAGTGGAAGACGAAATAGACAAAAATGGAACATCACCATGTACCCCCTGGCAACCCCAGCTGGACACAGACATAGATTTCCAGTCCAATACTGGATTATGAACCTGTAGCCATGGCAACCCCAAAACGACCACATCATGCAGATTATGCAACACCAGAAAGCGGATATACTCCTGATGTGCAGGAGCCATGCACATGGTTAATTGGGTCCAGTACTGAGGCTTATTCTCGGCCAAAGGCGTAGCATCAATTCCTCTCAATGGAATAGGATACTGCAAGGGCTCCAAGAAAAAACCACAGCGCCTAGCATACTCCAAGTCCATCAAATTCAGGGCAGCGCCTGAATCCACAAATGCCATAACAGAATAGGATGACAAAGAGCAAATCAGAGTAATGGACAATAGAAATTTAGACTGTACCGTACCAATGGTGGCAGACCTAGCGAACCGCTTAGTGCGCTTAGGACAATCGGAGATAGCATGAGTGGAATCACCACAGTAAAAACATAGCCCATTCCGACGTCTGTGTTCTTGCCGTTCAGCTTTGGTCAAAGTCCTATCACATTGCATAGGCTCAGGCCCATGCTCAGATAGTACCGCCAAATGGTGCACAGCTTTACGCTCACGCAAGCGTCGATCGATCTGAGTGGCCAAGGACATAGACTCATTCAGACCAGCAGGCATGGGAAATCCCACTATGACGTCCTTAAGGGCTTCAGAGAGACCCTTTCTGAAGATTGCTGCCAGGGCACATTCATTCCACTGAGTGAGCACAGACCACTTTCTAAACTTCTGACAATATATCTCCGCTTCATCCTGACTCTGACACAGAGCCAGCAAGATTTTCTCTGCCTGATCCACTGTATTAGGTTCGTCATAAAGCAATCCAAGCGCCAGAAAAAACGCATCAACGTCACGCAATGCCGGATCTCCTGGCGCACAGGAAAATGCCTAGTCTTGAGGGTCACCACGTAACAAGGAAATAATGATCTTTACTTGTTGAACAGGGTCACCTGAGGAGCGAGGTTTCAAGGCAAGAAACAATTTACAATTATTTTTGAAATTCAAGAACTTAGATCTATCACCAAAAAACAAATCAGGAATTGGAATACTAGGCTCTGACATCGGATTCTGAACCACTAAATCTTGAATGTTTTGTATCCTTGTAGTGAGATTATCCATCCAAGAGGACAGACCTTGAATTTCCATGTTTACACCTGTGTCCTGAACCACCCAGAGGTAAAGGGGAAAAGAGAGACAAAACACAGTGCAAAGAAAAAAAATGGTCTCAGAACTTCTCTTATCCCTCTATTGAGATGCATTAGTACTTTGGGCCACCTGTACTGTTATGACCTGGTGGTCAGGACAATAATGGACCTGGTGGTTAAGAGCACATGGAATGACCTGATAGTTACTGATAATAATGGACGAGCTCTGGGACATGGGAACTCTGCTGACCGCAATCCCTAATCCTATCAAACACACTAGAAATAGCCGTGGATTACGCCTAACGCTCCCTATGCAACTCGGCACAGCCTAAGGAACTAGCTAGCCCTGAAGAAAGAAAAATAAAGACTACCTTGCCTCAGAGAAATTCCCCAAAGGAAAAGGCAGCCCCCCACATATAATGACTGTAAGTGAAGATGAAAATACAAACACAGAGATGAAATAGATTTAGCAAAGTGAGGCCCGACTTACTGAACAGACCGAGGATAGAAAAGGTTACTTTGTGGTCAGCACAAAAACCTACAAAAAAACCACGCAGAGGGCGCAAAAAGACCCTCCGCACCGACTCACGGTGCAGAGGCGCTCCCTCTGCGTCCCAGAGCTTCCAGCAAGCAAGACAACAATAAAAATAGCAAGCTGGACAGAAAAATAGCAAACCAAAGAAATACAAGCTGGAACTTAGCTTCTGCTGGGAAGACAGGTCACAAGAACGATCCAGGAGTGAACTAGACCAATACTGGAACATTGACAGGTGGCATGGAGCAAAGATCTAAGTGGAGTTAAATAGAGCAGCCTGCTAACGAATTAACCTCGTCACCTGTGGAAGGAAACTCAGAAACACCCACCAGAGGAAGTCCATGGACAGAACCAGCCGAAGTACCATTCATGACCACAGGAGGGAGCCCGACAACAGAATTCACAACACCTGGCCACCCTTGTTTCAGAATTACAGTGATTAGCTGGCCACACAGTGCCATCAGGTCTATATCAGACCTGGCGCAGTCATGCTCATCACAGTCAGCTCCAGAATCAGGCAGTGTAGTTAGAGTTGCTGTTGAGCTAGGGAGAGATTTGTTTGCTTCGTACTGAGTGTGGCTATACCATATATAATACACATATCCATCTCAACTAACCTTACCTTTGTTATCAATTGCTAGGGAAAGAGATGTATTGAGGTAGGCTTAGCCTTTGTAGCTAGAGATTAGAAAGATATCATGTAAGTATAGCAATCCATGGGTATAGGGTATATGGTCTATGTACTATTGGTCAGTAAAAATGAGTCACGTTACCTTTCAAAAGTAATGGAATGCACATAAGGTATTGTAAGAGGTACTTAGATGACAATGAGCTTTATTCACTGTTCTGTATAAAAGATAAAGGAAGAAAAGTGTTTTAAAATAGGCTTTGGAAGCGATCTGAAAAGGTAAAGAAGTCAAGGTGATATTTGTGTCTCCAGCAGTAAAAGAGCAAATATTGCAATTCCCGCACGGAAATGTGCCAAGGAGTCTAAACCCCATATTCAATTTCATGACCGGTTGCTGAAAATGACTGTGACTCAGACAGTCTCTAAGATTTCTGGCTCTCCTTGCTACTAGACTAGGTCTAAAAGAAATATGAGGCTGAAGTTCAGATTCACTTAGCAATATGCCCCAATACCTAGATATAATCTCCCGTATGTCACGTCACTGGTTATTATATGCTGTAACAATCCCCAACGGTTTTCCAGGTGCCCTAGCCCGAGGTTGCAGAAGTCCCTCCCTATTGTGATTCCTTGCCGACATAAAGGCACGCGAGATTACCTTTTAAGGGTAGCCTCTATCTCTAAACTGTGTGGTATGTTCCCGGGAATAGCATAGAAGAAAAAAAGACTAGAATAATGATGGTATGCACACCCATGAATAATATGAAAAAATCAAAAATACTTTTATTACACCTCAGAAAAGACAGACGTATGTTCCCGGGAATGTCTCACAAAATCTTCCTGCTGGCTGCAATTTCTTTTAACCCTGTAGAATTGACCCTTCGGGATCCCTTCCTTCAGGTGTTATGGATGGAAGCTCGTGAAATGCAATAGGCTATTGGTAGCCGTAGGTTTTAGATATAAAGTTGTAGTGATACTGGAGTTACTCAAGCATAGTCTCAGATCCAAAAATTTGATCTCCGTCTGTGAACACTGCGACGTAAGGCGTATGTTTCAAGGGTTGTTATTTAGCATCCCAATAAATTGTTGACACTTCTCCAGGGTGCCTGTCCAGAGAAATAAAACATCATCGATGTATCGTAACCATTTGATGACATGCATGGAAAATCCATCCAGACAGTACACCCTAGTTGTCTCCCACACCCTAAAAAAAGGTTGGTGTATGCCGGGGCACACTGGGCACCCATTGCAGCACCCCTAACTTGCCTGGAATAGACTCGGTTGAAGATGAAATAATTTTGGTCCAATATCAACAGCAAGAGGTCCAGTAAGAACGAATCATGTCTTCTGTCTCCAGATGTGGTCTGATCCAAAAATTGAGACACGGCTTGTATCCTCAGGTCATGTCCTATATAGGTGTAGAGTGTCTCTATATCTAGAATCACTAGCCATGTCCCAGGTGGAACTACCAAGTCCTGGAGCTGTTGAATCAGAAATGTAGAGTCTCTTACAAATGATTTAAGAGAGACCACTAATGGTTGCAGGAAAAAATCGAACTATATACAGGGTCATTCCAGCAAACCACCTATCCCGGACACAATAGGCCTACCTTGGGGAGCCTGGAGTGACTTATGAACTTTTGGTAGCATGTAAAAGGTTGGAGTCCTGGGATGGTGGTTTGTCATGAAATCCTTCTCCCGCTTATTAATGATGTTACATGTATATGCGGCCTCCAACAGATGGGTCAATTTAGCCTGGAAAACACAGGAAGGATCAGAGGGGAGTACCTGATAACAGCCTGGATTGAGTAGTTGGCATTTAGCCTCTTGAACGTAAAGATCTACTAACCAAATGACCAGATTGCCCCATTTAGCCACCTCAGGGATCACAAAATCACGGTTAGAGCCCAGTTTAGCAATAACAGCCTGTTCTGACTTACTCATGTTTCTACCCATATTTGGGTCAAGTTTCAAACAGTGTATTTCTCAGCACATGGCGTCAAAAAATATTTTCACCACTGGAAATAGTGAAAATGAGGGGGTGGCGTGTGAAGGCAGCCTACCAGTAAACTTTCTCCTAAGACAGCTTCCCTCACTTTCCTCAAGTAGGTCCAGTAAGTCTCTGAGAACCAATCTATCGGCCGTAGGTAAATCATCAATAGCCGAGGGCTGGTGAAATAACAGCTTGAAGGTGAGTTGTCTGCCAAAAAGGTAGACATCTTTGATCAAAGTAAATTTATCAAGGCCATTGGTAGGGCAGAAGGAGAGGCCTTTTTCCAACACAGAGGTTTCTAAGTCAGAAAGGATGTAATTTGACAAGTTTAAAATCTGCAGCTTACTAGAGACCGCCACAGGATCTGGTGAGATATTGGATGTTACCGTTTCCTGTTCTGTCGTGTCTCCCGCTTGTATCGGGGAGACCACACACTTTAATTCCAAGACCGCTTTATTTGGACCATGTCTCCTCCTACGGCCCCTCCTATTACGCCTTCGTTGTCGCTCAGTTCGGAGGATAAAAAATCATCACTTGATGGTGGTTCATGTGAAGTAGTTGTATTTCTCTCAATCGGGACTATAATGCCACTGGACCTCTTGTTGCCCCTATGTACCCATCTATACGCTCATCCATTTTTAAAGTCCAGCTGATCCCTTTTGAACCTTTGTTTTTTTCTCCCTATAACATCCTTTTCAAAATCATCAATGGTGGACTTGAGCTTAACTTGAAAAGGTTCCACCAAAGTTTTTTTTCTATTAAATTTGTCCAACTTTCCTTCACAGACCCTTATTTTTTCTCTCACAGTATACAAACCCCCTGATCATGTACCAACAACATGTCAATGATCATATTAGAACATTTCAATAATCCAGAATCCCATGTCCTTTGAAATTCATCATCAGCCTCCAATGCTGCAAAAATCTGTACTCTGAGACCTCTAGGAACAATTCCAACCTTTTTATATTTCTCCAAAGTTTTGACATTCCACCATAATTTGGTGAGAGACTTATGCAAATTAGTTAATTCTCTAGCCACACTTTGAAAGTCACCATGATTACCAGTGTTAGTTGCTAAAGTAGCAATGTCATTGTCGAGTATACCATTCGCCTGGCTACTCCACGCAGCCTCCCTGGCCGCCAAATCCATGCCGTACTGAAAATTTATATCAAACAAAATAATATCTATATTTGAACAATACCCTGTGTGCCAACACCCAGAAGATGCAGGAGAAAAAACAACCACATATGAACAAGCACTAAACAAATAATTTGAGGGGGCACCACAGTAAGGTGTACACTGGGATCCTAACCCTGACCTACGAAATGCATATACATATGGAAACAAGAAACAGAATAGGCCAAACAAATGGGGATCACCAAAAAGGAGGGATTTGACCAAAATGTAAACACAGTTTTATTTTAATTTAATACAAGACACTAACATTTAAAAACATTTAAAAAGGGGACCCAGTGGTACCCGATAGACATTAAATACACAAAGCCCATAATAAGGCTACAGCCTGTGCTAGACTCGTGGGGATGGCAGTTAAATATTTTAGGCTTCTATATGGACAGCATATCCATGGTGTGCAAATAATGCAATATTCTATATACATATGACCCCTACAAATGCAACCAAAAGTAAATATAGATATAATCACTAGAAGTAGAGACAGATGTACACAAAATATACTCAAAAGAACTCTTTCACTGAATAAATAAACTAAACAAAATAACCCAGTAGCCCTTAGTATAATAACGAGGCCTCTAACAGCATAGTAAGGAAATATCATATAAGGACAACTATGTCATAAGTCTTTTGATTGTAGTGTTGAGTTGCACAAGGCAGGGAGAATTGATTATGCACCAAAGTTTGTTAACCGCATAATGTGCAGAGAGTTTACCACCAAGTTGTCCATCAACATCATATTCACACCTCAATAGACATATAATCACATAGAAAAAAGTCACGGTATTAGCACATGTCAGTTTTTTGGACTATACATGTGCACCTAGTAAACCCGCCATATACCATACCCTAGGACTATCAGGTGTAATGACCTGATCCTAACCGAGTCAGGCACAAAGGAAGCGGATGCCCAACGCGTATCGGCACTCAGCGGTGGCTTCGTCAGGGCTACTGTCCGCAAGAGGTGCCTGTTGTTAAATATATTTGAACTTGATTAAACACATAGTGCAGCTATGCTGCTTACCTAGACAACGTGGAGTACACAGGGAATGCAGCGCCATGGCACTAGATGCCCTCAGTAGGAAGTGTGTAACTCGAGCTTAGCAACAAACTCAGCGCTGAGGCAGTGCAAGCGCAGAAGACAAATAGACCGGGCAAACACATGAACAAAGTGCAGTCTTACAACTACAAAATTCCAAAGGATTATGCCGATATTCGATTACTTATAGAACCGGATATACACCCTGAGTATGAAGGGATTAACCCAACAATTACCATCACTTATAGCCACATTGAGGACAATAAGCCAATAATTACATATACATTATTGCTCTCCCCATGTTGCAGATGTAACTGATGGCCTCATGACAAAAATGTACCCATTAGAAGAACGTGTGTCTCCCATACTGTTCGCTTATGCAGTTAATGCACGGCCTACCCTGCACCAAAGTTACATGCACTCCAATAACCCTTTCAGCAGACATACTTGAGGGCCTCATGAAAAAATTGTTCCCATTAGAAGAAAGTGCGTCTCCCATACTGTTTGCTTATGCATTGAATGGAAGGCCTGGCCTGCCCCAAGGTTACATGCACCCCAATAACTGTTTCAGCAGATGTACTTGAGGGCCTCATGACAAAATTGTTCTTATTAGAAGAAATTGTGTCTCCCATACTGTTTGCTTAATCCCTGAATGCAAGGCCTGCCCTGCACCAATGTTACATGCACCCCAATAACTCTTTCAGTAGACTTACTTGAGGGCCTCATGGCAACATTGTTCCCATTAGAAGAAAGTGTGTCTCCCATACTGTTTGCTTAGGCAATGCATGAAAGGCCTGCCCTGCACCAATGTTACATGCACCCTAATGACTTTCAGCAGACATACTTGAGGGCCTCATGACAAAATTGTTCCCATTAGAAAAAGTATGTCTCCTATACTGTTTGCTTAGGCATTAAATGCAAGGCCTGGCCTGCCCCAAAGTTACATGCACCCCAATAATTGTTTCAGTACATGTACTTGAGGGCCTCAGGACAAAATTCTTCCCATTGGAAGAAATTGTGCTTCCCATACTGTTTGCTTATGCACTGAGTGCAAGGCCTGCCCTGCATCAATGTCCCATGCACCCCAATAACTGTTTCAGCAGAAGTACTCAAGGGCCTCATGACAAAATTGTTCCCATTAGAAGAAAATGTGTCTCCTTTTCTGTTGCTTATGCATTGAATGCAATGCCTGGCCAGCCCTAAAGTTACATGCACCCCAATAACTGTTTCAGCAGATGTAATTGAGGAACTCATGACAAAATTGTTCTCATTAGAAGAAAGTGTGTCTCCCATACAGTTTGCTTATGCATTGAATGCAAGGCCTGACCTTCCCCAAAGTTACTTGCACCCCAATAACTGTTTCAGCAGACGTACTTGAGGGCCTCATAACAAAATTGTTCTCATTAGAAGAAAGTGTGTTTCCCATACTGTTTGTTTATGCACTAATTGCAAGGCCTGTTCTGCACAAATGTTACTTGCACCCAAATAACTGAAACCATGTACTGGATGGCCACATGAAACAAAATTTTCCATTATTCTTTTTTATTATTTCCATAAAGGTTGTCCATGAAATGAATGCAAGGCCTGGCCCTAATTTGCACGCACCACAACCCCCTTGGAAGAAACCAGGAGTGTTTAATTTTAAAAAATTCACATTACAAAGAAGCGGTTCACCTATACTTGGAATGTCCATAAACTAAGTGTATGGGCTGCAAACATTTCCCCCTGGGGAGTATATATCAACACAGTGTGTACATTTTTTTAGGGGCATCATAAACACCTTGGAAAACAGTACCATGGTTTCCTACACAGTTGCTGCTGGCAAGGTGCAAGTTTTTAGTAAACATATGGCCAATGAATCGTTGGATTAAGTGATCAAGAAAAGGGGCATGGTGATTACAGGAATGGTAATATACAGGATTAATGACAGCGGTGGCTATGGGACATATGAGATCCAGAATACAGCCTACAATTAGTCGTTTAGCCTGCCCACCACCAATTACCAGAATAAGTTTTATGCCCGTCAGAAGATCGGTGTAACAGGTGCACGTGTGAAGCTCGGCATGAAAAATGCTCATTAAAAAATATGCTGTAAAAGACACGTGTCCGTAAAAAAGGCAAAGTGCAACATGTTTGTGAGATGCTGAATTAGAGAAAGCAGATCAGTGTTGTAGGAAAACCAAACTAACTGATGGATGCTCGTGAAAAACTAAGTTTAAAGAGGAGTGCACCGTACTTAACTATCAACACACCCATGGCACAAGGTTCTTCATCTTCACCTATACATATTACCAATAATATCCAAATGTCACAGCCAAAAATTATTTGTTCTAGTGTATCGAACACTGTTAAAGAAAAGCCACTAAATGTAGATAACCACGACCCTGGGAAACACCATATTTCCTCTTTACAAGATATGGACGATGATGGTGTTGATGATGATTTTGATCATTACCACATCCCCACAAAGAAGATGAAGATCACAGCTGCAAACAATGCTCAAAAAAAGGCCATGAATGTCTGGAAATTAATTTTCTCTTGGGCAAATTTTCCCTCTTACTAATTTGGTACCGAATGATGTATACACAGCTCTCATGTCTACTCAGCATGAGATGGTTTAAAGATGATGTATTCCCTTTTGTCCATGTCCACTTTTTGAAAGCAAGCAGAAAAGAAGGAACAAATAGAGGGAAGACATGTGATTTTGGTCAGTAAGGAGGTGATGTCAGGTAAAGATAGGTAGATCTTTGTATCATCGGCATACTGAATGATATTGCAAGCTGTGCCATTACATGAGCTGTCCCAGGCCAAAGTTGTAGATGGAGAAGAGTAGGGGCCTTAGCATTTAGCCTTGAGGAACACCGAAAGACAGGGGTCGAGGTGAGGAGGTGGTGTGGGAAATGAAGACACTGAATGTCCCTGTAACAGTCTGGTTGTTTTTTAAAGACTCTGCCAATAACCGCAAAAAGGCCATTTGCACCACTGGCCATGTCTGCATCAGCAGGGGTAGCAAAACTACCAGCCTAAGCACCACCAGCATGATCAGGAATATGGCAGGAAATCACCTGACTATGTTGGCCGAAAACCATGCTCCATGAACAGTATGTGTGGGTGATACTACTGCTTCTTCCACTGTTGTGCATGCAAGCCAATCCCCTGTCCATGGTGCATACAAAAATGCCTCCTACCCTGCATCTGTAGTTGCACAGAAACTCAACTAGCACCATTAAGAAGCAGAGCAGCATTCAGTTGTCCATATCCCAGTCCTTGGAACCCAAGCGGAAATACGCAGCCAATGCCACACAGGCCACAGTACTACATTCACACATTTATCGTCTGCTTGAAATGTTGCATTTTAGACTCGTGGGATATGGAATCTTTCCGCAACCTGATGGCAGCGACCATCACAAGGTACTCGGTCTCTAGCCACTACAATTTCTCCCAGTCTGCCGGCACTGCATTACACAAGCAAGCATGTGTCCCACAACAGTACCCAGGCCCTCAACAATGCTGTTACTCGGAAAGTGCACCTAACCACGGACACGTAGACAAATGCTTGGGGGCAAGGACGGTACATCTCGCTGATAGCACACTGGGTTAACGAAGAGGAAGCCATGACCCAGTCGGACATTGGGAAACCATTTCACAAATTCATGGAGGAGACAGGTTGTGGAAGGCTTTGTATGTCACAGTTAGGGTTTTGAACTGTAGCCTCTGTGCAATAGGAAGGCAGTGAGGGGCCTGGCAGAGAAGAGAGGCTGGGGATTAATGGAGGGACAGTTGGATTACTCGGGCAACAGAGTTTAGCATAGATTGGAGTGGTGCAAGAGTGCTAGAGAGGATGCAGGGAGTAGAAGGTTACAATTGTCGAGGTAAGAGATGATGACGGCGTGCACAAAAGTTTTTGCAGTTTCTTGGAATGTACAGATCTGGGAAATGTTTTAGAGTTGTAGTGGGCAGGAGGAGGCAAGGGTTTGGATATGTAGCTTGAAAGAGAGGGCAGAATTGAGGATCACCCGAGGCCCCGAACATGCGTTACTATTTGGCCCGATGTCCCGTCCCAGCATTACACAAGCACATGTCCCACAACATCACCCATGCCTTCCACAATGCTGTTACTGGGAAAGTTCACCTAACCACAGACACGTGGACAAGTGCTTGTGGGCAGGGAAGTTACATCTCGCTGACAGCATGCTGGGTTATCATAGTGGAAGCCAGGACCCTGTCCGACCATGGGATGTGCACATGCTCCCAACCCCAAGTATTGCAGGCCCTACATCAATCTGGGTTGCCTCCACAGTCTACAGCTCCTTCACCTCCTCCTCTTCAGCCTCCATCTCCGAAAGTAGCACATCACAAGCTGGAAGCACTGCAGCACTGCCTCATCCAAGTGGCAACAGGCTGTGCTGAAGCTAATATGCTTAAGTAACAAACCACACAATGCTGAAGAGTTGTGGACAGCTCTGAAAAAGCAGTCAGATTTGTGGCTGACACTGCTGAACCTACAGCCAGGCATGGTCATGCGTAACAATGGCCAGAAAATGGTGGCTGCTCTGACGCGAGGCAAGCTCACACACGTGCCATGCCTGGCCCATGTGCTTAACCTCATTGTTCATTGGTTTATGAAAAGCAACATGGAGCTGCCAGATCTGCTAGGGAAAGTGCGATGCCCTGCGTACCCATTTTAGAAAGTCAGCTAGAGCTTCATCCGCCCTTGCCGCTTGTGGCTCACCGACTGGTGTGTGATTTCCTCACGCATTGGAACTCTACATTGCAGATGTTGGAAAGGATTTGTGAGCAGAAGAGGGCAGTTTGTGACTACCATCAACAACAAGGCCATCGGTATTCATTTCTGACTTCACACATAAGATCTCTGTAGTGGACATGGATGTCAGACATACATATATATGATCCTCCAAAATTTTGAGGAATCCACCAAGATGGTGAGGGGCAATGATGCCATAATTAACGTCTCCATCCTGCTTCTCTGTGTTCTACTAATAATATTAATATTTATTTATATAGCGCTAATATATTTATAGTTTAACAGTTTCAAACACAACAGTCGTAAGTAACAATGATAGCAATAATACAATAATTAAATAAAAATAAAACGACCCTGCTCTTGACAGCTTACAATCTACACTAAGTAACAACGATCACAATACTACAATAATTAAATAGAAATAAAACTACCCTGCGCATGACAGCTTACTATCTACACTAAGTAAAAATGATAACAACGCAACGCAAAAAAAAATGCTGCTTGTGACAACTTACAATCTACAATGAGGTGGGGAAATAAAAACTACAGGGGAGTAGGGTTGAGCGAAACGGGTCGGCCAGATTCAGAAGTCGCCGACTTTTGGCAAAGTCGGGTTTCATGAAACCCGACCCGACCCCTGTGTGGGGTCGGCCATGAGGTCGGCGATCTTCTGAACTGAAATCGGAATTCCGATACCAATTCCCGATATGTTTAAGATATCGGGAATCGGTATCGGAATTCAGATTTAAGTGTAAAATAAAGAATAAAAATAAAAAATATTGCTATACTCACCCTCGGACGCGCCCTGGTTGTAACCGGGAGCCTTCCTTCCTAAGAATCAGCGCTTGAAGGACCTTTCGATGATGTCATGGCTTGTGATTGGTCGCGTGAGCGGTCACATGGGCGTCACGCGACCAATCACAAGCCGTGACATCATCGAAAGGTCCTTCAAGCGCTGATTCTTAGGAAGGAAGGCTGCGGGTTAGAACCAGGGCGCGTCCGAGGGTGAGTATATACAGTGGGGCAAAAAAGTATTTAGTCAGTCAGCAATAGTGCAAGTTCCACCACTTAAAAAGATGAGAGGCGTCTGTAATTTACATCATAGGTAGACCTCAACTATGGGAGACAAACTGAGAAAAAAAAATCCAGAAAATCACATTGTCTATTTTTTTAACATTTTATTTGCATATTATGGTGGAAAATAAGTATTTGGTCAGAAACAAACAATCAAGATTTCTGGCTCTCACAGACCTGTAACTTCTTCTTTAAGAGTCTCCTCTTTCCTCCACTCATTACCTGTAGTAATGGCACCTGTTTAAACTTGTTATCAGTATAAAAAGACACCTGTGCACACCCTCAAACAGTCTGACTCCAAACTCCACTATGGTGAAGACCAAAGAGCTGTCAAAGGACACCAGAAACAAAATTGTAGCCCTGCACCAGGCTGGGAAGACTGAATCTGCAATAGCCAACCAGCTTGGAGTGAAGAAATCAACAGTGGGAGCAATAATTAGAAAATGGAAGACATACAAGACCACTGGTAATCTCCCTCGATCTGGGGCTCCACGCAAAATCCCACCCCGTGGGGTCAGAATGATCACAAGAACGGTGAGCAAAAATCCCAGAACCACGCGGGGGGACCTAGTGAATGAACTGCAGAGAGCTGGGACCAATGTAACAAGGCCTACCATAAGTAACACACTACGCCACCATGGACTCAGATACTGCAGTGCCAGACGTGTCCCACTGCTTAAGCCAGTACATGTCCGGGCCCGTCTGAAGTTTGCTGGAGAGCATTTGGATGATCCAGAGGAGTTTTGGGAGAATGTCCTATGGTCTGATGAATCCAAACTGGAACTGTTTGGTAGAAACACAACTTGTCGTGTTTGGAGGAAAAAGAATACTGAGTTGCATGCATCAAACACCATACCTACTGTAAAGCATGGTGGTGGAAACATCATGCTTTGGGGCTGTTTCTCTGCAAAGGGGCTAGGACGACTGATCCGGGTACCTGATAGAATGAATGGGGCCATGTTTCGTGAGATTTTGAGTGCAAACCTCCTTCCATCAGCAAGGGCATTGAAGATGGAACGTGGCTGGGTCTTTCAACATGACAATGATCCAAAGCACACCGCCAGGGCAACGAAGGAGTGGCTTCGTAAGAAGCATTTCAAGGTCCTGGAGTGGCCTAGCCAGTCTCCAGATCTCAACCCTATAGAAAACCTTTGGAGGGAGTTGAAAGTCCGTGTTGCCAAGCGAAAAGCCAAAAACATCACTGCTCTAGAGGAGATCTGCATGGAGGAATGGGCCAACATACCAACAACAGTGTGTGGCAACCTTGTGAAGACTTACAGAAAACGTTTTACCTCTGTCATTGCCAACAAAGGATATATTACAAAGTATTGAGATGAAATTTTGTTTCTGACCAAATACTTATTTTCCACCATAATATGCAAATAAAATGTTAAAAAAACAGACAATGTGATTTTCTGGATTTTTTTTTCTCAGTTTGTCTCCCATAGTTGAGGTCTACCTATGATGTAAATTACAGATGCCTCTCATCTTTTTAAGTGGTGGAACTTGCACTATTGCTGACTGACTAAATACTTTTTTGCCCCACTGTACCTATTAGCAATATACTAATATACCTATTAGGAATATACTCACCCTCAGACGTGCCCTGGTTGTAACCCGCAGCCTTCCTTCCTAAGAATCAGCGCTTGAAGGACCTTTCAATGACGTCGCGGCTTGTGATTGGTCGCGTGACACCCATGTGACCGCTCACGCGACCAATCACAAGCCGCGACGTCATCGAAAGGTCCTTCAGGCGCTCATTCTTAGGAAGGAAGGCTCCCGGTTACAACCAGGGCGCGTCCGAGGGTGAGTATAGCAATATTTTTTTTTTTATTCTTTATTTTACACATTAATATGGATCGCAGGGCCTGAAGGAGAGTTTCCTCTCCTTCAGACCCTGGGAACCATTAGAAACCCAATGCACTGCATTGGGTTTAGTGTTTCGGCCGACCCCGACTTTTCTATAGGATCGGCCGATTTCACTCGACCCGACATTTGAAAAAGTCGGGTTTCGTGAAATCCGACCCGATCCTATAAAAACAAAAGTCGCTCAACCCTACAGGGGAGTATTTACAATGATGTATTTACAATGATTTATTTACAAAGATAGTACTGAGGTTAGTCGAAATTTGTGGAGGCCTGAGACCAAGGAGGAGGAGCATAGCATGGTCATGAGTCCTCTTGGAGAGGACACGGAAGTATTGACTGTTGCCAGTGTTGCAAGCATGGCTGAGTTTATATTACGCTGCCTTTCCTGTCTCCCTTGCATTCTCAAAATTTTGGGTGACATGCAATACTTATTGGTGACACTTCTAGACCCACGCTACAAGGAGAACTTTATATGTCTTATTCCAGAGGCAATAAAGGCACAGATGATTGGCCTCGGGGAGACAAAAACATCCAACACCGCGGAGACACCATCACATGTTTGTCAACGCAGTGATTCCAGAACACTGCCCCCATCCCTTATGGGAAATATGCAGATGCATGTAAAGAAGCTGTGGAGACACCATCACGTGTTTCTCGACGCAAGCAGTGAATAGCCAGGCCTTTTCCTGGGAAGGAACAACCACGGGAAGGGCAGAATCCTATGAAGGAAAGCCACCTATGCCAAGCATGGTATCCATCCACAGACAGCTGTTTCGGGGTTTTTGCCCCTCATCAGTGTGGAGTAGGAATCTGGCTATTAGGAGCAGTGCCTAGTAAAAAGGCTATAAAGGCACAGATGATTGGCCTCGGGGAGACCAAAACATCCAACACCGCGGAGACACCATCAGGTGTTTCTCAACGCAGTGATTCCAGAACACTGCCCCCATCCCTTATGGGAAATATGCAGATGCATGTAAAGAAGCTGCGGAGACACCATCACGTGTTTCTCGACGCAAGCAGTGAATAGCCAGGCCTTTCCCCGGGAAGGAACAACCACGGGAAGGGCAGCATCCTATGAAGGAAAGCCACCTATGGCAAGCATGGTATCCATCCACAGACAGCCAATCATCTGTGCCTTTATAGCCTTTTTACTAGGCACTGCTCCTAATAGCCAGATTCCTACTCCACACTGATGAGGGGCAAAAACCCCGAAACAGCTGTCTGTGGATGGATACCATGCTTGGCATAGGTGGCTTTCCTTCATAGGATGCTGCCCTTCCCGTGGTTGTTCCTTCCTGGGGAAAGGCCTGGCTATTCACTGCTTGTGTCGAGAAACACGTGATGGTGTCTCCGCAGCTTCTTTACATGCATCTGCATATTTCTCATAAGGGATGGGGGCAGTGTTCTGGAATCACTGCGTTGAGAAACACGTGATGGTGTCTCCGCGGTGTTGGATGTTTTGGTCTCCCCGAGGCCAATCATCTGTGCCTTTATAGCCGTTTTACTAGGCACTGCTCCTAATAGCCAGATTCCTACTCCACACTGATGAGGGGCAAAAACCCCGAAACAGCTGTCTGTGGATGGATACCATGCTTGGCATAGGTGGCTTTCCTTCATAGGATGCTGCCCTTCCCGTGGTTGTTCCTTCCCGGGGAAAGGCCTGGCTATTCACTGCTTGCGTCGAGAAACACGTGATGGTGTCTCCGCAGCTTCTTTATTCCAGAGGCAGACAGGTGTACTAAAAAGTTGGAAGCCCTTCTTGTGGAATTATTTAAAAAACTCCCATCTGAACATGCTGGCAGCAGAGGTCACAGACACAATTCGTTGGCAAAGCATGGAGTACAGGTGAGAGAGACACAACTCCAATCCAGTAGAGGCAGTTTGGGAGAATATCACAAGGAGTGCAAAGTTTGGGAAGATGCTGAGGGAGTACCTTGTTGACCATACCAATGTCCTTTGTCATACCTCTGTGCCTTATAATTATTGGTTAGCAAAGCTGAACACGTGGCATGAAGTGGCTCACTCTACTGTGCACGTCCGCTGTACTCACGGTCATAGAGTGCAGGGTGTCTCATTCTCTGGCAGTCTGCTCAGCCTCCTATGCGCTGCTTGTCCACGTCAAAAATCTCTGCTGTTGTGCCCGATTTCTCTTACGCTGGCTGCAGTTCGTCGCAGTGCAGGCATTTCGGGTGTGTAGTGCACTGCCCCCCTTGCTGCTCACACGCTGACAGCTGGGGACTCACTCCTGCTTTAAGTGTTTTTTCTCTCAGCTTCCAGCCAGGTTCCCTTTCTAAACATGCCCCCTCTTCCTGGATATTGGGGCCTGTCTGTTCCCCTATTCCTTCCCCTGGGAAACAGGGGACACAGCCTTGACATATCTGGACGAGGCACAGCACAGGTAACCACGGCCCGGTCATCCTGAGTCTGTACATATCTGGCCAATCAGTTATAATAATAATAATTTTTATTTATATAGCACCAACATATTCCGCAGCGCTTTACAAATTATAGAGGGGACTTTTAGAGACAATAGACATTACAGCATAACAGAAATACAGTTCAAAACAGATACCAGGAGGAATGAGGGCCCTGCTCGCAAGCTTACAAACTATGAGGAAAAGGGGAGACACGAGAGGTGGATGGTAACAATTGCTATAGTTATTCGGACCAGCCATAGTGTAAGGCTCGGGTGTTCATGTAAAGCTGCATGAACCAGTTAACTGCCTAAGTATGTAGCAGTACAGACACAGAGGGCTATTAACTGCATAAAGTGAATGAGAACATAATGCGAGGAACCTGATTTTTTTTTTTTTAAATAGGCCACACAGGGATCGTTAGGTTAATGCATTGAGGCGGTAGGCCAGTCTGAACAAATGAGTTTTTAGGGTACGCTTAAAACTGTGGGGATTGGGGATTAATCGTATTTACCTAGGTAGTGCATTCCAAAGAATCGGCGCAGCACATGTAAAGTCTTGGAGACGGGAGTGGGAGGTTCTGATTATTGAGGATGCTAACCTCAGGTCATTAGCGGAGCGGAGGGCACGGGTAGTGTGGTAGACTGAGACCAGAGAGGAGATGTAGGGTGGTGCTGAGCCATGGAGTGCTTTGTGGATGAGGGTAGTAGTTTTGTACTGGATTCTGGAGTGGATGGGTAGCCAGTGTAATGACTGGCACAAGGTAGAGGCATCGGTGTAACGGTCGGTGAGGAATATGATCCTGGCAGCAGCATTCAGGACAGATTGGAGCGGGGAAAGTTTGGTAAGAGGGAGGCCGATTAGTAGAGAGTTACAATAGTCCAGACAAGAATGAATAAGTGAAACAGTAAGAGTTTTTGCAGAGTCAAAAGTAAGAAAAGGGCGAATTCTAGAAATGTTTTTGAGATGCAGGTAAGAAGAGTGAGCCAGTGATCGGATGTGGGGGATGAATGAAAGGTCAGGATCAAGGATGACCCCAAGGCAGCGGGCATGTTGCTTTGGAGTAATGGTGGAACCGCACACGGAGATGGCAATGTCAGGCAAAGGTAGGTTAGTAGAGGGAGAGAACACAAGGAGTTCAGTTTTTGACAGGTTCAGTTTCAGATAGAGGGAGGACATGATGTTAGAGACTGCGGTAAGACAATCACTGGTGTTTTCTAATAAGGCAGGCGTGAGATCAGGAGAATAAGTGTATAATTAGGTGTCGTCAGCATAGAGATGGTACTGGAAACCAAATCTACTGATTGTTTGTCCAATAGGGGCAGTATACAACGAGAAGAGGAGGGGGCCTAGGACTGATCCTTGAGGAACCCCAACAGTAAGGGGAAGGTGAGAGGAGGAGGAACCAGCAAAACATACAGTGAAGGATCGGTCAGAGAGATAGGAGGAGAACCAGGAGAGAACGGTGTCCTTGAGGCCGATGGAGCGGAGCATAGTGAGGAGGAGCTGATGATCCACAGTATTGAATGCTGCAGAGAGATCCAAGAGAATTAGCATGGAGTAGTGGCCATTAGATTTAGCTGTTAGTAGGTCATTAGAGACTTTAGTGAGGGCAGTTTCAGTAGAGTGTAAAGAGCGGAAGCCAGATTGAAGAGGGTTGAGAAGAGAGTTATCTGAGAGATAGCGGGTAAGACGGGAGTGGACCAGGCATTCGAGGAGTTTAGAGATGAAGGGAAGAATAGAGACAGGTCTATAATTAGCGGCACAGTTTTGGTCGAGGGATGGTTTTTTAAGTAATTGATGTATGATGGCATGCTTAAAAGAGGAGGGAAAAATACCGGAAGTGAGGGAAAGGTTGAATATTTTTGTTAGGTGAGAGGTGACAGCCGGGGAAAGGGACTGGAGGAGGTGTGACGGAATGGGGTCACTGGTGCAATTGGTCGGGCGAGAAGATGCAAGGAGCCTGCTTACTTCTTCTTCTGTAACTGCTTCAAAGCCAGAGAGTGAACTAGATGCAGTGGGGGAGGGAGGACAGTGCATGGTATGAAGAGATTGGGAGATGATTTCCTGTCGAATGTGGTCAATTTTTTCTTTGAAATAATTGGCCAGATCGTCAGCATGGAGATCCGTGGTTGGGGCCTGCTCTCTTGGGTTGAGTAGGGACTGGAACGTGTCAAAGAGACGTTTAGGGTTATTGGACAGGGAGGTGATGAGTTCTTTACTGCAAGCATCATAGAAGGCATGTTTTAATTTTCAAGAGCAAATTTTACATTACATCCATAACAGTTTCAGTTTGAAGGACTTTGTGGCTCATATCAATCCACAAGATGACACTAATCTCATACTTCAAAATTTTGGTGGTAAATCATTTCCCCACAGATAGGTTGTGTATGTTCTGACTTCTGTAACATCATTTAGGTGATAATTATTCACACCTATTTGCTTCACAATATATTCATTTTCTTCTTCAAGGATTTGGAATATATAGTTGTAAAAGTGAAAGCAAGTTGGTGAAGTGTGTGTTAACTCAAATGTCAAAGTAATTGCCATCTTTACTAAAGTATTTCTCCATTGCGTGTGCGGCTAACCACCTCATTGATCTTATTTTGTTTCTTTGGCAAGAAAACAACAGCTCTATCAATACCACATGCTTTTCCTATTAATTTACCATGCTGGTAAAGTAGAGGTGAGATAAGGGAACTACATAACATCTGTGGACTGTAGTCAACATGACACTGTGACAAGACCCACTGGGGTCTAGCTACCAATTTGACATAGTTTTTGCACAGGTGAACAAAGTTGCGAGAAAAAAAAGATTTTGATTCAATAACATGTTGGATGGATTGTGTAGTGGAAACACCCATATAGTAGAAATCACATCTACGACCACCACACTCTCCAATTGACACCTCTTGAAATACAGCTGAAATTTCAAAATCTCTAGCTTCTGTTCTAGAAACCGTAGGGGCTCCTTTTTTAAGTCGTCGTCCAACAAGTTCAGAATTAATAGGCGATTGTCAGAATCCAGCCCAGGAACACAACGCTTCAGTAGTTGCAAGTCCTGACCCCATGCTCTTCCACGTGCTCTTGACCTGGCTCTTCCAGTCATGATTTAATCTAGAAGATTTCACCTTCATAATCCAGAGACAGAGTACACCGCCCAAGCATTCACCCTCTGCTCCTCAAACTTTCTATCTCAGCAGTGACTGAAATGACACAATTTGTAGGCCAAAGATACATCTGGCATCTGACTGAGATACCAGACAGTTCAATATGTGCCCTGTATTTATAACATTTGGACACTAAAATAGTGTACAGAACTAGGGTAACAGACAGCAAATACAGTGGAATGTAGGCCTGAATTACCACAATTTAAAGGCCACAAATACTGTAGCTCAGCCAACTGACAGCAATACCAGACTGTTCAATATGTGACCTATATTTTTAAATTTTTTACCCCCAAATAGTGGTTTAATCAGGGGTAACACACAGTAAAAATGGTGAATGGAAGCCTCAAAAGCACACTTTGTAGCCCACAGATAGATGAAGTGTGTCTCAGAGAGACTAGACTGTTCAATACATGGCCGGTATTTTTCCCCCCAAAATATCGTATAGACCTAGGATAGCAGACAGCACAGAAAGTGGAATGAGAGCCTGAAAAGAAAATATTTGTAGAGCACAGATAGACCAGGAGTGTGACAGATATAACAGCCTGTTCAATACTTGGTCTGTATTTTTTTAGTTTTTACCCCAAAATAGTGTATAGACCCTAGGGTAGCAGACAGCAAAAAAGTGGAATGTAGGCTTGAAAAGCAACTATTTGTAGAGCACAGATAGACCAGAAGTCTGATGGAGATATCACACTCTTCTCTGTGTGACCTGTAGTTTTTTATTTTATACCCCAGAATAGTGTTCAGAAATAGGGTAACAGACAGCAAAGACAGTGGAATGTAGGCCTGAATTGCTACAATTTGTAGGACACAAAGAGACCAGGAGTCTGACAGCAATTCCAGACTGTTAAGTACGTAGCCTGTATTTTTTTATTTTATACCCCAAAATAGTGTACAGAACTAAGGTAACAGACACCAAAGACAGTAAAATGTAGGCCTTAATTGCCACAATTTGTAGGCCACAAATAGATCAGGCATATGACAGCAATACCAGACTTTTTTACCCCAAAATAGTGTATAGACCTAGGGTAGCGAACAGCCAAAAAAGTGGAATGTAGGCATGAAAAGCAATTATTTGTAGAGAACAGATAGACCAGGAGTCTGACAGAGATATCACACTCTTCAATATGTGGCCTGTATTTTATTTATTTTATACCCCAAAATAGTGTATAGAACTAAGGCAACAGACAGCAAAGACAGTGGAATGTAGGCCTAAATTGTCAAAATTTGTAGACCACAAATAGATTAGGCGTTTGACAGCGATACTATACTGTTCAATACGTGGCCTGTATTTTTTTAGTTTTTACCCCAAAATAGTGTATAGATCTAGGGTAGCAGACAGCTAAAAAAGTGGAATGTAAGCATGAAAAACAACTATTTGTAGAGAACAGATAGACCAGGAGTCTGATGGAGATATCACACTCTTCAATATGTGGCCTTGATTTTTTTTATTTTATACTCCAAAATAGTGTACAGAACTAAGGTAACAGAACAGACAGTGCAATGCAGGCCTGAATTTCAACAATTTGTAGGCCACAAATAGATCAGGTGTCTGACAGCGATACCAGACTGTTCAATACGTGACTATATTTTTTTATTTTTTACCCCAAGATAGTGTGTAGACCTAGGGTAGCAGACAGACAAAAAAGTGGAATGTAGGCCTGAAAAGTAACTACCGTATTATTATTATTATTATTATTATTATTTATTTATATAGCACCATTGATTCCATGGTGCTGTACATGAGAAGGGGTTACATACAAGTTACAAATATCACATACAGTAAACAAACTAACAATGATGGACTGATACAGAGGGGCGAGGACCCTGCCCTTGCGGGCTTACATTCTACAGGATTATGGGGAAGGAGACAGTAGGTTGAGGGTTGCAGGAGCTTAGGTGTTGGTGAGGCGGTAGCTCCGGTGTTGGTGAGGCGGTAGCTTCGAATACCGTATATACTCAAGTATAAGCCGACCCGAGTATAAGCCGACCTCCCTAATTTTGCCACAAAAAACTGGAAAAACTTAATGACTCGAGTATAAGCCTAGGGTGGGAAATGCAGCAGCTACCGGTAAATGTCAAAAGTAAAAATAGATACCAATAAAAGTAAAATTAATTGAGACATCAGTAGGTTAAGTGTTTTTGAATATCCATATTGAATCAGGAGCCCCATATAATGCTCCATAAAGTTTATGATGGCCCCATAAGATGCTCCATATTAAAATTTGCCCCATATAATCCTGCATAAAGGTTAATAATGGCCCCATAAGATGCTCCATGGACACATTTGCCCAATATAATTCTGCACAAATGTTGATTATAGCCCTATAAGATGCTCCATAAAGATATTTTCCCCATATAGTGCTGCACAAACCTTGATTATGGCCCCATAAGATGCTCCACACAGACACTTGCCCCACAAAGTGCTGCACAAACGTTGATTATGGCCCCATAAGATGCTCCATACAGACACTTGCCCCATATAGTGCTGCACAAACGTTGATTATGGCCCCATACAGACACTTGCCCCATATAATGCTGCACAAATGTTATGGCCCCATAGATGCTCCATACAGACACTTGCCCCATATAGTGCTGCACAAACGTTGATTATGGCCCCATATAGACACTTGCCCCATATAGTGCTGCACAAACGTTGATTAGGGCCCCATACAGACACTTGCCCCATAGAGTGCTGCACAGACGTTATGGTCCCATATATGCTCCATACAGACACTTGTCCCAATTGCTGTTGCTGCGATAAAAAAAAAATCACATACTCACCTCTCTGTCGCTCAGGCTCCTGGAAGTTTCAATATTTACCTGCTCCTTGTTCAGGCGCCACTCCATCTTCAGCATCTTCTGCACCGACGCTCAGGCTGAGGGCGCTCACTAACCATGTCACAACGCCCTCTGAACTGAGCAACACTGCAGAAGACACTGAAGAAGGAGCGGCGCTGGAATGGGGAGCAGGTGAATATCGCGCAGCGCTCTCCTCACCATTATACTCACCTGCTCCTGATGCGGTCCCTGCTTCCCCGGCGCTGCAGCTTCTTCCTGTACTGAGCGGTCACTGTTACCGCTCAATACAGTAAAGAATATGCGGCTCCACCACTACAGGAGGTGGAGCCGCATATTCATTACTGTAATGAGCGGTACCATGTGACCGCTCAGTACAGGAAGAAGCTGGGGAACCTGGGACCTGCAGGGACCGCACCAGAAGCAGGTGAGTATAACTAGACAGCCCCCGCTCCCTCTCCCCTGCCGACCTCTGGGTATGACTCGAGTATAAGCCGAGAGGGGGACTTTCAGCCCAAAAAATGGGCTGAAAATCTCGGATTATACTCGAGTATACGGTATTTGTAGAGCACAGATAGACCAGAAGTCTGACGGAGATATCACACTCTTCAATATGTGGCCTGGAGTTTTTTTTAATTTTTTTACACCAAAATACTGTATAGACCTATGGTAGCAGACAGCCAAAAAAGTGGAATGTAGGCCTGAAAAGCAACTATTTGTAGAGCACAGATAGTTCTGACGTCTGACGGCGATAGAACACTGTTAAATACTGTATGTGGCCTGGATTTTGGGGGGCTCACCAAAATTTTGTCAATAAGTAGGCTATGACACTAAAAAAAATGTTGGAGTACTAAAATTGTTAAATATTTAGCGCAATGATATGCGATGTGTATGTAGCTAAATAGTTTTTGGCCAGACAAAGATTTTTTGGTCAGCAAAATGGTGTCCAAAAATGTCCAAAAAATACTACAGTACAAAAAAAGTCCAGAATTTTCTGCGCACTCACATCTGATGCCTGGGACAAAAAAGCAGTTTTAAATTGCTACTGTAGATTTTAATGCTGTTGTATTAAAATGACCTGGCTGTAGTCTGCACTGCGACCAAGCAAATTAATGTAGTTAAAAAAGGGGACTCTGGATTACTTTGTTATAAAATTAGCAGGATTCAGTTGCCTAAAAAAATGAATCCTAGCCACAGATACCTAAAGCTAGGTGTATATAAAATAGGCAGAAGCAGACAGTAATGGACCCTCTTGAATTATGCAGTGAGATCTATATACTCACATGCATGCCTTGCACTGATGTGGATTAGCACACATAGGCTCCCCTGCCTACCTAGCACTGCAATCAATATATCCCCTAATTAGTCCTAAAAAGGACTATTGTTTTATTTGGATTTGTGGATTCTGTGATGGTAGACCCACACTATCTAATAAAATAACTAATCTGACCCTATCTCAGCAGCATCTCTCCCTACACTAGCTGAGTTTGGAGCTGAATGCGCCGAGCAGGGCAGCATCTGGTCTCTTATAGACCTGATGACGCTGTGCAGCCAGCCAATCACTGTATTACCACAACAAAGATGGCTGCGGTATTACAGTGCATGTCAGACAAACCCTGCATGTTCATTGGCGCCCTAAAATTATTTTTGCTTTAGCTGTTTGATTATCATCAACTTTGTAACTTATGATTGTTATATGAACTGCTGTCTTGTAAAGCTCTGCAGAATATGTTTGCACTATATAAATAAAGGTTAGTAGATTGAAGATGGTGAAGTTCAAGCTGTTAACCATGCCATGTGTGGGAGGAAATAATCTTTTATGTGACCACAACTGCACCAATGATGGCTGGCTGCTGTGCTGACAAGGTGGAGTCGGGTGAACACGACAAACTGATGGACTGTGAGTGAGGTCCAGGCACAGATGTTATGGTGCATTGAAAAAGATGTGATGTGCTAGGTGTCTGAAGTCAAAAGCAGCAGGCATGTCCTCTTCCGTAACAGCTGTTGGGCTCTCACCACGACTGTAGCGGGTAAACAAGTGGAGGTTTTGCGGACGGATAATTGTGTGATAACACTTGCCACATTGACAGAGGAGAAAGAAGCAGCAGATGTGGTTAATTAGCTGGCAGGTAGTTGGCAAAGCCTGCTAGTTCGCATTTTAGGGCAGTGAGAGTCTCAGACTGACGCATGTTGATCGCACATGTCCCAGTTCTTGCACGTAATAGACAAATTATTGAATTTTTAGCCTCCACTCAGTAGTTTTTTACAAAGTTAGCAGATAACTTGAGTTGAGTCTTCATTTGTGGTATCAAAAAAGGTTGCATCACTCACTATGTGGAAAGCCACAATGTGACCTACTCGACTTCCTCCTCCTCCACATTCTCTGATGAGCTACTCAGCTGTGTACCTCTGCGTTCACAACAATTAGTATCTACAACCTAATCATCATCATGACTTTACCTGACGAAGGCACGCTGCCGAAACACGCGTAGGGGTAGTGGCACCATCGCCTGGGCACTGGTAAGATATTTTTACTCTGATTTCCTGCCTTAAGGGCAATATAGGTTGATCTCCTGTAGTGATTAATATATTGTTATGGAATATGGGCTCTCTATATGTTTCAAATGATGTGATATAACATGATATACTGAAAGTAGTGTTGAGTGATACCTTCCGATACCCAGAAGTATCGGTATCGGATTGTATCGGCCGATATCCAAAAAATATCGGATATCACCGATACCCGATACCAATGCAAGTCAATGGGACACAAATATCGGAATGTAAATAAGCCCTTTCTGTCCTTCCATATGCTGTTCCGGAGGGGGGAAGAGTGTGGGCGGTGCGTGGGCGGACACTGTGAGTATCTGTGTGTGTGGGCGGGGTCTGTGCGGGCCTGCCAGGGATCTGTATGTGCCTACTGGGGCTCTATGCGGGCCTAGCGGGGCTCTATGCAGGCTGCCCGGGCTCTATGTGGGCCTGCTGGGGCTCTATGCGGCATGCCTGGGATCTATGTGGGCTGCCCGGGCTCTATGTGGTGTGCCGGGGCTGTATGTGGGCTGCCCGGGCTCTATGCAGCGTGCGTGGTCTATGCGGCATGCTGGGGCTCTGTGCGTGTGTGCAGGCATTGTCCGATGGGACTACAAGTCCCATCAGATGATGCCTGCTACACTGACAGTGATTGACACATTAGCCAATGATGGGACAGTAGTAGTCCCATCATCCGGCTAATGTGTTGAATGAAAAAAAAAAAAAAATACTCCATACATACTCCATACAGTACATACATATAGGCATACAGTACATTAAACATCCATACTCACCATTACTTGTCACTTTGGTCCCCGAAGCCAGTGTCAACCTGTAAAAAAGATTAAAATAACAAACAACCAATATACTCCCGGTCTGCAGAAATCCACGAGTGTCCCACGACGATCTCCCGGGGAGAACAGCAGCAACAGCTGTTGCAACCACTCTCCAAGGGCTCCAGAAACACAATGACGGGAGGAAGGTATTCCTCCGCTGCTGTAAAAAAAAATAGTCCCTAGTCTGACTTATGGCATTGCTGGGTGAGACATTTCCCACGCAGCAATTGCCATAAAGTAAGACTTTGAACTTTATTAACCTCTGTGATGCACTGCAGGAGCCATTGTCTCCTGTCAGTGTGTCACTGACGGTCCTATAGAGCAGTGACGTCACCCAATGTCACTGTTTTATAGGGGAGATCGTCGTGGGACACTCATTATTGGACTACGGCGGACAGGTGGAATACGGTTTATTATTTCACGTTTTTTGCAGGCGCTGAAGTATGGTAAGTATGGTTAAATGAAGAATATTAAAATACTTTTTTCCTATTGTGTGCGTGTTTTATTAACCCTTTCTTACTATTGGATTAATAATGGATAGGCGTTTTTTTGACGCCTCTCCGTTATTAACCAGGCTTAATGTCACCTTACAATAGCAAGGTGACATTAATGTTGTGAATTCTGTGGCTGAATTCACTCCTGTGGTCACAAGTGGTACTGCAGCTTCTGAGCTTCCTCCCTCAGGTGTTCTGGTGAGCTCGTTTACTGCTTCATTACTTAACTCCGCCTGATGCTGCTATCCTTGCTCCTTGTCAATGTTTCAGTGTTGGATCTGAGCTTCTCCTGATTGTTCCTGTGACCTGCTGCTCTGTATAGCTAAGTGCTTTTTGCTTTTTTGTTGCTTTTTTTCTGTCCAGCTTGTCTTTTGTTTTTCTGGAAGCTCTGAGACGCAAAGGGTGTACCGCCGTGCCGTTAGTTCGGCACGGTGTTTTTTTTTTGCCCCTTTGCGTGGTTTTGCTTTAGGGTTTTTTGTAGACTGCAAAGTTCGCGTTACTGTCCTCGCTCTGTCCTAGAATATCGGGCCCCACTTTGCTGAATCTATTTCATCCCTACGTTTTGTCTTTTCATCTTACTCACAGTCATTATATGTGGGGGGCTGCCTTTTCCTTTGGGGAATTTCTCTGGGGCAAGTCAGGCCTATTTTTCTATCTTCAGGCTAGCTAGTTTCTTAGGCTGTGCCGAGTTGCCTAGGTAGTTGTTAGGCGCAATCCACAGCCGCTTTTAGTTGTGTTTAGGATAGGATCAGGTGTGCAGTCTACAGAGTTTCCACGTCTCAGAGCTCGTTCTTGTATTTTTGGGTATTTGTCAGATCACTGTGTGCGCTCTGATCGCTAAGCGCACTGTGTTTCTGGATTGCCTTCATAACACCTGTCTTTAGCAAACATAACAGTACAAGGAGCCAAACTAATGATTCTCAATAGAGGGAAAGAAAAAGTTCTGACATCATTTTTTTTTTTTTCTGCTCTGTGTTCACTTTTTTTTTTTTCCCCTAGACATTTGGGTGATTCTGGACACAGGTGTGGACATGGATATTCAGGGTCTGTGCTCTTCAATGGATAATCTCGTTATAAATGTACAAAAAATTCAAGATACTATTGATCAGAAATCTATGTTAGAACCAAGAATTCCTATTCCTGATTTGTTTTTTGGAGATAGAACTAAGTTTCTAAGTTTCAAAAATAATTGTAAGCTATTTCTGGCCTTGAAACCTCATTCTTCTGGTAATCCTATTCAACAGGTTTTGATTATTATTTCTTTTTTGCGCGGTGACCCTCAAGACTGGGCATTTTCTCTTGCGCCAGGAGACCCTGCATTGAGTAGTGTCGATGCGTTTTTCCTGGCGCTCGGATTGCTGTACGATGAGCCTAATTCAGTGGATCAGGCTGAGAAAAATTTGCTGGCTTTGTGCCAGGGTCAGGATGATATAGAAGTATATTGTCAGAAATTTAGGAAATGGTCAGTACTCACTCAGTGGAATGAATCTGCGCTGGCAGCTTTGTTCAGAAAGGGTCTCTCTGAAGCTCTTAAGGATGTCATGGTGGGATTTCCTATGCCTGCTGGTTTGAATGAGTCTTTGTCTTTGGCCATTCAGATCGGTCGATGCTTGCGCGAGCGTAAATCTGTGCACCATTTGGCGGTACTGCCTGAGGTTAAACCTGAGCCTATGCAGTGCGATAGGACTATGACTAGAGTTGAACGGCAGGAATACAGACGTCTGAATGGTCTGTGTTTCTACTGTGGTGATTCCACTCATGCTATTTCTGATTGTCCTAAGCGCACTAAGCGGTCCGCTAGGTCTGCCGTCATTGGTACTGTACAGTCCAAATTCCTTCTGTCCATTACCTTGATATGCTCTTTGTCGTCGTTTTCTGTCATGGCGTTTGTGGATTCGGGCGCTGCCCTGAATCTGATGGATTTGGATTATGCTAAACGTTGTGGGTTTTTCTTGGAGCCTTTGCGGTGTCCTATTCCATTGAGAGGAATTGATGCTACACCTTTGGCCAAGAATAAACCTCAATACTGGGCTCAGCTGACCATGTGCATGGCTCCTGCACATCAGGAAGTTATTCGCTTTCTGGTGTTGCATAATCTGCATGATGTGGTCGTGTTGGGGTTGCCATGGCTACAAACCCATAATCCAGTATTGGATTGGAATTCCATGTTGGTATCCAGCTGGGGTTGTCAGGGGGTACATGGTGATGTTCCATTTTTGTCGATTTCGTCATCCACCCCTTCTGAGGTCCCAGAGTTCTTGTCTGATTATCAGGATGTATTTGAAGAGCCCAAGTCCGATGCTCTACCTCCGCATAGGGATTGTGATTGTGCTATCAATTTGATTCCTGGTAGTAAATTCCCTAAAGGTCGATTATTTAATTTATCCGTGCCCGAACACGCCGCTATGCGCAGTTATGTGAAGGAATCCCTGGAGAAGGGACATATTCGCCCATCGTCATCACCACTGGGGGCAGGGTTCTTCTTTGTAGCCAAGAAGGATGGTTCGCTGAGACCGTGTATTGATTACCGCCTTCTTAATAAGATCACTGTTAAATTTCAGTATCCCTTGCCATTGTTATCTGACTTGTTTGCTCGGATTAAGGGGGCTAGTTGGTTCACTAAGATAGATCTTCGTGGTGCGTATAATCTGGTGAGAATCAGGCAAGGAGATGAATGGAAAACTGCATTCAATATGCCCGAGGGTCATTTTGAGTATCTAGTGATGCCGTTCGGACTTGCCAATGCTCCATCTGTGTTTCAGTCTTTTATGCATGACATCTTCCGTGAGTATCTGGATAAATTCCTGATTGTTTACTTGGATGACATTTTGATCTTCTCAGATGATTGGGAGTCTCATGTGAAGCAGGTCAGAATGGTTTTTCAGGTCCTGCGTGCTAACTCTTTGTTTGTGAAGGGATCAAAGTGTCTCTTCGGTGTGCAGAAAGTTTCATTTTTGGGGTTCATCTTTACCCCTTCTACTATCGAGATGGATCCAGTTAAGGTCCAAGCCATCCAGGATTGGATTCAGCCGACATCTCTGAAAAGTCTGCAAAAGTTCCTGGGCTTTGCTAATTTTTATCGTCGCTTCATCTGTAATTTTTCTAGCATTGCCAAACCATTGACCGATTTGACCAAGAAGGGTGCTGATTTGGTTAATTGGTCTTCTGCTGCTGTGGAAGCTTTTCAGGAGTTGAAGCGTCGTTTTTGTTCTGCCCCTGTGTTGTGTCAGCCAGATGTTTCTCTTCCGTTCCAGGTCGAGGTTGATGCTTCTGAGATTGGAGCAGGGGCGGTTTTGTCACAGAGAGGTTCTGATTGCTCAGTGATGAAACCATGTGCTTTCTTTTCCAGGAAGTTTTCGCCCGCTGAGCGTAATTATGATGTGGGCAATCGAGAGTTGCTGGCCATGAAGTGGGCATTCGAGGAGTGGCGTCATTGGCTTGAAGGAGCTAAGCATCGCGTGGTGGTATTGACTGATCATAAGAACTTGACTTATCTCGAGTCTGCCAAGCGCTTGAATCCTAGACAGGCCCGTTGGTCGTTATTTTTTGCCCGCTTCGACTTTGTGATTTCGTACCTTCCGGGCTCTAAAAATGTGAAGGCGGATGCTCTGTCTAGGAGTTTTGTGCCCGACTCTCCGGGTTTATCTGAGCCAGCGGGTATCCTCAAGGAAGGAGTCATTGTGTCTGCCATCTCCCCTGATTTGCGGCGGGTGCTGCAAAAATTTCAGGCGAATAAACCTGATCGTTGTCCAGCAGAGAAACTGTTCGTCCCTGATAGGTGGACTAATAAACTTATCTCTGAACTTCATTGTTCGGTGTTGGCTGGTCATCCTGGAATCTTTGGTACCAGAGAGTTAGTGGCTAGATCCTTCTGGTGGCCATCTCTGTCACGGGATGTACGTACTTTTGTGCAGTCCTGTGGGATTTGTGCTAGGGCTAAGCCCTGCTGTTCTCGTGCCAGTGGGTTGCTTTTGCCCTTGCCGGTCCCAAAGAGGCCTTGGACACATATTTCGATGGATTTCATTTCTGACCTTCCCGTTTCTCAAAAGATGTCAGTCATTTGGGTGGTCTGTGATCGCTTTTCTAAAATGGTCCATCTGGTGCCCTTGGCTAAATTGCCTTCCTCCTCTGATTTGGTACCTTTGTTCTTTCAGCATGTGGTTCGGTTGCATGGCATTCCTGAGAATATTGTTTCTGACAGAGGTTCCCAGTTTGTTTCAAGGTTTTGGCGAGCCTTTTGTGGTAGGATGGGCATTGACCTATCCTTTTCCTCGGCTTTCCATCCTCAGACTAATGGCCAGACCGAACGAACCAATCAGACCTTGGAAACATATCTGAGATGTTTTGTTTCTGCAGACCAGGATGATTGGGTGTCCTTTTTGCCGTTGGCTGAGTTCGCCCTTAATAATCGGGCCAGCTCGGCTACCTTGGTTTCTCCATTTTTTTGCAATTCTGGGTTCCATCCTCGTTTCTCTTCAGGACAGGTTGAGTCTTCGGACTGTCCTGGTGTGGATTCTGTGGTGGATAGGTTGCAGCAGATCTGGACTCAGGTAGTGGACAATTTGATCTTGTCCCAGTAGAAAGCTCAACTTTTCACTAATCGCAGACGCCGTGTGGGTCCCCGACTTCGTGTTGGGGATCTGGTTTGGTTATCTTCTCATCATATTCCTATGAAGGTTTCCTCTCCTAAATTTAAACCTCGTTTTATTGGTCCGTATAGGATTTCTGAGGTTCTCAATCCTGTGTCTTTTCGTTTGACCCTCCCAGACTCCTTTTCCATACATAATGTATTCCATAGGTCGTTGTTGCGGAGATACGTGGCACCTATGGTTCCATCTGTTGAGCCTCCTGCCCCGGTTTTGGTGGAGGGGGAATTGGAGTATATTGTGGAGAAGATTTTGGATTCTCGTGTTTCTAGACGGAAACTCCAGTATCTGGTTAAATGGAAGGGTTATGCTCAGGAAGATAATTCCTGGGTTTTTGCCTCTGATGTTCATGCTTCCGATCTTGTTCGTGCCTTTCATGCGGCTCATCCTGGTCGGCCTGGGGGCTCTGGTGAGGGTTCGGTGACCCCTCCTCAAGGGGGGGGGTACTGTTGTGAGTTCTGTGGCTGAATTCACTCCTGTGGTCACAAGTGGTACTGCAGCTTCTGAGCTTCCTCCCTCAGGTGTTCTGGTGAGCTCGTTTACTGCTTCATTACTTAACTCCGCCTGATGCTGCTATCCTTGCTCCTTGTCAATGTTTCAGTGTTGGATCTGAGCTTCTCCTGATTGTTCCTGTGACCTGCTGCTCTGTATAGCTAAGTGCTTTTTGCTTTTTTGTTGCTTTTTTTCTGTCCAGCTTGTCTTTTGTTTTTCTGGAAGCTCTGAGACGCAAAGGGTGTACCGCCGTGCCGTTAGTTCGGCACGGTGGGTTTTTTTTGCCCCTTTGCGTGGTTTTGCTTTAGGGTTTTTTGTAGACTGCAAAGTTCGCTTTACTGTCCTCGCTCTGTCCTAGAATATCGGGCCCCACTTTGCTGAATCTATTTCATCCCTACATTTTGTCTTTTCATCTTACTCACAGTCATTATATGTGGGGGGCTGCCTTTTCCTTTGGGGAATTTCTCTGGGGCAAGTCAGGCCTATTTTTCTATCTTCAGGCTAGCTAGTTTCTTAGGCTGTGCCGAGTTGCCTAGGTAGTTGTTAGGCGCAATCCACAGCCGCTTTTAGTTGTGTTTAGGATAGGATCAGGTGTGCAGTCTACAGAGTTTCCACGTCTCAGAGCTCGTTCTTGTATTTTTGGGTATTTGTCAGATCACTGTGTGCGCTCTGATCGCTAAGCGCACTGTGTTTCTGGATTGCCTTCATAACACCTGTCTTTAGCAAACATAACACATTAACCCCATATTACCCCATATCCCACCGCTACACGGGAGTGGGAAGAGAGGGGCTAAGTGCTGGAATTGGTGCATGTTACAGATGTGCCATTTCTGGGGCGGCTGCAGACTGGTATTTGTAGCCAGGGGGGAGGGCAATATCCATGGTCCCTCTCTAGGCTTTGAATATCAGCCCGCACCTGTCTTATAAAATATAAGGTCCCCCTATATTTTATCAGCCCGCACCACGTCTTTTTTTGGGGGGTCCCCCTATTTTAGTAGCCAGTAAAGGCTATGCATACAGCTGCAGGCTGATATTCATAGCAGGCTACAAATATTGGCCCCGGGCCGTCGGCTTTCCCCCTCTGGCGCAGAAAATTGCGCGGGAGCCCACGCTGTTTTTTTCTGTTTTTTTTAAATTCAACACTCATGAAGGTCTCTTTCACTCTTACGTCAGTACGGGTCCGTCGCTATGCGTCGGGCCGAATTACCGACGCACGTTGTGAAATTTATGCACGACATGGGCAGCGGATGCAGATGTACTGTCCCATCATTGGTCAATGTGTCAATCACTGTCAGTGTAGCAGGCATCGTCCGATGGGACTTGTAGTCCCATCGGACGATGCCTGCACACACGCAGAGAGCCCCAGCACACACGCACAGACCCACGGCAGTCCACACAGAGCCACAGCAGCCTGCACAGAGCCCTGCAACCTGCACAGAGCCCCGGCACACACGCACATGGCCCCGGCACAAACGCACAGAGCCCCGGCACACAAGCACAGAGCCCCGGCACACATGCACAGAGCCCCACGGTCATGCACAGACACCACCCGCACACACACGCAGTCTCCGCCCATGCATCACCCACGCACCGCCCACGTACCGCCCACACTTCATTATAGTGCATAGTTGCACTATTGGAACGTCCGATTGCGGTATCCGATATCGAAAAAGTATTGGATCTCGGTATCGGAATTCCGATACAGCGAATATCGGCGATACCTGATATTTGCAGTATCGGAATGCTCAACACTAACTGAGAGTATCCCTGTATTGAATATTTGGATCTGTTATACTTACCTGTCTTTGCTCTGCATTGCATATTTTTCTATTTATACAATCTAATCTTGCCTTCCCTTTCGATGATGCCACTTTAACTTCTTGGCTCATCTGTAAGCACCACTGGTTTCTTTTTTATTATTCATACCTTTTTGTACTTAATAAAGTTTTTTCTAATTTTATTGTTCAAAATATGCTTTTGTTTATATGCTTTTGGTAATTTAGCATAGAACAGCTTTCTACCCTAATCTGATTTGGATGCTACAATTTTTCTGGATTTTTCCCTCAGTATTCGTTTTGTAATATTTGAGTATCCTACTGCCGGGGATTACTAATTTGATTACTAACCTAATCATCATCCTCTCTGCTGTCCCATTCCTCGCCTTGAGAATCACCTTACCCCTCTTCCTGCCCTGATAGCACAGTACAATTCACGCGCACCTCAGGTATCTGAATCTCATTAGGATCACATACTGTACATCCCTAGGGGTTAACGTCTGATGATGAGGGTCTGGTTTCTGTTCGGACCTTAATTTGTCCAGCCCCGGATCCAAATGCATGTCCATTTTGAACTTTTCTCAAATCTATCCTCCTGCTTCCTCTTTGACTGCTTATAATCTGGCTTCCGATTGCACCATTTCACTGAAACTGCCCTGACTAAAGTTAACAACGACCTGCTAACCGCCAAATTCAAGCAACATTATTTTTTCCTCCTCCTCCTGGACCTTTCTGCCTTCGACATAGTGGACCATTCTCTCTTACTACAGACTCTCTCATCTCTTGGTATCACACACTTGGTCCTATCTTGGACCTCGTCATACCTAACAGACCAGACAGGACATTCAGAGTCTCTTACACACCACCTCCTCATCTCGTCTCCTATCTGTCAGTGCCCCCAAAGGTTCAGTTTAAGGAGCCCTGCTCTACTCCTTCTACACATTCGGCCTGGGACAGCTGATAGTGTCTCACAGCTTTCAGTATCACCTCTATGCTGATGACACAGATCTACCTTTCTGGCCTGATATCACCTCCTTACTTACCAGAATCGTACAATGTCATTTCTCTATTTCATCATTCTTCTCTGCTTGGTTTCTAAAATTTAATATGGATAAAACTGAATATATCATCTTTGAACTATCTTATACAGCTCCACCCAGCTGACCTATTCATCCAAACCAATGGCTTGACTATGATCTCCCCTTCAAATATAAAATGCAAGCTGTTTCCCCTTCCTGCCGACTCAAACTTAAAAATATCTCCTGGATTCACAGTTTCATCAGCCAAGAATATTCAAATCACTAGTGCATGTCCTGATCATCTACCACCTCGATTACTGAAACCTCTTGCTCTGTGACCTCATTTCTAACACTATTGCACCCATCCAATCTATCCTAAACTCAGCTGCCTGACTAATCCACCTGTCAATCTGCTATCCCCTGGCTTCTCTCCTCTGTCAATCCCTGCACTGGCTCCCCATTGCCCAGAGACGCCAGTTCTGAACCCGAAGTTTGGAATACAAAGTGAGAAAAACCTGTCACTTCCATACATCCGTGACCTAGTCTCCAGGTACTTACCTGCAGGCAACCTCCGATCATCACAATATCTCCTTCTCTACTCTCTTTTAATCTGCTCTTTCCACAATCGCATAATAGATTTCTCCCGTATATCACCTGTACTCTTTAACTGTGTCCTTCAACATATCATGCTTTCGCCTATCATGGAAACCTTCAAAAGGAACCTGAAGAAATACCTCTTCCGACAAGCCTGCAGCCTATACTAACCATCGCTCCACCATACTGATGCACAAGAAGCTCTACCCTAACCTATTGTATCCTCACCCATTCTTTGTAGACTGTGATCCCTCGCGGGCAGGGTCTGCTCTCCTCCAGCAGCTGTCAGTGACTTGTATTGTTTAAGATTATTGTACTTGTTTTTATTATGTTTAGCCTTTTCACATAAATTGCGCTATACCAATAAATAATAATAATAATTAGAATACCACTGTGTGGCTGCAAAGAAAGGAATTTGAGCAGACTGTACAGTAACTGAAGTTTTCAAAAAACTACGCAAATATAATATTTCTACTCTGTAAAATTCATGACACTTTAGTGGGTCAATTGATGCCATTTTTCATGGTGTCTGTTTGGAAGCTTTTTGTCACCACTTAAGGTGTTGTCTATGCGTTTGGTTTTGACTCCAATTGAATCAGTGAACTGTGGTCCATTCACTGAATCCGAACAAAACTGAACCTTGAACATTTCGCTCATCTCTTGTCCTTACCAGAGCTGGAAGCTCTGCCTAGTGTGAGGAGGCCTAGGGAATCATGACTCACAGCAGTGATTTGATGATGTGACAAGGACGGAATGACGAGGACAGAACGGGTAATGATCAAGTGCAGATGGGCTGGAGCAGTATGCAATAAGGCAATTAAAAGTTTTTTTGTTTGTTTCTTTTACATCTTATGTCTATTATTCTCCGGGGGGGCTTGGAGAGATAATTTCTCTGAAAAATAAATGTCCTGTGAAAATGCACATGAACAGGAAAATTCTATTTTTGACTGATCAGCTCATCTCTAAAATTTTTGCATCTGTGAAATCCGAAATGGGATAATATTACATTAATCATTCTGCATAATAATGTCACAAAATATTCAACAAAAAGGAATCAAAGCCATATACAGTACATCAAATGATACAAATAGAAGCTATAGCTTGCTGAGCAAAAAAAAATCTTTATATACTTTTTTTGATAGAAAAAATGGATCTCACAATATGGCAACAGGAAAGATAGTAAAACGTGAAAAAAATAATATATTGCATTATTCGTACTGACCTGCTAAAATGATAGCATACCTCTGGGGCATTGAACAATGGAAAAATGGAACCCAAGCAATAATGAAAGAAATTTTATTTTCCAGTCCACCCCACAACATAACTATGCATACATGGCTGAATTGAAATTACATAGTCGTCCCACAAACATTTCCCTTGTATAGCTATAAATAGAAATTTAAAAAAAAAATACCGCTCTTTGAAGCCAGTTATGATAAAAATCAAACAGAGAAAAAATATTTACACTAATTGGAAATAAAGAATCAACTTGATGCTAAATCTTTAATCTCTGGAATCCCTAATTTAGCTTTGTAGAATAGCGTGTGAAAAATAATTAGAAATCTTAGTAGTTGTTAAGTGTAATTTTTAGACAGTACAGTATCACAACATTGTACATTGTTGCACATTGATCAATGTCACATTCTGTGACATATTTGAAGGTTCATGTTCAATATACTGTGTTCAATAAATAAATATTAATTCCATAGGTACAACTTGAGATTAAAGGGGTTATCTAAACATATATTGATGAACTATCCTTAGGATAAGTTATCAATATTAGATCAATGGATGTCTGATACTTGAGACCCCCCACCGATCAGCTGCTATTAGCTGTGAGAGTGGTTGGATGTGAATATTAAATTAATGGAGTTGTGCAGTGCAGCTGCAATGTGTAGAAAAAAGGTGTTTTAACAATGAAAGCAAATGGAAGGATTATGAGTATATGACCATTTGGTGGCAAGCATTTATTTACTGCACAAAATACACAAGGACCCAAAACTACCACCAGGTTGGCCCATTGTATCGGTCATTAATAATTTTTGTGATCCTCTTTCAAGACTTGTTGACTACTATTTGAGACATATATATATATATATATATATATATATATATATGTATATATATATATATATATAAAATATCCTTATTATATGGAAAGGTACACAAGAAGATTTCAAATCTTTCATGTCTGAATTGAATTCCAATAACTGGAACATCATACTGACGCATCCAGGTTGGCTAATTTGGCTACATACAAACTGATTTATTTCAAAAGGCTACATCAGCTAATTCTTTGTTGCACACAACTTCACAACACCCTATATATCTGATTGGAAATATCCAAATCGGACAATTTTTATGTGCTAACAGGATATGTTCAAATACTTATCTCATTGAAAAACAGGCCAACTATTCTAAAGGCCAGGGATAAAGAAGAAAGAATTGCTAGAAAAGAAAACTAAGGACATCAATCAGGAATCTAAGGTATGTAGCATATTGGACTTCAATTCAAGAAGTGATGAAATGAGAAGGATATTTGAAAAATACTGACCAGTTTTATTACTTATAAAAATTTAATCTATTTGCTCCAAAATAGTGTAATCGTGAGGGAGAAGGTGACTGCCCAATGGTCAACACATAAGGTATGCTGTTAATGTACATGAACTAGAGTTCAACAGGAGAGACAGCCCTGCTCTATATATCATATATTCTCACTTGCTATGAGCGCCGACCGCTGGGAGGCACTCATAACTAGCCAGCTATGACAACCACAGGGGTCTCCTGCTGAACCCGGGTTTTCATGCCAACCCATCTGTGACCAGCTGTCATATGACAAGGGCGCCAATTTGAGGTGGTAATGATGTGCTTCCTGCGTGTGCATGTTAAATGCCGCTGTCAGAGTTTGATAGCGGCATTTAACATGTTAACAGCCATGGATAGATCGCAATTCCACCCGCAGCTGATAGGGCACATGTCATATGATCAGACCAGCTGTCATTTGCCAGAAAAGGTGCAGGCTCATCGCCAGAGCCCGCACGAAACATGGGGAGGTTAATGTGTTTTGTCATTATTTTTTTTTCTTTTCCTTATGTAGAATGTCCCTATTGATCTCTTATATACACCTTGCCCATATAGGTTTCATCTATATATAATACTGAATTTATTATTAGACAAAAGTAAGAAACATCTTTTCCAAGATGTTTTCAGAAGAACCAATGAGAAAGTTGTTTTCTGTCTTATTTACTAATTTCATGGTTTAACACTAATGCGCTTTATCTACCAACGACCTTTTATTTAGCCTCATTGTATAGATATTTTTAAACTATCTTTTCACTATATATTGTCTGATCTTTATTAACAGAATTGATATTTTTGATATTCCTGCTCTCTTTAGATACTGAATATTATTAGACCACAAAATTTATATATGTTTAGCTATTTTATTTACTCCAGGAATATTTTGTGTCTGATTGGTAGATTTACATGATCCTATACTTTGTAATCATTTTTGTCCAATGTATATACTGATACTGTTTCTTATCTTGAAGGTATCATGTAGTGTTCTATTTCATCATTGATTCCAACTTTTTACCTTAGAATAATTGGTTTGGTTGGTTCATTATCTATCACCACTAATTTACTTTTGACGTACACTTTTTATTCACTTATTTATACAGACACTATATTTAATATATGTACACGTTTCTTTCTATTTAATTCTTGTACACATCATTAATTCACATACACATGTAAAATTTAATTACACAGTTCATTGTATACCTTCAATTTTCAATTTTCATATTATATTATTGAATTAATTTCACACATTATTTATTTATACACATTATCTATTACATATTTTTTCAAGAAGAAGAACCAACTAATTTTTTTAACATCTTTTTGGTATTAGATATTACTTCATATTTAATGTACTTATGATTGCAGTTCCACATAGAATTCCTATATGTGCCATCTCCAAATGTTTGATTGCTGACAACGTGGATAGACCCTTATCTGCTGATGGGACCAAAATACCATGGTGATTGCGATATCACTCATCATGCTTGGGTGGCATAGCTATATTAGACTACTTCCTAATAAATAATTCTCTACCAAATCATACTGCTTTGCTAACATTTCAGATATGCTTTACCAAGGTACTGTCGGCACATCCAATTCTGCTGCTTCCAGGTGTTTGCTCACAACTTGGGGAGGGTGCAGCTGTGCTGGGGGAGAGAATGGCTAGAAGGTTGGAGGAGTGTTTAAACTAGGAATTGGGGGGGAGGGTATTCATTTTATAGGAGGGGAAGATAGTGCAGACAGAGACCTGGGCACAAATAAGGAAGTTGGGGGTGGCGGTGGCATGGGGGTTGGGGTCAGAACAGTTAATAATTTAAGAAATAGAAGAACAGAGAGGAACATAAAGTGCATGTATACTAATGCCAGAAGCCTCGCCAACAAAATGGACGAATTAGAACTAATGTTGTTGGAGCATAATTATGACATGGTGGGGATATCTGAAACGTGGCTGGATGAGAGCCATGACTGGGCTGTTAACTTGCAGGGCTACAGCCTGTTCAGAAATGACCGTACAGATAAGCGAGGGGGAGGGGTGTGTCTATATGTAAAATCATCCTTAAAACCCATCCTGCGCGATAATATAGGTGAATTTAATGAAAATGTAGAATCCCTGTGGGTGGAGATAAGGGGAGGGGGAAAAAATAATAAATTACTGATAGGGGTTTGTTATAAATCTCCAAAAATAATGGAAGCAATGGAGAATATCCTCGTAAAGCAAATAGATGAAGCTGCGACTCAAGGAGAAGTCATTATTATGGGGGACTTCAACTACCCAGAAATAGATTGGGGAATAGAAACCTGCAGTTCCAGCAAAGGTAATCAGTTTTTGACAATTATGAGAGACAATTACCTTTCACAACTGGTTCAGGACCCAACAAGAAGGGGGGCACTGCTAGACCTAATATTAACCAACAGGCCAGACCGCATATCAAATATAAGGGTTGGGGGTCACTTGGGAAATAGCGATCACAAAATAATAAGTTTTCAAGTATCCTTTAAAAAGATGTGTAGTAGAGGGGTTACAAGGACACTAAACTTCAGGAGGGCAAATTTCCAACGGATGAGAGAGGATCTTGGTGCAATTAACTGGGACGATATCCTGAGACACAAAAATACACAAAGAAAATGGGAGACGTTTATTAGCATCCTGGATAGGACCTGTGCACAGTATATACCGTATGGGAATAAACATACTAGAAATAGGAGGAAACCAATATGGCTAAATAGAGCTGTAAGGGGCGCAATAAGTGACAAAAAGAAAGCATTTAGGGAATTAAAGGAAGTAGGTAGTGAGGAGGCATTAAATAAATACAGAAAATTAGATAAATTCTGTAAAAAGCAAATCAAGGCAGCAAAGATTGAGACAGAGAGACTCATTGCCAGAGAGAGTAAAAATAATCCTAAAATATTCTTTAACTACATAAATAGTAAGAAACTAAAAAATGATAGTGTTGGCCCCCTTAAAAATAGTCTGGGTGAGATGGTGGATGAGGATGAGGAAAAAGCCAATATGCTAAATGACTTTTTTTCATCAGTATTTACACAAGAAAATCCCATGGCAGACAAAATGTCTAGTGATAAAAATTCCCAATTAAATGTCACCTGCTTAACCCAGCAGGAAGTGCGGCGGCGTCTAAAAATCACTAAAATTGACAAATCTCCGGGCCCGGATGGGATACACCCTCGAGTACTGCAGGAATTAAGTACAGTCATTGATAGACCATTATTTTTAATCTTTAAAGACTCCATAATAACAGGGTCTGTGCCACAGGACTGGCGTATAGCAAATGTGGTGCCAATATTCAAAAAGGGGACAAAAACTGAACTCGGAAATTATAGGCCAGTAAGCTTAACCTCTACTGTGGGTAAAATACTGGAGGGCATTCTAAGGGATGCTATACTGGAGTATCTGAAGAGGAATAACCTCATGACCCAGTATCAGCACGGGTTTACTAGGGACCGTTCATGTCAGACTAATTTGATCAGTTTCTATGAAGAGGTAAGTTCCAGATTGGACCAAGGGAACCCAGTGGATGTAGTGTATATGGACTTTTCAAAAGCTTTTGATACGGTGCCACACAAAAGGTTGATACATAAAATGAGAATAATGGGGATAGGGGAAAATATGTGCAAGTGGGTTGAGAGCTGGCTCAGGGATAGGAAACAAAGGGTGGTTATTAATGGAGCACACTCGGACTGGGTAGCGGTTAGCAGTGGGGTACCACAGGGGTCAGTATTGGGCCCTCTTCTTTTTAACATATTTATTAATGACCTTGTAGGGGGCATTCAGAGTAGAATTTCAATATTTGCAGATGACACTAAACTCTGCAGGGTAATCAATACAGAGGAGGACAATTTTATATTACAGGATGATTTATGTAAACTAGAAGCTTGGGCTGATAAATGGCAAATGAGCTTTAATGGGGATAAATGTAAGGTCATGCACTTGGGTAGAAGTAATAAGATGTATAATTATGTGCTTAATTCTAAAACTCTGGGCAAAACCGTCAATGAAAAAGACCTGGGTGTATGGGTGGATGACAAACTTAAATTCAGTGGCCAGTGTCAGGCAGCTGCTACAAAGGCAAATAAAATAATGGGATGCATTAAAAGAGGCATAGATGCTCATGAGGAGAACATAATTTTACCTCTATACAAGTCACTAGTTCGACCACACTTAGAATACTGTGCACAGTTCTGGTCTCCGGTGTTTAAGAAAGACATAGCTGAACTGGAGCGGGTGCAGAGAAGAGCGACCAAGGTTATTAGAGGACTGGGGGGTCTGCAATACCAAGATAGGTTATTACACTTGGGGCTATTTAGTTTGGAAAAACGAAGACTAAGGGGTGATCTTATTTTAATGTATAAATATATGAGGGGACAGTACAAAGACCTTTCTGATGATCTTTTTAATCATAGACCTGAAACAGGGACAAGGGGGCATCCTCTGCGGTTGGAGGAAAAAAGGTTTAAGCATAATAACAGACGCGGATTCTTTACTATAAGAGCAGTTAGACTATGGAACTCTCTGCCGTATGATGTTGTAATGAGTGATTCATTACTTAAATTTAAGAGGGGACTGGATACCTTTCTGGAAAAGTATAATGTTACAGGGTATATACACTAGATTCCTTGATAGGGCGTTGATCCAGGGAACTAGTCTGATTGCCGTATGTGGAGTCGGGAAGGAATTTTTTTCCCCAATGTGGAGCTTACTCTTTGCACATGGGTTTTTTTTGCCTTCCTCTGGATCAACATGTTAGGTTAGGCTATGGGTTGAACTAGATGGACATATAGTCTTCCTTCAACCTTAATAACTATATAACTATGTAACTATGTAACTATGTAACTATGTAACTTGACTCTTTTGTTCCTAATTTCTGTGTTCAAATCTAAAGGTACCTTCACACATAACGATATCGTTAACGATATCGTTGCAGCATCATGCTTTTTTGTGACGTAGCAACTAGGGTTGAGCGAAACGGGTCAAACATTTTCAAAAGTCGCCGACTTTTGACAAAGTCGGGTTTCATGAAACCCGATCTGACCCCTGTGCGGTGTCGGCCATGCGGTACGCGACTTTCGCGCCAAAGTCGCGTTTCAATGACGCGAAAAGCGCCATTTCTCAGCCAATGAAGGTAAACGCAGAGTGTGGGCAGCGTGATGACATAGGTCCTGGTCCCCACCATCTTAGAGAAGGGCATTGCAGTGATTGGCTTGCTGTCCGCGGCGTCACAGGGGCTATAAAGGGGCGTTCCCGGTGACCGCCATGTTACTGCTGCTGATCTGAGCCTAGGGAGAGGTTGCTGCCGCTTCGTCAGAAGCAGGGATAGCGTTAGGCAGGGTCCATTAACCACCAAACCGCTTGTGCTGTAGCGATTTCCACTGCCCAACACCACCTTCGGTGTGCAGGGACAGTGGAAGCTACATTTTTTTTTTTTCCCCTCAGCGCTGTAGCTCATTGGGCTGCCCTAGAAGGCTCCCTGATAGCTGCATTGCTGTGTGTACGCCGCTGTGCAAACCAACTGCTTTTTTCAAAGCACAAATCCTCTTGTTCCTTCCTTTCTGCACAGCTATCTTGTTTGTTTGTCCACACTTTTTATTTAATTTGTGCATCAGTCCACTCCTTATTGCTGCCTGCCATACCTGGCTGAGATTACTGCAGGGAGATAGTAATTGAAGGACAGTTCCTTTTTTTTTTTTTTTTTTTTGTGGGAGATTAAGATTGGCATTTCTGCTAGAGTGCCATCCCTATCTGTGTCATCTCTCACTCAGTGGGCCATAGAAAGCCTATTTATTTTTTTGCTTGATTTGGGTTCTAAAATCTACCTGAAAAAATCACTACATCAATCAGTGGGAGAAAAATATTGGCCTCAGGGCTTGTGTGCCACTCCTTACTCCTGTGTGTGCCATCTCTCAGTGGGCCATAGAAAGCCTATTTATTTTTTTGCTTGATTTGGGTTCCAAAATCTACCTGAAAAAATCAATAAATCAATCAGTGGGAGATTAATATTGGCCTTTGGGCTTGTGTGCCAGTCCTAAGCATGCCATCTCTCTCTCTCAGATAGTGGGCCATAGAAAGCCTATTTATTATTTTTTTTATTGGGTTTATACATTTTCCCTGGAAAAAAAAAAAAAAAGTGGGAGATTAATATTGGCCTCTGGGCTTGTGTGCCAGTCCTGAGCGTGCCATCTCTCTCACAAATAGTGGGCCATAGAAAGCCTATTTATTTTTTTGGTTGATTTGGGTTCTAAATTCTACCTGAAAAAATCAATAAATCAATCAGTGGGAGATTAATATTGGCCTTTGGGCTTGTGTGCCAGTCCTAAGCGTGCCATCTCTCTCTCTCAGATAGTGGGCCATAGAAAGCCGATTTATTATTTTTTTTATTGGGTTTATAAATTTTCCCTGGAAAAAAAAAAAAAAATTGGGAGATTAATATTGGCCTCTGGGCTTGTGTGCCAGTCCTGAGCGTGCCATCTCTCTCACAAATAGTGGGCCATAGAAAGCCTATTTATTTTTTTGGTTGATTTGGGTTCTAAATTCTACCTGAAAAAATCAATAAATCAATCAGTGGGAGATAAATATTGGCCTCTGGGCTTGTGTGCCACTCCTGACTCCTGTGTGCGTCCTCTCTCACTCAGTGGGCCCTAGAAAGCCTATTTTTTGTTTTATTTGTTTTCTAAATTCTCCCTGAAAAAATCATTTTATTTTATTTGGTTTCTAAATTATTCCTGAAAAAAATCATTTTTTTTGTATTTTTTTTTTCTAAAGTCTCCCTGAAAAAACAAAACAAAAACAAATCAGTGGGAGATTAATATTGCCCTTTCTGCTTGTGTGCCAGTCTTGACTCCTGGGTGTGCCATCTCTCTCTCTCCAATTGTGGGCCATAGAAAGCCTATTAATTTTTTTGCTTGATCTGGGTTCCAAAATCTACCTGAAAAAATCACTAAATCAATCAGTGGGAGATAAATATTGGCCTCTGGGCTTGTGTGCCACTCCTGACTCCTGTGTGCGTCCTCTCTCACTCAGTGGGCCCTAGAAAGCCTATTTTTTGTTTTATTTGTTTTCTAAATTCTCCCTGAAAAAATCATTTTATTTTATTTGGTTTCTAAATTATTCCTGAAAAAAATCATTTTTTTTGTATTTTTTTTTTCTAAAGTCTCCCTGAAAAAAAAAAAAAAAAAATCAGTGGGAGATTAATATTGCCCTTTCTGCTTGTGTGCCAGTCTTGACTCCTGGGTGTGCCATCTCTCTCTCTCCAATTGTGGGCCATAGAAAGCCTATTAATTTTTTTGCTTGATTTGGGTTCCAAAATCTACCTGAAAAAATCAGTAAATCAATCAGTGGTAGATAAATATTGGCCTCTGGGCTTGTGTGCCACTCCTGACTCCTGTGTGCGTCCTCTCTCACTCAGTGGGCCCTAGAAAGCCTATTTTTTGTTTTATTTGTTTTCTAAATTCTCCCTGAAAAAATCATTTTATTTTATTTGGTTTCTAAATTATTCCTGAAAAAAAATCATTTTTTTTGTATTTTTTTTTTCTAAAGTCTCCCTGAAAAAAAAAACAAAAACAAATCAGTGGGAGATTAATATTGCCCTTTCTGCTTGTGTGCCAGTCTTGACTCCTGGGTGTGCCATCTCTCTCTCTCCAATTGTGGGCCATAGAAAGCCTATTAATTTTTTTGCTTGATTTGGGTTCCAAAATCTACCTGAAAAAATCACTTAATCAATCAGTGGGAGATAAATATTGGCCTCTGGGCTTGTGTGCCACTCCTGACTCCTGTGTGCGTCCTCTCTCACTCAGTGGGCCCTAGAAAGCCTATTTTTTGTTTTATTTGTTTTCTAAATTTTCCCTGAAAAAATCATTTTATTTTATTTGGTTTCTAAATTATTCCTGAAAAAAATCATTTTTTTTGTATTTTTTTCTCTAAAGTCTCCCTGAAAAAAAAAAAAATCAAATCAGTGGGAGATTAATATTGCCCTTTCTGCTTGTGTGCCAGTCTTGACTCCTGGGTGTGCCATCTCTCTCTCTCCAATTGTGGGCCATAGAAAGCCTATTAATTTTTTTGCTTGATTTGGGTTCCAAAATCTACCTGAAAAAATCACTAAATCAATCAGTGGGAGATAAATATTGGCCTCTGGGCTTGTGTGCCACTCCTGACTCCTGTGTGCGTCCTCTCTCACTCAGTGGGCCCTAGAAAGCCTATTTTTTGTTTTATTTGTTTTCTAAATTCTCCCTGAAAAAATCATTTTATTTTATTTGGTTTCTAAATTATTCCTGAAAAAAAATCATTTTTTTTGTATTTTTTTTTTCTAAAGTCTCCCTGAAAAAAAAAACAAAAAAACAAATCAGTGGGAGATTAATATTGCCCTTTCTGCTTGTGTGCCAGTCTTGACTCCTGGGTGTGCCATCTCTCTCTCTCCAATTGTGGGCCATAGAAAGCCTATTAATTTTTTTGCTTGATTTGGGTTCCAAAATCTACCTGAAAAAATCACTTAATCAATCAGTGGGAGATAAATATTGGCCTCTGGGCTTGTGTGCCACTCCTGACTCCTGTGTGCGTCCTCTCTCACTCAGTGGGCCCTAGAAAGCCTATTTTTTGTTTTATTTGTTTTCTAAATTCTCCCTGAAAAAATCATTTTATTTTATTTGGTTTCTAAATTATTCCTGAAAAAAATCATTTTTTTTGTATTTTTTTTTCTAAAGTCTCCCTGAAAAAAAAAAAAAAATCAAATCAGTGGGAGATTAATATTGCCCTTTCTGCTTGTGTGCCAGTCTTGACTCCTGGGTGTGCCATCTCTCTCTCTCCAATTGTGGGCCATAGAAAGCCTATTAATTTTTTTGCTTGATTTGGGTTCCAAAATCTACCTGAAAAAATCACTAAATCAATCAGTGGGAGATAAATATTGGCCTCTGGGCTTGTGTGCCACTCCTGACTCCTGTGTGCGTCCTCTCTCACTCAGTGGGCCCTACAAAGCCTATTTTTTTTTTATTTGTTTTCTAAATTCTCCCTGAAACAATCATTTTATTTTATTTTGTTTCTAAATTCTTCCTGAAAAATTCATTTTTTTGTATTTTTTTTTCTAAAGTCTCCCTGAAAAAAAAAAAAATCAAATCAGTGGGAGATTAATATTGCCCTTTCTGCTTGTGTGCCAGTCTTGACTCCTGGGTGTGCCATCTCTCTCTCTCCAATTGTGGGCCATAGAAAGCCTATTAATTTTTTTGCTTGATTTGGGTTCCAAAATCTACCTGAAAAAATCACTAAATCAATCAGTGGGAGATAAATATTGGCCTCTGGGCTTGTGTGCCACTCCTGACTCCTGTGTGCGTCCTCTCTCACTCACTGGGCCCTAGAAAGGCTATTTTATGTTTTATTTGTTTTCTAAATTCTCCCTGAAAAAATCATTTCATTTTATTTGGTTTATAAATTCTTCCTTAAAAAATAATTTTTTTTTTTTTTTTTCTAAAGTCTCCTTTTTAAAAAAAAAAACACAAATCAGTGGGAGATTAATATTTACATTTGCGCTTCAGTGACAGTCCTGCGTGTGTGGCATCTCTCTCATTTGTTGCCACCAACAACAGAGTGTGTAACATTGTGCCTGATTTTCGTTGTGGTCTCACCCACCTGTAAAGGGGTAGCTAAATCATACTGAAGTTATAGCTCACCGTGTAAGTTGTGTGACTGCAACAAATACCGTTAGTTTGGTAACGTTTTTAAAACAATGAGGAAGTCTGGTGGAAGAGGTCGTGGCCTGGGGCGTTCATTGTCAGCTGGTAATGAGGGTAGTGGTAGTGGTGGAGCATCAGGTAGTCGTGGGAAAAAAAATATTGCACCTAAGTCTGGAGCTGTGGAGCCAGGTTCGTCGTCTGGCTACACAAGGCCTCGAACCCTCCCTTTTCTGGGAGTAGGAAAACCGCTTTTAAAGCCGGAGCAGCAAGAGCAAGTTTTGGCTTATCTTGCTGACTCAGCCTCTAGCTCTTTTGCCTCCTCTCGTGAAACTGGTAAAAGTAAAAGCAGCGCGTCGTTAGTGGATGTTCACGGTCAGGGACAAGTCGCTTCCTTGTCCTCTTCAGCAAAAACAACAACAGAGAAGAATGCAGCAGGCGACACAACGGGTTACTCCATGGAGCTCTTTACACATACCGTCCCTGGCTTAGAAAGTGAAGCAGTTAACAGTCCATGCCCATTACAAGTTGAATCTGACATGGAGTGCACTGATGCACAGCCACAGCCAGACTACTATGCTGGTCCTTTGACTCAGACCACAACATTGCCCTCGCAGGGTGCTGATCAAGAATCAGACCCTGATGAGACTATGTTGCCCCATCACGAACGCTATACCACCGACCGACAAGGTGACACAGACGAAGTTGCACACGAGCTACAAGAAGAGGTAATAGATGACCCAGTTCTTGACCCCGATTGGCAGCCATTGGGGGAATAGGGTGCAGGCGGCAGCAGTTCTGAAGCGGAGGAGGAGGGGCCGCAGCAGGCATCAACATCGCAACAGGTTCCATCTGCCGGGCCCGTATCTTGCCCAAAACGCGTGGCAAAGTCAAAACCTGTTGGAGGACAGCGTGGCCATCCGGTTAAAGCTCAGTCTGCAATGCCTGAAAAGGTATCCGATGCTAGAAAGAGTGCAGTCTGGCATTTTTTTAAACAACATCCAATTGATCAGCGCAAAGTCATCTGTCAAAAATGTTCAACTACCTTAAGCAGAGGGCAGAATCTGAAAAGTCTCAATACAAGTTGCATGCATAGACATTTAACCACCATGCATTTGCAAGCTTGGACTAACTACCAAACATCCCTTAAGGTTGTAGCACCCTCGGCCAATGAAGCTAGTCATCAACGCAACATCCCTTCCGGCAGTGTAGGGCCACCATTTTCTGCACCACCTGCAGTATCTGTGCAGGTTTCTTTGCCAGGCCAAAGAAGTCAGGGTCAGGGAATCACCAGTTTCGTAGTAGGAAACACTGCATCTAGGGCACCGGCGGCAACAATACCATCTCCCACCGTCTCTCAGTCTGCCATGTCCACCGGCACCCCCGCTAGTTCCACGATCTCCAGCTCTCCAGTCCAGCTCACCCTACATGAGACTATGGTTAGAAAAAGGAAGTACTTAGCCTCGCATCCGCGTACACAGGGTTTGAACGCCCACATAGCTAGACTAATCTCGTTAGAGATGATGCCCTACCGGTTAGTTGAAAGCAAAGCTTTCAAAGCCCTGATGGACTACGCTGTACCACGCTACGAGCTACCCAGTCGACACTTTTTTTCCAGGAAAGCCATCCCAGCCCTCCACCAGCATGTTAAAGAGCGCATCGTCCATGCACTCAGGCAATCTGTGAGCACAAAGGTGCACCTGACAACAGATGCATGGACCAGTAGGCATGGCCAGGGACGTTACGTGTCCATCACGGCACACTGGGTAAATGTGGTGGATGCAGGGTCCACAGGGGACAGCAAGTTTGGGACAGTTCTGCCTAGCCCACGGTCTAGGAAACAGTTGGCTGTAGCCATTCGCACCCCCTCCTCCTCCTCCTCGTCCTCCTGCAGAAGCGAGACCTCGTCCACAGACCGAAGTCGCACAACCACTCCATCCGCAGCTGCCACTGTTGCACACCAGGTCTCCCATTATGGGGCAGCTACTGGCAAACGTCAGCAGGCTGTATTGGCTATGAAGTGTTTGGGCGACAACAGACACACCGCTGAAGTTCTGTCCGAGTTCTTGCAGAAAGAAATGCAGTCGTGGCTGGGCACTGTAGATCTTGAGGCAGGCAAGGTAGTGAGTGATAACGGAAGGAATTTCATGGCTGCCATCTCCATTTCCCAACTGAAACACATTCCTTGCCTGGCTCACACCTTAAACCTGGTGGTGCAGTGCTTCCTGAAAAGTTATCCGGGGTTATCCGACCTGCTCCTCAAAGCGCGTGGACTTTGCTCACATATCCGCCGTTCGCCCGTACACTCCAGCCGTATGCAGACCTATCAGCGTTCTTTGAACCTTCCCCAGCATCGCCTAATCATAGACGTTGCAAGAAGGTGGAACTCAACACTGCACATGCTTCAGAGACTGTGTGAACAGAGGCGGGCTGTTATGTTTTTGTGGGAGGATACACATACACGGGCAGGCAGTAGGATGGCAGACATGGAGTTGTCAGGTGTGCAGTGGTCGAAGATTCAAGACATGTGTCAAGTCCTTCAGTGTTTTGAGGAATGCACACGGCTGGTTAGTGCAGACAACGCCATAATAAGCATGAGCATCCCCCTAATGCGTCTGCTGATGCAAAGTTTGACGCACATAAAGGATCAGGCGTCTGCAGCTGAGGAAGAGGAAAGCCTTGATGACAGTCAGCCATTGTCTGGCCAGGGCAGTGTACAGGACGAGGTAGCGGGCGAAGAGGAGGAGGAGGACGAGGAGGATGATGGGGATGATTATATTTTTAATGAGGAAGCTTTTCCGGGGCCAGTGGAAATTGTTGGCGCGGCAAGGCCGGGTTCTGGTTTTTGGAGGGACACAAGTGACGTGGATTTGCCTGAAACTGCCCCTCAACCAAGCACAACCACAGATCTGAGAACTGGAACTTTGGCCCACATGGCGGATTATGCCTTACGTATCCTCAAAAGGGACACACGCATAACAAAAATGATGAACGATGACGATTACTGGTTGGCCTGCCTCCTTGATCCTCGCTATAAAGGCAAATTGCAAAATATAATGCCACATGAGAACTTGGAACTAATATTTGCAACCAAACAATCAACTCTTGTTGACCGTTTGCTTCTGGCATTCCCTGCACACAGCGCCCGTGATCGTTCTAACACGAGCTGCAGGGGCCAGCAGACCAGAGGTGTTAGAGGGGCAGAAATCAGAAGTGGCGTTGGCCAGAGGGGTTTTCTGACCAGGTTGTGGAGTGATTTTGCTATGACCGCAGACAGGACAGGTACTGCAGCATCAATTCAAAGTGACAGGAGACAACATTTGTCCAGTATGGTTACTAACTATTTTTCATCCCTTATCGACGTTCTCCCTCAACCGTCATTCCCATTTGATTACTGGGCATCAAAATTAGACACCTGGCCAGAATTGGCAGAATATGCATTGCAGGAGCTTGCTTGCCCGGCAGCTAGTGTCCTATCAGAAAGAGTATTCAGTGCTGCAGGTTCAATACTAACAGAAAAAAGGACTCGTCTGGCTACCCAAAATGTAGATGATCTAACCTTCATTAAAATGAACCACAATTGTAATTCGAAATCTTTTGCCCCACCTTGCCCGGCCGACACCTAGCTTTCCTATGTAAAGGTCTTGCCTGTGGACTATTCTGAACGACTTTTCCAATCTCGTAATTTGCAGCACCTGATTGTCCAGCATCCGACATGTTAACACCTCCCTAAATGGCCAAAGTCCCCACACGGGGCCGTGGTATCGCCACTTGGCGCCAGCACCCGTGAGAGTACTGTTTGTCTGAAGAGGTGGGTGTGCCCGCTTTTGGTCGACGGCACTGCCACTAGGTCCCTCATAGTACAATAAAGTGTCTGGCGGTGGTGGTGCGCACCCAACGTCAGACACACCGTTGTAATATCAGGGGCCCTGGGCCTGTACCGCCGGCCACAAGACAGTCCCCCCCCAGGTCAAACAGTGCTCTACCACTTGCAAAATTTTCTCTCACAGCTCCACCAATGTTTAGTCTATGCGCTGACATCCTTCAATGCCTGGCACTGTCAATACCATTGTATTGACATTTTTCTTATGTTAGGCCTTCGAAGCCTGTCTGCGGTCACTCCTTCCACTAGGCCTCCACTGACCTGTCTACTGCTGCCCGGGTTCCCCTGGAACCAATTTTAAATTGCCTACAGCCAGCCCAATTTATTATGTTAGGGCTTCGAAGCCTGTCTGCGGTCCCTCCTTCCACTAGGCCTCCACTGACCTGTCTACTGCTGCCCGGGTTCCCCTGGAACCAATTTTAAATTGCCTACAGCCAGCCCAATTTATTATGTTAGGGTTTCGAAGCCTGTCTGCGGTCCCTCCTTCCACTAGGCCTCCACTGACCTGTCTACTGCTGCCCGGGTTCCCCTGGAACCAATTTTAAATTGCCTACAGCCAGCCCAATTTATTATGTTAGGGCTTCGAAGCCTGTCTGCGGTCCCTCCTTCCAGTAGGCCTCCACTGACCTGTCTACTGCTGCCCGGGTTCCCCTGGAACCAATTTTAAATTGCCTACAGCCAGCCCAATTTATTATGTTAGGGCTTCGAAGCCTGTCTGCGGTCCCTCCTTCCACTAGGCCTCCACTGACCTGTCTACTGCCGCCCGTGTTCCCTTGGAACCAATTGTAAATTGCCTACAGCCAGGCCAATTTATTATGTTAGGGCTTCGAAGCCTGTCTGCGGTCCCTCCTTCCACTAGGCCTCCACTGACCTGTCTACTGCTGCCCGGGTTCCCCTGGAACCAATTTTAAATTGCCTACAGCCAGCCCAATTTATTATGTTAGGGCTTCGAAGCCTGTCTGCGGTCCCTCTTTCTACTAGGCCTCCACTGACCTGTCTACTGCTGCCCGGGTTCCCCTGGAACCAATTTTAAATTGCCTACAGCCAGCCCAATTTATTATGTTAGGGCTTCGAAGCCTGTCTGCGGTCCCTCCTTCCACTAGGCCTCCACTGACCTGTCTACTGCTGCCCGGGTTCCCCTGGAACCAATTTTAAATTGCCTACAGCCAGCCCAATTTATTATGTTAGGGCTTCGAAGCCTGTCTGCGGGTCCCTCCTTCCACTAGGCATCCACTGACCTGTCTACTGCCGCCCGGGTTCCCCTGGAACCAATTTTAAATTGCCTACAGCCAGCCCAATTTATTATGTTAGGGCTTCGAAGCCTGTCTGCGGTCCCTCCTTCCACTAGGCCTCCACTGACCTGTCTACTGCCGCCCGTGTTCCCCTGGAACCAATTGTAAATTGCCTACAGCCAGGCCAATTTATTATGTTAGGGCTTCAAAGCCTGTCTGCGGTCCCTCCTTCCACTAGGCCTCCACTGACCTGTCTACTGCTGCCCGTGTACCCCTTGAACCAACATCAGAAAATATAAAAATAAGTATTTTGCTTATAAAAAAGAAAATACTGGAGAGATATCAAATGCAGACATTTTAACATTAAAAACAAACACATACAACAAAAATCTGGTACAGTACTAAAAATGGCCACCAGCTACAATAACTTTCTCCTGCAAGTAGTTAACTGAAAGTTTTTTTCAATTTAAAACACAGATATGGCATCCACTGAGTGTTGTCCTGTCGCGTCTTCTTTATATTATTGCCAAGAAGATGCAAAACAATGAAAATAATAAAATCATTATTTACCAAAAAAATAGAGTAAGTCAAAACCACATTGCAAATAAACATTCATTACAAATAAAGAAGCAGGGCGCGTCCGAGGGTGAGTATATACCTAATAAGAATATAATCACCCTCGGACGCGCCCTGCTTCTTTCCGACAGCCTTCCTTCCTAAGAATCAGCCCTTCCGTGGTGTAGAGAGAGGGTGTGTTACACTCCAAGGTGTTCCCCAGGTTGCCTTTCCTGAGCTTCGATCTTCATGCTCTCGTTTAGTAGTTGTCGGAAAGTAGGCTGCATTAGGCCTACAAAATGGGTATGGGTTGGAGAGAGATGGTGTGTTACACTCCAAGGTGTTCTCCAGGTTTCCTCGCCATTGCTTCGATCTTCCGACTCTCGTTTAGTAGTTGTAGAAAACTACACTGCATTAGGCCTACAAAATGGGTATCGGGTGGAGAGAGATGGTGTGTTACACTCCAAGGTGTTCCCCAGGTTGCCTTGCCATTGCTTCGGTCTTCCGACTCTCGTTTAGTAGTTGTAGAAAACTACACTGCATTAGGCCTACAAAATGGGTATGGGGTGGAGAGAGATGGTGTGTTACACTCCAAGGTGTTCCCCAGGTTGCCTTGCCATTGCTTCGGTCTTCCGACTCTCGTTTAGTAGTTGTAGAAAACTACACAGCATTAGGCCTACAAAATGGGTATGGGGTGGAGAGAGATGGTGTGTTACACTCCAAGGTGTTCTCCAGGTTTCCTCGCCATTGCTTCGATCTTCCGACTCTCGTTTAGTAGTTGTAGAAAACTACACTGCATTAGGCCTACAAAATGGGTATCGGGTGGAGAGAGATGGTGTGTTACACTCCAAGGTGTTCCCCAGGTTGCCTTGCCATTGCTTCGGTCTTCCGACTCTCGTTTAGTAGTTGTAGAAAACTACACTGCATTAGGCCTACAAAATGGGTATCGGGTGGAGAGAGATGGTGTGTTACACTCCAAGGTGTTCCCCAGGTTGCCTTGCCATTGCTTCGGTCTTCCGACTCTCATTTAGTAGTTGTAGAAAACTACACAGCATTAGGCCTACAAAATGGGTATGGGGTGGAGAGAGATGGTGTGTTACACTCCAAGGTGTTCTCTAGGTTTCCTCGCCATTGCTTCGATCGTACGACTCTCGTTTAGTAGTTGTAGAAAACTACACTGCATTAGGCCTACAAAATGGGTATCGGGTGGAGAGAGATGGTGTGTTACACTCCAAGGTGTTCTCCAGGTTTCCTCGCCATTGCTTCGATCTTCCGACTCTCGTTTAGTAGTTGTAGAAAACTACACTGCATTAGGCCTACAAAATGGGTATCGGGTGGAGAGAGATGATGTGTTCCACTCCGAGGTGTTCCCCAGGTTGCCTTGCCATTGCTTCGGTCTTCCGACTCTCGTTTAGTAGTTGTAGAAAACTACACTGCATTAGGCCTACAAAATGGGTATCGGGTGGAGAGAGATGGTGTGTTACACTCCAAGGTGTTCCCCAGGTTGCCTTGCCATTGCTTCGGTCTTCCGACTCTCGTTTAGTAGTTGTAGAAAACTACACAGCATTAGGCCTACAAAATGGGTATGGGGTGGAGAGAGATGGTGTGTTACACTCCAAGGTGTTCTCCAGGTTTCCTCGCCATTGCTTCGATCTTCCGACTCTCGTTTAGTAGTTGTAGAAAACTACACTGCATTAGGCCTACAAAATGGGTATCGGGTGGAGAGAGATGGTGTGTTACACTCCAAGGTGTTCCCCAGGTTGCCTTGCCATTGCTTCGGTCTTCCGACTCTCGTTTAGTAGTTGTAGAAAACTACACAGCATTAGGCCTACAAAATGGGTATGGGGTGGAGAGAGATGGTGTGTTCCACTCCAAGGTGTTCTCCAGGTTGCCTTTCCTGAGCTTCTATCTTCAGGCTCTCGTTAAATTGTGGTTAAATGGAACAACTGCATTTGGCGTACTAGTTGGTTTGGGGCCTACTAACAGTGTCTGCCGCTCCTTGCTGTTTTCCTGGTTTCCTGTCCTGAAATTCCGTTTTCAGGCGCTCGTTAAGTAGTTGTTAATGTTAGACTGCATTTGGCCTACTAGTTGGGTTGGGGCCTACTATCGGTGTCTGCCACTCCTTGCTGTTCTCCTCCACTGAACAAAGCTGTGCCGCCTGTTTACTACGGTTGCCAATTTTGAACTGCATTTCGACTACTTACTGATTTGGGCCTACTCTCTGTGTCAGCCTCTCATTCCAGTTGTCCTCCACTGCAATGCCCCCTGGTTATTCCTGTGTTACCAATTTTGAACTGCATTTAGCCAACTTTATTCTTTGGGCCTATATCTGTGTTTCCTCCTCATACTGCCCTTTGCCCAGCCAGTGATAGATGAGTCTGCTGGTACATTGACCCATAACGCAACATTCCCCGTGCACGCTACACAACAACATTGTGACCCTGCTGAAAGTCAGGTTGCTCTTCCCGCATACCATACCACCTTACACGGGGACAAAGAGGAAGGTGCAGATGAAAGTGCAGGTTCCTTCATCAGGTGGGGGGAGGAATACTAGTTGGCGACGTCACTGGCACAGGGCCTCTCATAGTACGCAAAAGTGTTGCTGCCGGTGGGAGGCGCCCCCGCCGTGCAAACACACCGCTGTACTTTGAGGGGCCCTGTGCCAGTGCCAATGCCAACGAGTGGGCCCCCCCTGCTTGCTCAGGTTCACAGCACTTGCAAAGTTGAAATACTTACCTCTCCCTGCTCCACTGCCGTGACGTGGTCCAGATTTCCTGGGCCCACTAATTACTTGAACCAGCCCTACCCGCCGCACCGGACGAGGAGGAGCAGGGAGGGACCGAGACTGCTGGGGCCACAGACGCCATATACATATATATATATATACACATAGTACAGGATATAGCCTCTGTATATTATGCTACACACATATGTGCTATATACCGTGTATACAGACAGGAAGCTATGTGTGGATATATACAGCCTGTTATATTCCTATATATCTATAGAATATTCACATATAATTGTAATACAAATGTTATTTATATATATAATAAAATCTGATGACCTATATTTCACACTCACACGCCCAGAATGAGATATTACACTGCCCCATATACTGTGTGTATATATGTATATATATATATATATATATATATATATATAGTATCTGTTGTGTGACATGTATTTGTATAAAAAAATATATATAGACACACACAGGAGATGCACTATTATACGTGTGTGTATATGTAATATATATGTATATATTCTGTATACCATGTATTGGTGTGCCACATATATATGTGTATATATATATATATATATATATATATATATATATATATATACAGGAAGCTCCATACTGTGAATACTGCTGTATAATATGACACATAATCACAGTCAGAAGCCCAAGATGCTCCATGTATACTATCCCATACACAGAGGGCCGGATGAGTCCCGCGGGCCATAATTTGCCCAGGTCTGTTATATACTATACGTGTGTGTGTGCTATTATATAGATGTGTGTAGTTATATACATGAATTGATTACAATAAATGATCATTCCAATATTGTTATAAACCTTTTCATCAGTTAATATTCCAAAAAAAGATGAGGAGCGGTGAATAGGACGTGGGAGTTATTACTAAATGAGAATGCTTGGTCTGGGGGAAAATGTGTGTAAATGGGTTAGTAACTGGCTTAGTGATAGAAAGCAGAGGGTGGTTATAAATGGTATAGTCTCTAACTGGGTCGCTGTGACCAGTGGGGTACCGCAGGGGTCGGTATTGGGACCTGTTCTCTTCAATATATTCATTAATGATCTGGTAGAAGGTTTACACAGTAAAATATCGATATTTGCAGATGATACAAAACTATGTAAAGCAGTTAATACAAGAGAAGATAGTATTCTGCTACAGATGGATCTGGATAAGTTGGAAACTTGGGCTGAAAGGTGGCAGATGAGGTTTAACAATGATAAATGTAAGGTTATACACATGGGAAGAAGGAATCAATATCACCATTACACACTGAACGGGAAACCACTGGGTAAATCTGACAGGGAGAAAGACTTGGGGATCCTAGTTAATGATAAACTTACCTGGAGCAGCCAGTGCCAGGCAGCAGCTGCCAAGGCAAACAGGATCATGGGGTGCATTAAAAGAGGTCTGGATACACATGATGAGAGCATTATACTGCCTCTGTACAAATCCCTAGTTAGACCGCACATGGAGTACTGTGTCCAGTTTTGGGCACCGGTGCTCAGGAAGGATATAATGGAACTAGAGAGAGTACAAAGGAGGGCAACAAAATTAATAAAGGGGATGGGAGAACTACAATACCCAGATAGATTAGCGAAATTAGGATTATTTAGTCTAGAAAAAAGACGACTGAGGGACGATATAATAACCATAAAGTATATAAGGGGACAATACAAATATCTCGCTGAGGATCTGTTTATACCAAGGAAGGTGACGGGCACAAGGGGGCATTCTTTGCGTCTGGAGGAGAGAAGGTTTTTCCACCAACATAGAAGAGGATTCTTTACTGTTAGGGCGGTGAGAATCTGGAATTGCTTGCCTGAGGAGGTGGTGATGGCGAACTCAGTCGAGGGGTTCAAGAGAGGCCTGGATGTCTTCCTGGAGCAGAACAATATTGTATCATACAATTATTAGGTTCTGTAGAGCAGTGTTCCCCGGCTCCAGTCCTCGGGGCCCACCGGCAGGTCATGTTTTCAGGATTTCCTTGGTATTGCCAGGTGATAATTGCATCACCAGCACAGGCGATAATTCCATCACCTGTGCAATGCTGGGGAGGTCCTGGGGGCGTGGCCTGTTGGTGGGCCTTGGGGACTGGAGTTGGGGAACACTGCTGTAGAAGGACGTAGATCTGGGGATTTATTATGATGGAATATAGGCTGAACTGGATGGACAAATGTCTTTTTTCAGCCTTACTAACTATGTTACTATGTTACTATGTTACTATGTTACCCACCACAACTTTAGCCAAATGACCCCCAATTTCAAATGCCTTCCAATTATTATAAGGTAAATTACGCTTGACAAGCTTCATTAAGAAGAATGGATGGTTTTGACATTAAAATGGGCACTCTAGGTGTTTTCCTGGCCCCCACTCACTGCCGACTATGCTGCCCCATTGACTTGCATTGGGTTTCGTGTTTCGGTCGATCCCGACTTTACGTCATAATCGGCCGATTTCACTCGACCCGACTTTTGAGATAGTCGGGTTTCGCGACCAGCTGCTTCGAAAGCATCACCAAACCAGGGATTCAAGCTTCAGGAGGCTAATTTGCATATTCCAGGTGCCTTCTGGGAGAAGCGAAGTCTCCCTAAGCTAGAAGATCGTTGGGTACAGCCGGGACCAGCTGCTTCGAAAGCATCACCAAACCAGGGATTCAAGCTTCAGGAGGCTAATTTGCATATTCCAGGTGCCTTCTGGGAGAAGCGAAGTCTCCCTAAGCTAGAAGATCGTTGGGTACAGCCGGGACCAGCTGCTTCGAAAGCATCACCAAACCAGGGATTCAAGCTTCAGGAGGCTAATTTGCATATTCCAGGTGCCTTCTGGGAGAAGCGAAGTCTCCCTAAGCTAGAAGATCGTTGGGTACAGCCGGGACCAGCTGCTTCGAAAGCATCACCAAACCAGGGATTCAAGCTTCAGGAGGCTAATTTGCATATTCCAGGTGCCTTCTGGGAGAAGCGAAGTCTCCCTAAGCTAGAAGATCGTTGGGTACAGCCGGGACCAGCTGCTTCGAAAGCATCACCAAACCAGGGATTCAAGCTTCAGGAGGCTAATTTGCATATTCCAGGTGCCTTCTGGGAGAAGCGAAGTCTCCCTAAGCTAGAAGATCGTTGGGTACAGCCGGGACCAGCTGCTTCGAAAGCATCACCAAACCGCGCGCCTTACGGCGCGCAAATTTTTGCCTGTAGGACATTATTGCAAGAGAGCTTGGCTGAGTAGATTACACAAGAAGGAAAACACACAGCAAGTCAGCAGGATCTAGGAGCAACATGGCAGATATGACAACCTACATGGTGAGCTGCAGCATGTGCTACATGTTCACAGATCGACCAGAAGAAGAATCCAATTTCACCTGTCAGAAGTGTAGACTAGTGGCCCTTTTAGAAGAAAAGGTGCGGGGTCTGGAAGAAAGAATAGCAACTTTGAAACTCATCAAAGAGAATGAAGACTTTCTAGACAGAACAGAAGCATCTCTACTGGTCACAGAAGGTGAAAAAAGTGTCAGAGAACCTCCAAAAGCAGATGAGTGGAAGCATGTGACCAAAAGAAGCAAGAAGACCATGGAGAAATCACCAACCACACAACTGAAGAACCGATGTCAAATCTTTGTAGAGGATGAAGATGGCACACCTAAGAATGAAGCAATACCAGCAAGCAAAAAAGAAAAGGGCACACAGCAACAAGTGACAGCAAAAAGTACAGCCAAGAAGCAACGAAGAGTGGTGGTGGTGGGAGACTCACTACTGAGAGGCACAGAAGCAGCCATCTGCAGACCGGACATAACTGCAAGAGAAGTATGCTGCCTTCCAGGTGCGATGATCAAGGATGTGACCGATAGGATACCAAAGCTCTTCAGCTCCAAGGACGTCCACCCATTTCTTCTGATACATGTTGGCACCAATGACACGGCAAGGAAGGACCTACCGACAATCTGCAAGGACTTTGAAGAGTTGGGGAAGAAAGTAAAGGAACTGGATGCACAGGTAGTTTTTTCTTCTATCCTTCCAGTAGACGGGCATGGCACCAGGAGATGGAACAGGATCCTTGATGCAAACAACTGGCTAAGACGATGGTGCAGACAACAAGGATTCGGATTCCTGGACCACGGTGTGAATTACTGGTATGATGGACTCCTCGCCAGAGACGGACTACACCTCAACAAACCTGGGAAACACACATTCGCCAGAAGACTCGCTACACTCATCAGGAGGGCGTTAAACTAGAAGAAGAGGGGACGGGAAGAAAAACATTAGACTCGAACAAAGACGACCCAGGAAAACATACTCAGAAGGGAGGTAAGAACATTTCTAAAACAATCCACAGTGAGGAGATTGGAACAAAACAAAATCCTCTAAACTGCATGCTCGCAAACGCCAGAAGCCTGACAAACAAGATGGAAGAACTAGAAGCAGAAATATCTACAGGTAACTTTGACATAGTGGGAATAACCGAGACATGGTTAGATGAAAGCTATGACTGGGCAGTCAACTTACAGGGTTACAGTCTGTTTAGAAAGGATCGTAAAAATCGGAGAGGAGGAGGGGTTTGTCTCTATGTAAAGTCTTGTCTAAAGTCCACTTTAAGGGAGGATATTAGCGAAGGGAATGAGGATGTCGAGTCCATATGGGTTGAAATTCATGGAGGGAAAAATGGTAACAAAATTCTCATTGGGGTCTGTTACAAACCCCCAAATATAACAGAAAGCATGGAAAGTCTACTTCTAAAGCAGATAGATGAAGCTGCAACCCATAATGAGGTCCTGGTTATGGGGGACTTTAACTACCCGGATATTAACTGGGAAACAGAAACCTGTGAAACCCATAAAGGCAACAGGTTTCTGCTAATAACCAAGAAAAATTATCTTTCACAATTGGTGCAGAATCCAACCAGAGGAGCAGCACTTTTAGACCTAATACTATCTAATAGACCTGACAGAATAACAAATCTGCAGGTGGTCGGGCATTTAGGAAATAGCGACCACAATATTGTGCAGTTTCACCTGTCTTTCACTAGGGGGACTTGTCAGGGAGTCACAAAAACATTGAACTTTAGGAAGGCAAAGTTTGAACAGCTTAGAGATGCCCTTAATCTGGTAGACTGGGACAATATCCTCAGAAATAAGAATACAGATAATAAATGGGAAATGTTTAAGAACATCCTAAATAGGCAGTGTAAGCGGTTTATACCTTGTGGGAATAAAAGGACTAGAAATAGGAAAAACCCAATGTGGCTAAACAAAGAAGTAAGACAGGCAATTAACAGTAAAAAGAAAGCATTTGCACTACTAAAGCAGGATGGCACCATTGAAGCTCTAAAAAACTATAGGGAGAAAAATACTTTATCTAAAAAACTAATTAAAGCTGCCAAAAAGGAAACAGAGAAGCACATTGCTAAGGAGAATAAAACTAATCCCAAACTGTTCTTCAACTATATCAATAGTAAAAGAATAAAAACTGAAAATGTAGGCCCCTTAAAAAATAGTGAGGAAAGAATGGTTGTAGATGACGAGGAAAAAGCTAACATATTAAACACCTTCTTCTCCACGGTATTCACGGTGGAAAATGAAATGCTAGGTGAAATCCCAAGAAACAATGAAAACCCTATATTAAGGGTCACCAATCTAACCCAAGAAGAGGTGCGAAACCGGCTAAATAAGATTAAAATAGATAAATCTCCGGGTCCTGATGGCATACACCCACGAGTACTAAGAGAACTAAGTAATGTAATAGATAAACCATTATTTCTTATTTTTAGTGACTCTATAGCGACAGGGTCTGTTCCGCAGGACTGGCGCATAGCAAATGTGGTGCCAATATTCAAAAAGGGCTCTAAAAGTGAACCTGGAAATTATAGGCCAGTAAGTCTAACCTCTATTGTTGGTAAAATATTTGAAGGGTTTCTGAGGGATGTTATTCTGGATTATCTCAATGAGAATAACTGTTTAACTCCATATCAGCATGGGTTTATGAGAAATCGCTCCTGTCAAACCAATCTAATCAGTTTTTATGAAGAGGTAAGCTATAGGCTGGACCACGGTGAGTCATTGGACGTGGTATATCTCGATTTTTCCAAAGCGTTTGATACCGTGCCGCACAAGAGGTTGGTACACAAATGAGAATGCTTGGTCTGGGGGAACATGTGTGTAAATGGGTTAGTAACTGGCTTAGTGATAGAAAGCAGAGGGTGGTTATAAATGGTATAGTCTCTAACTGGGTCGCTGTGACCAGTGGGGTACCGCAGGGGTCAGTATTGGGACCTGTTCTCTTCAACATATTCATTAATGATCTGGTAAAAGGTTTACACAGTAAAATATCGATATTTGCAGATGATACAAAACTATGTAAAGCAGTTAATACAAGAGAAGATAGTATTCTGCTACAGATGGATCTGGATAAGTTGGAAACTTGGGCTGAAAGGTGGCAGATGAGGTTTAACAATGATAAATGTAAGGTTATACACATGGGAAGAGGGAATCAATATCACCATTACACACTGAACGGGAAACCACTGGGTAAATCTGACAGGGAGAAGGACTTGGGGATCCTAGTTAATGATAAACTTACCTGGAGCAGCCAGTGCCAGGCAGCAGCTGCCAAGGCAAACAGGATCATGGGGTGCATTAAAAGAGGTCTGGATACACATGATGAGAGCATTATACTGCCTCTGTACAAATCCCTAGTTAGACCGCACATGGAGTACTGTGTCCAGTTTTGGGCACCGGTGCTCAGGAAGGATATAATGGAACTAGAGAGAGTACAAAGGAGGGCAACAAAATTAATAAAGGGGATGGGAGAACTACAATACCCAGATAGATTAGCGAAATTAGGATTATTTAGTCTAGAAAAAAGACGACTGAGGGGCGATCTAATAACCATGTATAAGTATATAAGGGGACAATACAAATATCTCGCTGAGGATCTGTTTATACCAAGGAAGGTGACGGGCACAAGGGGGCATTCTTTGCGTCTGGAGGAGAGAAGGTTTTTCCACCAACATAGAAAAGGATTCTTTACTGTTAGGGCAGTGAGAATCTGGAATTGCTTGCCTGAGGAGGTGGTGATGGCGAACTCAGTCGAGGGGTTCAAGAGAGGCCTGGATGTCTTCCTGGAGCAGAACAATATTGTATCATACAATTATTAGGTTCTGTAGAAGGACGTGGATCTGGGTATTTATTATGATGGAATATAGGCTGAACTGGATGGACAAATGTCTTTTTTCGGCCTTACTAACTATGTTACTATGTTACTATGTTACCTTCCTCTTTGTCCCCGTGTAAGGTGGTATGGTATGCGGGAAGAGCAACCTGACTTTCAGCAGGGTCACAATGTTGTTGTGTAGCATGCACGGGGAATGTTGCGTTATGGGTCAATGTACCAGCAGACTCATCTATCACTGGCTGGGCAATGGGCACGATGAAGTGGAAACACAGATATAGGCCCAAAGAATAAAGTGGGCTAAATGCAGTTCAAAATTGGTAACACAGGAATAACCAGGGGGCATTGCAGTGGAGGACAACTGGAATGAGAGGCTGACACAGAGAGTAGGGCCAAATCAGTAAGTAGTCGAAATGCAGTTCAAAATTGGCAACCGTAGTAAACAGACGGCACAGCTTTGTTCAGTGGAGGAGAACAGCAAGGAGTGGCTGACACCGATAGTAGGCCCCAACCCAACTAGTAGGCCAAATGCAGTCTAACATTAACAACTACTTAACGAGAGCCTGAAAATGGAATTTCAGGACAGGAAACCAGGAGAACAGCAAGGAGTGGCAGACACCGATAGTAGGCCCCAAACCAACTAGTACGCCAAATGCAGTTGTTCCATTTAACCACAATTTAATGAGAGCCTGAAGATAGAAGCTCAGGAAAGGCAACCTGGGGAACACCTTGGAGTGTAACACACCATCTCTCTCCACCCCATACCCATTTTGTAGGCCTAATGCAGTGTACTTTTCTACAACTACTAAACGAGAGTCGGAAGACCGAAGCAATGGCAAGGAAACCTGGGGAACACCTTGGAGTGTAACACACCATCTCTCTCCACCCCATACCCAATTTGTAGGCCTAATGCAGTGTAGTTTCCAAGAACTACTAAACGAGAGCCGGAAGATCGAAGCTCAGGAAAGGCAACCTGGGGAACACCTTGGAGTGTAACACACCCTCTCTCTACACCCCATACCCAATTTGAAGGCCTAATGCAGTGTAGTTTCCAAGAACTACTAAACGAGAGCCGGAAGATCGAAGCTCAGGAAAGGCAACCTGGGGAACACCTTGGAGTGTAACACACCCTTTCTCTAAACCCCATACCCAATTTGAAGGCCTAATGCAGCGTAGTTTCCAACAACTACTAAACGAGAGCCGGAAGATCGAAGCTCAGGAAAGGCAACCTGGGGAACACCTTGGAGTGTAACAAACCCTCTCTCTACACCCCATACCCAATTTGTAGGCCTAATGCAGCGTAGTTTCCGACAACTACTAAACGAGAGCATGAAGATCGAAGCTCAGGAAAGGCAACCTGGGGAACACCTTGGAGTGTAACAAACCCTCTCTCTACACCCCATACCCAATTTGTAGGCCTAATGCAGCGTAGTTTCCGACAACTACTAAACGAGAGCATGAAGATCGAAGCTCAGGAAAGGCAACCTGGGGAACACCTTGGAGTGTAACACACCCTCTCTCTACACCCAATACCCAATTTGAAGGCCTAATGCAGCGTAGTTTCCAACAATTACTAAACGAGAGCCGGAAGATCGATGCTCAGGAAAGGCAACCTGGGGAACACCTTGGAGTGTAACACACCCTCTCTCTACACCCCATACCCAATTTGAAGGCCTAATGCAGTGTAGTTTCCAAGAACTACTAAACGAGAGCCGGAAGATCGAAGCTCAGGAAAGACAACCTGGGGAACACCTTGAAGTGTAACACAACGTCTCTCTACACCACGGAAGGGCTGATTCTTAGGAAGGAAGGCTGTTGGAAATAAGCATTGCGCGTCCGAGGGTGATTATATTCTTATTAGGTATATACTCACCCTCGGACGCGCCCTGCTTCTTTATTTGGAATGAATGTTTATTTGCAATGTGGTGTTGACTTTCTCTATTATTTTGGTAATTAATGATTTTATTATTTTCATTGTTTTGCATCTTCTCGGCAATAATATAAAGAAGACGCGACAGGACAACACTCGGTGGATGCCATATCTGTGTTTTCAATTTAAAAAACCTTTCAGTTAAATACTTGCAGGATAAAGTAATTGTAGCTGGTGGCCATTTTTAGTACTGTACCAGATTTTAGTTGTGTGTTTGTTTTTAATGTTAAAATGTCTGCATTTGATATCTCACCAGTATTTTCTTTTTTATAGGCAAAATACTTTTTTTTTTATTTTATGATGTTGGTTCAAGGGGTACACGGGCAGCAGTAGGCAGGTCAGTGGAGGCCTAGTGGAAGGAGGGACCGCAGACAGGCTTCGAAGCCCTAACATAATAAATTGGGCTGCCTGTAGGCAGTTTAAAATTGGTTCCAGGGGAACACGGGCAGCAGTAGACAGGTCAGTGGAGGCCTAGTGGAAGGAGGGACCGCAGACAGGCTTCGAAGCCCTAACATAATAAATTGGGCTGCCTGTAGGCAATTTAAAATTGGTTCCAGGGGAACACGGGCAGCAGTAGACAGGTAAGTGGAGGCCTAGTGGAAGGAGGGACCGCAGACAGGCTTCGAAGGCCTAACATAATAAAATGGGCTGGCTGTAGGCAATTTAAAATTGGTTCCAGGGGAACACGGGCAGCAGTAGACAGGTCAGTGGAGGCCTAGTGGAAGGAGGGACCGCAGACAGGCTTCGAAGGCCTAACATAATAAAATGGGCTGGCTGTAGGCAATTTAAAATTGGTTCCATGGGAACACGGGCAGCAGTAGACAGGTAAGTGGAGGCCTAGTGGAAGGAGGGACCGCAGACAGGCTTCGAAGGCCTAACATAATAAATTGGGCTGCCTGTAGGCAATTTAAAATTGGTTCCAGGGGAACACGGGCAGCAGTAGACAGGTAAGTGGAGGCCTAGTGGAAGGAGGGACCGCAGACAGGCTTCGAAGGCCTAACGTAATAAAATGGGCTGGCTGTAGGCAATTTACAATTGGTTCCATGGGAACACGGGCAGCAGTAGACAGGTCAGTGGAGGCCTAGTGGAAGGAGTGACGGCAGACAGGCATCAAAGGCCTAACATCATAACATTGGGCTGTTGGCAATTTAAAATTGGTTCCAGGGGTACACGGGCAACAGTGGTCTGGTCAGTGGAAGTCTAGTGGAAGGAGTGACGGCAGACAGGCATCAAAGGCCTAACATAATAACATTTGGCTGTTGGCAATTTAAAATTGGTTCCAGGGGTACACGGGCAACAGTGGTCTGGTCAGTGGAAGTCTAGTGGAAGGAGTGACGGCAGACAGGCTAAGAAGGCCTAACATAACAAAATTGGGCTGGCTGTAGGCAAGTTTAAATTGATTCCAGGGGAACACGGCCAGAAGTGGCCTGGTCAGTGTAGTAGTTGTAGAAAGAACGGACCGCAGACAGGCTTCGAAGGCCTAACATAACAAAAATGTCAAAACAATGGTATTGTCAGTGCCAGGCATTGAAGGATGTCAGCGCATAGACTAAACATTGGTGAAGCTGTGAGAGATAATTTTGCTAGTGGTAGAGCACTGTTTGAGCTGGGGGGGGGAACTGTCTTGTGGCCGGCGGTACAGGCCCAGGGCCCCTCATATTACAATGGTGTGTCTGACGTTGGGTGCGCACCACCACCGCCAGAGACACTTTATTGTACTATGAGGGACCCAGTGGCAGTGCCGTCGACCAAAAGCGGGCACACCCACCTCTTCAGACAAACAGCACTCTCACGGGTGCTGGCGCAAAGTGGCGATACCACGGCCCCGTGTGGGGAGTTTGGCCATTTTGTTAGGAGTAAACATGTCGTATGCTGGACAATCAGGTGCAGAAAATTACGAGATTGGAAAAGTCATTCAGAAGAGTCCACAGGCAAGACCTTTTCATAGGAAAGTTAGGTGTCAGCCGGGCAAGGTGGGGCAAAAGATTTCGAAATCCAGTTGTGGTTCATTTTAATGAAGGTTAGATCATCTACATTTTGGGTAGCCAGACGAGTCCTTTTTTCAGTTAGTATTGAACCTGCAGCACTGAATACTCTTTCTGATAGGACACTAGCTGCCGGGCAAGCAAGCTCCTGCAATGCATATTCTGTCAATTCTGGCCAGGTGTCTAATTTGGATGCCCAGTAATCAAATGGGAATGACGGTTGAGGGAGAACGTCGATAAGGGATGAAAAATAGTTTGTAACCATACTGGACAAATGTTGTCTCCTGTCACTTTGAATTGATGCTGCAGTACCTGTCCTGTCTGCGGTCATAGCAAAATCACTCCACAACCTGGTCAGAAAACCCCTCTGGCCAACGCCACTTCTGATTTCTGCCCCTCTAACACCTCTGGTCTGCTGGTCCCTGGAGCTCGTGTGAGAACGATCACGGGCGCTGTGTGCAGGGAATGCCAGAAGCAAACGGTCAACAAGAGTTGATTGTTTTGTTGCTAATATTAGTTCCAAGTTCTCATGTGGCATAATATTTTGCAATTTGCCTTTATAGCGAGGATCAAGGAGGCAGGCCAACCAGTAATCGTCATCGTTCATCATTTTTGTAATGCGTGTGTCCCTTTTGAGGATACGCAAGGCATAATCCGCCATGTGGGCCAAAGTTCCAGTTGTCAAATCTGCGGTTGTGCTTGGTTGAGGGGCAGTTGCAGGCAAATCTACGTCACTTGTGTCCCTCAAAAAACCAGAACCCGCCCTTGCCACGCCACCAATTTCCAATGACCCCGGGAAAGCTTCCTCATTAAAAATATACTCATCCCCATCATCCTCCTCATCCTCCACCTCCTCTTCGCCCGCTACCTCGTCCTGTACACTGCCCTGACCAGACAATGGCTGACTGTCATCAAGGCTTTCCTCTTCCTCTGGTGCAGACGCCTGATCCTTTATGTGCGTCAAACTTTGCATCAGCAGACACATTAGGGGGATGCTCATGCTTATTATGGCGTTGTCTGCACTAACCAGCCGTGTGCATTCCTCAAAACACTGAAGGACTTGACACATGTCTTGAATCTTCGACCACTGCACACCTGACAACTCCATGTCTGCCATCCTACTGCCTGCCCGTGTATGTGTATCCTCCCACAAAAACATAACAGCCCGCCTCTGTTCGCACAGTCTCTGAAGCATGTGCAGTGTTGAGTTCCACCTTGTAACAACGTCTATGATTAGGCGATGCTGGGGAAGGTTCAAAGAACGCTGATAGGTCTGCATACGGCTGGAGTGTACAGGCGAACGGCGGATATGTGCGCAAAGTCCACGCACTTTGAGGAGCAGGTCGGATAACCCCGGATAACTTTTCAGGAAGCACTGCACCACCAGGTTTAAGGTGTGAGCCAGGCAAGGAATGTGTTTCAGTTGGGAAAGGGAGATGGCAGCCATGAAATTCCTTCCGTTATCACTCACTACCTTGCCTGCCTCAAGATCTACAGTGCCCAGCCACGACTGCGTTTCTTGCTGCAAGAACTCGGACAGAACTTCCGCGGTGTGTCTGTTGTCGCCCAAACACTTCATAGCCAATACAGCCTGCTGACGTTTGCCAGTAGCTGCCCCATAATGGGAGACCTAGTGTGCAACAGTGGCAGCTGCGGATGGAGTGGTTGTGCGACTGCGGTCTGTGGACGAGCTCTCGCTTCTGCAGGAGGACGAGGAGGAGGAGGAGGAGGAGGGGGTGCGAACGGCTACAGCCAACTGTTTCCTAGACCGTGGGCTAGGCAGAACTGTCCCAAACTTGCTGTCCCCTGTGGACCCTGAATCCACCACATTTACCCAGTGTGCCGTGATGGACACGTAACGTCCCTGGCCATGCCTACTGGTCCATGCATCTGTTGTCAGGTGCACCTTTGTGCTCACAGATTGCCTGAGTGCATGGACGATGCGCTCTTTAACATGCTGGTGGAGGGCTGGGATGGCTTTTCTGGAAAAAAAGTGTCGACTGGGTAGCTCGTAGCGTGGTACAGCGTAGTTCATCAGGTCTTTGAAAGCTTCGCTTTCAACTAACTGGTAGGGCATCATCTCTAACGAGATTAGTCTAGCTATGTGTGCGTTCAAACCCTGTGTACGCGGATGCGAGGCTAAGTACTTCCTTTTTCTAACCATAGTCTCATGTAGGGTGAGCTGGACTGGAGAGCTGGAGATCGTGGAACTAGCGGGGGTGCCGGTGGACATGGCAGACTGAGAGACGGTGGGAGATGGTATTGTTGCCGCCGGTGCCCTAGATGCAGTGTTTCCTACTACGAAACTGGAGATTCCCTGACCCTGACTGCTTTGGCCTGGCAAAGAAACCTGCACAGATACTGCAGGTGGTGCAGAAAATGGTGGCCCTACACTGCCGGAAGGGATGTTGCGTTGATGAGTAGCTTCATTGGCCGAGGGTGCTACAACCTTAAGGGACGTTTGGTAGTTAGTCCAAGCTTGCAAATGCATGGTGGTTAAATGTCTATGCATGCAACTTGTATTGAGACTTTTCAGATTCTGCCCTCTGCTTAAGGTAGTTGAACATTTTTGACAGATTACTTTGTGCTGATCAATTGGATGTTGTTTAAAAAAATGCCAGACTGCACTCTTTCTAGCATCGGATACCTTTTCAGGCATTGCAGACTGAGCTTTAACCGGATGGCCACGCTGTCCTCCAACAGGTTTTGACTTTGCCACGCGTTTTGGCCAAGATACGGGCCCGGCAGATGGAACCTGTTGCGATGTTGATGCCTGCTGCGGCCCCTCCTCCTCCGCTTCAGAACTGCTGCCGCCTGCACCCTGTTCCCCCAATGGCTGCCAATCGGGGTCAAGAACTGGGTCGTCTATTACCTCTTCTTGTAGCTCGTGTGCAACTTCGTCTGTGTCACCGTGTCGGTCGGTGGTATAGCGTTCGTGATGGGGCAACATAGTCTCATCAGGGTCTGATTCTTGATCAGCACCCTGCGAGGGCAATGTTGTGGTCTGAGTCAAAGGACCAGCATAGTAGTCTGGCTGTGGCTGTGCATCAGTGCACTCCATGTCAGATTCAACTTGTAATGGGCATGGACTGTTAACTGCTTCACTTTCTAAGCCAGGGACGGTATGTGTAAAGAGCTCCATGGAGTAACCCGTTGTGTCGCCTGCTGCATTCTTCTCTGTTGTTGTTTTTGCTGAAGAGGACAAGGAAGCGACTTGTCCCTGACCGTGAACATCCACTAACGACGCGCTGCTTTTACTTTTACCAGTTTCACGAGAGGAGGCAAAAGAGCTAGAGGCTGAGTCAGCAAGATATGCCAAAACTTGCTCTTGATGCTCCGGCTTTAAAAGCGGTTTTCCTACTCCCAGAAAAGGGAGGGTTCGAGGCCTTGTGTAGCCAGACGACGAACCTGGCTCCACAGCTCCAGACTTAGGTGCAATATTTTTTTTCCCACGACCACCTGATGCTCCACCACTACCACTACCCTCATTACCAGCTGACAATGAACGCCCCCGGCCACGACCTCTTCCACCAGACTTCCTCATTGTTTTAAAAACGTTACCAAACGAACGGTATTTGTTGCTGTCACACAACTTACACGGTGAGCTATAACTTCAGTATGATTTAGCTACCCCTTTACAGGTGGGTGAGACCACAACGAAAATCAGCCACAATGTTACACACTCTTGTTGTTGGCAACAAATGAGATGGCACACACGCAGGACTGTCACTGAAGCGCAAATGTAAATATTAATCTCCCACTGATTTGTGTTTGTTTTTTTTAAAAGGGAGACTTCAGAAAAAAAAAATTAAAAAAAAATTATTTTTTACAGAAGAATTTATAAAACAAATAAAATGAAATGATTGTTTCAGGGAGAATTTAGAAAACAAATAAAACAAAAAATAGGCTTTCTAGGGCCCACTGAGTGACAGATGACGCACACAGGAGTCAGGAGTGGCACACAAGCCCAGAGGCCAATATTAATCTCCCACTGATTGATTTAGTGATTTTTTTTGGTAGATTTTGGAACCCAAATCAAGCAAAAAAATTAATAGGCTTTCTATGGCCCACAATTGGGGAGAGAGAGAGAGATGGCACACCCAGGAGTCAAGACTGGCACACAAGCAGAAGGGGCAATATGAATCTCCCACAGATTTTTTTTTTTTTTTTTTTTTTTTCAGGGAGATTTGAGAGAAAAAAAAATACAAAAAAAATGATTTTTTTTCAGGAATAATTTAGAAACCAAAGAAAATAAAATGATTGTTTCAGGGAGAATTTAGAAAACAAATAAAACAAAAAATAGGCTTTCTAGGGCCCACTGAGTGACAGATGACGCACACAGGAGTCAGGAGTGGCACACAAGCCCAGAGGCCAATATTAATCTCCCACTGATTGATTTAGTTATTTTTTTTGGTAGATTTTGGAACCCAAATCAAGCAAAAAAATTAATAGGCTTTCTATGGCCCACAATTGGGGAGAGAGAGAGAGATGGCACACCCAGGAGTCAAGACTGGCACACAAGCAGAAGGGGCAATATGAATCTCCCACAGATTTTTTTTTTTTTTTTTTTTTTTTCAGGGAGACTTTAGAGAAAAAAAAATACAAAAAAAAAGATTTTTTTCAGGAATAATTTAGAAACCAAAGAAAATAAAATGATTTTTTCAGGGAGAATTTAGAAAACAAATAAAACAAAAAATAGGCTTTCTAGGGCCCACTGAGTGACAGATGACGCACACAGGAGTCAGGAGTGGCAGACAAGCCCAGAGGCCAATATTAATCTCCCACTGATTGATTTAGTGATTATTTTTGGTAGATTTTGGAACCCAAATCAAGCAAAAAAATTAATAGGCTTTCTGTGGCCCACAATTGGGGAGAGAGAGAGATGGCACACCCAGGAGTCAAGACTGGCACACAAGCAGAAGGGGCAATATGAATCTCCCACAGATTTTTTTTTTTTTTTTCAGGGAGACTTTAGAGAAAAAAAAATACAAAAAAAATGATTTTTTTTCAGGAATAATTTAGAAACCAAAGAAAATAAAATGATTGTTTCAGGGAGAATTTAGAAAACAAATAAAACAAAAAATAGGCTTTCTAGGGCCCACTGAGTGACAGATGACACTCACAGGAGTCAGGAGTGGCACACAAGCCCAGAGGCCAATATTAATCTCCCACTGATTGATTTAGTGATTTTTTTTGGTAGATTTTGGAACCCAAATCAAGCAAAAAAATTAATAGGCTTTCTATGGCCCACTATTTGTGAGAGAGATGGCACGCTCAGGACTGGCACACAAGCCCAGAGGCCAATATTAATCTCCCATTTTTTTTTTTCCAGGGAAAATTTATAAACCCAATAAAAAAAATAATAATAAATAGGCTTTCTATGGCCCACTATCTGAGAGAGAGAGATGGCACGCTTAGGACTGGCACACAAGCCCAAAGGCCAATATTAATCTCCCACTGATTGATTGATTGATTTTTTCAGGTAGAATTATGAACCCAAATCAACCAAAAAAATAAATAGGCTTTCTATGGCCCACTATTTGTGAGAGAGATGGCACGCTCAGGACTGGCACACAAGCCCAGAGGTCAATATTAATCTTCCACTTTTTTTTTTTCCAGGGAAAATTTATAAACCCAATAAAATAATAAAAAAATAGGCTTTCTATGGTCCACTATCTGAGAGAGAGAGAGCTGGCACGCTTAGGACTGGCACACAAGCCCAAAGGCCAATATTAATCTCCCACTGATTGATTTATTGATTTTTTCAGGTAGAATTTAGAACCCAAATCAAGCAAAAAAATTAATAGGCTTTCTATGGCCCACTGAGTGAGAGATGGCACACACAGGAGTAAGGAGTGGCACACAAGCCCTGAGGCCAATATTTTTCTCCCACTGATTGATGTTGTGATTTTTTCTGGTAGATTTTGGAACCCAAATCAAGCAAAAAAATAAATAGGCTTTCTATGGCCCACTGAGTGAGAGATGACACAGACAGGGATGGCACTCTAGCAGAAATGTCAATCTTAATCTCCCACAAAAAAAAAAAAAAAAAAAAAAGGAACTGTCCTTCAATTACTATCTCCCTGCAGTAATCTCAGCCAGGTATGGCAGGCAGCAATAAGGAGTGGACTGATGCACAAATTAAATAAAAAGTGTGGACAAACAAACAAGATAGCTGTGCAGAAAGGAAGGAACAAGAGGATTTGTGCTTTGAAAAAAGCAGTTGGTTTGCACAGCGGCGTACACACAGCAATGCAGCTATCAGGGAGCCTTCTAGGGTAGCCCAATGAGCTATAGCGCTGAGGAAAAAAAAAAAAAAAAGGAGCTTCCACTGTCCCTGAACACCGAAGGTGGTGTTGGGCAGTGGAAATCGCTACAGCACAAGCGGTTTTGTGGTTAATGGACCCTGCCTAACGCTATCCCTGCTTCTGACGAAGCGGCAGCAACCTCTCCCTAAGCTCAGATCAGCAGCAGTAACATGGCGGTCGGCGGGAACTCCCCTTTATAGCCCCTGTGACGCCGCAGACAGCAAGCCAATCACTGCAATACCCTTCTCTAAGATGGTGGGGACCAGGACCTATGTCATCACGCTGCCCACACTCTGCGTTTACCTTCATTGGCTGAGAAATGGCGCTTTTCGCGTAATTGAAACGCGACTTTGGCGCGAAAGTCGCGTACCGCATGGCCGACCACGCACAGGGGTCGGATCGGGTTTCATGAAACTCGACTTCGCCAAAAGTCGGCGACTTTTGAAAATGTTCGACCCGTTTCGCTCAACCCTACTGTTCACCCTAAGCTCTGGCTTGGCAAATTCACCTCACCAAATGAGCCCATAACAGTTTTTAAATTAAAAAAGCTTCACACATCCTTTTTTGTTGTAACCTCTCTCACTTTTGAAACAATATTGGGGATTTTTCCTCCTTTGGGCTATTAAGGCATCTACAAAGTTACTTTCTGCAGTTAGTTAATGGAAATTTTGTTCTACCACATGGGAGGATTCATAGAGGATAATGCATCTGTGTTCTCCTATTATCATTTGTAACAAGTAGAAAAAAAGTCTCTGCTGTCCCATAATAAATTAATTTAGATATACAGTAATTGCAAACAAACAGGTGTTGCTGTAATTTATATGCAAACATTGAATATGTGAATTTTAAACTGCATTACTATTAAACAGACTATACTTGAGGATCAAAGCGTTTATTTTTTCAAATTATGTGGGCCCATCTGGACGTGACAATGTGACCTCTTCATATGGGGAACTTCACTAACAGACTTAACTCTCTTGGGCTTAAACTTACAAATTTAAAGGGTAGTTAAGATCCAGCTCACTTAAATCAGCTTAGAAAACATGGAAGGAGTTCTCAACCAATAAGGATACAGTTACTATCCCCAAATGTACATTTTATTATTAAGTTTGAAAATTGTTACTTCCAATTGGTGGCACTAGAGTCTCTGACCTATATATCTGTGATGAGGCTATTTTTATATTATTATGTTAAATACCTCATAACTGACTCTTGAAGAAATGGTAAAACTTTATTTGTACTTAATCCCACTTTCTTGACCACTCCAGTCAGGATTTCAAGACCTTGCATGTAAACAAAATAGAAATTGAACCAAAGTTATGATCTAGGTATGGCCAGTATAATTTTTTGTAAGTATCATTATTCAAAAGTACATAGCATTATTTATTCTCAGTATAAAGAAATATACATCTTTTTTAAACCTAAGATTATATTTTCCATCCGAGTGCACTTAAAGAACCACTCCAGCGATTTTATTTATTTGAGCGTTCAAGTGGTGCCACTAATCTAAGTTCTTTACCCTTAGTCTAATACTTACCAGTTGCTGACTTTAGCTCTTCCTGGTGCCACTATGGTCCTGATATGCCATATTATGACCGCAACTTCTGACTGACGGAATGTCAGATTGACAGTCACAAGCTCTTAATGTAAGTCTATGAAAGCCTTGTTCTGGCTTTCATAAACTTACATTGAGAAGTAACTTCCCGCTAAACACAATAGAGAGATGCGGCAAGTCACAATCAGCAGGAGACAACATGAGCCGCACCAATAACAGAAAAAGATGGTGGTTGGTAAGTATATTACTAAGTGCGGGGAACTCACATTAGTGACACCACACCGATGGTAAAATATAAAAATATATTCTGTCATGGTGCTTTAAAAAGTGAACAATGCCACAAAAAAGTGCATAAGGATGTGGTCTACCACAGGGCACTCACAAAGGAGAAAACCCCCCAATAAACCTTTCCTTAACCCTGCAGACCAAAAAACCATAAGGCACTTTGGGAGAGTCAGTCGTGCTCCAAGCATTCATCGGGGCTACCACCCTAGTAGAGCTAGTAGCTCAGTCTAGAGAAATTGAGTTCTCAGAGGAGGATTTCCTGGGTTTTCTGTGGGGGAGCAGTAACTAATAGCATCTAAATCCTCCCCCCACAGATTGATCACAAGGGAACCCCAACCTTAAGAGTCTTTGTGAAAAGGGCAGATAGTGCAAAGGCTGACACCCAGGGAACAGATAAAATGAATAGCCAGAATAGGATATGTGCTTGAAAAGGATTAAAGGAGAAATGTGTGCTATATGCCAAGAAACTCAAATGATGTCCCCCAACCAGTGAGTTAAGGCACCGAAAGATCACCACTTCTAAAGAACATTCCACCTTGGGCATTGAAACTTATTTGACCTAATAACTGCAATCCTTGGGTCCGGGACCAGCTGATCAGATGGCTATATAAACCACTTGGTGTACACCAAAAATGTTTTCACCCAATAAGTAGTATCTTATTTACTATGGCAGTTCTTGCCTAGCCACTGGTTCAAAAGAGATTACACTTGATCTTAGCCAGAAGGCATAAAAGCTTAAAATAGTTAATTCACTTAAATTATACTAGACACCCCACAAAAATAATCCAGCTGCACTTCAACTTTTACCACTTACACTCTGCTGTAATTCACATAAGTGACTAAAACTCACACTATTATAAGCAGATTAATATACATTTACTGCTGTTCTCATTTCAAATTCTCAATTCCCACTATATAAAATGGAAGACTTCCTTGGACAACCCATCTGAGTCACTATATTTCCCCATGTAAAATAATCATCTACACTCTCTTCCGCTGCTGATACAGTTCCAACGAAGTGTTCCTAATTTTACGGTACTTGCGTGACATTATAATGTCATCTGAGTCTTGCAGCCCATCAAATACTGCATTATTGCTACTTCCTTCAGACAAAACAGACATCCAGCTCTCACTTCTTTGGGATTACAGTTTTCTACAAAAGAACTGAGTGTGAAGTGGTCGCTGATTGTCCGCAGTGCTTGCATGACATAGCAATGTCACGCTAGCCACGGGAGATGAGGCACACACTTCCGTGGAATGGTGCTGGCACTGGAGGTGAGTATAGCTTCATTTTCATTTTAGGGGAACATATCGAATGAGAAGTGGTTGTCCAAGTATTGGACAAACTCATTAAGTGTTACAATACAGATAATGCTAAGAGACATATGAAACAAAGCAACTACTATGGTTAGTAACAGCATTATTTCTAAACTTTTAATTTCTGTAAATGTATAACCTAGGTATTTGTGTAAATAATTTTTTGTCAAAGGAATTATTTAACATGTTATGTACTTATTCTTGTATTCTTACTAAGTTGTGACTTGAGAAAGTGCAGATCATTTCACCCCATTTGGTGCAGTGCTGATTTTTGTCTTTTACAAACAGATTGGTTTTCTCTTGTGATCATCAAAGCTATTTTGGTCCTGTCTTGTTCTTTTTGTACATTATTTTTAATTACGTTATTTTTTATTGCATGATTATTAGTTTTATCAGTCTAATTTTTTTATTATGCTATTTCACTACTCTCAGGAGATTTTGAATTGAATTTATCATACTCTCCTGCCATCTAGTGCCTAGATGCAATAATGCTGATATACAATTATAAAAAACAACTTCAAATTTAAACAAATTTCTTATTTATGTAGATTCCTTGTAATTTAGTTAAATGATCTTAGCTTTACTATTTTTAAATGGACAGTTTTCTCAATACTCTAAGGCTGCAGTGCAAAAGTAAATACTCTTTTCCCCCAATATTATACCTTACAAGCTTACTTAATATTTATTGTGAGTTGGGAATTTTGAACGATGGAAAATTATGCAAACAAAATTCTTAAGGAAGAATAATACATTGTTATGTTAAAAAGTTCATACATTTAGAGTAACTTTTTAGTTTAAAATAAGAAAAGAAACTGCACCGCTAATCAATATAAGTACTAAAGAAATTTACACAATTACATTTTTCATTAAAATGTAAAAACCTTGTCATTTAATCAAGTTGAGTGTGAAGGCGTGCATTTATATCAGCACAGTAATATATTTATTGCTGTAATGCTACTTTTTAAAATATATTAAGTATAAAGAAACTGGATTCATATATATATATGTATATACAGTATATAGCGTATATACTCGAGTATAAGCTGAGATTTCCAGCCCATTTTTTTAGGCTAAAAGTGTCCCTCTCGACTTATACTTGAGTCATTGTCCCAGGGGTTCAGCGGGGGAGGGGGCGTGGCAAGAGTGGCGGCTGTCACATCATACTCACCTGCTCCCGACTCGGTCTCTGCATTTCCCTCCTTCTCTGATGGTCTTTGGCACCTATAGCTCTTCCTGTGTTCAGCGGTCACGTGGTACCACTCATTAAAGTAATGAATGTGGATGCATCTCCACTCCCATAGGCGTGGAGCGCATATCCATTACTTTAATGAGCGGTACCATGTGACCGCTGAACACTGGAACAAGCTGCTGGTGCCAGAAACCATCAGAGAAGCAGAAGGAGTGAATATGATGGGGAGGGTGAGCCATGCGATATTCACCTGTTCCCGTTCCACCGCCGGGCTCTGTCTTCCATGTCCTCTGGCTGTGACGTTCATGTCAGAGGGTGCGATGACATGTTTAGTGCATGCCCTCTCCCTGAACAGTCACTGCTGATAGCTGGAAGGCACAGCGGCGCACAACAGCGGAGCAGGGACAGGTGAATATCGCAAGTGTTGGGGGCCTGAGCCAATGGTGACACCAGTACCTAGCCCCCATAGCGCACCGATGTCCCCGTCTGCTCAGGACACCGACACCAGACCTCCAGTGATGAGAGGTGAGTATGTCATTTTTTTAATCGCAGCAGCAGCATCATATGGGGCATATTATTCTATGGAGCATCTTATGGGGCCATCAACTTTTTGCAGCATTATATGGGGTATAATATTCTATACAGCATCTTATGGGGCCATTAACCTTTGTTCAGCATTATATGGGGCATAATATTCTATGGAGCATCTTATGGGGTCATCAACCTTTGTGCAGCATTATATGGGGTATAATATTCGATGGATCATCTTATGGGGCCATCATTAATCTTTTATACAGCATTATATTGGGCACATTTTAATATGGAGCATTCTATGTGGTCCATCATGAACTTTATGGAGCATTATATGGGGCGTATTGTGTATGGAGCATCTTATGGGGCCCATCATGAGCTGTATGGAGCATTATATGGGGCTCCTGATTCAATATGGGTATTCAAAAACACTAAACCTAATGATGTCTTAATGAATTTTACTTTTATTGGTATCTATTTTTATTTTTGAAATTTACCAGTAGCTGCTGCATTTCCCACCCCAGGCTTAAACTCGAGTCAATACGTTTTCCCAGCTTTTGGTGGCAAAATTAGGAGTCGCGACTCATACTCGGGTCAGCTTATACTCGAGTATATACGGTATATATATATATATATATACATATATATATATATATATATATATATATATATACTTATGTATGCACTGTATATATATTCATTGCAGCCATTTGGTAAATTCAAAAAAGTTAATTTTTTTCTCATTAATGAAAACTCTGCACCCCATCTTGACTGAAAAAAAACAGTAATGTAGAAATGTTTGCATATTTAAAAAAATCTTGGCTCAGAAACATATTTAAGTCACATGTTGTCCATTTCCTTGTAATCCTTCTTAAGATGGTTCTACTCCTTCATTGGAGTCCAGCTGTGTTTAATTAAAATGATAGGACTTGATTTGGAAAGGCACACCCCTGTCTATATAAGACCTCACAGCTCACAGTTCATGTCAGACCAAATGAGAATCATGAGGTCAAAGGAACTGGCCAAAGAGCTCAGATAAAGATTTGTGGCAAGGCACAGATCTGACCAAGGTTACAACAGAATTTCTGCAATATTAAAGGCTCCTAAGAGCACAGTGGCCTCCATAATACTTATTGGACCACCAGAACCCTTTGTAGACCTGACCGTCCAGCCAAACTGAGCAATCGTGGGAGAAGAGCCTTGGCGAGAGAGGTAAAGAAGAACACCCAGATCACTGTGGCTGAGCTTCAGAGATGCAGTAGGTAGATGGGAGAAAGTTCCACAAAGTCAACTATCCACCAGTAAGGCCTTTATGAAAGAGTGACCTGATGGAAGCCTCTCCTCAGTGCAAGACATAAGAAAATCCACATAGAGTTTGCTTAAAAACACAGACTATGATAAACAAGATTCTGTGGTCTGATGAGATGAATATAGACATTGTTGGTGATAATTCTAAGTGGTATGTGTGTAGAAAACCAGGCACTGCTCATCACCTGCCCGATACAATCCCAAAAGTGAAACTTGGTGGTGGCAGCATCATGCTATGGGGTTGTTTTTCAGCTGCAGGGACAGGACAACTGGTTGCCATTGAAGGAAATATGAATGTGGTCAAGGACAGAGATATCATGGATGAAAACTTCTCCCAGAGTGCTCTGGACCTCAGACTTGGCAGAGAGTTCACATTCCAACAAGACAATCAAGACAATGACCCTAAGCACACAGCTAAAATAGCAAAGGAGTGGCTTCAGAACAAGTCTGTGACAATTCTTGACAATACTGAGCAAAAGGTCTGATTACTTATAACCATGTGATATTTCTGTTTTCTTTTTTAATAAATTTGCCAAAAAATCTACATTTCTGTTTTGTTTGAAGTCAAGACGGCATGCAGAGTGTAAATTAATGAGAAAAAATTTACTTTTTTGAATTTTCTAAATTGCTGTAATGAAACAGAGTGAAAATTTTAAAGGGGTCTGAATGCTTTCCATACCACTGTATGTATACAGTATATATGTGTTTATATATATAGATATATAGATATATATATATCTATATATCTATATATATAATTGCCTAAGGGTTTTTCCATCTGTCTGTCTTTCTGTCTGTCTGTCTTTCTGTCTGTCTGTCCTGGAAATCTCGGACGGGCACAGCATCGACGTAGAAATCGTGCGATGGGCACAGCGACGATGATGTCATAAAGGACGTAGAAATCCACGTTTCTGATTCAGCGACGGGCACAGTATCGACGTAGATGTCATAATGGTTGCCATGGCGACGATGATGTCATAAAGGTTGCCTCGACCAATCAGCGACGGGCACAGTCTGCCGCGAATTCTGGAATCATCATTGTCCATATACTACGGGGACATGCATATTCTAGAATACCCGATGCGTTAGAATCGGGCCACAATCTAGTATATATATATATATATATATATATATATATATATACATCTATATATATAATTGTCTAAGGGTTTTTCTGTCTGTCTGTCCTGGAAATCCCGCGTCTGATAGGTCGAGGCCGCCAGGCCTCGACCAATCAGCGACGGGCACAGCATGGCGATGATGATGTCATAAAGGTTGCATCGACCAATCAGCGACGGGCACAGTCTGCCGCGAATTCGCCTCGACCAATCAGCGACGGGCACAGTATCGACGTAGATGTCATAATGGTTGCCATGGCGACGATGATGTCATAAAGATTGCCTCGACCAATCAGCGACGGGCACAGTCTGCCGCGAATTCTGGAATCATCATTGTCCATATACTACGGGGACATGCATATTCTAGAATACCCGATGCGTTAGAATCGGGCCACTATCTAGTATATATATATACAGTTAGGGCCAGAAATATTTGGACAGTGACACAAGTTTTGTTATTTTAGCTGTTTACAAAAACATGTTCAGAAATACAATTATATATATAATATGGGCTGAAAGTGCACACTCCCAGCTGCAATATGATAGTTTCCACATCCAAATCGGAGAAAGGGTTTAGGAATCATAGCTCTGTAATGCATAGCGTCCTCTTTTTCAAGGGACCAAAAGTAATTGGACAATGGACTCTAAGGGCTGCAATTAACTCTGAAGGCGTCTCCCTCGTTAACCTGTAATCAATGAAGTAGTTAAAAGGTCAGGGGTGGATTCCAGGTGTGTGGTTTTGCATTTGGAAGCTGTTGCTGTGAGCAGACAACATGCGGTCAAAGGAACTCTCAATTGAGGTGAAGCAGAACATCCTGAGGCTGAAAAAAAAGAAAAAATCCATCAGAGAGATAGCAGACATGCTTGGAGTAGCAAAATCAACAGTTGGGTACATTCTGAGAAAAAAGGAATTGACTGGTGAGCTTGGGAACTCAAAAAGGCCTGGGCATCCACGGATGACAACAGTGGTGGATGATCGCCGCATACTTAATTTGGTGAAGAAGAACCCGTTCACAAAATCAACTGAAGTCCAGAACACTCTCAGTGAAGTAGGTGTATCTGTCTCTAAGTCAACAGTAAAGAGAAGACTCCATGACAGTAAATACAAAGGGTTCACATCTAGATGCAAACCATTCATCAATACCAAAAATAGACATGCCAGAGTAAAATTTGCAGAAAAACACCTCAAGAAGCCAGCTCAGTTCTGGAAAAGTATTCTATGGACAGATGAGACAAAGATCAACCTGTACCAGAATGATGGGAAGAAAAAAGTTTGGAGAAGAAAGGGAACGGCACATGATCCAAGGCACACCACATCCTCTGTAAAACATGGTGGAGGCAACGTGATGGCATGGGCATGCATGGCTTTCAATGGCACTGGGTCACTTGTGTTTATTGATGACATAAGAGCAGACAAGAGTAGCTGGATGAATTCTGAAGTGTACCGGGATATACTTTCAGCCCAGATTCAGCCAAATGCTGCAAAGTTGATTAGACGGCGCTTCATAGTACAGATGGACAATGACCCCAAGCATACAGCCAAAGCTACCCAGGAGTTCATGAGTGCCAAAAAGTGGAACATTCTGCAATGGCCAAGTCAATCTCCAGATCTAAACCCAATTGAGCATGCATTTCACTTGCTCAAATCCAGACTTAAGACGGAAAGACCCACAAACAAACAAGACCTGAAGGCTGCGGCTGTAAAGGTCTGGCAAAGCATTAAGAAGGAGGAAACCCAGCGTTTGGTGATGTCCATGGGTTCCAGACTTAAGGCAGTGATTGCCTCCAAAGGATTTGCAACAAAATATTGAAAATAAAAATATTTTGTTTGGGTTATGTTTATTTGTCCAATTACTTTTGACCTCCTAAAATGTGGAGTGTTTGTAAAGAAATGTGTACAATTCCTACATTTTCTATCAGATATTTTTGTTCAACCCTTCAAATTAAACGTTACAATCTGCACTTGAATTCTGTTGTAGAGGTTTCATTTCAAATCCAATGTGGTGGCATGCAGAGCCCAACTCGAGAAAATTGTGTCACTGTCCAAATATTTCTGGCCCTAACTATATATATATATATATATATATATATATATATATACAACCACTGCCAAACATTATGTAATCACCAGCCTTGGAGGATGTTCATTCAGTTGTTTAGTTTTGTAGAAATAAGCAGATCACAGACATGGCACAAAACTAAAGTCATTTCAAATGGCAACTTTCTGGCTTTAAGAAACACTAAAAGAAATCAAGAACATAAAATGTGGTAGTCAATAATGGTTACTTTTTTAACCAAGCATAGGGTAAAAATTATGGAGTCACTCAATTATGAGGGAAAAAATTATGGAATCATGAAAAACAAACAAAAAAACACTCCAACACATCACTAGTATTTTGTTGCACCACTTCTGGCTTTTATAACAGCTTGCAGTCTCTGAGGCATGGACTTAATGAGTGTCAAACAGCATTCTTCATCAATCTGGCTCCAACTTTCTCTGATAGCTATTGCCAGATCAGCTTTGCAGGTTGGAGCTTTGTCATGGACAATTTTCTTAAATTTCCACCAAAGATTTTCAATTGGATTGAGATCCGGACTATTTGCAGGCCATGACATTGACCTTATGTGTCTATTTTCAACCAATGTTTTCACAGTTTTTGCTCTGTGGCAGGATGAATTATCATCTTGAAAAATTATTTTATCATCCCCAAACATCCTTTCAATTGATGGGATAAGAAAAGTGTCCAAAATATCAACCTAAACTTGTGCATTTATTGAAAATGTAATGACAGCCTTCTACCCAGTGCCTTTACCTGACATGCAGACCCATATCATCAATGACTGTGGAAATTTGCATGTTCTCTTCAGGCATTCATCTTTATAAATCTCATTGGAACTGCAGCAAACAAAAATTCCAGCATTATCACCTTGCACAATGCAGATTCGTGATGCATCACTGAATATGACTTTCATCCAGTCATCCACAGTCCACGATTGCTTTTCCTTAGCCCTTTGTAACCTTGTTTTTTTCTGTTTAGGTGTTAAATAGTGTTGAGCATTCCGATACCGCAAGTATCGGGTATCGGCCGATACTTGCGGTATCGGAATTCCGATACCGAATTCCGATACTTCCCGCGTATCGGATACCGGAATCGGAAGTTCCCAGAATTCAAACTGCACGCAGCAGCCAATGAGGAATGAATGGAAGTGTGGGCACATCCTGTTTAGCATGGTGGGCATGTAACTACTGGCAAGGCTGTGATTGGCTGCTAAAATGATGTTACTCTGCACTATAAAAAACGCTGCCGCCATTTTGCGCTCACTCTGCTGTGATTTCAGTTAGGGACAGGACGCTGTGTTCTAACTGAGGGCCAGTTGAGATAGCTAATTGCTTTATTTTGCTTTCCCAAGGCTAATTTAGCAAAACGCTGTGTGTTGTTCACTGTTCACCTTGCTCTTGCCTTGCAGCGCTATTTTACCAGCGTTCTGCAAGGTCTCTGTGTGTGTGTGTGCAGCTCACTCTGTAGTCTGTGTGCAGCCATATACCCGGTTGTATTTAGCTCAGGGGGGGTTCACACTGCCTCATACAGTGCTATCCATTGTCCTTTTTTGCTCATAGTGCAGCCTGCTGCACATTTTTTCTAAAATTTCCTATTAGTGTTTTTCCAACCTTCTCTAGCTAAATTGTGGAAAAACACTACATAGGATAACCTAGAGGGGTTTTTTTGGACTTTGCAGCGCCGTTTACGGCTGTCTGAACGGTCTCCGTGTGAGCGCAGCTCGCCCTGTAGTCTGTGTGCAGCCACAGCCCGTTGTATTCAGCTCAGGGTGCGTCACTGCCTCATACCGTGAAAAAACTTTTCCTTTTTTTCAAATAGTGGAGCCAGTTGAAAATTGTTTAAAAAATTTCCTATTAGTGTCTTTCCACACGTCTCCAGCTAAATAGTGGAAAAACACTACATAGGATAACCTAGAGGAGGGTTTTTGGGCCTTGCAGCGCCGTTTACGGCTGTCTGCACGGTCTCCGTGTGAGCGCAGCTCGCCCTGTAGTCTGTGTGCAGCCACAGCCGGTTGGATTCAGCTCAGGGTGCGTCACTGCCTCATACCGTGAAAAAACTTTTCCTTTTTTTCAAATAGTGCAGCCAGTTGAAAATTGTTTAAAAAATTTCCTATTAGTGTCTTTCCACCCGTCTCCAGCTAAATAGTGGAAAAACACTGCATAGGATAACCTAGAGGAGGATTTTTGGGCCTTGCAGCGCCGTTTACAGCTGTCTGCACGGTCCCCGTGTGTGTTAAAGTCGCTCTGTAGCCCGATCTGCATAAAAAAAAAGTAAAGTTCACCAAACACCACTTAACACTTGTATAGGCCACATTTTATCAATAATAAAGTCTAGTCCACACTTTACAACATTAGTGTTTCTTACACCTGTTAGGAGGAGCATTTCAGGAATAAGCACACTAAGGCCTTAGTACTTTTCTGCTTATCTTTATCTGTCAACCAAGATGAAGAGGGCAGGTAGTAAGGCACGTGGGCGTGGGCGCGGAGCAGGGAGAGGAGCAGGGAGAGGACGTGGTGATTCTGTGCCTGCTGCGGGCACCGGTGACTCATCATCACTCAGTTTCAGCAGGGAACAGTCCTTCATGCGCAGCTTTGTCGGAGAGCGCCGTGCACCGCTGCTGCGTGAAGATCAAATTGAAGCCGTTGTCGGATGGATGGCAGCTAATGCATCGGCATCAACTTCAGTTAGTGCCACATCCGCTCAGGCACAGACCACTGGAGAGCAGCCATCTGTCTCTTCACCACCTGCCAAATTGGCCAGGCAGTCAGAGAGCCCAGGACAGGAGCCGTCTCTACTTCTGTTATCTGAATCTCTTGGCTTGGAAACAGGGGGCCAGCCAAGCAGCATTGGAGAAATGGAAGAAGAGGCAGTGTGCAGTGATGCCCAACAGCTTTGTCTCTCTGACTCTGAAGAGGCGGGTGGGCCAGTGCCTGCGGTGACCACAGCGCAGTACGCATCTGATGATGAAACTCAGGTGCCGCTTTCTGGTGCGTACTGTGCTGCCGAGACTACCCAGGAGGAGCAGTTGGTGGCAGAGGGTAGTGGAGATGATGAGGTCCTTGACCCATCGTGGCGTGAGGAACAGGAAGGTGGTGGGAGCAGCTCTGAGGAAGAGATTCCCCTTAAGTGCCAAAGAGGGAGAAGGAGGGGGAAGACTGCGGAGCCTGTAGCCTCCACTTTGGCACCTGTTAGGAGCCTGTCTCTTTCAAAAGCCAAAAAGGGCGCTCCCAAGACTTGCAGTGCCTGGTCCTTTTTTGACACAGTTGCAGATGACATTTGTTTTGTCAAATGCAAGCTGTGTCATCAGAAAGTCAAAAGAGGTAAAAGTGTCAGCAACCTCAATACCACAAATATGTGGAAACATGTGCGGAACAGGCACGCGGTGGAGTTACAAAAACACACTGAAGACCTAGGCCAACCAACAGCGGCAGCTACCACCTCTTCAGCTCGTGTTGCCTCTTCCTCCAGCTCACGCACAGCTGGTTTGGCTTCCTCCCAGGATCGCCATGGAAGAACCTCTGGCACTGTTGTCCAGAGACCTAGTGTAATTCCACCCACAGCACCACATTCCCAGTCATCCTCACACTCCCAGTCTACTCTACAGCCATCGGTAGTACAGGCATGGGAGAAAAGGCGGGCATTCTCGGCCAACCACCCCCGAGCACAGGCTCTGAATGCAGGCATTGCCAAACTTCTGTCCCTGGAAATGCTCTCATTCAGGCTGGTGGAGACTGACAGCTTCCGTGACTTGATGGCATTGGCAGTCCCACAGTACAAGGTGCCCAGCCGCTTTTACTTCAGTAGGCAAGCTGTCCCTGCCCTGCACAAGCATGTGGAGGGACACATAAAACACGCGCTACTGAACGCCGTCAGTAGCAAGGTCCACCTCACCACCGATGCGTGGACCAGTCAACATGGCCAGGGGCGATACGTTTCCCTCACTGCCCATTGGGTTAATGTTGTTGAGCCAGGTACAGATCGTGCGAGTGGTGCAGGACGTGTCCTGCCCACTCCAAGGATTGCAGGAATCCAGTCTGTACGCATTGACTCCTCCTCATACACAAGTTCCTCAGAATCATCGCTGCAGGAGCCGTCACAGTCCACCTCCACATGGACACGTGAACGTTTACCTCTGACCGACATGAGCACAGCCGTGGCCAAACATCAACAGGCCGTCTTGAAACTAGTTTTATTGGGGAATCGAAGCCACACAGTGCAGGAGCTCTGGAATGCCATCAAGCAGGAGAGCAATGTGTGGTTAGTGCCAGCGAATCTCCAGCCAGGCATGGTATTGTGTGACAATGGCCGAAATCTGGTGGTAGCTTTGGCCATTGGCAACCTCACTCACATCGCATGTCTGGCACATGTGCTCAATTTGGTTGTGCAGAGTTTTCTGAGGGACTATCCGGATCTTGATGCACTGCTGCACAAGGTCCGCCTAGAGTGTGCTCACTTGCGACGTTCCAGCTTGGCAAGATCCCGCATTGCTGCTCTGCAGCGCCGATTCCGCCTTCCGGAGCACCGCATCATATGTGACCTACCTACCAGGTGGAATTCCACGTTACATATGTTGGAGCGGTTGTGTGAGCAGCAGCAAGCAGTAATTGAGTACCAGCTGCATCAGGCGCAAAAAAGTCGCAGTCAGCGCCGATCAGACTTCACAACCACAGAGTGGGCCACTATGAAGGACGTCTGCCAGGTTTTGCGTCCTTTTGATTATTCCACGTGGATGGCAAGTGCAGATGATGCACTAGTTAGCATGACTGTCCCCCTTATCTGCCTGCTTCAACAAACTTTGCAAGAGTTAAGGGATGATGTTGTGGAAGAGGTGGAGGATGAGGAGTCACCTTTTCCATCAGCTTCTGGAGAGTCAGCGCCACGTGGTTCCTCACAAAGGGGTACGCAGGGGCCACTTTGTGAGGAGGATGAGGAGGAGTCAATGGAGGAGGAAGACCTCCATCCAGAGGAGGGAGTGTGTTGTGAATTCTGTGGCTGAATTCACTCCTGTGGTCACAAGTGGTACTGCAGCTTCTGAGCTTCCTCCCTCAGGGGTTCTGGTGAGCTCGTTAACTGCTTCATTACTTAACTCCGCCTGATGCTGCTATCCTTGCTCCTTGTCAATGTTTCAGTGTTGGATCTGAGCTTCTCCTGATTGTTCCTGTGACCTGCTGCTCTGTATAGCTAAGTGCTTTTTGCTTTTTTGTTGCTTTTTTTCTGTCCAGCTTGTCTTTTGTTTTGCTGGAAGCTCTGAGACGCAAAGGGTGTACCGCCGTGCCGTTAGTTCGGCACGGTGGGTTTTTTTTTGCCCCCTTTGCGTGGTTTTGCTTTAGGGTTTTTTGTAAACTGCAAAGTTCGCTTTACTGTCCTCGCTCTGTCCTAGAATATCGGGCCCCACTTTGCTGAATCTATTTCATCCCTACGTTTTGTCTTTTCATCTTACTCACAGTCATTATATGTGGGGGGCTGCCTTTTCCTTTGGGGAATTTCTCTGGGGCAAGTCAGGCCTATTTTTCTATCTTCAGGCTAGCTAGTTTCTTAGGCTGTGCCGAATTGCCTAGGTAGTTGTTAGGCGCAATCCACAGCCGCTTTTAGTTGTGTTTAGGATAGGATCAGGTGTGCAGTCTACAGAGTTTCCACGTCTCAGAGCTCGTTCTTGTATTTTTGGGTATTTGTCAGATCACTGTGTGTGCTCTGATCGCTAAGCACACTGTGTTTCTGGATTGCCTTCATAACACCTGTCATTAGCAAACATAACAGTACAAGGAGCCCAAACTAATGATTCTCAATAGAGGGAAAGAAAAAGTTCTGACATCATTTTTTTTTTTTTTTCTGCTCTGTGTTCATTTTTTTTTTTTTTCCCCTAGACATTTGGGTGATTCTGGACACAGGTGTGGACATGGATATTCAGGGTCTGTGCTCTTCAATGAATAATCTCGTTATAAATGTACAAAAAATTCAAGATACTATTGATCAGAAATCTATGTTAGAACCAAGAATTCCTATTCCTGATTTGTTTTTTGGAGATAGAACTAAGTTTCTAAGTTTCAAAAATAATTGTAAGCTATTTCTGGCCTTGAAACCTCATTCTTCTGGTAATCCTATTCAACAGGTTTTGATTATTATTTCTTTTTTGCGCGGCGACCCTCAAGACTGGGCATTTTCTCTTGCGCCAGGAGACCCTGCATTGAGTAGTGTCGATGCGTTTTTCCTGGCGCTCGGATTGCTGTACGATGAGCCTAATTCAGTGGATCAGGCTGAGAAAAATTTGCTGGCTTTGTGCCAGGGTCAGGATGATATAGAAGTATATTGTCAGAAATTTAGGAAATGGTCAGTACTCACTCAGTGGAATGAATCTGCGCTGGCAGCTTTGTTCAGAAAGGGTCTCTCTGAGGCTCTTTAGGATGTCATGGTGGGATTTCCTATGCCTGCTGGTTTGAATGAGTCTTTGTCTTTGGCCATTCAGATCGGTCGACACTTGCGCGAGCGTAAATCTGTGCACCATTTGGCGGTACTGCCTGAGGTTAAACCTGAGCCTATGCAGTGCGATAGGACTATGACTAGAGTTGAACGGCAGGAATACAGACGTCTGAATGGTCTGTGTTTCTACTGTGGTGATTCCACTCATGCTATTTCTGATTGTCCTAAGCGCACTAAGCGGTCCGCTAGGTCTGCCGTCATTGGTACTGTACAGTCCAAATTCCTTCTGTCCATTACCTTGATATGCTCTTTGTCGTCGTTTTCTGTCATGGCGTTTGTGGATTCGGGCGCTGCCCTGAATCTGATGGATTTGGATTATGCTAAACGTTGTCGGTTTTTCTTGGAGCCTTTGCGGTGTCCTATTCCATTGAGAGGAATTGATGCTACACCTTTGGCCAAGAATAAACCTCAATACTGGGCCCAGCTGACCATGTGCATGGCTCCTGCACATCAGGAAGTTATTCGCTTTCTGGTGTTGCATAATCTGCATGATGTGGTCGTGTTGGGGTTGCCATGGCTACAAACCCATAATCCAGTATTGGATTGGAATTCCATGTCGGTATCCAGCTGGGGTTGTCAGGGGGTACATGGTGATGTTCCATTTTTGTCGATTTCGTCATCCACCCCTTCTGAGGTCCCAGAGTTCTTGTCTGATTATCAGGATGTATTTGAAGAGCCCAAGTCCGATGCTCTACCTCCGCATAGGGATTGTGATTGTGCTATCAATTTGATTCCTGGTAGTAAATTCCCTAAAGGTCGATTATTTAATTTATCCATGCCCGAACACGCCGCTATGCGCAGTTATGTGAAGGAATCCCTGGAGAAGGGACATATTTGCCCATCGTCATCACCACTGGGAGCAGGGTTCTTCTTTGTAGCCAAGAAGGATGGTTCGCTGAGACCGTGTATTGATTACCGCCTTCTTAATAAGATCACTGTTAAATTTCAGTATCCCTTGCCATTGTTATCTGACTTGTTTGCTCGGATTAAGGGGGCTAGTTGGTTCACTAAGATAGATCTTCGTGGTGCGTATAATCTGGTGAGAATCAGGCAAGGAGATGAATGGAAAACTGCATTCAATACGCCCGAGGGTCATTTTGAGTATCTAGTGATGCCGTTCGGACTTGCCAATGCTCCATCTGTGTTTCAGTCTTTTATGCATGACATCTTCCGTGAGTATCTGGATAAATTCCTGATTGTTTACTTGGATGACATTTTGATCTTCTCAGATGATTGGGAGTCTCATGTGAAGCAGGTCAGAATGGTTTTTCAGGTCCTGCGTGCTAACTCTTTGTTTGTGAAGGGATCAAAGTGTCTCTTCGGTGTGCAGAAAGTTTCATTTTTGGGGTTCATCTTTACCCCTTCTACTATCGAGATGGATCCAGTTAAGGTCCAAGCCATCCAGGATTGGATTCAGCCGACATCTCTGAAAAGTCTGCAAAAGTTCCTGGGCTTTGCTAATTTTTATCGTCGCTTCATCTGTAATTTTTCTAGCATTGCCAAACCATTGACCGATTTGACCAAAAAGGGTGCTGATTTGGTTAATTGGTCTTCTGCTGCTGTGGTAGCTTTTCAGGAGTTGAAGCGTCGTTTTTGTTCTGCCCCTGTGTTGTGTCAGCCAGATGTTTCTCTTCCGTTCCAGGTCGAGGTTGATGCTTCTGAGATTGGAGCAGGTGCGGTTTTGTCACAGAGAGGTTCTGATTGCTCAGTGATGAAACCATGTGCTTTCTTTTCCAGGAAGTTTTCGCCCGCTGAGCGTAATTATGATGTGGGCAATCGAGAGTTGCTGGCCATGAAGTGGGCATTCGAGGAGTGGCGTCATTGGCTTGAAGGAGCTAAGCATCGCGTGGTGGTATTGACTGATCATAAGAACTTGACTTATCTCGAGTCTGCCAAGCGCTTGAATCCTAGACAGGCCCGTTGGTCGTTTTTTTTTTGCCCGCTTCGACTTTGTGATTTCGTACCTTCCGGGCTCTAAAAATGTGAAGGCGGATGCTCTGTCTAGGAGTTTTGTGCCCGACTCTCCGGGTTTATCTGAGCCAGCGGGTATCCTCAAGGAAGGAGTCATTGTGTCTGCCATCTCCCCTGATTTGCGGCGGGTGCTGCAAAAATTTCAGGTGAATAAACCTGATCGTTGTCCAGCAGAGAAACTGTTCGTCCCTGATAGGTGGACTAATAAACTTATCTCTGAACTTCATTGTTCGGTGTTGGCTGGTTATCCTGGAATCTTTGGTACCAGAGAGTTAGTGGCTAGATCCTTCTGGTGGCCATCTCTGTCACGGGATGTGCGTACTTTTGTGCAGTCCTGTGGGATTTGTGCTAGGGCTAAGCCCTGCTGTTCTCGTGCCAGTGGGTTGCTTTTGCCCTTGCCGGTCCCAAAGAGGCCTTGGACACATATTTCGATGGATTTCATTTCTGACCTTCCCGTTTCTCAAAAGATGTCAGTCATTTGGGTGGTCTGTGATCGCTTTTCTAAAATGGTCCATCTGGTGCCCTTGGCTAAATTGCCTTCCTCCTCTGATTTGGTACCTTTGTTCTTTCAGCATGTGGTTCGGTTGCATGGCATTCCTGAGAATATTGTTTCTGACAGAGGTTCCCAGTTTGTTTCAAGGTTTTGGCGAGCCTTTTGTGGTAGGATGGGCATTGACCTATCCTTTTCCTCGGCTTTCCATCCTCAGACTAATGGCCAGACCGAACGAACCAATCAGACCTTGGAAACATATCTGAGATGTTTTGTTTCTGCAGACCAGGATGATTGGGTGTCCTTTTTGCCGTTGGCTGAGTTCGCCCTTAATAATCGGGCCAGCTCGGCTACCTTGGTTTCTCCATTTTTTTGCAATTCTGGGTTCCATCCTCGTTTCTCTTCAGGACAGGTTGAGTCTTCGGACTGTCCTGGTGTGGATTCTGTGGTGGATAGGTTGCAGCAGATCTGGACTCAGGTAGTGGACAATTTGATCTTGTCCCAGGAGAAAGCTCAACTTTTCGCTAATCGCAGACGCCGTGTGGGTCCCCGACTTCGTGTTGGGGATCTGGTTTGGTTATCTTCTCGTCATATTCCTATGAAGGTTTCCTCTCCTAAATTTAAACCTCGTTTTATTGGTCCGTATAGGATTTCTGAGGTTCTCAATCCTGTGTCTTTTCGTTTGACCCTCCCAGACTCCTTTTCCATACATAATGTATTCCATAGGTCGTTGTTGCGGAGATACGTGGCACCTATGGTTCCATCTGTTGAGCCTCCTGCCCCGGTTTTGGTGGAGGGGGAATTGGAGTATATTGTGGAGAAGATTTTGGATTCTCGTGTTTCTAGACGGAAACTCCAGTATCTGGTTAAATGGAAGGGTTATGCTCAGGAAGATAATTCCTGGGTTTTTGCCTCTGATGTTCATGCTTCCGATCTTGTTCGTGTCTTTCATGCGGCTCATCCTGGTCGGCCTGGGGGCTCTGGTGAGGGTTCGGTGACCCCTCCTCAAGGGTGGGGTACTGTTGTGAATTCTGTGGCTGAATTCACTCCTGTGGTCACAAGTGGTACTACAGCTTCTGAGCTTCCTCCCTCAGGGGTTCTGGTGAGCTCGTTAACTGCTTCATTACTTAACTCCGCCTGATGCTGCTATCCTTGCTCCTTGTCAATGTTTCAGTGTTGGATCTGAGCTTCTCCTGATTGTTCCTGTGACCTGCTGCTCTGTATAGCTAAGTGCTTTTTGCTTTTTTGTTGCTTTTTTTCTGTCCAGCTTGTCATTTGTTTTGCTGGAAGCTCTGAGACGCAAAGGGTGTACCGCCGTGCCGTTAGTTCGGCACGGTGGGTTTTTTTTTGCCCCCTTTGCGTGGTTTTGCTTTAGGGTTTTTTGTAGACTGCAAAGTTCGCTTTACTGTCCTCGCTCTGTCCTAGAATATCGGGCCCTACTTTGCTGAATCTATTTCATCCCTACGTTTTGTCTTTTCATCTTACTCACAGTCATTATATGTGGGGGGCTGCCTTTTCCTTTGGGGAATTTCTCTGGGGCAAGTCAGGCCTATTTTTCTATCTTCAGGCTAGCTAGTTTCTTAGGCTGTGCCGAGTTGCCTAGGTAGTTGTTAGGCGCAATCCACAGCCGCTTTTAGTTGTGTTTAGGATAGGATCAGGTGTGCAGTCTACAGAGTTTCCACGTCTCAGAGCTCGTTCTTGTATTTTTGGGTATTTGTCAGATCACTGTGTGCGCTCTGATCGCTAAGCACACTGTGTTTCTGGATTGCCTTCATAACACCTGTCATTAGCAAACATAACAGGAGTGAGACAATTGTCCAGTGGTCAGTGTGTACAGCGAGGGTGGGGTGATGACGAGCGGGCAGAGATCATGTCTCAAGCGGGGGACAGCGTTTCTGGGCCAGTTGGCAGTCTGCAGCACATGGTGGATTTCATGCTGCAGTGCCTGAGAAACGACCGCCGCATCGACCACATTCTCAACATGCCTGATTATTGGGTGTTCACCCTCCTCGATCCTCGCTACCGGGACAACGTCCAAAACCTCATCCCAGCGTTGACCCAGGAGCGTAAAATGCGGGAGTACCACGACACACTGGTGAATTCCATCATCTTCTCCAGTCCAACTGAGAGGAGTGCTGCTAGTGCTTTACAAAGCAGCTCAGTGCGTCGAGGCAGTGGGGGAGGCTCTGCAAAAAGAGGGAGCAGAAGCAGTGCCTCTGCCCAAGGCAAGCCCAGTATGGCACAACTGTGGCAAAGTTTTGTGTGCCCACCCCAAATGTCTACACCATCACCAGCAGCTCCAGTCAGCAGGAGGCAACGGTTCCGTCAGATGGTGACAGACTACATGGCTTGCCCTTTTACTGTACTCCCAGACGGCTCTTCCCCGTTCAAGTTTTGGGCTAAGCCCTGCTGTTCTCGTGCCAGTGGGTTGCTTTTGCCATTGCCAGTCCCGAAGAGGCCTTGGACACATATCTCTATGGATTTTATTTCGGATCTCCCCGTCTCTCAAAAGATGTCGGTCATTTGGGTGGTTTGTGATCGCTTCTCTAAGATGGTCCATTTGGTACCAGAGAGTTGGTGGCTAGATCCTTTTGGTGGCCATCTCTGTCGCGGGATGTGCGTACTTTTGTGCAGTCCTGTGGGATTTGTGCTCGGGCTAAGCCCTGCTGTTCTCGTGCCAGTGGGTTGCTTTTGCCCTTGCCGGTCCCGAAGAGGCCTTGGACACATATCTCTATGGATTTTATTTCAGATCTTCCCGTCTCTCAAAAGATGTCAGTCATTTGGGTGGTCTGTGATCGCTTCTCTAAGATGGTCCATTTGGTACCCTTGTCTAAATTGCCTTCCTCCTCTGATTTGGTGCCATTGTTTTTCCAGCATGTGGTTCGTTTACATGGCATTCCGGAGAACATCGTTTCTGACAGAGGTTCCCAGTTTGTTTCGAGGTTTTGGCGAGCCTTTTGTGCTAGGATGGGCATTGATTTGTCTTTTTCCTCGGCTTTCCATCCTCAGACAAATGGCCAAACTGAACGAACCAATCAGACCTTGGAAACATATCTGAGATATTTTGTTTCTGCTGATCAGGATGATTGGGTGTCCTTTTTGCCTTTGGTTGAGTTCGCCCTTAATAATCGGGCCAGCTCGGCTACTTTGGTTTCGCCATTTTTCTGCAATTCTGGTTTCCATCCTCGTTTCTCTTCAGGGCAGGTTGAGTCTTTGGACTGTCCTGGTGTGGATACTGTGGTGGATAGGTTGCAGCAGATTTGGACTCATGTAGTGGACAATTTGACATTGTCCCAGGAGAAGGCTCAACGTTTCGCTAACCGTAGGCGCTGTGTGGGTCCCCGACTTCGTGTTGGGGATTTGGTTTGGTTGTCGTCTCGTTATATTCCTATGAAAGTTTCCTCTCCTAAGTTTAAGCCTCGTTTCATTGGTCCGTATAGGATTTCTGAGGTTCTTAATCCTGTGTCTTTTCGTTTGACCCTTCCAGCTTCTTTTTCCATCCATAATGTATTCCATAGGTCATTGTTGCGGAGATACGTGGCACCTGTGGTTCCATCCGTTGATCCTCCTGCCCCGGTGTTGGTTGAGGGGGAGTTGGAGTATGTGGTGGAGAAGATTTTGGATTCTCGTATTTCGAGACGGAAACTCCAGTACCTGGTTAAGTGGAAGGGTTATGGTCAGGAAGATAATTCCTGGGTCTTTGCCTCTGATGTTCATGCTGCCGATCTGGTTCGTGCCTTTCATTTGGCTCATCCTGGTCGGCCTGGGGGCTCTGCTGAGGGTTCGGTGACCCCTCCTCAAGGGGGGGGTACTGTTGTGAATTCTGTGGTCGAGCTCCCTCCTGTGGTCATGAGTGGTACTTCGGCTGGTTCTGTCTATGAGCTTCCTCTGGTGGATGTGAGTGGGGCTGCGGCTTCTGAGTTTCCTTCCTCAGGTACGAGGTTAAGTCGTTAGGTGCTGCTCTATTTAACTCCACCTAGTTCTTTGTTCCTTGCCTCCAGTCAATGTTCCAGTATTGGTCTTGCTCTCTCCTGGATCGTCTTGTGGCCTGTCTGCCCTGCATAAGCTAAGTTCTGCTTGTGTTACTTTTGTTTGCTATTTTTTCTGTCCAGCTTGCTATATTGGTTTTTCTTGCTTGCTGGAAGCTCTGGGACGCAGAGGGAGCACCTCCGTGCCGTTAGTCGGTACAAAAGGTCTTTTGCGCCCTCTGCGTGGTTGTTTGTAGGTTTTTGTGCTGACCGCAAAGCTATCTTTACTATCCTCGGCCTATTCAGTAAGTCGGGCCTCACTTTGCTAAAACCTATTTCATCTCTGTGTTTGTATTTTCATCTTTTCTCACAGTCATTATATGTGGGGGGCTGCCTTTTCCTTTGGGGAATTTCTCTGAGGCAAGGTAGGCTTATTTTTCTATCTTCAGGGCTAGCTAATTTCTCAGGCTGTGCCCGAGGCGCCTAGGTCTGGTCAGGAGCGCTCCACGGCTACCTCTAGTGTGTTGTGATAGGATTAGGGATTGCGGTCAGCAGAGTTCCCACGTCTCAGAGCTCGTCCTATGTTATTAGTAACTATCAGGTCACTTTGTGTGCTCTTAACCACCAGGTCCATTGTGTTTCTGAATCACCAGTTCATAACAATGGGGTGTAGAGACGGTGTGTTCCACTCCAAGGTGTTCCCCAGGTTTCCTCTCCATTGCTTCAATCTTAAAGCTCTTGTTTAGTAGTTGTTGAAAACAACACTGCATTCGGCCTCCAAGATGGCTCTGGGGTGTAGAGACGGTGTCTTCCGCTCCAAGGTGTTCCCCAGGTTGCCTCTCCATTGCTTCAATCTTAAAGCTCTTCTTAAGTTGTTGTTGAAAACAACACTGCATTCGGCCTACAAGTTGGGTCTGGGGTGTAGAGACGGTGTCTTCCACTCCAAGGTGTTCCTCAGGTTTCCTCTCCATTGCTTCGATCTTCTGGCTCTCATTTAGTAGTTGTTGAAAACAACACTGCATTAGGCCTAGTAGTTGGGTTGGGGCCTTCTATCTGTGTCTGCCGCACCTTGCTGTTCTCCTACAGTGAACAAAGCTGTGCCGCCGGTTTACTACTGTTGCCAATTTTGAACTGCATTTAGAATACTTACTGATTTGGGCCTACTCTCTGTGTCAGCCTCTCATTCCAGTTGTCCTCCACTGAACAAAGCAATGCCCCCTGGTTAGTCCTGTTACCAATTTTGAACTGCATTTAGCCCACATTATTCTTTGGGCACATATCTGTTTCCCCCTCATCCTGTCCATTGCCCAGCCAGTGATAGATGAGTCTGCTGGTACATTGACCATAACGCAACATTCCCCGTGCACGCTACACTGCAAGATTGTGACCCTGCTGAAAGTCTGGTCCCCCTTCCCGCATACCATACCACATTACATGGGGACAAAGAGGAAGGTGCAGATGAAGGTGCAGGTTCCTTCATCAGGTGGGGGGAGGAATACTCGTTGGCGACGTCACTGGCACAGGGCCTCTCATAGTACGCAAAAGTGTTGCTGCCGGTGGGAGGCGCCCCCGCCGTGCAAACACACCGCTGTACTTTGAGGGGCCCAGTGCCAGTGCCAATGCCAACGAGTGGGCCCCCCCTGCTTGCTCAGGATCACAGCACTTGCAAAGTTGAAATACTTACCTCTCCCTGCTCCACTGCCGTGACGTGGTCCAGATGTCCTTGGCCCACTAATTGCTTGAACCAGCCCTACCCCCAACAACTTTAGCCAAATGACCCCCAATTTCAAATGCCTTACAATTATTATAAGCTAAATTACGATTGACAAGCTTCAGTAGCAAGAATGGATGTTTTTGCCAATACAATGGGCTCTGTACATGTTTTCCTGGCCTCTACTCACTGCCGACTATGCTCCCCCATTGACTTGCATTGGGTTTCGTGTTTCGGTCGATCCCCGACTTTTCACGATAATCGGCCGATTCCACTCGACTCGACTTTTGAGAGTCAGGTTTCGCGAAACCCGGCTCGACTCTAAAAAGGTCAAGGTCGCTCAACTCTAATTAGGACCATCCACAATTTGCATAGTTTTAGGCGCTCGCTCAAAACACATTTGTAAAGAGCGGCCTACCACGTTCACTAATCAAAGTCATTTTATGTTTGTGTGTGTGTAGCCCATTCACTATCTCTATCTATCCCCCACCCCTTGAAGATGGCTGGACCATCATTGTAAATACATCATTGTAATTACACACCTGTACTTTGTATCTCCCCCACCTCATTGTAGATTGTAAGCTCTCACGAGCAGTGTCCTCTTATTTCGCCTTAATTATTGTATTGTTAACATTGTTACTTATGACTGTTGTGTTTGAAACTGTTAAACTGTAAAGCACTGCGGAATATGTTGGCGCTATATAAAGATTATTATTATTATTATTATTATTAATAAAATTAAAATAAAACAAGAATCAATTCTTTAATTTTGCCAGATTATGCTGTATGTAATTTATGTTACGAATGCAATACAGCGAAAAGAATTACAAATATAAGGAATATTTCTCAAAAGATGTTTAAATATTTCATTGTCTTTTTGTAAAAAACTTTAGAATTCCCCCAAAACATTAAAAAGTTAAATGATTATTAGCATATAACATTTGCTAACTGACAGTTTTATTCATGTTCTAATATTTAGAATATGTAGCCATTCCACTTTGGTTAAGTCATCCTTAACCAATCTATATTATATCTATATTTTTTCTTTCTCACTTCGTACTAAAGAACATAAAAAGGAAGATAACTTTCTCATGCAGCAAGGATTCATGTTTCCCAGGCCACATAATAGTTTGTAAAGTTGGTGTCAATTTATAGACTGCTCTGTTTCGGATACATTATCTCTGCTGTAAGAAAGCTCTTCTGTAGCGCCCAGCAGAATAGAGTTTATAATCCACAGTTTTGGATTTTAAATAATCTCAACTAAGGAACTATTAAAAAAATGGATTGATAGACATACCACTGAGTGTATCAGTTGAAAGCTAGTGATAGAATAAAGGTCCAAGGTTAAAGCTTTTTATCTTGTTTTACTAGCATAACATTAAACATTACCTAGCTTGTACTAAAATAAATGTAATTGTAAAGCACATCCGGATTACTGTATGTTCAGAGTATATGTCATTTTAACAACAGCAATAAGAATGATTTATTGTTGTGAGGCTCAAGACACAGTGCATTTACCGCCACTTTAGGGCACGTATGCTGAGGAGGTATTAGATTGATAGTGTCCACAGGCAGGACGGATGTTTGGGCATCTAGCCACCATCAGAAACAATTGTGAATATATACTGTACTTCATGCATTTTTTTGTCATTTATCTCTTTATAAGAAAACTGTCTGTTGCAAATTTCTTTAACCCCTTCATGACCCAGAATATTTTGACCTTAAAGACCTTGCCGTTTTTTGCAATTCTGACCAGTGTCCCTTTATGAGGTAATAACTCAGGAATGCTTCAACGGATCCTAGCGGTTCTGAGTAGGGTTGAGCGACTTTGACCTTTTTAGAGTCGAGCCGTGTTTCGCGAAACCCGACTATCTTAGAAGTCGAGTCGAGTGGAATCGGCCGATTATCGCGAAAAGTCGGGTATCGCCCGAAACACGAAACCCAATGCAAGTCAATGGGGGAGCATAGTCGGCAGTGAGTGGAGGCCAGGAAAACACCTACACTGCCCATTTTAATGGCAAAAACATCCATTCTTGTTAAAGAAGCTTGTCAATCGTAATTTACCTTATAATAATTGGAAGGCATTTGAAATTGGGGGTCATTTGGCTAAAGTTGTGGGGGGTAGGGCTGGTTCAAGTAATTAGTGGGCCCAGTAAATCTGGACCACGTCACGGCAGTGGAGCAGGGAGAGGTAAGTATTTCAACTTTGCAAGTGCTGTGATCCTGAGCAAGCAGGGGGGGCCCACTCGTTGGCATTGGCACTGGCACAGGGCCCCTCAAAGTACAGCCGTGTGTTTGCATGGCGGGGGCGCCTCCCACCGGCAGCAACACTTTTGCGTACTATGAGAGGCCCTGTGCCAGTGACGTCGCCAACTAGTATTCCTCCCCCCACCTGATGAAGGAACCTGCACTTTCATCTGCACCTTCCTCTTTGTTCCCGTGTAAGGTGGTATGGTATGCGGGAAGAGGAACCTGACTTTCAGCAGGGTCACAATCTTGCTGTGTAGCGTGCACGGGGAATTTTGCGTTATGGGTCAATGTACCAGCAGGCTCACCTATCACTGGCTGGGCAATGGGCAGGATGAGGAGGAAATACAGATATAGGCCCAAAGAATAAAGTTGGCTAAATGCAGTTCAAAATTGGTAACACAGGACTAACCAGGGGGCTGTTATGGCTGGCAATCAGGCAACACAGCGTGCAGTAATCAGCGCACATACAGAGATCTGGCAATAACCAAAAACAATAGGACGAGCTCTGAGACGTGGAATCTCTGTAGACTGCAGTACCTGATCTATCCTCACACAACTATAAGCAGCAGTGGATTGCGCCTATCACTACCTATGCAACTCGGCACTGCCTGAGGAGCTGACTAGCCTGTAGATAGAAATACAAGCCTGACTTACCTCAGAGAAATACCCCAAAGGAATAGGCAGCCCCCCACATATAATGACTGTTAGCAAGATGAAAAGACAAACGTAGGAATGAAATAGATTCAGCAAAGTGAGGCCCGATATTCTAGACAGAGCGAGGATAGCAAAGAGAACTATGCAGTCTACAAAAAACCCTAAAACGAAAACCACGCAAAGGGGCAAAAAGACCCACCGTGCCGAACTAACAGCACGGCGGTGCACCCCTTTGCTTCTCAGAGCTTCCAGCAAAAGTTAATAGCAAGCTGGACAGAAAAAACAGAAAACAAACTAGAAGCACTTATCTAGCAGAGCAGCAGGCCCAAGGAAAGATGCAGTAGCTCAGATCCAACACTGGAACATTGACAAGGAGCAAGGAAGACAGACTCAGGTGGAGCTAAATAGCAAGGCAGCCAACGAGCTCACCAAAACACCTGAGGGAGGAAGCCCAGAGACCGCAATACCACTTGTGACCACAGAAGTGAACTCAGCCACAGAATTCACAACAGTACCCCCCCCTTGAGGAGGGGTCACCGAACCCTCACCAGAACCCCCAGGCCGACCAGGATGAGCCACATGAAAGGCACGAACAAGATCTGGGGCATGGACATCAGAGGCAAAAACCCAGGAATTATCTTCCTGAGCATAACCCTTCCATTTGACCAGATACTGGAGTTTCCGTCTAGAGACACGAGAATCCAAAATCTTCTCCACAATATACTCCAATTCCCCCTCCACCAAAACAGGGGCAGGAGGCTCCACAGATGGAACCATAGGTGCCACGTATCTCCTCAACAACGACCTATGGAATACATTATGTATGGAAAAGGAGTCTGGGAGGGTCAGACGAAAAGACACCGGATTGAGAATCTCAGAAATCCTATACGGACCAATAAAACGAGGTTTAAATTTAGGAGAGGAAACCTTCATAGGAATATGACGAGAAGATAACCAAACCAGATCCCCAACACGAAGTCGGGGTCCCACACGGCGTCTGCGATTAGCGAAAAGCTGAGCCTTCTCCTGGGACAAGGTCAAATTGTCCACTACCTGAGTCCAGATCTGCTGCAACCTGTCCACCACAGAATCCACACCAGGACAGTCCGAAGACTCAACCTGTCCTGAAGAGAAACGAGGATGGAACCCAGAATTGCAGAAAAATGGAGAGACCAAGGTAGCCGAGCTGGCCCGATTATTAAGGGCGAACTCAGCCAACGGCAAAAATGACACCCAATCATCCTGGTCAGCGGAAACAAAACATCTCAGATATGTTTCCAAGGTCTGATTGGTTCGTTCGGTCTGGCCATTAGTCTGAGGATGGAAGGCCGAGGAGAAAGATAGGTCAATGCCCATCCTACCACAAAAGGCTCGCCAGAACCTCGAGACAAACTGGGAACCTCTGTCAGAAACAATATTCTCAGGAATGCCATGTAAACGAACCACATGCTGGAAGAACAAAGGCACCAAATCAGAGGAGGAAGGCAATTTAACCAAGGGCACCAGATGGACCATTTTAGAAAAACGATCACAGACCACCCAAATGACCGACATTTTTTGAGAAACGGGAAGGTCAGAAATGAAATCCATCGAAATATGTGTCCAAGGCCTCTTTGGGACCGGCAAGGGCAAAAGCAACCCACTGGCACGTGAACAGCAGGGCTTAGCCCTAGCACAAATTCCACAGGACTGCACAAAAGCACGCACATCCCGTGACAGAGATGGCCACCAGAAGGATCTAGCAACCAACTCCCTGGTACCAAAGATTCCTGGATGACCGGCCAGCACCGAACAATGAAGTTCAGAGATAACTTTACTAGTCCACCTATCAGGGACGAACAGTTTCTCGGCCGGACAACGATCAGGTTTATTAGCCTGAAATTTCTGCAACACTCTCCGCAAATCAGGGGAGATGGCAGACACAATGACTCCTTCCTTGAGGATACTCGCCGGCTCAGATAACCCCGGAGAGTCGGGCACAAAACTCCTAGACAGAGCATCCGCCTTCACATTTTTAGAGCCCGGAAGGTATGAAATCACAAAATCAAAACGAGCAAAAAATAACGACCAACGGGCCTGTCTAGGATTCAAGCGCTTGGCAGACTCAAGATAAGTAAGGTTCTTATGATCAGTCAAAACCACCACGCGATGCTTAGCACCCTCAAGCCAATGATGCCACTCCTCGAATGCCCACTTCATGGCCAGCAACTCTCGGTTGCCCACATCATAATTACGCTCAGCAGCAGAAAATTTCCTGGAAAAGAAAGCACATGGTTTGAACACTGAGCAACCAGAACCTCTCTGTGACAAAACCGCCCCTGCACCAATCTCAGAAGCATCAACCTCGACCTGGAACGGAAGAGAAACATCAGGTTGACACAACACAGGGGCACAGCAAAAACGACGCTTCAACTCCTGAAAAGCTTCCACGGCAGCAGAAGACCAATTAACCAAATCAGCACCCTTCTTGGTCAAATCGGTCAATGGTCTGGCAATGCTAGAAAAATTACAGATGAAGCGACGATAAAAATTAGTAAAGCCCAGGAATTTCTGCAGACTTTTTAGAGATGTCGGCTGAGTCCAATCCTGGATGGCCTGAACCTTAACCGGATCCATCTCGATAGTAGAAGGGGAAAAGATGAACCCCAAAAATGAAACTTTCTGCACACCGAAGAGACACTTTGATCCCTTCACGAACAAGGAATTAGCACGCAGTACCTGGAAAACCATTCTGACTTGCTTCACATGAGACTCCCAATCATCTGAGAAGATCAAAATGTCATCCAAGTAAACAATCAAGAATTTATCCAGATACTCACGGAAAATGTCATGCATAAAAGACTGAAAAACAGATGGAGCATTGGCAAGTCCGAACGGCATCACCAGATACTCAAAATGACCCTCGGGCGTATTAAATGCCGTTTTCCATTCATCTCCCTGCCTGATTCTCACCAGATTATACGCACCACGAAGATCAATCTTAGTAAACCAACTAGCCCCCTTAATCCGAGCAAACAAGTCAGAAATCAATGGCAAGGGATACTGAAACTTAACAGTGATCTTATTAAGAAGGCGGTAATCAATACACGGTCTTAGCGAACCATCCTTCTTGGCTACAAAAAAGAACCCTGCTCCCAATGGTGACGACGATGGGCGAATATGTCCCTTCTCCAGGGACTCCTTCACATAACTGCGCATAGCGGTGTGTTCAGGTACGGACAAATTAAATAAACGACCCTTAGGGAATTTACTACCAGGAATCAAATCGATAGCACAATCACAATTCCTATGCGGAGGTAGGGCATCAGACTTGGACTCTTCAAATACATCCTGAAAGTCCGACAAGAACTCTGGGATGTCAGAAGGAATGGATGACGAAATAGACAAAAATGGAACATCACCATGTACTCCCTGACAACCCCAGCTGGTTACCGACATAGAGTTCCAATCCAATACTGGATTATGGGTTTGTAGCCATGGCAACCCCAACACGACCACATCATGCAAATTATGCAGTACCAGAAAGCGAATAACTTCCTGATGTGCAGGAGCCATGCACATGGTCAGCTGGGCCCAGTACTGAGGCTTATTCTTGGCCAAAGGTGTAGCATCAATTCCTCTCAACGGAATAGGACACCGCAAAGGCTCCAAGAAAAATCCACAACGTTTAGCATAATCCAAATCCATCAGATTCAGGGCAGCGCCTGAATCCACAAACGCCATGACAGAATACGATGACAAAGAGCACATTAAGGTAATGGACAAAAGGAATTTGGACTGTACAGTACCAATAACGGCAGAGCTATCGAACCGCCTAGTGCGTTTAGGACAATTAGAAATAGCATGAGTAGAATCACCACAATAGAAACACAGTCTGTTCAGACGTCTGTGTTCTTGCCGTTCTACTTTAGTCATAGTCCTGTCGCACTGCATAGGCTCAGGTTTACTCTCAGACAATACCGCCAGATGGTGCACAGATTTACGCTCGCGCAAGCGACGACCGATCTGAATGGCCAAGGACATAGACTCATTCAAACCAGCAGGCATAGGAAATCCCACCATTACATCCTTAAGAGCTTCAGAGAGACCCTTTCTGAACAAAGCCGCTAGTGCAGATTCATTCCACTGAGTGAGTACTGACCACTTCCTAAATTTCTGACAATATACTTCTACATCATCCTGACCCTGGCATAAAGCCAGCAGATTTTTCTCAGCCTGATCCACTGAATTAGGCTCATCGTAAAGCAATCCCAGCGCCTGGAAAAATGCATCAACATTACTCAATGCAGAATCTCCTGGTGCAAGAGAAAACGCCCAGTCCTGTGGGTCGCCGCGCAAAAAAGAAATAATAATCAAAACCTGTTGAATAGGATTACCAGAAGAATGAGGTTTCAAGGCCAAAAATAGCTTACAATTATTTCAGAAGCTCAGGAACTTAGTTCTGTCACCAAAAAACAAATCAGGAATCGGAATTCTTGGTTCTAGCATCGATTTCTGATCAATAGTATCTTGAATCTTTTGTACATTTACAACGAGATTATCCATTGAGGAGCACAGAGCCTGAATATCCATGTCCACAGCTGTGTCCTGAAGCACTCTAATGTCTAGGGGAAAAAAAAGACTGAAGACAGAGCTAAGAAAAAAAAATGATGTCAGGATTTCTTTTTTCCCTCTATTGGGAATCATTGGAGGGCTCCTTGTACTGTTATGGCTGGCAATCAGGCAACACAGCGTGCAGTAATCAGCGCACATACAGAGATCTGGCAATAACCAAAAACAATAGGACGAGCTCTGAGACGTGGAATCTCTGTAGACTGCAGTACCTGATCTATCCTCACACAACTATAAGCAGCAGTGGATTGCGCCTATCACTACCTATGCAACTCGGCACTGCCTGAGGAGCTGACTAGCCTGAAGATAGAAATACAAGCCTGACTTACCTCAGAGAAATACCCCAAAGGAATAGGCAGCCCCCCACATATAATGACTGTTAGCAAGATGAAAAGACAAACGTAGGAATGAAATAGATTCAGCAAAGTGAGGCCCGATATTCTAGACAGAGCGAGGATAGCAAAGAGAACTATGCAGTCTACAAAAAACCCTAAAACGAAAACCACGCAAAGGGGCAAAAAGACCCACCGTGCCGAACTAACAGCACGGCGGTGCACCCCTTTGCTTCTCAGAGCTTCCAGCAAAAGTTAATAGCAAGCTGGACAGAAAAAACAGAAAACAAACTAGAAGCACTTATCTAGCAGAGCAGCAGGCCCAAGGAAAGATGCAGTAGCTCAGATCCAACACTGGAACATTGACAAGGAGCAAGGAAGACAGACTCAGGTGGAGCTAAATAGCAAGGCAGCCAACGAGCTCACCAAAACACCTGAGGGAGGAAGCCCAGAGACCGCAATACCACTTGTGACCACAGAAGTGAACTCAGCCACAGAATTCACAACAGGGGGCATTGCAGTGGAGGACAACTGGAATGAGAGGCTGACACAGAGAGTAGGCCCAAATCAGTAAGTAGTCGAAATGCAGTTCAAAATTGGCAACCGTAGTAAACAGGCGGCACAGCTTTGTTCAGTGGAGGAGAACAGCAAGGAGTGGCAGACACCGATAGTAGGCCCCAACCCAACTAGTAGGCCAAATGCAGTCTAACATTAACAACTACTTAACGAGAGCCTGAAAATGGAATTTCAGGACAGGAAACCAGGAGAACAGCAAGGAGTGGCAGACACCGATAGTAGGCCCCAAACCAACTAGTACGCCAAATGCAGTTGTTCCGTTTAACCACAATTTAATGAGAGCCTGAAGATAGAAGTTCAGGAAAGGCAACCTGGAGAACACCTTGGAGTGTAACACACCATCTCTCTACACCCCATACCCAATTTGTAGGCCTAATGCAGCGTAGTTTCCAACAACTACTAAACGAGAGCCGGAAGATCGAAGCTCAGGAAAGGCAACCTGGAGAACACCTTGGAGTGGAACACACCATCTCTCTACACCCCATACCCAATTTGTAGGTCTAATGCAGTGTAGTTTCCAACAACTACTAAACAAGAGCATGAAGATCGAAGCATTGGCGAGGAAACCTGGGGAACACCTTGGAGTGGAACACACCATCTCTCTACACCCCATACCCAATTTGTAGGCCTAATGCAGCGTAGTTTCCAACAACTACTAAACGAGAGCCGGAAGATCGAAGCTCAGGAAAGGCAACCTGGAGAACACCTTGGAGTGGAACACACCATCTCTCTACACCCCATACCCAATTTGTAGGCCTAATGCAGCGTAGTTTCCAACAACTACTAAACGAGAGCCGGAAGATCGAAGCTCAGGAAAGGCAACCTGGAGAACACCTTGGAGTGGAACACACCATCTCTCTACACCCCATACCCAATTTGTAGGCCTAATGCAGTGTAGTTTCCAAGAACTACTAAACGAGAGCCGGAAGATCGAAGCTCAGGAAAGGCAACCTGGAGAACACCTTGGAGTGGAACACACCATCTCTCTACACCCCATACCCAATTTGTAGGCCTAATGCAGTGTAGTTTCCAACAACTACTAAACGAGAGCATGAAGATCGAAGCATTGGCGAGGAAACCTGGGGAACACCTTGGAGTGGAACACACCATCTCTCTACACCCCATACCCAATTTGTAGGCCTAATGCAGCGTAGTTTCCAACAACTACTAAACGAGAGCCGGAAGATCGAAGCTCAGGAAAGGCAACCTGGAGAACACCTTGGAGTGGAACACACCATCTCTCTACACCCCATACCCAATTTGTAGGCCTAATGCAGTGTAGTTTCCAACAACTACTAAACGAGAGCCGGAAGATCGAAGCTCAGGAAAGGCAACCTGGAGAACACCTTGGAGTGGAACACACCATCTCTCTACACCCCATACCCAATTTGTAGGCCTAATGCAGTGTAGTTTCCAAGAACTACTAAACAAGATCCGGAAGATCGGAGCTCAGGAAAGGTAACCTGGAGAACACCTTGGAGTGGAACACACCATCTCTCTACACCCCATACCCAATTTGTAGGCCTAATGCAGTGTAGTTTCCAACAACTACTAAACGAGAGCATGAAGATCGAAGCAATGGCGAGGAAACCTGGGGCACACCTTGGGGAGGCAGACACCGTTAGTAGGCCCTACCAAAGTTGTACCCCCAATGCAGTTTTAAAATTCCTAGAGGCTGAAAACAAGACTATTGACGCTCAGCTTTTTTCAAAGGAACACAGCTGAATTGAGTGGCGCAGACAGACACAGGTAGTAGGACTTAACCCAAAAATGTGGCTCACTGCAGCTTAAAAAAGTTACAGGGGTACACAAGCAGCAGTGCTCTGGGCAGTGGAGGACAATTTCAATAGTGGACCGCAGACAGACTTTGTACGCCTACTATTAAAAAAAGGATGCTCTATGCAATTAAAAATAGGTTCCAGGGGTCCACGGGCAGCAGTGGTGTGGTCAGTGGACGAGTATTGGAAGGAGGGACCGCAGACAGGCGTAGCAGGCCTAACATAACAAAATTAGGCTGTAGACACTGTAAAATTGGTTCCAGGGGTACACGGGCAGCAGTGGTGTGGTCAGCGGAGGAAAATTGGAATTAGGGACTGCAGACAGACTTTGTAGCCTGTCCCCTGTGGACCATGCATCCAACACATTAACCCAGTGCGCCGTAATGGACACGTAACTTTTTGTGGACATGCCTACTGGTCCATGCGTCTCTTGTCAGGTGCACCTTTCTACTGTTTGATTGCCTGAGTGCTATGACAATGCAGACTTTTTCATGCCGGTGGAGGGCTGGGATGGCTTTTCTCGCAAAAGAAATGTCGACTGGGTAGCTTGAACCGTTGCACAGCGTAGTTCATCTGGGCTTTCTAAATATAAAACAAAGAAAAAAAGGAGGCTACATGCACTTTCAGCTGGGTTCCAGGGGTACACGGCCAGCATTGGTCTGGTCAGTGGAGAACTATTGGAAGGAGTGACTGCAAACAGGCATCGAAGGCCTAACATAATAACACATTGCTGTTGGCAATTTTAAATTGGTTCCAGGGGAACACGGGCAGCAGTGGCCTGGTCAGTGTAGTAGTAGTAGAAAGAACGGACCGCAGACAGGCATCGAAGGCCTAAAATAAAAAAATTGGGCTGGCTGTAGGCAATTTTAAATTGGTTCCAGGGGTATACGGGCAGCAGTGGTGTGGTCAGTGGAGGCCTAGTGGAAGGAGTGACCGCAGACACGCATCGAAGGCCTAACAATAATAACACATTGCTGTTGGCAATTTTAAATTGGTTCCAGGGGAACACGGGCAGCAGTGGCCTGGTCAGTGTAGTAGTAGTAGAAAGAACGGACCGCAGACAGGCATCGAAGGCCTAAAATAAAAAAATTGGGCTGGCTGTAGGCAATTTTAAAGTGGTTCCAGGGGTACACGGGCAGCAGTGGTGTGGTCAGTGGAGGCCTAGTGGAAGGAGTGACCGCAGACAGGCATCGAAGGCCTAAAATAAAAAAATTGGGCTGGCTGTAGGCAATTTTAAATTGGTTCCAGGGGTACACGGGCAGCAGTGGTGTGGTCAGTGGAGGCATATTGTAAGGAGTGACCGCAGACAGGCATCGAAGGCCTAAAATAATAACACATGGCTGTAGGCAATTTTAAATTGGTTCCAGGGGAACACGGGCAGCAGTGGCCTGGTCAGTGTAGTAGTAGTAGAAAGAACGGACCGCAGACAGGCATCGAAGGCCTAAAATAAAAAAATTGGGCTGGCTGTAGGCAATTTTAAATTGGTTCCAGGGGTACACGGGCAGCAGTGGTGTGGTCAGTGGAGGCCTAGTGGAAGGAGTGACCGCAGACAGGCATGGAAGGCCTAAAATAATAACACATGGCTGTAGGCAATTTTAAATTGGTTCCAGGGGTACACGGGCAGCAGTGGTGTGGTCAGTGGAGGCATAGTGGAAGGAGTGACCGCAGACAGGCATCGAAGGCCTAAAATAAAAAAATTGGGCTGGCTGTAGGCAATTTTAAATTGGTTCCAGGGGTACACGGGCAGCAGTGGTGTGGTCAGTGGAGGCCTAGTGGAAGGAGTGACCGCAGACAGGCATCGAAGGCCTAAAATAATAACACATGGCTGTAGGCAATTTTAAATTGGTTCCAGGGGTACACGGGCAGCAGTGGCCTGGTCAGTGTAGTAGTAGTAGAAAGAACGGACCGCAGACAGGCATCGAAGGCCTAAAATAAAAAAATTGGGCTGACTGTAGGCAATTTTAAATTGGTTCCAGGGGTACACGAGCAGCAGTGGTGTGTTCAGTGGAGGCATATTGTAAGGAGTGACCGCAGACAGGCATGGAAGGCCTAAAATAATAACACATGGCTGTAGGCAATTTTAAATTGGTTCCAGGGGTACACGGGCAGCAGTGGCCTGGTCAGTGTAGTAGTAGTAGAAAGAACGGACCGCAGACAGGCATCGAAGGCCTAAAATAAAAAAATTGGGCTGGCTGTAGGCAATTTTAAATTGGTTCCAGGGGTACACAGGCAGCAGTGGTGTGGTCAGTGGAGGCATAGTGGAAGGAGTGACCTCAGACAGGCTTCGAAGGCCTAACATAACAAAAATGTCAATACAATGGTATTGTCAGTGGCAGGCATTGAAGGATGTCAGCGCATAGACTAAACATTGGTGGAGCTGTGAGATAATTTTGCAAGTGGTAGAGCACTGTTTGAGCTGGGGGGGGAACTGTCTTGTGGCCGGCGGTACAGGCCCAGGGCCCCTCATATTACAACGGTGTGTCTGACGTTAGGTGCGCACCACCACCGCCAGAGACACTTTATTGTACTAGGAGGGACCCAGTGGCAGTGCCGTCGACCAAAAGCGGGCACACCCACCTCTTCAGACAAACAGCACTCTCACGGGTGCTGTCGCCAAGTGTCGATACCACGGCCCCGTGTGGGGAGTTTGGCCATTTGGTGAGGTGTAAACATGTCGTATGCTGGACAATCAGGTGCAGAAAATTACGAGATTGGAAAAGGCATTCAGAATAGTCCACAGGCAAGACCTTTTCATAGGAAAGCTAGGTGTCAGCCGGGCAAGGTGGGGCAAAAGATTTCGAAATCCAGTTGTGGTTCATTTTAATGAAGCTAAGATCATCTACATTTTGGGTAGCCAGACGAGTCCTTTTTTCTGTTAGTATTGAATCTGCAGCACTGAATACTCTTTTTGATAGGACACTAGCTGCCGGGCAAGCAATCTCCTGCAATGCATATTCTGCCAATTCTGGCCAGGTGTCTAATTTTGATGCCCAGTAATCAAATGGGAATGACGGTTGAGGGAGAACATCGATAAGGGATGAAAAATAATTTGTAACCATACTGGACAAATGTTGTCTCCTGTCACTTTGAATTGATGCTGCAGTACCTGTCCTGTCTGCGGTCATAGCAAAATCACTCCACAACCTGGTCAGAAAACCCCTCTGGCCAACGCCACTTCTGATTTCTGCCCCTCTAACTCCTCTGGTCTGCTGGCCCCTGCAGCTCGTGTTAGAACGATCACGGGCGCTGTGTGCAGGGAATGCCAGAAGCAAACGGTCAACAAGAGTTGATTGTTTGGTTTCTAATATTAGTTCCAAGTTCTCATGTGGCATTATATTTTGCAATTTTCCTTTATAGCGAGGATCAAGGAGGCAGGCCAACCAGTAATCGTCATCGTTCATCATTTTAGTTATGCGTGTGTCCCTTTTGAGGATACGTAAGGCATAATCCGCCATGTGTGCCAAAGTTCCAGTTCTCAAATCTGCGGTTGTGCTTGGTTGAGGGGCAGTTTCAGGCAAATCCACGTCACTTGTGTCCCTCCAAAAACCAGAACCCGGCCTTGCCGCGCCACCAATTTCCAGTGGCCCCGGAAAAGCTTCCTCATTAAAAAAATAATCATCCCCATCATCCTCCTCGTCCTCCTCCTCCTCTTCGCCCGCTAACTCGTCCTGTACACTGCCCTGGCCAGACAATGGCTGACTGTCATCAAGGCTTTCCTCTTCCTCAGCTGCAGACGCCTGATCCTTTATGTGCGTCAAACTTTGCATCAGCAGACGCATTAGGGGGATGCTCATGCTTATTATGGCGTTGTCTGCACTAACCAGCCGTGTGCATTCCTCAAAACACTGAAGGACTTGACACATGTCTTGAATCTTCGACCACTGCGCACCTGACAACTCCATGTCTGCCATCCTACTGCCTGCCCGTGTATGTGTATCCTCCCACAAAAACATAACAGCCCGCCTCTGTTCGCACAGTCTCTGAAGCATGTGCAGTGTTGAGTTCCACCTTGTTGCAACGTCTATGATTAGGCTGGGGAAGGTTCAAAGAACGCTGATAGGTCTGCATACGGCTGGAGTGTACGGGCGAACGGCGGATATGTGAGCAAAGTCCACGCACTTTGAGGAGCAGGTCGGATAACCCCGGATAACTTTTCAGGAAGCACTGCACCACCAGGTTTAAGGTGTGAGCCAGGCAAGGAATGTGTTTCAGTTGGGAAAGGGAGATGGCAGCCATGAAATTCCTTCCGTTATCACTCACTACCTTGCCTGCCTCAAGATCTACAGTGCCCAGCCACGACTGCGTTTCTTTCTGCAAGAACTCGGACAGAACTTCCGCGGTGTGTCTGTTGTCGCCCAAACACTTCATAGCCAATACAGCCTGCTGACGTTTGCCAGTAGCTGCCCCATAATGGGAGACCTGGTGTGCAACAATGGCAGCTGCGGATGGAGTGGTTGTGCGACTGCGGTCTGTGGACGAGCTCTCGCTTCTGCAGGAGGACGAAGAGGAGGAGGAGGGGGTGCGAATGGCTACAGCCAACTGTTTCCTAGACCGTGGGCTAGGCAGAACTGTCCCAAACTTGCTGTCCCCTGTGGACCCTGCATCCACAACATTCACCCAGTGTGCCTTGATGGACACGTAACGTCCCTGGCCATGCCTACTGGTCCATGCATCTGTTGTCAGGTGCACCTTTGTGCTCACAGATTGCCTGAGTGCATGGACGATGCGCTCTTTAACATGCTGGTGGAGGGCTGGGATGGCTTTTCTGGAAAAAAAGTGTCGACTGGGTAGCTCGTAGTGTGGTACAGCGTTGTCCATCAGGGCTTTGAAAGCTTCGCTTTCAACTAACCGGTAGGGCATCATCTCTAACGAGATTAGTCTAGCTATGTGGGCGTTCAAACCCTGTGTACGCGGATGCGAGGCTAAGTACTTCCTTTTTCTAACCATAGTCTCATGTAGGATGAGCTGGACTGGAGAGCTGGAGATCGTGGAACTAGCGGGGGTGCCGGTGGACATGGCAGACTGATAGACGGTGGGAGATGGTATTGTTGCCACCGGTGCCCTAGATGCAGTGTTTCCTACTACGAAACTGGTGATTCCCTGACCCTGACGGCTTTGGCCTGGCAAAGAAACCTGCACAGATACTGCAGGTGGTGCGGAAAATGGTGGCCCTACACTGCCGGAAGGGATGTTGCGTTGCTGACTAGCTTCATTGGCCGAGGGTGCTACAACCTTAAGGGACGTTTGGTAGTTAGTCCAGGCTTGAAAATGCATGGTGGTTAAATGTCTATGCATGCAACTTGTATTGAGACTTTTCAGATTCTGTCCTCTGCTTAAGGTAGTTGAACATTTTTGACAGATGACTTTGCGCTGATCAATTGGATGTTGTTTAAAAAAATGCCAGACTGCACTCTTTCTAGCATCAGATACCTTTTCAGGCATTGCAGACTGAGCTTTAACCGGATGGCCACGCTGTCCTCCAACAGGTTTTGGCTTTGCCACGCGTTTTGGGCAAGATACGGGCCCGGCAGATGGAACCTGTTGCGATGTTGATGCCTGCTGCGGCCCCTCCTCTTCCGCTTCAGAACTGCTGCCGCCTGCACCCTGTTCCCCCAATGGCTGCCAATCGGGGTCAAGAACTGGGTCATCTATTACCTCTTCTTGTAGCTCGTGTGCAACTTCGTCTGTGTCACCGTGTCGGTCGGTGGTATAGCGTTCGTGATGGGGCAACATAGTCTCATCAGGGTCTGATTCTTGATCATTACCCTGCGAGGGCAATGTTGTGGTCTGAGTCAAAGGACCAGCATAGTAGTCTGGCTGTGGCTGTGCATCAGTGCACTCCATGTCAGATTCAACTTGTAATGGGCATGGACTGTTAACTGGTTCACTTTCTAAGCCAGGGACGGTATGTTTAAAGAGCTCCATGGAGTAACCCGTTGTGTCACCTGCTGCAATCTTCTCTGTTGTTGTTTTTGCTGAAGAGGACAAGGAAGCGACTTGTCCCTGACTGTGAACATCCACTAACGACGCGCTGCTTTGACATTTACCAGTTTCACGAGAGGAGGCAAAAGAGCTAGAGGCTGAGTCAGCAAGATAAGCCAAAACTTGCTCTTGCTGCTCCGGCTTTAAAAGCGGTTTTCCTACTCCCAGAAAAGGGAGCGTTCGAGGCCTTGTGTAGCCAGACGACGAACCTGGCTCCACAGCTCCAGACTTAGGTGCAATATTTTTTTCCCCACGACCAGCTGATGCTCCACCACTACCACTACCCTCATTACCAGCTGACAATGAACGCCCCCGGCCACGACTTCTTCCACCAGACTTCCTCATTGTTTTAAAAACGTAAACAAACTAACGGTATTTGTTGCTGTCACACAACTTACACGGTGAGCTATAACTTCAGTATGATTTAGCTACCCCTTTACAGGTGGGTGAGACCACAACGAAAATCAGGCACAATGTTACACACTCTGTTGTTGGTGGCAACAAATGAGAGAGATGCCACACACGCAGGACTGTCACTGAAGCACAAATGTAAATATTAATCTCCCACTGATTTGATTTTTTTTTTTTTTTTCAGGGAGACTTTAGGAAAAAAAAATAATAGAATAAAATGATTTTTTCAGGAAGAATTTAGAAACCAAATAAAATAAAATGATTTTTTCAGGGAGAATTTAGAAAACAAATAAAACAAAAAAAGGCTTTCTATGGCCCACTGAGTGAGAGATGACGCACACAGGAGTCAGGAGTGGCACACAAGCCCAGAGGCCAATATTTATCTCCCACTGATTGATGTAGTGATTTTTTCAGGTAGATTTTGGAACCCAAATCAAGCTAAAAATATAATAGGCTTTCCATGGCCCACAATTGGAGAGAGAGAGAGAGATGGCACACCCAGGAGTCAAGACTGGCACACAAGCAGAAAGGGCAATATTAATCTCCCACTGATTTGTTTTTTTTTTTTTTTTTCAGGGAGACTTTAGGAAAAAAAAATAATAGAATAAAATGATTTTTTCAGGAAGAATTTAGAAACCAAATAAAATAAAATTATTTTTTCAGGGAGAATTTAGAAAACAAATAAAACAAAAAAAGGCTTTCTATGGCCCACTGAGTGAGAGATGACGCACACAGGAGTCAGGAGTGGCACACAAGCCCAGAGGCCAATATTTATCTCCCACTGATTGATGTAGTGATTTTTTCAGGTAGATTTTGGAACCCAAATCAAGCTAAAAAAATAATAGGCTTTCTATGGCCCACAATTGGAGAGAGAGAGAGAGAGAGATGGCACACCCAGGAGTCAAGACTGGCACACAAGCAGAAAGGGCAATATTAATCTCCCACTGATTTTTTTTTTTTTTTTTTTTCAGGGAGACTTTAGGAAAAAAAAATAATAGAATAAAATGATTTTTTCAGGAAGAATTTAGAAACCAAATAAAATAAAATGATTTTTTCAGGGAGAATTTAGAAAACAAATAAAACAAAAAAAGGCTTTCTATGGCCCACTGAGTGAGAGATGACGCACACAGGAGTCAGGAGTGGCACACAAGCCCGGAGGCCAATATTTATCTCCCACTGATTGATGTAGTGATTTTTTCAGGTAGATTTTGGAACCCAAATCAAGCTAAAAAAATAATAGGCTTTCTATGGCCCACAATTGGAGAGAGAGAGAGAGATGGCACACCCAGGAGTCAAGACTGGCACACAAGCAGAAAGGGCAATATTAATCTCCCACTGATTTGTTTTTGTTTTTTTTTTCAGGGAGACTTTAGGAAAAAAAAATAATAGAATAAAATGATTTTTTCAGGAAGAATTTAGAAACCAAATAAAATAAAATGATTTTTTCAGGGAGAATTTAGAAAACAAATAAAACAAAAAAAGGCTTTCTATGGCCCACTGAGTGAGAGATGACGCACACAGGAGTCAGGAGTGGCACACAAGCCCAGAGGCCAATATTTATCTCCCACTGATTGATGTAGTGATTTTTTCAGGTAGATTTTGGAACCCAAATCAAGCTAAAAATATAATAGGCTTTCCATGGCCCACAATTGGAGAGAGAGAGAGAGATGGCACACCCAGGAGTCAAGACTGGCACACAAGCAGAAAGGGCAATATTAATCTCCCACTGATTTGTTTTTTTTTTTTTTTTTCAGGGAGACTTTAGGAAAAAAAAATAATAGAATAAAATGATTTTTTCAGGAAGAATTTAGAAACCAAATAAAATAAAATTATTTTTTCAGGGAGAATTTAGAAAACAAATAAAACAAAAAAAGGCTTTCTATGGCCCACTGAGTGAGAGATGACGCACACAGGAGTCAGGAGTGGCACACAAGCCCAGAGGCCAATATTTATCTCCCACTGATTGATGTAGTGATTTTTTCAGGTAGATTTTGGAACCCAAATCAAGCTAAAAAAATAATAGGCTTTCTATGGCCCACAATTGGAGAGAGAGAGAGAGAGAGAGATGGCACACCCAGGAGTCAAGACTGGCACACAAGCAGAAAGGGCAATATTAATCTCCCACTGATTTTTTTTTTTTTTTTTTTTCAGGGAGACTTTAGGAAAAAAAAATAATAGAATAAAATGATTTTTTCAGGAAGAATTTAGAAACCAAATAAAATAAAATGATTTTTTCAGGGAGAATTTAGAAAACAAATAAAACAATAAAAGGCTTTCTATGGCCCACTGAGTGAGAGATGACGCACACAGGAGTCAGGAGTGGCACACAAGCCCGGAGGCCAATATTTATCTCCCACTGATTGATGTAGTGATTTTTTCAGGTAGATTTTGGAACCCAAATCAAGCTAAAAAAATAATAGGCTTTCTATGGCCCACAATTGGAGAGAGAGAGAGAGATGGCACACCCAGGAGTCAAGACTGGCACACAAGCAGAAAGGGCAATATTAATCTCCCACTGATTTGTTTTTGTTTTTTTTTCAGGGAGACTTTAGGAAAAAAAAATAATAGAATAAAATGATTTTTTCAGGAAGAATTTAGAAACCAAATAAAATAAAATTATTTTTTCAGGGAGAATTTAGAAAACAAATAAAACAAAAAAAGGCTTTCTATGGCCCACTGAGTGAGAGATGACGCACACAGGAGTCAGGAGTGGCACACAAGCCCAGAGGCCAATATTTATCTCCCACTGATTGATGTAGTGATTTTTTCAGGTAGATTTTAGAACCCAAATCAAGCTAAAAAATAATAGGCTTTCTATGGCCCACAATTGGAGAGAGAGAGAGATGGCACACCCAGGAGTCAAGACTGGCACACAAGCAGAAAGGGCAATATTAATCTCCCACTGATTTGTTTTTTTTTTTTTTCAGGGAGACTTTAGGAAAAAAAAATAATAGAATAAAATGATTTTTTCAGGAAGAATTTAGAAACCAAATAAAACAAAAAAAGGCTTTCTATGGCCCACTGAGTGAGAGATGACGCACACAGGAGTCAGGAGTGGCACAAAAGCCCAGAGGCCAATATTTATCTCCCACTGATTGATGTAGTGATTTTTTCAGGTAGATTTTGGAACCCAAATCAAGCTAAAAAAATAATAGGCTTTCTATGGCCCACTATTTGTGAGAGAGATGGCACGCTCAGGACTGGCACACAAGCCCAGAGGCCAATATTAATCTCCCACTTTTTATTTTTTTTCAGGGAAAATTTATAAACCCAATAAAAAAATAAATAAATAGGCTTTCTATGGCCCACTATCTGAGAGAGAGAGATGGCACGCTTAGGACTGGCACACAAGCCCAAAGGCCAATATTAATCTCCCTTTTTTTTTTCAGGGAGAATTTATAAAACCAAAAAAAATAAAATAAATAAGCTTTCTATGGCCCACTATTTGTGAGAGAGATGGCACGCTCAGGACTGGCACACAAGCCCAGAGGCCAATATTAATCTCCCACTTTTTTTTTTTTGTTCCAGGGAAAATTTATAAACACAATAAAAAAAATAATAAATAGGCTTTCTATGGCCCACTATCTGAGAGAGAGAGATGGCACGCTTAGGACTGGCACACAAGCCCAAAGGCCAATATTAATCTCCCTTTTTTTTTTCAGGGAGAATTTATAAACCAAAAAAAAAAAAATAAATAGGCTTTCTATGGCCCACTATTTGTGAGAGAGATGGCACGCTCAGGACTGGCACACAAGCCCAGAGGCCAATATTAATCTCCCACTGATTGATTTATTGATTTTTTCAGGTAGAATTTAGAACCCAAATAAAGCAAAAAAAAAAAAATGGGCTTTCTATGGCCCACTGAGTGAGTGATGATGCACACAGGAGTCAGGAGTGGCACACAAGCCCTGAGGCCAATATTTTTCTCCCACTGATTGATGTAGTAATTTTTTCAGGTAGATTTTAGAACCCAAATCAAGCAAAAAAATAAATAGGCTTTCTATGGCCCACTATTTGTGAGAAAGATGGCACGCTCAGGACTGGCACACAAGCCCAGAGGCCAATATTAATCTCCCAATTTTTTTTTTTTTGTTCCAGGGAAAATTTATAAACCCAATAAAAAAAATAATGAATAGGCTTTCTATGGCCCACTATCTGAGAGAGAGAGATGGCACGCTTAGGACTGGCACACAAGCCCAAAGGCCAATATTAATCTCCCACTGATTGATTTATTGATTTTTTCAGGTAGAATTTAGAACCCAAATAAAGCAAAAAAAAAAAAAAAAGGGCTTTCTATGGCCCACTGAGTGAGTGATGATGCACACAGAAGTCAGGAGTGGCACACAAGCCCTGAGGCCAATATTTTTCTCCCACTGATTGATGTAGTGATTTTTTCAGGTAGATTTTAGAACCCAAATCAAGCAAAAAAATAAATAGGCTTTCTATGGCCCACTGACTGAGAGATGGCACACACAGGAGTCAAGAGTGGCACACAAGCCCTGAGGCCAATATTTTTCTCCCACTGATTGATGTAGTGATTTTTTCAGGTAGATTTTAGAACCCAAATCAAGCAAAAAAATAAATAGGCTTTCTATGGCCCACTGAGTGAGAGATGGCAGACACAGGGATGGCACTCTAGCAGAAATGTCAATCTTAATCTCCCACAAAAAAAAAAAAAAAAAAAAACAGGGAGTGTCCAACAATTACTATCTCCCTGCAGTAATCTCAGCCAGGTATGGCAGGCAGCAATAAGGAGTGGACTGATGCACAAATTAAATAAAAAGTGTGGACAAACAAAAAAGATAGCTGTGCAGAAAGGAAGGAACAAGAGGATTTGTGCTTTGAAAAAAGCAGTTGGTTTGCACAGCGGCGTACACACAGCAATGCAGCTATCAGGGAGCCTTCTAGGGCAGCCCAATGAGCTACAGCGCTGAGGGGAAAAAAAAAAAAATGTAGCTTCCACTGTCCCTGCACACCGAAGGTGGTGTTGGGCAGTGGAAATCGCTACAGCACAAGCGGTTTGGTGGTTAATGGACCCTGCCTAACGCTATCCGTGCTTCTGACGAAGCGGCAGCAACCTCTCCCTAAGCTCAGATCAGCAGCAGTAACATGGCGGTCGGCGGGAACTCCCCTTTATAGCCCCTGTGACGCCGCAGACAGCAAGCCAATCACTGCAATGCCCTTCTCTAAGATGGTGGGGACCAGGACCTATGTCATCACGCTGCCCACACTCTGCGTTTACCTTCATTGGCTGAGAAATGGCGCTTTTTGCGTCATTGAAACGTGACTTTGGCGCGGAAGTCGCGTACCGCATGGCCGACCCCGCACAGGGGTCGGATCGGGTTTCATGAAACCCGACTTTGCCAAAAGTCGGCGACTTTTGAAAATGAACGACCCGTTTCGCTCAACCCTAGTTCTGAGATTGTTTTTTCGTGACATATTGTGCTTCATGTTAGTGGTAAATTTAGGTCAATAAATTCTGCGTTTATTTGTGATAAAAACGGAAATTTGGCAAAAATTTTGAAAATTTCGCAATTTTCACATTTTGAATTTTTATTCTGTTAAACCAGAGAGTTATGTGACACAAAATACTTAATAAATAACATTTCCCACATGTATACTTTACATCAGCACAATTTTGGAAACAAAATTTTTTTTTGCTAGGAAGTTATAAGGGTTAAAATTTGACCAGCGATTTCTCATTTTTACAACGAAATTTACAAAACCATTTTTTTTAGGGACCACCTCACATTTGAAGTCAGTTTGAGGGGTCTATATGGCTGAAAATACCCAAAAGTGACACCATTCTAAAAACTGCACCCCTCAAGGTACTCAAAACCACATTCAAGAAGTTTATTAACCCTTCAGGTGCTTCACAGCAGCAGAAGCAACATGGAAGGAAAAAATGAACATTTAACTTTTTAGTCACAAAAATTATCTTTTAGCAACAATTTTTTTATTTTCCCAATGGTAAAAGGAGAAACTGAACCACGAAAGTTGTTGTCCAATTTGTCCTGAGTACGCTGATACCGTCATGAAAAATTGGCTCCACTCTTTAGCGGACACCATGTCACGTTTGGAGAGCCCCCGTGTGCCTAAAAATTGGAGCTCCCCCACAAGTGACCCCATTTTGGAAACTAGACGCCCCAAGGAACTTATTTAGATGCATAGTGAGCACTTTGAACCCCCAGGTGCTTCACAAATTGATCCGTAAAAATGAAAAAGTACTTTTTTTTCACAAAAAAATTCTTTTAGCCTCAATTTTTTCATTTTCACATGGGCAACAGGATAAAAGGGATCCTAAAATTTGTTGGGCAATTTCTCCTGAGTACACCAATACCTCACATGTGGGGGTAAACCACTGTTTCGGCACATGGTAAGGCTCGGAAGGGAAGGAGCGCCATTTGACTTTTTGAATGAAAAATTATCTCCATCGTTAGCGGACACCATGTCGCGTTTGTAGAGACCCTGTGTGCCTAAACATTGGCGCTCCCCCACAAGTGACCCCATTTTGGAAACTAGACCCCCCAAGGAACTTATCTAGATGCCTAGTGAGCACTTTAAACTCTCAGATGCTTCACAAATTGATCTGTAAAAATGAAAAAGTACTTTTTTTTCACAAAAAAATTCTTTTCGCCTCAATTTTTTCATTTTCACATGGGCAATAGGATAAAATGGATCATAAAATTTGTTGGGCAATTTCTCTCGAGTACGACGATACCTCATATGTGGGGGTAAACCACTGTTTGGGCACTCGGCAGGGCTCGGAAGGGAAGGCGCGCCATTTGACTTTTTAAATGGAAAATTAGCTCCAATTGTTAGCGGACACCATGTTGTGTTTGGAGAGCCCCTGTGTGCCTAAACATTGGAGCTTCCCCACAAGTGACCCCATTTTGGAAACTAGACCCCCCAAGGAACTTATCTAGATGCATATTGAGCACTTAAAACCCCCAGGTGCTTCACAGAAGTTTATAACGCAGAGCCATGAAAATAAAAAATTTTTTTTTTTTCCTCAAAAATGATTTTTTAGCCTGGAATTTCCTATTTTGCCAAGGGTAATAGGAGAAATTGGACCCCAAATGTTGTTGTCCAGTTTGTCCTGAGTACGGTGATACCCCATATGTGGGGGTAAACCACTGTTTGGGCGCACGGCAGGGCTCGGAAGGGAAGGCACGCCATTTGGCTTTTTAAATGGAAAATTAGCTCCAATCACTAGCGGACACCATGTCACGTTTGGAGAGCCCCTGTGTGCCTAAACATTTGAGATCCCCCAGAAATGACACCATTTTGGAAACTAGACCCCCAAAGGAACTAATCTAGATGTGTGGTGAGGATTTTGAACCCCCAAGTGCTTCACAGAAGTTTATAACGCAGAGCCATGAAAATAAAAATAAAAAATTATTTTCTCAAAAATGATCTTTTAGCCTGCAATTTTTTATTTTCCCAAGGGTAACAGGAGAAATTTGACCCCAAAAGTTGTTGTCCAGTTTCTCCTGAGTACGCTGATTCCCCATATGTGGGGGTAAACCACTGTTTGGGCACATGCCGGGGCTCGGAAGTGAAGTAGTGACGTTTTGAAATGCAGACTTTTATGGAATGGTCTGCGGGCGTCACGTTGCGTTTGCAGAGCCCCTGGTGTGCCTAAACAGTAGAACCCCCCACAAGTGACCCCATTTTAGAAACTAGACCCCCCAAGGAACTTATCTAGATATGTGGTGAGCACTTTGAACCCCCAAGTGCTTCACAGACGTTTACAACGCAGAGCCGTGAAAATAAAAAAAATCATTTTTCTTTCCTCAAAAATGATGTTTTAGCAAGAATTTTTTTATTTTCACAAGGGTAACAGGAGAAATTGGACCACAGTAATTGGTGCGCAGTTTATCCGGAGTATGCTGGTACCCCATATGTGGGGGTAAACCACTGTTTGGGCACACGTCGGGGCTTGGAATTGAGGGAGCACCATTTGACTTTTTGAATACGAGATTGGCTGGAATCAATGGTGGCGCCATGTTGCGTTTGGAGACCCCTGATGTGCCTAAACAGTGGTAACCCCTCAATTCTACCTCCAACACTAACCCCAACACACCCCTAAACCTAATCCCAACTGTAGCCATAACCCTAATCACAACCCTAACCGCAACACACCCCTAACCCTTATCCCAACTGTAGCCATAACCCTAATCACACCCCTAACCACAACCCTAATTCCAACCCTAACCCTAAGACTATGTGCCCACGTTGCAGATTCGTGTGAGATTTTTCAGCATCATTTTTGAAAAATCCGCGGGTAAAAGGCACTGCATTTTACCTGCGGATTTTCCGCGGATTTCCAGTGTTTTTTTGTGCGGATTTCACCTGCGGATTCCTATTGAGGATCAGGTGTAAAACGCTGAGGAATCCGCACAAAAGAATTGACATGCTGCGGAAAATACAACGCAGCGTTTCCGCGCGGTATTTTCCGCACCATGGGCACAGCGGATTTGGTTTTCCATATGTTTACATGGTACGGTAAATCTGATGGAACACTGCTGCGAATCCGCAGCGGCCAATCCACTGCGGATCCGCAGCCAAATCCTCACCGTGTGCACATAGCCTAATTCTAAAGGTATGTGCACATGCTGCGGAAAACGCTGCGGATCCGCAGCAGTTTCCCATGAGTTTACAGTTCAATGTAAACCTATGGGAAACAAAAATCGCTGTACACATGCTGCGGAAAAACTGCACGGAAACGCAGCGGTTTACATTCCGCAGCATGTCACTTCTTTGTGCGGATTCCGCAGCGGTTTTACAACTGCTCAAATAGTAAACTGCAGTTGTAAAACCACAGTGAAATGCGCAGAAAAAGCGCGGTAAATCCGCCATAAATCCGCAGCGGTTTAGCACTGCGGATTTATCAAATCCGCAACGGAAAAATCCGCAGAGGACCAGAATACGTGTGCACATGCCGAAACCCTAACCCTAGCCCTAACCCTAGCCCTAACCCTACCCCTAACCCTACCCCTAACCCTAACCCTACCCCTAACCCTAACCCTAACCCTACCCCTAGCCCTAACCCTACCCCTAACCCTACCCCTAACCCTACCCCTAACCCTACCCCTAACCCTACCCCTAACCCTAACCCTACCCCTAACCCTAGCCCTACCCCTATTCTAACATTAGTGGAAAAAAAAATTCTTAATTTTTTTATTGTCCCAACCTATGGGGGTGACAAAGGGTGGGGGGTCATTTATTATTTTTTTATTTTGATCACTGAGATATAATCTATCTCAGTGATCAAAATGCACTTTGGAACGAATCTGCCGGCCGGCAGATTTGGCGGGCGCACTGCGCATGCGCCCGCCATTTTGGAAGATGGCGGCACCCAGGGAGAAGACGGACGGACCCCGGCAGGATCGGTAAGTATGATGGGGTGGGGGGGAGCACGGGGGGGGGGATCGGAGCATGGGGGGTGGATCGGAGCGCGGGAGGGGTGGAACGGAGCACGGGGGGTGGAACGGAGCACGGGAGGTTGGAACAGAGCACGGGGGGGTGGATCGGAGTGCAGGGGGGGTGATTGGAGCACGGGGAGGGTGATTGGAGCATGGGGGGAGCAGACAAGAGCATGGGGGGGAGCAGACAGGAGGACGGAGGGGAGCCGGAGCAGTGTACCGGACAGATCGGAGGGCTGGGGGGGCGATCGGTGGGGTGGGGTGGGGGCACATTAGTGCTTCCAGCCATGGCCGATGATATTGCAGCATCGGCCATAGCTGGATTGTAATATTTCACCAGTTATAATAGGTGAAATATTACAAATCGCTCTGATTGGCAGTTTCACTTTCAACAGCCAATCAGAGCGATCGTAGCCACGGGGGGGTGAAGCCACCCCCCCTGGGCTAAACTACCACTCCCCCTGTCCCTGCAGATCGGGTGAAATGGGAGTTAACCCTTTCACCCGATCTGCAGGGACGCGATCTTTCCATGACGCCACATAGGCATCATGGGTCGGATTGGCACCGACTTTCATGACGCCTACGTGGCGTCATGGGTCGGGAAGGGGTTAAATTTAAGCAAAAATGCAGATGCATGTCTGCCATAAGGAGGCAAAGACTATGTTCCCCTGAGGAATGGGGACAAATGAGAATGTTACATTATACTAGGGTTGAGCGAAACGGATCGGGCAAATTAAAAAATCACCGACTTTCGGCAAAGTAGGGTTTCTTGAAACCCGACCCGATTCTAGTGTGCGATCGGCCATGAGGTCGCTGATCTGCGCGCAAAAGTCGCATTTCATATGACGCTTTCAGTGACATTTTTCAGCCAATGAAGGAGGACGCAGAGTGTGGGCAGTGTGATGACATAGGTCTCGGTCCCCACCATCTTAGAGAAGGGCATAACAGTGATTGGCTTGCTTTCTGCGGCGTCACAGGGGTTATAAAGGGGTGTACAGCCAACCACCATCTTACTTCTGCTGATCTTAGCATAGGGAGAGGTTGCTGCTGCTTCATCAGAAGAAGGGATATAGTTAGGGAGGGAAGATTTACCCCCAAACTGCTTGTGCTGTAGCGTTTTCCACTGTCCAACACCACCATTTTTTTGCAGGGATAGTGGAGGCTATATTTTTGTGCATCAGCTCTGTAGCTTATTAGGCTGCCTTATAAGGCTCCCTGATAGCTGCATAGCTGTTTGCATGCCGCTGTGCAAACCAACTGCTTTTTTAAAAGCAAAAATCCTGTTGCTCCTTTCTGCACTGTCATCTTGTTTATTTGTCCACACTTTTGTGTGCAGCAGTCCTTTTTATTCCTGCCATACTTGTCCTGAGATCATTGTAGGGAGATTGAAATTTTACTACAGTCCTTGTATTTTTTCACATATCTTCCAGTCACTTTCTGCCACTTACATTCAAATTCTCACAAAGTGGATATACTTCAGTACTGTTAGTTTGTCGTATATCAGCCAGCCACTTTCTGCCACTTACATTGTGCTGTTTTATGCACAGGGTCTGAGTTGTGGTTCAGTCTCCCAAAAAAAAGGGAGATTTAAATTCTGAACAAGTGGATATACGTCAGTCCTGTTAGTTTATCGTATGTCAGCCAGCCACTTTCTGCCACTTACATTGTGTTGTTTTATGCACAGGGCCTGAATTTTGGTTCAGTCTCCCAAACAAAAGGGAAATTCAAATTCTCAACAAGTGGATATACCGTATATACTCGAGTATAAGCCGAGATTTTCAGCCCAAAATTTTGGGCTGAAAGTGCCCCTCTCGGCTTATACTCGAGTCACGGTGGGCGGCAGGGTCGGCGGGTGAGGGGGAGAGGGCGCTGAGGCATACTCACCTAGTCCCGGCGGTCCTGACGCTCCCTCTGCCCGTCACACGGTCTTCGTTGCTCCAGCTCTTCCCCTGTTCAGCGGTCACGTGGGACCGCTGATTAGAGAAATGAATATGCGGCTTCACCTCCCATAGGGGGGGAGCCGCATATTCATTTCTCTAATCAGCGGTGCCGGTGACCGCTGATAGAGGAAGAGGCTGCTGCACCGAAGACCGTGTGACAGGCAGAGGGAGCGGGACGCCGGGAGCAGGTAAGTATGTAATATTCACCTGTCCACATTCCACACGTCGGGCGTTGCTCTGTCTTCGCGTCCTCTTGCTCTGACTGTTCAGGTCAGAGGGCGCGATGACGCATATAGTGTGCGCGCCGCCCTCTGCCTGATCAGTCAGTGCGGAGAGACGCCGAGACTAGACGCTGGGAGCTGCAAGCAGCAAGGTGAGTATGGCATTTTTTTTTTATTGCAGCAGCAATGGCACAGCTTTATATGGCACAGCCAAGGGGCAATAATGAACAGTGCAGAGCACTATATGGCACAGCTATGGGGCAATAATGAACGGCGCAGAGTACTATATGGCAGCTATGGGGCAATAATGAACGGCGCAGAGCACTATATGGCACTGCTATGGGGCAATAATGAACGGCGCAGAGCACTATATGGCAGCTATGGGGCAATAATGAACGGTGCAGAGCACTATATGGCAGCTATGGGGCAATAATGAACGGTGCAGAGTACTATATGGCAGCTATGGGGCAATAATGAACGGCGCAGAGCACTATATGGCTCAGCTATGGGGCAATAATGAACGGTGCAGAGCACTATATGGCACAGCTATGGGGCAATAATGAACGGTGCAGAGCACTATATGGCTCAGCTATGGGGCAATAATGAACTGTGCAGAGCACTATATGGCACATCTATGAGGCAATAATGAACGGTGCAGAGCACTATATGGCTCAGCTATGGGGCAATAATGAACGGTGCAGAGCACTATATGGCACAGCTATGGGGCAATAATGAACTGTGCAGAGCACTAAATGGCACAGCTATGGGGCAACAATGAACGGTGCAGAGCACTATATGGCACAGCTATGGGGCAATAATGAACGGTGCAGAGCACTATATGGCTCAGCTATGGGGCAATAACGAACGGCGCAGAGCACTATATGGCACAGCTATGGGGCAATAATGAACGGCGCAGAGCACTATATGGCTCAGCTATGGGGCAATAATGAACGGTGCAGAGCACTATATGGCACGGCTATGGGGCAATAATGAACGGTGCAGAGCACTAAATGGCACAGCTATGGGGCAACAATGAAGGGTGCAGAGCACTATATGGCACAGCTATGGGGCAATAATGAACGGCGTAGAGCACTATATGGCACATCTATGGGGCAATAATGAACGGCACAGAGCACTATATGGCACAGCTATGGGGCAATAATGAACGGTGCAGAGCACTATATGGCACAGCTATGGAGCAATAATGAACGGTGCAGAGCACTATATGGCACAGCTATGGGGCAATAATGAACGGTGCAGAGCACTATATGGCACAGCTATGGGGCAATAATGAACGGTGCAGAGCACTATATGGCACAGCTATGGGAAAATAATGAACGGTGCAGAGCACTATATGGCACATTTATGGGGCAATAATGAACTGTGCAGAGCACTATATGGCACAGCTTTCTATGGTACATCTATGGGGAAATAATGAACGGTGCAGAGCACTATATGGCACAGCTATGGGGCCATAATGAACGGTATGGAGCATCTATTTTTATTTTTGAAATTCACTGGTAGCTGCTGCATTTTCCACCCTTGGCTTATACTCGAGTCAATAAGTTTTCACAGTTTTTTGTGGCAAAATTAGGGGGGTCGGCTTATACTCGGGTCGGCTTATACACGAGTATATACGGTACTTCAGTCCTGTTAGTTTGTCGTATATCAGCCAGCCACTTTCTGCCACTTACATTGTGTTGTTTTATACACTGGGCTTGAGTTTTGGTTCAGTCTCCCCCCAAAAAAGTGAGATTCAAATTCTCACAAAGTGGATATACTTCAGTCCTGTTAGTTTGTCGTGTGTCAGCCAGTCACTTTGTGCCACTTACATTGTGTTGTTTTATGCACAGGGCCTGAGTTTTGGTTCAGTCTCCCAAAAAAAAGGGAAATTCAAATTCTCATAAAGTGGATATACTTCAGTCCTGTTAGTTTGTCATATATCAGCCAGCCACTTTCTGCCACTTACATTGTGTTAGAACTGTCGGAACGCTCCAAGTAAAAGATGAAATAATATTGGTGCTTTCGCAGTCCGGGGTCCACCGTGCAGGTGAAAACCCGCTGCTAGCAAATGGCAGCGCTATATGAAGGTGGAAGCGAACCCTGTAAAGCCACAGGTTCGCAATACCGCACAAATGAGAGCAAGCAAGGAGTCAGCGAACTCCCAAGACACAGGGTTGAAGTCCGTACAGACCACTTGCGCACCACACCGCAACTGGGTGTGTTAGGTATAGTAACAGCACCAAAGTGCGAACTGTGCTGTGCTGGCAGACACCACTAGTACCCGGACGTGGGTTAGGAAGTGCACTACTGGCGCGTGGCGCTGCACTGGCGATCACAGCAATAGACGCTGATTCGTGTGTAACACGTTGAGTGATTAGTCGGGTGCTAGGTAGCAGCCATACTCCATACGCGAACAGTCATAAAATAGGGTAGGGGTATTTAATGAACGACTTGCACTCACAACAAACACACATATACAAAATTACACTAGCGCATGGCCGTGCGGCCATGCGAGCCTTATATAGCTGCAGAAAGTAAAAGACCTTCCTAGAAGGACCAATGAAAGACTGCCATACCTGAGCATGTGACCCTAAATCTCCACTGAGAGATTTGCCCTGGGCATGCTCAGTGTGTGCAAACAAGACTTAGTCCTAGCACTTAAAAGACCTTCCTGAAAGGACCAATGGACTTTGCTGCAGTATCTGACCATGTGACCCTCGATCTCCACTGAGAGATCTTACTAAGGGCATGCTCAGAATGAGAAAAGCAGGACTTAGTCCCAGAAGCGTCCGCTTGCCGCTGTCCAGCACTGACATCAATGGCAGAAGCCAGAAAGGCAGCAGTAACTCTTTGTACAGAGTGGAATTGAGCAAGACTCTGGGACCGACGTCTCCGCTGAGCAGGTTCCACCGTGGCAGGAGAAGAATGGGAGACCGCAGCAGAATCAGCCCAAGATTCCCCCTGTGCAGAAGCGGGAACTCGACCCCTAACATTACCCCCCTCCTAGGGCCCCCCTCCTTGGGCCTTGCTACGTTCGAAGGCAGCAACGAGCTGCGGAGCCCGAATGTGCTCAGCAGGCTCCCAGGATCTATCCTCAGGACCATAACCCCTCCAGTCCACCAAATAACATTTTTTGCCACGAACCACCTTGCACCCCAATATAACGTTCACCTCATAATCGTCCGTAGATGAACCCGATGTCCCGGCAGATGACTCAGAAAACCGGGACATTTATACGGGCTTAAGGAGGGACACATGAAAGGTGTCAGTGATACCCAGGCGTGGAGGAAGGGCCAGACAGTAGACCACAGGATTAACCTGTTCGAGGACCTTGAAGGGACCCAAGTAGTGAGGAGCAAACTTAGTGGACTCAACACGCAGCATGATGTTATGAGCGGAGAGCCACACTAAGTCTCCAGGAGCAAAGGTCGGGGCAGGGCGCCGATGAGCATCGGCGGAGAACCTCATTCTCTCCTTCGAGGCCCGGATGGCATCCTGAGTGCGGTCCCAAATGTCTCGTGCCTCCACTGCCCCGTCTGTCACCCTGGAGTCAGCAGAGGACACGGGCATAGGTACAGGACCCGCGGATGACGACAAAGCTCCCTCCAGAATCGAGACGCAAACTGGGGACCCCGGTCACTGACAATCTTGTCCGGCATACCGTGTAAGCGAAAGATATGTTTGGTGAACAAGGCCGCCAGAGCCCGTGCAGATGGTAGCCGTGGAAGAGGCACCAAAAGAACCATTTTGGAAAAATGGTCAGTGATGACCCAGATAATGGTGCAACTACGAGACTTGGGTAAGCCCACCACAAAGTCCATCCCGACCATCTCCCAGGGCCTGTCCGCCACCGGCAGAGGATAAAGCAAACCAGCTGGCCGTTGCCGAGGGGACTTGTTCTTGGCGCAAGAGACACACGTCCGAACATATTCGGCGACATCACAAGCCATATGCGGCCACCAGTATGTCCTCGCCAGTAACTCAGATGTCCATTTGGAACCAAAATGTCCGCCCACCCTGGACGAGTGTGCCCAAGAGAGAACCTCCAGTCGCAAACTGGGTGTTTCAAAAGTCTTGCCCGGAGGCACAGACTCTAGCGAAACCAGGGCCACAGTTCTCAGGCTCTCAGTGGGGACAATAAACCGAGGCTCCTCTTCCTCCTCCACAGATGACACAACTGAGCGAGAGAGAGCTTCGGCACAAATGTTCTTCTCCACAGAAAGAAAATGAAGGGTGAAATGAAACTGGGAGAAGAACAAGGACCATCTGGCCTGGCGAGAATTTAACCGCTGGGCTGTCTGCAGGTAAACCAAATTTTTATGATCTGTGAAGACTTGGAAGGGAAAACAAGCTCCCTCCAAGAGATGTCTCCACTCCGAAAAAGCCAACTTCATGGCTAGCAACTCCCTGTCCCCGATGGAATAATTCCTCTCTGCTGGTGAAAAGGTCTTAGAAAAGAAGTGCAAGGATGCTTCCGACCTTGAGCATCCTTTTGGAAGAGGACTGCTCCAGCACCAACAGAAGAGGCATCCACCTCCATGATAAATAGCTTATCTACATCGGGGCGATGTAGGATGGGAGCGCTAGCGAAGTGTGACTTTATGGAGACAAAGGCCTTGGAGACCTCCTCAGACCACAATTTGGGATTTGCCCCCTTCTTGGTGAGAGCAACCAAGGGAGCTACCAAAGTTGAGAAGTGCGGAATGAACTGGCGATAATAATTTATGAACCCCATAAAGCGCTGCACCGCTTTAAGAGAATGGGGTTCCTGCCAGTCCATCACCGCCTGTAGTTTGGCAGGATCCATAGCCAATCCCTGGGCGGAGATGATATAGCCGAGGAAAGGTAAGGACTCCTGCTCAAACATACACTTCTCCAACTTAGCATAGAGGGAGTTTGCCCGTAGGAGGTCGAAGACTTTGCAAACATCTCTCCGGTGGGAGTCAATATCTGGAGAGTAGATGAGAATATCATCCAGATAGACTACGACCGAGGTGGAAAGCATATCCCGGAAGATGTCATTCACAAAGTCTTGGAAAATGGCTGGGGCATTACAGAGCCCGAAGGGCATCACCAGATATTCATAGTGCCCATCTCTGGTGTTAAAAGCCATCTTCCATTCGTCCCCCTCACGGATGTGAATCAGGTTGTAAGCACCCCGCAGATCTAGTTTAGTAAACACCCTTGCTCCCTGAAGCCTGTCGAAGAGCACAGATATCAGGGGCAAAGGATACTTATTCTTAACGGTGATGGCGTTAAGACCCCTGTAGTCTATGCATGGATGCAGTTCTCCATTCTTCTTCTGCACGAAGAAGAAACCAGCCCCAGCAGGTGACACTGACTTCCTGATGAACCCTCTTGCCAGATTCTCTTGAATGTACTGTGACATTGCCTCCATTTCCCGGAGAGATAACGGATAAACTCAACCCCGGGGAGGCTCAGCACCAGGCAAGAGATCAATAGGACAGTCATAAGGGCGATGGGGCGGAAGGGTCTCCGCCACCTTTTTGAAGAACACGTCTGCAAAAGACCAATAATGCTTGGGGAGAGAGGATAGATCTGCGGGTACCTCTGTAGTAGCAACCTGAACGCACTCCCTCTGACACCTACCCCCACAAGATTCACTCCATCCCAGAATTCTGCCTGGTATCCCCAACAGGACCTCATCAATTCCCTCAGGAATGATGAACAGAGATATAATCTCCTGATGAGATGGCGACATGGACAGAGTAAAAGGGATGGTCTGGTGTGTTATCTGTGAGGGCAGTGTCGACCCATTCACCACTCGTACAGTTACTGGTTGAGCTAGCATAACCAGAGGTATTGCGTGCCGTTGGGCTAAGGCAGAAGACATAAAATTGCCCTCCGCCCCAGAATCCACACAGAGCTCTACTGAGTGGGAGAATGAGCCTACAGTAATTGTCCCTTTAAAGGACAATTTGGAGGCAAACGTCGCCGTGTCTAGTGTACCTCCACCTACTACCACTAGACGCTGACGTTTCCTCGACCGCTGAGAACATCTGGTGGCAAGATGTCCTGACTGCTGGCAAACATGACAGACCTTGAGTGCACAAGCGGTCTGGGACTTAGATCCCGTCCTTACACTTCCAAGGCCTCATGTGACTCAGGAACCTGGACCGGAGATTCCAGAGGTTTGGCGAAGGTGGGAGCCAGCCGAAACTTCTGCCTACACTGGGCTCGCTCTAACCTCCGCTCGTTAAAACGGAGGTCAATTCGAGTAAAGACAGTTATTAACTCCTCCAGTGTGGCAGGAATCTTCCTAATGGTCAGAGTGTCCTTAATGTGATCAGCCAGGCCCCTCCAAAATATGGGGATAAGGGCTTTATCCGACCACTCCAGCTCAGAAGCTAAAGTACGAAAGCGGACGGAAAAATGGCTGACCAAGGACTCACCCTGAGTTAATGCCAGTAGTTGGAGCGCTGTGTAATGGGTGACTTGAGGTCCTAAAAAGACCTTTTTCAGAGTGCTCAGGAACAGCGGAGCACTCTGCACCACTAGATCACCACGCTCCCACAGTGGTGTAGCCCACTCCAACGCCCTGTCCCACAAGAGAGACACAATAAATCCCACCTTAGCTCGCTCTTAAGGAAACGTGCAGCCAGGAGCTCGAGGTGGATAGAGCACTGACTCACGAATCCCCTACAAGATTTGCTATCTCCAGAAAAATTTTCTTGAATTGGGAGGCGAGATAATGTCGGAACAGGGGTGGCAGTGGACAAGGTTGCTGCAGCCATGCTAGCAGCCTGTACAGCAACTGCGGTAACATCCACAGCTGAGGTTGAGCTCTCGAGAGCCTCCAACCTCCCCTCCAGCTGCTGGATATACCGCAAAGATTGCTGAATGTCCGCCATTTCTAGTCAGACCCTGGCGCTAGTGTTCTGTTAGGACTGGCGGAACGCATCAAGTAAAAGATGAAATAATATTGGTGTGTTCGCAGTCCGGGGTCCACCGTGCAGGTGAAAACCCGCTGCTAGCAAATGGCAGCGCTATATGGCGGTGGAAGCGAACCCTGAGTAGAAGTCCGTACAGACCACTTGCGCACCACACCGCAACTGGGTGTGTTAGGTATAGTAAGAACTGTGCCGTGCTGGCAGACACCACTAGTACCCGGACGTGGGTTAGGAAGCGCACTACTGGCGCGTGGCACCGCACTGGCGGTCACAGCAATCGATGCTGATTCATGTGTAACACGTTGAGTGATTAGTCGGGCGCTAGGTAGCAGCCATACACCTTACGCGAACAGTCATACAATAGGGTAGGGGTATTTAATGAACGACTTGCACTCACAACAAACACACATATACAAAAGTACAATAGCGCATGGCCGTGCGGCCATGCGAGCCTTATATAGCTGCAGCAAGTAAAAGACCTTCCTAGAAGGACCAATGAGAGACTGCCATACCTGAGCATGTGACCCTAAATCTCCACTAAAGATCTTGCCCTGGGCATGCTCAGTGTGTGCAAAGCAAGACTTAGTCCTAGCTGTTATGATCAGGTGACCTTGGGGCAGCATGAAAACTTTCACTGGAGTGATACTGGTGGTAACTATTCTGACCGCAAACCCTGATCTTAACATCACAACTAGAAGTAGCTGTGGGGTGTGCCTAACAAAACCTAGACACCTTGACACAGCCGGAGGACTAAATACCCCTATAGATGGAAATAGGAATTCTACCTTGCCTCAGAGCAGAACCCCAAAGGATAGGCAGCCCCCCACAAATATTGACTGTGAGTAGTAGAGGAAAAGACATACGCAGGCAGAAAACCGGATTTAGCAAATGAGGCACACACTAGCTAAAAAGGAAAGGATAGGACAGGACACTAAGCGGTCAGTATTAAAAATCCTTCCAAAAATATCCACAGCAGAAAATACAAAAACTCCACCATCTAACTAAAGATGTGGAGCGTATATCTGCAACTCCAGAGAATCCAACAAGACTGAGAAAACACTGACACAGTCTAAGCTGGACAAGAGAAAAACAGATGAATAGCACAGAATATAAGCACACTGCATGTGTGCCACAGAAAAAGAAACAGACACTTATCTTTGCTGAATTGGCAGCTAAGCAGGAGAAGCCAGAAAGTGATCCAACACTTCACAAGAAACATTGACAACTGGAAAGGACTAATGAATCCTGCACACCTAAATATCCCAGTCAGAACTGCAATCAGCAGATACACCTGGCCAGGACTGCGACTCAGAGACAACTGCATTCCCACCTACAACCACTGGAGGGAACCCAAAAGCAGAATTCACAACACCTAGCACTTAAAGGACCTTCCTAAAAAGACCAATGGACTTAGCTGCAGTATCTGACCATGTGACCCTCGATCTCCACTGAGAGATCTTACTCAGGGCATGCTCAGAACGAGAAAAGCAGGACTAGTCCCAGAAGCGTCCGCTTGCCGCTGCCCAGTACGGACTTCAATGGCAGAAGCTGGAAAGGCAGCAGTAACTCTTCGTACAGAGTGGGACTGAGCAAGACGCTGGGACCGACGTCTCCGCTGAGCAGGTTCCACTGCGGCAGGAGAAGAATGGGAGACCGCAGCAGAAACGGCCCAAGATTCCCCCTGTGCAGAAGCGGGGACTCGATCCCTAACACATTGTGTTGTTTTATGCACAGGGCCTGAGTTTTGGTTCAGTCTCCTCCCAAAAAAGGGAGATTCAAATTCTCACACTGTGGATATACTTCAGTCCTGTTAGTTTGTCGTATATCAGCCTGCCACTTACATTGTGTTGTTTTATACACTGGGCCTGAGTTTTGGTTCAGTCTCCCCCCAAAAAAGGGAGATTCAAATTCTAACAAAGTGGATATACCTCAGTCCTGTTAGTTTGACGTATATCAGCCAGCCACTTTCTGCCACTTACATTGTGTTGTTATATACACTGGGCATGGGTTTTGGTTCAGTCTCCCCCCAAAAAAGTGAGATTCAAATTCTCACAAAGTGGATATACTTCAGTCCTGTTAGTTTGTTGTATGTCAGCCAGCCACTTTCTGCCACTTAGATTGCATTGTTATATACACTGGGCATGGGTTTTGGTTCAGTCTCCCCCCAAAAAAGGGAGATTCAAATTCTAACAAAGTGGATATACCTCAGTCCTGTTAGTTTGTCATATATCAGCCAGCCACTTTCTGCCACTTACATAGTGTTGTTTTATGCACAGGGCCTGAGTTTTGGTTCAGTCTTCCCCCAAAAATGGGAGATTCAAATTCTCACAATGTGGATATACTTCAGTCCTGTTAGTTTGTCGTATATTAGCCAGCCACTTTCTGCCACTTACATTATGTAGTTTTATACACTGGGCCTGAGTTTTGGTTCAGTCTCCCCCCAAAAAAGTGAGATTTAAATTCTCACAAAGTGGATATACTTCAGTCCTGTTAGTTTGTCGTGTGTCAGCCAGCCACTTTCTGCCACTTAGATTGCGTTGTTATATACACTGGGCCTGAGGTTTGGTTCAGTCTCCCCCAAAAAAGGGAGATTCAAATTCTCACAAAGTGGATATTCTTCAGTCCTGTTAGTCTGTCGTATGTCAGCCAGCCACTTTCTGCCACTTAGATTGCGTTGTTATATACACTGGGCCTGAGTTTTGGTTCAGTCTAGCAAAAAAAGGGAGATTCAAATTCTCACAAAATGGATATACTTCAGTCCTGTTAGTTTGTCGTATATCAGCCAGCCACTTTCTGCCACTTACATTGTGTTGTTTTATGCACAGGGCCTGAGTTTTGTTTCAGTCTCCCACCAAAAAAAGTGAGATTCAAATTCTCACAAAGTGGATATACTTCAGTCTTGTTAGTTTGTCGTATGTCAGCCAGCCACTTTCTGCCACTTAGATTGCGTTGTTTTATACACTGGGCCTGAGTTTTGGTTCAGTCTCCCCCCAAAAAAGGGAGATTCAAAGTATATCTGTAGTATATCCATTGTGAGAATTTGAATCTCCCTTTTTTTTGAGGAGACTGAACCAAAACTTAGGCCCAGTGTATATAACAACGCAATCTAAGTGGCAGAAAGTGGCTGGCTGATATACGACAAACTAACAGGCCTGAAGTATATCCACTTTGTGAGAATTAGAATCTAACTTTTTTTTTGAGGAGACTGCACCAAAACTCAGGCCCAGTGTATATAACAACGCAAACTGAGTTTTGGTTCAGTCTCCTCAAAAAAAAAGGGAGATTCAAATTCTCATAAAGTGGATATACTTCAGTCCTGATAGCTTGCTGTATATCAGCCAGCCACTTTCTACCACTTAGATTGCGTTGTTATATACACTGGGCCTGAGTTTTGGCTCAGTCTCCCAAAAAAAAGGGAGATTCAAATTCTCAACAAGTGGATATACTTCAGTCCTGTTAGTTTGTTGTATATCATCCAGCCACTTTCTGCCACTTACATTGTGCTGTTTTATGCACAGGGCCTGAGTTTTGTTTCAGTCTCCCCCAAAAAAAGTGAGATTCAAATTCTCACAAAGTGGATAAACTTCAATCCTGTTAGTTTGTCGTATGTCAGCCAGCCACTTTCTGCCACTTAGGCCCAGTGTATATAACAACGCAATCTAAGTGGCAGAAAGTGGCTGGCTGACATACGACAAACTAACAGGACTGAAGTATATCCACTCTGTGAGAATTTGAATCTAACTTTTTTTTTTGAGGAGACTGAACCAAAACTCAGGCCCAATGTATATAACAACGCAATCTGAGTTTTGGTTCAGTCTCCTCAAAAAAAAGGAGATTCAAATTCTCACAGTGGATATACTTCAGTCCTGTTAGCTTGCTGTATATCAGCCAGCCACTTTCTGCCACTTAGATTGCGTTGTTATATACACTGGGCCTGAGTTTTGGTTCAGTCTTCCAAAAAAAGGGAGATTCAAATTCTCAACAAGTGGATATACTTCAGTCCTGTTAGTTTGTCGTATATCAGCCAGCCACTTTCTGCCACTTACATTGTGTTGTTTTATGCACAGCTCCTGAGTTTTGGTTCAGTCTCCAAATAAAAAGGGAGATTCAAATTCTCACAAAGTGGATATACTTCAGTCCTGTTAGTTTGTCGTATATCAAACAGCCACTTTCTGCCACTTACATTGTGTTGTTTTATGCACAGGGCCTGAGTTTTGGTTCAATCTCCATCCCAAAAAAGGAGATTTAAATTCTCAACAAGTTTATATACACCCTCTACCTTGTTTTATAGTGCCATATAACGGTTGTTATTTTGGCTAGATTTTCCAAAAAATGAGGAAGTCTGGTGGAAGAGCCTGTGGGCGGTGGTTGCCAGCTGGTACTGATGGTGGTGGTGGTGCATCTGGTGGTAGTGCCTAAAGCACAATAGCACCTAAGGCTGGAGGTGTTGAGCCAGCGTCATCGTTTGGCTACACAAGGCCTCGAAGGCTCTCTTATCTGGGAGTAGGAAAACAGCTTTTAAAGCCGTAGCAGCAGGAAAAAGTTTTGGCTTTGGAGGAAGGAAGCCTTGATGACAGTAAGCCATTGTCTGCTCAGGGATCTCTCCTGGACGAGGTGGGGGACAAAGAGGAGGAGGAGGAGGATGAGGCGGATGAATATTTACGGGAGGAGTATGCTTCTCATGGGGCAATAGAAACTGGTGGCGTTGCAAGGTCAGGTACAGGGTTTTTGCGGGACACAAGTGATGTTGATTTGCAAGAAAGTACTCCTCAACCCAGCAAAAGTAGTGAATTGACACCTGGAACATTGGCCCACATGGCTGAGTATGCATTGCGTATCCTAAAAAGGGACCCCCGCATTATCAAAATGATGACCGATGATGATAACTGGTTGGCCTGCCTCTGGCATCCACGATATAAAGGAAAATTACAAAATATCATGCCACATGAGAACCTTTAGCAAATATTGGCTATCAAACAAGCAACTCTTGTAGACTGTTTGGTTCAGGCATTCCCAGCACACAGCGGCGGAGATGGTTCTCACACGAGCAGTAGGGGGCAACATGGCAGAGGTGTTAGAGGTGCACAAATCCGAAGTGGCGTTGGACAGAGGGGTTTTATGACCAGGTTGTGGAGTGATTTCACAATGACCGCTGACACGACAGATACTGCAGCATCGATTCAAAGTGACCGGAGACAGCATTTGTCCAGTATAGTTACGAACTACTTTTCCTCCCTTATCGATGTTCTCCCTCACAGGTCATTCCCCTTTGATTACTGGGCATCTAAAACAGACACCTGGCCTGAATTAGCAGAATATGCATTACAGGAGCTCGCTTGCCCTGCTGCTAGTGTGCTATCAGAAAGAGTCTTCAGTTCTGCTGGTTCAATAATGACTAGTGTTGAGCATTCCGATACCGCAAGTATCGGGTATCGGCCGATACTTGCGGTATCGGAATTCCGATACCGAGATCCGATATTTTTGTGATATCGGGTATCGGTATCGAAAGTGTAAAATAAAGAATTAAAATAAAAAATATTGTTATATTCACCTCTCCGGCGGCCCCTGGACATCAGCGCGAGGAACCGGCGTCCGGCACGGCTTCTTTGTTCAAAATGAGCGCCTTTAGGACCTGCGGAATGACGTCGCGGCTTCTGATTGGTCGCGTGCCGCCCATGTGACCGCCACGCGACCAATCAGAAGCCGCGACGTCATTCCTCAGATAAATTCCTAGAATGATCGCCTTAAGGACCTGAGGAATGACGTCGCGGCTTCTGATTGGTCGCGTGGCGGTCACATGGGCGGCACGCGACCAATCGGAAGCCGCGACGTCATTCCGCAGGTCCTAAAGGCGCTCATTTTGAACAAAGAAGCCGTGCCGGATGCCGGTTCCTCGCGCTGATGTCCAGGGGCCGCCGGAGAGGTGAATATAACAATATTTTTTATTTTAATTCTTTATTTTACACTTTAATATGGATCCCAGGGCCTGAAGGAGAGTTTCCTCTCCTTCAGACCCTGGGAACCATGAGGATACCTTCCGATACTTGGTGTCCCATTGGTGTCCCATGTATTGGTATCGGATATCGGTATCGGCGATATCCGATACTTTTCGGGTATCGGCCGATACTATCCGATACCGATACTTTCAAGTATCGGACGGTATCGCTCAACACTAATAATGACCGAAAAAAGGACATGTCTGGCTACCCAGAATGTTGATGATCTAACTTTCATTAAAATGAACCAATCATGGATTTCAAATTATTCAGCCCCACCTTCCCCTGCTGACACGTAGCTTGCCTGAAAAATGTCTTGCTTTTGGCCTCCTCTTACTGAATTCTCCAACTCCTCCATTTGCAGCTGCTGAATGTCCACCATAGGCTATTTTTATACCTCCCTAAATGGGCTGACTTCCCCCACAGGGCCGTGGTCAGCACCTGGCGCAAGCGCCCGTGCGAGTGCCGTTTGCCTGGACAGGTGGGTGGGCCTACTCTTGGGCGACGGCACTGGCACAGGGTCCCTCATAGTACAATGAAGTGTCTCTGACGGTGGTGGTGCACAACCAACATCAGACACATCGTCATAATATGAGGGGCCCTGTGCCAGTACCGCCGCCCACGAGAGAGTGTTCCCCCAGCTCAAACAGTGCTCTACCACTTGCAATACTTACCTCTCTCTGCTCCACCACTGTGTAGTCTGTGCTGTTAAATCCTTCAGTGGCACTGCCAAAACAAATTTGTTGAAATGATAGATGATAGTAAAAATATACAGGGGCCCTGGCCTCCATTTAGACCAGTTAATACTTTGTGCCTACTATCACTGTCTGCTACTCAGCAGAGGAGCCCAACCCTATACCTAGCTATGCCACCTATTTATTTATGAACAATTTTTTGGCAGACATTTAGCCCACTTTATTATTTGGGCCTACTAACTGTGTCTGCCACTCATTACAGTTTTCCTCCACTGAACAAAGCAATGCCGCCTGTTTAGTCCTGTTACCAATTTTGAACTGCAGTTAGCATACTTTATTATTTGGGCCTACCAACTGTGTCTGCCACTCACTACAGTTTTCCTTCACTGAACAAACAATGCCACCTGTTTAGTCCTGTTACTAATTTTGAACTGCATTTAGCCTACTTTATTATTTGGGCCTACCAACTGTGCCTGCCACTCATTACAGTTTTCCTCCACTGAATAAGGCAATGCCACCTGTTTAGTCCTGTTACCAATTTTGAACTGCATTTAACCTACTTTATTATTTGGGCCTACTAACTGTGTCTACTGGTATGATCTGGTGACCTTGAAGCAGCATGAAAACTTTCAAAGGAGTAGGTGGTATCTATACTGACCGCAAATCCTGATCTTAACACCGCAACTAGAAGTAGCCGTGGGGTATACCTAACAAGCCCTAGACACCTCGTCACAGCCGGAGGACTAAATACCCCTAAAGATGGAAATAGGAATACTACCTTGCCTCAGAGCAGAACCCCAAAGGATTGGCAGCCCCCCACAAATTGTGGCTGTGAGTAGGAGAGGAAAGACACACGCAGTCAGAAAACAGGATTTAGCACAGGAGGCCACTCTAGCTAAAATAGGAAAGGATAGGACAGAGTTCTGTGCGGTCAGTATTAAAACCCTTCCAAAAATATCCACAGCAGATTATACAAAAAAATCCTCCATAACTAAAGACGTGGAACGTATATCTGCAACTCCAGAGACTACTAAAGACAGAGCAGGAATACAATCAAAAAACAAGCACACAGCTTGTGTGCCATAGAAAAAGAAACAGACACTTATCCTTGCTGAATTGGCAGCAAAGCAGGAGAAGCCAGACAGAGATCCAACACTTCACAAGAAACATTGACAACTGGAAAGGACTAATGAGTCCTGCAAACCTTAATACCCCAGTCAGAACTGCAATCAGCAGATACACCTGTCCAGGACTGCAGCCCAGAGACAACTGCATTACCATCTACAACCACCGGAGGGAGCCCAAAAGCAGAATTCACAACAGTAACCCCCCCCTTGAGGAGGGGTCACCGAACCCTCACCAGAGCCCCCAGGCCGATCAGAATGAGCCAGATGAAAGGCATGAACCAAATCAATGGCATGGACATCAGAGGCAAAAACCCAAGAATTATCCTCATGGCCATAACTGTTGGGAGTCGGGTTTCCTCTGCTGCACAGGGGGAGTCTCGATCCGTCTCCGCTGCGGTCTCCCGTTCTTCTCCGGCCGCGGTGGAGCCTGCTCGGCGGGGGAGTCGGTCCCAGCGTCTCGCTCAGTCTGGCTCTGTGAGAAGAGTTACTGCTGCTTCTCCAGCTTCTGCCTTTAAAGCCAATACTGGTCAGCAGCGAGTGGACTTCTCTGGGACTAAGTCCTTGTCTGCGCACACTGAGCATGCCCAGGGCAAGATCTCCCGTTGGAGATCGAGGGTCATGTGCTCAGACTCTGCAGCGCATTCTATTGGTCCTCTTGGCAGGTCTTGGAAGGGCAAAGTTTCTGTGGCCGCTTCCTGTCCTGCAGCTATATAAACTGCGCATGACCGCACGGCCATGCGCTAGTGTACTACTTTATACGTGTGTTTGTTGTGAGTGCAAGTCGTCCTTTAAATACCCCTACCCTACTGTATGATTGTTCGCGTATGGTGTATGGCTGCTATCTAGCGCCCGACTTAACACTCAACGTGTCACACACGTGTCAGCGTCCTCTGCTGTGACCGCCAGTGCGGCGCCACGCGCCTGTGTGCGCTTCCTGACCCATGTCTGGGTACTTAGTGGTGCCTGCCAGCACGGCACAGTTTGCACTTCGGTGCCTCTATTGTATATACTTTTCACACCCAGTTGTGGTGTAGTGCCAGCAAGGGTCTAATCGGACTACTATCCCTGTTGGGGTCTAGTTCGCTGACCACTTGCTCGCGCTCTATGTGCGGTACCGCGATCCTGTGACGCAACAGGATCGCTTTCTTCACGCTGGGTGAGGTTTAACCCACGCGTGTATACTTATGAGTACCGCCATATCGTCTGTCATGTCCTAGCAGCAGGTTTCACCTGCACGGTGGACCCCGGACTGCGAACGCATCCACTACATCTCTCTTGGTGCGTTCCGCCAGTCCTAACAATAACCCTTCCATTTGACAAGGTACTGAAGCTTCCGCCTCGAAAAACGGGAATCCAAAATCTTCTCAACAACATATTCCAACTCCCCATCAACCAACACAGGGGCCGAGGGATCAACAGAGGGAACAACGGGCTCCACATATTTCCGCAATAAAGATCTATGGAAGACATTATGGATAGCAAAAGAGGCCGGAAGCGCCAGTCGAAAAGACACCGGATTAATAATCTCAGAAACCCTATAAGGACCAATAAACTGAGGCTTAAACTTAGGAGAAGAAACCTTCATAGGAACATGACGGGAAGACAACCAGACCAGATCCCCAACCCGAAGCCGGGAACCAACACACCGACGACGGTTAGCAAAACGTTGAGAGACATTTAGACCCTTTCACAAACAGGGCATTGTCACGAAGGATCTGAAATACCATCCTGACCTGTTCCACATGAGACTCCCAATCATCGGAAAAAATCAAAATATCGTCCAAATTTACAATCAAGAACTTATCAATATAAGTCCGGAAAATATCATGCATGAAGGACTGAAAAACAGATGGAGCATTAGTGAGCCCGAATGGCATCACAAGGTATTCAAAATGGCCTTCGGGCGTGTTAAACGCAGTTTTCCATTCATCACCCTGCTTAATACGAACAAGATTTTATGCCCCCCGAAGGTCAATCTTCGTAAACCAACTAGCTCCCTTAATCCTAGCAAACAAATCGGTAAGCAAAGGTAAAGGGTATTGAAACTTGACCGTGATTTTATTCAAGAGGCGATAATCAATACAGAGTCCCAAGGAACCATCTTTTTAGCAACAAAAAAGAACCCCGCTCCCAATGGTGAAGAAGATGGCCGAATACTCCCTTTCTCCAAAGACTCCTTAATATAGCTCCGCATGGCGGTATGTTCAGGCACAGACAGTTTGAAAAGTCGACCCTTAGGAAACTTACAGCCTGGAATCAAGTCAATAGCACAATCGCAGTCCCTGTGCGGTGGAAGGAAACTGGACTTGGGCTCATCGAATACATCCTGAAAATCAGACAAAAACTCTGGAATTTCAGAAGAGGAAGAAGAGGAGATTGACATCAAAGGAACATCATTATGAACCCCCTGACAACCCCAACTAGTCACAGACATGGACTTCCAATCCAACACAGGATAATGTACCTGCAACCACGGAAAACCCAGCACGATAGCATCATGCAAATTATGCAACACCAGAAATCGACAATCTTCCTGATGGGCTGGCGCCATGCGCATGGTCACCTGTGTCCAAAACTGGGGCTTATTTTTAGCCAAGGGTGTAGCATCAATGCCCCTTAAAGGAATAAGGTTCTGCAAAGGCTGCAAGGGAAAACCACAACACCTGGCAAACTCAAAGTCCATTAAGTTCAAAGCGGCGCCTGATGTTGTGAATTCTGTGGCAGAGCTCCCTCCTGTGGTCACAAGTGGTACTTCGGCTGATTCTCTCTATGAGCTTCCGTTGGTGGAGGAAAGTGGTACTGCGGCTTCTGAGTTTCCTTCCTCAGGTGATGTGGTGAAGTCGTTAGGTGCTGCTCTATTTAACTCCACCTAGTGCTTTGATCCTGGCCTCCAGTCAATGTTCTAGTATTGGACTTGCTTCCTCCTGGATCGTTCCTGTGGCCTGCTGCTCTGCATAGCTAAGTTCCGCTTTTGTTATTTTTGTTTGCTGTTTTTTTTCTGTCCAGCTTGCTTATTTGGTTTTTCTTGCTTGCTGGAAGCTCTGGGACGCAGAGGGTGTACCTCCGTGCCGTTAGTCGGTACGGAGGGTCTTTTTGCCCCCTTTGTGTGGTTGTTTGTAGGGTATTGTGTTGACCACAAAGTTACCTTTCCTATCCTCGCTCTGTTCAGAAAATCGGGCCTCACTTTGCTAAATCTATTTCATCTCTACGTTTGTCTTTTCATCTTACTCACAGTCATTATATGTGGGGGGCTGCCTTTTCCTTTGGGGTATTTCTCTGAGGCAAGGTAGGCTTATTTTCTATCTTCAGGCTAGCTAGTTTCTCAGGCTGTGCCGAGTTGCATAGGGAGCGTTAGGCGCAATCCACGGCTGCCTTTAGTGTGGTTGGAGAGGATTAGGGATTGCGGTCAGCAGAGTTCCCACGTCTCAGAGCTCGTTCTATGTTTTTGGGTTTTTGTCAGGTCACTGTATGTGCTCTGACTTCTATGTCCATTGTGGTACTGAATTACCTAATCATAACAGTACTGGAGGCCCAAAGTACTAATGATTCTCAATAGAGGGAAAAAAGAAGTTCTGAGACCATTTTTTTTCTCTGCACTGTGCTTTGCCTTATTTTTCCCCTAGACATTTGGGTGGTTCAGGACACAGGTGTAGCGATGGACATTAAAGGTCTGTCTTCATGTGTGGATCAGCTCACGGCAAGAGTACAAAATATTCAAGACTTTGTGGTTCAGAATTCTATGTTGGAACCAAGAATTCCTATTCCTGATTTGTTTTTTGGAGATAGAACTAAATTTCTGAGTTTCAAAAATAATTGCAAACTATTTCTGGCTTTGAAACCTCGCTCCTCTGGTGACCCAGTTCAACAAGTTAGGATCATTATTTCTTTTTTACGTGGCGACCCTCATGACTGGGCATTTTCTCTTGCGCCAGGAGATCCTGCATTATGTAATATTGATGCGTTTTTCCTGGCGCTCGGATTGCTGTACGATGAACCTAATTCAGTGGATCAGGCAGAGAAAAATTTGCTGGCTCTGTGTCAGGGTCAGGATGAGATAGAGGTATATTGTCAGAAATTTAGAAAGTGGTCCGTACTCACTCAATGGAATGAAGGTGCGCTCGCAGCTAGGGTTGAGCGACCTTGACCTTTTTAGAGTCGAGCCGTGTTTCGCGAAACCCGACTATCTTAGAAGTCGAGTCGAGTGGAATCGGCCGATTATCGCGAAAAGTCGGGTATCGCCCGAAACACGAAACCCAATGCAAGTCAATGGGGGAGCATAGTCGGCAGTGAGTGGAGGCCAGGAAAACACCTACACTGCCCATTTTAATGGCAAAAACATCCATTCTTGTTAAAGAAGCTTGTCAATCGTAATTTACCTTATAATAATTGGAAGGCATTTGAAATTGGGGGTCATTTGGCTAAAGTTGTGGGGGGTAGGGCTGGTTCAAGTAATTAGTGGGCCCAGTAAATCTGGACCACTTCACGGCAGTGGAGCAGGGAGAGGTAAGTATTTAAACTTTGCAAGTGCTGTGATCCTGAGCAAGCAGGGGGGGCCCACTCGTTGGCATTGGCACTGGCACAGGGCCCCTCAAAGTACAGCGGTGTGTTTGCACGGCGGGGGCGCCTCCCACCGGCAGCAACACTTTTGCGTACTATGAGAGGCCCTGTGCCAGTGACGTCGCCAACTAGTATTCCTCCCCCCACCTGATGAAGGAACCTGCACTTTCATCTGCACCTTCCTCTTTGTCCCCGTGTAAGGTGGTATGGTATGCGGGAAGAGGAAACTGACTTTCAGCAGGGTCACAATCTTGCTGTGTAGCGTGCACGGGGAATTTTGCGTTATGGGTCAATGTACCAGCAGACTCATCTATCACTGGCTGGGCAATGGGCAGGATGAGGAGGAAACACAGATATAGGCCCAAAGAATAAAGTGGGCTAAATGCAGTTCAAAATTGGTAACACAGGACTAACCAGGGGGCATTGCAGTGGAGGACAACTGGAATGAGAGGCTGACACAGAGAGTAGGCCCAAATCAGTAAGTAGTCGACATGCAGTTCAAAATTGGCAACCGTAGTAAACAGGCGGCCCAGCTTTGTTCAGTTGAGGAGAACAGCAAGGAGTGGCAGACACCGATAGTAGGCCCCATCCCAACTAGTAGGCCAAATGCAGTCTAACATTAACAACTACTTAACAAGAGCCTGAAAATGGAATTTCAGGACAGGAAACCAGGAGAACAGCAAGGAGTGGCAGACACCGATAGTAGACCCCAAACCAACTAGTACGCCAAATGCAGTTGTTCCATTTAACTACAATTTAATGAGAGCCTGAAGATAGAAGTTCAGGAAAGGCAACCTGGAGAACACCTTGGAGTGGAACACACCATCTCTCTACACCCCATACCCAATTTGTAGGCCTAATGCAGCGTAGTTTCCAACAACTACTAAACGAGAGCATGAAGATCGAAGCAATGGAGAGGAAACCTGGGGAACACCTTGGAGTGGAACACACCATCTCTCTACACCCCATACCCAATTTGTAGGCCTAATGCAGCGTAGTTTCCAACAACTACTAAACGAGAGCATGAAGATTGAAGCAATGGAGAGGAAACCTGGGGAACACCTTGGGGAGGCAGACACCGTTAGTAGGCCCTACCAAAGTTGTACACCCAATGCAGTTTTAAAATTCCTAGAGGCTGAAAACAAGACTATTGACGCTCAGCTTTTTTCAAAGGAACACAGCTGAATTGAGTGGCGCAGACAGACACAGGTAGTAGGACTCAAACCAAAAATGTGGCTCACTGCAGCAGAAAAAAGTTACAGGGGTACACAAGCTGCAGTGCTCTGGGCAGTGGAGGACAATTTCAATAGTGAACCGCAGACAGACTTTGTACGCCTACTATTAAAAAAAGGATGCTCTATGCAATTATAAATAGGTTCCAGGGGTACACGGGCAGCAGTGGTGTGGTCAGTGGAGGCCTAGTGGAAGGAGTGACCGCAGACAGGCATCGAAGGCCTAAAATAATAACACATGGCTGTAGGCAATTTTAAATTGGTTCCAGGGGTACACGGGCAGCAGTGGTGTGGTCAGTGGAGGCCTAGTGGAAGGAGTGACCGCAGACAGGCATCGAAGGCCTAAAATAATAACACATGGCTGTAGGCAATTTTAAATTGGTTCCAGGGGTACACGGGCAGCAGTGGTGTGGTCAGTGGAGGCCTAGTGGAAGGAGTGACCGCAGACAGGAATCGAAGGCCTAAAATAAAAAAAATTGGGCTGGCTGTAGGCAATTTTAAATTGGTTCCAGGGGTACACGGGCAGCAGTGGTGTGGTCAGTGGAGGCCTAGTGGAAGGAGTGACCGCAGACAGGCATCGAAGGCCTAAAATAAAAAAATTGGGCTGGCTGTAGGCAATTTTAAATTGGTTCCAGGGGTACACGGGCAGCAGTGGTGTGGTCAGTGGAGGCCTAGTGGAAGGAGTGACCGCAGACAGGCATCGAAGGCCTAAAATAAAAAAATTGGGCTGGCTGTAGGCAATTTTAAATTGGTTCCAGGGGTACACGGGCAGCAGTGGTGTGGTCAGTGGAGGCATATTGTAAGGAGTGACCGCAGACAGGCATCGAAGGCCTAAAATAATAATACATGGCTGTAGGCAATTTTAAATTGGTTCCAGGGGTACATGGGCAGCAGTGGCCTGGTCAGTGTAGCAGTAGTAGAAAGAACGGACCGCAGACAGGCATCAAAGGCCTAAAATAAAAAAATTGGGCTGGCTGTAGGCAATTTTAAATTGGTTCCAGGGGTACACGGGCAGCAGTGGTGTGGTCAGTGGAGGCCTAGTGGAAGGAGTGACCGCAGACAGGCATCGAAGGCCTAAAATAAAAAAATTGGGCTGGCTGTAGACAATTTTAAATTGGTTCCAGGGGTACACGGGCAGCAGTGGTGTGGTCAGTGGAGGCATATTGTAAGGAGTGACCGCAGACAGGCATCGAAGGCCTAAAATAATAACACATGGCTGTAAGCAATTTTAAATTGGTTCCAGGGGTACACGGGCAGTAGTGGTGTGGTCAGTGGAGGCCTAGTGGAAGGAGTGACCGCAGACAGGCATCGAAGGCCTAAAATAATAACACATGGCTGTAGGCAATTTTAAATTGGTTCCAGGGGTACACGGGCAGCAGTGGTGTGGTCAGTGGAGGCCTAGTGGAAGGAGTGACCGCAGACAGGCATCGAAGGCCTAAAATAAAAAAATTGGGCTGGCTGTAGGCAATTTTAAATTGGTTCCAGGGGTACACGGGCAGCAGTGGTGTGGTCAGTGGAGGCCTAGTGGAAGGAGTGACCGCAGACAGGCATCGAAGGCCTAAAATAATAACACATGGCTGTAGGCAATTTTAAATTGGTTCCAGGGGTACACGGGCAGCAGTGGCCTGGTCAGTGTAGTAGTAGTAGAAAGAACGGACCGCAGACAGGCATCGAAGGCCTAAAATAAAAAAATTAAGCTGGCTGTAGGCAATTTTAAATTGGTTCCAGGGGTACTCGGGCAGCAGTGGTGTGGTCAGTGGAGGCATATTGTAAGGAGTGACCGCAGACAGGCATCAAAGGCCTAAAATAATAACACATGGCTGTAGGCAATTTTAAATTGGTTCCAGGGGTACACGGGCAGCAGTGGTGTGGTCAGTGGAGGCCTAGTGGAAGGAGTGACCGCAGACAGGCATCGAAGGCCTAAAATAAAAAAATTGGGCTGGCTGTAGACAATTTTAAATTGGTTCCAGGGGTACACGGGCAGCAGTGGTGTGGTCAGTGGAGGCATATTGTAAGGAGTGACCGCAGACAGGCATCGAAGGCCTAAAATAATAACACATGGCTGTAAGCAATTTTAAATTGGTTCCAGGGGTACACGGGCAGCAGTGGTGTGGTCAGTGGAGGCCTAGTGGAAGGAGTGACCGCAGACAGGCATCGAAGGCCTAAAATAATAACACATGGCTGTAGGCAATTTTAAATTGGTTCCAGGGGTACACGGGCAGCAGTGGCCTGGTCAGTGTAGTAGTAGTAGAAAGAACGGACCGCAGACAGGCATCGAAGGCCTAAAATAAAAAAATTAAGCTGGCTGTAGGCAATTTTAAATTGGTTCCAGGGGTACTCGGGCAGCAGTGGTGTGGTCAGTGGAGGCATATTGTAAGGAGTGACCGCAGACAGGCATCAAAGGCCTAAAATAATAACACATGGCTGTAGGCAATTTTAAATTGGTTCCAGGGGTACACGGGCAGCAGTGGTGTGGTCAGTGGAGGCCTAGTGGAAGGAGTGACCGCAGACAGGCATCGAAGGCCTAAAATAATAACACATGGCTGTAGGCAATTTTAAATTGGTTCCAGGGGTACACGGGCAGCAGTGGTGTGGTCAGTGGAGGCATATTGTAAGGAGTGACCGCAGACAGGCATCAAAGGCCTAAAATAATAACACATGGCTGTAGGCAATTTTAAATTGGTTCCAGGGGTACACGGGCAGCAGTGGTGTGGTCAGTGGAGGCCTAGTGGAAGGAGTGACCGCAGACAGGCATCGAAGGCCTAAAATAATAACACATGGCTGTAGGCAATTTTAAATTGGTTCCAGGGGTACACGGGCAGCAGTGGTGTGGTCAGTGGAGGCCTAGTGGAAGGAGTGACCGCAGAAAGGCATCGAAGGCCTAAAATAAGAAAATTGGGCTGGCTGTAGGCAATTTTAAATTGGTTCCAGGGGTACACGGGCAGCAGTGGTGTGGTCAGTGGAGGCCTAGTGGAAGGAGTGACCGCAGACAGGCATCGAAGGCCTAAAATAATAACACATGGCTGTAGGCAATTTTAAATTGGTTCCATGGGTACACGGGCAGCAGTGGCCTGGTCAGTGTAGTAGTAGTAGAAAGAACGGACCGCAGACAGGCATCGAAGGCCTAAAATAAAAAAATTGGGCTGGCTGTAGGCAATTTTAAATTGGTTCCAGGGGTACTCGGGCAGCAGTGGTGTGGTCAGTGGAGGCATATTGTAAGGAGTGACCGCAGACAGGCATCAAAGGCCTAAAATAATAACACATGGCTGTAGGCAATTTTAAATTGGTTCCAGGGGTACACGGGCAGCAGTGGTGTGGTCAGTGGAGGCCTAGTGGAAGGAGTGACCGCAGACAGGCATCGAAGGCCTAAAATAATAACACATGGCTGTAGGCAATTTTAAATTGGTTCCAGGGGTACACGGGCAGCAGTGGCCTGGTCAGTGTAGTAGTAGTAGAAAGAAAGGACCGCAGACAGGCATCGAAGGCCTAAAATAAAAAAATTGGGCTGGCTGTAGGCAATTTTAAATTGGTTCCAGGGGTACACAGGCAGCAGTGGTGTGGTCAGTGGAGGCCTAGTGGAAGGAGTGACCGCAGACAGGCATGGAAGGCCTAAAATAATAACACATGGCTGTAGGCAATTTTAAATTGGTTCCAGGGGTACACGGGCAGCAGTGGTGTGGTCAGTGGAGGCATAGTGGAAGGAGTGACCGCAGACAGGCTTCGAAGGCCTAACATAACAAAAATGTCAATACAATGGTATTGTCAGTGGCAGGCATTGAAGGATGTCAGCGCATACACTAAACATTGGTGGAGCTGTGAGATAATTTTGCAAGTGGGAGAGCACTGTTTGAGCTGGGGGGGGGGAACTGTCTTGTGGCCGGCGGTACAGGCCCAGGGCCCCTCATATTACAACGGTGTGTCTGACGTTGGTTGCGCACCACCACCGCCAGTGACACTTTATTGTACTAGGAGGGACCCAGTGGCAATGCCGTTGACCAAAAGCGGGCACACCCACCTCTTCAGACAAACAGCACTCTCACGGGTGCTGTCGCCAAGTGTCGATACCACGGCCCCGTGTGGGGAGTTTGGCCATTTAGTGAGGTGTAAACATGTCGTATGCTGGACAATCAGGGGCAGAAAATTACGAGATTGGAAAAGGCATTCAGAATAGTCCACAGGCAAGACCTTTTCATAGGAAAGCTAGGTGTCAGCCGGGCAAGGTGGGGCAAAAGATTTCGAAATCCAGTTGTGGTTCATTTTAATGAAGGTTAGATCATCTACATTTTGGGTAGCCAGACGAGTCCTTTTTTCTGTTAGTATTGAACCTGCAGCACTGAATACTCTTTCTGATAGGACACTAGCTGCCGGGCAAGCAAGCTCCTGCAATGCATATTCTGCCAATTCTGGCCAGGTGTCTAATTTTGATGCCCAGTAATCAAATGGGAATGACGTTTGAGGGAGAACATCGATAAGGGATGAAAAATAATTTGTAACCATACTGGACAAATGTTGTCTCCTGTCACTTTGAATTGATGCTGCAGTACCTGTCCTGTCTGCGGTCATAGCAAAATCACTCCACAACCTGGTCAGAAAACCCCTCTGGCCAACGCCACTTCTGATTTCTGCCCCTCTAACTCCTCTGGTCTGCTGGCCCCTGCAGCTCGTGTGAGAACGATCAAGGGCGCTGTGTGCAGGGAATGCCAGAAGCAAACGGTCAACAAGAGTTGATTGTTTGGTTGCTAATATTAGTTCCAAGTTCTCATGTGGCATTATATTTTGCAATTTGCCTTTATAGCGAGGATCAAGGAGGCAGGCCAACCAGTAATCGTCATCGTTCATCATTTTAGTTATGCGTGTGTCCCTTTTGAGGATACGTAAGGCATAATCCGCCATGTGGGCCAAAGTTCCAGTTCTCAAATCTGCGGTTGTGCTTGGTTGAGGGGCAGTTTCAGGCAAATCCACGTCAATTGTGTCCCTCCAAAAACCAGAACCCGGCCTTGCCGCGCCACCAATTTCCAGTGGACCCGGAAAAGCTTCCTCATTAAAAATATAATCATCCCCATCATCCTCCTCGTCCTCCTCCTCCTCTTCGCCCGCTTACTCGTCCTGTACACTGCCCTGGCCAGACAATGGCTGACTGTCATCAAGGCTTTCCTCTTCCTCAGCTGCAGACGCCTGATCCTTTATGTGCGTCAAACTTTGCATCAGCAGACGCATTAGGGGGATGCTCATGCTTATTATGGCGTTGTCTGCACTAACCAGCCGTGTGCATTCCTCAAAACACTGAAGGACTTGACACATGTCTTGAATCTTCGACCACTGCACACCTGACAACTCCATGTCTGCCATCCTACTGCCTGCCCGTGTATGTGTATCCTCCCACAAAAACATAACAGCCCGCCTCTGTTCGCACAGTCTCTGAAGCATGTGCAGTGTTGAGTTCCACCTTGTTGCAACGTCTATGATTAGGCGATGCTGGGGAAGGTTCAAAGAACGCTGATAGGTCTGCATACGGCTGGAGTGTACGGGCGAACGGCGGATATGTGAGCAAAGTCCACGCACTTTGAGGAGCAGGTCGGATAACCCCGGATAACTTTTCAGGAAGCACTGCACCACCAGGTTTAAGGTGTGAGCCAGGCAAGGAATGTGTTTCAGTTGGGAAAGGGAGATGGCAGCCATGAAATTCCTTCCGTTATCACTCACTACCTTGCCTGCCTCAAGATCTACAGTGCCCAGCCACGACTGCGTTTCTTGCTGCAAGAACTCGGACAGAACTTCCGCGGTGTTTCTGTTGTCGCCCAAACACTTCGTAGCCAATACAGCCTGCTGACGTTTGCCAGTAGCTGCCCCATAATGGGAGACCTGGTGTGCAACAGTGGCAGCTGCGGATGGAGTGGTTGTGCGACTGCGGTCTGTGGACGAGCTCTCGCTTCTGCAGGAGGACGAAGAGGAGGAGGAGGGGGTGCGAACGGCTACAGCCAACTGTTTCCTAGACCGTGGGCTAGGCAGAACTGTCCCAAACTTGCTGTCCCCTGTGGACCCTGCATCCACAACATTCACCCAGTGTGCCGTGATGGACACTTAACGTCCCTGGCCATGCCTACTGGTCCATGCATCTGTTGTCAGGTGCACCTTTGTGCTCACAGATTGCCTGAGTGCATGGACGATGCGCTCTTTAACATGCTGGTGGAGGGCTGGGATGGCTTTTCTGGAAAAAAAGTGTCGACTGGGTAGCTCGTAGCGTGGTACAGCGTAGTCCATCAGTGCTTTGAAAGCTTCGCTTTCAACTAACCAGTAGGGCATCATCTCTAACGAGATTAGTCTAGCTATGTGGGCGTTCAAACCCTGTGTACGCGGATGCGAGGCTAAGTACTTCCTTTTTCTAACCATAGTCTCATGTAGGGTGAGCTGGACTGGAGAGCTGGAGATCGTGGAACTAGCGGGGGTGCCGGTGGACATGGCAGACTGAGAGACGGTGGGAGATGGTATTGTTGCCGCCAGTGCCCTAGATGCAGTGTTTCCTACTACGAAACTGGTGATTCCCTGACCCTGACTGCTTTGGCCTGGCAAAGAAACCTGCACAGATACTGCAGGTGGTGCGGAAAATGGTGGCCCTACACTGCCGGAAGGGATGTTGCGTTGCTGACTAGCTTCATTGGCCGAGGGTGCTACAACCTTAAGGGACGTTTGGTAGTTAGTCCAGGCTTGCAAATGCATGGTGGTTAAATGTCTATGCATGCAACTTGTATTGAGACTTTTCAGATTCTGTCCTCTGCTTAAGGTAGTTGAACATTTTTGAGAGATGACTTTGCGCTGATCAATTGGATGTTGTTTAAAAAAATGCCAGACTGCACTCTTTCTAGCATCGGATACCTTTTCAGGCATTGCAGACTGAGCTTTAACCGGATGGCCACGCTGTCCTCCAACAGGTTTTGGCTTTGCCACGCGTTTTGGGCCAGATACGGGCCAGGCAGATGGAACCTGTTGCGATGTTGATGCCTGTTGCGGCCCCTCCTCCTCCGCTTCAGAACTGCTGCCGCCTGCACCCTGTTCCCCCAATGGCTGACAATCGGGGTCAAGAACTGGGTCATCTATTACCTCTTCTTGTAGCTCGTGTGCAACTTCGTCTGTGTCACCGTGTCGGTCGGTGGTATAGCGTTCGTGATGGGGCAACATAGTCTCATCAGGGTCTGATTCTTGATCATTACCCTGCGAGGGCAATGTTGTGGTCTGAGTCAAAGGACCAGCATAGTAGTCTGGCTGTGGCTGTGCATCAGTGCACTCCATGTCAGATTCAACTTGTAATGGGCATGGACTGTTAACTGCTTCACTTTCTAAGCCAGGGACGGTATGTGTAAAGAGCTCCATGGAGTAACCCGTTGTGTCGCCTGCTGCATTCTTCTCTGTTGTTGTTTTTGCTGAAGAGGACAAGGAAGCGACTTGTCCCTGACCGTGAACATCCACTAACGACGCGCTGCTTTGACATTTACCAGTTTCACGAGAGGAGGCAAAAGAGCTAGAGGCTGAGTCAGCAAGATAAGCCAAAACTTGCTCTTGCTGCTCCGGCTTTAAAAGCGGTTTTCCTACTCCCAGAAAAGGGAGCGTTCGAGGCCTTGTGTAGCCAGACGACGAACCTGGCTCCACAACTCCAGACTTAGGTGCAATATTTTTTTCCCCACGACCAGCTGATGCTCCACCACTACCACTACCCTCATTACCAGCTGACAATGAACGCCCCCGGCCACGACCTCTTCCACCAGACTTCCTCATTGTTTTAAAAACGTAAACAAACTAACGGTATTTGTTGCTGTCACACAACTTACACGGTGAGCTATAACTTCAGTATGATTTAGCAACCCCTTTACAGGTGAGTGAGACCACAACGAAAATCAGGCACAATGTTACACACTCTGTTGTTGGTGGCAACAAATGAGAGAGATGCCACACACGCAGGACTGTCACTGAAGCACAAATGTAAATATTAATCTCCCACTGATTTGATTTTTTTTTTTTTTTCAGGGAGACTTTAGGAAAAAAAAATAATAGAATAAAATGATTTTTTCAGGAAGAATTTAGAAACCAAATAAAATAAAATGATTTTTTCAGGGAGAATTTAGAAAACAAATAAAACAAAAAAAGGCTTTCTATGGCCCACTGAGTGAGAGATGACGCACACAGGAGTCAGGAGTGGCACACAAGCCCAGAGGCCAATATTTATCTCCCACTGATTGATGTAGTGATTTTTTCAGGTAGATTTTGGAACCCAAATCAAGCTAAAAAAATAATAGGCTTTCTATGGCCCACAATTGGAGAGAGAGAGAGATGGCACACCCAGGAGTCAAGACTGGCACACAAGCAGAAAGGGCAATATTAATCTCCCACTGATTTGTTTTGTTTTTTTTTTTCAGGGAGACTTTAGGAAAAAAAAATAATAGAATAAAATGATTTTTTCAGGAAGAATTTAGAAACCAAATAAAATAAAATGATTTTTTCAGGGAGAATTTAGAAAACAAATAAAACAAAAAAAGGCTTTCTATGGCCCACTGAGTGAGAGATGACGCACACAGGAGTCAGGAGTGGCACACAAGCCCAGAGGCCAATATTTATCTCCCACTGATTGATGTAGTGATTTTTTCAGGTAGATTTTGGAACCCAAATCAAGCTAAAAAAATAATAGGCTTTCTATGGCCCACAATTGGAGAGAGAGAGAGAGATGGCACACCCAGGAGTCAAGACTGGCACACAAGCAGAAAGGGCAATATTAATCTCCCACTGATTTGTTTTTGTTTTTTTTTTCAGGGAGACTTTAGGAAAAAAAAATAATAGAATAAAATGACTTTTTCAGGAAGAATTTAGAAACCAAATAAAATAAAATGATTTTTTCAGGGAGAATTTAGAAAACAAATAAAACAAAAAAAGGCTTTCTATGGCCCACTGAGTGAGAGATGACGCACACAGGAGTCAGGAGTGGCACACAAGCCCAGAGGCCAATATTTATCTCCCACTGATTGATGTAGTGATTTTTTCAGGTAGATTTTGGAACCCAAATCAAGCTAAAAAAATAATAGGCTTTCTATGGCCCACAATTGGAGAGAGAGAGAGAGATGGCACACCCAGGAGTCAAGACTGGCACACAAGCAGAAAGGGCAATATTAATCTCCCACTGATTTGTTTTTGTTTTTTTTTTCAGGGAGACTTTAGGAAAAAAAAATAATAGAATAAAATGATTTTTTCAGGAAGAATTTAGAAACCAAATAAAATAAAATGATTTTTTCAGGGAGAATTTAGAAAACAAATAAAACAAAAAAAGGCTTTCTATGGCCCACTGAGTGAGAGATGACGCACACAGGAGTCAGGAGTGGCACACAAGCCCAGAGGCCAATATTTATCTCCCACTGATTGATGTAGTGATTTTTTCAGGTAGATTTTGGAACCCAAATCAAGCTAAAAAAATAATAGGCTTTCTATGGCCCACAATTGGAGAGAGAGAGAGAGATGGCACACCCAGGAGTCAAGACTGGCACACAAGCAGAAAGGGCAATATTAATCTCCCACTGATTTGTTTTTGTTTTTTTTTCAGGGAGACTTTAGGAAAAAAAATAATAGAATAAAATGATTTTTTCAGGAAGAATTTAGAAACCAAATAAAATAAAATTATTTTTTCAGGGAGAATTTAGAAAACAAATAAAACAAAAAAAGGCTTTCTATGGCCCACTGAGTGAGAGATGACGCACACAGGAGTCAGGAGTGGCACACAAGCCCAGAGGCCAATATTTATCTCCCACTGATTGATGTAGTGATTTTTTCAGGTAGATTTTGGAACCCAAATCAAGCTAAAAAAATAATAGGCTTTCTATGGCCCACAATTGGAGAGAGAGAGAGAGATGGCACACCCAGGAGTCAAGACTGGCACACAAGCAGAAAGGGCAATATTAATCTCCCACTGATTTGTTTTTGTTTTTTTTTTCAGGGAGACTTTAGGAAAAAAAAATAATAGAATAAAATGACTTTTTCAGGAAGAATTTAGAAACCAAATAAAATAAAATGATTTTTTCAGGGAGAATTTAGAAAACAAATAAAACAAAAAAAGGCTTTCTATGGCCCACTGAGTGAGAGATGACGCACACAGGAGTCAGGAGTGGCACACAAGCCCAGAGGCCAATATTTATCTCCCACTGATTGATGTAGTGATTTTTTCAGGTAGATTTTGGAACCCAAATCAAGCTAAAAAAATAATAGGCTTTCTATGGCCCACAATTGGAGAGAGAGAGAGAGATGGCACACCCAGGAGTCAAGACTGGCACACAAGTAGAAAGGGCAATATTAATCTCCCACTGATTTGTTTTTGTTTTGTTTTTCAGGGAGACTTTAGGAAAAAAAAATAATAGAATAAAATGATTTTTTCAGGAAGAATTTAGAAACCAAATAAAATAAAATGATTTTTTCAGGGAGAATTTAGAAAACAAATAAAACAAAAAAAGGCTTTCTATGGCCCACTGAGTGAGAGATGACGCACACAGGAGTCAGGAGTGGCACACAAGCCCAGAGGCCAATATTTATCTCCCACTGATTGATGTAGTGATTTTTTCAGGTAGATTTTGGAACTCAAATCAAGCTAAAAAAATAATAGGCTTTCTATGGCCCACAATTGGAGAGAGAGAGAGAGATGGCACACCCAGGAGTCAAGACTGGCACACAAGCAGAAAGGGCAATATTAATCTCCCACTGATTTGTTTTTGTTTTTTTTTCAGGGAGACTTTAGGAAAAAAAATAATAGAATAAAATGATTTTTTCAGGAAGAATTTAGAAACCAAATAAAATAAAATTATTTTTTCAGGGAGAATTTAGAAAACAAATAAAACAAAAATAGGCTTTCTATGGCCCACTGAGTGAGAGATGACGCACACAGGAGTCAGGAGTGGCACACAAGCCCAGAGGCCAATATTTATCTCCCACTGATTGATGTAGTGATTTTTTCAGGTAGATTTTGGAATCCAAATCAAGCTAAAAAAAATAATAGGCTTTCTATGGCCCACAATTGGAGAGAGAGAGAGAGATGGCACACCCAGGAGTCAAGACTGGCACACAAGCAGAAAGGGCAATATTAATCTCCCACTGATTTGTTTTTTTTTTTTTTTTTCAGGGAGACTTTAGGGAAAAAAAATAATAGAATAAAATGATTTTTTCAGGAAGAATTTAGAAACCAAATAAAATAAAATGATTTTTTCAGGGAGAATTTAGAAAACAAATAAAACAAAAAAAGGCTTTCTATGGCCCACTGAGTGAGAGATGACGCACACAGGAGTCAGGAGTGGCACACAAGCCCAGAGGCCAATATTTATCTCCCACTGATTGATTTATTGATTTTTTCAGGTAGAATTTAGAACCCAAATCAACCAAAAACATAAATAGGCTTTCTATGGCCCACTATTTGTGAGAGAGATGGCACGCTCAGGACTTGCACACAAGCCCAGAGGCCAATATTTATCTCCCACTGATTGATGTAGTGATTTTTTCAGGTAGATTTTGGAACCCAAATCAAGCTAAAAAAATAATAGGCTTTCTATGGCCCACAATTGGAGAGAGAGAGAGAGATGGCACACCCAGGAGTCAAGACTGGCACACAAGCAGAAAGGGCAATATTAATCTCCCACTGATTTGTTTTTGTTTTTTTTTCAGGGAGACTTTAGGAAAAAAAATAATAGAATAAAATGATTTTTTCAGGAAGAATTTAGAAACCAAATAAAATAAAATTATTTTTTCAGGGAGAATTTAGAAAACAAATAAAACAAAAATAGGCTTTCTATGGCCCACTGAGTGAGAGATGACGCACACAGGAGTCAGGAGTGGCACACAAGCCCAGAGGCCAATATTTATCTCCCACTGATTGATGTAGTGATTTTTTCAGGTAGATTTTGGAACCCAAATCAAGCTAAAAAAAATAATAGGCTTTCTATGGCCCACAATTGGAGAGAGAGAGAGAGATGGCACACCCAGGAGTCAAGACTGGCACACAAGCAGAAAGGGCAATATTAATCTCCCACTGATTTGTTTTTTTTTTTTTTTTTCAGGGAGACTTTAGGGAAAAAAAATAATAGAATAAAATGATTTTTTCAGGAAGAATTTAGAAACCAAATAAAATAAAATGATTTTTTCAGGGAGAATTTAGAAAACAAATAAAACAAAAAAAGGCTTTCTATGGCCCACTGAGTGAGAGATGACGCACACAGGAGTCAGGAGTGGCACACAAGCCCAGAGGCCAATATTTATCTCCCACTGATTGATGTAGTGATTTTTTCAGGTAGATTTTGGAACCCAAATCAAGCTAAAAAAATAATAGGCTTTCTATGGCCCACAATTGGAGAGAGAGAGAGAGAGATGGCACACCCAGGAGTCAAGACTGGCATACAAGCAGAAAGGGCAATATTAATCTCCCACTGATTTGTTTTTGTTTTTTTTTTCAGGGAGACTTTAGGAAAAAAAAATAATAGAATAAAATGATTTTTTCAGGAAGAATTTAGAAACCAAATAAAATAAAATGATTTTTTCAGGGAGAATTTAGAAAACAAATAAAACAAAAAAAGGCTTTCTATGGCCCACTGAGTGAGAGATGACGCACACAGGAGTCAGGAGTGGCACACAAGCCCAGAGGCCAATATTTATCTCCCACTGATTGATGTAGTGATTTTTTCAGGTAGATTTTGGAACCCAAATCAAGCTAAAAAAATAATAGGCTTTCTATGGCCCACAATTGGAGAGAGAGAGAGAGAGATGGCACACCCAGGAGTCAAGACTGGCACACAAGCAGAAAGGGCAATATTAATCTCCCACTGATTTGTTTTTGTTTTTTTTTTCAGGGAGACTTTAGGAAAAAAAAATAATAGAATAAAATGATTTTTTCAGGAAGAATTTAGAAACCAAATAAAATAAAATGATTTTTTCAGGGAGAATTTAGAAAACAAATAAAACAAAAAAAGGCTTTCTATGGCCCACTGAGTGAGAGATGATGCACACAGGAGTCAGGAGTGGCACACAAGCCCAGAGGCCAATATTTATCTCCCACTGATTGATGTAGTGATTTTTTCAGGTAGATTTTGGAACCCAAATCAAGCTAAAAAAATAATAGGCTTTCTATGGCCCACAATTGGAGAGAGAGAGAGAGATGGCACACCCAGGAGTCAAGACTGGCACACAAGCAGAAAGGGCAATATTAATCTCCCACTGATTTGTTTTTGTTTTTTTTTCAGGGAGACTTTAGGAAAAAAAATAATAGAATAAAATGATTTTTTCAGGAAGAATTTAGAAACCAAATAAAATAAAATTATTTTTTCAGGGAGAATTTAGAAAACAAATAAAACAAAAATAGGCTTTCTATGGCCCACTGAGTGAGAGATGACGCACACAGGAGTCAGGAGTGGCACACAAGCCCAGAGGCCAATATTTATCTCCCACTGATTGATGTAGTGATTTTTTCAGGTAGATTTTGGAACCCAAATCAAGCTAAAAAAAATAATAGGCTTTCTATGGCCCACAATTGGAGAGAGAGAGAGAGATGGCACACCCAGGAGTCAAGACTGGCACACAAGCAGAAAGGGCAATATTAATCTCCCACTGATTTGTTTTTTTTTTTTTTTTTCAGGGAGACTTTAGGGAAAAAAAATAATAGAATAAAATGATTTTTTCAGGAAGAATTTAGAAACCAAATAAAATAAAATGATTTTTTCAGGGAGAATTTAGAAAACAAATAAAACAAAAAAAGGCTTTCTATGGCCCACTGAGTGAGAGATGACGCACACAGGAGTCAGGAGTGGCACACAAGCCCAGAGGCCAATATTTATCTCCCACTGATTGATTTATTGATTTTTTCAGGTAGAATTTAGAACCCAAATCAACCAAAAACATAAATAGGCTTTCTATGGCCCACTATTTGTGAGAGAGATGGCACGCTCAGGACTTGCACACAAGCCCAGAGGCCAATATTAATCTCCCACTTTTTATTTTTTTTCAGGGAAAATTTATAAACCCAATAAAAAAAAATAAATAGGCTTTCTATGGCCCACTATCTGAGAGAGAGAGATGGCACGCTTAGGACTGGCACACAAGCCCAAAGGCCAATATTAATCTCCCTTTTTTTTCTCAGGGAGAATTTATAAAACCAAAAAAAAATAAATAAATATGCTTTCTATGGCCCACTATTTGTGAGAGAGATGGCATGCTAAGGACTGGCACACAAGCCCAGAGGCCAATATTAATCTCCCACTGTTTTTTTTTTTGTTCCAGGGAAAATTTATAAACCCAATAAAAAAAATAATAAATAGGCTTTCTGTGGCCCACTATCTGAGAGAGAGAGATGGCACGCTTAGGACTGGCACACAAGCCCAAAGGCCAATATTAATCTCCTACTGATTGATTTATTGATTTTTTCAGGTAGAATTTAGAACCCAAATAAAGCAAAAAAAAAAAATGGGCTTTCTATGGCCCACTGAGTGAGTGATGATGCACACAGGAGTCAGGAGTGGCACACAAGCCCTGAGGCCAATATTTTTCTCCCACTGATTGATGTAGTGATTTTTTCAGGTAGATTTTAGAACCCAAATCAAGCAAAAAAATAAATAGGCTTTCTATGGCCCACTGACTGAGAGATGGCACACACAGGAGTCAAGAGTTGCACACAAGCCCTGAGGCCAATATTTTTCTCCCACTGATTGATGTAGTGATTTTTTCAGGTAGATTTTATAACCCAAATCAAGCAAAAAAATAAATAGGCTTTCTATGGCCCACTGAGTGAGAGATGGCACACACAGGGATGGCACTCTAGCAGAAATGTCAATCTTAATCTCCCACAAAAAAAAAAAAAAAAACAGGGAGTGTCCAACAATTACTATCTCCCTGCAGTAATCTCAGCCAGGTATGGCAGGCAGCAATAAGGAGTGGACTGATGCACAAATTAAATAAAAAGTGTGGACAAACAAAAAAGATAGCTGTGCAGAAAGGAAGGAACAAGAGGATTTGTGCTTTGAAAAAAGCAGTTGGTTTGCACAGCGGCGTACACACAGCAATGCAGCTATCAGGGAGCCTTCTAGGGCAGCCCAATGAGCTACAGCGCTGAGGGGAAAAAAAAAAAATGTAGCTTCCACTGTCCCTGCACACCGAAGGTGGTGTTGGGCAGTGGAAATCGCTACAGCACAAGCGGTTTGGTGGTTAATGGACCCTGCCTAACGCTATCCCTGCTTCTGACGAAGCGGCAGCAACCTCTCCCTAAGCTCAGATCAGCAGCAGTAACATGGCGGTCGGCGGGAACGCCCCTTTATAGCCCCTGTGACGCCGCAGACAGCAAGCCAATCACTGCAATGCCCTTCTCTAAGATGGTGGGGACCAGGACCTATGTCATCACGCTGCCCACACTCTGCGTTTACCTTCATTGGCTGAGAAATGGCGCTTTTCCCGTCATTGAAACGCGACTTTGGCGCGAAAGTCGCGTACCGCATGGCCGACCCCGCACAGGGGTCGGATCGGGTTTCAAGAAACCCGACTTTGCCAAAAGTCGGCGACTTTTGAAAATGAACGACCCGTTTCGCTCAACCCTACTCGCAGCTATTTTCAGAAAGGGTCTCTCTGAAGCCCTTAAGGATGTCATGGTGGGATTTCCTATGCCTGCTGGTCTGAATGAGTCTATGTCTTTGGCCATTCAGATCGGTCGACGCTTGCGTGAGCGTAAATCTGTGCACCATTTGGCGATATTATCTGAGCATAAACCTGAGCCTATGCAGTGCGATAGGACTTTGACCAGAGTTGAACGGCAAGAACACAGACGTCAGAATGGGCTGTGTTTCTACTGTGGTGATTCCACTCATGCTATCTCTGATTGTCCTAAGCACACTAAGCGGTTCGCTAGGTCTGCCACCATTGGTACGGTACAGTCAAAATTTCTTTTGTCCGTTACCTTGATCTGCTCTTTGTCATCTTATTCTGTCATGGCATTTGTGGATTCAGGCGCTGCCCTGAATTTGATGGACTTGGAATATGCAAGGCGATGTGGGTTGTTCTTGGAGCCCTTGCAGTGTCCTATTCCTTTGAGAGGAATTGATGCTACGCCTTTGGCCAAGAATAAGCCTCAGTACTGGACCCAGCTGACCATGTGCATGGCTCCTGCACATCAGGAGGTTATTCGCTTTCTGGTGTTGCATAATCTGCATGATGTGGTCGTGTTGGGGTTGCCATGGCTACAAGTCCATAATCCAGTATTAGATTGGAAATCCATGTCTGTGTCCAGCTGGGGTTGTCAGGGGGTACATGGTGATGTCCCATTTCTGTCTATTTCGTCATCCACCCCTTCTGAGGTCCCAGAGTTCTTGTCTGATTACCGGGATGTATTTGATGAGCCCAAGTCCGATACCCTACCTCCGCATAGGGATTGTGATTGTGCTATCGATTTGATTCCTGGTAGTAAATTCCCAAAAGGTCGACTGTTTAATTTATCTGTGCCTGAGCACGCCGCTATGCGGAGTTACGTGAAGGAGTCCTTGGAGAAGGGGCACATTCGCCCGTCATCGTCGCCATTAGGAGCGGGGTTCTTTTTTGTGGCCAAGAAGGATGGTTTGCTGAGACCTTGTATAGATTACTGCCTTCTAAATAAGATCACGGTTAAATTTCAGTACCCCTTGCCGCTGTTATCTGATTTGTTTGCTCGGATTAAGGGGGCTAGTTGGTTCACCAAGATAGATCTTCGTGGTGCGTATAATCTTGTGCGTATTAAGCGAGGCGATGAATGGAAAACTGCATTTAATACGCCCGAGGGCCATTTGGATGATATTTTGGTCTTCTCGGATGATTGGGAGTCTCATGTGAAGCAGGTCAGAACGGTGTTTCAGAATCCTGTGTGCTAATTCTTTGTTTGTGAAGGGATCAAAGTGTCTCTTTGGTGTTCAGAAGATTTCATTTTTGGGGTTCATTTTTTCCCCTTCTACTATCGAGATGGACCGTGTTAAGGTCCAAGCCATCCATGATTGGACTCAGCCGACATCTCTGAAAAGTCTGCAAAAGTTCCTGGGCTTTGCTAATTTTTATCGTCGCTTCATCTGCAATTTTTCTAGTATTGCTAAACCATTGACTGATTTGACCAAGAAGGGTGCTGATGTGGTCAATTGGTCTTCTGCTGCTGTGGAAGCTTTTCAAGAGTTGAAGCGTCGTTTTTCTTCTGCCCCTGTGTTGTGTCAACCAGATGTTTCGCTTCCATTCCAGGTCGAGGTTGATGCTTCTGAGATTGGATCGGGGGCTGTTTTGTCGCAGAGAAGTTCTGATTGCTCGGTGATGAAACCACGCGCTTTCTTTTCCAGGAAGTTTTCGCCTGCTGAGCGAAATTATGATGTTGGCAATCGAGAGTTGCTGGCCATGAAGTGGGCATTCGAGGAGTGGCATCATTGGCTTGAAGGAGCTAAGCATCGCGTGGTGGTCTTGACTGATCATAAGAATTTGACTTATCTCGAGTCTGCCAAGCAGTTGAATCCTAGACAGGCTCGTTGGTCGCTGTTTTTTGCCCATTTTGACTTTGTGGTTTCGTACCTTCCGGGCTCTAAAAATGTGAAGGCGGATGCCCTGTCTAGGAGTTTTGTGCCCGACTCTCCGGGTTTATCTGAGCCGGCGGGTATTCTCAAAGAGGGAGTAATTGTGTCTGCCATCTCCCCTGATTTGCGGCGGGTGCTGCAAAAAATTCAGGCTAATAAACCTGATCGTTGCCCAGCGGAGAAACTGTTTGTCCCTGATAGGTGGACTAATAAAGTTATCTCTGAGGTTCATTGTTCGGTGTTGGCTGGTCATCCTGGAATCTTTGGTACCAGAGAGTTAGTGGCTAGATCCTTTTGGTGGCCATCTCTGTCGCGGGATGTGCGTTCTTTTGTGCAGTCCTGTGGGATTTGTGCTCGGGCTAAGCCCTGCTGTTCTCGTGCCAGTGGGTTGCTTTTGCCCTTGCCGGTCCCGAAGAGGCCTTGGACACATATCTCTATGGATTTTATTTCAGATCTTCCCGTCTCTCAAAAAATGTCAGTCATTTGGGTGGTTTGTGATCGCTTCTCTAAGATGGTCCATTTGGTACCCTTGTCTAAATTACCTTCCTCCTCTGATTTGGTGCCATTGTTCTTCCAGCATGTGGTTCGTTTACATGGCATTCCAGAGAATATCGTTTCTGACAGAGGTTCCCAGTTTTTTTCGAGGTTTTGGCGAGCTTTTTGTGCTAGGATGGGCATTGACTTGTCTTTTTCCTCGGCTTTCCATCCTCAGACCAATGGCCAGACCGAACGAACCAATCAGACCTTGGAAACATATCTGAGATGCTTTGTTTCTGCTGATCAGGATGACTGGGTGTCCTTTTTGCCTTTGGCTGAGTTCGCCCTTAATAATCGGGCCAGCTCGGCTACCTTGGTTTCGCCATTTTTCTGCAACTCTGGGTTCCATCCTCGTTTCTCTTCAGGGCAGGTTGAGTCTTCGAACTGTCCTTGTGTGGATACTGTGGTGGACAGGTTGCAGCAGATTTGGACTCATGTAGTGGACAATTTGACCTTGTCCCAGGAGAAGGCTCAACGTTTCGCTAATCGCAGACGTTGTGTGGGTCCCCGACTTCGTGTGGGGGATTTGGTTTGGTTGTCTTCTCGTCATATTCCTATGAAGGTTTCCTCTCCTAAGTTTAAACCTCGTTTCATTGGTCCGTATAGGATTTCTGAGGTTCTTAATCCTGTGTCTTTTCGTTTGACCCTTCCAGATTCTTTTTCCATCCATAACGTATTCCATAGGTCATTGTTGCGGAGATACGTGGCACCTATGGTTCCATCTGTTGATCCTCCTGCTCCGGTTTTGGTGGAGGGGGAGTTGGAGTATATTGTGGAGAAGATTTTGGATTCTCATGTTTCAAGACGGAAACTCCAGTATCTGGTTAAGTGGAAGGGTTATGCTCAGGAAGATAATTCCTGGGTCTTTGCCTCTGATGTCCATGCTCCCGATCTTGTTCGTGCCTTTCATATGGCTCATCCTGGTCGTCCTGGGGGCTCTGGTGAGGGTTCGGTGACCCATCCTCAAGGGGGGGGGTACTGTTGTGAATTCTGTGGCAGAGCTCCCTCCTGTGGTCACAAGTGGTACTTCAGCTGATTCTCTCTATGAGCTTCCGTTGGTGGAGGAAAGTGGTACTGCGGCTTCTGAGTTTCCTTCCTCAGGTGATGTGGTGAAGTCGTTAGGTGCTGCTCTATTTAACTCCACCTAGTGCTTTGATCCTGGCCTCCAGTCAATGTTCTAGTATTGGACTTGCTTCCTCCTGGATCGTTCCTGTGGCCTTCTGCTCTGCATAGCTAAGTTCCTCTTTGCTATTTGTTTGCTGTTTGTTTCTGTCCAGCTTGTCAATTTGTTTTTCTCTGCTTGCTAGAAGCTCTGGGACGCAGAGGGTGTACCTCCGTGCCGTTAGTTCGGTACGGAGGGTCTTTTTGCCCCCTTTGCGTGGTTTTTGTAGGGTTTTGTGTTGACCGCAAGGTTGCCTTTCCTATCCTCGCTCTGTTCAGAAAGTTGGGCCTGACTTTGCTAAATCTATTTCATCTCTACGTTTGTCTTTTCATCTTAACTCACAGTCATTATATGTGGGGGCTGCCTTTTCCTTTGGGGTATTTCTCTGAGGCAAGGTAGGCTTATTTTCTATCTTCAGGCTAGCTAGTTTCTCAGGCTGTGCCGAGTTGCATAGGCAGCGTTAGGCGCAATCCACGGCTGCCTTTAGTGTGGTTGGAGAGGATTAGGGATTGCGGTCAACAGAGTTCCCACGTCTCAGAGCTCGTTCTTGTTTTTTGGGTTATTGCCAGGTCACTGTATGTGCGCTGACCTCTATGTCCATTGTGGTACTGAATTACCTTTCATAACAGCCTCCTACTGGCAGAGACACTTTTGCATACTATGAGGGGCCCTGTGCCAGTGACGTTGCCAACGAGTATGCCCCACCTGATGAGGGAACCTGCACTTTCATCTGCACCTTCCTCTTTTTCCCCCTGTAAGGTGGTATAGTATACGGGAAAGGGAACCTGACTTTCAGCATGGTCAGATTCTGGTAGAGTGCAAGGGGAATGTAGTGGTCTGGGTCAATCTACCAGCAGACTCATCTAGCAGTGGCTGGGCAATGGGCAGGATGAGGAGGAAACACAGATATAGGCCCAAATAGTAAAGTAGGCTAAATGCAGTTCAAAATTGGTAACAGGACTAAACAGGCGGCATTGCTTTGTTCAGAGGAGGAAAACTGTAATGAGTGGCAGACTGTTGTGAATTTTGCTTTTGGGCTCCCTCCGGTGGTTGTAGGTGGTAATGCTGTTGTCTCTGGGCTGCAGTCCTGGACAGGTGTATCTGCTGATTGCAGTTCTGACTGGGGTATTTAGGTTTGCAGGACTCATTTGTCCTTGCCAGTTGTCAATGTTTCTTGGAAAGTGTTGGATCTCTGTCTGGCTTCTCCTGCTTAGCTGCCAATTCAGCAAAGATAAGTGTCTGCTTCTTTTTATATGGCACACAAGCTGTGTGCTTGTTTTTTGATTGTATTCCTGCTCTGTGTTTAGTAGTCTCTGGAGTTGCAGATATATGTTCCACGTCTTTAGTTATGGAGGAATTTTTTGTATAATCTGCTGTGGATATTTTTGGAAGGGTTTTAATACTGACCGCACAGAACTGTGTCCTATCGTTTCCTATTTTAGCTAGAGTGGCCTTTTGTGCTAAATCCTGTTTTCTGACTGTGTGTGTCTTTCCTCTCCTACTCACAGCCAATATTTGTGGGGGGTTGCCTATCCTTTGGGGTTCTGCTCTGAGGCAAGATAGTATTCCTATTTCCATCTATAGGGGTATTTAGTCCTCCGGCTGTGATGAGGTGTCTAGTACTTGTCAGGTACACCCCACGGCTACTTCTAGTTGCGGTGTTAAGATCAGGATTTGCGGTCAGTATAGTTACCACCTACTCCAGTGAAAGTTTTCATGCTGCTCCAAGGTCACCGGATCATAACAATACAACTGGCCAATAATGAGTTAAATGCATCTCAGAAGAAGGGAATAAAGGTGTTGAGCCATTTTTTTTTTCTTCAGTCTGCTTTATCTTCTCTTCCCTCTTTATCTCTGGGTGGCTGAGGAGCCTTGTGCAAGCATGGATGTTCAGGAATTAGTTTCTCGTGTAGACCAGCTTGCTGCTAGTGTACAGGGTATTTCTGATTATATTGTTCAAACTCCTGTTTTAGAGCCGAAGATTCCTACTCCTGATTTGTTTTTTGGAGACAGGTCCAAATTTTTGATTTTTAAAAACAACTGTAAACTATTTTTTGCTCTGAGACCTCGATCCTCTGGTGATTCCATTCAGCAGTTTAAAATCGTCATCTCCCTGCTGCGTGGCGACCCGCAGGATTGGGCATTTTCCCTGGAATCTGGGAATCCGGCTTTGCTTAATGTAGACTCCTTTTTCCAGGCTTTAGGATTATTATATGATGAACCTAATTCTGTGGATCAAGCTGAGAAGACCTTGTTGGCCCTGTCTCAGGGTCAAGAGGCGGCAGGATTGTATTGTCAGAAATTCAGAAAATGGTCTGTGTTGACTAAATGGAATAATGATGCTTTGGCTGCAATTTTCAGAAAGGGTCTTTCTGAATCCATTAAAGATGTTATGGTGGGGTTTCCCACGCCTTCCGGTCTGAGTGATTCTATGTCTCTGGCCATTCAAATTGACCGGCGCTTACGGGAGTGCAGAACTGTGCGCGCTGTGGCGTTGTTCTCAGAGCAGACTCCTGAGCCAATGCAGTGTGATAGGATTCTGTCTAAAACGGAACGACAAGGATTCAGACGTCAGAATAGGTTGTGTTATTATTGAGGCGACGCTTCTCATGTCATTTCAGTCTGCCCTAAGCGGACAAAGAGGATCGCTAGTTCATTTACCATCAGTACTGTACAACCTTAATTTCTGTTATCTGTGTCCTTGATCTGCTCATTGTCATCATTTTCTGTCATGGCGTTTGTGGATTCAGGCTGTTATGATTAGGTAATTCAGTACCACAATGGACATAGAAGTCAGAGCACATACAGTGACCTGACAAAAACCCAAAAACATAGAACGAGCTCTGAGACGTGGGAACTCTGCTGACCGCAATCCCTAATCCTCTCCAACCACACTAAAGGCAGCCGTGGATTGCGCCTAACGCTCCCTATGCAACTCGGCACAGCCTGAGAAACTAGCTAGCCTGAAGATAGAAAATAAGCCTACCTTGCCTCAGAGAAATACCCCAAAGGAAAAGGCAGCCCCCCACATATAATGACTGTGAGTAAGATGAAAAGACAAACGTAGAGATGAAATAGATTTAGCAAAGTGAGGCCCGACTTTCTGAACAGAGCGAGGATAGGAAAGGTAACTTTGCGGTCAACACAATACCCTACAAACAACCACGCAAAGGGGGCAAAAAGACCCTCCGTACCGACTAACGGCATGGAGGTACACCCTCTGCGTCCCAGAGCTTCTAGCAAGCAGAGAAAAACAAATTGACAAGCTGGACAGAAACAAACAGCAAACAAATAGCAAAGAGGAACTTAGCTATGCAGAGCAGAAGGCCACAGGAACGATCCAGGAGGAAACAGGTCCAATACTAGAACATTGACTGGAGGCCAGGATCAAAGCACTAGGTGGAGTTAAATAGAGAAGCACCTAACGACTTCACCACATCACCTGAGGAAGGAAACTCAGAAGCCGCAGTACCACTTTCCTCCACCAACGGAAGCTCACAGAGAGAACCAGCCGAAGTACCACTTGTGACCACAGGAGGGAGCTCTGCCACAGAATTCACAACAGTACCCCCCCTTGAGGAGGGGTCACCGAACCCTCACCAGAGCTCCCAGGACGACCAGGATGAGCCATATGAAAGTCATGAACAAGATCGGGAGCATGGACATCAGAGGCAAAGACCCAGGAATTATCTTCCTGAGCATAACCCTTCCACTTAACCAGATACTGGAGTTCCCGCCTTGAAACACGAGAATCCAAAATGTTCTCCACAATATACTCCAACTCCCCCTCCACCAAAACCGGGGCAGGAGGATCAACAGATGGAACCATAGGTGCCACGTATCTCCGCAACAATGACCTATGGAATACGTTATGTATGGAAAATGAATCTGGAAGGGTCAGACGAAAAGACACAGGATTAAGAACCTCAGAAATCCTATACGGACCAATAAAACGAGGTTTAAACTTAGGAGAGGAAACCTTCATAGGAATATGATGAGAAGATAACCAAACCAAGTCCCCAACCCGAAGTCGGGGACCCACACAGCGTCTGCGATTAGAGAAACGTTGAGCCTTCTCCTGGGACAAAGTCAAATTGTCCACCACATGAGTCCAAATCTGCTGCAACCTGTCCACCACAGCATCCACACCAGGACAGTCCGAAGACTCAACCTGCCCTGAAGAGAAACGAGGATGGAACCCAGAGTTGCAGGAAAACGGTGAAAGCAAGGTTGCCGAGCTGGCCCGATTATTAAGGGCGAACTCAGCCAAAGGCAAAAAGGACACCCAGTCATCCTGATCAGCAGAAACAAAGCATCTCAGATATGTTTCCAAGGTCTGATTGGTTCGTTCGGTCTGGCCATTGGTCTGAGGATGGAAAGCCGAGGAAAAAGACAAGTCAATGCCCATCCTACCACAAAAGGCTCGCCAAAACCTCGAAACAAACTGGGAACCTCTGTCAGAAACGATATTCTCCGGAATGCCATGCAAACGAACCACATGCTGGAAAAACAATGGCACCAAATCAGAGGAGGAAGGCAATTTAGACAAGGGTACCAAATCTACCATCTTAGAGAAGCGATCACAGACCACCCAAATGACTGACATCTTTTGAGAGACGGGAAGATCTGAAATAAAATCCATAGAGATATGTGTCTAAGGCCTCTTCGGGACCGGCAAGGGCAAAAGCAACCCACTGGCACGAGAACAGCAGGGCTTAGCCCGAGCACAAATCCCACAGGACTGCACAAAAGTACGCACATCCCGCGACAGAGATGGCCACCAAAAGGATCTAGCCACCAACTCTCTGGTACCAAAGATTCCAGGATGACCAGCCAACACCGAACAATGAACCTCAGAGATAACTTTATTCGTCCACCTATCAGGGACAAACAGTTTCTCCGCTGGGCAACGATCAGGTTTATTAGCCTGAAATTTTTGCAGCACCCGCCGCAAATCAGGGGAGATGGCAGACACAATTACTCCCTCTTTGAGGATACCCGCCGGCTCAGATACACCCGGAGAGTCGGGCACAAAACTCCTAGACAGAGCATCCGCCTTCACATTTTTAGAGCCCGGAAGGTATGAAATCACAAAGTCAAAACGGGCAAAAAACAACGACCAACGAGCTTGTCTAGGATTCAACCGCTTGGCGGACTCGAGATAAGTCAAGTTCTTATGATCAGTCAAGACCACCACGCGATGCTTAGCTCCTTCAAGCCAATGACGCCACTCCTCGAATGCCCACTTCATGGCCAGCAACTCTCGATTGCCAACATCATATTTCGCTCAGCAGGCGAAAACTTCCTGGAAAAGAAGGCGCATGGTTTCATCACCGAGCAATCAGAACTTCTCTGCGACAAAACAGCCCCTGCTCCAATCTCAGAAGCATCAACCTCGACCTGGAACGGAAGCGAAACATCTGGTTGACACAACACAGGGGCAGAAGAAAAACGACGCTTCAACTCTTGAAAAGCTTCCACCGCAGCAGAAGACCAATTGACCAAATCAGCACCTTTCTTGGTCAAATCGGTCAATGGTTTAGCAATACTAGAAAAATTGCAGATGAAGCGACGATAAAAATTAGCAAAGCCCAGGAACTTTTGCAGACTTTTCAGAGATGTCGGCTGAGTCCAATTATGGATGGCTTGGACCTTAACAGGATCCATCTCGATAGAAGAAGGGGAAAAGATGAACCCCAAAAATGAAACCTTCTGAACACCAAAGAGACACTTTGATCCCTTCACAAACAAAGAATTAGCACGCAGGACCTGAAACACCATTCTGACCTGCTTCACATGAGACTCACAATCATCCGAGAAGATCAAAATGTCATCTAAGTACACAATCAGGAATTTATCCAGGTACTCTCGGAAGATGTCATGCATAAAGGACTGAAACACTGATGGAGCATTGGCAAGTCCGAATGGCATTACTAGATACTCAAAATGGCCCTCGGGTGTATTAAATGCAGTTTTCCACTCATCGCCTCGCTTAATACGCACAAGATTATACGCACCACGAAGATCTATCTTGGTGAACCAACTAGCCCCCTTAATCCGAGCAAACAAATCAGATAACAATGGCAAGGGGTACTGAAATTTAACCGTGATCTTATTTAGAAGGCGGTAATCTATACAAGGTCTCAGTGAACCATCCTTCTTGGCTACAAAAAAGAACCCTGCTCCCAATGGCGACGATGACGGGCGAATATGCCCCTTCTCCAAAGACTCCTTCACATAGCTCCGCATAGCGGCGTGCTCAGGCACAGATAAATTAAACTGTCGACCTTTTGGGAATTTACTACCAGGAATCAAATCGATAGCACAATCACAATCCCTATGCGGAGGTAGGGTATCGGACTTGGGCTCATCAAATAAATCCCGGTAATCAGACAAGAACTCAGGAACCTCAGAAGGGGTGGATGACGAAATAGACAGAAATGGGACATCACCATGTACCCCCTGACAACCCCAGCTGGACACAGACATGGATTTCCAATCTAAAACTGGATTATGGACTTGTAGCCATGGCAACCCCAACACGACCACATCATGCAGATTATGCAACACCAGAAAGCGAATAACCTCCTGATGTGCAGGAGCCATGCACATGGTCAGCTGGGTCCAGTACTGAGGCTTATTCTTGGCCAAAGGCGTAGCATCAATTCCTCTCAATGGAATAGGACACTGCAAGGACTCCAAGAAAAACCCACAACGCCTAGCATACTCCAAGTCCATCAAATTCAGAGCAGCGCCTGAGTCCACAAATGCCATGACAGAATACGATGACAAAGAGCAGATCAAGGTAACGGACAGAAGAAATTTTGACTGTACCGTACCAATGGTGGCAGACCTAGCGAACCGCTTAGTGCGCTTAGGACAATCAGAGATAGCATGAGTGGAATCACCACAGTAGAAATACAGCCCATTCAGACGTCTGTGTTCTTTCCGTTCAACTCTGGTCAAAGTCCTATCGCACTGCATAGGCTCAGGTTTAAGCTCAGGTAATACCGACAAATGGTGCACAGATTTACGCTCGCGCAAGCGTCAACCGATCTGAATTTTTCTCTGCCTGATCCACTGAATTAGGTTCATCGTACAGCAATCCGAGCGCCAGGAAAAATGCATCGATATTACTTAATGCAGGATCCCCTGGCGCAAGGGAAAATGCCCAGTCCTGAGGATCGCCACGCAAAAAAGAAATAACATCCTAACTGGTTGAACTGGGTCACCAGAGGAGCGAGGTTTCAAAGCCAGAAATAGTTTACAATTATTTTTGAAACTCAGAAATTTAGTTCTATCTCCAAAAAACAAATCAGGAATAGGGATTCTCGGTTCTAACATAGAATTCTGAACCACAAAGTATTGAATACTTTGCACTCTTGCCGTGAGCTGATCCACACATGAAGACAGACCTTTAATGTCCATTACTACACCTGTGTCCTGAACCACTCAAATGTCTAGGGGAAAAAAAAGGCAAAACACAGTGCAAAGAAAAAAAAATGGTCTCAGAACTTCTTTTTTCCCTCTATTGAGAATCATTAGTACTTTGGCTTCCAGTACTGTTATGAAAGGTAATTCAGTACCACAATGGACATAGAGGTCAGCGCATATACAGTGACCTGGCAATAACCCAAAAACAAGAATGAGCTCTGAGACGTGGGAACTCTGTTGACCGCAATCCCTAATCCTCTCCAACCACACTAAAGGCAGCCGTGGATTGCGCCTAACGCTGCCTATGCAACTCGGCACGGCCTGAGAAACTAGCTAGCCTGAAGATAGAAAATAAGCCTACCTTGCCTCAGAGAATTACCCCAAAGGAAAAGGCAGCCCCCACATATAATGACTGTGAGTTAAGATGAAAAGACAAACATAGAGATGAAATAGATTTAGCAAAGTGAGGCCCAACTTTCTGAACAGAGCGAGGATAGGAAAGGCAACCTTGCGGTCAACACAAAACCCTACAAAAACCACGCAAAGGGGGCAAAAAGACCCTCCGTACCGAACTAACGGCACGGAGGTACACCCTCTGCGTCCCAGAGCTTCCAGCAAGCAGAAAAAAACAAATTGACAAGCTGGACAGAAAAAAACAGCAAATAGCAAAGAGGAACTTAGCTATGCAGAGCAGAAGGCCACAGGAACGATCCAGGAGGAAACAGGTCCAATACTAGAACACTGACTGGAAGCCAGGATCAAAGCACTAGGTGGAGTTAAATAGAGAAGCACCTAACGACTTCACCACATCACCTGAGGAAGGAAACTCAGAAGCTGCAGTACCACTTTCCTCCACCAACGGAAGCTCACAGAGAGAACCAGCCGAAGTACCACTTGTGACCACAGGAGGGAGCTCTGCCACAGAATTCACAACAGGAGGCGTCACCTGTCATCAAACACACCGCCATACTATGAGCGGCCCTGTGCCAGTGCCAACAAGTGGGCCCCCCCTGCCCGCTCAGCATCACAGTCACAACACTTGCAAAGTTGAAATACTTACCTCTCCCTGCTCCAGCGCCGTGACGTATTCCATGTTTTCTGGGCCCACGAAAATCTTGAGCCAGCCCTACCCCCCCACAACTTTAGCCAAATGACCCTCAGTTTTCAATGCCTCACTGTTATTATAAAGTAAATTAATATTGACAAGCTTAAGTAATAAGAATTGATGTTTTTGGCATTAAAATGGGCACTGTAGATGTTTTCCTGTTCTCCACTCACTGCCGACTTTGATTCCCCATTGACTTGCATTGGGTTTCGTGTTTCAGTCGGCCCCCGACTTTGCGCAATAATCGGCTGATTTCACCTGACCCGACTTTTGACAAAGTCGGGTTTTGCAAAACCCGTCTCGATTCGAAAAAAGTTAAAGTCGCTCAACTCTACATTATACATCTTGAAAAACTTTGGTTGTATACTTTAGGCTAAGATAACCAACATTGTGTGTATTTGACCAATTAATATGTTATTATTTTGATTCTTTGAACTGTTGACAAACTAATAAACTGCCTATCTCTACCTTGTCTTTTTATAACAAAAGTAACATAGCCTGAAATGCTATTATTGTCATGTAACCAACACCTGGACTGTAGCGTAAATCAGTGCTGTAACTAAATGTGGCACATTAAGAAGCACCTATATAGTGTATATCACAACAGTGAGTACACCCCTCACATTTTTGGAAATATTTTATTATATCTTTTCATGGGACAACACTGAATATATATGCTTTGATACAATGTAAAGGAGTCAGTGTACATCCTGTATGACAGGTGAAATTTGGTGTGCCCTCCAAATAATTCAATAGCTATTAATGTCTAAACTGCTGGCAACAACAGTAAGTACACCCCTAAGTGAAAATGGACAAATTGTGCCCAAAATGTCAATATTTTGTGTGGCCACCATTATTGTCAAGCACTGCCATAACTCTCTTGGGCATGGAGTTCACTAGAGCTTCATAGCTTGCTACTTGAATCCTCTCCTACTCCTTTAAGACAACATCACTGAGCTGGCGGATGTTAGAGACGTTGGACTCTTCCACCTTGCATTTGAGGATGCCTCTTAAATACTCAATGGGGTTTAAATCTGAAGACATGCTTGGCCAGTCCAGCACCTGTACCCTAAGTTTTGTTTACCAAGGCAGTGGTAACCTTGCAGGCATGTTTGGGGTCGATATCATGTTGGAATATTGCCCTACAGCCCAGTTTCTGAAGGGAAGGGATCATGCTCTGCTTCAGCATGTCACAGTACATGTTGTCATTCATGTGTTCCCCAATGAACTGTAGCTCCCCTCAACCTGCAGAACTCATGCAGCTCCAAACTATGACACTCCCTCCACAATGATTAACTGTAGGCAAGATACACTTGTTTTTGTACTCCTCACCTTGTTGTTGCCACACACGCTTGACAATATCTGAACCAAAAAAGTTTATCTTGGTCTCATTAGACCAGAGGACGTGGTTCCAGTAAGCCTAGTCTTTAGTATGCTTGTCTTCAGCAAACTTTTTGCAGGCATTCTTGTGCATCATTTTTAGAAGAGACTTACTTCTCGGACGACAGCCATGTAGACCAATTTGATGCAGTGTGAGGCATATGGTCTGAGTACTGACAGGCTGACCCCACACTCCTTTAACCTCTTCTGCATCACTTACAGTACATGTCAGCTCAGTTTCAGGGTGTTGAAAATTTTCTTTTAGCCTCTGTCATTTGTATGTTGAGCAACAATAATTTTTATCGGATCCTTGGAGAGTTCTTTGCTATGAGGTGCCATATTGAACTTACAGTGACCAGTCTGAGAGAGTGTGAAAGTGATAACACCAATTTTACCATACATTCTCTCCATTCACACCTGAGACTTTGCAATACTAATGAGTCACATGACACAGGTGAGGGAAAATGGTTAATTGTGCACAATTTGGACATTTTTAGGGGTATACTTTTTTGACAGCAATTTAGATCTTAATGGCGGTGTGTTGAGTTATTTAGAGGGCACACTGTTATGACCTGGTGGTTAGGAGCACCCGGAATGACCTGATAGTTAAACCTCATACAGGACGAGCTCTGGGATGTGGGAGCTCTGCTGACCGCAAGCCCTAATCCTATCACACACACTAAAAATAGCCATGGAGCGCTCCTGACCAGACCTAGGCGCCTCGTCACAGCCTAAGAGCTATCTAGCCCTAGAGATAGAAAATAAAGCCTACCTTGCCTCAGAGAAATTCCCCAAAGGTAAAGGAAGCCCCCCACATATATTGACTGTGAGTAAAGATGAAAGTCACAAACGCAGAGATGAAGCAGGTTTCAGCAAAGGGAGGCCAGACTTACTAAATAGACAGAGGATAGGAAAGGTAACTTTGCGATCAGCACAAAAACCTACAAAAGACCACGCAGAGTGTGCAAAAAAGACCTCCGCACCAACTCACGGTGCGGAGGGGCCACTCTGCATCCCAGAGCTTCCAGCTAGCTAGACAAAATCATGATATCAGGAGAAGGCAGGTCACCAGAGAGATCCAGGAGCAAACTGAACCAATGCAAAAACATTGACAGCTGGCATGGAGTAACGATCTGAGAGGAGTTAAATAGAGCAGCCAACCAAAGGATAAACCACGTCACCTGTGTAAGGAACCTCAGAAGCAGCAGCTTCACTCATAGCCACCAGAGGGAGCCCATAGACAGAACTCACCGAAGTACCATTCACGACCACAGGAGGGAGTTCGACACCAGAATTCACAACAGCACACCAAGTTTATACTGTTCACTGATGATTTTACATTGTATCAAAGTTTCATATCTTCAGTATTGTACCATGAAAGATAAAATAAAATATTTACAAAAATGTAAGATGTGCACTCTCTTTTGTGATATACTGTGTCATGATCCCAATGGCAGGGGATCACAAAAGGACAAGCACAAAAAACAAAACAAGCTCTAGGGTGATGGAAACTGAGCTGACCGCGATCCTGAACCTAAACACACAACTAGCTGTAGCCGGTGAACGTGCCTACGATGATCCTAGACGTCTCGCTCCAGCCGAAGGACTAACTTCCCCTATTAGAAGAAACACAGACCTCTCTTGCCTCCAGAGAAACACCCCACAGAAATAGCAGCCCCCCACATGTAATGACGGTGAAATGAGAGGAAAGCACATACGTAGTTATGAAAACAGATTCAGCAAAATGAGGCCCGCTAAATCTAGATAGCAGAGGATACAAAAGTGAACTGCGCGGTCAGCGAAAAACCCTACAAAAACCATCCTGAAATTACTTGAACTCATGTGCCAACTCATGGAACATGAGGAGTAATATCAGCCCACTAGAGCAACCAGCAAAAAGGAATCACATATCTGCAAGCTGGACTAAGACAAAAATTAAGCAAAACGTGGAACAGGAAAATCAAAAACTTAGCTTGTCCTGAAGATTAAAGAAGCGGGAAGCAGAGGTAACAAGACACACTGATTACATTGATAGCCGGCGAGGAAATGACAAGAAAGCCAGGTTAAATAGGAAACTCCCATATCCTGATAGAACAGGTGGACACCAGAGACCGCAGAAAACACAAGTCACCCAGTACCATCTGTAACCACCAGAGGGAGCCCAAAAACAGAATCCACAACAGTACCCCCCCCTTGAGGAGGGGTCACCGAACCCTCACGAGAACCACCAGGGCGACCAGGATGAGCCCTATGAAATGCACGGACCAAATCAGCAGCATGAACATCAGAGGCAACCACCCAAGAATTATCCTCCTGACCATAACCCTTCCACTTGACCAAATATTGGAGTTTCCGTCTGGAAACACGAGAATCCAAGATCTTCTCCACAACATACTCCAATTCTCCCTCCACCAGCACCGGAGCAGGCGGTTCAAGTGAAGGAACAACAGGTACCTCATACTTCCGCAACAACGACCGATGAAACACATTATGAATAGCAAACGATGCCGGGAGATCCAAACGAAACGACACAGGGTTAAGAATTTCCAAGATCCTATAGGGACCGATGAACCGAGGCTTGAACTTAGGAGAAGAGACCTTCATAGGAACAAAACGAGAAGACAACCACACCAAGTCCCCAACACGAAGTCGAGGACCCACGCGGCGACGGCGATTAGCAAACTGCTGAGCCCTCTCCTGGGACAACTTCAAATTGTCCACCACATGACTCCAAATCTGATGCAACCTATCCACCACCATTTCCACTCCAGGACAATCAGAAGGCTCCACCTGACCAGAGGAAAAACGAGGATGAAACCCCGAATTACAAAAGAAAGGAGAAACCAAGGTAGCAGAACTAGCCCGATTATTAAGCGCAAATTCGACAAGCGGCAAAAAGGTTACCCAGTCATCTTGATCAGCAGAAACAAAACACCTCAAATAAGTCTCCAAGGTCTGATTAGTTCGTTCCGTCTGGCCATTCGTCTGAGGATGGAATGCAGAAGAAAAGGACAAATCAATGCCCATCTTAGCACAGAACGTCCGCCAAAATCTAGACACAAACTGGGATCCCCTGTCAGAAACGATGTTCTCCGGAATCCCATGCAAACGAACCACGTTCTGAAAAAACAGAGGGACCAACTCAGAGGAGGAAGGTAACTTAGGCAAGGGTACCAGATGAACCATCTTAGAAAAGCGGTCACACACAACCCAGATGACGGACATTTTTTGAGAGACAGGGAGATCCGAAATAAAGTCCATGGAAATGTGCGTCCAAGGCCTCTTCGGGATAGGCAAAGGTGACAACAATCCACTGGCGCGAGAACAGCAAGGCTTAGCCCGAGCGCAAACTTCACAAGACTGCACAAAAGAACGCACATCCCTCGACAAGGAAGGCCACCAAAAAGACCTGGCCACCAAGTCTCTAGTACCAAATATTCCAGGATGACCTGCCAACGCAGAAGAATGGACTTCGGAGATGACTCTACTGGTCCAATTATCCGGAACAAACAGTCTTTCAGGCGGACAATGATCAGGTTTATCCGCCTGAAACTCCTGCAAAGCACGTCGCAAGTCTGGGGAGACAGCCGACAAAATCACCCCATCCCTAAGGATACCAGTGGGCTCAGAATTTCCAGGGGAGTCAGGCACAAAACTCCTAGAAAGAGCATCCGCCTTCACATTCTTTGAACCTGGCAGGTATGAAACCACAAAATCGAAACGGGAGAAAAACAGTGACCAACGAGCCTGTCTAGGATTCAGACGCTTGGCAGACTCAAGGTAAATCAGATTTTTGTGATCAGTCAAGACCACCACACGATGTCTAGCACCCTCAAGCCAATGACGCCACTCCTCAAATGCCCACTTCATGGCCAAAAGCTCCCGATTACCAACATCATAATTCCGCTCAGTGGGCGAAAACTTTCTAGAAAAGAACGCACATGGCTTCATCACCGAGCAATCGGAGCTTCTCTGCGACAAAACCGCCCCCGCTCCAATCTCGGAAGCATCAACCTCAACCTGAAAAGGAAGCGAAACATCTGGCTGACGCAACACAGGAGCAGAAGAAAACCGGCGCTTAAGTTCCTGAAAGGCCTCCACAGCCGCAGGAGACCAATCAGCAACATCAGCACCCTTCTTAGTCAAATCCGTCAAAGGCTTAACAACACTAGAAAAATTAGTTATGAAACGACGATAAAAATTAGCAAAGCCCAAGAACTTCTGTAGACTCTTAAGAGATGTAGGCTGCGTCCAGTCACAAATAGCCTGAACCTTGACGGGATCCATCTCAATAGTAGAAGGGGAAAAAATATACCCCAAAAAAGAAATCTTCTGGACTCCAAAGAGACACTTTGAACCTTTTGCAAACAAAGAATTGGCCCGCAGGACCTGAAACACCTTCCTGACCTGCTGAACATGGGACTCCCAGTCATCAGAAAAAACCAAAACATCATCCAAACACACAATCATAAACTTATCCAGATATTCACGGAAAATATCGTGCATAAAGGACTGGAAGACAGAAGGAGCATTAGAAAGTCCCAAAGGCATCACCAAATACTCAAAATGGCCCTCAGGCGTATTAAATGCGGTTTTCCACTCATCACCCTGCTTTATCCGCACAAGATTATACGCACCCCGAAGATCAATCTTAGTGAACCATTTAGCCCCCTTAATGCGAGCGAACAAATCAGTCAACAATGGCAAAGGATACTGATACTTGACTGTAATCTTATTCAAAAGACGGTAATCTATACAAGGCCTCAAGGAACCATCTTTTTTGGCCACGAAAAAAAAACCTGCTCCCAAAGGGGACGAAGATGGACGGATATGTCCCTTTTCCAAGGACTCCTTAACATAATCCCACATAGCAGTATGCTCTGGCACTGACAGATTGAACAAACGTCCTTTAGGAAATTTACTGCCAGGAATCAAATCTATAGCACAATCGCAATCCCTGTGAGGAGGAAGCGAATTGAGCTTAGGCTCCTCAAAAACATCCCGATAATCAGACAAAAATACAGGAACCTCAGAAGTAGTAGATGAAGCGATAGAAATCGGAGGTGCATCATCATGAACCCCCTGACATCCCCAGCTTAACACAGACATCGTTTTCCAGTCCAAGACTGGGTTATGAGTTTGTAACCATGGCAGACCAAGCACTAAGACATCATGTAAGTTATACAGTACCAGGAAGCGAATCACCTCCTGATGAACGGGAGTCATACGCATGGTCACTTGTGTCCAGTACTGAGGTTTTTTCATAGCCAAAGGTGTAGAGTCAATTCCTTTCAAAGGAATAGAGACTTCCAGAGGCTCCAGACTAAACCCACAGCGGTTGGCAAATGACCAATCCATAAGACTCAGGGCAGCGCCTGAATCCACATAGGCATCGACGGAAATGGCTGATAATGAACAAATCAGAGTCACAGACAGAATGAACTTAGACTGTAAAGTACTAATGGCAACAGACTTATCAACCTTTTTTGTGCGTTTAGAGCATGCTGATATAACATGAGCTGAATCACCACAATAAAAACACAACCCATTTTTCCGCCTATAGTTTTGCCGTTCACTTCTGGACTGAATTCTATCACATTGCATTGTCTCAGGTGCCTGTTCAGAAGACACCGCCAAATGGTGCACAGGTTTGCGCTCCCGTAAACGCCGATCAATTTGAATAGCCATAGTCATAGACTCATTCAGACCTGTAGGCGCAGGGAACCCCACCATAACATCTTTAATGGCCTCAGAAAGGCCATCTCTGAATCTTGCAGCCAGGGCGCACTCATTCCACTGAGTAAGCACCGACCATTTCCGAAATTTCTGACAATATATTTCTGCTTCATCTTGCCCCTGAGAGAGAGCCAATAAAGCTTTTTCAGCCTGAATCTCTAGGTTAGGTTCCTCATAGAGCAAACCCATTGCCAGAAAAAACGCATCCACATTGAGCAACGCAGGATCCCCTGGTGCCAATGCAAATGCCCAATTCTGAGGGTCACCCCGCAGGAAAGATATAACAATTTTGACTTGCTGAGCAGGGTCTCCAGAGGAGCGAGATTTCAAAGAAAGAAACAACTTGCAATTGTTCCTAAAATTCAGAAAACTAGATCTATCTCCAGAAAAAAACTCTGGGATAGGAATTCTAGGTTCAGACACAGGAGCATGTACAACAAAATCTTGTATATTTTGAACCTTAGCAGCAAGATTATTCAGGCTGGAAGCCAAACTCTGGACGTCCATGATAAACAGCTGAGGTCAGAGCCATTCAAGGATTAAGAGGAGGTAAGACGCAGCCAGGCTGCAATTAAGGCTAGGCAGCAAACTCTGAGGGGAGAAAAAAAAAAACAAAAAACTTCCTCAGACTACTTTTCCTCCTACTTCAGCCAATATGATTACCACTTTGGGCCGGCTATACTGTCATGATCCCAATGGCAGGGGATCACAAAAGGACAAGCACAAAAAACAAAACAAGCTCTAGGGTGATGGAAACTGAGCTGACCGCGATCCTGAACCTAAACACACAACTAGCTGTAGCCGGGGAACGTGCCTACGATGATCCTAGACGTCTCGCTCCAGCCGAAGGACTAACTTCCCCTATTAGAAGAAACACAGACCTCTCTTGCCTCCAGAGAAACACCCCACAGAAATAGCAGCCCCCCACATGTAATGACGGTGAAATGAGAGGAAAGCACATACGTAGTTATGAAAACAGATTCAGCAAAATGAGGCCCGCTAAATCTAGATAGCAGAGGATACAAAAGTGAACTGCGCGGTCAGCGAAAAACCCTACAAAAACCATCCTGAAATTACTTGAACTCATGTGCCAACTCATGGAACATGAGGAGTAATATCAGCCCACTAGAGCAACCAGCAAAAAGGAATCACATATCTGCAAGCTGGACTAAGACAAAAATTAAGCAAAACGTGGAACAGGAAAATCAAAAACTTAGCTTGTCCTGAAGATTACAGAAGCGGGAAGCAGAGGTAACAAGACACACTGATTACATTGATAGCCGGCGAGGAAATGACAAGAAAGCCAGGTTAAATAGGAAACTCCCATATCCTGATAGAACAGGTGGACACCAGAGACCGCAGAAAACACAAGTCACCCAGTACCATCTGTAACCACCAGAGGGAGCACAAAAACAGAATCCACAACAATACTGTATGTGTTACACCCGGTCCGGTTCCTGTACCTTCGCGGGGTCCCTGTGTGGACTCCCGCTCTGTGCCGGCTCCACGCTGTCCGGACGGGACCTCTGCTTCTCCTCCCTCCTCTGCTTCCTGGCGTGCAGCCAGCAGATCCTCGCGCTGTGTGCTTAGGTCGCACGCGCTCTCTCCCGATCTCTTAAAGAAACAGCACGCATTTTCCAAAAGGTGCTTCTGACCAACGGCGTGTGAATTACTGCTGTTTCTAGTCCCTCCACCATAGGGAGGGTGCTGGAGCAACAAGTATCCTCAGTTGTTAACTTCATATTCCTGCTAGCATGTGCTTCTGTTCTGAAGTCTCTGTCAGTGCTTCGCTTACACTGTTTGTCTCCACAGACTATCTGCTACCCGTTACCTGGATTTTCTGGATGATCTCCAACCTGCTTACTCCAGTTCCATCTTGTCCCGCCATTAAGTCACCTGAACCTTAGGACAACGTCAGCAGCGCTGGAACCAGCTCCTACCAGTACCCCTGGTATCCACCGGTAAGCTCTACGTCACCTGCTAACCCTGTTTGTCCATCTGTCCCACTGGGTCAGCTACCATAAGTCCGGGGTCTAACTGGAGGTAGCACCTGTGTCTCCCAGATATCCCATTCCGACCTTGTTGAAGGGGTCATACTATGGGTGTCTGGGGCTCACGTAGTCATGCCCCCTTCGGAGCCCCCGGACCGTGGTCCATAGGTTCCCTGTTCAATTGCAATAAAAACGAATGTGAACTTTACCACCTGTGCCTCCATTTTCATTCGCTACAGTATGTTTTTATAAAGTGTGTGTATCTGTACATGCAATGTAGTGAATGTATTCATTTATTCACCTACCTCTGCTCTCTCAATCTTCCAGCTCTGATCTGCTTCATTTCTCAGTGCATGAGCCGGAAGCCTCTTTTACAGTGTAAGACTATGGAGCCTCATTCTGGCACTCCATTTCTTGGTAACTGTGGTGTCAGCTGCCTTGAGATCATGAACAAGTACCTTTGTGTAGGTTTAGGCTGATCTCTGACCTTCCTCATGATAAAGGATACCCCACGAGGTGAGATTTTGCATGGTGCCACAGATCAATGTCGATTGACAGTCATTTTTCATTTCTTCCATTTTCTTATTATTGCACCAGCAGATGTCTCATTCTCACCTAGCATCTTTTTTTATGGTTTTGTAGCCCATTCCAGCTTTGTGCAGGTCTATGATCTTGTCCCTGACATCCTTAGAAAATGCTTTGGTCTTGCCCATGTTGTAGAGCTTATAGTCTGACTGCTTAATTGAGTCTGTGGAGAGACATCTTTTATAAAGGTGACTATGTAACACTGCTGTCTTTAATGCAGGTAACGAGTTGATTAGGAGCATCTAACTGGTCTGTGGGAGCCAGAACTCCTTATGGTTGGTATTTGCAAAATGCAAATACATTTATATAATTTTACAATATGATTTTCTGGATTTTATTTTTGATATTTTATCTCTCAATGTTAAAATTAACCTATTCTTAAAATTATAGACTGTTCATGTCTTTGTCAGTGGGCAGCACTGTGGGCAATACCTACAAAATCAGCAAGGGATCAAATACTTATGTCCCCACTGAAGAAGGTGTAACAAACAGGATGCTTGAACCTGTAAGAAAATGGGATTTATATGCAATAATATTTTCATACCACCCAGTGTTCTGTAGGCCTCTAGGTGTTTCTTGTCACCTCACTAATGTACAATGTATTGTATTGCCACATTACTACTAATTACCACTTAGCAATATCAGTGGATATCTGTGAACTTGCTTAGGATGTTTAAAAGTCCACAATATACAATTTCAAAGATTGAAACAACACTCTAGTGCAACTAGTGTTTCTGTTTTTCCATTTCAGAGAATTAAATAACCCTTCTTTTAGTGCTATAATTTATATTATTTGAGAAACAGGGAGATCAGAAATAAAATCCATGGAAATATGCATCCAGGGCCTCTTCGGGATCGGCAAGGGCAAAAGCAACCCACTGGCACGAGAACAGCAGGGCTTAGCCCGAGCACAAGTCCCACAGGACTGCACGAAAGAACGCACATCCCGTGACAAAGAAGGCCACCAAAAGGATCTAGCCACCAAATCTCTGGTACCAAAGATTCCAGGATGACCAGCCAACACCGAACAATGAACCTCGGAGATAACTCTACTAGTCCATCTATCAGGGACAAACAGTTTCTCCGTAGGACAACGGTCAGGTCTATCAGCCTGAAACTTCTGCAGCACCCGCCGCAAATCAGGGGAGATGGCAGACAAAATTACCCCCTCTTTAAGAATACCCGCCGGCTCCGGAACACCCGGAGAGTCGGGCACAAAACTCCTTGACAGGGCGTCAGCCTTCACATTCTTAGATCCCGGAAGGTATGAAACCACAAAATCAAAATGGGAGAAAAAGAGCGACCATCGAGCCTGTCTAGGATTCAACCGTTTGGCAGACTCGAGATAAGTCAAATTCTTGTGATCCGTCAAGACCACCACGCGATGTTTAGTTCCTTCAAGCCAATGTCGCCACTCCTTGAATGCCCACTTCATGGCCAACAACTCCCGATTGCCCACATTATAATTGCGCTCAGCAGGCGAGAATTTTCTAGAAAAGAAGGCACAGGGTTTCATCACCGAGCCATCAGAACTTCTCTGCGACAAAACAGCCCCTGCTCCAATTTCAGAAGCATCAACCTCAACCTGAAAAGGGAGCGAAACATCTGGCTGGCACAACACAGGGGCAGAAGCAAAACGACGCTTCAATTCCTGAAAAGCCTCCACAGCCGCAGAAGACCAATTGACCACATCAGCACCTTTCTTGGTCAAATCAGTCAACGGTTCAGCAATACTGGAAAAATTAGCGATGAAGCGACGATAAAAATTAGCAAAGCCCAGGAATTTCTGCAAGCTCTTCACAGATGTCGGCTGAGTCCAATCGTAAATGGCCTGAACTTTAACAGGGTCCATCTCGATAGTAGAAGGGGAAAAAATGAAACCCAAAAATGAAACCTTCTGAACTCCAAAGAGACACTTTGACCCCTTCACAAATAAGGAATTTGCACGAAGGACCTGGAACACCATTCTGACCTGCTTCACATGAGACTCCCAATCATCCGAAAAGACCAAAATGTCATCCAAGTATACAATCATGAATCTATCCAGGTACTCTCGGAAGAAGTCATGCATAAAGGACTGAAACACAGATGAAGCATTAGAAAGCCCGAATGGCATAACCAGGTACTCAAAATGGCCCTCGGGCGTATTAAATGCCGTTTTCCATTCATCACCCTGTTTAATTCGCACAAGATTATACGCACCACGAAGATCTATCTTGGTGAACCAACTAGCCCCCTTAATCCGAGCAAATAAATCAGACAGCAGCGGCAAAGGATACTGAAATTTGACTGTGATCTTATTAAGAAGGCGGTAATCAATACAAGGTCTCAAAGAACCATCCTTCTTGGCCACAAAAAAGAACCCTGCTCCCAATGGTGATGAGGATGGACGAATATGACCCTTCTCCAAGGATTCCTTTATATAACTCCGCATAGCGGCGTGCTCTGGTACAGATAAATTAAACAGACGACCCTTAGAAAACTTACTACCAGGAATCAAATTAATAGCACAGTCGCAATCCCTATGAGGAGGTAGGGCACCAGATTTGGGCTCTTCATATACATCCCGGTAATCTGATAAAAACTCAGGGACTTCAGAAGGAGTGGAAGGCCAAATTGACAGCAATGGAACATCACCATGTACCCCCTGACAACCCCAGCTGGACACAGACATAGATTTCCAATCCAACACTGGATTATGGACCTGTAGCCATGGCAACCCCAAAACGACCACATCATGCAGATTATGCAACACCAGAAAGCGACTATCCACCTGATGTGCAGGAGCCATGCACATGGTAAATTGAGTCCAGTACTGAGGTTTATTCTTGGCCAAAGGCGTAGCATCAATTCCTCTCAATGGAATAGGATACTGCAAGGGCTCCAAGAAAAAACCACAGCGCCTGGCAAACTCCAAATCCATCAAATTCAGGGCAGCGCCTGAATCCACAAATGCCATTGCAGAATAGGGCGACAGAGAGCAAATCAGAGTAACGGACAAAAGAAATTTAGACTGTACCGTACCAATGGTGGCAGACCTAGCGAACCGCTTAGTGCGCTTAGGACAATCGGAGATAGCATGAGTGGATTCACCACAGTAAAAACACAGCCCATTCCGACGTCTGTGTTCTTGCCGTTCAGCTCTAGTCAACGTCCTATCACACTGCATGGGCTCAGGCCTATGCTCAGAGAATACCGTCAGATGGTGCACAGCTTTGCGCTCACGTATGCGCCGATCGATCTGAATGGCCAAAGACATAGACTCATTCAGACCAGCAGGCGTGGGAAATCCCACCATGACATCCTGCAAATGCAAATACATTTACATAATTTTACAATATGATTTTCTGGATTTTATTTTTGATATTTTATCTCTCAATGTTAAAATTAACCTATTCTTAAAATTATAGACTGTTCATGTCTTTGTCAGTGGGCAACACTGTGGGCAACACCTACAAAATCAGCAAGGGATCAAATACTTATGTCCCCACTGAAGAAGGTGTAACAAACAGGATGCTTGAACCTGTAAGAAATGGGATTTGTATGCAATAATATTTTCATACCACCCAGTGTTCTGTAGGCCTCTCGGTGTGTCTTGTCACCTCACTAATGTACAATGTATTGTATTGCCACATTACTACTAATTACCACTTAGTAATATCAGTGGATATCTGTGAACTTGCTTAGGATGTATAAAAGTCCACAATATACAAATTCAAAGATTGCAACAACACTCTAGTGCAACTAGTGTTTCTGTTTTTCCATTTCAGAGAATTAAATCACCCTTCTTTTAGTGCTATAATTTATATTATTTGAATGATGAAGAAATGCTGATCTTTAGTTTTATTAACTTGTTATGTTGTTACTAATGCCCAATACATAACATAATTGGTTGTGTTCCTCAAATAGAGGCTATGTGAATAGACTAGTCATTTTCAAAAGAATTAAACACAAGGTTGACAAAGATTAGTTTCAGTTCTTGATAAAAAAAAGATGAGTAGAAATAGTAGAAGTAGAAATGAGTAGAAGTAAAGTCATTCAAACTTTAGACAAGGCTGAGTGGTTTCCCATTGAGCAGAGCCCAAGAGTGAAAAATATATTCTACTAAAAAAGACAAATAGATGGTTATTTAAGATCATGCGGATTGACACTGCTATCAAAAGTTTTTAATGGAAGGATAAAAGCCAGTCTTTATGATGAGATGATCAATTACTTTATCTATATATTGATTATAATATTAAAATGTAATACCATTTGAATGGCTATTGATGTTCTAAAGTGTAGAATGCTTATCCATGAATTATGCTTCATAAATATACTCTTTAAATTAATGTTATCAAACTATTTTTTTTCATTTCTGTCTCATTCCAAGAACCATAACAATTTCTTAAATTTTTCCATCTTTGTAAATGTATGAGGGCTTAATTTTGTGCTTTACTTTTTAGTGTCGGGAACGTGTAAATTTTTTTAATTATCTTTAAAGGGACTCTGTCACCTGAATTTGGAGGGAACAATCTTCAGCCATAGTGGCGGAGTTTTCGGGTGTTTGATTCACCCTTTCCTTACCCGCTGGCTGCAATATTGGATTGAAGTTCATTCTCTGTCCACCATAGTAGACGCCTGCGCAAGGTAAGATTGCATTCTGGAAGCTGACAGCATTTTGGGGGTTAAAGTGCCAGGAGCTAACTATTTCCACTTCTGGCACCTAGTGTCGGGTGTCAGCTGTCAGGATCAGCTGACACCCGGCGGTGATTGAACATGCACTTTATGTGCGCAGGCTATAGCGAAGACGTAACATTTCGTCCATGGTCGAATAGGCCCAGGTCACATGGATGGAATATTACGTCTGATGTCAGAAAGGGGTTAACGTTTGGCTACAAATTTATGAGTCTAGTTTACTGATAAATTCTGCTGACACCTGCATCTGAGAGTTGTGTGGATTTCAAACTGCTGTTTTTTTTACCATTTTTATATTTTATATTGATCAGAATAGTAGTAACAAATATGTAGAGACTGTTAATATTGAATTCAGGTTTGTTGCCCAAGTATGCTACTATTATTCAACTTAGCCAACTCACTGAGCAGCAGGAAGTAGATTGATCAGGGTTTTTCCCTACAGAAACGCTTCCTGGAATTCATTGGCTTACTTTTCCCAAGCATAGTAGTGATCCGTAATCGGTTTAAATTATTCATGACCAGAATATTTTGAGGATAGAGAGAAGTATTATTTTATTTATGTAATTATTTATTTATATTAAAAATATTAATTATGCAAAAAATATGTAATAAATATTAAATTAGTGGATACATTTTCAGTAAGTTTAACATATTCATGCCATTTATGATGATCGACTGCCATTATGTTCTCTTAATAATACAGTAACTGAACATGGTTTACTAAGAAGCTAATTCAAAAGTGACAACCAAAATGCAGTAGCTGCACTTCCTTTTGTCATTTAAAAAAAAGTGCTTCAAGTGATAAAAAAATATTAATTTATATTATAACAATAATAATCATCATGAAATTGTGGCTACTCTTCTATAAGCTGTACTGTTTGTACTATTTAAAAAATCTCTTTGTTCTGTTTGATTGAATCAGGTTCAGTATGTAGTTTGTTTTCATTTTTATTCCTTAGATGAGAGAAAAAGAGATAATTGGGCAGACTGAAGTAGGTCAGAAATTGTATAAGATATTTTCAAAAGTGTCATTGCAGATGCAAAGTTTTGTGTTTTTACCATCAATTCAGATATTGGAAAATATACAATATATAAATTTTCACTACGTCAAAGTACTAATTATATGAATTTGATATTTTTTATATTTTGAAATATTTTTGCTGAAATATCTATTATCTATAGTACAAAAAAGAATTCAACTAGGCATCCTCCTTGAGTAACAAATTACGCGTAAACACCAGGACGTTACTATCTTGATATACTTCTCTTGGATTTTTATTAGGTTAAAGCTTCGAGTTCTTGATTAAACAGTAGTGATGAACCCAATGAGGGAGCTTATGATGGTGGGAATAAAGGTGTGTGTTGTAAATGTCTTTCTTACTTTTGATTGATTGGATATAATAATGCCAGGATAAACCTTGTATACAAATATGTTGAGGTTCCTCAACTGCCTAACATAAATGGAACATAAATGTAATAACACGTAATAAAAAAAAATTCAAGCTTTTCTAATAAATTATTTTTTATCTTTATATTTCATTTTAAATAGCAATATGGAACTTTGCTTCTAACAACAATTAAAGAGCAATAAGTTGTCCTATTGATCAATGTCATGCTTTTTTTGTTTTTCTATCAGCTCAGTGTTCAATGGAAAGGTAAAGTTGATTCTCAGTTGCTATCTTAACTCTTAGTTATTGAGAACCTATATGCAATAGTTAATAGCAAGTGGGGCACATAAGTTGCTTAAAGAGGAATTAAATTATTCATAAGCTCATTAACCTGTTTCTGACATATGACGTACTATCCCGTTGAGGTGGTATGGGCCCGTATGACCGCCAACAGGATAGTACGTCATCACCGATCAGCGGCACTCACGGGGGGAGCGCGGCCAATCGAGGTCTGGTGTCAGCTGTCTATCGCAGCTGACATTCGGCACTATGTGTCAGGAGCGGTCACGGACCACTCCTGGCAAATTAACCCCCTGAACACTGCGATCAGACATGATCGCAGGGTTCTGCCGGCATAGGGAAACAGCTTCTCTGAGACTCTCGGAGCTCCGAGGGTCTCCTACCTCCTCCTCCCTGCAGGCCCCAGATCCAAAATGGCCGTGGGGCTCCTTCTGGGTCCTGTACGGAGGTGGCTTGCAAGTGCCTGCTCAAAGCAGGCACCAGCAAGCCTCATGCAGTGCCTGTCAGATAGCTGATCTGACACAGTGCACTGCAAAGTGTCAGATCAGCGATTTGATAATATATAGTGATGTCCCCCATGGTACAAAGGAAAAAGTAAAAAAAAAATATTTACATTAACAAAGTCTGTCCAAACCAGTCGAACACTGACATCCACACATTTGCTCATCTCTAAATACCGGCATGGGTAACATGTTAAAGATAAATACACATCGGAAGTGACTATGTCAATAAGAATACACAAAGGATACATAGACTATGTGGGACAAAATGATTATAATCATTAGTATAAAGTGATGTACCGAGTTAATATTTTATTATATCCATAATGGCAAAATCATAAATAATAGTCCACATAGGTAGTGTCAGATACTGTCAATGTAGCATATGTCTCCCTAAATACAACCTGTTGTTAAAGATACAAGTGCGTCTCACTAAATTTAATTATCATTAAAAAGTTAGTTTATTTCAGGTCTTCAATACAAAAAGTGCATCTCATATATTATATAGAGTCATTACAAACATGATGACCTTAAAGAAAGAAGTGTCATTATAATGCTCCTGAATAAAAAATTGCCCCTCGCTATATTGTCTGCACAAAATATGACCCCCACACTACAAACTGTTCTAGTTGACACAGGAACCAGGCCTGTTGGTGCTCTGCTGTAGTGAATGAGGGGCTTGCTTTGGATTTTCTAACCAACAAATGTTCCTCCTGAGCAGTTGTCTTGCCGGGTTTGCTTGACTTAGGCTTGTCAAACAGATCTCCAGTCTCTTCAAATCTTTTTTTAATTCTTTTTACTTGACCCTGAGACACATTAAAGTTGCTAGCCACCTCTGCAGAGCATCTGGTCTTCAGCCTCTCGATAATCCAGGCTTTTGTCACAGGGTGGATTTTTGTCATGTTGTCAGAGCTCAAGTTGCAGTTCAAGTAAAGGTCTGGGGGGCTGGGTTTCTTTTTATAAACACACACTAATTAACCAATCATTTATTGAGCACAGGTGAGGCTGTAAACTTGGATTGGGTGCATTATACGACCAGGCGACAAAACTTTTCCAAGTGAATAAAGAAAAGGGTTTTTTCACTATCTCGTTGAGCTGGATTCCTCATCATTTTCTTGACAAAACTTTTGTCTTGCCAAAATCTGACCATTGTGTGTCCATTGATGCCAATTTATTTTCTTAATCTAAACCACATTTCGGAGGGTTTCAGCTTTCAAAAGAATAATTTATACAACCAATGGATGAATTTAACGTCAGGTTATAAGTTTTTATTTAAATAACATGGATAAGCGGCATAACTTCTCTCAGGGAGTATACGTACACTCTATACCAAGGGACTGTGGTAGGCATAATAAGCAATAATGTCTTCCTCCACATCCCCTTGTTCCTTAGTCCAATATAATTCCCCCTTCCTCCCATCCCAATCCCACACACCCCTCATTGTCCTCCTCGCCCCAAATCCCATTATTGTCCTCTTCTCCATCTCTTCATTGCCCTCTTCACCACCTCCATCATTGCCTTCTCCATCACCACTATCATTGCTTTCTCCCCCACATCCCCATATCATTGCCCATTCCACCACCTCCATAATTTCCTCCTCCCCCACCCCCATCATTGTCTTTTCCCCCCACGACTCCCTTCATTGCCCATTCCACTACCTCCATCATTTCCTCCTCCCCCACCACCCACCATCTTTGTCTTTTCCCCAACCACTCGCATCACTGCCCATTCTACTACCTCCATAATTTTCTCCACCCCAACCCCATTATTGCTCTTTCAACCACCACCATCATTGTCCTTTCCACCACCACCATCATTGCTTTTTCCCCACCAACCAATTATTGCCCTTTCCAGCACTACCACCATTACTGACCTTTCCACCACCACTATCATTGCATTCTACCCCACCACCCCATCATTGCCCTTTCCATCCCCTCCATCACAGCCTTCTCCTCCACCACCCCCATTCATTGACTCCTTCCCCACCACCCCATCATTGCCCATTCCACCACCTCCATCATTTCCTCCTTCCCCCACCATCCCCATCATTGCCCTTTCCACTATATTCATCATTTCCTCACCCCATCATTGCCTTTTCCCCATCTGCCCCATCATTGCCTCCTCCTCTCTACACACACACAGCACCGTTCACCTCTCTGTACATCACCCCACAGCATTGTACACACACACGGATACTCACCGCTCTGCTGCAGCATCTCTGTCGGCAGCTTCCTCTCTCTGGCACAGCCGGCCGCTGAATGATTACATCATCAAGCGGAGCTGCTGTCTGTGTGAGAGCTTGACAGTCAGCACAGAGAACAGCCGACTCTCAGTCTGGGGGCGCGTCAGAATGCAGCTGCCAGGGGAGTCACTGTGGACCACCTACATACGCCTCTGCGTCTGTGTGTGGTGGCTCCTGAATCAATGACTCCAAAAGCAGTACACTTCCTGTGAATCTCCCTGAAATTTTTAAATTGCCTTTTCTTAACAATCCTTTCAAGGCTGTGGCTATCCGGATTGCTTGTGCACCATTTTCTACCACACTTTTTCCTTCCACTCAAATTTCCATTAATATGCTTGGATACATCACTTTGTGAAAAGGCAGATTCTTTAGCAATGACCTTCTTGCTTACCATCCTTGTGGAATGTGTCAATGACTGCCTTTTGGACATCTGTCAAGTTGGCAGTCTTCTCCATGATTGTGGAACCTACTGAAACAGACTAAGGGACCTTAGGAAGCCTTTGCAAGTGTTTTTTGTTACTTATTCTAATGTACTGAGATAATGACTTTTGGGTTTTCATTGGCTGGAAGCCATAATCATCAACATTAACAGTAATAAACACTTGAAATAGATCACTATGTAATGACTATATATAATATATGCATTTCACTTTTTGTATTGAAGTTCTGAAATAAATTAACATTTTGATGATATTGTAATTTAATAAGAAGCACATGACAGTGACTTGTATATTCAACCCAGACGTGATCATGCGATACTCACCAGGGTCAGTCACAGGATTGTGACATCTATCAATACATGATGATTCACAGTCAGATGACCGCACAAGCCATCACATGATCATGATCATGGTCACCTGACCAGGATGTATCACAGAGAAAGGGGAGTAACAGTGAGCAAAGTTGGATATTATGGCATTCGTCACATATTCCTATCCACACTTCCCATGATCACATAGAATGTTGCATGAAGTATGGGGCTAGAGAAGTAATGACACTCAAGAATAATATTCCCAGATGGATGCGATGCTAGTTATATGATACCAACATGGTATCGACATCGCTTAATAAATAAAAAAAAATTGGAAATAAATATTAAGGCACACAGATATATTATTATTATTATTATTATTTATTTATATAGCACCATTGATTCCATGGTGCTGTACATGAGAAGGGGTTACATACAAGTTACAAATATCACATACAGTAAACAAACTAACAATGACGGACTGATACAGAGGGGCGAGGACCCTGCCCTTGCGGGCTTACATTCTACAGGATTATGGGGAAGGAGACAGTAGGTTGAGGGTTGCAGGAGCTCCGGTGTTGGTGAGGCGGTAGCTCCGGTGTTGGTGAGGCGGTAGCTCCGGTGTTGGTGAGGCGGTAGCTTCATTGGTGATGAGGCAGCAGCGGTGTCAGTGCAGGCTGTAGGCTTTCCTGAAGAGATGAGTTTTCAGGTTCCGTATATGAGCAGTGTGGCAAATAGTAAGGCGGACAATGACCACCGTGTCACATGCCAGACCGCATAACAAAGACACACAAAAGAATAAGAAAAAAAAAAGAAGTGATATTGAATAAATGGGTGCGTGAAAGTGTGAGGGAGAAAAGAGGGTACATTTTAAAAAAAATTAAAGAAACCTCGATGAAGGAACCTGTAAGGATAAAAAAAATAAGTATGGGTCAATAAAAATTAGTAGAATGGCTAATATTATTAAGGAGACTTGTCAGGACAAGGAGCATATATAAATCAGTAAATTTCAAGAACAATATTGTCAAGTTTAAGCACATCACTTATACTTTAACCCCTTAAGCCCCAAGGGTGGTTTGCACGTTAATGACCAGGCCAATTTTTACAATTCTGACCACTGTCCTTTTATGAGGTTATAACTCTGGAACGCCTCAACGGATCCTGATAATTCTGACAAAGTTTTCTTGTGACATAATGTAATTCATGATAGTGGTAAAATTTCTTTGATATTACCTGCACTTATTTGTGAAAAAAATGGAAATTTGGCAAAAATTTTGAACATTTTGCAATTTTCCAAATTTGAATTTTTATGCCCTTAAATCACAGAGATATGTCACACAAAATACTTAATAAGTAACATTTTCCACATGTGTACTTTACATCAGCACAATTTTGGAACCAAATTTTTTTTTGTTAGGGAGTTATAAGGGTTAAAATTGACCAGCAATTTCTCATTTTTACAACACCATTTTTTTTAGGGACCACATCTCATTTGAAGTAATTTTAAGGGGTCTATATGATAGAAAATAACCAAGACTTACACCATTCTAAAAACTGCACCCCTCAAGGTGCTCAAAACCACAGTCAAGAAGTTTATTAAACCTTCAGATGTTTCACAGGAATTTTTGGAATGTTTAAATAAAAATTAACATTTAACTTTTTTTCACACAAAATTTACTTCAGCTCCAATTTGTTTTATTTTACCAAGGGTAACAGGAGAAAATGGACCCGAAAAGTTGTTGAACACCTTGTCCTGAGTACGCCAATACCCCATATGTGGGGGTAAACCACTGTTTGGGCAAAAGGCAGAGCTCGGAAGGGATGGAGTGCTATTTGGATTTTCAACGCAAAATTGAATGGAATTGAGATGGGACGCCATGTTGCGTTTGGAGAGCCCCTGATGTGCCTAAACATTGAAACTCCCACAAGTGACAACATTTTGGAAAGTAGACCCCCTAAGGAACTTATCTAGATGTGTGGTGAGCACTTTGACATACCAAGTGCTTCACAGGAGTTTATAATGCAGAGCCGTAAAAATAAAAAAACATTTTTTTACAAAAATGATTTTTTCGCCCCCAATTCTTTATTTTCCCAAGGGTAAAAGAAGAAATTGGACCCCAAAAGTTGTTGAGCAATTTTTCCTGAGTACGCTGATACCCCATATGTGGGTGAACCACCGTTTGGGCGCATGGCAGAGCTTGGAAGGGAAGGAGTGCCATTTGGAATCCAAGCTTAGATGGATTGGTCTGCAGGCGTCACATTGCATTTGCAGAGACCCTCATGTACCTAAACAGTAGAAACCCCGCACAAGTGACCCAAATTGGATACTAGACCCCCAAAGGAACTTATCTAGATGTGTTGTGAGAACTTTGAACCCCCAAGTGTTGCACTACAGTTTATAACGCAGAGCCGTGAAAATAAAAAATCATTTTTTCCCACAAAAATGTTTTTTTTAGCCCCCCAAATTTTTATTTTCTCAAAGGTAACAAGAGAAATTTGACCACAAAAGTTGTTGTCCAATTTGTTGTGAGTATGCTGAAACCTCATATGTTGAGGTAAACTACTGTTTGGGCGCACAGGAGACCTCGGAAGGGAAGGAGCACTGTTTTACTTTTTCAACGTAGAAATGGCTGGAATTGAGATGGGACACCATGTCGCGTTTGGAGAGCCCCTGATGTGCCTAAACAATGGAAACTCCCAATTCTAACTGAAACCCTAACCCTAGCCCCTACCCTAACCATAGCCCCAACCCTAACCCTAGCCCCAACCCTAGCCCTAACCCTAGCCCTAGACTTAACCCTACCCCTAGCCCTAAACCTACCCCTAACCCTAACCCTAACCCTAGCCCTAGCTCTAACCGTAACCCTTGCCCTAATCCTAGCCCTAATACTAACTCTAGCCCTAATCCTAACCCAAGCCCTAACCCTTGCCCTAACCCTAGCCCTAACCCTAGCCCTAGCCCTAACCCTAATGGGAAAATGGAAATAAATACATTTTTTTAATTTTATTATTTTTCTCTTACTAAGGGGATGGTGGAGGGGGGTTTGATTTACTATTTATAGCGGGTTTTTTAAGCAGATTTGTATGACTGATAAACGTCACAGGCTAAAAGATGCTTTTTATTGCAAAAAAATAGTTTTTGCGTCTCCACCAGGGTTGAGCGAAAACGGATCATTCATTTTCATAAGTCGCTGACTTTTGGCAAAGTCGGGTTTCATGAAACCCGACCCGATCCCTGTGTGGGGTCGGCCATGCGGTACGTGACTTTCGCGCCAAACTCGCATTTCAATAACATGAAAAGCGCCATTTCTCAGCCAATGAAGGTGGACGCAGAGTGTGGGCAGCGTGATGACATAGGTCTCAGTCCCCACCATCTTAGAGAAGGGCATTACAGTGATTGGCTTGCTTTCTGTGGTGTCACAGGGGCTATAAAGGGGCATTCCCACCGACCGCCATCTTACTGCTCATGATCTGAGCATAGGGAGAGGTTGCTGCCGCTTCGTCAGAAGCAGAGATAGTGTTAGGCAGGGTACATTAACCCCCAAACCGCTTGTGCTGTAGCGATTTCCACTGTCCAACACCACCTTTTGTTTGCAGGGACAGTGGAGGCTAAATTTTTTTTCCCTCAGTGCTGTAGCTCATTGGGCTGCCCTAGAAGGCTCCCTGATAGCTGCACTGCTGTTTGTACGCCGCTGTGCAAACCAACTGCTTTTTTCAAAGAACAAATCCTGTTGCTCCTTCCTTTCTGCACACCTATCTTGTTTGTTTGTCCACACTTTTGACTTTTTTGTGCAGCAGTCCACTCCTTGTTATTGCTGCCTGTCATACTTTTTCGTTATATCTCTTCAAGCCACTTTCTGCCACAGATAATATACTCTAATACAGTGGCCCAGATTTATTCACTAGTCTCCCTGAAGAAAAAAAAAATAAAGGGTGCAGATTAAAATTGACAAATCTGCATCAGTGGCAGTCTTGTGTGTGGCATCTGTGTCTCATTTTCTGGCACAGAAAACATACAGTCTAACAGTGGGCTTGATTTCTTGCCAATTCTCACATAAATAAAAAAAAATTAGTGGGAGATTAAGATTGGCATTTCTGCTTCGGTGCCAGTGCTGTGTGTGGCATCTGTCTCTAATTTTGTGCCACAGAAACCCTAGTGTGTAATACTGGGCCAGATTTTTTTTTAATTCTCCCTGAAAAAAAAAATAGTGGGAGATTAAGATTGGCATTTCTGCTTCGGTGCCAGTCCTGTGTGTGCCACCTGTCTCTAATTTTGTGCCACATTAAACCTAGTGTGTAACACTGGGCCAGATTTCTTTTAAATTCTCCCTGAAAAAATAAAAATAGTGGGAGATTAAGTTTGGCATTTCTGCTTCGGTGCCAGTCCTGTGTGTGCCACCTGTCTCAAATTTTGTGCCACGTTAAACCTAGTGTGTAACACTGGGCCAGATTTCTTTTAAATTCTCCCTGAAAAAAAAATAGTGGGAGATTAAGATTGGCATTTCTGCTTCGGTGCCAGTCCTGTGTGTGCCACCTGTCTCTAATTTTGTGCCACATTAAACCTAGTGTGTAACACTGGGCCAGATTTTTTTCAAATTCTCCCTGAAAAAAAAAATAGCGGGAGATTAAGATTGGCATTTCTGCTTCGGTGCCATTCCTGTGTATGCCTCCGGTCTCTAATTTTGTGCCACATTAAATCTAGTGTGTAACACTGGGCCAGATTTTTTTCAAATTCTCCCTGGAAAAAAAAAATAGTGGGAGATTAAGATTGGCATTACTGCTTCGGTGCCATTCCTGTGTGTGCCACCTGTCTCTAATTTTGTGCCACATTAAACCTAGTGTGTAATTCTGGGCCAGATTTCTTTTAAATCTCCCTGGAAAAAAAAGTAGTGGGAGATTAAGATTGGCATTTCTGCTTCAGTGCCAGTGCTGTGCGTGGCATCTGTCTCTAATTTTGTGCCACAGAAAACCTAGTGTGTAACACTGGGCCAGATTTCTTTTAAATTCTCCCTGGAAAAAAAACAAATAGTGGGAGATTAAGATTGGCAATTCTGCCTCAGTGCCAGTGCTGTGTGTGGCATCTGTCTCTAATTTTGTGCCACAGAATATATACTGTATAAGAGTGGGCCACATTTCTTCAATATTCTCCCAGAAAAAATAAAAAGGGGGAGATTTTAATTGTTAGTGTCTGCATCAGCGTCAGTCCTGTTAGTAGCATATCTGTCTGCCACTGAAGCTGTGTACTGTTATACATTGGGCCTGATTTTCCCTGCAGTCTCAGCCACCTATAAAGGGATATATAAATCCAACAGAAGTTTGAGTTCACCTTGTAACTGGTTTTACAGTAACAAATACCGTTAGTTTGGTTACGTTTTTCAAACAATGAGGAAGTCTGGTGGAAGAGGTCGTGGCCGTGGGCGGTCATTGCCAGCTGGTAATGATGGTAGTGGTGGTGGAGCATCAGGTGGTCATGGGAAAAGCAATATAGCACCTAAGTCCCGAGTTGTTGAGCCAGGTTCGTCATCTGGCTACACAAGGCCTCGAATGCTCCCTTTTCTGGGAGTAGGAAAAAAAAAGCCGGAGCAGCAAGGACAAGTTTTGGCTTTCCTTGCTGACTCAGCCTCTAGCTCTTTCGCCTCCTCTTCTGAAACTGCTAAATGTAAAAGCAGCGCGTCGTTAGTGGATGTTCACGGTCAGGGACAAGTCGCTTCCTTGTCTTCTTCACCAAGAACAACAGAGAAGGATGCATCAGGCGACACAACAGGTTACTCCATGGGGCCCTTTACACATACCGTTCCTGGCTTAGAAAGTGAAACAGTTAACAGGCCATGCCCATTACGAGTTGAATCGGACATGGAGTGCACAGATGCACAGCCACAGCCAGATTCCTATGCTGTTCCTTTGACTCAGACCAGAACATTGCCCTCGCAGTGTACTGATCCAGAATCAGACCCTGATGAGACTATGGTGCCCCGTCATGAACGCTATACCACCGGCTTACACGGTGACACAGACGAACTTGCACACGAGATAGAAGAGGAGGTCATAGATGACCCAGTTGTTGACCCCGATTGGCAGCCATTGGGGGAACAGGGTGCAGGCGGCAGTAGCTCTGAAGCGGAGGAGGAGGAGCCGCAGAAGGCATCAACATCGCACCAGGTTCCATCTGCTAGGCCCGTATCTGGCCAAAAACGCGTGGCAAAACCAAAACCAGTTGTAGGACAGCATGGACATCCGGTTAAATAAGCTCAGTCTGCAATGCCTAAAAAGGTATCCGATAGTAGAAAGAGTGCAGTCTGGCAATTTTTTAAACAACATCCAAATGATCAGCGCAAAGTCATCTGTCAAAAATGTTCAAATACCTTAAGCAGAGGTCAGAATCTTAAAAGTCTAAATACAAGTTGCATGCGTAGACATTTAACCACCATGCATTTGCAAGCCTGGACTCACTACCAAACGTCCCTTAAGGTTGTAGCACCCTCGGCCAATGAAGCTAGTCAGCATCGCTACATCCCTTCCCTCACTGTAAGCCCACCATTTCCCGCACCACCTGCAGTAAATGTGCAGGTTTCGTCGCCAGGCCAAAGCAGTCAGGGAATCACCAGTTTCGTAGTAGGAAACACTGCATGTAGGGCACCAGCAAGAATACCATCTCCAACCCTCTCTCAGTCTGCCATGTCCACCGGCACCCCCGCTAGTTCCACGATCTGCAGCTCTCCAGTCCAGCTCACCCTACATGAGACTCTCGTTAGGAAAAGGAAGTACTCATCCTCGCATCCGCGTACACAGGGTTTGAACGCCCACATTGCTAATGTGGCACCCCTAGGGGTATTTGCCACAAAAATAGTTAATGACACTAAATACAAGTACTAAGATAGCAAAACTGCACTACCACCTCCGGCCAGAAGGGGGAGCTCCAGAGACTCCCCTTGATCCATTCTGGTCTGAGAGAAGAACTGGCAGTTGGGCTAAGGAGCTGAAAGTGAGAGGTCATACAGCTGAATTTCTAACAGCCCTATGACAGTTTCCAGGCCCAAATCACCGGCCTGAGGAGAAGAGGGACAGAGAAAAAGGACATTGTGAGAACCGGGTAGCATTAATCACAACCCAGAACAGGCGCAAAGACGGATACCGGATCCGTGGTTGTATTCATTATATATAATACAGCAACCGGAAAAACGTGAGGTGATATCAGCTTCACTAGGGCCGGACGCAGCAACAGACACAGAGTTCAGCGGTACTCCTGGAGGGGGTAAGCCGATAAAAGGACTCGGGTTGCCCGTCGAACCAGGACCCGGAGGGGACAGATTGGGCCGGCAGCCAGTTCACATACAGCAGCAGGGCCACACAGAAACTGCGTACAATAAGAGGCGAAGACCCCGGCAGGGTCAAAGTAACTCAGAGTTCCCATACAGACTCCGGTGCAGGATTGGTTGTAAATCCCTTTATGTTGAAGTAAACTGGTTAAACGTTTCAGTGCCTCAGACTTTCATTTGGACAATAGCTATCTATCCAGGATCAGGATCATCACCGCTGAGAGAACCTGCTGCTGATCAAGTAAGTGCCTGTTCCCTCATGATACCCCTTACACTGTGCATTGCCTGAGGCCACAGCACCGGGTCAAGCCACCCGTGACATCTCCCTCAAGAGACAGACCCCATTGGTCCGGTGCTGGGTACCCCGGTCTCCTGGGCGTCACACTAGACTAATCTCATTAGAGATGATGCCCTACCGGTTAGTTGAAAGCAAAGCTTTCAAAGCCCTCATGGACTACGCTGAACCACGCTACGAGCTACCCAGTCGACACTTCTTTTTGAGAAAAGCCATCCTAGCCCTCCACCAGCATGTAAAAGACTGCATCGTCCATGCACTCAGGCAATCCGTGAGTACAAAGGTGCACCTGACAACAGATGCATGGACCAGTAGGCATGGCCAGGGACGTTACGTGTCCATCACGGCACACTGGGTTAATGTGGTGGATGCAGGGTCCACAGGGGACAGCAATATTGGGACAGTTCTGCCTAGCCCATGGTCTAGGAAACAGTTGGCTGTAGGCGTTCACTCCCCCTCCTCGTCCTCCTGCAGAAGCGAGAGCTCGTCCACAGACCGCAGTTGCACGAGAACTCCATCCGCAGCTGCCACTGTTGCACACGAGGTGTCCCATTATGGGACAGCTAGTGGCAAGCGTCAGCAGGCTGTATTGGCAATGAAGTGTTTGGGCGACAACAGACACACCGTGGAAGTTCTGTCCGAGTTCTTGCAGCAAGAAACTCAGTCATGGCTGGGCACTGTACATCTTGAGGCAGGCAAGGTAGTGAGTGATAACGGAAGAAATTTTATGGCTGCCATAGCCCTTTCCCAACTGAAACACATTCCTTGCCTGGCTCACACCTTAAACCTGGTGGTGCAGTGCTTCTTGAAAAGTTATCCAGGGTTACCCGACCTGCTCCTCAAAGTGTGCAGACTTTGCACGCATATCCGCCGTTCGCCCGTACACTCCCGCCGTATGCAGAACCATCAGCGGTCTTTGAACCTTCCCCAGCATCGCCTAATCATAGACGTTGCAACAAGGTGGAACTCAACACTGCACATGCTTCAGAGTCTGTGCAAACAGAGGCGTGCTGTTATGTATTTGTGGGAGGATACACATACACGGGCAGGCAGTTGGATGGCAGACATGGAGTTGTCAGGTGTGCAGTGGTCGAAGGTACAAGACCTGTGTCAAGTCCTTCAGTGTTTTGAGGCAGCACGGTGGCGCAGTGGTTAGCAATGCAGCCTTGCAGCGCTGGAGTCATGGGTTCTAATCCCACCCAGGACTACATCTGCAAAGAGTTTGTATGTTCTCTCCGTGTTTGCGTGGGTTTCCTCCGGGTACTCCGGTTTCCTCCCACATTCCAAAGACATACTGATAGGGAATTTAGATTGTGAGCCCCATTGGGGACAGCGATGATAATGTGTTCAAACTGTAAAGCGCTGCGGAATATGTTAGCGCTATATAAAAATAAAGATTTTTTTTTTTATAAGGAATGCACACGGCTGGTTAGTGCAGACAACGCCATAATAAGCATGAGCATCCCCCTAATGCGTCTGCTGATGCAAAGTTTGACGCACATAAAGGATCAGGCGTCTGCAGCCGAGGAAGAGGAAAGCCTTGATGACAGTCAGCCATTGTCTGGTCAGGGCAATCTACAGGACGAGGTAGCGGGCGAGTAGGAGGAGGACGAGGAGGATGATGGGGATGAGTATTTTTTGAATGAGGAAGCTTCTCCGGGGCCAATAGAAACTGGTGGCGTTGCAAGGCTGGGTTCCGGTTTTTTGAGGGAGACAAGTGACGTAGATTTGCCTGAAACTGCCCCTCATCCCAGCACAACCGCAGATTTGACAACTGGAAGTTTGGCCCACATGGCGGATTTTGCCTTACGTATCCTCAAAAGGGACCCACGCATTATTAAAATGATGACCGATGACGATTACTGGTTGGCCTGCCTCCTTGATCCTCACTATAAAGGCAAATTGCAAAATATCATGCCACATGAGAACCTCGAACAAATATTAGCAACCAAACAAGCAACTCTTGTAGACCGTTTGATTCAGGCATTCCCAGCACACAGCGCCTGTGATGGTTGTCACACGAGCTGCAGGGGGCAACAGGGCAGAGGTGTTAGAGGTGAACAAATCAGAAGTGGCGTTGGACAGAGGGGTTTTCTGACCAGGTTGTGGAGTTATTTTGCAATGACCGCAGACAGGACAGGTACTGCAGCATCAATTCAAAGTGACAGGAGACAACATTTGTCCAGTATGGTTACTAACTATTTTTCATCCCTTATCAATGTTCTCCCTCAACCGTCATTCCCATTTGATTACTGGGCATCCAAAATAGACTTGCCCATCAGCTAGTGTGCTATCAGAAAGAGTATTCAGAGCTGCTGGTTCAATATTGACCGAAAAAAGGACTCGTCTGGCTTCCCAAAATGTTAATGATCTAACCTTCATTAAAATGAACCACTCATGGATTTCGAATTATTTTGCCCCACCTTTCCCGGCTGACACCTAGCTTTCCTATAAAAAGGTCTTGCTTGTGGACTGGTCTTACTGACTGTTCCAATCTCTTAATCTGCAGCAGCTGTTTGTCCAGCATACGACATGTTTACACCTCCCTAAATGCGCTAACTCCCCCCCACGGGGCCGTGGTCTCGCCACTTGGCGCAAGCACCCGTGAGAGTGCCGTTTGTTTGAAGAGGTGGGTGTGCCCGCTTTTGGCTGACGGCACTGCCATTGGGTCCCTCATAGTACAATAAAGTGTCTCTGGCGGTGGTGGTGCGCATCCAACGTCAGACACACCGTTGTAACATGAAGGGCCCTGGGCCTGTACCGCCAGCCACAAGAGAGTTCCCCCCCAAGCTCAAACAGTGCTCTACCACTTGCAAAATTATCTCTCACAGCTCCACCAATGTTTAGTCTATGCGCTGACATCCTTCAATGCCTGGCACTGACAATACCAATTTGTTGACATGTATGATGCTAGTTAAAATAGTCAGGGTCAGTGTCCTATATTGACACCAGTAAATACTTAGTGGCGCCAAATTATTATGTCTGAAACTCAGCAGAGGAACCCACCCCTGTACCTAAGTATGCCACCCTTTTGTTTTTTGGTTTAGTTGTTTTGGGAGACATTAACATCTATTTATTTTTTGGGAGTACTAACTGTGTCAGACACTCCTTCCAATCGTCCTCCGCTGAACAAACCAATGCTGCCTGTGTACCCCTGCAAGATAGTTCGAACTGCATTGAGCCTAATTTTTTTTATTTTAGGACTACTAAGTCTGTCTGCGGTCCCTCCTTCCAATAGTCCTCCACTGACCACACCAATGCTGCCTGTGTACCCCTGGAACCTATTTAAAAGTGCATAGAGCCTACTTTCTTTATTGTAGGCCTACTAAGTCTGTCTGTGGTCCATCCTTCCATTTGTCCTCCGCTGAGCACACCAATGCCAACCGTGTACCCATCTACCTTTTTTTCAACCTGCAGTGAGCCAACTTTGTGGTGCAAGGCCTACTAGCAGTCTCTGTCTGCGCCACTTAATACAGCTGTTCTCCTCTTAAAAAAAAAAGGCTGGTTTTCAGCCTGTCAGAATTATAAAACTCCATTGGGGCCACAAGCTTCATTGTGGTCTACAAACTGATTCTTCCGCTCCAAGGTGTTCTCCAGGTTGCCTTTCCTGAGCTTCAATCTTCAGGCTCTCGTTAAATAGTTTTTTAATTGAACAACTGCAGTGGGGCTACTAGTTGGGTTGGGGCCTACTACCAGTGTATGCCACTCCAAGGTGTTCTCCAGGTTGCCTTTCCTGAGCTTCAATCTTCAGGCTCTCGTTAAATAGTTTTTTAATGGAACAACTGCAGTGGGGCTACTAGTTGGGTTGGGGCCTAACAACAGTGTCTGCCGCTCCAAGGTGTTCTCCAGGTTGCCTTTCCTGAGCTTCAATCTTCAGGCTTTCATTAAATAGTTTTTAATGGAACAATTGCAGTGGGACTACTAGTTGGGTTGGGGCCTACTAAAGGTGTATGCCGCTCCAAGGTGTTCTCCAGGTTGCCTTTCCTGAGCTTCAATCTTCAGGCTCTTGTTAAATAGTTTTTTAATCGAACAACTGCAGTGGGGCTACTAGTTTGGTTGGGGCCTACTAACGGTGTATGCCGCTCCAAGGTGTTCTCCAGGTTGCCTTTCCTGAGCTTCAATCTTCAGGCTCTCGTTAAATAGTTTTTTAATGGAACAACTGCAGTGGGGCTACTAGTTGGGTTGGGGCCTACTACCAGTGTATGCCACTCCAAGGTGTTCTCCAGGTTGCCTTTCCTGAGCTTCAATCTTCAGGCTCTCATTAAATAGTTTTTTAATGGAACAACTGCAGTGGGGCTACTAGTTGGGTTGGGGCCTACTACCAGTGTCTGCCGCTCCAAGGTGTTCTCCAGGTTGCCTTTCCTGAGCTTCAATCTTCAGGCTCTCATTAAATAGTTTTTTAATGGAACAACTGCAGTGGGGCTACTAGTTGGGTTGGGGCCTACTAACGGTGTATGCCGCTCCAAGGTGTTCTCCAGGTTGCCTTTCCTAAGCTTCAATCTTCAGGCTCTTGTTAAATAGTTTTTTAATCGAACAACTGCAGTGGGGCTACTAGTTTGGTTGGGGCCTACTAACGGTGTCTGCCGCTCCAAGGTGTTCTCCAGGTTGCCTTTCCTGAGCTTCAATCATCAGGCTCTCATTAAATAGTTTTTTAATCGAACATCTGCAGTGGGGCTATTAGTTGGGTTGGGGTCTACTACCAATGTATGCCACTCCAAGGTGTTCTCCTGGTTGCCTTTCCTGAGCTTCAATCTTCAGGCTCTTGTTAAATAGTTTTTTAATGGAACAACTGCAGTGGGGCTATTAGTTGGGTTGGGGCATACTACCAGTGTCTACCGCTCCAAGGTGTTCTCCTGATTGCCTTTCCTGAGCTTCAATCTTCAGGCTCTCATTAAATAGTTGTTGAAACAACACTGCATTAGGCCTACAAGTTGGGTCTGGGTTCTACAAACGGTGTCTTCCGCTCCAAGGTGTTCTCCAGGTTGCCTTTCCCTAGCTTCTATCTTCAGGCTCTCGTTAAATTGTTTTTAATATAACACTGCCTTTGGCCTACTTGTTTTGTTGGCCCTACCAACGGTGTCTGCCGCTCCTTGATGTTCTCCTACACTGAACAAACCAGTGCCACCTGTTTACTACTGTTACCAATTTTGAACTGCATTTAGCCTACTTACTGATTTGGGCTTACTCACTGTGTCAGCCTCTCATTACAGTTGTACTCCACTGAACAAAGCAATGCCCCCTGGTTAGTCCTGTTACCAATTTTGAACTGCATTTAGCACACTTTATTCTTTGGGCCTATATCTTTGTTTCCTCCTCATCCTGCCCATTGCCCAGCCAGTGATAGATAAGTCTGCTGGTACATTGACCCAGAATGCTACATTCCCCGTGCACGCTACACAGCAAGAATGTGACCCTGCTGAAAGTCAGGTTCCCCTTCCCGCATACCATAACACCTTACACGGGGACAAAGAGGAAGGTGCAGATGAAAGTGCAGGTTCCTTCATCAGGTGGGGGGAATACTCGTTGGCGACGTCAATGGCACAGGGCCCCTCATAGTATGCAAAAAGTGTCGCTGCCTGTGGGAGGCGCCTCCGCTGTGCAAACACACCGCCATACTTTGAGGGGCCCTGTGCCAGTGCCAATGCCAATGAGTGGGCACCCCCTGCTTGCTCAGGATCACAGCACTTGCAAAGTTTAAATACTTACCTCTCCCTGCTCCACTGCCGTGACGTGGTCCAGATTTCCTGGGCCCACTAAATACTTGAACCAGCCCTACCCCCCACAACTTTAGCCAAATGACCCCCAATTTCCAATGCCTAACTATTATTATAAGGTAAATTAAGATTGACAAGCTTCAGTAACAAGAATGGATGTTTTTGCCATTAAAATGAGCACTGTAGGTGTTTTCCTGGCCTCCACTCACTGCTGACTATGCTTCCCCATTGACTTGCATTGGGTTTCGTGTTTCGGTCGATCCCCGACTTTTCGCGATAGTCGGCCGATTCCACTCGACTCGATTTTTGAGATAGTCGAGTTTCGCGAAACCCGACTCGACCCTAAAAAACTAAAAGTCGCTCAACCCTAGTCTCCACATTTTGAGAGCTATAATTTTTCCATGTTTTGGTCCACAGAGTCATGTGAGGTCTGTTTTTTTGCAGGACGAGTTGACGTTTTTATTGCTAACATTTTAGGGCACGTGACTTTTTTGGTAGCTTTTTATTCCGATTTTTGTGAGGCACAATGACCAAAAACCAGATATTCATGAATTTATTTTTGGGGGGCGTTTATACCATTCCACGTTTGGTAAAATTGATAAAGAAGTTTTATTCTTCGGGTCAGTACAATTGCAGCGATACCTCATTTATATCATTTTTTTGTTTTGGCGCTTTCATGCAATAAAAAAATTATTTTTGCATCGCTTTATTCTGAGGACAATAACTTTTTTTATTTTTTCACTGATGATGCTGTATGGTAGCTAGTTTTTTGCGGGATAAGATGATGTTTTCAGCGGTACCATGGTTATTTATATCTGTCTTTTTGATCGCGTGTTATTCCACTTTCGCTTGGCGGTTTGATAATAAAGCGTTGTTTTTTGCCTAATTTTTTTTTTACTGCGTTCACTGAAGGGGTTAACTAGCGTGACAGTTTTACAGGTGGGGTCGTTGTGGACGCAGCCATACTAAATATGTGTACTTTAATTGTTTTTTTATTATTTCGATAAAGAAATGTATTTATGGGAACAATATTTTTTTTTCTTTATTTAGGATTTTTTTTTAACATGTGAATATTTTTTTTTTACTTTATAACATTACCCCGGGGGGGATCATCATGTTATAGGGTCAGATCGCTGAACTGACACTTTGCAGAGCACTGTGTCAGATCAGCGATCTGACATGCAGGGCTGCAGGCTTACCAGCGCTTGCTCTTAGCAGGCGCTGGTAAGCCACCTCCCTGCAGGACCCGGATGTAGCCTCGCGGCCATTTTGGATCCAGGGCCTGCAGAGAGGAGATGCTCGGTACAAGGTGAGCACCTCGCCTTGTACTGATGGTCTCAGGGAAGCACGCAGGTAGCCCCCTCCCTGCATGATGCTTCCCTGTACCGCCGGACGCTGTGATCATGTTTGATCGCAGTGTTCCGGTGTTTAATGTGCCAGGGGCGGTTCGTGACCACTCTTGGCACATAGTGCCGGATGTCAGCTGCGATCGCATATGACGTAGTATCCCTTCACTGGGAATTAAGTCCCAGGTCACCTCTACGGGATAGTACGTCATATGGGATTAAGGGGTTAATTAGCAATTATAAGTATACAGGTACATAGCAAAGGACTATTGCTGCACTACGCTCAATATACTGGAGATAAATTATATATCATTAAAGCTCTGTATACTAGTTAACAAAGTAATATATATCCAGGTAAGTAGCAAAGAGGACAATGTTTAATAAAAATGGGTATATAAAACAAAGTAAAAGATGGAAATGAAACAGAGGGTGGGGTGGAGAGGCTGTTGAAAGTCTTCAGAGGAAATAGACAAGTTCAAAATAGCTACAGTGGCAACTGTGTGAAAATACTAATGGATGGACTAAATGCTTGAATGAGCAAAGTGATCATAATGTGAATGTATACATGATAACCAATAGCAAATTATAGTAAAAATGTTGCACAGCTTTATGACAAAATTATATGTAAAACCAGCTGAAGAGAAGGCAGCTGTTTTGTGAACATGCAGATAAGTAACAAGGAAAAGGTGCCAACAAGGAGCAGCTACCTCCTTATACAATAAACAAAAAATGTTGCACTCTGTAGTGCTAGAGCATGTCAATATGAAATATATTAAATATGAATAGCAATATGGCTTCTGGATACTAAGAAAAAATGAGATACTAACCAGATAATTTTGCCATTTCATGCATGCCCATCAACCAACAACAAGGTGGTCTCAAAACTGATTGGTCCTAATGTGTCTAATGTGAATACCCCTCTAACACTGAAGTCTGCATTCCTGGGTAGATGTGAAAACCTCTTTTCCAAGTCAGAATTTATGGGTAGGTAGGACCTTACTGCAATTAAAATCCACCACATGCTGAAGGGCGGAGTGCTCGGTTAGAAAGCTAATATACAATGACAAAAAGACTGACTGGCACTTCCAAACTAATGTGAACAGATGCCAACTAGGAGCAGCCACCTCCATATACAATAAACAAAGAAAAGTTGCACTCTGTAGTGCTAAAGCATGTCAATGTGAAATCTATGAAATATGAATATGTTTTCTATTTAGGTCTCTATTTTATATTCTTGGGTAATTTCTCCACATGTTCCCGGCTTGATATGTTATAATTTTACACTGCCACTGTTGTGGAAATTTGCATGGACTAGATCTGTTTGATGTATTCAGTATAAGGCACCAGCTTTATACAATGGTACTATGGGGATCGTTGTCTTCCTCCTAGTGCTCCAAGCTTTTGTCGCTACCTTTAATCCACTATTGTGTCTGGTTTTTGTCCAAGTATTTATATTTAATAAACTTTTTCATGATTTTTCTATATCTGGACTATTGCAAGGCTTCTTTTTTTTTTGGCTCAGCTTGATGTTAGATCTGTCTAGGGGTCTCCACACCTCCTTTCTAGTGTTTGGTTCCCCTTCCCCTTATCCCTTTGTGTTGCACTTAGTCTGTCCTACACTGTGCGTGACAGCATGACCCCGATACCCATCCTGGTATTCATGGCCCTCATTCCCATCACACTTAAAAAAAATAAACAATTCTATTCACGTTCCCTCTGCTCCCTCATAGCGCAGAATCCTGTTCAGATTCTGGCAGCTGATTTCAGCGTGTAAGTACTGCATGATGCCACTGCCATGCGCCCCCACATGCCAAGGTCAGCTGCCAGAAAATTTACTGCTCCCCACGCCTGCTACTATGGGAGTGAGGAGCAGTGAATATTCATTTTCTTTAATAGCGGTTACACGTGATCAGCCAGCAGCTGCAGTAAGCCAGCAGCTGTGGCTAGCAGGTGTGCCCACTATTAAAGAGAATGATTATTCACTGCTTTCCACTTCCGTAGTCCTGCCCACATCCCTTTTATGGATTTCAACTGTATTATATATATATAAGATCTCTGCAACAGGGACTGATGAGAGCTCTTGCATACAAGCACCAATCCACATTCCATTTAAATGACACTGTCAGAAATTGACAGCAGCATTTAAATGATTAACAGCAGCAGCCTAAACTGTTAAACACAGATGCCAGTTTTGTAATATAGCCAGTATCAGCCAGATGTAAAGGGAGTTTAGCTCCTAAATCCCTCTCCACTCATGCAAACCACTTCGCAGGACATTAATTCTCATTCTAATACAGGAATGGGTTAAGGGTGAAGAAGACAAGCTAACAATTAAAAGATACATTATGACAGTTCTATTATTTTTTTCCATCCAAATAAGCACAGTAATTTGTAATGTTTATCTACACCAGATTAGATGGTGCTAAATCTGTAATTAGAGGAATGATTAATTAATGACAGATTACGTTTATGAATTATGAACCAAGATATAAGCCAATTTTTTATGTCGGAAATTCTCTATAAAGTTTTAATTGTCTCTTATTGTAATTTAAAACCTAAAACCAAACCAAGGGCTGAAATCAATGTTACATTTGCACTGTTTTATTTGTCTAATTGTTGGCATTTTTCACTTGTGCTTTATTCTTCCTTTAATTTGGGCAATTTTAAAGTATATTTTATATGTATTCACCTGTTGTTTGTTATCATTAATGTCATGGGTGAGGTTTGAGGTTTTTAAAAAGTTAGAAAATGTTTTCACTCATACACTTCTAGCCCCCTCCTCCTGAATTGATTTCATGGAATTTTTTTGACAAATTTTGAGACATTTTATTAGAACATGCAAACTTTCTGCACTAAAATGGCCAGAAAGGGTAAATGCATTATTTTGATTAATTTGGAACTTAAAAACAAAAAAAAATCAAGTGAAAAAGGAAATGTGACTTAAGAAACACGAATAATGAACTGGACCCAATATGTCTTCTTTTTAACATATAGCAGGGAAATGATATTAATATTCAGAATATAATAGTATTCTAAATTAGTTTCAATGTTTTATTACAATTTCTCATTTTTCAAAAGTAGAATAATCATATATCTATATAACATGTAATACCAAAAATACTTTATATATTTCATTACACTTTGTTAAGGTCTGTTCCATTAAATATTTATAATTCTTTTCAAAATATTTAAACACGTGCAAAACATTTACCTGTCCATTGGACTGTGTAATGCATGGTGCATTAAGGATATGCTTTATTACCCTGTCTTACTTATTTAAATCTTATACTCTACATCTGTATCTGACATGTCTGGGTCCTAGAAAAATGATCCAGTATTAGAAAACATGAAAAATTATGTGGAATTCTGTCACTATGGCAGTTGCTGTAAATCATTCATTCCTTGCCAAAATTCAAAGAATAACAATACATTTACATTGTGCTTATAATTTTTATGTTCTGTATCTTATGCATTCTTTATAACGCAATGTAATATCACTAAATCCAAAATAATTAAAGGACATGTGACAACTTTAAAGGGTGTTATCAAAATAAAAGATCATCCTCCAAAATCAAGTTCACATTCAGGTCCAACAATGCAAAAGTAAAAAAGTTATACTTTTATGAATATTGTGACACAAAAACACTTTTATTAAAGTGTACTTATTGTGTAAAACGGAAGTTTAGTGTCACTCTAATAGTACTGTCCCATAAAATAAAGTTACTGAAAAAAATAATCACTGCAGAATCACGGATTTTTGTTATTTCTGTCTCCCTCCCCCCAAAAAAACCCTAACACGTTTATGCTATGTAAAGCTTCTTTTAGCTGTCAGCAACTTCTGAAAATTGCTAGTAAATGTTCTGCTGAAGCAGCCTTGCTGGCGGTATTGGTGTAGTTTTTGAGGCGGGTTTGCCATGGGTGTGTTTTGCTGTGTACTGGAAAGTACAGAAAGCAGCTGGCTTAGAGGCAGAAGAAGCCCCCCAAAATAAGCATGTTGTATGTTTTAACCACTTCAGGGTTTCTGATATGGTTAAAAAAAGTAAAACGAGAAGGATCATGTGCACAGCAATGTCGTTTTTACATTGCTGTGCATATGTTGATTTTATGTGGTGCTTTTTTCAGGTGGATTCTGGACAGAATCTTCCTGAAAAGATGTCATGTGCACGTAGTCTTACATTTCTCAAAATGGTGAGAATCAAACATGAACTCATACAGGAAAAATTAGCGTCTTTTGTCACTCTATCAATAGAGAAATACAACATCACGGGTATTGTAAAATCTAGAAACATCAAAACATGATTTTTTTTTTCAAGAGAAAGTTGTAAAACACAAATAATATGTACATTTTGTATCGCCTTAATTGAAATAATCAAGTTAAAAAAAATGTATACTGAACTATGAATTCTGTTAAAGCAAAACTTAAAAAGCAATGTTGGGGTTGCTATTTTTCCCATTTCTTTCACAGAAGTATCTCCAAAAGTTTAAGTAAACTTCCAAAATAAAACTAATATTTTTTATTATATCCTGAGATAAATAGCCTTTTAGGTGTACTTCTCAAATTGAGAAATTTTCTTGGTGGTTTCCAATTTACTGGTATTGAAGCACTAAGATTTAGCAAAAGGGAAATGATTCTCAAATAGCCAATCTTGAAAAATTGTCTCGTAAAGCCAAATTGCTCTTCCTATCATCTGAGCCATGCAGTGTGTCCAAACATCAACTAATGTCCATATCCACATGTATGGCATTGCTGTAGTGAAGAGAACCACATGCATACAGTGGGGCAAAAAAGTATTTAGTCAGTCAGCAATAGTGCAAGTTCCACCACTTAAAAAGATGAGAGGTGTCTGTAATTTACATCATAGGTAGACCTCAACTATGGGAGACAAACTGAGAAAAAAAATCCAGAAAATCACATTGTCTGTTTTTTTAATATTTTATTTGCATATTATGGTGGAAAATAAATATTTGGTCAGAAACAAACAATCAAGATTTCTGGGTCTCACAGACCTGTAACTTCTTCTTTAAGAGTCTCCTCTTTCCTCCACTCATTACCTGTAGTAATGGCACCTGTTTAAACTTGTTATCAGTATAAAAAGACACCTGTGCACACCCTCAAACAGTCTGACACCAAACTCCACTATGGTGAAGACCAAAGAGCTGTCAAAGGACACCAGAAACAAAATTGCAGCCCTGCACCAGGCTGGGAAGACTGAATCTGCAATAGCCAACCAGCTTGGAGTGAAGAAATCAACAGTGGGAGCAATAATTAGAAAATGGAAGACATACAAGACCACTGATAATCTCCCTCGATCTGGGGCTCCACGCAAAATCCCACCTCGTGGGGTCAGAATGATCACAAGAACGGTGAGCAAAAATCCCAGAACCACACGGGGGGACCTAGTGAATGAACTGCAGAGAGCTCGGACCAATGTAACAAGGCCTACCATAAGTAACACACTACGCAACCATGGACTCAGATCCTGCAGTGCCAGACGTGTCCCACTGCTTAAGCCAGTACATGTCCGGGCCCGTCTGAAGTTTGCTAGAGAGCATTTGGATGATCCAGAGGAGTTTTGGGAGAATGTCCTATGGTCTGATGAAACCAAACTGGAACTGTTTGGTAGATACACAACTTGTCGTGTTTGGAGGAAAAAGAATACTGAGTTGCATCCATCAAACACCATACCTACTGTAAAGCATGGTGGTGGAAACATCATGCTTTGGGGCTGTTTCTCTGCAAAGGGGCCAGGACGATTGATCCGGGTACATGAAAGAATGAATGGGGCCATGTATCGTGAGATTTTGAGTGCAAACCTCCTTCCATCAGCAAGGGCATTGAAGATGAAACGTGGCTGGGTCTTTCAACATGACAATGATCCAAAGCACACCGCCAGGGCAATGAAGGAGTGGCTTCGTAAGAAGCATTTCAAGGTCCTGGAGTGGTCTAGCCAGTCTCCAGATCTCAACCCTATAGAAAACCTTTGGAGGGAGTTGAAAGTCCGTGTTGCCAAGCGAAAAGCCAAAAACATCACTGCTCTAGAGGAGATCTGCATGGAGGAATGGGCCAACATACCAACAACAGTGTGTGGCAACCTTGTGAAGACTTACAGAAAACGTTTGACCTCTGTCATTGCCAAGAAAGGATATATTACAAAGTATTGAGATGATATTTTGTTTCTGACCAAATACTTATTTTCCACCATGATATGCAAATAAAATGTTAAAAAAACAGACAATGTGATGTTCTGGATTTTTTTTTCTCATTTTGTCTCCCATAGTTGAGGTCTACCTATGATGTAAATTACAGACGCCTCTCATCTTTTTAAGTGGTGGAACTTGCACTATTGCTGACTGACTAAATACTTTTTTGCCCCACTGTATATGCACACATTAAAAAAATAATGGGAGAGCTTCATTCATGCAAACACAGCATTAGTAATGTCCAACTGACATATGGAAACTCATGATAACCAACCACCCATTTAACAATACTGAAGTAACAGTTCCTAAAACAGTACAAAAATAATCAATTTTTTAGGGTTAGATGTCTAGGTTGTTTATACAGGTGGTGCAAAGATAAATATAAGTATAATTTTCACGTGGTGTGTTGCACAAATTATCCAATGGTTGTTATTATAAAGATTTGTTCTTTGCTAAATGAATAAGCAATATCTATTTCACAAGAAGTATAAAATATAGTATGCTCCTAAGCGATGCGTGGCTTTACAGTGGCAATGGCAGAAAAATATGAGAAGTCAACAAAGATGTCTATGACAAGCTGGATAGGGGGTAGATAACCAACTGAGCATAGGACATTGACAGTGGCAGCAAAATAGCAATGAAGAAGAAAAACAGTGGACAAGCAGGCATATGGTTTGGCTAATCAAGCAATAGGTGAATACAAGTTGGCACTGAACCATGCCTCAGTCATTTTTAAAAATATGTTTTTCCTTCCTTGAGCAGGTTAACCTGGGTCAATTGATTGTGAAAAAGCCAGGAACAATACTGAATACTCTATCTGACAGCACACTGTAGTCTATGCATGAAGGTATTCCAATAGTAAACTTGGTCAGTTCTTGCCATTAGTCCAATGTGTTGAGCCAGAATTTCAAGAAATTAGACTTCAGATTATCTGCCTTAGAAGGTACACACACTCTAGGTTCAAGTAAATCTGGCTATTCAATCAATGAGTCTCTGTTTAAAATCCTCAGGTCGCAAAGCCTCAGCAACCCAGCTCCAAAGCTGTAAAAAAAAATTCAATTTTGCTTTCATACCTAGAGTCTAAAATCATGGCTATCCAATAATCATTTTTTTTGCTTAAGAATACCTGTGATAATACCTGTAATAATAAGCCTGTCACCCCACAAGAATTCCAACATGCAGCTTACCATGTCACACCACCAGTGTCCTCATTAGTTCAGTTTCTGCACCCCACCGAAAAAGTTGGTCATCATGGCCAGCATTATCATTGATGTCATCATTTTCACTTTGACTGTCAGGCTTTTTACCTGCTTGGGCCAATTCAATATCCCCTCCAAATCCACTTTCTAATGCTCCTCTAATCCTCTACAGCCTGATTCATGTAACATGGACCTTGAGGGTGCTGCCCAGTTTTCTACCAGGAACTTCTACTGACACTAAAAATCATTAAATATTTCTACAAAAAAAAATAGAATTTTGCATTAATGGAATGCCAAGAATTTTTGCTTTGTAAAGTCCAAAGATTTTTCCCTTTGTACCTTGCCCAATACATGGGGCTTAATCCTTTATAATGCCCTACTAGGGAAAGTGTTCCCAGTAGATGTCCCCCCCCAAAATTCTTATGTACGCAGATGCACAGAAAAAAAACTAATTTTGCTTAGTAAAAAAAAGAAGGCCTAATCCTGCGCAGGGTCCTTCACCCTAGAGGCCGATGTTATAAAAATTAATTTCACTAAAATTTAAATCATGGAAGTCGTACATTTTTTGTTTTTTTCTGCCTAAACTCATTTTATTTTAAATAAATAATGGCCCATATGTATCTTATATTGAGGCTGAGTGAATAAGATGAGAGAATTTATTTAAGGACAAAATGGGAACAGATGCAGTGCTGCTCCTTGTTCACCATCTGGTCCTCTTCTTTCTGTCATTGTAGCTCCACCCAGTTCACTCTAGGCATTGACTAGACTTTCAGTGATCTCTAAGGACAGGTATCGGCCAAAGTCCAGATCTGCAGTGAACATGCTAGCAGATGTGACCTGCAATGGGGAAAAAAAGACGGAGCTCTGAGGACTAGGGTTGAGCGAAACGGATCGGACAAATTCAAAAATCGCCAAAGTCGGGTATCATGAAACCCGACCAGATCCTAGTGTGGGATCGGCCATGAGGTCGGCGATCTTCGCGCCAAAGTCGTGTTTCGTATGATGCTTTCAGCGCCATTTTTCAGCCAATGAAGGAGGACGCAGAGTGTGGGCAGCGTGATGACATAGGTCTCGGTCCCCACAATCTTAGAGAAGGGCATGACAGTGATTGGCTTGCTTTCTGGGGCGTCACAGGGGCTATAAAGGGGCGTGCACGCCGACCGCCATCTTATTTCTGCCGATCATAGCATAGGGAGAGGTTGCCACAGCTTCATCAGAAGAAGGGATATAGTTAGGGAGGGAAGATTAAGCCCCGAAACTGCTTGTGCTGTAGCGATTTCCACTGTCTAACACCACCGTTTGTTTGCAGGGACAGTGGAGGCTAGATTTTTGTGCATCAGCTCTGTAGCTTATTAGGCTGCCTTATAAGGCTCCCTGATAGCTGCATTGCTGTTTGCACGCTGCTGTGCAAACCAACTGTTTTTTTAAAAGCAAAAATCCTGTTGCTCATTTCTGAACAGTTATCTTGTTTATTTGTCCACACTTTTGTGTGCAGCAGTCCTTTTTATTGCTGCCATACTTGTCCTGAGATCATTGTAGGGAAAATGAAATTGTAATACAGTCCTTGCATTTTTTCATATATCTTCCAGCCACTTTCTGCCACTTACATTGTGTTGTTTTATTCACAGGCCCTAAAGTTTGGTTTAGTCTCCCCCCAAAAAAAAGTGAGATTCACATTATCACAAAGTGGATATACTGCAGTCCTGTTAGTTTGTCGTATGTCAGCCAGCCACTTTCTGCCACTTACATTGTGTTGTTTTATACACTGGGCCTGAGTTTTGGTTCAGTCTCCCCCCAAAAAAGTGAGATTCAAATTCTCACAAAGTGGATATACTTCAGTCCTGTTAGTTTGTTGTGTGTCAGCCAGCCACTTTCTACCACTTAGATTGCGTTGTTATATACACTGGGCCTGAGTTTTGGTTCAGTCTAACAAAAAAAGGGAGATTTAAATTCTCACAAAGTGGATATACTTCTGTCCTGTTAGTTTGTCGTATATCAGCCAGCCACTTTCTGCCGCTTAGATTGCGTTGTTATATACACTGGGTCTAAGTTGTGGTTCAGTCTCCCCCAAAAAAAGGGGAGATTCAAATTCTCACAAAGTTGATATAATTCTGTCCTGTTAGTTTGTCGTATATCAGCCAACCACTTTCAGCCACTTACATTGTGTTGTTTTTTGCAGGGGGCCTAATTTTTTGTTCAGTCTCCCAAAAAAAGGGAGATTTAAAATCTCAACACGTCTATATACACCTTCTACCTTGTTTTACAGTACCATATAACGGTTGTTATTTTGGTTAGATTTTCCAAAAAATGTGGAAATCAAGTGGAAAAGGCCGTGGTTGCGAGCTGGTACTGATGGTGGTGGTGGTGCATCTGGTGGTAGTGGCATAAGCACAATAGCACCTAAGGCTGGAGGTGTTGAGCCAGCATCATCGTCTGGCTGCACAAGACCTCAAAGGCTCCCTTATCTGGGAGTAGGAAAACGGCTTTTAAAGCCGATGCAGCAGGAAAAAGTTTTGGCTTTCCTTGCTGACTCAGCCTCTAGCTCTTTCGCCTCCTCTTCAGAAAGTTCCAAATATAAAAGCAGCGAGTCGTCAGTGGATGCTCCCGGTCAGGAACAAGACATTTCCTTGTGTCCTTCACCTAAACCAAAAATGAAGGATGCGACACTACAGGTTAGGCCATGGGGCTCTTTACACATATTGTGCCTGGGTTAGAATGGGAAATTGTTAACTGCCCATTACAAGATGAATCGGACATGGAGTGCACTGATGCACAGCCACAGCTAGATTATAATGCTGTTCCATTGACTCAGATCACTACATTGCCCTTGCAGTGTACTGAGCCAGAATCTGACCCTGATGAGATTATGGTGCCCCGTCCCAAACGCTATAGCACCTTACACGGTGACACAGAGGAGGGTGCACATGACATTGAAGAGGAGGTGATAGATGACTCAGTTGTTGACCCAGATTGGCAGCCATTTGGGGAAGAGGGTGCCACTGCCAGTAGCTCAGAAGCGGAGGAGGATGATCCGCAGCAGCCATCTACATCGCAACAGCTGTCATCTGGCAGGCCCATATCACGCCAAAAATGTTTGTCAAAAACAAAAACAGTTTTAGGACAGCGTGGCCATCCGGTGAAAGTAGCACAGCATGCAATGCCTGAAAAGGTATTCCATAGTAGGAAGAGTGCAGTGTAGGGTTGAGCGAAACGGGTCGGCCAGATTCAGAAGTCGCCGACTTTTGGCAAAGTCGGGTTTCATGAAACCCGACCCGACCCCTGTGTGGGGTCGGCCATGAGGTCGGCGATCTTCTGATCTGGAATCGGAAATCCGATACCGAGTTCCGATATGTTTAAGATATCGGGAATCGGTATCGGAATTCATATTTAAGTGTAAAATAAAGAATAAAAAAAAAATATTGATATACTCACCCTCGGACGCGCCCTGGTTCTCACCGGCAGCCTTCCTTCCTAAGAATGAGCACCTGAAGGGCCTTCGATGACGTCACGGCTTGTGATTGGTCGCGTGAGCGGTCATATGGGTGTCACGCGACCAATCACAAGCTGCGACGTCATCTAAGGTCCTTCAGGCGCTAATTCTTAGGAAGGAAGCATCCGAGGGCGCGTCCGAGGGTGAGTATATTCCTAATAGGTATATACTCACCCTCGGACGCGCCCTGGTTCTAACCTGCAGCATTCCTTCCTTAGAATCAGTGCCTGAAGGACCTTAGATGACGTCGCAGCTTGTGATTGGTCGCGTGACGCCCATGTGACCGCTCACACGGTCAATCACAAGCCGCGACGTCATCGAAGGTCCTTCAGGCGCTCATTCTTACGAAGGAAGGCTGCCGGTGAGAACCAGGGCGCGTCCGAGGGTAAGTATATCAATATTTTTTAATTTGATTCTTTATTTTACACTTAAATATGGATCCCAGGGCCTGAAGGAGAGTTTCCTCTCCTTCAGACCCTGGGAACCATTAGAAACCCAATGCACTGCATTGGGTTTCGTGTTTCGGCCGACCCCGACCCCGACTTTTCTATAGGATCGGCCGATTTCACTCGACCCGACTTTTGAAAAAGTCGGGTTTCGTGAAACCCGACCCGATCCTATAAAAAGAAAAGTCACTCAACCCTAGTGCAGTGTGGCAATTTTTTAACCAAGATCCGAATGATCAGTCAAAAGTTATCTGTAAGAAATGCTCAAAGACCTTTAGCAGAGGGAAGAATCTTCAAAATTTATATACAACGTGCATGCATAGACATTTAACCAGCATGCACTTGCAAGCCTGGACTAACTACCAAACATCCCGTACCATTGGTGCACCTGCTCAGAATGAAGGTAGTCAGCAACGCTACATTGCTTCCCTCACTGTAAGCCCACCGGTTAGGACACCACCAGCAGCAAATGTGGAGGTATCGTTGCAAGGCCAAAGCAGTCAGGGAATCACAAGGTTATTGGTAGGAAACACTGTATGTAGGCCAACATCGAGAATACCATCACCAACCCTCTCTTAATCCACCATTTCCACCACCACCACCGCTAGTTTCACCATATGCACCTCTCCAGTCCAGCTCACCCTACAAGAGACTCTCGTTAGGAAAAGAAAGTACTCATCCTCTCATCCGCGGACACAGGGTTTGAACACCCACATTGCTAGACTAATCTCGTTAGAGATGATGCCCTACCGGTTGGTTGAAAGCGAAGCTTTCAAAGCCCTGATGGCCTACGCAGTACCACGCTATGACCTACCCAGTCGACACTTCTTTGCGAGAAAAGCCATCCTAGTCCTCCACCAGCAAGTCAAAGACCGCATTGTCCATGCACTGAGGCAATCAGTCAGTAGAAAGGTGCACCTCACAACAAATGCATGGACCAGTAGGCATGGCCATGGATGTTACGTGTCCATCACGGCACACTGGGTTAATGTGGTGGATGCAGGGTCCACAGGGGACAGCAATATTGGGACAGTTCTGCCTAGCCCACGGTCTAGGAAACAGTTGGCTGTAGGCGTTCGCCACCCCTCCTCCTCCTCCAGAAGTGAAAGCTCATACAGAGAGCACAGTCGCACGACCACTCCATCTGCAGCTGCCAGTGTTGCACACGAGGTGTCCCATTATCGAACAGCTAGTGGTAAGCATCAGCAGGCTGTGTTAGAAATGAAGTGTTTGGGCGACAACAGACACACCCCGGAAGTACTGGCCGAGTACTTGCAGCAACAAACTCAGTCATGGCTGGGCAGTGTACATCTTGAGGCAGGCAAGGTAGTCAGTGATAACGGAAGGAATTTTATGGCTGCCATAGCTCTTTCAGAACTTAAACACATACCTTGCCTGGCTGACACCTTGAACCTGGTGGTGCAGTGCTTCCTCAAATATTATCTGGAGTTACCAGCCTTGCTCCTGAAGGTGCGAAGACTTTGCTCGCACATCCACTGGTCGCCCGTACACTCTAGCCGTATGCTGAACCATCAGCGATCGCTGAATCTTCCCCAGCGCCGCCTAATAATCGATGTTGCAACAAGGTGGAACTCCACACTGCTCATGGTTCAGAGGCTGTGCAAACAGATGCATGCTGTAATTAATTTGTGGGAGGATACACATAGATGGGAAGGAAGTTGGATGGCAGACATGGAGTTGTCTGGTGTGCAGTGGTCGAAGCTCCAAGACCTCTGTCAAGTCCTTCAGTGTTTTGAGGAATGCACACGGCTGGTAAGTGCAGACGACACCATCATAAGCATGAGCATCCCACTAATGCGTCTGCTGATGCAAAGTTTGATGCACATTAAGAAGCTGGCGTCTGCAGCCGAGGAGGAGGGAAGCCTTGATGACAGTCAGCCATTGTCTGCTCAGGGAACTCTCCTGGATGAGGTGGCGGATGAAGTGGAGGAGGAGGAGGATGATGGGGATGAATATTTATGGGAGGATGATGCTTTACAGGGGGCAATAGAAACTGGTGGCATTGCAAGGTCAGGTACAGGGTTTTTGCGGGACACAAGTGATGTTGATTTGCAAGAAAGTGCTCCTCAACCCAGCACAAGCAGTGAATTCACACCTGGAACTTTGGCCCTCATGGCTGAGTATGCCTTGGGTATCCTAAAAAGGGACCCCGGCATTATTAAAATGATGACCGATGACGATTACTGGTTGGCCTGCCTCCTGGATCCACGATATAAAGGAAAATTACAAAATATCATGCCACATGAGAACCTTGAGCAAATATTGGCTACCAAACAAGCACCTCTTGTAGACCATTTGTTTCATGCATTCCCAGCACAAAGCGGCGGTGATGGTTCTCACACGAGCCGTAGGGGGCAACATGGCAGAGGTGTTAGAGGTACACAAATCCGAAGTGGCGTTGGACAGAGGGGTTTTATGAACAGGTTGTGGAGTGATTTCGCAGTGACCGCTGACACGACAGGTACTGCTGCATCGATTCAAAGTGACAGGAGACAGCATTTGTCCAGTATGGTTACGAACTACTTTTCCTCCCTTATCGATGTTCTCCCTCACAGGTCATTCCCCTTTAATTACTGGGCATCTAAAATAGACACCTGGCCTGAATTGACAGAATATGCATTACAGGAGCTCGCTTGCCCTGCTTCTAGTGTGCTATCAGAAAGAGTCTTCACTGTTGCTAGTTCAATACTGACCGAAAAAAGGACACATCTCGCTACCCAGAATGTTGATTATCTAACCTTCATTAAAATGAACCAATCATGGATTTCAAATTATTTTGCCCCACCTTCTCCGGCATGCCTGAAAAATGACTTGCTTTTGGCCTCCTCTTACTGACTTCTCCAATTCCTCCATTTGCAGCTGCTGAATGTCCACCATAGGCCATTTTTATACCTCCCTAAATGGGCTGACTCCCCCCACAGGACCATGGTCACCACCTGGCGCAAGCGTTCGTGCAAGTGCCATTTGCCTGGACAGGTGGGTGCACCCACTCTTGGGCGATGGCACTGGCACAGGGTCCCTCATAGTACAATGAAGTGTCTCTGACGGTGGTGGTGCACAACCAATGTCAGACACACCGTCGTAATATGGAAACAGGAACACATGGGCTACTTGCACAGTGAACAAGTCTGTATGATCATGTTCACACACCACCAAGAAACCTGAAGACACAAAAGAGAATAGTAAAACCAAAAACACTCAGTTTGAAAAAATGTTGCAGTAATCCGCAAGTGCTAGTAAAAGATGTAAAAAACAGGGTATTTGGTTGATACGTTTTTTGCAAAAAATGTATACTAAGCTGCTCTACCAATCTTCACGGTATACCCTTATCAGAGCAGTCCTAACTAATGTATGCAATCCCTATCTGATGTATTTAAAAACCTGATCATCTGTATATAACCTGTGTGAACAGGGTTCAGAGAGGAAAAATCCATGTGTGCATACAGGGTAGAACAGCTTTTGTGCAGATAGCCCAAGAGGAGTGGTGGAACTCCCCAGTCTTGTAGACACAAGAAAACAATTATGGAAACGTCGTAATATGAGCGGCCCTCTGCCAGTACCGCCACCCACGAGAGAGTGTTCCCACCCAGCTCGAACAGTGGTCTACCACTTGCAATACTTACCTCTCCCTGCTCAACCACTGTGTAGTCTGTGCTGTTAAATCCTTCAATGGCACTGCCAATACAAATTTGTTGAAATGATAGATGATAGTTAAAATATACAGGGGCCCTGGCCTCCATTTAGACCAGTTATGCCACCTGTTTGGGCCTACTAAGCTGTGTCTGCGCCACTCATTACAGTTGTCCTCCACTGAACAAAGCAATGCCGCCTGTTTAGTCCTGTTACCAATTTTGAACTGCATTTAGCCTACTTTTTTATTTTGGGACTACAAACTGTGTCTGCGCCACTCATTACAGTTGTCCTCCACTGAACAAAGTATTGCCGCCTGTATAGTCCTGTTACCAATTTTGACCTGCATTTAGTCTTCTTTTTTATTGTGGGCCTACAAACTGTGTCTGCGCCACTCATTACAGTTGTCCTCCACTGAACAAAGCAATGCCGCCTGTTTAGTCCTGTTACCAATTTTGAACTGCATTTAGCCTACTTTTTTATTGTGGGCCTATAAACTGTGTCTGCACCACTCATTACATTTGTCTTTCACTGAACAAAGCTATGCCGCCTGTTTAGTCCTGTTACCAATTTTGAACTGCATTTAGCCTACTTTTTTATTGTGGGCCTACTAACTGTGTCTGTGCCACTCATTACAGTTGTCCTCCACTGAACAAAGCTATGCTGCCTGTTTAGTCCCGTTACCAATTTTGAACTGCATTTAGCCTACTTTTTTTATTTTGGGCCTACTAACTGTGTCTGCGCCACTAATTACAATTGTCCTCCACTGATAAAAGCTTGGCCACCTGTTTAGTCCTGTTACCAATTTTGAACTGCATTTAGCCTACTTTTTTAGTTGAGCCTACTAACTTTGTCTGCGCCACTCATTACAGTTGTCCTCCACTGAACAAAACTATGCCGCCTGTTTAGTCCTGTTACCAATTTTGAACGGCATTTAGCCTACTTTTGTATTTGGGCCTACTAACTGTGTCTGCGTCAATCATTACAGTTGTCCTCCACTGAGCAAAGCTTGGCCACCTGTTTAGTCCTGTTACCAATTTTGAACTGCATTTAGCCTACTTTATTATTTGGGCCTATATCAGTGTTTCTTCCTCATCCTTTCCATTGCCCAGCCACTGCTAGGTGAGTCTGCTGGTACATTAACCCAGACCACTACATTCCCCTTGCACTCTACACAGCCAGAATCTGACCCTGCTGAAAGTCAGGTTCCCCTTCCCGCATACTATACCACCTTACACCGGGACAAAGAGGAAGGTGCAGATGAAAGTGCAGGTTCCTTCATCAGATGGGGGAGGGCATACTCATTGGTGACGTCACTGGCAGAGGGCCCCTCATAGTACGCAAAAGTGTCTCTGGCAGTTGGAGGTGCCACCCGCCATCAAACACACTGCCGTACTATGAGGGGCCCTGTGCCAGTTCCAAGTGCCAATGAGTGAGCCCCCCCTGCTTGCTCAGGATCAGAGCACTTGCAAAGTTGAAATACCTACCTCTCCCTGCTCCACTGCCGTGATGTTTTCTGCGTTTCCTGGGCCCACAAAAATCTTGAGCTAGCCCTACCCCCCCACAACTTTAGCCAAATGACCCCCTGTTTTCAATGCCTAAATATTATTATAAAGTAAATTAAGATTGACAAGCTTAAGAAATAAGAATTTATGTTTTTGGCATTAAAATGGACACTGTAGGTGTTTTCGGCCCCCGTGTTTCGGTCGGCCCCCGACTTTTCGCAATAATCGGACGATTTCACCCGACCCGACTTTTGACAAAGTCGGGATTCGCGAAACCCGACTCGATCCTAAAAATGTAAAAGTCGCTCAACTCTACTGAGGACCTAACAGCAGGTTCCAAGCAGCCAAAGGTCGAACAGTAGAGCAATAGTGATGAGCAAATATGCTCGGATAACATGTATCTTGGACATGCTTGGATAATATATTCGAGCCCCTGCGGCTGCATGTTTTGCAGCATTAGACAGCAGCAACACATGCAGGCATTGCAAAACAATCAGGCAATCCCTGCATGTGTTGTGGCCGTTTACTTCAGCAAAATATGTAGCCACAAGAAATCAAATTTACTATCCAAGCATGCCAAAGATTATTGGATAACACCCGAGCATACACGGATAACACGTTATCAGAGCAAATTCTCTCATCAGTAGTGAGCAGTGAGGTGTGTATATGTTCTTTTTGTTTTTTACATCTTACATTCATTATGCTCTGGGGTCTGGAGAGACTTTGGTGCAATATAAAGAACATTCAATTTGAGGAAAATAACTTTGCTGCGAATAAAAATCTGTGCAAGTTAGCAACTTCGAATTTAATCAGATCCGATCAAATCTAGAAAATGTGACTTTTTTTACAAAGGGCAATACAATACATGTGGTTTGACTGGTGGTGGTACTTGAACAAGTCAGAGTTCAGTTTCCACACAAGTGGATGATTGAACACATATTTCTGGGGAAAGGATAACAGACTTTCAGCAATGAGCAGAATAATCTACTGTGAATCAACTAGAATTTGAAATTCCTGAAATTCTCAGGCCTCACAAATTCAATCAATTTGCATAAAAAATGCCCTTCATTATTTCACACAATTCTGAAGATCACGACAGCAACCGAGAGCTAACAACGTCAAACTGCATGGGCTTCCGAATACTGCCTTGTTGCTACCATGTCTCATAGTCTATCAAGTCAATTAAAAAGGGTAAGTTCTGGCCATTTTAGTTGTTTTGCAATCTAGTGACAGGAGGTCAGAGTGCGCAGTGTTCATTTTACATAGAGATAGGAAAAGAGATCATTTATGATTGTAGTTTACTATTGCACTTCTGAAGCAAATTGAAAATGGAAATAGTAGTCTCAGTAAGTGATTAATATGTTATTAATCTGAAGATTCAAGTGATAGGGAGGTTCTGGCCTGTATAGTCAGTGTGACTTGATTGGTGGCATACACTCCAGTCAAACATAGTGGTCGATTACAGGTGCTAGATTTGAGGACGTGAAATGAGCAAGCTTTCTTTGCCCCATCCTTTTTTCGTAAATGCTCAGTGGTGTTATTTTTTTTTCAAAATATTTTAAGAAAGGAAGCATTTTGATTTTTGAATTCCTGTTTTAATATTCCAATTTAGCACCTCTACACCCCCAAATAATTCTGTATTCTGGTGCCACATGTTCCTTTCTGGTCACAAACAGCTATACAGCTACTTGGTGCAGTCCTCAAAGTTTTGTAGGATGGTACATATGTCTGACATCCATGTCCACTCCTGAGATCTTTTGTGTGGAGTCTGAACTGAATATTGACGGTCTTGTTGATGTTGGTAATCAACAACTGCCCTCTACTGCTCACAAATCCTTTCCAACGTATGCAGTGTAGAGTTCCAAAATGTGGGGACATCATGAGCAGATTCGGCAGCTCTGGGTAGCTTTTCAGAAAACATTGAGCCATGAGGATAAGCACATGGACCGGGAAGGTACGTGTGTAAGCTCACCTTGCCTCAGAGCCGCCACCAGGTTCCGGCCATTGTCACACACGGCCATGCCTGGCTGTAGGTTCAGCGGTGTCATCCAAATATCTGACTGCTCTTTCAGTGCTGTCCACAACTCTTCTGCATTGTGCAGTTTGTCACCTATGCAGATTAGCTTCAGCACAGCCTGTTTCCACTTGGCTGGGGCAGTGCTGCAGTGCTTGCTTCTTGAATATATATGTATAAGGGGTGCACCCCTGCACAAATCAAAAATAGGGTGCAAAACCTGGTCTGTAAAGTAGTCTAGACAAGGCACAGAGAGAAAAAGACAAGACCAAAAGAATGGTATGCACTCCCAAAATGTACGAAAATCAGTATATAAACTTTAATAGCACCTCAAAAAACAGCAAACACAGAATAAAACCATTTAAAATAGGCCTAAATATAGGACCAATAAGCCCCACCCCTATACAATAGTACAAGATATGGCATAGTGAAACAAAATACCAAAAACAATAACATGAATGGCTAGATATGGCAACATATGGTGTCCCTAGTACAGGATGTATAATACAGTACAGGGCTAACGAAATATGTAACCCAAAGGTCTAACTGACCCGATGATACAGCTGAAGAAAGTAACGGTACACAGTATGCTTCAAATATAATGAAATTCAAAAAATTATTAGCAAAGGAGTGCACATATAAATAATGCCATAACAGATGAAAGGCATGTGCACATATAATTGGTACCATACCAGTAAAAATCATGAGGTACCCATGATAATATGCAGCCAACAGAGAGTAAACCCCAATAAGGTCAATCTGTAAGACAACTGATACTACCGGAGAAGATGGAAAAGGTAGCGTCAGTATAAGCAGCTCAAGTCAGTGACCCGAAGTAAATGGGACGCAAAGCCAAGTGAGGGGTGAGGCAAGAGCCCCACGCGTATCGCTGCAGGACGCAGCTTCGTCAGGGGAAGTAGATTGTCGGCCGTTTGAGGAGGTATATATACAAGTAGATAATTATAAAGTAAATACACACCGGTGTGCAGAGCCGGGTAAGAACGTCAGTCACAGCCGCCGCATGGAGGAGAACAGGAAGTGGCTATAGCCGGAAGTGTATATCGTTGTCATGGTGCCATTGCACATGCGCAACGAATACACAGGGGGGAACGTACCGCGCACGCGTCGCTGGAAACACCATAGACCGGCGTGTAGACAAACATAGTGTCCGCCGCGCACAGAGGGAAACAAGGGCAGTCAAGTATAACTCGCGTGGGAGAAAGGAGACACAAAACAATTAGAAAAACAAATGTATGGCTAGATTAAGGGGACCATATGCGTAGAACAATAATAGCGCCAATTGGAAGAAAGTAAAACTATATACAATGAAAAAATAAATAATAATAATAATAATAATAATAGTCAGAAAAAGGGGATCCATATACGGAAAAGCTATTGGTATAATTATATTGTAATGCATACACTATATATAAAGGTAAATGGTGACAGACATAACTGCACCAAAATATAAGGTCCCAAAAACTGGCTCAGGACCTAATAACTAGGGACCGGACAATAGGGTAAAAAATGTCCGGTACAGGTAGATAGTCAACTGACCAATAACCGGATACCAAAGCAAATAGATAATTGATCGCTAAGTCCAGACACAATAATATTTATTATTATTATTAGATAAGTAATGTGCATATAGTAACTATAAAATCTGTAATGTACACCACAAAAAACCTAAGAAATATATATAAAAAAAAAAAAAAAATAATAAGTTAAACACATATAGTGCAGTATGGACCCCAGGGTGTCGGTATAAAGTAATATCAGCAATTTATCCTTGTCACGGTCCATGTTCCACAGAAGTCCAGAAATACGAGTAATTACATAATGACGGTCCAACTGCAAAAGTCCTGTGAGCCGATGTCAGTATGGAGGAGGTCATAAGATCCATCCAAAGTCCAAAGGAAAGTTACACGAATCAGCCAAAGCTAGGAATTTTCACTTGAAGGGTGGGGGACAGAACTGAGCCAGTTAGCATGTTGATAATCAATCTTGTGCAAGGTCCATGTCCCACCGAGATCCGAGGAAAGAATATGATGGAGCTAGATAGGCTCAAATGTAGACGACGACCGATGGAAACCTCAAGATGATGTAGTCCGATGATATACGAAGCCAATGGCACCTAGGTACGAAGCCTAGCAAAAGTTGGCCCCTTGCGTTGATCTGCGGCCGCCAAATGGATGGTAGACATGTGTTTCTGTATTCTCTTTCTTAATTCCTGAGAAGTTTGGCCCACATAAGGTTTACCACAAGGGCAGATGATGACATAAATGACATCCTTAGTCCTGATGCCAACTATTATTATAGTCCGTGATGAATCGAGTGGTGTGATCAGGGTTTCGAGGTCTAGAGGTCAGTAGTGATGTTTGGTCCTCCCGTCGTGCTCTCTGGAAGGCCGATGAAATCACTCGCTTTGGATACCCTCTCTGCTTGAAGCGTCTTGTAAGATCATGAGTAGTGTTGAGTGATACCGTCCGATACTTGAAAGTATCGGTATCGGATAGTATCGGCCGATACCCGAAAAATATCGGATATCGCCGATACCGATATCCGATACCAATACAAGTCAATGGGACATCAAGTATCGGAATGTATCCTCATGGATCCCAGGGTCTGAAGGAGAGGAAACTCTCCTTCAGGCCCTGGGATCCATATTAAAGTGTAAAATAAAGAATTAAAATAAAAAATATTGTTATATTCACCTCTCCGGCGGCCCCTGGACATCAGCGGGAGGATCCGGCGTCCGGCACGGCTTCTTTCTTCAAAATGCGCGCCTTTAGGACCTGTGGAATGACGTCCCGGCTTCTGATTGGTCGCGTGCCGCCCATGTGACCGCCACGCGACCAATCAGAAGCCGCGACGTCATTCCTCAGGTCCTAGAAGGCGCTCATTCTAGGACTTTAGCTGAGGAATGACGTCGCGGCTTCTGATTGGTCGCGTGGCGGTCACATGGGCGGCACGCGACCAATCAGAAGCCGGGACGTCATACCACAGGTCCTAAAGGCGCGCATTTTGAAGAAAGAAGCCGTGCCGGACGCCGGATCCTCCCGCTGATGTCCAGGGGCCGCCGGAGAGGTGAATATAACAATATTTTTTATTTTAATTCTTTATTTTACACTTCCGATACCGATACCCGATATCACAAAAATATCGGATCTCGGTATCGGAATTCCGATACCGCAAGTATCGGCCGATACCCGATACTTGCGGCATCGGAATGCTCAACACTAATCATGAGCCTTCGTGTGGAGAGGGTGAAAGCTATTAAACTCAAGCAGAGAGTTGGTGGCCGTGGCCTTGCGAAAAAGGTCCGTGATCAGCCGATGACCCTCAACAGAGATCTTCAAGTCCAGGTATGTAGCAGACACTGAGGAGACATAGCCACAATATCACGTTTGACCAACTCATAAAAAATCTTCACAGCAGGAACCAAGGAAAAGGAAGGCGTCCTAGATGATTTATTTCTGTAGGGAAATCTGTTGTTACGGGACATAGGTTGGTTTTCCTCCAGTAGATCGACCAGATCCTGAAAGACCTGACGTTCATCCTGAGGAATATTGTGCAGAATACTAGGTCTTTTGTACATCACTTGGAAGGTGATGTTCCTGCAGAAGAGATACAAATCTTTTATTAGGGTGAATTTATCTACCCTGTGTGTAGGGACAAACGTCAGACCCCTGCGGAGTACTGACAGTTCCACCTGAGACAAGGAATAATCAGATAGATTAATAACCTGCAAAACATTGTGTTGTACCTCAGGTTCTGGCATAGGAATGTCCCGGATCTCCAAATCATCTACTTGCGTCGAGTGGGGTACTTGTGCCGGTATGGTGATGTCCTCCCCCGGTACTGTGCGAATCGTTTTCTTGTGGGAGGTCTTCTTTCTCCTGCCACGTCTGGTCCGTGGTCGAGCTCGCTCCCCGTAGAGGACAAAAAATCACTCGAGCTGGCCCCTCTAAGGGAGGGTTCAGTGTTGGTAGGGAGATGGGAGTTGCTATTAGCAGATGTGGGACCAGTTCTAGCATTGCCTCTATGCCTCCATCTATACACCTGCTGGTGTTCATAATCCATTTTGTCCCGTTGGAATTTCTTGCGTATCCCAGCAATGACCTCAGTCTCATATTTGTCAAGTGTCTCTTTGAGCCTGATTTTAAAAGCCCCCACTTGCGTGTCTTCAAATTTATGTAGTTTAGTTTCCAAATCCTTAATATGGGTTTTGGTGGAAGAAAACAGCTCCCTATCGTGCTCAATTAAAAGGGCAATAAGAATGTTCGAGCAACGCGTCAGGCCTTGTTCCCAGATCTTCTGAAATGCGGCTGATGGTTCCCATGCCGGGAAAATAGAAATGCGTAGGCCCCTAGGTACAAACCCAGCTTTAGAATATTCCTCTAGGCCTCTCATATTCCACCAGAGTTTGACCCCGGTTTTGTGGGCCTTTGTGAGTTCCGTACATAGTGCTAAAAAATCCGAGTCTGGAGCAGAAGGCTCCACTGTATGGAATATACTGGTGGACTGTGCTAGCCACGCAGCTTCCCTGGCGTCCCAATCCATGACTGCACACCAAATGCTAAGAATCGTAACAATACGGACTATTCAATACAATGAGTCAGCAGATAACGCTAAAATACGCGTGTGCAACCCCTTGGAAAGAAACCCCTAAACAGGGTAAAGACAAGACTAATGAATATATATGTATAAGGGGTGCACCCCTGTACAAATCAAAAATAGGGTGCAAAACCTGGTCTGTAAAGTAGTCTAGACAAGGCACAGAGAGAAAAAGACAAGACCAAAAGAATGGTATGCACTCCCAAAATGTACGAAAATCAGTATATAAACTTTAATAGCACCTCAAAAAACAGCAAACACAGAATAAAACCATTTAAAATAGGCCTAAATATAGGACCAATAAGCCCCACCCCTATACAATAGTACAAGATATGGCATAGTGAAACAAAATACCAAAAACAATAACATGAATGGCTAGATATGGCAACATATGGTGTCCCCAGTACAGGATGTATAATACAGTACAGGGCTAACGAAATATGTAACCCAAAGGTTACAGTGCTTGCTTCTTCTGACTGATGTTTTGATTTCATAGATGGAGGCTGAAGAGGAGGAGGTGCAGGAGCTGTACCCTGATTGACGTAGGGGCCGCAATAATTGGTGTGGGGAGGATGTGTTTGATCCCGAGGTCTGACTGGGTCCCGACTTCCACTATGTTAAACCATTGTGCCGTCAGTGAGATGTACCGTCCCTGCCCACAAGCACTTTTCCACGTGTCTGAGGTTAGGTGGACTTTCCCAGTAACAGCATTGTTGAGGACACGGTTAATGTTGTGAGACAAATGTTAGTGTAATGCCGGAATGGCACATCAGGAGAATTAATGGTGACAGGGGACCGATTACCTTGGGATGGCCGCCGCCATCAGGTTGCGGAAAGCTTCCATCTCAACAAGTCTAAAATACAACATTTCGAGCGCAAGAAGAAGAGAAATGTTAGAATTTAGTACTGTCGCTTGTGGGGTCTTGGCTGGGTATTTCCGCTTGCATTTCAATGACTGGGGTACAGACAACTGAAGGCTATGCTGGGACAAGGACGTGGATGAGCTTGATGATGGTGCTGCTTGACTGTGGGCAACAACAGGTGCAGGGCTAGAGGCATCTTCACATGCACTGCGGACTGGGGATTGGCTTCTACGCAAAACAGTGGAAGAAGCAGTGGTGTCACCTGTAGACAATGTTCCTGGAGCCTGGGGTTCGGCCCACAAAGTCGGGTGCTTTGCTGCCATGTGCCTGATCATGCTGGTGGTGGTCAGGCTGGTAGTTTTGCTACCCATGCTGATGTGGGCATGTCAGGTGCTGCAAATGGGCTGTTTGGGGTTATCGGCAGAGTCTTTAAAAAATAACCAGTCTCGGGAAGATCTAACAGTTGGAATGGCAACTTCACTCATATTGGTGTTACGGGGAATAGATGCACGCCTTCTGTCTGTGGCCACCACACTGCTTCTTAATGCCTCTTGGGGTGATATGCCTCCTTCCAAATGTAAAAAGAAAGCAGCGAACAGAAAATATAAGATAAAAAGGACAAAAATAATAAATGTAAAATAAAAGATAAGAAGTAATAAATAATGAATATCACCTCAAAATAGTGTATTAATGTCCAAGTGAAAAAATATGTATATATACACAATATGTATATGTGACCACTACTTAGAAGCTGAATGGCAGGTCATTCGGTGATTTGAAACATGGTCCGAAACGCGTGTCGGGGTGCTCTGTACCTGGAGGTCCGGACGGCAATTAGGAGGAGGTGATATTACTGCTTTTTGTATACTACTTTGGATTGGTTTCCATACTTTCCAGTTCATGCTGCATCACCCACACTTGGTTGTGTGTACTTGCACATAGCACTTTTTGCTTGTGAGCTGTTTTGCTTGCGAGCTATTCTCAGATTCATGCTCTCCGATATTTAGGCGCCGCATGTTTCGTTACGCATTGCACCCATCTTCTTACACAAGTATACGCAATTGGTGCAGAGCTCAATTTTTTGCACAAACATACGCAATTGTCGTACAGCCCATTCTAGATCTATGGGCCGGCTTTTACACATGTTCTCCTGTATTTAGGTGCTGCAGGTTTTGCTGCGCATCGCACTTTATGGTTATTTTTGCACTAATATTTGCAATTACCGTTCAGCTCAATCTATATTGATGAGCTGTTTGTAACACATTTTTACACTTTGTTATACACTGCCCTCAATATCATTACGGTTTTCAGTTGCTTATTATTTTTATTTTTTATATTTTATATTTTATATTTTTTATTTTTTATTTTTTGTGTTTTCTGTCTATATACAACACGGTTTTTATTTTATTTTTTATTTATTTTTTGTTTTTATTATTTATCCATTCATATATTTTTTTATATATATTGTTATACTACATTTTTTGTTTTTCACATTTGAATGTATTTTTTTCACATCTTGCAGCATAACTGTATATCATTATAACCATCTTTGATGTATTATATGTGGATTCCCTTCTCTTAGTTAGCATATGACAATTGTCTGTCTTATATATATTTTTTATTATTTTTGTTTCATATGTACCTTGCCTCCTTTTTGCGTCAGTTTTTATCCTTGCTTTTTTGCTTTATATTTTGTTTTGTATACCTCTACCTCCAGCTACAGGCACATTACTGCTGTTGCCATTTTTGCCCAGTATATATATATATATATATATATATATATATATATATATATATATATATATTTGTAATAAAGGCATTTTAATATACTATACCTGTTTGGTATTATATTATTTTTGGTTTCTAATTTGGTCAGTATTAGAGTTGAGCGACCTTGACCTTTTTAGAGTCGAGCCGGGTTTCGCGAAACCCGACTATCTCAAAAGTCGGGTCGAGTGAAATCGGCCGATTATGACGTAAAGTCGGGATCGACCGAAACACGAAACCCAATGCAAGTCAATGGGGCAGCATAGTCAGCAGTGAGTGGGGGCCAGGAAAACACCTAGAGTGCCCATTTTAATGTCAAAACCATCCATTCTTCTTAATGAAGCTTGTCAAGCGTAATTTACCTTATAATAATTGGAAGGCATTTGAAATTGGGGGTCATTTGGCTAAAGTTGTGGTGGGTAGGGCTGGTTCAAGTAATTAGTGGGCCCAGGAAATCTGGACCACGTCACGGCAGTGGAGCAGGGAGAGGTAAGTATTTCAACTTTGCAAGTGCTGTGATCCTGAGCAAGCAGGGGGGGCCCACTCGTTGGCATTGGCACTGGCACAGGGCCCCTCAAAGTACAGCGGTGTGTTTGCACGGCGGGGGCGCCTCCCACCGGCAGCAACACTTTTGCGTACTATGAGAGGCCCTGTGCCAGTGACGTCGCCAACTAGTATTCCTCCCCCCACCTGATGAAGGAACCTGCACTTTCATCTGCACCTTCCTCTTTGTCCCCGTGTAAGGTGGTATGGTATGCGGGAAGAGCAACCTGACTTTCAGCAGGGTCACAATGTTGTTGTGTAGCGTGCACGGGGAATGTTGCGTTATGGGTCAATGTACCAGCAGACTCATCTATCACTGGCTGGGCAATGGGCAGGATGAGGAGGAAACACAGATATAGGCCCAAATAATAAAGTGGGCTAAATGCAGTTCAAAATTGGTAACACAGGAATAACCAGGGGGCATTGCAGTGGAGGACAACTGGAATGAGAGGCTGACACAAAGAGTAGGCCCAAATCAGTAAGTAGTCGAAATGCAGTTCAAAATTGGCAACAGTAGTAAACAGGCGGCACAGCTTTGTTCAGTGGAGGAGAACAGCAAGGAGTGGCAGACACCGATAGTAGGCCCCAACCCAACTAGTAGGCCAAATGCAGTCTAACATTAACAACTACTTAACGAGCGCCTGAAAACGGAATTTCAGGACAGGAAACCAGGAGAACAGCAAGGAGCGGCAGACACCGATAGTAGGCCCCAAACCAACTAGTACGCCAAATGCAGTTGTTCCGTTTAACCACAATTTAATGAGAGCCTGAAGATAGAAGTTCAGGAAAGGCAACCTGGAGAACACCTTGGAGTGGAACACACCATCTCTCTACACCCCATACCCAATTTGTAGGTCTAATGCAGCGTAGTTTCCAACAACTACTAAACGAGAGCATGATGATCGAAGCATTGGCGAGGAAACCTGGGGAACACCTTGGAGTGGAACACACCATCTCTCTACAGTGGAACACACCATCTCTCTACACCCCATACCCAATTTGTAGGCCTAATGCAGCGTAGTTTCCAACAACTACTAAACGAGAGCCGGAAGATCGAAGCTCAGGAAAGGCAACCTGGAGAACACCTTGGAGTGGAACACACCATCTCTCTACACCCCATACCCAATTTGTAGGCCTAATGCAGCGTAGTTTCCAACAACTACTAAACGAGAGCATGATGATCGAAGCATTGGCAAGGAAACCTGGGGAACACCTTGGAGTGGAACACACCATCTCTCTACAGTGGAACACACCATCTCTCTACACCCCATACCCAATTTGTAGGCCTAATGCAGCATAGTTTCCAACAACTACTAAACGAGAGCCGGAAGATCGAAGCTCAGGAAAGGCAACCTGGAGAACACCTTGGAGTGGAACACACCATCTCTCTACACCCCATACCCAATTTGTAGGCCTAATGCAGCGTAGTTTCCAACAACTACTAAACGAGAGCCGGAAGATCGAAGCTCAGGAAAGGCAACCTGGGGAACACCTTGGAGTGGAACACACCATCTCTCTACACCCCATACCTAATTTGTAGGCCCAATGCAGCGTAGTTTCCAACAACTACTAAACGAGAGCATGATGATCGAAGCATTGGCGAGGAAACCTGGGGAACACCTTGGAGTAGAACACACCATCTCTCTACACCCCATACCCAATTTGTAGGCCTAATGCAGCGTAGTTTCCAACAACTACTAAACGAGAGCATGATGATCGAAGCTCAGGAAAGGTAACCTGGAGAACACCTTGGAGTGGATCACACCATCTCTCTACACCCCATACCCAATTTGTAGGCCTAATGCAGTGTAGTTTCCAACAACTACTAAACGAGAGCCGGAAGATCGAAGCTCAGGAAAGGCAACCTGGGGAACATCTTGGAGTGGAACACACCATCTCTCTACACCCCATACCCAATTTGTAGGCCCAATGCAGCGTAGTTTCCAACAACTACTAAACGAGAGCATGATGATCGAAGCATTGGCGAGGAAACCTGGGGAACACCTTGGAGTGGAACACACCATCTCTCTACACCCCATACCCAATTTGTAGGCCTAATGCAGCGTAGTTTCCAACAACTACTAAACGAGAGCATGATGATCGAAGCTCAGGAAAGGCAACCTGGAGAACACCTTGGAGTGGAACACACCATCTCTCTACAGTGGAACACACCATCTCTCTACACCCCATACCCAATTTGTAGGCCTAATGCAGCGTAGTTTCCAACAACTACTAAACGAGAGCCGGAAGATCGAAGCTCAGGAAAGGCAACCTGGAGAACACCTTGGAGTGGAACACACAATCTCTCTACACCCCATACCCAATTTGTAGGCCTAATGCAGTGTAGTTTCCAACAACTACTAAACGAGAGCCGGAAGATCGAAGCTCAGGAAAGGCAACCTGGGGAACACCTTGGAGTGTAACAAACCCTCTCTCTACACCATGGAAGGTCTGATTCTTAGGAAGGAAGGCTGTCGGAAAGAAGCAGGGCGCGTCCGAGGGTGATTATATTCTAATTAGGTATATACTCACCCTCGGACGCGCCCTGCTTCTTTATTTGTAATGAATGTTTATTTGCAATGTGGTTTTGACTTACTCTATTTTTTTGGTAAATAATGATTTTATTATTTTCATTGTTTTGCATCTTCTTGGCAATAATATAAAGAAGACGCGATATATCTGTGTTTAAAATTGAAAAAACCTTTCAGTTAACTACTTGCAGGAGAAAGTTATTGTAGCTGGTGGCCATTTTTAGTACTGTACCAGATTTTTGTTGTATGTGTTTGTTTTTAATGTTAAAATGTCTGCATTTGATATCTCTCCAGTATTTTCTTTTTTATAAGCAAAATACTTATTTTTATATTTTCTGATGTTGGTTCCAGGGGTACACGGGCAGCAGTGGTGTGGTCAGTGGAGGCCTAGTGGAAGGAGTGACCACAGACAGGCATCGAAGGCCTAAAATAATAACACATGGCTGTAGGCAATTTTAAATTGGTTCCAGGGGTACACGGGCAGCAGTGGTGTGGTCAGTGGAGGCCTAGTGGAAGGAGTGACCGCAGACAGGCATCGAAGGCCTAAAATAATAACACATGGCTGTAGGCAATTTTAAATTGGTTCCAGGGGTACACGGGCAGCAGTGGTGTGGTCAGTGGAGGCCTAGTGGAAGGAGTGACCGCAGACAGGCATCGAAGGCCTAAAATAATAACACATGGCTGTAGGCAATTTTAAATTGGTTCCAGGGGTACACGGGCAGCAGTGGTGTGGTCAGTGGAGGCCTAGTGGAAGGAGTGACCGCAGACAGGCATCGAAGGCCTAAAATAATAACACATGGCTGTAGGCAATTTTAAATTGGTTCCAGGGGTACACGGGCAGCAGTGGTGTGGTCAGTGGAGGCCTAGTGGAAGGAGTGACCGCAGACAGGCATCGAAGGCCTAAAATAATAACACATGGCTGTAGGCAATTTTAAATTGGTTCCAGGGGTACACGGGCAGCAGTGGTGTGGTCAGTGGAGGCCTAGTGGAAGGAGTGACCGCAGACAGGCATCGAAGGCCTAACATAACAAAAATGTCAATACAATGGTATTGTCAGTGGCAGGCATTGAAGGATGTCAGCGCATAGACTAAACATTGGTGGAGCTGTGAGATAATTTTGCAAGTGGTAGAGCACTGTTTGAGCTGAGGGGGGGGAACTGTCTTGTGGCCGGCGGTACAGGCCCAGGGCCCCTCATATTACAACGGTGTGTCTGACGTTGGGTGCGCACCACCACCGCCAGAGACACTTTATTGTACTAGGAGGGACCCAGTGGCAGTGCCGTCGACCAAAAGCGGGCTCACCCACCTCTTCAGACAAACTGCACTCTCACGGGTGCTGTCGCCAAGTGTCGATACCACGGCCCCGTGTGGGGAGTTTGGCCATTTAGTGAGGTGTAAACATGTCGTATGCTGGACAATCAGGTGCAGAAAATTAAGAGATTGGAAAAGGCATTCAGAATAGTCCACAGGCAAGACCTTTTCATAGGAAAGCTAGGTATCAGCCGGGCAAGGTGGGGCAAAAGATTTCGAAATCCAGTTGTGGTTCATTTTAATGAAGGTTAGATCATCTACATTTTGGGTAGCCAGACGAGTCCTTTTTTCTGTTAGTATTGAACCTGCAGCACTGAATACTCTTTCTGATAGGACACTAGCTGCCGGGCAAGCAAGCTCCTGCAATGCATATTCTGCCAATTCTGGCCAGGTGTCTAATTTTGATGCCCAGTAATCAAATGGGAATGACGGTTGAGGGAGAACATCGATAAGGGATGAAAAATAGTTTGTAACCATACTGGACAAATGTTGTCTCCTGTCACTTTGAATTGATGCTGCAGTACCTGTCCTGTCTGCGGTCATAGCAAAATCACTCCACAACCTGGTCAGAAAACCCGTCTGGCCAACGCCACTTCTGATTTCTGCCCCTCTAACTCCTCTGGTCTGCTGGCCCCTGCAGCTCGTGTGAGAACGATCACGGGTGCTGTGTGCAGGGAATGCCAGAAGCAAACGGTCAACAAGAGTTGGTTGTTTGGTTGCTAATATTAGTTCCAAGTTCTCATGTGGCATTATATTTTGCAATTTGCCTTTATAGCGAGGATCAAGGAGGCAGGCCAACCAGTAATCGTCATCATTCATCATTTTAGTTATGCGTGTGTCCCTTTTGAGGATACGTAAGGCATAATCCGCCATGTGGGCCAAAGTTCCAGTTCTCAAATCTGCGGTTGTGCTTGGTTGAGGGGCAGTTTCAGGCAAATCCACGTCACTTGTGTCCCTCCAAAAACCAGAACCCGGCCTTGCCGCGCCACCAATTTCCAGTGGCCCCGGAAAAGCTTCCTCATTAAAAATATAATCATCCCCATCATCCTCCTCGTCCTCCTCCTCCTCTTCGCCCGCTACCTCGTCCTGTACACTGCCCTGGCCAGACAATGGCTGACTGTCATCAAGGCTTTCCTCTTCCTCAGCTGCAGACGCCTGATCCTTTATGTGCGTCAAACTTTGCATCAGCAGACGCATTAGGGGGATGCTCATGCTTATTATGGCGTTGTCTGCACTAACCAGCCGTGTGCATTCCTCAAAACACTGAAGGACTTGACACATGTCTTGAATCTTCGACCACTGCACACCTGACAACTCCATGTCTGCCATCCTACTGCCTGCCCGTGTATGTGTATCCTCCCACAAAAACATAACAGCCCGCCTCTGTTCACACAGTCTCTGAAGCATGTGCAGTGTTGAGTTCCACCTTGTTGCAACGTCTATGATTAGGCGATGCTGGGGAAGGTTCAAAGAACGCTGATAGGTCTGCATACGGCTGGAGTGTACGGGCGAACGGCCGATATGTGAGCAAAGTCCACGCACTTTGAGGAGCAGGTCGGATAACCCCGGATAACTTTTCAGGAAGCACTGCACCACCAGGTTTAAGGTGTGAGCCAGGCAAGGAATGTGTTTCAGTTGGGAAAGGGAGATGGCAGCCATGAAATTCCTTCCGTTATCACTCACTACCTTGCCTGCCTCAAGATCTACAGTGCCCAGCCACGACTGCGTTTCTTTCTGCAAGAACTCGGACAGAACTTCCGCGGTGTGTCTGTTGTCGCCCAAACACTTCATAGCCAATACAGCCTGCTGACGTTTGCCAGTAGCTGCCCCATAATGGGAGACCTGGTGTGCAACAGTGGCAGCTGCGGATGGAGTGGTTGTGCGACTGCGGTCTGTGGACGAGCTCTCGCTTCTGCAGGAGGACGAAGAGGAGGAGGAGAGGGTGCGAACGGCTACAGCCAATTGTTTCCTAGACCGTGGGCTAGGCAGAACTGTCCCAAACTTGCTGTCCCCTGTGGACCCTGCATCCACCACATTTACCCAGTGTGCCGTGATGGACACGTAACGTCCCTGGCCATGCCTACTGGTCCATGCATCTGTTGTCAGGTGCACCTTTGTGCTCACAGATTGCCTGAGTGCATGGACGATGCGTTCTTTAACATGCTGGTGGAGGGCTGGGATGGCTTTTCTGGAAAAAAAGTGTCGACTGGGTAGCTCGTAGCGTGGTACAGCGTAGTCCATCAGGGCTTTGAAAGCTTCGCTTTCAACTAACCGGTAGGGCATCATCTCTAACGAGATTAGTCTAGCTATGTGTGCGTTCAAACCCTGTGTACGCGGATGCGAGGCTAAGTACTTCCTTTTTCTAACCATAGTCTCATGTAGGGTGAGCTGGACTGGAGAGCTGGAGATCGTGGAACTAGCGGGGGTGCCGGTGGACATGGCAGACTGAGAGACGGTGGGAGATGGTATTGTTGCCGCCGGTGCCCTAGATGCAGTGTTTCCTACTACGAAACTGGTGATTCCCTGACCCTGACTGCTTTGGCCTGGCAAAGAAACCTGCACAGATACTGCAGGTGGTGCGGAAAATGGTGGCCCTACACTGCCGGAAGGAATGTTGCGTTGCTGACTAGCTTCATTGGCCGAGGGTGCTACAACCTTAAGGGACGTTTGGTAGTTAGTCCAGGCTTGCAAATGCATGGTGGTTAAATGTCTATGCATGCAACTTGTATTGAGACTTTTCAGATTCTGTCCTCTGCTTAAGGTAGTTGAACATTTTTGACAGATGACTTTGCGCTGATCAATTGGATGTTGTTTAAAAAAATGCCAGACTGCACTCTTTCTAGCATCGGATACCTTTTCAGGCATTGCAGACTGAGCTTTAACCGGATGGCCACGCTGTCCTCCAACAGGTTTTGACTTTGCCACGCGTTTTGGGCAAGATACGGGCCCGGCAGATGGAACCTGTTGCGATGTTGATGCCTGCTGCGGCCCCTCCTCCTCCGCTTCAGAACTGCTGCCGCCTGCACCCTGTTCCCCCAATGGCTGCCAATCGGGGTCAAGAACTGGGTCATCTATTACCTCTTCTTGTAGCTCGTGTGCAACTTCGTCTGTGTCACCGTGTCGGTCGGTGGTATAGCGTTCGTGATGGGGCAACATAGTCTCATCAGGGTCTGATTCTTGATCAGCACCCTGCGAGGGCAATGTTGTGGTCTGAGTCAAAGGACCAGCATAGTAGTCTGGCTGTGGCTGTGCATCAGTGCACTCCATGTCAGATTCAACTTGTAATGGGCATGGACTGTTAACTGCTTCACTGTCTAAGCCAGGGACGGTATGTGTAAAGAGCTCCATGGAGTAACCCGTTGTGTCGCCTGCTGCATTCTTCTCTGTTGTTGTTTTTGCTGAAGAGGACAAGGAAGCGACTTGTCCCTGACCGTGAACATCCACTAACGACGCGCTGCTTTGACATTTACCAGTTTCACGAGAGGAGGCAAAAGAGCTAGAGGCTGAGTCAGCAAGATAAGCCAAAACTTGCTCTTGCTGCTCCGGCTTTAAAAGCGGTTTTCCTACTCCCAGAAAAGGGAGCGTTCGAGGCCTTGTGTAGCCTGACGACGAACCTGGCTCCACAGCTCCAGACTTAGGTGCAATATTTTTTTTCCCACGACCAGCTGATGCTCCACCACTACCACTACCCTCATTACCAGCTGACAATGAACGCCCCCGGCCACGACCTCTTCCACCATACTTCCTCATTGTTTTAAAAACGTAAACAAACTAACGGTATTTGTTGCTGTCACACAAATTACACGGTGAGCTATAACTTCAGTATGATTTAGCTACCCCTTTATAGGTGAGTGAGACCACAACGAAAATCAGGCACAATGTTACACACTCTGTTGTTGGTGGCAACAAATGAGAGAGATGCCACACACGCAGGACTGTCACTGAAGCACAAATGTAAATATTAATCTCCCACTGATTTGATTTTTTTTTTTTTTTTAAGGGAGACTTTAGGAAAAAAAAAAATAGAATAAAATGATTTTTTCAGGAAGAATTTAGAAACCAAATAAAATAAAATGATTTTTTCAGGGAGAATTTAGAAAACAAATAAAACAAAAAAAGGCTTTCTATGGCCCACTGAGTGAGAGATGACGCACACAGGAGTCAGGAGTGGCACACAAGCCCAGAGGCCAATATTTATCTCCCACTGATTGATGTAGTGATTTTTTCAGGTAGATTTTGGAACCCAAATCAAGCTAAAAAAATAATAGGCTTTCTATGGCCCACAATTGGAGAGAGAGAGAGATGGCACACCCAGGAGTCAAGACTGGCACACAAGCAGAAAGGGCAATATTAATCTCCCACTGATTTTTTTTTTTTTTTTTTCAGGGAGACTTTAGGAAAAAAAAATAATAGAATAAAATTATTTTTTCAGGAATAATTTAGAAACCAAATAAAATAAAATGATTTTTTCAGGGAGAATTTAGAAAACAAATAAAACAAAAAAAGGCTTTCTATGGCCCACTGAGTGAGAGATGACGCACACAGGAATCAGGAGTGGCACACAAGCCCAGAGGCCAATATTTATCTCCCACTGATTGATGTAGTGATTTTTTCAGGTAGATTTTGGAACCCAAATCAAGCTAAAAAAATAATAGGCTTTCTATGGCCCACAATTGGAGAGAGAGAGAGAGATGGCACACCCAGGAGTCAAGACTGGCACACAAGCAGAAAGGGCAATATTAATCTCCCACTGATTTTTTTTTTTTTTTTTCAGGGAGACTTTAGGAAAAAAAAAATAGAATAAAATGATTTTTTCAGGAAGAATTTAGAAACCAAATAAAATAAAATGATTTTTTCAGGGAGAATTTAGAAAACAAATAAAACAAAAAATAGGCTTTGTAGGGCCCACTGAGTGAGAGAGGACGCACACAGGAGTCAGGAGTGGCACACAAGCCCAGAGGCCAATATTTATCTCCCACTGATTGATTTAGTGATTTTTTCAGGTAGATTTTGGAACCCAAATCAAGCAAAAAAATTAATAGGCTTTCTATGGCCCACAATTGGAGAGAGAGAGATGGCACACCCAGGAGTCAAGACTGGCACACAAGCAGAAAGGGCAATATTAATCTCCCACTGATTTGTTTTTTTTTTTTTTTTCAGGGAGACTTTAGAAAAAAAAATACAAAAAAAATGATTTTTTTCAGGAATAATTTAGAAACCAAATAAAATAAAATGATTTTTTCAGGGAGAATTTAGAAAACAAATAAAACAAAAAATAGGCTTTCTAGGGCCCACTGAGTGAGAGAGGACGCACACAGGAGTCAGGAGTGGCACACAAGCCCAGAGGCCAATATTTATCTCCCACTGATTGATTTAGTGATTTTTTCAGGTACATTTTGGAACCCAAATCAAGCAAAAAAATTAATAGGCTTTCTATGGCCCACAATTGGAGAGAGAGAGATGGCACACCCAGGAGTCAAGACTGGCACACAAGCAGAAAGGGCAATATTAATCTCCCACTGATTTGTTTTTTTTTTTTTTTTCAGGGAGACTTTAGAAAAAAAAATACAAAAAAAATGATTTTTTTCAGGAATAATTTAGAAACCAAATAAAATAAAATGATTTTTTCAGGGAGAATTTAGAAAACAAATAAAACAAAAAATAGGCTTTCTAGGGCCCACTGAGTGAGAGAGGACGCACACAGGAGTCAGGAGTGGCACACAAGCCCAGAGGCCAATATTTATCTCCCACTGATTGATTTAGTGATTTTTTCAGGTAGATTTTGGAACCCAAATCAAGCAAAAAAATTAATAGGCTTTCTATGGCCCACAATTGGAGAGAGAGAGATGGCACACCCAGGAGTCAAGACTGGCACACAAGCAGAAAGGGCAATATTAATCTCCCACTGATTTGTTTCTTTTTTTTTTTTTTCAGGGAGACTTTAGAAAAAAAAAAAATAAAAAATGATTTTTTCAGGAATAATTTAGAAACCAAATAAAATAAAATGATTTTTTCAGGGAGAATTTAGAAAACAAATAAAACAAAAAATAGGCTTTCTAGGGCCCACTGAGTGAGAGAGGACGCACACAGGAGTCAGGAGTGGCACACAAGCCCAGAGGCCAATATTTATCTCCCACTGATTGATTTATTGATTTTTTCAGGTAGAATTTAGAACCCAAATCAACCAAAAAAATAAATAGGCTTTCTATGGCCCACTATTTGTGAGAGAGATGGCACGCTCAGGACTGGCACACAAGCCCAGAGGCCAATATTAATCTCCCACTTTTTTTTTTTTTCCAGGGAAAATTTATAAACCCAATAAAAAAAATAATAAATAGGCTTTCTATGGCCCACTATCTGAGAGAGAGAGATGGCACGCTTAGGACTGGCACACAAGCCCAAAGGCCAATATTAATCTCCCACTGATTGATTTATTGATTTTTTCAGGTAGAATTTAGAACCCAAATCAACCAAAAAAATAAATAGGCTTTCTATAGCCCACTATTTGTGAGAGAGATGGCACGCTCAGGACTGGCACACAAGCCCAGAGGCCAATATTAATCTCCCACTTTTTTATTTTTTTTCCAGGGAAAGTTTATAAACCCAATAAAAAAAATAATAAATAGGCTTTCTATGGCCCACTATCTGAGAGAGAGAGATGGCACGCTTAGGACTGGCACACAAGCCCAAAGGCCAATATTAATCTCCCACTGATTGATTTATTGATTTTTTCAGGTAGATTTTGGAACCCAAATCAAGCAAAAAAATTAATAGGCTTTCTATGGCCCACAATTGGAGAGAGAGAGATGGCACACCCAGGAGTCAAGACTGGCACACAAGCAGAAAGGGCAATATTAATCTCCCACTGATTTGTTTCTTTTTTTTTTTTTTCAGGGAGACTTTAGAAAAAAAAAAAAATAAAAAATGATTTTTTCAGGAATAATTTAGAAACCAAATAAAATAAAATGATTTTTTCAGGGAGAATTTAGAAAACAAATAAAACAAAAAATAGGCTTTCTAGGGCCCACTGAGTGAGAGAGGACGCACACAGGAGTCAGGAGTGGCACACAAGCCCAGAGGCCAATATTTATCTCCCACTGATTGATTTGTTGATTTTTTCAGGTAGAATTTAGAACCCAAATCAACCAAAAAAATAAATAGGCTTTCTATGGCCCACTATTTGTGAGAGAGATGGCACGCTCAGGACTGGCACACAAGCCCAGAGGCCAATATTAATCTCCCACTTTTTTTTTTTTTCCAGGGAAAAATTATAAACCCAATAAAAAAAATAATAAATAGGCTTTCTATGGCCCACTATCTGAGAGAGAGAGATGGCACGCTTAGGACTGGCACACAAGCCCAAAGGCCAATATTAATCTCCCACTGATTGATTTATTGATTTTTTCAGGTAGAATTTAGAACCCAAATCAACCAAAAAAATAAATAGGCTTTCTATAGCCCACTATTTGTGAGAGAGATGGCACGCTCAGGACTGGCACACAAGCCCAGAGGCCAATATTAATCTCCCACTTTTTTATTTTTTTTCCAGGGAAAGTTTATAAACCCAATAAAAAAAATAATAAATAGGCTTTCTATGGCCCACTATCTGAGAGAGAGAGATGGCACACAAGCCCAAAGGCCAATATTAATCTCCCACTGATTGATTTATTGATTTTTTCAGGTAGATTTTGGAACCCAAATCAAGCAAAAAAATAAATAGGCTTTCTATGGCCCACAATTGGAGAGAGAGAGATGGCACACCCAGGAGTCAAGACTGGCACACAAGCAGAAAGGGCAATATTAATCTCCCACTGATTTGATTTTTTTTTTTTTTCAGGGAGACTTTAGAAAAAAAAAATTGAATTTTTCAGGAAGAATTTAGAAACAAAATAAAATAAAATGATTGTTTCAGGCAGAATTTAGAAAACAAATGAAAAAAAAAATAGGCTTTGTAGGGCCCACTGAGTGAGAGAGGACGCACACAGGAGTCAGGAGTGGCACACAAGCCCAGAGGCCAATATTTATCTCCCACTGATTGATTTAGTGATTTTTTCAGGTAGATTTTGGAACCCAAATCAAGCAAAAAAATTAATAGGCTTTCTATGGACCACAATTGGAGAGAGAGAAATGGCACACCCAGGAGTCAAGACTGGCACACAAGCAGAAAGGGCAATATTAATCTCCCACTGATTTGTTTTTTTTGTTTTTTTTCAGGGAGACTTTAGAAAAAAAAAATACAAAAAAAAATGATTTTTTTCAGGAATAATTTAGAAACCAAATAAAATAAAATGATTTTTTCAGGGAGAATTTAGAAAACAAATAAAACAAAAAATAGGCTTTCTAGGGCCCACTGAGTGAGAGAGGACGCACACAGGAGTCAGGAGTGGCACACAAGCCCAGAGGCCAATATTTATCTCCCACTGATTGATTTAGTGATTTTTTCAGGTAGATTTTGGAACCCAAATCAAGCAAAAAAATTAATAGGCTTTCTATGGCCCACAATTGGAGAGAGAGAGATGGCACACCCAGGAGTCAAGACTGGCACACAAGCAGAAAGGGCAATATTAATCTCCCACTGATTTTTTTTTTTTTTTTTTTTCAGGGAGACTTTAGAAAACAAACAAACAAAAAAAATGATTTTTTTCAGGAATAGTTTAGAAACCAAATAAAATAAAATGATTTTTTCAGGGAGAATTTAGAAAACAAATAAAACAAAAAATAGGCTTTCTAGGGCCCACTGAGTGAGAGAGGACGCACACAGGAGTCAGGAGTGGCACACAAGCCCAGAGGCCAATATTTATCTCCCACTGATTGATTTATTGATTTTTTCAGGTAGAATTTAGAACCCAAATCAACCAAAAAAATAAATAGGCTTTCTATGGCCCACTATTTGTGAGAGAGATGGCACGCTCAGGACTGGCACACAAGCCCAGAGGCCAATATTAATCTCCCACTTTTTTTTTTTTTTTCCAGGGAAAATTTATAAACCCAATAAAAAAAATAATAAATAGGCTTTCTATGGCCCACTATCTGAGAGAGAGAGATGGCACGCTTAGGACTGGCACACAAGCCCAAAGGCCAATATTAATCTCCCACTGATTGATTTATTGATTTTTTCAGGTAGATTTTGGAACCCAAATCAAGCAAAAAAAATAAATAGGCTTTCTATGGCCCACTGAGAGATGGCACACACAGGAGTAAGGAGTGGCACACAAGCCCTGAGGCCAATATTTTTCTCCCACTGATTGATGTAGTGATTTTTTCAGGTAGATTTTAGAACCCAAATCAAGCAAAAAAATAAATAGGCTTTCTATGGCCCACTGAGTGAGAGATGACACAGACAGGGATGGCACTCTAGCAGAAATGCCAATCTTAATCTCCCACAAAAAAAAAAAAAAAAAGGAACTGTCCTTCAATTACTATCTCCCTGCAGTAATCTCAGCCAGGTATGGCAGGCAGCAATAAGGAGTGGACTGATGCACAAATTAAATAAAAAGTGTGGACAAACAAACAAGATAGCTGTGCAGAAAGGAAGGAACAAGAGGATTTGTGCTTTGAAAAAAGCAGTTGGTTTGCACAGCGGCGTACACACAGCAATGCAGCTATCAGGGAGCCTTCTAGGGCAGCCCAATGAGCTACAGCGCTGAGGGAAAAAAAAAAAAATGTAGCTTCCACTGTCCCTGCACACCGAAGGTGGTGTTGGGCAGTGGAAATCGCTACAGCACAAGCGGTTTGGTGGTTAATGGACCCTGCCTAACGCTATCCCTGCTTCTGACGAAGCGGCAGCAACCTCTCCCTAGGCTCAGATCAGCAGCAGTAACATGGCGGTCGGCGGGAACGCCCCTTTATAGCCCCTGTGACGCCGCGGACAGCAAGCCAATCACTGCAATGCCCTTCTCTAAGATGGTGGGGACCAGGACCTATGTCATCACGCTGCCCACACTCTGCGTTTACCTTCATTGGCTGAGAAATGGCGCTTTTCGCGTCATTGAAACGCGACTTTGGCGCGAAAGTCGCGTACCGCATGGCTGACCCCGCACAGGGGTTGGATCGGGTTTCATGAAACCCGACTTTGTCAAAAGTCGGCGACTTTTGAAAATGTTCGACCCGTTTCGCTCAACCCTAGTCAGTATTATTTTCTCTATATACGAGTTTATTTCCTTAAGTATAGATTTTCCTTTGTTTCTCCTTCCAAATGTGTGCTGCTGTCCTCACTCTGTATGTCCTCCTGCCAGGTTGGGTCAGTCACTATGTCATCCATCACTTCGTATTCCACATCTGCACCCTGCTCCTCCTCCTGACTTTCTGGCAATTCTGTCTCATCATCATCCACCTCTTGTGACACTTTCCCACTATCATCTTCGTGAGACCATGGCTGGTCAAAGCTTTGGGCATTGCTACATGCCATCTCATCTGGCCCCACTTTAAGTTGACCGGCCGAGAGTACAGAATCTTAAAAGGGAAAACTGAATAGCTCTTCGGAGTGTCCAAGTGTGGGATCAGTTGTTTCAAGGCATTTGGCATGATGGGAGGAAGGAGGATCAGGTTGAGGAATATCCAGTCCACACTCATGGCTACTCAGACTTGACCGTGTGGAAGACATGGTGGTGGTGGTGGCTAAGTGACTGGAAGCATTATCCGCTATCCAACCAACAACCATTTCACACTGCTATGGCTTCAATAGTGGTGTGCTGCAATCCCCTAGAAACTGGGACAGGAAGGTTGAGCAAGAAGATGTGGGTCTTTGTTGTGACCCACTTTCAGCTTGGCCACGGCCTCGTCTTCTGCATACACCAGGTGCTGCATCATGAAATTTGGCAAAAAGTTAAAAATGACTAAAACAATGCTAGCAGATAGCACTATGAAACTTATGCCTGCAAAGCTACAATTTTTCCACAACTGATACACAAGGCCTCAGCCTGACATAGCAGACTGCAAATTTTTTTGGGGGGGGTTTGAAAAATTAAAAAAAAAATGTGAAACAAGGCTAGCAGACAGAACTATAGAACTTATGCCTGCGAAGCTACGATTTTTCAAACACAGACACACCAGGCCTCAGTCTGACATAACAGACTGTATAGTTTTTTGGGGGGTTTTGGAAAAATTTTTAAATAAACAAAAGAGTGGAACTGGGCTAGAAGACAGAACTAGGAAACTTATGCCTGCGAAGCTACGATTTTTCCACAAGAGATACACAAGGCCTCAGCCTGTCATAACAGACTGTATATATACATATTTTTTTTTTTTTGAGAATTAAAAAAAAAAAAGAGTGGAACAAGGCTAGCAGACAGAACTATGAAACTTATGCCTGTGAAGCTAAGATTTTTCTACCACAGATACACAAGGCCTCAGCCTGACATAACAGACTGTATACACTTTTGTTTTTTATTTGGATAATTTAAAAAAAAATGTGGAACAAGGCTAGCAGACAGAAATATTGAAACTTATGCTGTGAAGCTATGATTTTTTCAAGCACAGATACACCAGGCCTCAGCCTGACTTAACAGACTGAATAAAATATATTTGGGGGGGTGAATTTTTTTTAAAAAAAAAATGAGAACAAGGCTAGCACACAGAACTATGATACGCATACTTGCGAAACTACGATTTTTCCATTACCGATACAACCGGCCGTCAGCCGTTTTTTTTTTTTTTTGGTGCACTCACATCTGCTATCTGGGACAAAAAAAAAGGCAAAGATAAAAAAAATGGGATGTATACAGTCATGGACAAAAATTTTGAGAATGAGACAAATATTAATTTTTCCAAAGTCTACTGCTTCATTTTTTCTAATGGCAATTTGCATATACTCCTGAATGTCAGAGTGATCAGCTTAACAGCAATTACTGTACTTGGAAAGTCAATATTTGCCCAGAAAATGAACTTTAACCCCCAAAACACATTTCAACATCATTGCAGTCCTGCCTTAAAAGTAGCAGCTAACATTGTTTTAGTGATTGATCCATTAACACAGGTGTGTGTGTGGGTGTTGATGAGGACAAGGCTGGCGATCAATCAGTCATGATTATGTAAGAATGACATCACTGGACACTTTAAAAGGAGGCTGGTGCTTGGTATCATTGTTTCTTTTCAGTTTACCATGGTTATCTCTAAAGAAACACGTGCAGCCATCATTGCACTGCACAAAAATGGCCTAACAGGGAAGAGTATCGCAGCTACAAAGATTGCACCTCAGTCAACAATCTATCGCATCATCAAGAACTTCAAGGAGAGAGCTTCCATTGTTGTCAAAATGGCTCCAGGGCACCCAAGAAAGACCAGCAAGCGCCAGGACCGTATCTTAAAACTGTTTCAGCTGTGGGATCGGACTACCAGCAGTGCCGAGCTTGCTCAGGAATGGCAGCAGGCTGGTGTGAGTGCTTCTGCACGCACTGTGAGGCGGAGACTCTTTGAGCAAGGCCTGGTTTCAAGGAGGGCAGCAAAGAAGCCACTTCTCTCCAGAAAAAACATCAGGGACCGACTGATATTCTGCAAAAGGTACAGGGAGTGGACCGCTGAAGACTGGGGCAAAGTCATTTTCTCTGATGAATCCCCTTTTAGATTGTTTGGGACATCTGGAAAACAGCTTATTCGGAGAAGAAGAGGTAAGCGCTACCACCAGTCTTGTCTCATGCCAACTGTAAAGCATCCTGAAACCATTCATGTGTGGGGTTGCTTCTCAGCCAAGGGAATCGGCTCACTCACAGTCCTGGCTAAAAACGCAGCCATGAATAAAGAATGGTACCAGAATGTCCTCCAAGAGCAACTTCTCCCAACTGTCCAAGAGCAGTTTGGCACCCAACAATGCCTTTTCCAGCATGATGAAGCACCTTGCCATAAAGCAAAGGTGATAGCTAAAAGGCTCATGGAACAAAACATAGAGATTTTGGGTCCATGGCTTGGAAACTCCCCAGATCTTAATCCCATTGAGAACTTGTGGTCAATCATCAAGAGACGGGTGGACAAACAAAAACCAACAAATTCTGGCAAAATGCAAGCATTGATTGTGCAAGAATGGACTGCTATCAGTCAGGATTTGGTCCAGAAGTTGATTGAGAGCATGCCAGGGAGAATTGCAGAGGTCTTGAAGAAGAAGGGTCTACACTGCAAATATTGACTTGCTGCATTAACTCATTCTAACTGTCAATATAACCTATTGGTACTCATAAAATGATTGCAATTATATTTCTGTATGTGATATAAACATCAGACAAACACTAAAAAAAACCAGAGGGCAGCAGATCATGTGAAAATATAATTTTGGTGTCATTCTCAAAAATGTTGGCCATGACTGTAGGTACATTTCATGTGTTATCCTGATGAAGGAGCCATGGTGCTCCAAAACATCTTGAAATAAAACCACTTTTCATTGGATTACTCAATTGGACTTCTAATTGTATGAGTGGCGCAGAGAAGAATCCATCTCTTTATCCCATTTTTTTATTCACAGAAGAAAGAATTGTTTTGATGTGGATGAGGACTGTATAACAAAGAAGATATACTCCAAACAATTTCAAACTGAGATCTCTTCCATTGTATCACATTAGAAACAGAAGAATTTTTCTTGTGTGTGGGTGAGGCCTGTGTAACATAGACTATATTCCCCCAACAATTTCCAACTGAGATCTTCCCTTCTGAATCACATTAGTAAAAGAAGAAATTTTTTTTTAGTGTGGATGACGCCTGTATAACCTACAAGATATGATCCAAACATTTTCAAAATCTGATCTAGCGTGCTGCATCATGTTTGTCAAACATCAATTTCATGCCACTAAATGACAAGATGGGAAATGGTGTGCTGTATCACGTTTGTAGCTGCAAAAATTGTTTTTAACTCTGCATGAGATCTGCACAAAACTGAATTTCACGCCACTAACTGACAAGGTGAGATATGGTATGCTGAATCACGCTGTAAAAGCTTTTTTTTATGCAAAACAACTCTGCACAAAGCTGAATTTTACCACCAACGAATGACAAGGGGCATGGCATGCTGAATCCTGTTAGCAACTGCCCCCAATTTTTTTTTACTGTGCAACAGCTCTGCACACAGAACAATTTCTCTGCCACAAAATTACAAGGTGTATCACATTTAGCAACAGCAGAAAATAGTTTTCTTTTACTGTGCAGCTGTGAAACGGATTTCAATGCCACCAAATGACAGGATGAGATATGACGTGCTGAATCACATTAGCAACTGCAAAAAAAATTTTTTCGGCTGTGCAACAGCTCAAAACACAGAAAAATTTCACTGCCACCAAATAACAAGGAGAGATATGGCATGCTGTATCACATTTAGCAACTGAAAAAATAAGATTTAAAAAAGTCTACTCATGCATGGAGCGCAATAGAAGCAGTGCACAACACACTGCTGGAAGGTTGATTTCACAGCCACACAGGACACTAGCTATCTAAACTATCTGACTTGGAAACAACCACCTAGCTAACTAGCTAAAATCTATCAACACTCAGGCCCAGTGTCCAGAGCAGCTTCTCTGCACTGCTATATTGACAAAATGGCTCTAAAACAATGTCTGCGCTTTAAATAGAGAGGGACATGTGATTTCAGCAGCCAATGACACAAGTCATTATGTCTGGACATTGCAGATGTTTCCGGCACCCTGATTCGCTAGACTCAATGTGCCCACAAAAAGTAAGAATTTTTTTTTGTACACGCACACCTCTCCTCTGAGCTCTCCCCACCTTTCCACTCATCAAATGTATGCCTCATCACACCCCCACTATCCTTGCTAAAGTGCTCAAAATACTTTAGTAGCAAATAGTGATGAGCCAGTATACTCGGTAATGCTCCAAGCATTTCCGGATTTGTTCAGCGGGAACTCGGGTCTCCGTCCTACATGATTGGCGCTCTTTACAGCGCCAATCAACATGCAGGGATTGCCTGCCATGCACTGCCAACTTTTTAGTGGTATTAGGCCGGGATCACACTACAGAGTAATACGGACGAGTGCTAAGCGATAAAAAATCGCATAGCACTCGGACCAATGTTAATCTATGGGGCAGCTCCCATCATCTGTTTTTTTCTCGTCCGTATTATACTTGTGAGTGAAATCGCAGCATGCTGCGATTGTCTGCGTATCTCAGCCAAAAAATGCCAATGCAAGTCTATGGGTGTGAGAAAAAAATCACACAGCACACGGACCATGCGTGCGACTTGCGAGAAATTCTCAGGCATTGGGCAGATGACAGGAAATTGGCTCAGCCACTATGTGCTCATTTTGCAAGTGTGTGAGAAAATCTCACCATACGGATGACACACAGATGACACGCGGATACTTTTTTGAGAAAAAAACGCATTCTGGCATTGCACATGGATGATTTATGGATCAACATACAGAGAACATTTGTGCGATTCTCGGCAGACAAAATCGGACAGATTTTTTATATGTTGTGTGTGACTCCAACCTTACAGTGATTGGCTAGCAGCACCACGTCATGAGGTCTATAAGAGAACAGGTGCCTGCCGGCTCAGTGCATTCAGCTCTGGAATGAGACAGTGTAGGGAGAGCAGCTGCTCAGATAGGGTCAGATTTGTGCTTTTATTATTTAGTGTGGGTCTACCATCACAGAATCCACAAGTCCAGCTAAACAATAAGGACTACTTATGGTTTTTATAGATTGCAGTGCTAGGTAGGCAGGGGAGTGTATGTGTATATACACATCATTTCAATGCATGCAGTGTTAGGGGTCGAGTTCCCGCTTCTGCACAGGGGGAATCTCGAGCCACCTCCACTGCGGTCTCCCATTCTTGTCCAGCCGCAGTGGAGTCGGCTCAGCAAAGACGTCGGTCCCAGCGTCTTGCTCATTCTCACTCTGTGCTGAGAGTTACTGCTGCTTCTCCAGTCTCTGCCATTAAAGTCAGTGCTGGTCAGCAGCGAGCGGACTTCTCTGGGACTAAGTCCTTGTCTGCACGTACTGAGCATGCCCAGGGTAAGATCTCCCGTTGGAGATCGAGGGTCATGTGCTCAGGCTCTACAGCACATTCCATTGGTCCTCTTGGCAGGTCTTGGAAGGGCAAAGGTGCTGTGGCCACTTCCTGTGCTGCAGCTATATAAACTGCGCATGACCGCACGGCCATGTGCTAGTATTGTCTTACAATTGCTAATGTGTGTATGTTGTGAGTGCAAGTCGTCCTTGGATACCCCTACCCTATTGAATGTCTGTTCGCGGAAGGTGTATAGTTGCTATCTAGCGCCCGACTTATATTACAGCACTAATCACACATTACAGCGTCCAGTTGCTGTGACCGCCAGTACGGCGCCGTGCACTTCCTCTGTGCTTTCCTTAACCAAGCCTGAGTGGTTAGTGGCGTTCGTCAGTGCGGCACCGCATGCACTCTTGTGCCTTTATATTGTTGTTCAGTTTCCTTACACACCCAGTTGCGGTGTTGTGCCAGCAAGGGTCTAATCGGACCTCAATCCTAGTTGGGGTTGAGTTCGCTGACTACTTGCTCACGCTTTAGGTGCGGTACCGCGGTACTGTGACTCAACGGGATTGCTTCTTTCACGCTGGGTGAGGTTAACCCACGCGTGTATACTTTAGTGTACCGCCATATAGTCTGCAAATTGCTAGCAGCAGGTTTTCACCTGCACGGTGGACCCCGGACTGCGAACGCATCTATATCATCTGTCTTGGTGCGTTCCGCCAGTCCTAACATGCAGGCACTGTATGTGGCTATATAGATATTGCATACATCAAGAGGATCCATTACTGTCTGCTGCTGCTGGCTATTACATATATATCTAGCTCCAGGTATCAGTGGCTAGCAATAATTTTTTTTTGCACTTTAATCCTGATCTTTAGTAGTTTAATAAACTACTTTGGGGTAAAAAAAAATTCAAAATACAGACCATATATTGAACAGTCTGGTATCTCCGTCAAATGCCAGATCTATCTGTGGGCTACAAATTGTGGCATTTCAGGGCTACCTTGCCCTTTTTTTGCTGTGTCATACTCTAGCTCAATAGACTACTTTAGGGTAGAAAATTTCAAAATACAGGCCACATATTGTACCGTCTGATATCTCTATCAAACGCCAGATCTGTCTATCTGTCTGTGGGCTACAAATTGTGGCATTTCAGGGCTGCATTGCCCTTTTTTTGCTGTGTCTTTCCCTAGTTCAGTAGACTACTTTGGGGTAAAAAAAAATTCAAAATTCAGGCCACATATTGAACCATCTGGTATGTCAATCAAACGCCAGATTTATCTGTGGGCTACAAATTGTGGCATTTCAGGGCTACATTGCCCTTTTTGCTGGGTCTTACCCTAGTACAATAGACTACTTTGTGGTAAAAAAAACTCAAAATACAGGCCACATATTGAACAGTCTGGTATCTCCGTCAAACCCCAGATCTATCTGTGGGCTACAAATTGTGGCATTTCAGTGCTACATTACCATTTTTTTGCTGTGTCTTACCCTAGGTCAATAGACTACTTTGAGGTACAAAATTTAAAAATACAGGCCACATATTGAACCGTCTGGAATCTCTGTCAAACGTCAGATCTATCTGTTGGCTACAAATTGTGGCATTTGAGAGCTCCTTTGAACTGGTTTTCCTGTGTCTGACAATAGTTATTAACATTTGAAAAAAAAATTACCTGCATTCCACAGCATTAAAACTTTGGTTTTTACGCACAGTGATCACATATAAGTTTGCACCAAATTCAGCCATGTGTAGTGAACGTGGAAAATTTTTTAATAGTTCATTTAAAATGGGCAAAGTGCGTGGCAAGGGATGAGGAAGTGGATGTGATGCTGAAAGTGGGCCACAACAAACACCCACATCATCTGGCTCCATCTTCCAGTCCCAATTACTAAGGGGACCACAGCACACCACTATTTAACCCAGAGCAGTGTCAAAAGGTTGTTGGTTGGATAGCGAATAATGCTTTCAGCACTTTGCCACCACCATCACTACATCTTCCACCTGTTAAACTATGAGTAGCCGTGAGTCTGGAACGCACATTACTCACCCTGATTCTCCTTCCTCCCACCCTGCTGAGTGCCCGCAGACAACTGAACCCACACTTGGACACTCTGAAGAGCTCTACACTTTTCCATTTATATATTTGTTACTCTCGGCCAGTCCACTTAAAGCGGGGCAAGATGAGATCGCATGTAGCGATGCCCAAATATTTTAGCAGTCATGGTCAAACGCAGATGGAGAAGTGTCACAAGAGGTAGATGACGATGAAGAGACAAAATTGCCAGGAAATCAGGAGGAGGACCAGGGTGTGGATGTGGAAGATGAAGTGGTGGATTATATAGTAACTGACCCAACCTGGCAAGAGGACATGCAGAGTGAGAACAGGAGCACACATGGGGAAGGAAACATAGCACCCCAACAGGCAGGAAGAAGCAGTATGGTGGTCACAGACAGAAGGCATGCATCCGTTCCCCGTAACACCAAGATGATAAAAGTTGCTAGTTCAACTGTTAGGTCTTCCCAAGACTGGTTGTTTTTTAAAGACTCTGCCAATAACCCTAAACAGGCCATTTGCACCACCTGCCATGCACGCATCAGCTGGGGTAGCAAAACTACCAGCCTGACCACCACCTGCATGATCAGGCACATGGCAGCAAAGCACACGACTTTGTGGGCCGAACCCCAGGCACCAAGAACACTGTCTGCAGGTGACACCACTGCTTTTTCCACTTTTTTGCGTGCAAGCCAATCCCCTGCAAAGATGCCTTGTGCCCTGCACCTGTCGTTTCCCACAGTCAACTAACACCAATATCAAGCCCATCGATGTCCTTGTCCCAGCTTACCATTCAGTTGTCCATACCCCAGTCATTGGAACGCAAATGGAAATACGCAGCCAATTTCCCACATGCCAGAGTACTATATACATACATTTCTCATCTGCTTGTGCTCAAAATATTGCCTTTTAAGCTCATGGAGATGGAAGCTTTCCACAATTATAAGGTGGTAGCCGTCCCAATATACTCGGTCCCCAGTCTCCACTATTTCTCTTGGTGTGCATTACCAGCATTACACCAGCATGTGTCCCATGACATGCACCTCCTTCTCCTCCTCTTCAGCATCTATCTCTGAAATGAGCACTTCAATCACAAGCTGAAAGTCCTGCAGCACTGCCTCAGAAAGTACCAACAGGCTGTGCTGAAGCTAATCTGCATAGGTGACAAACCGCACAATGCTGAAGAGTTGTGGACAGCTCTGAAAGAGCAGTCAGATTTTTGGCTGACACCACTGAACTTACAGCCAGGCATGGTCATGTGTGACAATGGCCTGAACCTAGTAGCAGCTCTGAGGTGAGGTGAGCTCACACATGTACCATGCCTGGCCCATGTGCGTAACCTTATCATTCAACAGTTTCTCAAAAGCTACCGGGAGCTGCCGAACCTGTTTGTCAAACTACTCCGCCTGTGTGCCCATTTTAGAAAGTCAGCTACAGGTTCCGCTGCCCTTGCCTTGCTTCAGCAGTGTTTGCAGCTTCCGGCTCACCGACTGGTGTGTGATGTCTCCACGCGTTGGAACTCTACACTGCATATGTTTGAAAGGATTTGTGAGCAGAAGAGGGCAGCTGTTGACTACCAGCATGAACAAGGCTGTCGTTATTCAATTCAGACTCCACGCATAAGACCTCAGGAGTGGACATGGATATCAGACATATGTACCATCCTACAAAACCTTAAAGACTCCACCAAGATGGTGAGCGGCGATGACACCATAATTAGCACCACCATCCCGCTTCTATGCATTCTGAAAAGCTGTCTTCTCACAATTAAAGAGGATGCATTGCAGAAGGAGCAAGAGGACATGGAGCAAGGAACCATGCAGGGTGATTACAAACAGCCCAGCCTCATGTCATCCTAATGTGGATTGGTAGACAATGAGGAAGAGGAGAAGGAGGAAGAAAAGGAGCTACCTTCATGCATTCTAGACGGTACTACAAGCACAACTGTCATACCGTCTGTTCAGCATGGATGGTCTGCGGACAGGGAGGAGGAGGAGGAACACAGCATGTTCAGTCATCCTGTTGGTGAGAACACGGATATCTTGCCTGTTAGCTGTCTGGCATGCATGGCTGGCTTGATGTTGCGCCGCCTTTACCTTGACCCTCGCAAAATGAACATTTTCAGTGATGCTAATTACTTGTTGGTGGTTGGTAACACTTCAAGACCCACACTACAAGGAGAATGTTCAATCTCTTCTTCCAGAGGCAGACAGGTTTATTAAAATGGTGCAGTACCAGAGGGCCCTTGTTGCGGAATTACTAAAAAATTCCCATCTGAGAATGCTGGCAGCAGTCGTCATAGTTCGTTGCACAACCAAGAAGTACAGGCGAGAGAGACACATCTCCATTCCAGCAGAGGCTGGGGAACACTGGAAAAGTTCTGGGAGAGTTTTCTCAGACCCTCCCATCGCCCTGGCAAAGAGACAAGGGGTACTTTCACAAAGAGTGCAATGTTTTGTAAGATGCTGAGGGAGTACCTTGCTGACCGTATCAACATCCCCTGTGATTCTTCTGTGCCTTTTAATTACTGGGTATCCAATCTGGACAAGTAGCATGAACTGGCTCTCTACGCTTTTTAGGTCCTGGCCTGCCCTTCTGCTAGCATTTTGTCAGAGCGGGTTTTTAGTGCCACTGGTGGCCTTATAACTGAATAGCGCATTCGCATGTCAACTGAAAATGCTGACAGGCTGACTCTTAAAAAAATGAACAAGGGCTGTATTGGACCAGACTTCTCTACACCACCAAATGATATCAGTGAACAAAAACCTCCAATACAGTGCCTTTTTTGGAGGTATATTCCCATGCACCTCTTCGCACCAACACATTGGTATATGCTTCCTGATTTTGGCCTTTTGGTGTTATCCTCCTCCTCCTCCTCATCCTCATCATCCACCACCACTAGAACACCAGGGTCAACATGTTCCGTGATGCAACAGTCACACTAATTTTTGGCAAGGGTGTTTATGATGCCTGCAAATAATTGAAAAAAGTTGCTAAGGAGAGTAAAACTAATCCCAAACTGTTCTTCAACTATATCAACAGTAAAAGAATAAAAACTGAAAATGTAGGTCCCTTAAAAAATAGTGAGGAAAGAATGGTTGTAGATGACGAGGAAAAAGCTAACATATTAAACACCTTCTTCTCCACGGTATTCATGGTGGAAAATGAAATGCTATGTGAAATCCCAAGAAACAATGAAAACCCTATATTAAGGGTCACCAATCTAACCCAAGAAGAGGTGCGAAACCGGCTAAATAAGATCAAAATAGATAAATCTCCGGGTCCGGATGGCATACACCCACGAGTACTAAGAGAACTAAGTAATGTAATAGATAAACCATTATTTCTTATTTTTAGGGACTCTATAGCGACGGGGTCTGTTCCGCAGGACTGGCGCATAGCAAATGTGGTGCCAATATTCAAAAAGGGCTCTAAAAGTGAACCTGGAAATTATGGGCCAGCAAGTCTAACCTCTATTGTTGGTAAAATATTTGAATGGTTTCTGAGGGATGTTATTCTGGATTATCTCAATGAGAATAACTGTTTAACTCCATATCAGCATGGGTTTATGAGAAATCGCTCCTGTCAAACCAATCTAATCAGTTTTTATGAAGAGGTAAGCTATAGGCTGGACAACGGTGAGTCATTGGACGTGGTATATCTCGATTTTTCCAAAGCGTTTGATACCGTGCCGCACAAGAGGTTGGTACACAAAATGAGAATGCTTGGCCTGGGGGAAAATGTGTGTAAATGGGTTAGTAACTGGCTTAGTGATAGAAAGCAGAGGGTGGTTATAAATGGTATAGTCTCTAACTGGGTCGCTGTGACCAGTGGGGTACCGCAGGGGTCGGTATTGGGACCTGTTCTCTTCAACATATTCATTAATGATCTGGTAGAAGGTTTACACAGTAAAATATCGATATTTGCAGATGATACAAAACTATGTAAAGCAGTTAATACAAGAGAAGATAGTATTCTGCTACAGATGGATCTGGATAGGTTGGAAACTTGGGCTGAAAGGTGGCAGATGAGGTTTAACAATGATAAATGTAAGGTTATACACATGGGAAGAAGGAATCAATATCACCATTACACACTGAACGGGAAACCACTGGGTAAATCTGACAGGGAGAAGGACTTGGGGGTCCTAGTTAATGATAAACTTACCTGGAGCAGCCAGTGCCAGGCAGCAGCTGCCAAGGCAAACAGGATCTTGGGGTGCATTAAAAGAGGTCTGGATACACATGATGAGAGCATTATACTGCCTCTGTACAAATCCCTAGTTAGACAGCACATGGAGTACTGTGTCCAGTTTTGGGCACCGGTGCTCAGGGAGGATATAATGGAACTAGAGAGAGTACAAAGGAGGGCAACAAAATTAATAAAGGGGATGGGAGAACTACAATACCTAGATAGATTAGCGAAATTCGGATTATTTAGTCTAGAAAAAAGACGACTGAGGGGCGATCTAATAACCATGTATAAGTATATAAGGGGACAATACAAATATCTCGCTGAGGATTTGTTCATACCAAGGAAGGTGACGGGCACAAGGGGGCATTCTTTGCGTCTGGAGGAGAGAAGGTTTTTCCACCAACATAGAAGAGGATTCTTTACTGTTAGGGCAGTGAGAATCTGGAATTGCTTGCCTGAGGAGGTGGTGATGGCGAACTCAGTCGAGGGGTTCAAGAGAGGCCTGGATGTCTTCCTGGAGCAGAACAATATTGTATCATACAATTATTAGGTTCTGTAGAAGGACGTAAATCTGGGGATTTATTATGATGGAATATAGGCAGAACTGGATGGACAAATGTCTTTTTTCGGCCTTGCTAACTATGTTATTATGTTACTATGTTACCCCCCAGGGGGAAATGTTTGTTAGCCCTTACACTTTGTGTATAGGTATTACAAGTATAGGAGACCCACTCCTTTAAATTGGGAATAGATTCTTATGAGGACATCCTCCAAGTCTCTTCAAACACCACCACTAGACACCAAGAATGAACGTATTCGTTGATTCAACAGTCACTCTAATTTTTGGCAAGGCTGTTTATGATGCCCGTAAATAATTTTTAAAAAGGGTACGCCCCAGGGGGAAATATTTGCCAGCCCCTACACTTAGTGTATGGGCATTATAAGTATAGGAGACCCACTCCTTTAAATTGGGAATAGATTCTTAGGAGGACATCTGCCACGTCTCTTCAGACACCACCAGTAGAACACGAGGGTGAACGTATTCCGTGATGCAACAGTCACTCTAATTTTTGGCAAGAGTGTTTATGATGCCAGTAAATATTTTTTTTTTAAATAAGGGTACTTCCAGGGGAAAATGTTTATCAGCCCTTACACTTAGTGTATGGGAATTCCAATACAGGAGACTCACTCCTTTCAATTGGGAATAGGTTATTAGGAGAACATCCTCCATTTCTCTTCAGACACCTCCACTAGAACACAAAGGTGAACATATTCTGTGATGCAACTGCCACTCTAATTTTTACCAAGGGTGTTTATGATAACCATAACTAATTATATAAAAAAGGGTACCCCCGAGGGGGAAATGTTGTCAGCCCTTACACTTTGTGTATGGGCATTACAAGTATAGGAGACCTGCTCATTTATAATAGGAACATTTTTTTCTTAGACCGTCCTCCACATCTCTTTCATGGGGTACTAGAGTGCCTCCTAATTTTTTGCAGGCCTTGCATTCACTGCATATGCAAACACTATGGGAGACCCACTTCCTAATAATGGGAACATTGTTTTCAGGAGGCCCACCTGTATGTCTCTTCCAAAGCTTATTGGGGCTCATGTTACTTTGGTGCAGGGCAGGCCTTGCATGTAATGCTTAGGCTAACAGTATGGCAGTACCGAATGAAAAAAATGGTAAATTTGGTTTCATGCGGCCTTCCAGTGTGTGGGCTCAAAGGTTTATTGGGGTGCATGTTACTTTGGTGTAGGGCAGGCCTTGCATTCAATGCGTATGCTAATATTATGGCAGTACCAAATGAAAAAACATGGGAACTTTGGTTTCATGTGGTGTTGTGAATTCTGTTTTCGAACTCGCTCCTGTGGTCATGAATGGTACTTCGGCAAGTTCTGTCCATGGACTCGCTCTGGTGGCTGTGAGTGGAACTGCTGCTTCTGAGGTTCCTTCCACAGGTGACGTAGTTTATTCTTTGGCTGGCTGTTCTATTTAACTCCACTCAGATCGTTACTCCATGCCATCTGTCAATGTTCTTGAACTGGTTCAGTTCGCTCTTGGATCTTTCTGGTGACCTGTCTACTCCAGCAGAAGCTAAGTCCCTGCTAGTTATTATTTGTTCATTGTTTCCTTGTCCAGTTGGCTATCATGATTTTGCCTTGCTAGCTGGAAGCTCTGGGATGCAGAGTGGCACCTCCGCACCGTGAGTCGATGCGGAGGTCTTTTTGCACACTCTGCGTGGTCTTTTGTAGTTTTTTGTGCTGACCGCAAAGATACCTTTCCTATCCTCAGTCTGTTTAGTAAGTCTGGCCTTCCTTTGCTGAAAACTGTTTCATTTCTGTGTTTGTGACTTTCATCTTAACTCACAGTCAATATATGTAGGGAACTGCCTTTTCCTTTGGGGAATTTCTCTGAGGCAAGGTAGGCTTTATTTTCTATCTTTAGGGCTAGTTTGCTCTTAGGCTGTGAAGAGGCGTCTAGGTCGTGTTAGGTACGCTCCACGGCTATTTCTAGTTGTGTGATAGGATTAGGGGTTGCGGTCAGCAGAGCTCCCACTTCCCAGAGCTTGTCCTGTGTGAGTTTAACCATCAGGTCGTTCCGGGTGCTCCTAACCACCAGGTCCATAACAGTACAGCTGGCCCAAAGTATTAATGCATCTCAATAGAGGGATAAGAGAAGTTCTGAGACCATTTTTTTTTCTCTGCAGTGTTTTTTGTCTTTCTTTTCCCCTTAACCTCTGGGTGGTTCAGGACACGGTGTAGATATGGACATTCAAGGTCTGTCCTCTTGTGTGGATCATCTCACTGCAAGGGTACAAAACATTCAAGATTTTGTGGTTCAGAATCCGATGTTAGAGCCTAGAATTCCAATTCCTGATTTGTTTTCTGGGGATAGATCTAAATTCCTGAATTTCAAAAATAATTGTAAACTGTTTCTAGCTTTGAAACCCCGCTCCTCTGGTGACCCCGTTCAACAAGTAAAAATCATTATTTCTTTGTTGCGTGGTGACCCTCAAGACTGGGCATTTTCCCTTGCGCCAGGAGATCCTGCATTGCGTGATGTAAATGCGTTTTTTCTGGCGCTTGGATTGCTTTATGATGAACCAAATTCAGTGGATCAGGCAGAGAAAATCTTGCTGGCTTTGTGTCAGGGTCAGAATGAAGCGGAGGTGTACTGTCAGAAGTTTAGAAAGTGGTCTGTGCTTACTCAGTGGAATGAGTGTGCCCTGGCGGCAATTTTCAGAAAGGGTCTTTCTGAAGCCCTTAAGGATGTCATGGTGGGATTTCCCACGCCTGCTGGTCTGAATGAGTCTATGTCCTTGGCCATTCAGATCGATCGGCGCTTGCGTGAGCGCAAAGCTGTGCACCATTTGGCGGTATTCTCTGAGCATAGGCCTGAGCCTATGCAAAGTGATAGGACTTTGACCAGAGCTGAACGGCAAGAACACAGACATCGGAATGGGCTGTGTTTTTACTGTGGTGATTCCACTCATGCTATCTCCGATTGTCCTAAGCGCACTAAGCGGTTCGCTAGGTCTGCCACCATTGGTACGGTACAGTCTAAATTTCTTTTGTCCGTTACTCTGATTTGCTCTCTGTCGTCCTATTCTGTTATGGCATTTGTGGATTCAGGCGCTGCCCTGAATTTGATGGACTTGGAGTTTGCCAGGCGCTGTGGTTTTTTATTGGAGCCCTTGCCATTGAGAGGAATTGCCTATTCCATTGAGAGGAATTGATGCTACGCCTTTGGCCAAGAATAAGCCTCAGTACTGGACTCAATTGACCATGTGCATAGCTCCTGCACATCAGGAGGATATTCACTTTTTGGTGTTGCATAATCTGCATGATGTGGTCGTTTTGGGGTTGCCATGGCTACAGGTCCATAATCCAGTATTGGATTGGAAATCTATGTCTGTGTCCGGCTGGGGTTGTCAGGGAGTACATGGGGATGTTCCAATGCTGTCAATTTCGCCATCCACTCATTCTGAAGTCCCTGAGTTTTGTCAGATTACTGGGATGTATTTGAAGAGTCCAAATCCGGTGCCTTACCTCCTCATAGGGATTGCGATTGTGCTATTAATTTGATTCCTGGTAGTAAGTTTCCTAAGGGCCGACTGTTTAATTTATCTGTGCCAGAGCACGCCGCTATGCAGAGTTATATAAAGTAATCCTTGGAGAAAGGTCATTTTCGCCCGTCGTCATCACCATTGGGAGCAGGGTTCTTTTTTGTGGCCAAGAAGGATGGCTCTTTGAGACCTTGTATTGATTACTGCCTTCTTAATAAGATCACAGTCAAATTTCAGTACCCTTTGCCGCAGCTGTCTGATTTGTTTGCTCGGATTAAGGGGGCTAGTTGGTTCACCAAGATAGATCTTCGAGGGGCGTATAATCTTGTGCGAATTAAACAGGGCGATGAATGGAAAACAGCATTTAATACGCCCGAGGGCCATTTTGAGTACCTGGTTATGCCATTCGGGCTTTCTAATGCTCCATCTGTGTTTCAGTCCTTTATGCATGACATCTTCCGAGAGTACCTGGATAGATTCATGATTGTATATTTGGATGATATTTTGGTCTTTTCAGATGATTGGGAGTCTCATGTGAAGCAGTTCAGAATGGTGTTCCAGGTCCTTTGTGCGAATTCCTTGTTTGTGAAGGGATCGAAATGTCTCTTTGGGGTTCAGAAGGTTTCATTTTTGGGGTTCATTTTTTCCCCTTCTACTATCGAGATGGACCCTGTTAAATTTCAGGCCATTTATGATTGGACTCAGCCGACATCTGTGAAGAGCCTGCAGAAGTTCCTGGGCTTTGCTAATTTTTACCGTCGCTTCATCGCTAATTTTTCTAGTGTTGCTAAACCGTTGACTGATTTGACCAAGAAAGGTGCTGATGTGGTCAATTGGTCCTCGGCGGCTGTAGAGGCTTTTCAGGAGTTGAAGCGTCGTTTTTCTTCTGCCCCTGTGTTGTGCCAGCCAGATGTTTCGCTCCCGTTTCAGGTTGAGGTTGATGCTTCTGAGATTGGAGCAGGGGCTGTTTTGTCGCAAAGAAGTTCTGATGGCTCGGTGATGAAACCATGTGCCTTCTTTTCTAGAAAATTCTCGCCTGCTGAGCGCAATTATGATGTTGGCAATCGAGAGTTGTTGGCCATGAAGTGGGCATTCGAGGAGTGGCGACATTGGCTTGAAGGAGCCAAGCATCGCGTGGTGGTCTTGACGGATCAAAAGAATTTGACTTATCTCGAGTCTGCCAAACGGTTGAATCCTAGACAGGCTCGATGGTCGCTGTTTTTCTCCCGTTTTGATTTTGTGGTTTCGTACCTTCCGGGCTCTAAGAATGTGAAGGCTGATGCCCTGTCAAGGAGTTTTGTGCCTGACTCTCCGGGTGTTCCTGAGCCGGCGGGTATTCTCAAAGAGGGGATAATTTTGTCTGCCATCTCCCCTGATTTGCGGCGGGTGCTGCAGAAGTTTCAGGCTGATAGACCTGACCGTTTTTCAGCGGAGAAACTGTTTGTCCCTGATAGATGGACTAGTAGAGTTATCTCTGAGGTTCATTGTTCGGTGTTGGCGGGTCATCCTGGAATCTTTGGTACCAGAGATTTGGTGGCTAGATCCTTTTGGTGGCCTTCTTTGTCACGGGATGTGCGTTCTTTTGTGCAGTCCTGTGGGACTTGTGCTCGGGCTAAGCCCTGCTGTTCTCGTGCCAGTGGGTTGCTTTTGCCCTTGCCAGTCCCGAAGAGGCCCTGGACGCATATTTCCATGGATTTTATTTCAGATCTCCCTGTCACTCAAAGGATGTCGGTCATTTGGGTGGTTTGTGATCGCTTCTCTAAGATGGTTCATTTGGTACCCTTGTCTAAATTGCCTTCCTCCTCTGATTTGGTGCCATTGTTTTTCCTGCATGTGGTTCGTTTGCATGGCATTCCGGAGAACATCGTCTCGGACAGAGGTTCCCAGTTTGTTTCGAGGTTTTGGCGGTCCTTTTGTGCTAAGATGGGCATTGATTTGTCTTTTTCTTCGGCTTTCCATCCTCAGACAAATGGCCAAACCGAACAAACTAATCAGACTTTGGAGACATATCTGAGATGCTTTGTTTCTGCTGATCAGGATGATTGGGTGTCCTTCTTGCCTTTGGCTGAGTTCGCCCTTAGTAATCGGGCCAGCTCGGCTACTTTGGTTTCGTCTTTTTTCTGTAATTCTGGTTTCCATCCTCGCTTTTCTTCAGGGCAGGTTGAGCCTTCGGACTGTCCTGGTGTGGATACGGTGGTGGACAGGTTGCAGCAGATTTGGACTCACGTGGTGGACAATTTGACATTGTCCCAGGAGAAGGCTCAATGTTTCGCTAACCGCCGGCGCTGTGTTGGTCCCCGACTTCGTGTTGGGGATTTGGTTTGGTTGTCATCTCGTCATGTTCCTATGAAGGTTTCCTCTCCTAAGTTTAAGCCTCGTTTCATTGGTCCGTATAAGATTTCTGAGGTTCTCAATCCTGTGTCATTTCGTTTGGCCCTTCCAGCTTCTTTTGCCATCCATAATTTGTTCCATAGGTCGTTATTGCGGAGATACGTGGCGCCTATGGTTCCCTCCGTTGATCCTCCTGCCCCGGTGTTGGTCGAGGGGGAGTTGGAGTATGTGGTGGAGAAGATTTTGGATTCTCGTATTTCGAGACGGAAACTCCAGTACCTGGTCAAGTGGAAGGGTTATGGTCAGGAATATAATTCCTGGGTTTTTGCCTCTGATGTTCATGCTGCCGATCTAGTTCGTGCCTTTCATTTGGCTCATCCTGATCGGCCTGGGGGCTCTGGTGAAGGTTCGGCGACCCCCTCCTCAAGGGGGGGATACTGTTGTGAATTCTGTTTTCGAACTCCCTCCTGTGGTCATGAATGGTACTTCGGCGAGTTCTGTCCATGGACTCCCTCTGGTGGCTGTGAGTGGAGCTGCTGCTTCTGAGGTTCCTTCCACAGGTGACGTAGTTTATTCTTTGGCTGGCTGTTCTATTTAACTCCACTCAGATCGTTACTCCATGGCAGCTGTCAATGTTCTTGTACTGGTTCAGTTCGCTCTTGGATCTTTCTGGTGACCTGTCTACTCCAGCAGAAGCTAAGTCCCTGCTAGTTATTATTTGTTCATTGTTTCCTTGTCCAGTTGGCTATCATGATTTTGCCTTGCTAGCTGGAAGCTCTGGGATGCAGAGTGGCACCTCCGCACCATGAGTCGGTGCGGAGGTCCTTTTGCACACTCTGCATGGTCTTTTGTAGTTTTTTGTGCTGACCGCAAAGATACCTTTCCTATCCTCAGTCTGTTTAGTAAGTCTGGCCTCCCTTTGCTGAAAACTGTTTCATTTCTGTGTTTGTGACTTTCATCTTAACTCACAGTCAATATATGTGGGGGGCTGCCTTTTCCTTTGGGGAATTTCTCTGAGGCAAGGTAGGCTTTATTTTCTATCTTTAGGGCTAGTTTGTTCTTAGGCTGTGAAGAGGCGTCTAGGTCGTGTTAGGTACGCTCCACGGCTATTTCTAGTTGTGTGATAGGATTAGGGGTTGCGGTCAGCAGAGCTCCTACTTCCCAGAGCTTGTCCTGTGTGAGTTTAACCATCAGGTCGTTCCGGGTGCTCCTAACCACCAGGTCCATAACAATGTGGCATTCCAGTACGTGGGCTCAAAGGCTTATTGGGGTGCGTGTTACATTGGTGCAGGGCAGGTCTTGCATTTAATGCATAAGCAAACAATATGGCAGCACCAAATTCCTAATAATGGGGGCTTTGCTTTCATGTGGCCTTTCAGGACGTCTGTTCAATGGATTGTTGGTGTGCTTGTAACTTTGGTACAGGGTAGGCTTTGCATTCAATGCATAAGCAAACAATATGGCAGTAACAAATTTATAATAATGGGAACTTTGGTTTCAACTGGCCATCCAGTACGTGGGCTCAAAAGGATATTGGGGTGCATATTACTTTGGTGCAGGCCAGGCCTTGAATTCAATGCATACACTAACAGTATGGCAGTACCAAATGAAAAAAATGGTAACTTTGGTTTCATGTGGCCATCCAGTATGTGGGCTCAAAGGCTTATTGGGGTGCATGCTACTTTGGTGCAGGGCAGGCGTTGTATTCAATGCATAGGCAAACACTATGGGAGACCCACTTTCTTATAATGGGAAGATTTTTTCAGAAGGCCCTCCTGTACTTCTCGTGAAAGAGGTATTGCGGTGTGTCCTAATTTTTGGCCGCCAAGTCACTCACTGCATAGGCAATAACAGTATAGGAGACCCATTGTATAATAATGGCCCATTAAGAATATTAATGCCGCCTGATGCCACTATAAAAATAGGCTTTGTGAATTTAAGAGTCCCTCCTTCATAAATGTAACAAGATGTGTCTGATGTTGTGTCACACACCACATGGCCAGCTAAAGCTGTTCAATGTTGCAATGACATTTCCCAGTGAATGCATTTGTACTGGTTGAAAGCAATGCTAAAGTTGAAAAACGCATCAAAAACGCTGATTGTGAATATAGCCAAAGTGGTGGAGGAACATTTTTGTTTTTTGTTAATTATTTTGCCTTAAATCCAATTCATTACCCTGGAAAGGATGTTTATTAACATATTTCCCAGGAAAATCCATTTTGTTTTCATTTTTGTATGTTTTTGGGAGCACCTGTAAAAATGCTGTAAGACTCTGACAACATTGCTCAAAGCTGTGATCTGGGAGTCATAAATGCTTCCAGCAACATTCCCTATGATGCTCCTATGTCATTGGAGCACTGTTTCCATCATTCTCAGACATTTTTAGACCTTAAAAGGATCGCGGTAAAAATGCTTGGCTTTCCCATAGACTTACATTGAGCTCGTTGTTCTGGTCGAGTACCTGAGTATTACAAATTGCTCGACCCGAGCAACGAGCACCCGAGCATTTTAGTGCTCGCTCATCACTAGTAGCAACGCAAATATTTTCCTGCCCTTTTCACTGAATGGTACCGATTTTTCACAATTGTATAAAAATTTGCTCGTGTTTCCGATCACAAATTCGAATGTGTCATATTTGTACCGACTTTATGTGTGACGATTGTGTTTCGAACATATTCCTTCATTTCTAGTAGCGACGAGCACGCTCTCTCACTACTAGTAATAATCATAAAAACATACATCAAAATCCGCAATAGACTACTTTTAAAGGCACAAACTGAAAGTTTTATAATGGCCTTTCAAAGTTCTCTAATCTGAATATCATTGAAAACCTGTGGCTAGATATCAAAATGGAAGTGCGTGCAAATTGATTCAGAAATCTCACAAAAAAATTGTTTACTAGCTGTGATATTTGTAAAAGGGGCCTCATCTAGGTACTAACCATGCAAAGTGCCCAATCTTTTGCATTGGCCCACTTTCCTTTGTGGCAACTTTTAAAATGTAAAAGATTTAAAAAAAAATCAATATATATATATAGAGAGAGAGAGAGAGAGAGAGAGAGAGAGATTTTTTTTGTCTGAAATTCAAAGGAAATTTAACTTTAGGCCTTTTAGGCATCATTTCATCTTCAACTTGCTTAACTTTTCACAATAACAGTCATCTTGACTATATGTTGCAGAAATCACTAAGGCTGGTTTCACATTTGCGGTTGTTGCCGCAGCGTTTGTACCGCATATAAACGCATGCGTTTTGTTTTCCTATATTTAACATTAAAAATGCATGCGTTTTTGTTTCCTCGTGTTTTGCCGCGTTTGACGACGCATGCGTTTTTTCGTTGTTTGCAGCTTGGCGCAGAAATACAACATGTAGTAATTTCTAGAGGCATCTATTTGCCGCCAGGAAACGCATGAGGTTGATTGCGCAAGGATTGCGACAAAAAATCGCATTGCTGTCTATGTAAACGCATGCGTTTTTAAGCACATGCGTTTGGTTGTGTTTTTTAACGCATTTGTTTCAATAGAGAAAAACAAGTCTAGACACTGATAAGCCACCCCCACCATCAAGGTGATAAAGGGATCCAAACCCTAACCCTAGCCCTAATCCTAACCCTAACCCTAGCCCTAACCCTAGCCCTAACTCTAGCACTAACCCTAGCCCAACCCTAGCCCTAACCCTAACCCTAACCCTAGCCCTAGCCCTAACCCTAGCCCTAACCCTAACCCTAGCCCTAGCCCTAACTCTAACCCTAGCCCTAACCCTAGCCCTAACCCTAGTCCTAACCCTAACCCTAACCCTAGCCCTAACCCTAATGGGAAAATGGAAATAAATACATTTTTTTAATTTTTTAATTTTTCCCTAACTAAGGAGTTGATGAAGGGGGTTTGATTTCTATTTATAGGGGGTTTTCTAGTGGATTTTTATGATTGGCAGCTGTCACACACTAAAAGATGCTTTTTATTCCAAAAGTTATTTTTTGCGTTACCACATTTTGAGAGCTACAATTTTTCCATATCTTGGTCCACAGAGTCATGTGAGGTCTTGTTTTTTGCGGGACCAGTTGACATTTTTATTGGTAACATTTTCGGGCACGTGACATTTTTGATTTTTATTCCGATTTTTGTGAAGCAGAATGAACAAAAACCAGCTATTTATGAATTTCTTTTGGGGGGCCATTTATACCGTTCCGCGTTTCTTCATAATACACGCCCTCGTCCCATTGGCGGTGTCTGGTTATCTTGATTTTTCTCTTGTGAAATTTTTCATCATGCGTACCAAAGACGCAAACGCAGGAAAAAACGCATATAAATGAGTACAAACGCAGTGTTTTTTTAACCGCATGCGTCACCACATGCGTCTAAAAAACGCTGTGTTTGTACACGTTTATATGCGTTTTTTCCTCCACTTGCGGATGCGTTTTAAACGCTGCGGATTTAAAAGCAAATGTGAAACTAGCCTAACTTTTATGAAAGTCATCCATGAGCCAACGTCTACAGGAGTATCGTAATCTCAGGCAAGGATAACTTTTTCTGTCATGACATTCCATCGGCACCAACTGGCATCATGACCACTTGACAGGGGCTTTGTTGTGGGGATGAATGAATCCCTCTGGCATGTGTTAAATTCCGCTGTCAGTGATTCTCAGCGGGATTTATCTGGTTAACAGCTGAGTGAGGAGCACTGGTCTACCCATTGCTCTTACAGCCACTTGACTGAAAAATCAGTCATCAAATTTGGGGAAAGATGTGGGATCGCAGGAACATGTATGTCAAAGGTAGTGAATTGGTAATATTATATCATATGACTTTCTGGTCAACTATGCTTCAGTTAAACAAATTTCAATACAATGTAGATTTCTTTTTTATTCATGCTTTTAAAAATGAAATGCAAATATTCAGTCTCTGCACTGCATACAAAAGAAATCAAGTCGCAAAGCAGATCATTGCTTTTATTTTGTCTATAACTAAGCTCTCAACATAGGCATATTAACAATTTTCAGCTGTTATTTTGCATATCTACCAAAAATGCATTATAAATGATTATTTTGTGACAAAAAATTTAATTGTATCACATCTTTAAAAGAATTATATTTTTAAATACAATCCTAATATGTGATACAATTCTCAAAAATAATAACAACATATTTTTACAGAGTAGTTAATATGCATCGTACAGTAGTATAACTAATCTGCCTAACTAAGAAAATTCTCTCTACTTTCAGATCCCTAGGTGCTTTACGTGTTTAATACATTGAGTCACTCTAACAGATTACAGAGCTTTGTGCGAAGTTTCAAGGACATGAAGGGGAATTAAATTATCAAGTAATGTTGCAGTGTGTCGCTATATTTACATTCATCTTAAAGGAAGATGATTTATTTAGGTGATTTAAGGAATCATACATCATACTAATGCAAGAAACATGAAATATTTGTCCTTCATGCTCTGACTGGACAGCAAAATCCAGATGAGCTACCATTCTATCACAGGAAGTAACATGTTATTTTAGTTCTAACTGGCCTACTTCACAATTTGAATTTCAGCTTTATTTTATTTTCTGCTGGAATTATTATGTACCAAAACCTAATGCCACTCAGGAAATCCCTTGAGAACAGCTGTTCAAAGTAGAACTCGATAAATAAATCTAGAATTTTTTTACATACACGCCACAGTAACAAACATATTTTGTATGGTTTGACTATTTTTTATATGATTTCAATACAATGTTTTAAACTATGTAAAAAAAAACATATGGAATTTGCATTCTACGACATAAGTTTAACTTAACTCAACAATTCTTTCAGTAAATGTTAATTGGGTGCAATAAAGTAAACAGCAGAATTATTGCACAGCTGTCGATTTTTAAAATATTTTTTCCATTTTTTCTATTGATTATAATTGCACCACTAATACTTCATATAACATTTTGGATTTAAATCTAATTAAGGATAACTTTAAGAGCTGGCTTTAAATTTAGTACAAAATTATTGTGAACCTACTTGTGGCTTAAAAACTGAATCATTGTTGAGGCCATTAATTGACTGTGGTAATAATGTGTCAATATTAAAAATCAGCAAGCAAATTTGATATGAATTGTATTTGTGAAAGATTTCATAAAATTCACAGGTACATGCAAATTGAAATCATTTGCATTTGGTTTCATGTGAATCACCCAAAAAATGTCTACTGACTTATTACACATTCCTTCAGGGACAGAAGACTGGCATGAACTCAGGCCGGACCATACAGGCTTCCCCATAATGACTTGCTACTAGTGTTGAGCGATACCGTCCGATACTTGAAAGTATCGGTATCGGATAGTATCGGCCGATACCCGAAAAATATCGGATATCGCCGATACCGATATCCGATACCAATGCAAGTCAATGGGACATCAAGTATCGGAAGGTATTCTCATGGTTCCCAGGGTCTGAAGGAGAGGAAACTCTCCTTCAGGCCCTGGGATCCATAGGGATGTGTAAAATAAAGAATTAAAATAAAAAATATTGATATGCTCACCTCTCCGGCGGCCCCTGGACATCACGCTGGTAACCGGCCGGCTTCTTTGTTTAAAATGAGCGCCTTCAGGACCTGCGAATGATGTCACGGCTTCTGATTGGTGGCGTGCCGGTCACATGGGCGGCACGCGACCAATCAGAAGCCGTGACATCATTCGCAGGTGCTTAATTCCTAGAATTAGGAGTTTTGTGAATGAGAATGACGTCGCGGCTTCTGATTGGTCGCGTGCCGGTCACATGGGCGGCACGCGACCAATCAGAAGCCGCGACGTTATTCGCAGTTCCTGAAGGCGCTCATTTTAAACAAAGAAGCCGGCCGGTTACCAGTGTGATGTCCAGGGGCCGCCGGAGAGGTGAGCATATCAATATTTTTTATTTTAATTCTTTATTTTACACATGCCTATTGATCCGATACCGATACCCGATACCACAAAAGTATCGGATCTCGGTATCGGAATTCCGATACCGCAAGTATCGGCCGATACCCGATACTTGCGGTATCGGAATGCTCAACACTACTTGCTACTATTATTTGTTATGCTGCAGCCAATCACGAGGGACTGTTATAGCCTGTATAATATCCTAGGCATGGAATGAAGCAGCCATTGTAGGGTGATTTATAAAAAAATAAGAAATTAAAAGGGCCCAGGAGTAAATATTGGAAGAATAAGCATTGAACAAACTCTGCAGATAGTAGTGTGTTGTACAACTGTGGCAGTGAAAAAGATGAATGCAATAGTCTATGAATAATTCAGTATCAGTCAGAGATGGTGTACTTGCTACTCAAAAGCGACTATGCTGAGTTTTTGCAGTCCTTTGAGCAATCCTTTTTGTGATGATGGTAATAATATTTTAAAAAAGAAGAGAAAAACAAAATAAAGTTCCCCAAAATCCATTAAATTTAACTGAGAATAGCTACCTCATAAAATGTCTTATAGAGTTATTCTCATGTTGTCTCTTGAGCAGGACATAGCTTTCCAGTCTCTTTCACTTCTTTGTTTCTGGGTGGACAGGTATTTCTGTTGAGCAACAAAACTAGTATTATTGGACTTTAAAGCTCAGCACAAGTTCTGCTATAACACATTCAGCTATCAGTATTTACAGATCAATATAGTTTCATATAAAGATAACAGGGCAATTGAACACCCACATAACTCCTGATAGTGAGAGCCATTATTAAGAGTTTTGATATTAAATAAGCCGATGTTGGGAGACTGATGGTTTAGCAAGATTAAAATGCTTATCTGGAACTTAGAGGGAGTGTGAGAGAGTGAGCTAATTGCTGTTTAGTAATTATTGGACTGGAGAGAGGTAACTGAAATTCCTTTCTGGAAGGTAACATAAGGAGCCAAATTTGGTTTATCTGCGCTGCTGTTAAGCAATGAAGATCCAAATGTAAGTATAACAATAAATGATTTTTTATTTCAGGTCCATCAGTCATTCCAGACTTCTTTCTCAGGACACACAGGATATAGCATTTGTCTCCTGAGGAAGAAATCTGAAATGACTTTAAAACTCATTGAATGATAAACCTGAAATAAACAATCCTAAATTATTGTACTTCCAATTGGCTCTTCATTGCCTACCAGCAGCATGGATAAACCACATTTGTGTCCTATTTTTTCCCCTTTTTCCTGGTTGGAAGACCCGTGAATCTGCAGCAGCTGTTTTCATGCGTATTCATGGTGGTGTGTCACACAACCTTATCAGGTTAGCATAATTTTAATTGACATAACTGTAATTCTCAGATAAGACCCTATTTGCACTTTTTTTGCTCCTAGATTCTATTTTTTCTTCTTGAATGTAATTACTTCACACACTCAGCTATAATATGGGCACGCAATAATGGCCGAGCTCCTTGGAAACCAGCTCTACACTATAAGGGTTTATGCACACTTTACCTTTTTCCACAGAGAAAACATCCTGAAAAAGTGCTGCAATGGCAACCCATTGTTAAGGACTGGCGGAACGCACCAAGAATCAGATGTTATGGTATTAGGTGCGTTCGCAGTCCGAGGTCCACCGTGCAGGTAAAAGACCCTGCTGCTAGTAAGACGGACTATATGGCGGTACTAAGTATACACACATGGGTTAACTTCACCCTGCGTGAAGGAAGCGATCCTGTTGCGTAACAGGACCGCAGTACCGCACATAAAGCGCGAGCAAGAAGTCAGCGGACTCAACCCCTACACAGGATTGAAGTCCGATTAGACACTTGCTGGCACAACACCGCAACTGGGTGTGTCAGAGGAACATAAATAATAATATTAAGGCACAAGAGTGCGTGCGGTGCCGCACTGATGGACGCCACTAACCACCCAGGCTTGGGTCAGGAAAGCGCAGAGCAAGCGCACAGCGCCGTACTGGCGGACACAGCAACTGGTAGCTGTAATGTGTGTTTCGTGCTGTTGGATAAGTTGGGCGCTAGATAGCAAACATACACCTTCCGCGAACAGACATTCAATAGGGAGGGTTATTTAAAGAGCGACTTTCACTCACAACACACACACATATTTACAAGACAATACTAGCGCATGGCCGTGCGGTCATGCGCAGTTTATATAGCTGCAGCACAGGAAACAGCTACAGAAGTTTTGCCCTTTCAGGACCTGCCAAAAGGACCAATGGGATGTGCTGCAGTACCTGAGCATGTGACCCTCGATCTCCAACGGGAGATCCTGCCCTGGGCATGCTCAAACAGAGAAAAGCAGGACTTAGATCCAGAAACGTCCACTCGCCGCTGCCCAGCACTGGCTTCAATGGCAGAAGCAGGAAAAGCAGCAGTAACTCTTCGCACAGAGTCAGACTGAGCGAGACGCTGGGATCGACGTCCCTGCTGAGCAGACTCCACTGCGGCTGGAGAAGAATGGGAGACCGCAGCGGAGACGGATCGAGATTCCCCCTGTGCAGCAGAGGAAACTCGACTCCTAACATTACCTCCCCTCCTAGGTCCCCCCACTCCTTGGGCCTCGCTACGTTCGAAGGCAGCAATGAGCTGCGGGGCCCGAATGTGCTCAACAGGCTCCCAGGACCTGTCCTCGGGGCCATAACCCTTCCAGTCCACCAAATAAAATTTTTTGCCACGTACCACCTTGAACCCCAAAATAGCGTTCACCTCATAATCGTCCGTAGACGAACCCGATGTCCCAGCAGATGACTCGGAAAACCGGGACATATACACGGGTTTCCAGAGGGACACATGAAAGGTGTCGGTGATACCCAGGCGTGGCGGAAGGGCCAAACGATAGACCACAGGATTAACCTGCTCGAGGACCTTGAATGGACCCAAGTAGCGAGGAGCAAATTTAGTGGACTCAACTCGCAGCCTGATGTTACGGGCGGAGAGCCACACTAAATCGCCAGGAGCAAAGGTCGGGGCAGGGCGCCGATGTGCATCGGCGGAGGACCTCATTCTCTCCTTCGAGGCCCGAATGGCATCCTGAGTGCGGTCCCAAATGTCCCGTGCCTCCACTGCCCAGTCTGCCACCCTGGAGTCAGCAGAGGACACGGGCATAGGCACAGGAACCCGCGGATGCTGGCCGTAATTAAGGAGGAAAGGAGTCTGACCGGTGGAGTCGGCTACAGCGTTATTAAGGGCGAACTCTGCCCATGGTAATAAAGATGCCCAGTCATCCTGCCTGGCAGAAACAAAATGTCGTAGATATGTGACCAAAGTCTGATTGGCCCTCTCTACCAACCCATTCGTCTCAGGATGATATGCGGAAGAGAGATTTAACTCAATGCTGAGAAGACGACAAAGCTCTCTCCAGAACCGAGACGCAAACTGGGGACCCCGGTCACTGACAATTTTGTCTGGCATGCCGTATAGGCGGAAGATGTGTCTTATGAACAACGCTGCCAAGGCCCGTGCAGAAGGTAACCGTGGGAGCGGCACCAAATGCACCATTTTCGAGAAATGATCGGTAATAACCCAAATGATGGTACAGCCGCGAGACTTGGGCAAACCCACTACAAAGTCCATCCCGACCATTTCCCAGGGCCTGTCTGCCACCGGCAAGGTATAGAGTAACCCAGACGGCCGTTGTCGAAGAGACTTATTTTTGGCGCATGAGACACACGCCAGAACGTAATCTCTGACATCTCGGAGAGAGAACCTCCGGTCGCAAATTTATGGGCACAAAAGTCTTGCCCTGAGGCACAGACTCAAGCGACACCGGAGCCACGGTTCTCAAGCTCTCAGAAGGAACAATAAGCCAAGGCTCTCCTTCCTCCTCCTCAGATGACACAACAGAGCGAGAAAGAGCATCAGCTCGAATATTCTTCTCCCCAGCGAGATAATGGAGGGTGAAGTGGAATCGGGAGAAGAATAAGGTCCATCTGGCCTGGCGAGAATTTAGCCGCTGGGCTGTTTGCAAATATAGCAAATTTTTGTGGTCTGTAAAAACTTGAAAGGGAAAACGAACCCCCTCCAAGAGATGTCTCCACTCTGAGAAAGCCAATTTCATCGCTAGCAACTCCCTGTCCCCGATGGAATAATTCCTCTCCGCTGGTGTGAAGGTCTTGGAGAAGAAGAAGCACGGATGCTTCTGACCTTGAGCATCCTTTTGGAAGAGGACTGCTCCAGCACCAACGGAAGAGGCATCCACCTCCATTATAAACGGCTTATCGACATCGGGACGATGTAGGATGGGAGCGCTAGCAAAATGAGACTTAGTAGAAGAAAAGGCCTTGGAGACCTCTTCAGACCACACTTTGGGATTTGCTCCCTTCTTGGTGAGGGCTACCAAGGGAGCTACCAAAGTTAAGAAATGGGGAATGAACTGGCGGTAATAATTAATGAACCCCATAAAGCGCTGCACCGCTTTAAGTGAATGGGGTTCTTGCCAGTCCATCACAGCCTGTAGTTTGGCAGTATCCATAGCCAATCCCTGGGCGGAGATGATATAGCCCAGGAAAGGTAAAGACTCCTGCTCAAACACACACTTCTCCAACTTTGCGTAAAGAGAGTTTGCCCGTAAGAGGTCAAAGACTATGCCAACATCTCTCCGGTGGGAGTCAATATCTGGAGAGAAGATGAGAATATCATACAGATAGACTACGACCGAGGTGGAAAGCATATCCCGGAAGATGTCGTTGACAAAGTCTTAGAAAACGGCTGGGGCATTACAGAGCCCGAAGGGCATCACCAGATACTCATAGTGCCCATCTCTGGTGTTAAACGCCGTCTTCCATTCGCCCCCCTCACGGATGCGAATCAGGTTATAAGCTCCCCGCAGGTCTAATTTGGTAAATACCTTAGCTCCCCGTAGCCTATCAAAAAGCTCAGAAATCAGGGGCAGCAGGTACTTATTCTTAACGGTGATGGCGTTAAGACCCCTGTAGTCTATGCAAGGACGCAACTCTCCATTCTTCTTCTGCACGAAGAAGAACCCTGCCCCTGCTGGTGAAACTGACTTCCGAATAAACCCTCTTGCCAAATTCTCCTGGATGTACTGGGACATAGCCTCCGTTTCCGGGAGAGAGAGGGGATAGACACGTCCCCGAGGAGGTTCTGCTCCAGGCAAGAGATCTATAGGACAGTCATAGGGACGGTGAGGCGGAAGGGTCTCCGTGGCCTTTTTGGAGAAGACGTCTGCATAAGACCAATAGTATTTGGGGAGAGTAGAGAGATCTGCGGGCATCTCAGTGGTGGAAACCTGAACGCACTCTTTCACACATCTGCCCTTACAGGATTCACTCCAACCCAATATCCTCCCAGAGGTCCACTCAATATGTGGGGAGTGGAAACGGAGCCAGGGTATTCCCAGCAGAATCCCATCCATTCCCTCGGGAAGGACAAGAAGGGAAATAATCTCCTGGTGGGATGGGGACATGGCTAACGTGAAAGGGACAGTCTGATGTGTGATCTGTAGCGGAAGTGTCGACCCATTCACCACTCTAACGGTTACTGGTTTGGCAAGCATAACCAGAGGTACTGCGTGGCGCAGAGCAAAAGCAGAAGACATAAAATTTCCTTCTGCTCCTGAATCCACACAAAGCTCTACTGTAAGAGTGGATGTGCCTAACAGGATTGTCCCTTTAAAGGACAATTTGGAGGAAAATGCCGCTGTGTCCAGTGAACCTCCTCCAATGGTCACTAGACGCAATCGTTTTCCCGACCGCCGTGGACATTTATTAGCGTAATGTCCCGGTTGCTGGCAATTTTTACACACCACAGGTACTCGAGCGGTCTGAGACCTAGGTTCCGCTCGAGAAACCTCCATGGCCTCATGGGAGTCAGACGCCATAACAGGAGATTCTAGAGGTTTGGCAAAGGTGGGAGCCAGCCGAAACCTCTGCCTACACTGGGTCCGCTCCAACCTCCGCTCGTTAAAACGGAGATCGATGCGGGTAGCTATAGTAATAAGCTCCTCCAGTGTGGCGGGAATCTCCCTGGTGGCCAAGGCGTCCTTTACGTGATCTGCCAGTCCTCTCCAGAACACCGGAATAAGGACTTTATCCGGCGATTCCAGCTCAGAAGCTAGAGTCCGGAATAGGATGGCGAACTGGCTGACCATGGATGAAGCCTGAGTAATTGCCAACAATTGGAGCGCGGTATCGTGGGTGACACGGGGTCCCAAAAAGACCTGCCTCAGAGCGTCCAGGAAGATAGGAGCACTCTGTACCACACGATCACCACGTTCCCAAAGCGGCGTTGCCCACTCCAACGCCCTGCCCGACAAAAGAGACAAGATGAATCCCACCCTCGCCCGTTCCGTAGGAAAACGTGCAGTCAGCAGCTCGAGATGTATGGAGCACTGGCTCACGAATCCCCGACATAGCTTACTGTCACCAGCAAACTTGTCTGGAAGCGGGAGATGGGATAAGGTCGGAGCAGGGGTGGCAGCGGACAAACTGGCTGCAACTGCACTTGCAGCCTGAACAGCGACAGCAGTAACGTCCACAGCAGAGGTTGCACGATCTAGAGCCGCCAACCTACCCTCCAGCTGTTGGATGTACCGCTGTGAACGCTGATCATCCGTCATTACTAGCCAGACCTTGGCGCTAGTATTCTGTTAAAGACTGGCGGAACGCACCAAGAATCAGATGTTATGGTATTAGGTGCGTTCGCAGTCCGAGGTCCACCGTGCAGGTAAAAGACCCTGCTGCTAGTAAGACAGACTATATGGCGGTACTAAGTATACACACATGGGTTAACTTCACCCTGCGTGAAGGAAGCGATCCTGTTGCGTCACAGGACCGCAGTACCGCACATAAAGCGCGAGCAAGAAGTCAGCGGACTCAACCCCTACACAGGATTGAAGTCCGATTAGACACTTGCTGGCACAACACCGCAACTGGGTGTGTCAGAGGAACATAAATAATAATATTAAGGCACAAGAGTGCGTGCGGTGCCGCACTGACGGACACCACTAACCACCCAGGCTTGGGTCAGGAAAGCGCAGAGCAAGCGCACAGCGCCGTACTGGCGGACACAGCAACTGGTAGCTGTAATGTGTGTTTTGTGCTGTTGGATAAGTCGGGCGCTAGATAGCAAACATACACATTCCGCGAACAGACATTCAATAGGGAGGGTTAATTAAAGAGCGACTTTCACTCACAACACACACACATATTTACAAGACAATACTAGCGCATGGCCGTGCGGTCATGCGCAGTTTATATAGCTGCAGCACAGGAAACAGCTACAGAAGTTTTGCCCTTTCAGGACCTGCCAAAAGGACCAATGGAATGTGCTGCAGTACCTGAGCATGTGACCCTCGATCTCCAACGGGAGATCCTGCCCTGGGCATGCTCAGACAGAGAAAAGCAGGACTTAGATCCAGAAACGTCCACTCGCCGCTGCCCAGCACTGGCTTCAGTGGCAGAAGCAGGAAAAGCAGCAGTAACTCTTCGCACAGAGTCAGACTGAGCGAAACGCTGGGATCGACGTCCCTGCTGAGCAGACTCCACTGCAGCTGGAGAAGAATGGGAGACCGCAGCGGAGACGGATCGAGATTCCCCCTGTGCAGCAGAGGAAACTCGACTCCTAACACCCATAAAATAAATATAACGCCCAGCAATGTTAATAGTGCTTCATGTGCTCATCCTTCAGACATCCTTCATTACATCACCTATGTGATCGCACTCCAAACCATCTAGATTGTCATGGGACATGGCCATTAATGGATTATTAGCAGATGGTGAGTATAACTGCTTTTTTATTTTAATTGTTGTTGAATAAATGGGTAAAAGAGGGTCGGGGAGTTTTTTTTCACATAATGGAGTCTATGTGGCTAGTTCAAATAAAGGACTTTACTTTGTCTTTGCTATTATTACATTTGACTATGGGATAGGTATTGGGGGTGTCTGATAAACTCTTCTCAATTAATAACCTGTGGACTTGATGTCAGCAGACCTAAAACAGCTGAGGTCAACCATCAACTATTACCCCACTTTCCACGGCAACATATCAAGGGGAAGAGAAAAGCTAAGAATCTTATGGATATGCCATTTCTGGGGTGGCTGTGAGAGTGCCAATATCTATGTTCTTGTGTGATGATTCACTTATGTATTTCTTTTCAATTTTTTCCATACCAGTAAAATTGTTCTGATGAAGGTCTGGATGTGGACCGAAAACATTCAAACTTATATCTTTGTAGATGCACATTAAAGGATCTTCTTTACACCAAAATTCTTCTTGAGTGCAAAGTTTTTTCTTCTTTTTAATATCCATGATGCCTTCCTAACCAATTAATATCAACTCACAGCTGACTGCGTAGCCTTTGCTGATTAGTAAATATAGCAAAGACCCCATATAAAAATACCATTTTAATTCCTCACGCGGTGTATGTTAATATCCTCCGTCCAGTCCAATGGGTGGGGCCTATTGTCCATCTCCACCCCCTCCTCAGCTTGCTGTACATATTCTTTACTGTGAATTTCACAGATCGCGTATAGTTACCACATGTGCTCATTCAAATTGCCTCTCGCACGTGCGCCGTATGCTTTGCCCAACTGTGGGCAAAGCATAAAATCATTATTGCACATGAGTTGACATACGCCATGGCTTTCTATGGCCTGGAAGTAAACAAGTATACTTCCAGGCCACAGAACACAATCGCATATGCCGGAGCATGCACAATACTGTTTTTCGGCTTTGCCCACAGATGGGCGCACAAGCAAGAGGCCATTTGAATGCACACACGCAAAAACTATACACGAATGCAGAAATTCCCTGACAAGCCAGGAGGGGGAGAGACGGATGATAAGCCCCACCCATCGGACCAGACCAGGGATATTTCTATACACCACTAGAGGAATAAAAACAGTATTTATGGATCATAGGTGGGGAGTCAAGGGGTATCAAAAGTACTTGTATATTGCATAGGGGGCACAGAATTGAATGATATTTTTATTTGATATCCAAAAAAAGTGGTGACAGATTCCATTTAACATCAGTCTCCAGATTTCCTTCAGCTGGTTATGAACATTATGGAAAACCCCATGCCATTATTTTTCATTTATTTATTTAACAAGTACAGTAAAATACACACCCAAGGTAACCCTAATTCCCAGCCTCCAGGTGCTCCATCAGCTGAAATCACAAGCATCCTTAAAGTGTCCCTCAATGTTGCCCATGAGGTTTCTGGGCCTTACAGGTGCTGAGACACTCAGTGGCTGTGAACTCTGGTAACTTTTAAAGTTACCAGAGTTCATAGCCACCGGGTCTCACAGTAGCTAAAGTGTCAGACACATGAATGCCAGAGTGCCAAATGCTGGATTCGTGGTCATTCATCAGTCCAGTACTGGTGCTGCAAAGCATGAGGATCAGCTGCTATGAACCCAGGCAACCATGCATTAAGGTTATTTCACAGCAGCCCTGCCCTTGTGAGAACTGGGCATTGTGAACTGAGATAGTCTTACAGATGTCACATCGATTCCCAACAGCTGATTCCAGCAGAGTGCAAGCTCCAGCATATTTGAATAATTAATTAAAAAAGTGAAGTGGGATCCCCGTCATTTTTGAAAACTGTCTATTGGTTAGCTAAATAGCATATCTTTATCTAGCAGTTGTGCGAGTTGCGCAAAGCCTGCAGAGATATGCAAACCTCAAAATTTACCAGTGGCAATAATATTCCTTACTCTTCTGTTGGCGCATCTCATGAAGGTTACATAAAAAAATACAAATTTTCTATTGGTTAAATAAATAGTGTATATTTATCTAGAAGTTGTGCGACTGGCACAAAACATGCAGAGATAAGCAAACATAATTATTTACAAGTAATTTCCATGAATCTGCTTTTAGCATGTGTCATAAAGGCAATATAAAAAATTATAATTTTCTATTAGTAAATAAATAGCATATATTTATCGAGCAGTTGTGCGACTGGCGCAAATCCTGCAGAGATACGCAAATGTCACAATTTACCAGTGGCAATGATTTTCTTTACTCTGCTGTGGGTGTGTTTCATTAAGGAGATATAAAAAAATCATAATTTTCTCTTGATTAAATAAATAGCATATATATATCTAGATGTTTTGCGACTTCGGCAAAGCCTGCAGAGATACGCAAATGTCACAGTTTACCAGTGCCAATAAATTCCTGAGTCTTCTGTTGGTGTGTGTCATAAGGGCGATATAAAAAAATTCTGTTGGTTAAATAAATAGCATACATCTATATGTCAGTTGTGCAACTGGTGCAATGACTGCAGAGATGTGCAAACGTCATATTTTACCAGTGACAATAATTTTGATTACGCTGCTGTTGGTTTGTGCCCTAAAGGTGACTAAAATTTTCAATTGGTTAAATAAATAGCATATATTTATCTGGCAGTTGTGCGACTGGCGCAAAGCATGCAGAGATAAGCTAATGCAAATATTTACCAGTAATTTCCTTGAGTCTGCTGTTGGCATATGTCATAAAGGTGATATAAAAAATTGAACGTTTTACTCTTTGTAGTCTGCCACACATGGCATAGTTCATGTCCAGATTCCTTTCCCAAAACCCTCGCATGAAGACAATTTTGTCAACCATGAAATATTGGCTCTCCATCTTTCTTGACCCATGGTACAAGGAGAAATTTCCATCTCTCATGTCGGAGGCAGACGTGTCATTTTCAGTGCATGCATGTCAGAGGGCCATTGTGAAAGACTTGTTGAAAAGATTACCCTCAGACAATGCTGCCGGCAGAGGTACCGGCTTTTTTTACCCAGAAGCATTACAGGGGAGGGACACGCACACAGGTGCAACTCAGGAGGAGGATGTCCTCTAACAGGGCCATTTTCATAGCAAGGGCTATCTGTGGGTGTAACTATGATGAGGAGGAATAAGTTGACCAATATAGTGAAGGAGTACTTAAAGGGAACCTGTCACCCCGTTTTTTTTCAGTATGAGATAAAAATACCGTTAAATAGGGCCTGAGCTGTGCTTTACAATAGGGTATTTTTTGTCCCCTGATTCCCCACCTATGCTGCCAAAATACCTTACAAAAGTCGCCGTTTTTGTGAGATGCAAACTCGGCTTCAGGAAAATGGCCGCCGCGATCTCCATCTGCGCAAGTGCGGCATCCCGCGGCCATTTTCCTAAAGCCCGGGGAAGCAGGACACTCCATCTGCGCACACGCAGCCTCAGGAAGATGTCCGCCCACCGAGAAACCGCTGAATAGCGGAGAGCGCGCTTTTTTTCTACAGCTGCGCAGTGCATTCGGCACTTGCGCATGCGAGAAGCACTACGCCACCAACGGGAACATAAGCAAGATGTGGGGGAGAAACAGCGCTGTGACCACGCCCTTTGGACCAGACCAGCCTGATTGACAGGCAAAAACGGCGACTTTTGTAAGGTATTTTGGCAGCATAGGTGGGGAATCAGGGGACAAAAAATACCCTATTGTAAAGCACAGCTCAGGCCCTACTTAACGGTATTTTTATCTCATACTGAAAAAACGGGGTGACAGGTTCCCTTTAAGTGATCATATGAGTGTCCTTCCTGATTCTTCAGTGCCTTTTAACTGTTAGTTGTCCATGCTCCCCACTTGGCCCGACCTCTCCTTGTACGCCTTGGAAGTGCTGTCATGCCCTGCCACAAGTGTGTTGTCTGAATGGGTTTTTAGTTCGGCAGAAGCAATCATAAAGGATAGGTGCACATTCTTGTCAACGGAAAATGAAGACAGGTTGACTCATATAAAATTGAACAAGGGTTGGATTTCCTCTGACTTTATAAGCCCTACGGATGACAGCAACCTAATGAAAATGCAGCCCAAATGTTCTTTTTTGGAAGTTGTCTTAACGTCCATGCCTTATCAACCAAACCCGATTTTTTCAGGAAATCACATCCTATTCCTCCTGCTTCTTTAAAAAGTACTTAGTGGTCATATTTATATACCCCACATTGGGAATGTTATTGGAAACCTTTGTACATTGTGCAATGAGGAAACTTGTGAAACTTGTACTGCAAAATGTATTGTGAGGTTCCCATCACGGTCTCTTACAGCATGTATAATACAAATCCCTTAGGTAATTTTTGTAAACTTTAATACATTGTGCAACGGTGAACATTGTGCTCTCTATTTAAACATTTTCTAGTAACTCATCAATAAGGAGGAAAAAACGAACAAAAAAGGTCATAGAAAATGGTAGGACACTGGTTGAGAAAAATAAAATGTGATTTTTATTGAGACAAAATATAAAAAAGGGCAAAAAATTCCACTTACAACACACAGAGAATGCCTGCAAACACAGATGTGACCACAAACATTATAGATGGTATTTGCATGAAACAATAGGTGAAACAGTAGACCAAGTGATAAAATATCAAGTATATAAATACATAATAAAGAGTGAAGAGCATGCTCGCCACTACTTGGTACTCGCCGTAGCATCTAACTGCTCAAGATGATCAGAGCTCGCTTAGTATTTCCGGGGTTTCTCGGCTGGAGCTCGGGTCCCCACCCTGCTTGCTTGGCACTCTTTAGAGAGCAAATGAACATGCGGGAATTGTCTGTCACACTGTAATGCCGCAGCCATGTTGGTTGTAGCATTACAGTGATTGGCTGGCCGCACAGCATCATCAGGTCTATATCAGACCTGGCACCGCCATGCTCGTCACAGTCTATTGGAAATCAGGCAATGTAGTTAGAATTGCTGTTGAGCTAGGGAGAGATTTGCTTGGCTGTTATTTAGTGTGGGTATATCATATATTCTACACCTATCCATCTCAACTAACAGCCCTTCGGAGGACTAATAAAGCTGCATAGATATCAGTGCTAGGCAGCCAGGCAGTGTATGTGGCAAACTGCAGTGAATATAGCAAGAGGGTCCATTCCAGTTCTGTATGCTGCTGCTGATATTACAGATATTTGTAGACACAGCCCCAGGTATCAGGGGCCAGGAATAATTTTTTGGGGATCTTAATTCTGATTATTTGATTAAAAAGCAATCCAGAGAACACTGTTTTTCTGCTACATTTGCTTGTTGGCACTGCAGAATACAGACAGATCCTTTCCATATTACAGCGCTAAAAATCCAGCTGTTTCAAACTGTGGCTTGTCCGACAGACAGATCACATAAACGTGCACTCAACATTCTGCCATTTCTGGCCTCCCTTTAAATTTTGTTGCAGTATGTTAGCGAAGTGATTGACACCAGCTTGCTGTTCAAAATAGTTACTTAAAGGCCAGCTATTTCAAACTGCGGTTTGTCCATCACACGGATCACATAAACGAGTGCTCAAAATTCTGCCATTTCTGGCCACCCTTTAAGTTTGGTTGCAATGTGTTAGCGAAGTGATTGACACCAGTTTGCTGTTCAAAATAGTTACCTACAGGCCAGTTATTTCAAATTGTGGTTTGTCCGTCACATGGATCATATACATGTGCATTAAAATTATCCCATTTGTAATGAACGTGGAAAATATTGTCCTCCATTTAAAATGAGCAAGACTTGTGGCAAGGGATAGGTAAATGGACGTGATGGTGATGGTGCCGAGGCCGTGGGCAAGCTGAAATTATATCACAAAAAACACCCACATCTTCTCCCCCAACCTTTGTGTCCCAATTACTAGGTGACTGCAGCACACCACTATTGAACCCAGAGCAGTGTCAAAAGGTTGTTGATTGGATAGCGGAAAATGCTTCCAGTCACTTTGCCACCACCGCCACCACCCTGTCTTCCACATGGTCAAGTCTGAGTAGCCATGAGTGTGGACTGGATATTCCTCACCCTGATCCTCCTTCCTCACAACATGCCGACTGCTCGGATACAACTGATCCCACACTTGGACACTCTGAAGTGCTGTTCACTTTCCCATTTACAGATTCAAGGCTCTCGCCTGGTCCACTTGAAGCGGGGCAAGAGGAGATCGCATATAGTGATGCTCAAATATTTGAGCAGCCATGATCACACAAGGGCAACAGTGGGAAAGTGTCACAAGAGGTGGATGATGATGAGACACAATTGATAGAAAGTCAGGAGGAGGACCAGGATGCAGAAGTGAATGACGAGGTGGTAGATGATATAGTAACTGACCCAACTTGGCAGGAGGACATGCAGAGCAAGGGCAGCAGAACACAGGGGAAGGGAGGCTTGGCACCCCAAAAGGCAAGAAGAAGCAGTATGGTGGCCATAGACAGAAGGCCTGCATCCTCTCCGCATAACACCAACACGAGAAAAGTTGCTAGTACAACTGATAGGTATTCCCAAGTCTGGTTGTTCTTTAAAGACACTGCCAATAACCCCAAAAAGGCCATTTGCACCACATGCCAGTCCACCATCAGCAGGGGAAGCAAAACTACCAGCCTGAACACCACCTGCATGATCACATGAGGCACATGGTAGCAATGCAAACGACTTTGTGGGCTGAACCTCAGGGTCCAGGAACAGTGTCTGTGGGTGTCACCACTGATTCTTCCGCTGTTGTGCATGCAAGACAATGTACTGTACTGTCCATGGTGCATGCGAAGATGCCTGCTGCCCTGCAGCCCTTCCACGCCCCCCGAGGAAGCCAGAAGTGCGAAACGCGCGTTGGGGTTTTCATCCCACGTCCAGGAGCAGGTTGGTTCATCCATCATATTGGTCTCTCCCGTCCTCTTAATATTGGGACTTTTTCCCTTTTCTTATTGTTGCTGCTTTCCTTCCTATCATGGTATTTAATTCTTATATGCTGTGATTACATGTCATAATTACATTTGTGGCACATTTTGGTCTTTGGATTTTTGTCAGCCCATATATGTACTTTTAAGAGGATAAATATAGTAACTAGACTTATTACTCTATCCCAGTGTATGGAAACTGCGTTTTATATTATGTGCCCCCAGTGAGGTTTTTGATATAGTGTAGTCGCCACTGTAGCACTTATTTGGATTACATATATTGCACTATTGGCACTTTATATACTTCTCTATTATCTCATGTTATATATGGATCTGTTATGATATTTTGAACCATTAGTCCACATATAGGATTCTGTTATCTATCTTCATAACTTCTTAGAGGTATAATTTTGAGATGATCTATTTATGTATATGAGTAGTTTTTATGAAATGCATAGTGGCTTATGTATTAAACCTGCATTGCTCTTTTCATGCACGTGGTACTAGGTTGTTGTCTATCTCTTCTTACTTGCATCCTAATTTGATTATAAAATTTGTAATGGTTGTTTGAATATAACTTTTAGAATATTTTCAACAAATTTTCTAACATTTTATTAGCGCTAATGTCCATTTTCTTTTTGGTTCCAGCATCATCAGCAGGGGTAGCAAAACTACCAGCCTGACCACCTCCTGCATAATCAGGCACATGGTAGCAAAGCACACGACTTTGTGTCAAACAGATGAATATGCTTTCATCAAACCATTCCATTGTATCTCTGGCAGTATGATTAGGGACATTGTCCTTATGGAAGGTGAAACTATGCCCCAGTATCAAGTCTTTTGCGGCACCTATAATAGGTTTTCCAACAGGATTGACTTTTACTTATAGCTCCATCCACCTTCATAAACTCTGACCAGCTTCACTGTCCTTGGTGAAGAAAAGCATTTCCACAGCAAGATTCTCCCACCACGTTTGATAGTGTGATAATGTTTTCCAGGTGATGTGCATTGTTATTTTTCCACCACACATAGTGTTTTGCACCTAGCCCAAAAAGTTTTACTTTGGTCTCATCTGAGCAGCGTTCCTTCTTCCACATGCTTTCTGTGACCCCTACATGGCTTTTTGCAAAACAGCTAAGACCAGATTTGAGGGGTAAATGACAAATAGTTGTCCTGTGGACAGAATCTCCCAACTAAGCTGTGGATCTCTGTAGCTCCTCCAAAGTGACCATGGGCCTCTTGACTGTTTTTCTAATTAGTACTTAATTTACTTGTGATGACATGTTCCATGAACAGCCATGTCTTGGTAGGTTTTCAGGTGCCATGTTCCTTCCATTTTTGAATGATAAATTGAATAGAGCTGTTCAGAGATTTGGCTATTCTTTTTATAGCCCAGCTCTGCTTTGCTCCACTCAACATTTTATCCCTGACCTGTGTTAGGTGTCAAGTTCCCGCCGCTGCACAGGGGGAATCTCGAACCATGACTGCTGCCATCTCCCATTCTCCTCCAGCCGCAGTGGAGCCTGCTCAGCGGAGACGTCAGTCCCAGCATCTGGCTCAGGCTGATACTGGACGACTGGTTACTACTGCCCTTCCAGGCTCTACTTTTGTAGCCAGCAATGTTCAGCAGTAAGCAGGTCTTTCTGGGAATGAGTCCTGCTTTTCCCATACTGAGCATGCCCACAGGACGATCTTTCATTGGAGGTCAGGGGTCACATGCTTAGGTCCTGTTGCGGTTGCTATTGGACCACTAGGAAGGTCCTCGTCTGCTACAGCTATAAAAGGTTCACATGGCTGCACGGCCATGCGCTAGTATCAACCAATGTCATGAGCTTTGCTGCTTTAGTGGTCATGTCTAAAGCAGTGACGCAAATGTGGGTTAGGTGTTAATGTGAATGAAAGCTCAACTGAACAAACACCGTCTCATCTTATCCAAAAACCACTGATAACAGCTATTACTGGCCAGCCTGCCTGACTCCCTTTCTTTGGAAGATGCACAGCAGTGCACCTTCTAGATGAGACTCAGAGAGAGCATGTTCTCGAGTGGATGGCAAGCATTACAACAAGTGGCCTCTCCTCCTCTTCTTTCACCTCAACATCACACACAGTACAATCATCAAAGGTGGCACCCCAGTCACCTTGTCATTTCCAAATGCCAAACTCACTGTGGGGAACCTCATATTGGCCATTCTGAAGATCTGTTTACACATTGTATCCCATGGGCATCAGAGGTCTGCTCCAAAGAATCACATAATCCAGGGGAGGAAAGCATCTGCACCGATGCCAAAATTTTTCATGTCGGATCCCGGGCCAGAAGAAGTAGGGGCCGGGCAGAATCAAGACCCTCATCACCAGATACTAGCCACCAAGAATGGAGTTGATCATGATGAGACTCAAATACCAGAGGTGCATGCAGACTGTACTGTGGTGTCAGAGCAGGAAGAGGAGGGTGACTCTCAGGGTGAGAAGTGTGAGAACAGAGAAGATGACAATGAGGTTGTAGATACCACTTGGTGTGAATGCCGAATTATGCAGCTGAGTAGCTCAGCAGAGGCGGTGGAATGAGGAGGAAGATGAGGAGGTTACTTTGCAGCTTCCCACAATGATATGAAGTGACACAACTACATCATGCACTGCATATTCCTCCCCAACTCTGCCTGTGCCAAGCACTGGTCGCATGTGTAGTTCTCAAGGGTGACAATGGTTTCCTAGTCTGGGCATTTTTTGAGACTGCAAAGGATGACCCAACACTCAGCTGTCAAATTTGCAAAAAAACTCAGTATAGGCAAAAATTGCAATAATTTGTCAACTTCATGCATGAACCTGCATATGCGTGATCAAAATGCCATAGTGTGGGAATTTCACTGTGCTACAATGTGGAGTAGCGGGCTTCACCAACCACCGGCTGTCCCATCAATTCCATCTGCTGTTTCTTTCTCCTCTTCCTCCTCTGTCACTATTCCAAGTGTTCACACACAGGTCTCTGACCGTAGAAACTGCAACCACAGTTGGGGTGAGTGAGAGCTGGTGAGATGTTACGGAAGAAGACAGACTGCTGCTTTTGTGTCACCTAGCCAATCTCATCTTTCTCAATCCTGCATAACATCTCCACCTGCACCTCACTCACAGTCCAGCTGTTTGTCCTCTTCTCTGTACTGCACCCTCTCTTAGCACAGCAGCCAGCTATCGGTCCCACAGTTGTGCTCATGCAAATGAATGCTTCCTCCTACACATGGAAAAGTTAAGAGCTTGAAGTCCATCATCTCCAATCTGTTGGTCATGGAAATGCTGCCCTTCTGCCTGGTGGATATAGATGGTTTCCAAAAGTTGATAGCCATCTCCATTACTTCTCAAAGAATGCTGTGCCTGTGCTACACCAGCATGTCGTCAACAACATTACCTGTTCCACACTGAAAAAATCTATGTCTGCCAGGGTGCAATTCATCACAGATACCTGGACGAGCAAACATGGGCAGGGGCGTTACATCTCGCTGAATTGGCACTGGGTAACTCTGTGGCTGTGGTGTCAGGTAGTCAAGGACCGCTCCACAAGTAATTGATTCCCCAAGGCTTGCGGGACAAATCTCTGTACCTAACAGTTCCTCCACTGCTTCTGCCTCCTCGACCTCCTCTAGGGCCTCCACCTGTGCCATCAATCTCTTCCTTAATCTGAGAAGCATACCGTGGCAGATAGAATTTCCCCCACCTATGTACTGCACAGCCATGGCTCAGCGCAATCAGGCAGTGTTTAAATTAATTTCCCTTGAAGATCGCAGTCACACAGCTCTGGAGTTGTGGACAGATATCCAGGCTGAGTTAGAGCAATAGTAACATAGTAACATAGTTATTAAGGTTGAAGGAAGACTTTAAGTCCATCTAGTTCAACCCATAGCCTAACCTAACATGCCCTAACATGTTGATCCAGAGGAAGGTAAAAAAAAACCCATGTGGCAAATAGTAAGCTCCACTTTGGGGAAAAAATTCCTTCCCGACTCCACATTCGGCAATCAGACTAGTTCCCTGGATCAATGCCCTATCAAGGAATCTAGTATATATACCCTGTAACATTATACTTTTCAAGAAAGGTATCCAATCCCCTCTTAAATTTAAGTAATGAGTCACTCATTACAACATCATACGGCAGAGAGTTCCATAGTCTCACTGCTCTTACAGTAAAGAACCCGCGTCTGTTATTATGCCTAAACCTTCTTTCCTCCAGACGTAGAGGATGCCCCCTTGTCCCTGTCTCAGGTCTATGATTAAAAAGATCATCAGAAAGGTCTTTGTACTGTCCCCTCATATATTTATACATTAAAATAAGATCACCCCTTAGTCTTCATATTTCCAAACTAAATAGCCCCAAGTGTAATAACCTATCTTGGTTTTGCAGACCCCCCAGTCCTCTAATAACCTTGGTCGCTCTTCTCTGCACCCACTCTAGTACAGCTATGTCTTTCTTATACACCGGAGACCAGAACTGTGCACAGTATTCTAAGTGTGGTCGAACTAGTGACTTGTATAGTGGTAAAATTATGTTCTCCTCATGTGCATCTATGCCTCTTTTAATGCATCCCATTATTTTATTTGCCTTTGTAGCAGCTGCCTGACACTGGCCACTGAACATGAGTTTGTCATCCACCCATACACACAGGTCTGTTTCATTGACGGTTTTGCCCAGAGTTTTAGAATTAAGCGCATAGATATACATCTTATTACTTCTACCCAAGTGCATGACCTTACATTTATCCCCATTAAAGCTCATTTGCCATTTATCAGCCCAAGCTTCTAGTTTACATAAATCATCCTGTAATATAAAATTGTCCTCCTCTGTATTGATTACCCTGCAGAGTTAGTGTCATCTGCAAATATTGAACTTCTGCTCTGAATGCCCCCTACAAGGTCATTAATAAATATGTTAAAAAGAAGAGGGCCCAATACTGACCCCATGGTACCCCACTGCTAACCGCGACCCAGTCTGAGTGTGCTCCATTAATAACCACCCTTTGTTTCCTATCCCTGAGCCAGCTCTTAACCCACTTACACATATTTTCCCCTATCTCCATTATTCTAATTTTATGGATCAACCTTTTGTGTGGCACCATATCAAAAGCTTTTGAAAAGTCCATATACACTACGTCCACTGGGTTCCCTTTGTCCAGTCCGGAACTTACCTCTTCATAGAAGCTGATCAGATTAGTCTGACATGAACGGTCCCTAGTAAACCCGTGCTGATACTGGGTCATGAGGTTATTCCTCTTCAGATACTCCAGTATAGCATCCCTTAGAATGCCCTCCAGGATTTTACCCACAGTAGAGGTTAAGCTTACTGGCCTATAATTACCGAGTTCAGTTTTTGTCCCCTTTTTGAATATTGGCACCACATTTACTATACGCCAGTCCTGTGGTACAGGCCCTGTTATTATGGAGTCTTTAAAGATTAAAAATAATGGTCTATCAATGACTGTACTTAATTCCTGCAGTACTCGGGGGTGTATCCCATCCGGGCCCGGAGATTTGTCAATTTTAGTGATTTTTAGACGCCGCCGCACTTCCTGCTGGGTTAAGCAGGTGACATTTAATGGGGAATTTTTATCACTAGTCATTTTGTCTGCCATGGGATTTTCTTGTGTAAATACTGATGAAAAAATATCATTTAGCCTATTGGCTTTTTCCTCATCCTCATCCACCATTTCACCCAGACTATTTTTAAGGGGGCCAACACTATCATTTTTTAGTTTCTTACTATTTACGTAGTTAAAGAATATTTTGAGATTATTTTTACTCTCTCTGGCAATGACTCTCTCTGTCTCAATCTTTGCTGCCTTGATTTGCTTTTTACAGAATTTATTTAATTTTCTGAAAATACATGAGAACAAAAGTAGTTAGCACTCACCAAGACCACTGCTGCAAACAAGTCTTTATTAGGACATGGACAGGGAGAACATGTTGTCTGAAGGATGGCAGCTGTTTCGCGCTACATGCGCTTCCACAGATTCCAAGGATCTGTGGAAGCGCATGTAGCGCGAAACAGCTGTCATCCTTCAGACAACATGTTCTCCCTGTCCATGTCCTAATAAAGACTTGTTTGCAGCAGTGGTCTTGGTGAGTGCTAACTACTTTTGTTCTCATGTATTTTCGGACACAATGCACTTTTTTGGTTAAGCACCCATAGTGCCCATGCAATGAGTAGGAGGTAAAGGCACCGGTACAGCATTTTACAGCACGCAGACAGGTGATCGCATTTTGTCAGCAGCGCGGGTATATATATTTTCTTTTTTTGGACTTTATTTAATTTTCTGTATTTATTTAATGCCTCATCGCTACCTACTTCCTTTAATTCTCTAAATGCTTTCTTTTTGTCACTTATTGCGCCCCTTACAGCTCTATTTAGCCATATTGGTTTCTTCCTATTTTTAGTATGTTTATTCCCATATGGTATATACTGTGCACAGGTCCTATCCAGGATGCTAATAAATGTCTCCCATTTTCTTTGTGTATTTTTATGTCTCAGAATATCATCCCAGTGGCTGTCTCCACTAAAACCTGGAGCCAGGGAAAGCCATGTGTGATAACGGTGCAAACCTAGTGGCAGCCCTATGCCGTGGCAACCTCACACACATGCCTTCCATGGCACACATCTTCAACCTGGTGATTCAGTAATTTTTTGCCACTATCCCAACCTGGATGTGCTGCTGCGTGGTCACTTCTGACGATCGCAGCCCACAGGTCATTGACTTGTATTGCTACAGAGGTCTTTCTGCCTACTAGTTAACCATTTGATTAGCAATGTGGAATTCCATTCTGCACATGTTGCAGCGGCTGTGGCAGCATCAATGAGTGCAGATGCAGTATGTCCTTTTGCATAGCCTGGGTCAATGCAATACGGATGTGGTGCAAATCACTCTTGCGTAGTGGACACAAGTTAAGAATTTCTGCACCCTTCTGCACAGTTTTAAAATGGCTACTAAGATAATTAGCATTGATGATGCCGTCATTACCATCACTATTCTGGTCATCTACATGCTGGAACACACTTTGAATAGTCTGTATGAGGAACTGATGGTCCCAGATGAAGAGTTGGAAGCAGAGGAGGATGCGGAGGGGATAACAATATTTCTAATTTCCGGAAAATCGTTGCACAGGCGGGTGCCATGGGAGGGTTGCTTACAGTGATCAAGGGGGACTCATGTTACTAGACAAACTGTTAGTGAAGATGCAGGAGCGGAGGAACAAACTGAGGAGGATGAGGGGATGTACGCGCAACAGTCATGAGATGAAGACGATAATAATACCCTCTGTTTTCTGTAGTTCTATGGTTGTCAGGAGGGGACAGAGGAAGCAACCCTGAGTGTTACTCCACCACAAAAATACAACGAACTTGGACCTCATGGAAGCGCCTTCTTGCTGTACTCTCTTCAACACGATGCCCATATTCTTTGGTTTAGAAATTGTGCTTATTACTGGCTTGCCCCTCTGTTAGATCTACAGAGTATATTTATATAGATGCTCCCCCTGGAAAGGGTAGCACACATGCTGGAGAATCAAAACATGTTTGTAGACATTCTTAAGAGTGGTTTTCCTCAAGACAGCACAGAGAAAGGCGCATGGTGCAGAGGCGAGTTCACTGGGAGAATTTCACTGCAGTGAATTTCAACTGCGGTGAACTCGCCTCTGCACCGTGCAACTTTCTCATGGTGCTAGCAGGGATCTCACCGCGGTCACTACAGTTCAACCAGGCTGGGAATGCAGCCTCAGTGACGTCACTGCTAGTCACTGAGGCTATGCTTGAAGCAGTTCAATCACAAGTGGCTCTCAGCCTGGATGGTCACATCATAGCACCGCCCAGGTTGAAAACTATTTCACCCCCAGACATGTATTATGGCGTGGGACAGAACAACGGATAGGTATGGTATATTGTTAGGTTTTTATTTTAGTTTTATTACAGGAGAACAAGGGCTTTGGTGGAAATAGGCAAGGTTGTAAGTATTGTTTAAATAAGATTATTAAAGGAATCTGTGTCATTTTTTTAATTAAAGGACTTTATTCTTGCTGTGTGTTTATTTACCATACAACTATAAGATTAGTAATGGATAAGTGTCTTATAGATGCTTCTCCACTACTAACCTCGGGGCTTGATGTCACCTGACAATATAAAGGTAACATCAAGCCCACAAATATGAACCCCACTTGCCACCGCTACAGGGCAAGTGGAAAGAGCTGGGAAAAGCGCCAGAATTAGTGCATCTAATAGATGCGCCTTTTCTGGGCAACTGCGAGCTGCTATTTATAGGCTGAGGGGGTCAATATTCATGGCCCCTTACCAGCCTGAGAATACCAGTCCCAAGCTGGGAGGTTTGCCTGGCTAGTTATCAAAAAATAGCGGGAATCCATGCAGGTTTTTTTATTATTTATTTACATCACAGGAGCTGCTGATGTATACTTCAATCTGCCGCTCTTGCTCTCACTGTTATTAGCGGCAGCAAGTGTCAGCTGATGGGAGCAGTAGTCCCATTAGCTGACACCAATGACCGGAGGTAAACTTTTACCTTTGATCACAGCTGAGCACTCATGCTGTCTTCTGGCAGTGTAGGAACTGCGCCTCCCTGAACAGCGGGGATGACTTCACCGCTGATCAGAAGCACTATGCCGGTGTTTCTCATGACATCACACAGCTTTGGAAACACTGGCTTTTGTGCTGTGCATGTTCAGCTATATTTGGCGATTTAATCGATGATTAAATTGGTGAATATTGCAAGTTCGGTGATTGTGAGCTGTACTAAACATTGAAATATTCGCTCATCTCTAGTCCTGATGGATAAGTGCATCCGGCTGTCCCCTCAAAGTGTAGATCGCCTAATTTTCATTAAAATGAGCAAGTCATGGATCTCTGATGACTTTTGCCTCCCAGTCACAGATTGGGCAGACTAGGCGATGGTGTAGTTTTTAGTGTCATATATTGATCTTGCGTTATTGCCGTCTTTGCCATCTTTGTGGTGTTTTCTGTGCCTTTTGTTGCTATGGCTGCTGATGTTACAAACAATTTTTGAAATGTGGAGACTCCAAGCTGGGTCTCTATCAGGTGTGTTGCCTGTGGTGGAAGGTTTGTCAGAGGTCTATTATACTGTTTCTACTCTGTGTAAATTGATGCCATTTTAGTAGTGTGTGACAATTACTTTCTGAAATGTGGAGACTCCAAGCTGAGTCTCCATCTGGTGGGTTGCCCGAGTAAGTAGGACTCCCAGACAGGCAGACCTGCATTTACTTTCAGTCAACTACATCAACTACCTGTATTACTTTCCTTATGTTTTTTGTGTGTGGCTTGAATTAAAAAAAATGGAGGTGTTGCATGAGATGTGAAGTCTTTCAGCTACTAAGGCTAAAGGTACCGTCCCATTAAGGGACGCTGCAGCGATATAGACAATGATACCGATCGCTGCAGCATCGCTGTGTGGTTGCTGGAGAGCTGTCACACAGACAGCTCTCCAGCGACCAACGATGCCGAAGTCCCCGGGTAACCAGGGTAAACATCGGGTTACTAAGCGCAGGTACGCGCTTAGTAACCCGAAGTTTACCCTGGTTACCATTGTAAATGTAAAAAAAAAAGAACACATACTCACATTCCAGTGCCTGTCACGTCCCCCTGCGTCCGCTTCCCTGCACTCCTCCTGCATCCTGTGTAAGCGCCGGCCGGAAAGCAGAGCGGTGATGTCACCACTGTGCTCTGCTTTATGGCAGCTGGCGCTGACACAAGATGCAGGAGGAGTGCAGGGAAGCTGACGCCGGGGGACACGACAGACACCGGAATGTAAGTATGTAGTGGTTTTTTTTTTACATTTACAATGGTAACCAGGGTAAATATTGGGTTACTAAGTGCGGCCCTACGCTTAGTAACCCGATGTTTACCCTGGTTACAAGTGAAGACATCGCTGGATCGGCATCACACACGCCGATTTAGCGATGTCAGCGGGTGATCCAGCGACAAAATAAAGTGCTGGACTTCTAGCTCCAACCAGCGATCTCACAACAGGATCCTGATCGCTGCTGCGTGTCAAACACAACGATATCGCTATCCAGGATGCTGCAACGTCACGGATCGCTATCGTTATCGTTCTAAAGTCACTCAGTGTGAAGGTACCTTTACACTGCTCCCTTAACCACAAGGTCCTCATTAAAACTTAAATTCCAAGCTGTAAATGCTGGGCCAGAGTCTGATACCTCATGCATGGTCCATAGCTGACTACTGCTGTGCCATTTGCAAATTTCTACTGTGGGTCAATTGACGACACTTTTCCTGCTGTCTGCCCCTAATTGTAGCTGTTTGGGAAGCTTTTTGACACCCCTTAAGGTGTTGTCTATGCGTTTGTTTTTGCATTTCATGGAATCTAATGGTGTTCGGGTATGTTTATCGAACTATTGGGCAAACAAATGTTCATTTGGTGAATCCGAACCAAACTGAACCTTGAAAGGTTCGCTCATCTCTATTCTCAAATTAACCTCTGAGCCCTTCATACAACACCTGTACTCACACTGAAAATAAATTGAACGCAGTTTATTAATTATCTGACTTCTGAATGCAATTCATCACTAAGGATTTTACTTAAGGGTATCAGACTATAGGGTGCTGAATACAAATGCACATCACAATTAACAGATTTATATTTTTAAAGTAGGTAGAAAAACACATATGATTTCTTTTACGCTTTGCAAATGCTTACTACGTTTGTTGGTATATCACATAAAATCCCAATAAAATACATTTCAGTTTGTGTGTGTACAATTTTTAAAAAAATATGTAACAATTCATGGAGTGTGAATACCTTTTCAATGCACTGTAACTATTCTGCCTATAAAAGTCAGCTGCAGTATCCTTTAACCTTTTATTTATTGTTCAACAATTTAATTTTGCATTTAGGAAGCAAATTTGCAATAGAAAAATATTGTGCTAAAGAAGTTTCTAAACCTTAGTATAGATGTAAAAAAGTGTCTAAATATATTTTTGAAAAGTATAACATGAAAAGATAATTAGAATTATCATGAATATTAAATAATTTATTAATAGACACTTTTTGTGATCTGAAAGTGGTTTCGAGAAAATCAGTATACCGTAATTATTCTTTAATGTATATTTTAGATACCAATCTGTTGTAACAGATTATAATTTTGAAATATATTTTTAAGTGTCTTTAAAAGTATTTATATACAAAAACACATTTTCTCATACTCTGCAAGTAAATATCAGACCGATACAGCTGCTTTACTGTAACATTTAAATAGTACACTTCTGCTTCATATTATTATACCCCAACTATCTTTTAAAGCCTCTTGCCTTAATTTCATCAGCTTGATTAGCAAACAATTTACACTGATCCAGTCAAGCAGAAGGAAAGGCTAATTGCATGTTTGTCGGGGTCTAATTTGCATGTGTCTCAATTTAACAGTGGAAATGAACTTCCCAAACAGAACATCTTTTTTCTTTGCTAATTATATGAGCTAATTAATAATGCACTCAAAATCTATTCAGTAAGGATGAGTGGTAATGGATTTTTGCAGTATATTTCTTTTCAATTTAAAAACTATGCGTAGCTCTATCTATCTATCACGCTTGCGCGTGGATGGTGGACCCACTGTGCCGATGATCAAGGAGATCTTATTCAGACACAGCAGGTTTTAGAGATAGGTACAGATTCAGACGCTACAAGTATAGTACTGATTCATACACAGCAGGCTTTATAGATAGGTACAGATTAAAGGTACCGTCACACGTAACGATATCGTCAACGATATTGTTGCTTTTTGTGACGTAGCAACGATATCGTTAAGGAAATCGTTATGTGTGACAGCGACCAACGATCAGGCCCCTGCTGGGAGATCGTTGGTCGCTGAGGAAAGTCCAGAACTTTATTTCGTCGCTGGACTTCCCGCTAACATCGCTGGATCGGCGTGTGTGACACCGATCCAGCGATGTCTTCACTGGTAATCAGGGTAAACATCGGGTTACTAAGCGCAGGGCCGCGCTTAGTAACCCGATGTTTACCCTGGTTACCAGCGTAAACATTAAAAAAACAAACAGTACATACTTACCTTCAGCTGTCTCTCCCCGGCGCTGTGCTTCTCTGCACTCCTCCTGCATCCTGTGTCAGCGCCAGCCAGCCGGAAAGCAGAGCGGTGACGTCACCGCTCTGCTTTCTGGCTGACCGGTGCTGACAGTGCAGAGGAAAGCACAGCGCTGGAGGACAGACAGTTGAAGGTAAGTATGTAGTGTTTGTTTTTTTAACGTTTACGCTGGTAACCAGGGTAGACATCGGGTTACTAAGCACGGCCCTGCGCTTAGTAACCTGATGTTTACCCTGGTTACCGGGGACCTCGGGATCGTTGGTCGCCAAACAGCGACGCTGCAGCGATCGACATCATTGTCGGTATCGCTGCAGCGTCGCTTAGTGTGACAGTACCTTAAGACAGTGCAGGTTTAGTACTGATTCAGACCCTGCAGGTTTTAGAGATAGGTACAAATTCAGACACTGCAGGTTTAGTACTGATTCAGGCACAGCAGGTGTGGAAGTAGATTATGATTCAGACACTATCTATCTTTCTATCTATTTGTCTATCTATTTCAGTGTCTTCACATGGCCTAGACTTATGCATAATGCTGCTTATTTTTCTGTATAATGCAGTCTTTGCAGCTTGCACATGTCCACACTTAGTAGATGCTGGTCAGGCTTTTCTGTATATTTAACTATTGGATGTTGACTGCCTCCAGCCTGATCCTGCACTTCTCCCATTGACCTGCAGGTGGCCGTAAACAGTTCTACCTGCCCCTAAATTGTAGGCTCAAAACCTGGAAGAAACATGTTTGTTTTTTTAACTGTAGGTTGATAGCCCGAAAATGGCATGTACAGTAGAATAGGGACCCATCAGAGGGAATTCACCTTGCCATGGTTGATGGGCATAAATGAAATGGCTAATTTATGCTCTAAGGATAGTGATGAGAGAGTATACTCGTTGCTCGTGTTTTCCCCCGAGCACGCTCGGGTGATCTCCGAGTATTTGTTAGTTCTCGGAGATTTAGATTTTGTTGACGCAGCTGCATGATTTACGGCTGCTAGCCTGCCTGAGTACAATTGGCGGTTGCCTGGTTGCTAGGGAATCCCCACATGAATTCAGCCTGTCTAGCAGCTATAAATCATGCAGCTGCGTCAACAAAAACTAAATCTCCCAGCACTAAGAAATACTCGGAGACCACCCGTGCGTTCTCAGGAAAACCTGAGCATTGAGTATACTCGCTCATCACTAGCTAAGAACCTTCATTTTTGCAATTACATCATTTTTAAGTATCTAAAATCTAGATTTAAAGTTTTTAATGTTTTTAAGTGTTTTCACATGGCCTAACCTTTTGAATAGTGCTGCTGTGCCTTTTTTTCTGTATAATGCAGTCTTCGCAGTTTGCACATGTTCACACTTAGGAGGTACTGGTCAGGTTTTTCTGTATATTTAACTATTGGATGTTGACTACCTCCAGCCTGATCCCGCACTCCTCCCATTGACCTGCAGGTGACCAGAATCAGCTCTACATGCCCATAAATTGCAGGCTCAAAACCAGGGAGAGACATGTTTGGTTATTTAACTGTAGGTTGATAGCCCAAAAGTGGCATGTACAGTAGAACAGAGATCAATCAGAGGGAGGTCACCTTGCCATGGTTGGTGGGCATACATGAATTGGTTAATTTATGCGCTAAAAACTTTCATTTTTGATAAGTACATCATTTGTGAGTAGTAAAATCTAGATTCAATGTTTTAAATGTTTTTCAGTGTTTTCAAATTGCCTAAACTTAGACATAGTGATGCTATGCCTTCTTTTTCTATCTATCTATCTATCTATCTATCTATCTATAGATTATAATGAAAAAATGTGCCACCAAGTTTATGATTATGCCACCCATTTCTATTATGTATCTAGAAATTTTAGGCAAAACAAGTTTATCAAGTATTTTTAGCTATTTTATATATAATCTGTAATCCTGTGAGGGTATGTTTCTCATCACCTCTTTACCAGTCTGTAACTGTTAGTTTATTTACTGTACTTATATATTCATATTACATGTATGCAAACCCTCTTCGGGTATACTGCGCTGTGGAATTAATGGTGCTTTAAAAATGAATAAAAATCACTAAATCATTGCTCTAGATTGTGTTTCATAAAACATTTAAAAAAAATCCCAAGCAGAAGAAATCGAGGAAAAAGAGGAAAGCGCTATCTAAGCATAGTGAATTCTAATACAATTAATGGTGTGAATGTAAATTGATTTTGCTCACCTGAGCACGTTGTGCAGAATAGGTACAACGCTAGAAGTCAATTTGGATCAGTTGAATACTTAACATGGCATGCAGCGAATCCGAGGACAGTGGAAAAATGCTTTCCTTGTCCAGATGCTCCTCCACATGGATTTAGTGAAAGCAATGGTAATACGGAGGCACTTCAGTTTGTAGGAGGCATCTCAGTTTTCATTTAAGGTGTTGACTAGTGATGAGCGAGTGTGCTCTTCACAACTGATGACTCATAAGAGCATCAATGTGCTCGGGATGCTCATTGCTCGATGGCTATTTTTTAATGTTGAAGCAGCAGCTCAAGTCCCTGCCACACGTTTGGCAATTTTTAGACAGCCAATAAACATGTGAGAATTGTATGCCAGTTATTGTAATGCCATAGCTATTTTGGTTGCAGCTATACTGTGATTGGCTCTCTGCATAGCATCATCAGTAGTGATGAGCAAATTTGTTCTGAAAACGATCCCCAAAACATGAATTCGGCACGAATACTGCACATTCAGATTTGTGAAAGAACTTAATTTTATAAAATCGGGAAAAATTGGTAACATTCAGTATAAATTGTAGGGAAATACTTGCATTGCCACAAAGGTATTTTCAACACTTTTACAAAGATAATGGTGGTGTATCAAGAGCATGGGCACGTTTGTAAACAGAGCAGTGAAAACAGCCACAATGTCCTGACACAACGGCTTTCGCCATTGGCTGCCGAAATCACATGTCCCTCTCCATATAAAGAGAGGACATCTTGTTTTAGTGCCATTTTGACACTGTAAAAGCGCAGAGAGGCTGCTTCTGAGGCTGGTAGTGTTAGCAGCTAGATTTTAGCTTGTTAGCTAGGCAGTTGTTTCTTACTCAGAGAGCTTAGTTAGGCAGTGTCCTGTGTGGTTGTCAAATCAACCTTTCAGCATTTTGTTTGCTATTACTGAGGTTCACAGACAAAGACAGCAGGGCACATGTCATACAAGTGTGTTTTGCACTGTTTCTATTGTACTCCATGCACGAGTATAGCATTCTAAATCTTATTTTTTCATTAGATAAATGTGAAATTGCATGCTATATCCCACCTTGTCATATAGTGGTGTGGTGACTGTTCTGTGATTTGGTCTGCTGTGCATGAAGAAATATTTTTTTGAAGCAGTTGCTATCATCAATCATCATGCCATATATCATCTTGTAATTTTACGGCTGTGATATGAAGCTGTCTGCAGACCACATTAAAAAAACAATTTTGTGACTGTAAAATTGTTGCGTTTGCAGTTCTGTTGCACAATGAAAAAAACAACATTTTTGATGTTTTATAAACATGATTCAACAGGCTAAATCTGAATTTGAAATTGTTTGGGGCATATCTTCTAGTATATTCAGGCGTGACCCACACTTAAAAAAAAATTTTCTGTTACTAATGTCGTACAGTAGGGGACATCTCACTTTCAAATTGTTTGTAGCACCTAGTCTCTCATAGAGGCCTAATCCACAGTCCCCTCTCAAGATTCTTGCATTACTAACGTCATACAGTAGGGGAGATCCCATTTTTAAATTGTTTGGAGCACATCTTCTTTGTCATACAGGCTTATCCACACTCAAACAATTAATTCATCTTTGACTACCACGATTCAGCATGTCATAATTCACCTTGTCATTTACTGCCGCTGAAATTCAGCTGTTTTCAGAGCTGGTGTAGAGTTTAAAATCAATTTTTTTGTGACTAATATTGTGCCCCTACCACACTATCTGAGCAACATGACTGGGATAAAGCAAGGCCATGGTGGAAGGGGAATTAGGCTTGGTAGTTAAGGTGTACGTGGTGTTGGTGGTAATGTTTGTGAAAGCAATAGTGAACCAACAATGTCACAAACTATGCAAACAAAAATGACAACTTCTGCTACTGGACTGGCTACTCCACTACCTTTCTTTGGCAGACGCACATTCGTATGCCTTGTTGATGAAGCCCAGAAAAAGCATGTGCTCGAGTGGATGACAAGCGCAGTTTCAAGTGGCCTCTCCTCCTCTTCCTCCACCTTAACATCACACCCAGTACAGTCCACATAGGTGGCACCTAAATTAACCTTGCTTCCCCCATGTCCCAGGTCTCGAACCATACAACTGACTGTATAGAACCACAGATGGGTGAGTCTGAAGAGCTATTCACACAATGTATGACATGGTCATCAGAAGTGTACTCAAAAGCTTCAAAGAGTCAAGAGGATGACATCTGCACCAATGCGCAAATTTATTTTATCATGGATTCGCAACAGGACAAAGTAGGGTCCGAGCAGCATCCTGACCCTCGTCAACAGACATTAACCCCCAGGGGGAGATGATCCTGATGAGACTCCGATATCTATGACTCACCCGGACTGTACTGTGCTGTCAGGCATGAAGAGAAGGAGGGCAACTCCAAGGTCAAGGAATGTGAAAACACAGAGGATGTCTCCAACTGCAGAACCTCAGGTTCTTTACCTTCTCCAGTCACGCTGACTTAGAGCCCACCATTACCTGAAACGGAAGTGGATATGACAGCTGTTTTTGACTGATATGAGATAAAGAGCACACCAAAATGTTCTCAATCCACTAGATCATGTCCACCTGCACCATTCTCATGGTTCACCGTGCTCCACCCTCTCTCAGCACTGTAGCCGGCCCACGGTACAGTAGTTGTGGTGGTCACATAAAAAATGCAATGAAAAACAAGGGTCAATTCCATATAACAGATTTCATTTTATTTAGTAGAGACACCAATAGGGACAGGACAATTTTAAAATACAAATGACAGGAGATGATAAAAACAAAAAAATATATAATAAAGCAATGGGGAGCTGATCAGAACATACAGCATTAAATGTAATGAATATATTCCATTTGTAAACTTTTTTTACAACAGAGTATTTTTGACCTCACTGTGCTCTTTTGTGTCTTCAAGATTCTTGGTGGTGTGTGTGAACATGTTCTTACAGACTTGTTCAATGTGCAAGTAGCCCATGTGTTTCTGGTTCTACATTTGTAAAAATACACAATATGAACAAAAAATGATATGGACAATACATGATATACAATATAAGCAGTATAAAGTGCGATGCAAGAAGAAAATATATATATATATATTGTAGCATGGCTAAAGGGTGTGTAGTCGATGGGAGGTATGTGCCACATAAGTGCCTTGTTGCTGTAATGTAGCCCGGAGTATTTCTTTCTTGCACATAACCTTGTATATACAGTGGGGCAAGAAAGTATTTAGTCAGTCAGCAATAGTGCAAGTTCCACCACTTAAAAAGATGAGAGGCGTCTGTAATTTACATCATAGGTAGACCTCAACTATGGGAGACAAACTGAGAAAAAAAAATCCAGAAAATCACATTGTCTGTTTTTTTTAACATTTTATTTGCATATTATGGTGGAAAATAAGTATTTGGTCAGAAACAAAATTTCATCTCAATACTTTGTAATATATCCTTTGTTGGCAATGACAGAGGTCAAACGTTTTCTGTAAGTCTTCACAAGGTTGCCACACACTGTTGTTGGTATGTTGGCCCATTCCTCCATGCAGATCTCCTCTAGAGCAGTGATGTTTTTGGCTTTTCGCTTGGCAACATGGACTTTCAACTCCCTCCAAAGGTTTTCTATAGGGTTGAGATCTGGAGACTGGCTAGGCCACTCCAGGACCTTGAAATGCTTCTTACGAAGCCACTCCTTCGTTGCCCTGGCGGTGTGCTTTGGATCATTGTCATGTTGAAAGACCCAGCCACGTTTCATCTTCAATGCCCTTGCTGATGGAAGGACGTTTGCACTCAAAATCTCACGATACATGGCCCCATTCATTCTTTCATGTACCCGGATCAGTCATCCTGGCCCCTTTGCAGAGAAACAGCCCCAAAGCATGATGTTTCCACCACCATGCTTTACAGTAGGTATAGTGTTTGATGGATGCAACTCAGTATTCTTTTTCCTCCAAACACGACAAGTTGTGTTTCTACCAAACAGTTCCAGTTTGGTTTCATCAGACCATAGGACATTCTCCCAAAACTCCTCTGGATCATCCAAATGCTCTCTAGCAAACTTCAGACGGGCCCGGACATGTACTGGCTTAAGCAGTGGGACACGTCTGGCACTGCAGGATCTGAGTCCATGGTGGCGTAGTGTGTTACTTATGGTAGGCCTTGTTACATTGGTCCCAGCTCTCTGCAGTTCATTCACTAGGTCCCCCTGCGTGGTTCTGGGATTTTTGCTCACCGTTCTTGTGATCATTCTGACCACATGGGGTGGGATTTTGCGTGGAGCCCCAGATCGAGGGAGATTATCAGTGGTCTTGTATGTCTTCCATTTTCTAATTATTGCTCCCACTGTTGATTTCTTCACTCCAAGCTGGTTGGCTATTGCAGATTCAGTCTTCCCAACCTGGTGCAGGGCTACAATTTTGTTTCTGGTGTCCTTTGACAGCTCTTTGGTCTTCACCATAGTGGAGTTTGGAGTCAGACTGTTTGAGGGTGTGGACAGGTGTCTTTTTATACTGATAATAAGTTTAAACAGGTGCCATTACTACAGGTAATGATTGGAGGAAAGAGGAGACTCTTAAAGAAGAAGTTACAGGTCTGTGAGAGCCAGAAATCTTGATTGTTTGTTTCTGACCAAATACTTATTTTCCACCATAATATGCAAATAAAATGATAAAAAAACAGATATTGTGATTTTCTGGATTTTTTTTTCTCAGTTTGTCTCCCATAGTTGATGTCTACCTATGATGTAAATTACAGACGCCTCTCATCTTTTTAAGTGGTGGAACTTGCACTATTGCTGACTGACTAAATACTTTTTTGCCCCACTGTATATATATGTGTTTCAGTACCTGTGGTGATGTCAGACCACATGGCTAATCATGTGATGGGTTACTGGGTGTGGTTAGCTCTATATAAGACTGGCTAATGCTTTACACAGCAGATATGTGAGGAGGTGAAACCCTCCTGAGTGTGTCAAGGCTCCAGGACTGAGCCGGTAGGACTGGACACTTGTTTTTTCCTTTTCCCGAGCCAAAGGCTATTTGCTTTCTGTTACTTCGCCATGTGGTTTATGATGCAATAAACCCTGTGAACTTTTCAAGGAACGTGCCTCCTGAGTCTCAGCCGTCGCACCCGAGTGAGTGAAATCCCTACAATATATATATATATACAGTGGGGCAAAAAAGTATTTAGTCAGTCAGCAATAGTGCAAGTTCCACCACTTAAAAAGATGAGAGGCGTCTGTAATTTACATCATAGGTAGACATCAACTATGGGAGACAAACTGAGAAACAAAAATTCAGAAAATCACATTGCCTGTTTTTTAATCATTTTATTTGCATATTATGGTGGAAAATAAGTATTTGGTCAGAAACAAAATTTCATCTCAATACTTTGTAATATATCCTTTGTTGGCAATGACAGAGGTCAAACGTTTTCTGTAAGTCTTCACAAGGTTGCCACACACTGTTGTTGGTATGTTGGCCCATTCCTCCATGCAGATCTCCTCTAGAGCAGTGATGTTTTTGGCTTTTCGCTTGGCAACACGGACTTTCAACTCCCTCCAAAGGTTTTCTATAGGGTTGAGATCTGGAGACTGGCTAGGCCACTCCAGGACCTTGAAATGCTTCTTACGAAGCCACTCCTTCGTTGCCCTGGCGGTGTGCTTTGGATCATTGTCATGTTGAAAGACCCAGCCATGTTTCATCTTCAATGCCCTTGCTGATGGAAGGAGGTTTGCACTCAAAATCTCACGATACATGGCCCCATTCATTCTTTCATGTACCTGGATCAGTCGTCCTGGCCCCTTTGCAGAGAAACAGCCCCAAAGCATGATGTTTCCACCACCATGCTTTACAGTAGGTATGGTGTTTGATGGATGCAACTCAGTATTCTTTTTCCTCCAAACACGACAAGTTGTGTTTCTACCAAACAGTTCCAGTTTGGTTTCATCAGACCATAGGACATTCTCCCAAAACTCCTCTGGATCATCCAAATGCTCTCTTGCAAACTTCAGACGGGCCCGGACATGTACTGGCTTAAGCAGTGGGACACGTCTGGCACTGCAGGATCTGAGTCCATGGTGGCGTAGTGTGTTACTTATGGTAGGCCTTGTTACATTGGTCCCAGCTCTCTGCAGTTCATTCACTAGGTCCTCCCGCGTGGTTCTGGGATTTTTGCTCACCGTTCTTGTGATCATTCTGACCCCACGGGGTGGGATTTTGCGTGGGCCCCAGATCGAGGGAGATTATCAGTGGTCTTGTATGTCTTCCATTTTCTAATTATTGCTCCCACTGTTGATTTCTTCACTCCAAGCTGGTTGGCTATTGCAGATTCAGTCTTCCCAGCCTGGTGCAGGGCTACAATTTTGTTTCTGGTGTCCTTTGACAGCTCTTTGGTCTTCACCATAGTGGAGTTTGGAGTCAGGCTGTTTGAGGGAGTGCACAGGTGTCTTTTTATACTGATAACAAGTTTAAACAGGTGCCATTACTACAGGTAATGAGTGGAGGAAAGAGGAGACTCTTAAAGAAGAAGTTACAGGTCTGTGAGAGCCAGAAATCTTGATTGTTTGTTTCTGACCAAATACTTATTTTCCACCATAAAATGCAAAAAAAATGATAAAAAAACAGACAATGTGATTTTCTGGATTTTTTTTTCTCAGTTTGTCTCCCATAGTTGAGGTCTGCCTATTATGTAAATTACAGACGCCTCTCATCTTTTTAAGTGGTGGAACTTGCACTATTGCTGACTGACTAAATACTTTTTTGCCCCACTGTATATATATATAAAAGTTTGGACACACCTTCCCATTTAAAGATTTTTCTGCATTTTCATGACTATGAAAATTGTACATTCACACTGATGGCATCAAAACTATGAATTAATATATGTGGAATTATATACTTAATAGAAAAGTGTGAAACAACTGAAATTATGTCTTATATTCTAGGTTCTTCAAAGTAGCCACCTTTTGCTTTGATGACTGCTTTGGACACTCTTGGCATTCTCTTGATGAGCTTCTAGAGGTAGTCACCAGGAATGGTTTTCAATTCACAGGTGTGCCCTGTCAGGTTACATAAGTGTAATTTCTTGCCTTATAAATGGGGTTGGGAGCATCAGTTGTGTTGTGCAGAAGTCTGGTGGATAGTGTTGAGAATTCCGATACCGCAAGTATTGGGTATTGGCCGTTATTTGCTGTATCGGAATTCCGATACCGAGTTCCGATATCGAATCGGTATCGGGATTAAGATTAATGTGTAAAATAAAGAATAAAAATAAAAAATGTTGATATACTTACTTCCCTCTGACGCGCCCTGGTCGTCACCGCTGCAACCGCCTTGCTTTCGTTCCGAAGAATGAGCGCGTAAAGGGCCTTTGATGACGTCACGGCTTGTGATTGGTCGCTGAGCGGTCATGTGACCGCTCATGCGACCAATCACAAGTCGCGACGTCATCGAAGGTCATTAACGCGCTCATTCCTAGGAATGAGCGCGTTAAGGACCTTCGATGACGTCGTGGCTTGTAATTGGTCGCGTGAGCGGTCACATGACCGCTCAGTGACCAATCACAAGCCGCGACGTCATCGAAGGCCCTTTACGCGCTCATTCTTTGGAACGAAAGCAAGGCGGTTGCAGCAGTGACGACCAGGGCGCGTCAGAGGGTAAGTAAATCAATATTTTTTATTTTTATTCTTTATTTTACACAGGAATATGGATCCCAGGGCCTGAAGGAGAGTTTCCTCTCCTTCAGACCCTGGGATCCATTACAGGATACCTTCCGATATTTGTGTCCCATTGACTTGTATTGGTATCGGATATCGGTATTGGCGATATCCGATATTTTTCGGATATCGGACGATACCATCCGATACCGATACTTTCAAATATCGGACGGTATCGCTCAACACTACTGGTGGATACACAGCTGATAGTCCTACTGAATAGACTGTTAGCTGCTTTTTTCTTGCCATAATACAAATTCTAAGTAAAGAAAAATGAGTGGCCATCATTACATTCAGAAATGAAGGTCAGTCAGTCCAAATAATTGGGCAAACTTTGAAAGAGTCCCCAAGTGCAGTGGCAAAAACCATCAAGCGCTACAAAGAAACTGGCTCACATGAGGACCGCACCAGGAAAGGAATACCAAGAGTCATCTCTGCTTCTGAGGATAAGTTTATCCGAGTCACCAGCCTCAGAAATCACAGGTTAACAGCAGCTCAAATTAGAGACCAGGTCAATGCCACACAGAGCTCTAGCAGCAGACGCATCTCTACAACTGTTAAGAGGAGACTTTGTGCAACAGGCCTTCATGGTAAAATAGCTGCTAGGAAACCACTGCTAAGGACAGGCAACAAGCAGAAGAGACTTGTTTGGGCTAAAGAGCACAAGGAATGGACATTAGACCAGTGGAAATCTGTGCTTTGGTCTGATGAGTCCAAATTTAAGATCTTTGGTTCCAACCACCGTGTCTTCGTGCGATGCAGAAAAGGTGAACGGATGGACTCTATATGCATGGTTGCCAATGTGAAGCATACTGAACCAGCATGGCTACCACAGCATCTCGCAGCGGCATGCTATTCCATCCGGTTTGCGTTTAGTTGGACCATGATTTATTTTTCAACAGGACAATGACCCCAAACACACCGCCAGGCTGTGTAGGGCTATTTGACCAAGAAGGAGAGTGATGGGGTGCTACACCAGATGACCTGGCCTCCGCAGTCACCAGACCTGAACCCAATCGAGATGGTTTTGGGTGAGCTGGGCAGCAGTGAAGGCAAAAGGAAAAACAAGTGTTAAGCATCTCTGAGAACTCCTTCAAGATTGTTGGAAGACCTTTCCCGGTGATTACCTCTTGAAGCTCATCAAGAAAATTCCAAGAGTGTACAAAGCAGTCATCAAAGCAAAAGGTGGCTACTTTGAAGAACCTAGAATATAAGACATAATTTCAGTTATTTCACACTTTTTTGTTAAGTATATAATTCCACGTGTGTTAATTCATAGTTTTGGTGCCTTCAATCTGAATGTACAATTTTCATAGTCATGAAAAAAAAAAATCTTGAAATGAGAAGATGTGTCCAAACTTTTGGTCTGTACTGAATATATACTGTATATATAGATATGAACAATATATATATATATATATATATATATATATATATATTCCGATCACGCCACTATTTTCCCTCACTCCTCTTATTTTGCACTCACACCTTTTCATTTTCACCTCACACCTCTCATTTTCCCCTCACACCTCTCATTTTCCCCTCAGTATATACATGTTTGTCATCTCCATTATATATAGAATACACCTGTATGTCATCACCCCTGTATATAGTATACACCTCTATGTCATCTCCTGTATATAGTATATACCTGTATGTCATCTCCCATATATAGTATATATCTGTATGTCATCTCCCCTGTAAATACTATATACCTGCTGTATGTCATCTCCACCTGTATATAGTATATGCATGTATGTCATCTCTTCTGTATATAGTATATACCTGTATGTCATCTCCTCCTATATATAGTATATACCTGTAAGTCATCTCCTGTATATAGTATATATAGTATCTGTATGTCATCTCCTCCTGCATATAGTATATACATGTGTGTCATCTCCTCCTGTATATAGTATATACCTGTGTGTCATCTCCTCCTATATATAGTAGATACCTGTATGTCATCTCCTCCTGTATATAGTATATACCTATGTGTCATCTCCTCCTGTATATAGTATATACCTGTATGTCTTCTCCTGTATATAGTATATACCTGCTGCATGTCATCTCCCCTGTATATAGTTTATACCTGCTGTATGTCATCTCCTCCTGTATATACCTATGTGTCAGCTCTTCTTTTATACAGTATATACCTGTATGTCATCTCCACCTGTATATAGTATATACATGTGTATAAAAGAAGATCAAGGAATAATCTGCACTCAAAGTATTATTTGTATGGTGCTTCAGAGGAAAAAATAATGTCACTGTTATAGAACAACCTTCAGCACTCAATGAACAAGAGAAAAATGCAAAAACGTTTTCTTATATCACGCCAAAATTTTTATTTTACATTGTTCTGGGGATTGACAGCCGATTATGAAATGCAAAAGAAAATTACTTCACCCCAATGTTTCGGCCTGTATGATCTTTTTCAGGGGTTCATTCTATGCAACAAAAACAAAATATATATCCGCATGAACATTACAGGAACAAATTTACACATGTCACAAAACAAATAATCATCGTATATTCATACAAAATAATCCAATTCAAATTTCTATATAGTGTGAATCCATATATTACAAATATGACTATCATGATCATATTCCACTAGAAAAAGAACAAATTATGAATATTGTAATGCGCCTGTTAGGCGCTTACAAAGAAACATATCCTAAGCACTGGTTCAGGGGGAAAAATATTCTTATTATACCATCTGAATAATATTATTATATTTGATGGGAATCAACATTTCCCCTAGTATGAAAACAGGTCCCACATATCTCTATTAAAGCATTATGAGGATCAAAATCCCCAGAACAATATTAAATAAAAAATTTTGCATGATATTAGAAAACTTTTTTGCATTTTTCTCTTGTTCTTTGAGTACTGGAGGTTGTTCTATAACACGTATATATCCATGTGTCATCTCCTCCTGTATATAGTATATACCTGTATGTCATCTCCTCCTATACTGTACATAGTACATACTTGTATGTCATCTCCTCCTGTATATAGTATATTCCTGCAACTCATCTCCTGCTGTATATAGTATATACCTGTGTGTCATCTCCCTGTATATCGTATGTACCTGTATGTTATCTCCTCCTGTATATAGTAAATACCTGTATGTCATCTCCCCTGTATATAGTATATACCTGTGTCATCTCCTCCTGTATATAGTAAATATCTGTATGTCATCTCCCCTGTATATAGTATGTACCTTTATGTCATCTCCTCCTGTATATAGTATATATGTGTGTGTCATCTCCTCCTGTATTAGACCTCATTCACACGTTATTTGGTCAGTATTTTTACCTCAGTATTTGTAAGCTAAATTGGCAGCCTGATAAATCCCCAGCCAACAGGAAGCCCTCCCCCCTGGCAGTATATATTAGCTCACACATACACATAATAGACAGGTCATGTGACTGACAGCTGCCGTATTTCCTATATGGTACATTTGTTGCTCTTGTAGTTTGTCTGCTTACTAATCAGATTTTTATTTTTGAAGGATAATACCAGACTTGTGTGTGTTTTAGGGCGAGTTTCATGTGTCAAGTTGTGTGGGTTGAGTTGTGTGTGGCGACATGCATGTAGCGACTTTTGTGAGATGAGTTTTGTGTGGCGACATGCGTGTAGCAACTTTTTGTGTATCGAGATGCAAGTGACAGGTTAGTGTAGCAAGTTGTGTGCAGCAAGTTTTGCGCATGGCGAGTTTTGCATGTGGCGAGTGTTATATGTGGTGCATTTTGAGTGCAAGTTTTGTGTGAGGCAACTTTTGCATGTGTTGCAACTTTTGTGCATGTGGCAATTTTTCCTCAAGTGCAAGTTTTGAATGTGGGGAGTTTTCCATGAGGTGAGTTTTGCACGTGTTGCGAGTTTTGCGTGATCCTTGTTTTGCATGTGGCAAAATTTGCGCATGGCGAGTTTTGAGCGGCGACTTTTGTGTTTCGACTTTTATGTGGCGAGGTTGGTGTATGTGTGGTGAAATGTGTGCTGAGGGTGGGATATGTGTTCAAGCACGTGGTAGTGTGTGGCGCATTTTGTGTGTGTGTTCATATCCCCGTGTATGGTGAGTATCCCATGTCTGGGCCCCACCTTAGCAACTGTATGCTATATACTCTTTGGCGCCATCGCTCTCACTCTTTAAGTCCTCCTTGTTCACATCTGGCAGCTGTCAATTTGCCTCCAACACTTTTTCCTTTCACTTTTTCCCCACTATGTAGATAGGGGCAAAATTGTTTGGTGAATTGGAACATGCAGGGTTAAAATTTCACCTCACAACATAGTCTATGACGCTCTCGGGGTCCCGACGTGTGACTGTGCAAAATTTTGTGGCTGTAGCTGCGATTGTGCAGATGCCAATCCCGGACATACACACATACATACATACACACACCCACACATATTCAGCTTTATATATTAGATTTATATATATATATTATTATTATTATTATTATTATTATACATTTTTATAGCGCCATTTATTCCATGGCGCTTTACATGTGAATACGAGGCAAATATAGACAAATACATTAAACATGAGCAGATAACAGGCACACGGGTACATAAGGAGGGAGGACCCTGCCCGCGAGGGCTCACAGTCTGCAGGGGATGGGTGATGAAACACTAGGAGAGGGTAAGGCAGGTTGCGCGGCGGTTCAGTAACTTCAGGATCACTGCAGGCTGTAGGCTTGTCGGAAGAGATGAGTCTTCAGGTTCTTTTTGAAGGTTTCTATGGTAGCCGAGAGTCTGATGTGTTGGGGTAGAGAGTTCCAGAGTTATATATAGATATATATGTATGTGTTTTGAAGAATATTTGGTTTTAAAAGGATGCATACAGTTGTGTGTTACAGTTCAATTTGAACATGAGCTTTTACATACAGAGAACTGCTGTATGCAAAAGCCCATGTTAAAATCACATTGCATATTGATGCCATATTGATGTCACACAGGTACTTGATGCGAGGAAATCGCATCATTGCATATGGATTACACACGGATCATTGTTCAGAGAATATTGGTGCGATTCTCGTGGGTCAAAATCAGACCAATTTTTTTATACGTTAAGTGGGACTCCAGCCTTACTTCGAAACATGTAGAATAAGCAAACAATTTGTTATGAAACCACATATGGACTGATATCTGCCCAATCATTTAGAAGCGCAGAGGATTTTCACTAAACGCTTCTGCTGAGAGTTTTTCAAAAGATTGGCATGCATTCTACGTCAATGTAACCCCTTAATGACCGCCAATACGTCTTTTAACTGACCTGAGATATAATAGAACAGCCTCCCCATACAGGTGACAATCCCGCAGCTGTCGGCTGTCCACTATAGCTGACAACTTGCTGCATCAGCCATGATCAGTGTTTGCACCGTCCAAATCTATTTAACCCCTTAGATGCTGCTGTCAATAGTGACTACATCATTATAAATGGCTAACAGAGTGTGGGGGCTTCCTATTTATCCCAATTGGTGCCCTCAGATCTTGATTTTGTGGTCCTGATGTTTGCCATGGCAATTCACGACCAAATAGCGGCCATAGAGTCTGACGGCTGTAGTAATCTGTTCAGAAGTTAGAGGCATTTAGGTGGTAAAAATACACTTTTTCATTTCTGTCATGCCACTTTGCATTAATTCCTGAAAAGCACCTGAAGGGTTAATAATCTACCTGACATCAGTTTTCAATATGTTAGGGGGTGCTGTTTTTAAAATGGTATAACTTTTGGGGGGGTTCCCAATACCCCACCAAGGACAACATCTGCAAAGAGTTTGTATGTTCTCTCTGTGTTTGCGTGGGTTTCCTCCGGGCACTCCGGTTTCCTCCCACATTCCAAAGACATACTAATAGGGAATTTAGATTGTGAGCCCCATCGGGGACAGCGATGATAATGTCTGTAAAGCGCTGCAGAATATGTTAGCGCTATATAAAAATAAAGATTATTATTATTATTATTATTATATGGGACCCCCAAAGTCACTTCAAACATGGATAGGTCCTTAAAAAAATAAATTTTGTAAATTTCCTAGAAAAAATGAAAAATTGCTGCTACATTTTTAAACCTCCTAAAATGCTAACAAAATCAAAGAACATTTTATAAATGTTTCTGATGTAAAGCCGACATGAGGGAAATGTTATTTATTAATGTCTTGCTGTGATATGACTATCTGGATTAAAGGAATAATCATTAAAATTTTGAAAATTGCTAATTTTTTTACATTTTTCTCAAATTTCTGATATTTTTTTTATAAATAAACACAAAACATATCGACATAAATTTACCATTATCATAAAGTATAATGTGTCGTGAAAAAACAATCTCAAAATCACTGGGATTTGTTGAAGAGATCCAAAGTTATTACCACATAAAGTGACACTGGTCAGATTTCAAAATTTTGGCTCCATCACTAAGGGGGTAATATACCTAGTTGCCATTAGTTATTTGACTAAAAGAAAATTTTCAAAATTATTTTTGTACTATATTTCATATGCTCGTCTGAAACCAATATTCATTATTTTTTAATTTATTCTTGCCTATATTCAAGGTGTATGAATGTCTCTTTCCTTGCTTCTATACTTGCCACATTTAAATATTCTAGTTTTGGAATTAATAGCTGCCCATATTTTTGAGGGCATTACAATAGATGACCTGCAGAAATATATTGTAGATAATATAATAACTGACAGCCAGCATAAATTCATGAAGAATAAGTCGTATGTAACTAATATGTTGGGATTCCATGATGAGGTAAGTCCAAATCTGGATGTTGGTAATGCGGCTGATGTGATTTATCTGGACTTTGCAAAGACATTTGACACTGTTCCACATAATAGCCTTATACTGATGCTCCATAAGTAGGGACTGGGGAAACTATATGCAGATGGGTAAGGAATTGGCGAAATGACCGGAAACAAAGAGATGTCATAAATGGTACATTCTCCAAAAGGGATATAGTCAGCAGTGGGGTAGAGAGATCTGTGCATGATTTATTCTTTTTAACCTCTTTATTAATTACCTTGTGGATGGGATTGAAAGTAAAGTGTCTGTCTTTGCTGATGACACCAAACTATGTAGGATATTAAGATCTGACCTTGACAGTACAAAAAGAGCAAAATGATCTGAATAAGATGACTGAATGCGCAAACACGTGGCAAATGAGATTTAATGTAGATAAATGTAGAGTAATGCACCTAGGACAGAGTAACCCTATTGCTGCATATACATTAAATGGGGCCATACTTGGGATTATAGAACAGGAGAAGGACTTAGGTATTCTGGTTACAAGTAAGCTGAGCAGCAGTACTCAATGTCAAGCAGCAGCCACAAAAGCAAACAAGATTTTAGGATGTATAAAAAGAGAGATACAATCCTGCTATCCTAATGTATTATTACCCCTTTATAAACCACTTGTAAGGTCACATCTGGAATATTGGATCCAGTTTTGGGCTCCATATTTTAAAAAGGATATTCAGAAGTTAGAATCAGTTCAAAGACGGGCAACTAGATTATTACAAAGGATAGAAGGCCTCTCGTATGGTAAAAGGTTGGAATCTTTGGGCTTGATTAGCTTAGAAAAAAGATGCCTCAGAGGAGGATCTCATTTACATGTATAAATATATGTGTGGCCAGTACAAAACACTGGCACATTACTTATTCCTTCCAAAGACCATACCAAGGACCAGGCACTCGGGTGGAAGAAAGGCGATTCAAGCAGCTGAATAGGAAAGGATTCTTTACAGTTAGAGCAGTCAGACTGTGGAATGCCGACCACAGGAGATAGTAATGGCTAGTCGATTTTCTTGAAACACATAACATTGTGGGTTAGGCTACTTTCACACTAGCGTTAACTGCAATCCGCCGCAATGCGTCATTTTGCAGAAAAAACGCATCCTGCAAAAGTGCTTGCAGGATGCGTTTTTTCCCCATAGACTTGTATTGACGACGCATTGCGACGGATTGCCACACGTCGCATCCGTCGTGCGACGGATGCGTCGTGCTTCTGCGGACCGTCGGGAGCAAAAAACGCTACATGTAATGTTTTTTGCTCCTGACGGACTGCTTTATCTGACCGCGCATGCGCGGCCGGAACTCCGCCCCCATCTCCCCGCACCTTACAATGGGGCAGCGGATGCGCCGGAGAAATGCATCCGCTGCCTCCGTTGTGCATTGCGTTAAACGCTAGCATCGGAATCTCTCCCCGACGCATTGCGACGGGGAGATTACGACGCTAGTGTGAAAGTAGCCTTATAGTTAAATTAGTGGTGAGATGTATAGCTATTTAACTACTGTATGTAACAATATAATATACTGAAATTCACTTGTTACACTTTTTTCAAATGTTTTTTCATTGTTAACACAAATGTCAGGGTTAAGGAGAGGGAAAATGTTAAAATCATTTGGGTGTCTCAGATCTCTAAAATAATATTTAGTAAACTCCTTAATGCACCTTTCACCCTTTCGCCTCAGACAGCCCTACTCTCGTTAGAACTTGAACAAATAGATCATGCTGTGAAACTCATCATAATCCATATCTGCATAGTAGTAAAGAACAGTATAGCTTACCATTGGAAGAGTCACGACACCCCCTCATTAAGTGAAATAAGGCTAATAATTACTCAACATAGAGCCCATGCTTTAGCAAACAATCAACTCACCAAATTCATAAAAAAATGGTCCAAATGGGATAAGTCTTTCCCCCCTCTGACTATTTGAACCTCAAGAGTAATTAACATAACTATTTTAATTTTATAAAGAATGACATAGGTTAATAAAAGTTTCACACTCTCATACGTTGATATGTTCATTTACAAGATGTACACCAAATGATTCTCTAAATGTTTGCATGTTTTTTTATGTCAACAAAATGTTTGATACCTGATGCACATTATACTGACTGTTAATGTTATTTTCCCCTTACCCCCCTCATCATTTCCCTTCCCTTTCCCCCCCTCTCCCCTACCCACCCCTCATAATTACCCTATTCCAGTTGAAAAATACAATAAAAATGTTTGGAACAAAATCATTTGGGTGTATTTTAAATGTAATGTAATGTAATGTAATTAAAAGTTGCTATCCACAGATGAAAATTGAAATAAAACATCATCAATCAAATAGTTTAAACAACCTTTGCCAATTCTAATTAGCTTGTCGTTTTTGGCATTTGTTCAACTCAGAGGACCATCTTGTTTGGAAAGACAATTAGAAACCTAGTCTATGTAATTTAGACCAATAAGTTGTTAATTATTGAAATTTATTCAACAATTCATGTACTACAGGAATATGATTATATATATATATATATATATATATATATATATATATATATATAATCATATTCCTCTAGTACATATATATATAGTACAGACCAAAAGTTTGGACACACCTTTTCATTTAAAGATTTTTCTGTATTTTCAAGACTATAAAAATTATAAATTCACACTGAAGGCATCAAAACTATGAATTAGCACGTGTGGAATTATATACTTAACAAAAAAGTGTGAAACAACTGAAAATATGTCATATATTCTAGGTTCTTCAAACTAGCCACCTTTTGCTTTGATGACTGCTTTGCACACTCTTGGCATTCTCTTGATGAGCTTCAAGAGGTAGTCATCAGGAATGGTTTTCACTTCACAGGTGTGCCCTGTCAGGTTTAATAAGTGGGATTTCTTCCCTTATAAATGGGGTTGGGACCATCAGTTGTGTTGTGCAGAAGTCTGGTGGATACACAGCTGATAGTCCTACTGAATAGACTGATAGAATTTGTATTATGGCAAGAAAAAAGCAGCTAAGTAAAGAAAAATGAGTGGCCATCATTACTTTAAGAAATGAAGGTCAGTCAGTCCAAAAAATTGGGCAAACTTTGAAAGAGTCCCCAAGTGCAGTTGCAAACACCATCAAGTGCTACAAAGAAACTGGCTCACATCAGGACCGTCCAAGGAAAAGAAGACCAAGAGTCACCTCTGCTTCTGAGGATAAATTTATCCGAGTCACCAGCCTCAGAAATCGCAGCTCAGATTAGAGACGAGGTCAATGCCACACAAAGTTCTAGCAGCAGACACATCTCTACAACAACTGTTAAAAGGAGACTTTGTGCAGCAGGCCTTCATGGTAAAATAGCTGCTAGGAAACCACTGCTAAGGACAGGCAACAAGCAGAAGAGACTTGTTTGGGCTAAAGAACACAAGGAATGGACTTTAGATCCGTGGAAATCTGTGCTTTGGTCTGATGAGTCCAAATTTGAGATCTTTGGCTCCAACCACCGTGTCTTTGTGCGATACAGAAAAGGTGAACGGATGAACCAGCATGGCTACCACAGCATCTTGCAGGGGCATGCTATTCCATCCGGTTTGCGTTTAGTTGGACAATGACCCCAAACGCACCTCCGGGCTGTGTAAGGGCTATTTGACCAAGAAGGAGAGTGATGGGGTGCTACGCCCGATGACCTGGCCTCCGCAGTCACCAGACCTGAACCCAATCGAGATGGTTTGGGGTGAGCTGGACAGCAAAGTGAAGGCAAAAAGGACAACAAGTGCTAAGCATCTCCGGGAACTCCTTCAAGATTGTTGGAAGACCATTTCCGGTGACTACCTCTTGAAGATCATCAAAAGAATGCCAAGAGTGTGCAAAGCAGTCATCAAAGCAAAAGGTGGCTACTTTGAAGACCCTAGAATATAAGACATAATTTCAGTTGTTTCACACTTTTTTGTTAAGTATATAATTCCACATGTTAATTCATAGTGTTGATGCCTTCAGTGTGAATGTACAATTTTCATAGTCATGAAAATACAGAAAAATCTTTAAATTAGGTGTGTCCAAACTTTTGGTCTGTACTGTATATATATACTATTTCAAACTTATTTTTATTGCTTATACAGAAAGTATAATTAGGTATAAAAAGTAAAACAGCTATAGTTGTATAACTTTACAGATTGCATGAGAGTGCTGGATTTACAATCACAATGCATCTTATGAAAATAACAGACTACCCTTTGCGTCTGATGATAGTAATTCTCTTCATCTTTTATCAGTACACTGGAAAAGTATTGAGACTGGCTTTCCATTAAAATAAATTGCATTCACTTCATAGTATTAGGCTCACAAATATCAGATAGCACGCAAACCAATGTTTTTTAATGGGGCAGTGCTGATGCACAATTTATTTCACTGATAGAATCTGTAAGTGAAAAAGATGGCAGGATGCAGTCATTTCACTTAGAAATTGGATGCCACTCATACATTCAAGTCTATGGGTGCATGGAAAACATCGGACTGCATTCGGATGACATCCAAGTGCAGTCAGATTTGCGCAGACTCAGAATACAGAAGATGAAGAAACTTTGTTCTCCATCTGCCACTCACAGTGCTACTAAGTTGATAGCTTTTATATAAAAACAACATTAAGTTGTATGCAACACTTCACAATACATCATGATATTCCACCCTACTTCCAAGTTAAATATTATTGTCCACTTTTACATTTACAGTTGTAATAGGTTTGTATTTGAAATGTGTAATTTCATTGATGGACAACAAGACTCTCTGTTCCCAGCTTTCTTGTACAATATAATTCAAGAACACACGTTAGACAAACTAATGCTGGTGTAGGGAAACCTCCATCAGGGGGAGCTATTGAGGGAAGAGAGGTTAAACACTAAGCATAGCAACACAGAGCAACAGTACAGGTGTCACAGGTAATGAGAGATAGGTCAGACGAATCAAAGAACAAGAAGGAGCAACCATACACATAGTCAAAATACTAAGCCAAAGGTCAAAGAGCCAAACACGAGCGCGGGGTCCAAAAGCGTGCCACGGAAGACGTGGTCGGGGTTCAAGCCAGAAAATCAAAAAGCCAGACAGAGAATATAGCAGCAAAGATGGATATCAAGAGACGGGGTCAGAGATAAGCCAGGGTCATACACCTGAACACAAGTCAACGGCAGGAGGATCACCAAGGAACAAGGGTCAGAGGCTCTAAACTGGAAGCTCGAGCTATCACTAACACTGGTCAGCAGGCTGTGATGGACTGAAATAGCCCAGTTAGCTCCAGAACGAGGCCGAGGAGATTAACCCCTGCATGACCAGCCCCAAGAGAGGACACTAGAAAATAAATTCCGGACAGGACCTTGACAGCTGGCTCATTTTATCGGTACATTCTTTATTATTTGGTTTACTCTAAATCCTCCCAATTTTCTGAGTCATGAATATTAGTGTAGCATGCAGCATTGCTACTAATTGTGGTCAATATATTTCTGATACTCTGATGTATAATATATAGGAAAAAAAATAATTGTAACCTAAAAATATAGCAGACAGAAACATATAATATAATGCTAACATTTGTGAACAGCTTGTCATAATTTGCTTCTTTTGTGTATTGTCGATAAGATAAAAGCCCCATAATGTGTGTTTTCTCATTTTGCTAATTCAACATTTATAGTTATAATTAGGACAGTTGCTGAGATTATTTCCCATGCTGAGACTCAGGGTCATTTAAAGCCCCATCTGCTAAAATTTCAAAAAGTAATTTTCTAGACTGCAGCAAATCACACAATACATTAAAAAAATGGCACATGTTTTCTTTATTGCATATTGTACTTGAAATATAATTAAATAATTTATTATATTTTTATTTAGTACTTGCCAAATATTTTTGGAATATGTTTCATCATCACAATTGCCAGTTGGACCATTTGAAAAAAATGTGTGAATTGCTAAAGAAAGATGTTTAGATCACACATTATTTTAGTGCATTGGATGTTGCTTAGTTAAGAATCCTAGGACTATACCATTGTGTTGACTTCAAAAACTAAAGAAGACAATAACTAAAATAACATCAATTTTAGCCTAAAAATAAACCAAATCTCACAGTATGCAGAATGTACAGAATGTAGTTTTTATGTGGTACTAATTTGAATTTAAATGTGAGAAATGAAAGTGCTTATTCTAGAAGCATAAACACACCATATATTTTGTAGAAAAAAGCAACAAAATGCAAACAAAATTACTTTAGCAGTTAGATCCTTTGATGACAGTTATGTAGAAGTGTTATGCGGCCAGTGTGGTAATCATGGCAATGGACTGTACTGTTCCCACACACTGGCACCCCACAGATAGAATATGTCCCTTCTTTTGCAGGTCCAGTGTCCGCAATAGTACACTTACGTTCACTGTCAGAGTCCTCTCAAGTTCTGTCCCTCTGCCTCCACTTTCCAAGCTCCACAAAACTTCCCAGAGACACAGTTCTTTTCCAACAATTGCACTTTACTAAGCAACAGGGCATCGATCACACTTGCTGCACAGGTTTCACAAAGGGACATCCTCTGAGCTTTCCTTGCCTTCAGGGCAGCCTCTATCCTTCCTGCCAACTCTGTCTCTCTTCTTCCGGCAATCTGTGCATTATTTGTAGACAATCTCTGTCTCGCCCGTGCCATCCGTGTCACCAGCTCCCTGCCATCCCCTCACCCGATTCCAATATGGAAAGGTGCCAGGAATGCCATCTCAGCTACTCCTGCCCCAGTTGTAGACCCCGGATCCTTCTTAGGATGGTCCTCCTTGATCTAGTGCCCGCCTGCATGATTTTCAGCCTGGGGCCCCTTCCTGCCATTGCAGCTCTATCCCCATGGCTGTAGGACTTTTCAATCTCACTGCTGCATGCACCTTGCCCTGGGCAAGGCTGCCCGGGGTCTGCTCTCTAAACAGAAATTCCTTCTCCTATATATCTGTGGCTCTGCCCTGCTCGGCTCTAACTCCTCCCTACTGACAAACCCCTATGCTAACTGTACTTTACAAACACTCCTAATTTTTTCTATTCTATTCCCTGTCTCTATGATGCTCCCACTATTCTAATCTAATCCCCCCTATGGTTGCATACTATACTGATTGTATAATATCTCCTAGTCTTACCCTAAGCCTTACACAGCACATGACAAATACATTACATTAGAAGGATAAGAACATTAATGACCAATGAAGTGCTGATCATGTGATCAGTGTCCAGGGAGAGAAGGCACGTGAGGGTCCCCGTCACCTTACACTCCTTCCTGCTAAAATATGGTCGTCCCTGACCATGGTGGCACCTGTAAATTTTAAAACACCAATACAGTTATTACAGTCTTTATCAGATGCTTCTTGTGGGTCAACTGTGACTCCGGGTCCACTTGGTTGGAGCCCTTGAAAAAAGAGTTCAAGTTCCTTTGCTCAAGGGATTCACACACATATCGTGCTTACTTTAAACAAACACACTGGCTCAATGGCTAACTTAGCAATTGTACATGTAGTCCTGACCCAGCTCACTCCTCGGGTCCTCTTACACAGGTTTCCCCCTTTCTCCTTTAGCAGAGTACAGACCCTTTTAACACAAGTGTGCTGCTTAGACATGTGCAAATGCAGTTCAGGATTAAAACAACACTGGATTATCTCAATGAGAATAACTGTTTAACTCCATATCAGCATGGGTTTATGAGAAATCGCTCCTGTCAAACCAATCTAATCAGTTTTTATGAAGAGGTAAGCTATAGGCTGGACAACGGTGAGTCATTGGACGTGGTATATCTCGATTTTTCCAAAGCGTTTGATACCGTGCCGCACAAGAGGTTGGTACACAAAATGAGAATGCTTGGTCTGGGGGAAAATGTGTGTAAATGGGTTAGTAACTGGCTTAGTGATAGAAAGCAGAGGGTGGTTATAAATGGTATAGTCTCTAACTGGGTCGCTGTGACCAGTGGGGTACCGCAGGGGTCGGTATTGGGACCTGTTCTCTTCAACATATTCATTAATGATCTGGTAGAAGGTTTACACAGTAAAATATCGATATTTGCAGATGATACAAAACTATGTAAAGCAGTTAATACAAGAGAAGATAGTATTCTGCTACAGATGGATCTGGATAAGTTGGAAACTTGGGCTGAAAGGTGGCAGATGAGGTTTAACAATGATAAATGTAAGGTTATACACATGGGAAGAAGGAATCAATGTCACCATTACACACTGAATGGGAAACCACTGGGTAAATCTGACAGGGAGAAGGACTTGGGGATCCTAGTTAATGATAAACTTACCTGGAGCAGCCAGTGCCAGGCAGCAGCTGCCAAGGCAAACAGGATCATGGGGTGCATTAAAAGAGGTCTGGATACACATGATGAGAGCATTATACTGCCTCTGTACAAATCCCTAGTTAGACCGCACATGGAGTACTGTGTCCAGTTTTGGGCACCGGTGCTCAGGAAGGATATAATGGAACTAGAGAGAGTACAAAGGAGGGCAACAAAATTAATAAAGGGGATGGGAGAACTACAATACCCAGATAGATTAGCGAAATTAGGATTATTTAGTCTAAAAAAAAGACGACTGAGGGGCGATCTAATAACCATGTATAAGTATATAAGGGGACAATACAAATATCTCGCTGAGGATCTGTTTATACCAAGGAAGGTGACGGGCACAAGGGGGCATTCTTTGCGTCTGGAGGAGAGAAGGTTTTTCCACCAACATAGAAGAGGATTCTTTACTGTTAGGGCAGTGAGAATCTGGAATTGCTTGCCTGAGGAGGTGGTGATGGCGAACTCAGTCGAGGGGTTCAAGAGAGGCCTGGATGTCTTCCTGGAGCAGAACAATATTGTATCATACAATTATTAGGTTCTGTAGAAGGACGTAGATCTGGGGATTTATTATGATGGAATATAGGCTGAACTGGATGGACAAATGTCTTTTTTTGGCCTTACTAACTATGTTACTATGTTACTATGTTACTAGTTTATTAGTAAAACAGTACAGTACCACAAACAGTCACACACACAGTCCATTCTTGTGATCAAGGGTGATAAACCCTTTCAGAGCTTCAGTCTCATAATCCAGCAGGGGGTATGCAAAGGTGTGCAAATAAGACTTGGATGGGGAAGAAAAACAAACAACAGTCCTCCAACTATGACCGCACTGGCCACCACCAACACCCAGTCCTGGTGCCATTCAGTGCTCCTTTCCTTCCTAGAGACATGGAGCAGTCTCTCTTTTTCCTGTAATACGTGCAACTGGCACTACTTGTTCATTTAAAGGGCCACCTTTAATCTATACAAGGTTGACACCCAGAGTAGTGGGCCACATTCTGGCCATGAATTATGATAAACGTGTGGCTCGAAGACCAGCTGGAGAACTCTTCACTGTTTCTCCTGCTCCTTCCCTCCACCAGAGGCTGATTCAGAAACTTTGGAGATTCTCACTCCTGTGACCCGACTGTGGCCACCGCTCCCTTTTGAGGGCACCACTGGCTTTCTGTAGGGGTCACGCGTCATCCGGCCAGACATGGTTCCTCCATCGGGGTACTGCAGCTCCTTTAAAATTTGGTGCTCCCGCCGTTTCTTCAGTTCAATCACTACTGCTACCCACCGTGCATCTTCTGCCATGAAAGCCCAGGTTTCATCCTGGTAGATGCCACGTGGAGATGTGGAGGCCGTTGAAGGTGACGAAACATTAGTCAGTGTGGGAGCTGAGGTGAGGGTAGATGATGCACTCCCCGTGACTGCAGCTGGCTGCAACAGTCACCCTCTGCGGCCATGTGAACTTGGAATTATGGCTGCGACAGTCCCTCTCTTCATGACTTTCAGTCTCTCAATCACTTCTTCTGGCTCCGGTTTCTCCGCATCAGTGTTCCAGCTCCTGGAGCGCAAGTCTGTCTTCGACTGGGCCACGAATCGCTCCCAATCCTGCCGTCCAAATCCTCAGTGAAAAGACATACTCCTTTGTTGCATAGGGGCAGGTAACTTGTTCAATAATGGCTTCTTTCTTCCTGTAACACCATCCTTCTCTTCTGGGCTCCTCACATTCGTGGGTGGAGTTACTTACAGCTGCCCAACTCATTCCTCAGGAATTTGCTGTAGAGGTCGGGGCTTCTTCTTCTACCGCACCCATCTCGGGTGGGCACCAGTCACTTTGGGACGTGGCTTCAGCTCAGGCCACTGCTTCTTCCATCTTCATGCCCTTTTCTGCATAGGACACCTACGGTGGGCAGCACCACTCTCATCTTTTGCGCCACTGACCGCCATCTTCATATCAGTGTTCGGCACCATCTTTAAGTCTCTAACGGCTGTCATCTTTGCCATTTTCAAGACTCCTCTGCTCTCTCTATGCAAGGCATCGCCATTCTGCTGACTATGCCAATTCTGTAAGGCGGCCAGATGGAAGTCATGGCAACAGACTGTAATGTTCCCACAGCCTGGCACCCCAAAGATAGAATACAGTGTCCCTTTTTTCTTATGTGCAATGTGCGCAACAGTACACTTACGTTTACTGTCAGAGTCCTCTCAAGTTCTGTCCCTCCTGCTCCGCAATTCTGAGCTCACAAAACATCTCAGAGGCACAGTTCTTTTCCAACAATTGAACTTTACTAAGCAATAGGGCATTGATCACACTTGCAGCACAAGTTTCGCAAAGGGACATATTCTAAGCTTTCTCTGCCTTCCGGGCAGCCTCTATCCTTTCTGCCAACTCTGTCTCTCTTCTTCTGGCAAACTGTGCCTTATCTGTAGACAATCTTTTGTCTCGATTATGCCGTCCGTCCCACCAGCTCCCTGCCATACCCTCACCTGGTTCCAATAGGGATGGGTGCCAAAAACTCCACCTCAGCTACTCCTGACCCAGTCGTATACCCTAGATTTTTCATAGGATGGTCTTCCGTGAGTTGATACCTGCCTGCACGATTCCCAGCCTTGGACCCCTTCCTGCCGTAATATCTCAATCCCTACTGCTGTAGAACTATCCAATCTCACTGCTGCATGCACCTTGCCCTGGGCAAGGCTGCCTGGGCTCTGCTCTCTTATCAGGAAGTCCTTCTTCTATATCCCTGTGTCTCTGCCCTGCTCGACTCTAACTCCTCCCTACTGACAAACCCCTATACTAACTGTACCTATCTAACACTCCTAATCTTTTCTATTCTCTTCCCTGTCTCTATGATGCTCTGACTATTCTAACCTAATCCCTCTACAGTTCTATACTATCTCCTAGTCTATCCCTAAGCCTTACACAGCACATCACAAATACATAACTGTTATGAAAGGTAATTCAGTACCACAATGGACATAGAGGTCAGCGCACATACAGTGACCTGGCAATAACCCAAAAAAACAAGAACGAGCTCTGAGACGTGGGAACTCTGTTGACCGCAATCCCTAATCCTCTCCAACCACACTAAAGGCAGCCGTGGATTGCGCCTAACGCTCCCTATGCAACTCGGCACGGCCTGAGAAACTAGCTAGTGTGAAGATAGAAAATAAGCCTACCTTGCCTCAGAGAAATATACCCAAAGGAAAAGGCAGCCCCCACATATAATGACTGTGAGTTAAGATGAAAAGACAAACGTAGAGATGAAATAGATTTAGCAAAGCGAGGCCCAACTTTCTGAACAGAGCGAGGATAGGAAAGGTAACTTTGCGGTCAACACAAAACCCTACAAAAACCACGCAAAGGGGGCAAAAAGACCCTCCGTACCGAACTAACGGCACGGAGGTACACCCTCTGCGTCCCAGAGCTTCCAGCAAGCAGGAAAAAACAAATAGACAAGCTGGACAGAAAAAAAACAGCAAACAAATAGCAAAGAATAACTTAGCTATGCAGAGCAGCAGGCCACAGGAACGATCCAGGAGGAGACAGGTCCAATACTAGAACATTGACTGGAGGCCAGGATCAAAGCACTAGGTGGAGTTAAATAGAGCAGCACCTAACGACTTCACCATATCACCTGAGGAAGGAAACTCAGAAGCCGCAGTACCACTTTCCTCTACCAACGGAAGCTCACAGAGAGAATCAGCCGAAGTACCACTTGTGACCACAAGAGGGAGCTCTGCCACAGAATTCACAACAGTACCTCCCCCCCCTTGAAGAAGGGTCACCGAACCCTCACCAGAGCTCCCAGGACGACCAGGATGAGCCATATGAAAGGCACAAACAAGATCGGGAGCATGGACATCAGAGGCAAAGACCCAGGAATTATCTTCCTGAGCATAACCCTTCCACTTAACCAGATACTGGAGTTTCCGTCTAGAAACACGAGAATCCAAAATCTTCTCCACAATATACTCCAACTCCCCCTCCACCAAAACCGGGGCAGGAAGATCAACAGATGGAACCATAGGTGCCACGTATCTCCGCAACAATGACCTATGGAATACGTTATGTATGGAAAAAGAATCTGGAAGGGTCAGACGAAAAGACACAGGATTAAGAACCTCAGAAATCCTATACGGACCAATAAAATGAGGTTTAAACTTAGGAGAGGAAACCTTCATAGGAATATGACGAGAAGATAACCAAACCATGTCCCCAACCCGAAGTCGGGGACCCACACAGCGTCTGCGATTAGCGAAACGTTGAGCATTCTCCTGGAACAAGGTCAAATTGTCCACTACATGAGTCCAAATCTGCTGCAACCTGTCCACCACAGTATCCACACCAGGACAGTCCGAATACTCAACCTGCCCTGAAGAGAAACGAGGATGGAACCCAGAGTTGCAGAAAAACGGTGAAACCAAGGTAGCCGAACCTGCCCCGATTATTAAGGGCGAACTTAGCCAAAGGCAAAAAGGACACCCAGTCATCCTGATCAGCAGAAACAAAGCATCTCAGATATGTTTCCAAGGTCTTATTGGTTCGTTCGGTCTGGCCATTAGTCTGAGGATGGAAAGCCGAGGAAAAAGACAAGTCAATGCCCATCCTACCACAAAAGGCTCGCCAAAACCTCGAATCAAACTGGGAACCTCTGTCAGAAACGATATTCTCTGGAATGCCATGTAAACGAACCACATGCTGGAAAAACAATGGCACCAAATCAGAGGAGGAAGGCAATTTAGACAAGGGTACCAAATGGACCATCTTAGAGAAGCGATCACAGACCACCCAAATGACTGACATCTTTTGAGAGACGGGAAGATCTGAAATAAAATCCATAGAGATATGTGTCCAAGGTCTCTTCGGGACCGGCAAGGGTAAAAGCAACCCACTGGCACGAGAACAGCAGGGCTTAGCCCGAGCACAAATCCCACAGGACTGCACAAAAGTACGCACATCCCGCGACAGAGATGGCCACCAAAAGGATGTAGCCACTAACTCTCTGGTACCAAAGATTCCAGGATGACCAGCCAACACCGAACAATGAACCTCAGAGATAACTTTATTCGTCCACCTATCAGGGACAAACAGTTTCTCCGCTGGGCAACGATCAGGTTTATCAGGCTGAAATTTTTGCAGCACCCGCCGCAAATCAGGGGAGATGGCAGACACAATTACTCCCTCTTTGAGAATACCCGCCGGCTCAGATACACCCGGAGAGTCGGGCACAAAACTCCTAGACAGAGCATCCGCCTTCACATTTTTAGAGCCCGGAAGATATGAAATCACAAAGTCAAAACGGGCAAAAAACAACGACCAACGAGCTTGTCTAGGATTCAACCGCTTGGCGGACTCGAGATAAGTCAAGTTCTTATGATCAGTCAAGACCACCACGCGATGCTTAGCTCCTTCAAGCCAATGACGCCACTCCTCGAATGCCCACTTCATGGCCAGCAACTCTCGATTGCCCACATCATAATTTCGCTCAGCAGGCGAAAACTTCCTGGAAAAGAAGGTGCATGGTTTCATCACCGAGCAATCAGAACTTCTCTGTGACAAAACAGCCCCTGCTCCAATCTCAGAAGCATCAACCTCGACCTGGAACGGAAGCGAAACATCTGGTTGACACAACACAGGGGCAGATGAAAAACGACGCTTCAACTCTTGAAAAGCCTCCACAGCAGCAGAAGACCAATTGACCACATCAGCACCCTTCTTGGTCAAATCGGTCAATGGTTTAGCAATACTAGAGCAGCACCTAACGACTTCACCATATCACCTGAGGAAGGAAACTCAGAAGCCGCAGTACCACTTTCCTCCACCAACGGAAGCTCACAGAGAGAATCAGCCGAAGTACCACTTGTGACCACAAGAGGGAGCTCTGCCACAGAATTCACAACACATAACATTACATTGCAAGGATAAAAACATTAGTGACTAGTGTTGAGCATTCCGATACCGCAAGTATCGGGTATCGGCCGATACTTGCGGTATCGGAATTCCGATACCGAATTCCGATACTTCCCGCGTATCGGATACCGGAATCGGAAGTTCCCAGAATTCAAACTGAACGCAGCAGCCAATGAGGAATGAATGGAAGTGTGGGCACATCCTGTTTAGCATGGTGGGCATGTAAGTACTGGCAAGGCTGTGATTGGCTGCTGAAATGATGTCACTCTGCACTATAAAAAACACTGCCGCCATTTTGCGCTCACTCTGCTGTGATTTCAGTTAGGGACAGGACGCTGTGTTCTAACTGAGGGCCAGTTGAGATAGCTAATTGCTTTATTTTGCTTTTCCAAGGCTAATTTAGCAAACGCTGTGTTCACTGTTCAGTTCACCTTGCTCTTGCCTTGCAGCGCTGTTTTAACAGCGTTCTGCAAGGTCTCTGTGTGTGTGTGTGTGCAGCTCACTCTGTAGTCTGTGTGCAGCCATATACCAGGTTGTATTCAGCTCAGGGGGGGTTCACACTGCCTCACACAGTTCTATCCATTGTCCTTTTTTGCTCATAGTGCAGCCTGCTGCACATTTTGTCTAAAATTTCCTATTAGTGTCTTTCCACCCGTCTCCAGCAAAATAGTGGAAAAACACTAGATAGGATAACCTAGAGGGGGGTTTTTGGGCCTTGCGGCGCCGTTTACGGCTGTCTGCACGGTCTCCGTGTGAGCGCAGCTTTCCCTGTAGTCTGTGTGCAGCCACAGCCGGTTGTATTCAGCTCAGGGTTTGTCACTGCCTCATACTGTAAAATAACTTGTCCTTTTTTCAAATAGTGCAGCCTGTTGAAAATTTTTTTAAACATTTCCTATTAGTGTCTTTCCATCCGTCTCCAGCAAAATAGTGGAAAAACACTAGATAGGATAACCTTGGGCAGGGTTTTTGAACCTTGCAGCGCCGTTTACGGCTGTCTGCATGGTCTCCGTGTGAGCGCAGCTCGCCCTGTAGTCTGTGTGCAGCCACAGCCCATTGTATTCAGCTCAGGGTTTGTCACTGCCTCATACCGTTAAATAACTTTTCCTTTTTTTTCAACTAGTGCAGCCTGTTGAAAATTTTGTAAACAATTTCCTATTAGTGTCTTTCCACCCGTCTCCAGCAAAATAGTGGAAAAACACTAGATAGGATAACCTAGAGGAGGGTTTTTGGGCCTTGCAGCGCCGTTTACGGCTGTCTGCACGGTCCCCGTGTGAGTTAAACTCGCTCTGTAGCCCGATCTGCACAAAAAAAAAAAAGTAAAGTTCACCAAACACCACTTAACACTTGTGTAGGCCACATTTTATCAATAATAAAGTCTAGTCCACACTTTACAACATTAGTGTTTCTTACACCTGTTAGGAGGAGCATTTCAGGAATAAGCACACTAAGGCCTTAGTACTTTTCTGCTTATCTTTATCTGTCAACCAAGATGAAGAGGGCAGGGAGTAAGGGTCGTGGGCGTGGGCGTGGAGCAGGGAGAGGAGCAGGGAGAGGACGTGGTGATTCTGTGCCTGCTGCGGGCACCGGTGACTCATCATCACCCAGTTTCAGCAGGGAACAGTCCTTCATGCGCAGCTTTGTCGGAGAGCGCCGTGCACCGCTGCTGCGTGAAGATCAAATTGAAGCTGTTGTCGGATGGATGGCAGCTAACGCATCGACTTCAATTAGTGCCACATCCTCTCAGGCACAGACCACTGGAGAGCAGCCATCTGTCTCTTCACCACCTGCCAAATTGGCCAGGCAGTCAGAGAGCCCAGGACAGGAGCCGTCTCTACTTCTGTTCTCTGAATCTCTTGGCTTGGAAACAGGGGGCCAGCCAAGCAGTATTGGAGAAATGGAAGAAGAGGCAGTGTGCAGTGATGCCCAACAGCTTTGTCTCTCTGACTCTGAAGAGGCGGGTGGGTCAGTGCCTGCGGTGACCACAGCGCAGTACGCATCTGATGATGAAACTCAGGTACCGCTTTCTGGTGCGTACTGTGCTGCCGAGACTACCCAGGAGGAGCAGTTGGTGGCAGAGGGTAGTGGAGATGATGAGGTCCTTGACCCATCGTGGCGTGAGGAACAGGAAGGTGGTGGGAGCAGCTCAGAGGAAGAGATTCCCCTAACGGGCCAAAGAGGGAGAGGGAGGGGAAGACTGCGGAGCCTGTAGCCTCCACTTTGGCACCAGTTAGGAGCCTGTCTCTTTCAAAAGCCAAAAAGGGCGCTCCCAAGACTTGCAGTGCCTGGTCCTTTTTTGACACAGTTGCAGATGACATTTGTTTTGTCAAATGCAAGCTGTGTCATCAGAAAGTAAAAAGAGGTAAAAGTGTCAGCAACCTCAATACCACAAATATGTGGAAACATGTGCGGACCAGGCACGCGGTGGAGTTACAAAAACACACTGAAGACCTAGGCCAACCAACAGCGGCAGCTACCACCTCTTCAGCTCGTGTTGCTTCTTCCTCCAGCTCATGAACAGCTGGTTCGGCTTCCTCCTTGGATCGCCATGGAAGAACCTCTGGCACTGTTGTCCAGAGACCTAGTGTAATTCCACCCACAGCACCACGTTCCCAGTCATCCTCACACTCCCAGCCTAGTCTACAGCCATCGGTAGTACAGGCATGGGAGAAAAGGCGGGCATTCTCGGCAAACCACCCCCAAGCACAGGCTCTGAATGCAGGCATTGTCAAACTTCTGTCACTGGAAATGCTCTCATTCAGGCTGGTGGAGACTGACAGCTTCCGTGACTTGATGGCATTGGCAGTCCCACAGTACAAGGTGCCCAGCCGCTTTTACTTCAGCAGGCAAGCTGTCCCTGCCCTGCACAAGCATGTGGAGGGACAAATAAAACATGCGCTACTGAACGCCGTCAGTAGCAAGGTCCACCTCACCACCGATGCGTGGACCAGTCAACATGGACAGGGGCGATACCTTTCCGTCACTGCCCATTGGGTTAATGTTGTTGAGCCGGGTACAGACCGTGCGAGTGGCGCAGGACGTGTCCTGCCCACTCCAAGGATTGCAGGAATCCAGTCTGTACGCATTGACTCCTCCTCTTACACCAGTTCCTCAGATTCATCGCTGCAGGATCCGTCACAGTCCACCTCCACATGGACCCGTGAACGTTTACCTGTTACGACTGACATGAGCACAGCCGTGGCCAAACGTCAGCAGGCCGTCTTGAAATTAGTTTCTTTGGGGAATCGAAGCCACACAGCGCAGGAGCTCTGGAATGCCCTAAAGCAGGAGAGCGATGTGTGGTTTGTGCCAGCGAATCTCCAGCCAGGCATGGTAGTGTGTGACAATGGCCGAAATCTGGTGGCAGCTTTAGGCCTTGGCAACCTCACTCACATCCCATGTCTGGCACATGTGCTCAATTTGGTTGTGCAGAGTTTTCTGAGGGACTATCCGGATCTTGATGCACTTCTGCACAAGGCCCGCCTAGAGTGTGCTCACTTGCGGCGTTCCAGCTTGGCAAGATCCCGCATTGCTGCTCTGCAGCGTCGGTTTCGCCTTCCTGAACATCGCATCATATGTGACCTACCTACCAGGTGGAATTCCACGTTACATATGTTGGAGCGGTTGTGTGAGCAGCAGCAAGCAGTAATGGAGTACCAGCTGCATCAGGCGCAAAAAAGTCGCAGTCAGCGCCGCTCAGACTTCACAACCACAGAGTGGGCCACTATGAAGGACGTCTGCCAGGTTTTGCGTCCTTTCGATTATTCCACGCGGATGGCAAGTGCAGATGATGCACTAGTCAGCATGACTGTCCCCCTTATCTGCTTGCTTCAAGAAACCCTGCAAGGGATAAGGGATGATGTGGAAGAGGTGGAGGATGAGGAGTCACCTTTTCCATCAGCTTCTGGACAGTCAGCGCCACGTGGTTCCTCACAAAGGGGTCGGCAGGGGACCCTTTATGAGGAGGATGAGTAAGGAGTCAATGGACGAGGAAGAGCTACGTCCAGAGGAGGGAGTTACACCATTGTCCAGTGGTCAGTGTGTACAGCGAGGGTGGGGTGATGAAGAGCGGGCAGAGATTATGTCTCAAGCAGGGGACAGCGTTTCTGGGCCAGTTGGCAGTCTGCAGCACATGGTTGAGTTGTTCATGTTGCAGTGCCTGAGAGACGACCGCCGCATCGACCACATTCTCAATGTGCCTGATTATTGGGTGTAGCATGCCACGGCCGTGACGCCGCACAGTCTGAAGAAGCAGGAAGGAGGTGAGTGAGAGGCGATGATATGCACTGCGCATGCCCATGGATCCCTGGCCCGCAGTGGGATTACATTAGATGACACTGCGAGGTTGGATCTCGGGCAGCTTGGACGCACAGGCACTGCCAGCCTGACACCTAAATGATGTCAGAAGACGGGCACCGCTAACTGTGCATGGCCAAGGGAAAACATTACAGCGCAGGCTCCGTGACAGAACCAAACAACATTGAGGAGGTTGACCGCCGCTTTCCCCGCCTAGACACTGGCAGTGTCGGCGTTTCTCCCTGAACCACCAATGCGGATTCAATAATTCCCGTCTGTGCCTCCGCTGCACCACCTATCGCTAGGAGACTACGGCCTGCTGAACAGGGTTGACAGTGTTTGCCACTAAGGAAGTAAAATATTCCCGGCCTTCATCACCTTTTCCCTGGTGGGACCTTATGTTTTACGGGACCATATAAGTGTTAACAACATAGCAAGCTGGCCCGACTCCTGACAGATGTACCAAATCACTGCGGAATTTTCCGTATCAGGCACCTTTGAAATCTAAGTTATTATATCCATTATTTGGGTTACTATTGGATCATCTTTACCTTTATGTATATTAGAATATTACTACCTCTACATGACGCATTACGAACAGACGTTAAGGCACCATTTGTGATCAAGGCCACTGTGTGGCCGAAACGTTAAACTTGTTGCCTTTACTGTTTCGTCTCGTCTATTATCTACACATCACCGAATAAACTTTTCCACTTGAGCAAAATTGAACTGGATGAGTGCAGTGTTTTTGACTTTTTTCAGTATTTGGGGATCTTCGGATCCCGTTCACTTGCACCATCATAACTCCATTTGTCGAGTGCTAGCTCTTTGGTTTTTTCTAACGTTGAGGAGGTGGCGCACGGCACCAAGGGGGTTGGAATGACGGCTGTGCTGTGTCACATTACAAAGGAAAGTCCCACTTCCGGGACGGTTTGACGGTGTGAGGGGACACATTATATGAGTGTGTACTTCAGCGTTTGCAAGGAGCATAATTTTAGGAGCCACCATTTTCCATGTGCAGTATTACTGCTGTACAAGATGGATCTTTCAGCAACAAATGCCTGGGGGGGGGTTAAAGGTTCCCTTTCAACTTGCTCCACTGCAGGCTTCGGCATAAACTCTGCTCCTCTTTGATTCCCTGGGTTTCAACACGGTCAGTTGCCACCTGGAAGTGTTGTCTACACAGAAAAAACACTAGCTGATGTGTCAGTGGGGTTCAGCACCGCCAGCTGTTCCCCTGCTGTGTAGTCGGCAACGTGTCCAGCACAAGCCACGCTGGCACAACAGAACAAAAGCTGCCACCAGTGCAGGCTTCGGACCAAATTCTGCTCCTCTCCTCCTGCTGACCCTGGGCTTTAACACTGCCAGTTTTTGCCCGGACATGCTAGCTGCACAGAGAAAAACACCAGCCAATGTGTTAGTGGGGTTCAGCACTGCCAGCTGCTCCCCTGCTGTGTAGCCAGCAACGTGACCTGCAAACGCCATGCAGGCACATGAACTGAAATTAAAGGGACCCTGCCACCCACCCCAAGGTGTTTCTATGTATAACAGCTACCTTGTACAGCAGTAATGCTGCATTTGTACAAGGTGGCTGACTTTTTCTCCTTGCCAACGTGGAACTCAACACGTACAAAATGTGTCTCATTGAGACCATTCCACTGTCCCTGAGGTGTGACTTTCCTTTCTAATGGTACGCAGCATCACCCTTGGTAGCGCTGACCGTCTTCTGACATCATTGGTTGGCTGCCTGTGCCTGTGCGTCCGCCCTGCCCGACACAACCCCCCTCGTTGTCTCATATATTTTGGCTGCGAGGGTGTGATTGATGGGCATGTGCAGTGCATATGTTCGCCTGTCTTAACTCATCTCCTTCCGCCTTCTTCAGACTGTGCGGCCTCATGGCCGTGGTAGGCGATAAGGGTTCAGCTGAGGCCGCCCAGTCTGAAGCAGGTGTAAGGACATGTGTGAGCGGCAAACATATTTACTGCACAAGGCCACGAATCCCAGCCACGCAGTGTGAATTTTTGAAAACACACTGCGGGTCTGGGATTCATGGCCATTGCTGACCGCACCGGCCAACATGAAATGAGGTGAGAAGACAGGCAGCGCTCACAGCACATGGCCAAGGGATCACAATAGCGCAGACTCCTGTACAGCAAATAACAACGCTCAGGAGGCTGCGCCCAGCACCAAGGCGTTATGTATGTGCACCTGTGCTGCGTCTCCTTAAAAACACAAGTCACGCCTACAAGTCACGCCTCCAATACAGTTTTACTGTTCAATGGGCTAAATTGTGTACGTCTTTCATTCTGCGTGCGCAATGAGCAAAACTTAAAGAGCAACCTTTCACTTGTGGAGCTTTACTGCTGCACAAGGTGTGGCTCTTCAACATTTTACCACCTGAGGGTGGGTTAAAGGTTACCTTTGAAATTGGTTCAATTAGGCTTCGGCCTAAACTCTGCTAATCCTGCAGACCCTGTGCTCTAACTACGCCAGTTGGGGCACGGAAGTGCTGGCTGCACAGAGAAAAACACCCACCATTGTGTCAGTGGGGTTCAGCACCGCCAGCTGTTCCCCTGCTGTGTAGCCGGCATCGTGTCCAGCACAAGAGACGCTGGCACAACAGACCAAAAGCTGCCACCAGTGCAGGCTTCGGCCTACACTCTGCTCCTCTCCTCCTCCTGCTGCCCCTGGGCTATAACACCGCCAGTTGTAGCCTGGAAGTGCTAGCTGCACAGAGAAAAACACCAGCCAATTTGTTAGTTGGGTTCAGCACCGCCAGCTAATCCCCTGCTGTGTAGCCGGCATCGTGTCCAGCACAAGCCACGCTGGCACAACAGACCAAAAGCTGCCACCAGTGCAGGCTTTGGCCTACACTTTGCTCCTCTCCTCCTCCTGCTGACCCTGGGCTCTAACACCGCCAGTTTTTGCCCGGACGTGCTAGCTGCACAGAGAAAAACACCAGTCAATGTGTCAGTGGGGTTCAGCACCGCCAGCTGTTCCCCTGCTGTGTAGCTGGCAACGTGTCCTGCAAACGCCATGCAGGCACCTGAACTGAAATTAAAGGTCACCAGCCCCCACCCCCCCAGGTGTTTCTATGTATAACAGCCACCTTGTACAGCAGTACTGCTGCATTTGTACAAGGTGGCTGACTTTTTCTCCTTGCCCACGTTTAATTAAACACGTACTAAATTTGTCTCATTGAGACCATTCCACTGTCCCTGAGGTGTGACTTTCCTTTCTAATGATATGCAGCACCACCCTTGGTAGCGCTGCCCGTCTTTTGACATCATTGGTTAGCTAGCTGCGCCTGTGCGTCTGCCCTGCTCGAAACAACGCCTCTCGGTGTCTTATTTTTTTAGACAGCGAGGGTGTGATTGATGGGCATGTGCAGTGCATATGTTTGCCTGTGTTCACTCATCTCCTTCCGCCTTCTTCAGACTGGGCGGCCTCATGGCCGTGGCATGCGATAAGGGATCAGATGAGGCCGCCCAGTCTGAAGCAGGTGTAAGGACATGTGTGAGCGGCAAACATATTTACTGCACAAGGCCACGAATCCCAGCCACGCAGTGTGAATTTTTGAAAACACACTGTGGGTCTGGGATTCATGTCCATCGCTAACCGCAACGGCCGACATGAAATGAGGTCAGAAGACAGGCAGCACTAACAGCGCATGGCCAAGGGATAACAAGAGCGCAGACTCCTGTACAGCAAATAACAACGCTCAGGAAGCTGCGCCCATGCACCAAGGTGTTATTTTGGACACCTGTGCTGCGTCTCCTTAAAAAGACAAATCACGCCTCCACTACAGTTTGACTGTATAATGGGCTAAATTGTGTACGTGTTTCATTCAGCGTGTGCAGGTAGACAAATAAATAGAGCAACCTATGACTTGTGCAGCATTAATGCTGCACAAGGTGTGGCTCTTGTACTTTGTAACACCTGAGGGGGGGTTAAAGGTTACCTTTGAAATTGGTTCAACTAGGCTTCGGCCTACACTCTGCTCCTCTCCTCCTCCTGCTGCCCCTGGGCTCAAACACCGCTAGTTTTTGCCCGGAAGTGCTAGCTGCACACAGAAAAACACCAGCCAATGTGTTAGTGGGGTTCAGCACCGCCAGCTGTTCCCCTGCTGTGTAGCCGGCAACGTGACCTGCAAATGCCACGCAGGCACATGAACTGAAATTGAAGGGAGCCTGCCCCCCACCCCCAGGTGTTTCTATGTATAACAGCCACCTTGTACAGCAGTAATGCTGCATTTGTACAAGGTGGCTGACTTTTTCTACTTGCCCATGTGGAACTCAACACGTACAAAATGTGTCTCATTGAGACCATTCCACTCTCCCTGAGGTGTGACTTTCCTTTCTAATGATACGCAGCAGCCCCCTTGGTAGCACTTCCCGTCTTTTGACATCATTGGTTAGCTGGCTGCGCCTGTGCGTCCGCCCTGCTAGAAACAACGCCCCTCGGTGTCTTATTTATTTTGTCAGCGAGGGTGTGGTTTATGGGCACGAGCAGTGCATATGTTCGCCTGTCGTCACTCATCTCCTTCCGCCTTCTTCAGACTGTGCAGCCTCATGGCCGCGGCATGCGAGAAGGGATCAGCAGAGGCCACCCAGTCTGAAGCAGGTGTAAGGACGTGTGTGTGCGGTGAAAATATTTACTGCTCAAGGCCACGAATCCCAGCACCGCAGTGTGACTTTATGAAAAGGCACTATGGGTCTGGGATTTATGGCCATCGATAACCGCACCGGCCAACATGAAATGAGGTCATAAGACGGGCAGCGCTAACAGGGCATTGCCAAGGGATAACACAAGAGCGCAGACTCCAGTACAGCAAATAACAACGCTCAGGAAGCTGCGCCAAGCACCAAGGCGTTATTTGGGACACCTGTGCTGCGTCTCCTTAAAAAGACAAGTCACACCTCCACTACAGTTTGACTGTAGAATGGGCTAAATTGTGTACGTCTTTCATTCAGCGTGTGCAAGTAGACAAATTAATAGAGCAACCTTTGACTTGTGCAGCATTAATGCTGCACAAGGTGTGGCTCTTGTACTTTGTAACACCTGAGGGGGGGTTAAAGGTTTCCTTTGAAATTGGTTCAACTAGGCTTCGGCCTACACTCTGCTCCTCTCCTCCTCCTGCTGCCCCTGGGCTCTAACACAGCTAGTTTTTGCCCGGAAGTGCTAGCTGCACAGAGAAAAACACCCGACATTGTGTCAGTGGGGTTCAGCAACGCCAGCTGTTCCCCCACTGTGTAGCCGGCAAAGTGTCCTGCAATCGCAACGCAGACACAAAGCTGCCTCCAGTGCAGGATTCGGCCTACATTCTGCTCCCCCTGCTTACCCTTTGCTCCAACACCGCTAGTTGGGGCTCTAGGAAGACAATCTTTAATAGGCAACGCATCCGGGTTCCAGCAACGTCAGCTGGTTCTCGGCAGTGTCTTTGTCACGGGTACTCCCTCCTGCCCAGCCTGGTTCCAGCACCGTCAGCTGGTTCCAGGTAGTGTCAATGTCACTTACACGCCTATACGTTGTCCCGTCGTGTTGCGGCCGGGTTAGCCAACTCCATGGTTCCTCCAGTTTAGGAGCTTCCTATGTGGGCTGCGTGAATTGGTAGTCAAGGCTGGTTCTGTAGTGCCAGTAGGCCAAGCTCCCCCTGTAGGACTGTTGGGGTTCAGTAACTGCGGCTGCCTCCCGGCCTAGCTGTTCTCTTCTCTCCTGTGGACCTTGTGGTCCACCACCTGGTTCCAGCACCGTCAGCTGGTTCCGGGCCGAGCCTTTGGCTTAGGTGCCTCCTCCTGGGTATCCAAGTTCCGCCAACGCCAGGTGGTCCTTGGTAGTGCTTTTAAGCGCGGGCACCTACAGCTTAGTAACCGGGTTCCAGCACCGTCAGCTGGTCCTCGGTCGTGCCATTGGCTCTTGCACACTGGGGCAACGCATCCGGGTTCCAGCACCGCCAGCTGGTTCCCGGCAGTATTTTTGTCACGGGTACTCCCTCGTGCCCAGCCTGGTTCCAGCACCATCAGCTGTTTCCGGGTACTGTCAAACTCACTGAGACACCTATGCGTTGCCCCGTCGTGTTGTGGTCGAGTTAGCCAACTCCAGGGTGCCTCCAGTTTAGGAGCTTCCTATGTGGGCTGCGTGAATTGGTAGTCAAGGCTGGTTCTATAGTGCCAGTAGGCCAAGCTCCCCCTGTAGGACTGTTGGGGTTCGGTAACTGCGGCTGCCTCGCGGCCTAGCTGTTCTCTCCTCTCCTGTGGACCTTGTGGTCCACCACCTGGTTCCAGCACCGTCAGCTGGTTCTGGGCCGAGCCTTTGGCTTAGGTGCCTCCTCCTGGGTATCCGAGTTCCGCCAACGCCAGGCGGTCCTTGGTAGTGCTTTTAAGTGCAGGCACCTACAGCTTAGTAACTGGGTTCCAGCACCATCAGCTGGTCCTCGGTCGTGCCATTGGCTCTTGCACACTGGGGCAACGCATCCGTGTTCCAGCATCGCCAGCTGGTTCCCGGCAGTGTCTTTGTCACAGGTACTCCCTCGTGCCCAGCCTGGTTCCAGCACCGTCAGCTGTTTCCGGGTACTGTCAAACTCACTGAGACACCTATGCATTGCCCCGTCGTGTTGCGGTCGAGTTAGCCAACTCCAGGGTGCCTCCAGTTTAGGAGCTTCCTATGTGGGCTGCGTGAATTGGTAGTCAAGGCTGGTTCTGTAGTGCCAGTAGGCCAAGCTCCCCCTGTAGGACTGTTGGGGTTCGGTAACTGCGGCTGCCTCGCGGCCTAGCTATTCTCTCCTCTCCTGTGGACCTTGTGGTCCACCACCTGGTTCCAGCACCGTCAGCTGGTTCCAGGCCGAGCCTTTGGCTTAGGTGCCTCCTCCTGGGTATCCGAGTTCCGCCAACGTCAGGCGGTCCTTGGTAGTGCTTTTAAGCGTGGGCACCTACAGCTTAGTAACCAGGTTCCAGCACCGTCAGCTGGTCCTCGGTCGTGCCATTGGCTCTTGCACACTGGGGCAACGCATCCGGGTTCCAGCACCGCCAGCTGGTTCCCGGCAGTGTTTTTGTCACGGGTACTCCCTCGTGCCCAGCCTGGTTCCAGCACCGTCAGCTGTTTCCGGGTACTGTCAAACTCACTGAGACACCTATGCGTTGCCCCGTCATGTTGCGGTCGAGTTAGCCAACTCCAGGGTGCCTCCAGTTTAGGAGCTTCCTATGTGGGCTGCGTGAATTGGTAGTCAATGCTGGTTCTGTAGTGCCAGTAGGCCAAGCTCCCCCTGTAGGACTGTTGGGGTTCGGTAACTGCGGCTGCCTCGCGGCCTAGCTGTTCTCTCCTCTCCTGTGGACCTTCTGGTCCACCACCTGGTTCCAGCACCGTCAGCTGGTTCCGGGCCGAGCCTTTGGCTTAGGTGCCTCCTCCTGGGTATCCGAGTTCCGCCAACGTCAGGCGATCCTTGGTAGTGCTTTTAAGAGCGGGCACTAGAGTTGAGCGACCTTGACCTTTTTAGAGTCGAGCCGGGTTTTGCGAAACCCGACTATGTCCAAAGTCGGGTCGAGTGAAATCGGCCGATTATGACGTAAAGTCGGGATCGACCGAAACACGAAACCCAATGCAAGTCAATGGGGCAGCATAGTCGGCAGTGAGTGGGGGCCAGGAAAACACCTAGAGTGCCCATTTTAATGTCAAAACCATCCATTCTTCTTAATGAAGCTTGTCAAGCGTAATTTACCTTATAATAATTGGAAGGCATTTGAAATTGGGGGTCATTTGGCTAAAGTTGTGGGGGGTAGGGCTGGTTCAAGTAATTAGTGGGCCCAGGAAATCTGGACCACGTCACGGCAGTGGAGCAGGGAGAGGTAAGTATTTCAACTTTGCAAGTGCTGTGAACCTGAGCAAGCAGGGGGGGCCCACTCGTTGGCATTGGCACTGGCACAGGGCCCCTCAAAGTACAGCGGTGTGTTTGCACGGCGGGGGCGCCTCCCACCGGCAGCAACACTTTTGCGTACTATGAGAGGCCCTGTGCCAGTGACGTCGCCAACTAGTATTCCTCCCCCCACCTGATGAAGGAACCTGCACTTTCATCTGCACCTTCCTCTTTGTCCCCGTGTAAGGTGGTATGGTATGCGGGAAGAGCAACCTGACTTTCAGCAGGGTCACAATGTTGTTGTGTAGCGTGCACGGGGAATGTTGCGTTATGGGTCAATGTACCAGCAGACTCATCTATCACTGGCTGGGCAATGGGCACGATGAAGTGGAAACACAGATATAGGCCCAAAGAAGAAAGTGGGCTAAATGCAGTTCAAAATTGGTAACACAGGAATAACCAGGGGGCATTGCAGTGGAGGACAACTGGAATGAGAGGCTGACACAGAGAGTAGGGCCAAATCAGTAAGTAGTCGAAATGCAGTTCAAAATTGGCAACCGTAGTAAACAGGCGGCACAGCTTTGTTCAGTGGAGGAGAACAGCAAGGAGTGGCAGACACCGATAGTAGGCCCCAAACCAACTAGTACGCCAAATGCAGTTGTTCCATTTAACCACAATTTAATGAGAGCCTGAAGATAGAAGCTCAGGAAAGGCAACCTGGGGAACACCTTGGAGTGTAACACACCATCTCTCTCCACCCCATACCCATTTTGTATGGCCTAATGCAGTGTACTTTTCTACAACTACTAAACGAGAGTCGGAAGACCGAAGCAATGGCAAGGAAACCTGGGGAACACCTTAGAGTGTAACACACCCTCTCTCTACACCCCATACCCAATTTGAAGGTCTAATGCAGTGTAGTTTCCAAGAACTACTAAACGAGAGCCGGAAGATCGAAGCTCAGGAAAGGCAACCTGGGGAACACCTTGGAGTGTAACACACCCTCTCGCTACACCCCATACCCAATTTGAAGGCCTAATGCAGCGTAGTTTCCAACAACTACTAAACGAGAGCCGGAAGATCGAAGCTCAGGAAAGGCAACCTGGGGAACACCTTGGAGTGTAACAAACCCTCTCTCTACACCCCATACCCAATTTGTAGGCCTAATGCAGCGTAGTTTCCGACAACTACTAAACGAGAGCCGGAATATCGAAGCTCAGGAAAGGCAACCTGGGGAACACCTTGGAGTGTAACACACCCTCTCTCTACACCCCATACCCAATTTGTAGGCCTAATGCAGCGTAGTTTCCGACAACTACTAAACGAGAGCCGGAATATCGAAGCTCAGGAAAGGCAACCTGGGGAACACCTTGGAGTGTAACACACCCTCTCTCTACACCCCATACCCAATTTGAAGGCCTAATGCAGTGTAGTTTCCAAGAACTACTAAACGAGAGCCGGAAGATCGAAGCTCAGGAAAGGCAACCTGGGGAACACCTTGGAGTGGAACACACCATCTCTCTACACCCCATACCCAATTTGAAGGCCTAATGCAGCGTAGTTTCCAACAACTACTAAACGAGAGCCGGTAGATCGAAGCTCAGGAAAGGCAACCTGGGGAACACCTTGGAGTGTAACACAACGTCTCTCTACACCACGGAAGGGATGATTCTTAGGAAGGAAGGCTGTTGGAAATAAGCATTGCGCGTCCGAGGGTGATTAGATTCTTATTAGGTATATACTCACCCTCGGACGCGCCCTGCTTCTTTATTTGGAATGAATGTTTATTTGCAATGTGGTGTTGACTTTCTCTATTATTTTGGTAATTAATGATTTTATTATTTTCATTATTTTGCATCTTCTCGGCAATAATATAAAGAAGACGCGACAGGACAACACTCGGTGGATGCCATATGTGTGTTTTCAATTTAAAAAACCTTTCAGTTAACTACTTGCAGGAGAAAGTAATTGTAGCTGGTGGCCATTTTTAGTACTGTACCAGATTTTAGCTGTTTGTTTGTTTTTAATGTCAAAATGTCTGCATTTGATATCTCACCAGTATTTTCTTTTTTATAAGCAAAATCCTTTTTTTTTTATTTTATGATGTTGGTTCAAGGGGTACACGGGCAGCAGTAGACAGGTCAGTGGAGGCCTAGTGGAAGGAGGGACCGCAGACAGGCTTCGAAGCCCTAACATAATAAATTGGGCTGCCTGTAGGCAATTTAAAATTGGTTCCAGGGGAACACGGGCAGCAGTAGACAGGTCAGTGGAGGCCTAGAGGAAGGAGGGACCGCAGATGCGCCAATGTTTCCCCCATACCAAATTTGTAGGCCTAATGCAGTGTAGTTTCCAACAACTACTAAACGAGAGCCGGAATTTCGAAGCTCAGGAAAGGCAACCTGGGGAACACCTTGGAGTGTAACACACCCTCTCTCTACACCCCATACCCAATTTGAAGGCCTAATGCAGTGTAGTTTCCAACAACTACTAAACGAGAGCCGGAATATCGAAGCTCAGGAAAGGCAACCTGGGGAACACCTTGGAGTGTAACACACCCTCTCTCTACACCCCATACCCAATTTGAAGGCCTAATGCAGTGTAGTTTCCAAGAACTACTAAACGAGAGCCGGAAGATCGAAGCTCAGGAAAGGCAACCTGGGGAACACCTTGGAGTGTAACACAACGTCTCTCTACACGACGGAAGGGCTGATTCTTAGGAAGGAAGGCTGTTGGAAATAAGCATTGCGCGTCCGAGGGTGATTAGATTCTTATTAGGTATATACTCACCCTCGGACGCGCCCTGCTTCTTTATTTGGAATGAATGTTTATTTGCAATGTGGTGTTGACTTTCTCTATTATTTTGGTAATTAATGATTTTATTATTTTCATTATTTTGCATCTTCTCGGCAATAATATAAAGAAGACGCGACAGGACAACACTCGGTGGATGCCATATGTGTGTTTTCAATTTAAAAAAACTTTCAGTTAACTACTTGCAGGAGAAAGTAATTGTAGCTGGTGGCCATTTTTAGTACTGTACCAGATTTTAGTTGTGTGTTTGTTTTTAATGTTAAAATGTCTGCATTTGATATCTCACCAGTATTTTCTTTTTTATAAGCAAAATACTTATTTTTATATTTTCTGATGTTGGTTCCAGGGGTACACGGCCAGCAGTGCCCTGGTCAGTGTAGTAGTAGTTGAAAGAATGGACCGCAGACAGGCATCGAAGGCCTAAAATAAAAACACATGGCTGTAGGCAATTTTAAATTGGTTCCAGGGGTACACGGACAGCAGTGGTGTGGTCAGTGGAGGCCTAGTGGAAGGAGTGACCGCAGACAGGCATCGAAGGCCTAAAATAATAACACATGGCTGTAGGCAATTTTAAATTGGTTCCAGGGGTACACGGGCAGCAGTGACCTGGTCAGTGTAGTAGTAGTTGAAAGAATGGACCGCAGACAGGCATCGAAGGCCTAAAATAAAAAAATTGGGCTGGCTGTAGGCAATTTTAAATTGGTTCCAGGGGTACACGGGCAGCAGTGGTGTGGTCAGTGGAGGCCTAGTGGAAGGAGTGACCGCAGACAGGCATCGAAGGCCTAAAATAATAACACATGGCTGTAGGCAATTTTAAATTGGTTCCAGGGGTACACGGGCAGCAGTGACCTGGTCAGTGTAGTAGTAGTTGAAAGAATGGACCGCAGACAGGCATCGAAGGCCTAAAATAAAAAAATTGGGCTGGCTGTAGGCAATTTTAAATTGGTTCCAGGGGTACACGGGCAGCAGTGGTGTGGTCAGTGGAGGCCTAGTGGAAGGAGTGACCGCAGACAGGCATCGAAGGCCTAAAATAATAACACATGGCTGTAGGCAATTTTAAATTGGTTCCAGGGGTACACGGACAGCAGTGGTGTGGTCAGTGGAGGCCTAGTGGAAGGAGTGACCGCAGACAGGCATCGAAGGCCTAAAATAATAACACATGGCTGTAGGCAATTTTAAATTGGTTCCAGGGGTACACGGGCAGCAGTGACCTGGTCAGTGTAGTTGTAGTTGAAAGAATGGACCGCAGACAGGCATCGAAGGCCTAAAATAAAAAAATTGGGCTGGCTGTAGGCAATTTTAAATTGGTTCCAGGGGTACACGGGCAGCAGTGGTGTGGTCAGTGGAGGCCTAGTGGAAGGAGGGACCGCAGACAGGCTTCGAAGCCCTAACATAATAAATTGGGCTGCCTGTAGGCAATTTAAAATTGGTTCCAGGGGAACACGGGCAGCAGTAGACAGGTCAGTGGAGGCCTAGAGGAAGGAGGGACCGCAGATGCGCCAATGTTTCCCCCATACCAAATTTGTAGGCCTAATGCAGTGTAGTTTCCAACAACTACTAAACGAGAGCCGGAATTTCGAAGCTCAGGAAAGGCAACCTGGGGAACACCTTGGAGTGTAACACACCCTCTCTCTACACCCCATACCCAATTTGAAGGCCTAATGCAGTGTAGTTTCCAACAACTACTAAACGAGAGCCGGAATATCGAAGCTCAGGAAAGGCAACCTGGGGAACACCTTGGAGTGTAACACACCCTCTCTCTACACCCCATACCCAATTTGAAGGCCTAATGCAGTGTAGTTTCCAAGAACTACTAAACGAGAGCCGGAAGATCGAAGCTCAGGAAAGGCAACCTGGGGAACACCTTGGAGTGTAACACAACGTCTCTCTACACGACGGAAGGGCTGATTCTTAGGAAGGAAGGCTGTTGGAAATAAGCATTGCGCGTCCGAGGGTGATTAGATTCTTATTAGGTATATACTCACCCTCGGACGCGCCCTGCTTCTTTATTTGGAATGAATGTTTATTTGCAATGTGGTGTTGACTTTCTCTATTATTTTGGTAATTAATGATTTTATTATTTTCATTATTTTGCATCTTCTCGGCAATAATATAAAGAAGACGCGACAGGACAACACTCGGTGGATGCCATATGTGTGTTTTCAATTTAAAAAAACTTTCAGTTAACTACTTGCAGGAGAAAGTAATTGTAGCTGGTGGCCATTTTTAGTACTGTACCAGATTTTAGTTGTGTGTTTGTTTTTAATGTTAAAATGTCTGCATTTGATATCTCACCAGTATTTTCTTTTTTATAAGCAAAATACTTATTTTTATATTTTCTGATGTTGGTTCCAGGGGTACACGGCCAGCAGTGCCCTGGTCAGTGTAGTAGTAGTTGAAAGAATGGACCGCAGACAGGCATCGAAGGCCTAAAATAAAAACACATGGCTGTAGGCAATTTTAAATTGGTTCCAGGGGTACACGGACAGCAGTGGTGTGGTCAGTGGAGGCCTAGTGGAAGGAGTGACCGCAGACAGGCATCGAAGGCCTAAAATAATAACACATGGCTGTAGGCAATTTTAAATTGGTTCCAGGGGTACACGGGCAGCAGTGACCTGGTCAGTGTAGTAGTAGTTGAAAGAATGGACCGCAGACAGGCATCGAAGGCCTAAAATAAAAAAATTGGGCTGGCTGTAGGCAATTTTAAATTGGTTCCAGGGGTACACGGGCAGCAGTGGTGTGGTCAGTGGAGGCCTAGTGGAAGGAGTGACCGCAGACAGGCATCGAAGGCCTAAAATAATAACACATGGCTGTAGGCAATTTTAAATTGGTTCCAGGGGTACACGGGCAGCAGTGACCTGGTCAGTGTAGTAGTAGTTGAAAGAATGGACCGCAGACAGGCATCGAAGGCCTAAAATAAAAAAATTGGGCTGGCTGTAGGCAATTTTAAATTGGTTCCAGGGGTACACGGGCAGCAGTGGTGTGGTCAGTGGAGGCCTAGTGGAAGGAGTGACCGCAGACAGGCATCGAAGGCCTAAAATAATAACACATGGCTGTAGGCAATTTTAAATTGGTTCCAGGGGTACACGGACAGCAGTGGTGTGGTCAGTGGAGGCCTAGTGGAAGGAGTGACCGCAGACAGGCATCGAAGGCCTAAAATAATAACACATGGCTGTAGGCAATTTTAAATTGGTTCCAGGGGTACACGGGCAGCAGTGACCTGGTCAGTGTAGTTGTAGTTGAAAGAATGGACCGCAGACAGGCATCGAAGGCCTAAAATAAAAAAATTGGGCTGGCTGTAGGCAATTTTAAATTGGTTCCAGGGGTACACGGGCAGCAGTGGTGTGGTCAGTGGAGGCCTAGTGGAAGGAGTGACCGCAGACAGGCATCGAAGGCCTAAAATAATAACACATGGCTGTAGGCAATTTTAAATTGGTTCCAGGGGTACACGGGCAGCAGTGACCTGGTCAGTGTAGTTGTAGTTGAAAGAATGGACCGCAGACAGGCATCGAAGGCCTAAAATAAAAAAATTGGGCTGGCTGTAGGCAATTTTAAATTGGTTCCAGGGGTACACGGGCAGCAGTGGTGTGGTCAGTGGAGGCCTAGTGGAAGGAGTGACCGCAGACAGGCTTCCAAGGCCTAAAATAATAACACATGGCTGTAGGCAATTTTAAATTGGTTCCAGGGGTACACGGACAGCAGTGGTGTGGTCAGTGGAGGCCTAGTGGAAGGAGTGACCGCAGACAGGCATCGAAGGCCTAAAATAATAACACATGGCTGTAGGCAATTTTAAATTGGTTCCAGGGGTAGACGGGCAGCAGTGACCTGGTCAGTGTAGTAGTAGTTGAAAGAATGGACCGCAGACAGGCATCGAAGGCCTAAAATAAAAAAATTGGGCTGGCTGTAGGCAATTTTAAATTGGTTCCAGGGGTACACGGGCAGCAGTGACCTGGTCAGTGTAGTAGTAGTTGAAAGAATGGACCGCAGACAGGCATCGAAGGCCTAAAATAAAAAAATTGGGCTGGCTGTAGGCAATTTTAAATTGGTTCCAGGGGTACACGGGCAGCAGTGACCTGGTCAGTGTAGTAGTAGTTGAAAGAATGGACCGCAGACAGGCATCGAAGGCCTAAAATAAAAAAATTGGGCTGGCTGTAGGCAATTTTAAATTGGTTCCAGGGGTACACGGGCAGCAGTGGTGTGGTCAGTGGAGGCCTAGTGGAAGGAGTGACCGCAGACAGGCATCGAAGGCCTAAAATAATAACACATGGCTGTAGGCAATTTTAAATTGGTTCCAGGGGTACACGGGCAGCAGTGACCTGGTCAGTGTAGTTGTAGTTGAAAGAATGGACCGCAGACAGGCATCGAAAGCCTAAAATAAAAAAATTGGGCTGGCTGTAGGCAATTTTAAATTGGTTCCAGGGGTACACGGGCAGCAGTGGTGTGGTCAGTGGAGGCCTAGTGGAAGGAGTGACCGCAGACAGGCATCGAAGGCCTAAAATAATAACACATGGCTGTAGGCAATTTTAAATTGGTTCCAGGGGTACACGGGCAGCAGTGACCTGGTCAGTGTAGTTGTAGTTGAAAGAATGGACCGCAGACAGGCATCGAAGGCCTAAAATAAAAAAATTGGGCTGGCTGTAGGCAATTTTAAATTGGTTCCAGGGGTACACGGGCAGCAGTGGTGTGGTCAGTGGAGGCCTAGTGGAAGGAGTGACCGCAGACAGGCTTCCAAGGCCTAACATAACAAACTTGGGCTGGCTGTAGGCACTTTTAAATTGGTTCCAGGGGTACACGGGCAGCAGTGGTCTGGTCAGTGGAAGTCTAGTGGAAGGAGTGACCGCAGACAGGCTTCCAAGGCCTAACATAACAAAATTGGGCTGGCTGTAGGCACTTTAAATTGGTTCCAGGGGTACATGGGCAGCAGTGTATGGTCAGTGGAAGTCTAGTGGAAGGAGTGACGGCAGACAGTCTTCGAAGGCCTAACATAACAAAATTGGGCTGACTGTAGGCACTTTTAAATTGGTTCCAGGGTAACACGGCCAGCAGTGGCCTGGTCAGTGTAGTAGTTGTAGAAAGAAGGGACCGCAGACAGGCTTCGAAGGCCTAACATAACAAAAATGTCAAAACAATGGTATTGTCAGTGCCAGGCATTGAAGGATGTCAGCGCCTAGACTACACATTGGTGAAGCTGTGAGAGATAATTTTGCTAGTGGTAGAGCACTGTTTGAGCTGGGGGGGGGAACTGTCTTGTGGCCGGCGTTACAGGCACAGGGCCCCTCATATTACAACGGTGTGTCTGACGTTGGGTGCGCACCACCACCGCCAGAGACACTTTATTGTACTATGAGGGACCCAGTGGCAGTGCCGTCGACCAAAAGCGGCCACACCCACCTCTTCAGACAAACAGCACTCTCAAGGGTCCAAGCGCAAAGTGGCGATAGCACGGCCCCGTGTGGGGAGTTTGGCCATTTCGTGAGGTGGAAACATGTCGTATGCTGGACAATCAGGTGAAGAAAATTACGAGATTGGAAAAGTCATTCAGAATAGTCCACAGGCAAGACCTTTTCATAGGAAAGCTAGGTGTCAGCCGGGTGGGGCAAAAGATTTTGAAATCCAGTTGTGGTTCATTTTAATGAAGGTTAGATCATCTACATTTTGGGTAGCCAGACGAGTCCTTTTTTCTGTTAGTATTGAACCTGCAGCACTGAATACTCTTTCTGATAGGACACTAGCTGCCGGGCAAGCAAGCTCCTGCAATGCATATTCTGCCAATTCTGGCCAGGTGTCTAATTTGGATGCCCAGTAATCAAATGGGAATGACGGTTGAGGGAGAACGTCGATAAGGGATGAAAAATAGTTTGTAACCATACTGGACAAATGTTGTCTCCTGTCACTTTGAATTGATGCTGCAGTACCTGTCCTGTCTGCGGTCATAGAAAAATCACTCCACAACCTGGTCAGAAAACCCCTCTGGCCAACGCCACTTCTGATTTCTGCCCCTCTAACACCTCTGGTCTGCTGGCCCCTGGAGCTCGTGTGAGAACGATCACGGGCGCTGTGTGCAGGGAATGCCAGAAGCAAACGGTCAACAAGAGTTGATTGTTTTGTTGCTAATATTAGTTCCAAGTTCTCATGTGGCATAATATTTTGCAATTTGCCTTTATAGCGAGGATCAAGGAGGCAGGCCAACCAGTAATCGTCATCGTTCATCATTTTTGTAATGCGTGTGTCCCTTTTGAGGATACGCAAGGCATAATCCGCCATGTGGGCCAAAGTTCCCGTTGTCAAATCTGCGGTTGTGCTTGGTTGAGGGGCAGTTGCAGGCAAATCTACGTCACTTGTGTCCCTCAAAAAACCAGAACCCGGCCTTGCCACGCCACCAATTTCCCGTGCCCCCGGGAAAGCTTCCTCATTAAAAATATACTCATCCCCATCATCCTCCTCATCCTCCACCTCCTCTTCGCCCGGTACCTCGTCATGTACACTGCCCTGACCAGACAATCGCTGACTGTCATCAAGGCTTTCCTCTTCCTCTGGTGCAGACGCCTGATCCTTTATGTGCGTCAAACTTTGCATCAGCAGACGCATTAGGGGGATGCTCATGCTTATTATGGCGTTGTCTGCACTAACCAGCCGTGTGCATTCCTCAAAACACTGAAGGACTTGACACATGTCTTGAATCTTCGACCACTGCACACCTGACAACTCCATGTCTGCCATCCTACTGCCTGCCCGTGTATGTGTATCCTCCCACAAAAACATAACAGCCCGCCTCTGTTCGCACAGTCTCTGAAGCATGTGCAGTGTTGAGTTCCACCTTGTTGCAACGTCTATGATTAGGCGATGCTGGGGAAGGTTCAAAGAACGCTGATAGGTCTGCATACGGCTGGAGTGTACAGGCGAACGGCGGATATGTGCGCAAAGTCCACGCACTTTGAGGAGCAGGTCGGATAACCCCGGATAACTTTTCAGGAAGCACTGCACCACCAGGTTTAAGGTGTGAGCCAGGCAAGGAATGTGTTTCAGTTGGGAAAGGGAGATGGCAGCCATGAAATTCCTTCCGTTATCACTCACTACCTTGCCTGCCTCAAGATCTACAGTGCCCAGCCACGACTGCGTTTCTTGCTGCAAGAACTCGGACAGAACTTCCGCGGTGTGTCTATTGTCGCCCAAACACTTCATAGCCAATACAGCCTGCTGACGTATGCCAGTAGCTGCCCCATAATGGGAGACCTGGTGTGCAACAGTGGCAGGTGCGGATGGAGTGTTTGTGCGACTGCGGTCTGTGGACGAGCTCTTGCTTCTGCAGGAGGACGAGGAGGAGGAGGAGGAGGGGGTGCGAACGGCTACAGACAACTGTTTACTAGACCGTGGGCTAGGCAGAACTGTCCCAAACTTGCTGTCCCCTGTGGACCCTGAATCCACCACATTTACCCAGTGTGCCGTGATGGACACGTAACGTCCCTGGCCATGCCTACTGGTCCATGCATCTGTTGTCAGGTGCACCTTTGTGCTCACAGATTGCCTGAGTGCATGGACGATGCGCTCTTTAACATGCTGGTGGAGGGCTGGGATGGCTTTTCTGGAAAAAAAGTGTCGACTGGGTAGCTCGTAGCGTGGTACAGCGTAGTCCATCAGGTCTTTGAAAGCTTCGCTTTCAACTAACCGGTAGGGCATCATCTCTAACGAGATTAGTCTAGCTATGTGGGCGTTCAAACCCTGTGTACGCGGATGCGAGGCTAAGTATTTCCTTTTTCTAACCATAGTCTCATGTAGGGTGAGCTGGACTGGAGAGCTGGAGATCGTGGAACTAGCGGGGGTGCCGGTGGACATGGCAGACTGAGAGACGGTGGGAGATGGTATTGTTGCCGCCGGTGCCCTAGATGCAGTGTTTCCTACTACGAAACTGGTGATTCCCTGACCCTGACTGCTTTGGCCTGGCAAAGATACCTGCACAGATACAGCAGGTGGTGCGCTAAATGGTGGTCCTACACTGCCGGAAGGGATGTTGCGTTGATGACTAGCTTCATTGGCCGAGGGTGCAACAACCTTAAGGGACGTTTGGTAGTTAGTCCAAGCTTTCAAATGCATGGTGGTTAAATGTCTATGCATGCAACTAGTATTGAGACTTTTCAGATTCTGACCTCTGCTTAAGGAAGTAGAACATTTTTGACAGATGACTTTGCGCTGATCAATTGGATGTTGTTTAAAAAAATGCCAGACTGCACTCTTTCTCGCATCGGATACCTTTTCAGGCATTGCAGACTGAGCTTTAACCGGATGGCCACGCTGTCCTCCACCAGGTTTTGGCTTTGCCACGCGTTTTGGGCAAGATACGGGCCCGGCAGATGGAACCTGTGGCGATGTTGATGCCTGCTGCGGCCCCTCCTCCTCCTCTGCTTCAGAACTGCTGCCGCCTGCACCCTGTTCCCCCAATGGCTGCCAATCGGGGTCAAGAACTGGGTCATCTAATAACTCTTCTTGTACCTCCTGCGCAACTTCGTCTGTGTCACCGTGTCGTTCGGTGGTATAGCGTTCGTGATGGGGCAACATAGTCTCATCAGGGTCTGATTCTTGATCAGCACCCTGCGAGGGCAATGTTGTGGTCTGAGTCAAAGGACCAGCATAGTAGTCTGGCTGTGGCTGTGCGTCAGTGCACTCCATGTCAGATTCAATTTGTAATGGGCATGGACTGTTAACTGCTTCACTTTCTAAGCCAGGGACGGTATGTGTAAAGAGCTCCATGGAGTAACCCGTTGTGTCGCCTGCTGCATTCTTCTCTGTTGTTGTTTTTGCTGAAGAGGACAAGGAAGTGACTTGTCCCTGACCGTGAACATCCACTAACGACGCGCTGCTTTTACTTTTACCAGTTTCACGAGATGAGGCAAAAGAGCTAGAGGCTGAGTCAGCAAGATAAGCCAAAACTTGCTCTTGCTGCTCCGGCTTTAAAAGCGGTTTTCCTAATCCCAGAAAAGGGAGCGTTCGAGGCCTTGTGTAGCCGGACGACGAACCTGGCTCCACAGCTCCAGACTTAGGTGCAATATTTTTTCCCCCACGACCACCTGATGCTCCACCACTACCACTACCCTCATTACCAGCTGACAATGAACGCCCCCGGCCACGACCTCTTCCACTAGACTTCCTCATTGTTTTAAAAACGTAACCAAACTAACGTTATTTGTTGCAGTCACACAACTTACACGGTGAGCTATAACTTCAGTATGATTTAGCTACCCCTTTACAGGTTGGTGAGACCACAGCGAAAATCAGGCCCAATGTTACACACTCTTTTTTTGGTGGCTGCAAATTAGAGAGATGCCCCACACGCAGGACTGTCACTGAAGCACAAATGTTAATATTAATGTCACACTATTATTTTTTTTTTATTTTTATTTTTTTCAGGAACACTTTAGAAACCCCCCCAAAAAAAAAAAAAAAGATTTTTGCAGGGAGAATTTAGAAAACAAATGTAACAAACTATATGCTTTCTATGGGCCACTGAGTGAGAGATGACGCACACAGGAATCAGGAGTGGCACACAAGCCCAGAGGCCAATATTTTTCTACCAATGATTGATGGAGTTATTTTCTCTGGTAGATTTTGGAACCCAAATCAAGGAAAAAAAATGTAGGCTTTCTATGGACCACAATTGGAGAGAGAGAGAGAGAGAGAGAGAGAGATGGCACACCCAGGAGTCAAGACTGGCACACAAGCAGAAAGGCCAATATTAATCTCCCACTGTTTTTTTTTTTTTTTTTTTTTTTTCAGGGAGACTTTAGAAAAAAAAATAATAAAAAAAATATGATTTTATCAGGAAGAATTTAGAAACCAAATAAAATAAAATGATTTTTTCAGGGAGAATTTATAAAACAAATAAAAACAAAAATAGGCGTTCTATGGCCCACTGACTGAGAGATGACGCACACAGGAGTCAGGAGTGGCACACAAACCCAGAGGCCAATATATTTCTACCAATGATTGATGTAGTTATTTTCTCTGGTAGATTTTAGAACCCAAATCAAGGAAAAAAAATATAGGCTTTCTATGGACCACAATTGGAGAGAGAGAGAGAGAGAGAGAGAGAGAGAGATGGCACACCCAGGAGTCAAGACTGGCACACAAGCAGAAAGGCCAATATTAATCTCCCACTGTTTTTTTTTTTTTTTTTCAGGGAGACTTTAGAAAAAAAAATAATAAAAAAATGTGATTTTATCAGGAAGAATTTAGAAACCAAATAAAATAAAATGATTTTTTCTGGGAGAATTTATAAAACAAATAAAACCAAAAATAGGCGTTCTATGGCCCACTGACTGAGAGATGACGCACCCAGGAGTCAAGACTGGCACACAAGCAGAAAGGCCAATATTAATCTCCCACTGTTTTTTTTTTTTTTTTTCAGGGAGACTTTAGAAAAAAAAATAATAAAAAAAATGTGATTTTATCAGGAAGAATTTAGAAACCAAATAAAATAAAATGATTTTTTCAGGGAGAATTTAGAAAACAAATAAAACCAAAAATAGGCGTTCTATGGCCCACTGACTGAGAGAGAGAGAGAGAGAGAGATGGAACGCTTAGTACTGGCACACAAGCCCAAAGGGCAATATTAATCTCCCTTTTTTTTTCCAGGGAGAATTTCTAAAACCCAAAAAAAAAAAAAAATAGGCTTTCTATGGCCCACTATTTGTGAGAGAGATGGGACGCTCAGGACTGGCACAGATGGCACGCTCAGGACTGGCACAGAAGCCCAGAGGCCAATATTAATCTCCCTTTTTTTCTGGGAGAATTTATAAAACCAAAAAAAAATTTAAATAGGCTTTCTATGGCCCACTATTTGTGAGAGAGATGGCACGCTCAGGACTGGCACAGATGGCACGCTCACAACTGGCACACAAGCCCAGAGGCCAATATTAATCTCCCTTTTTTCAGGGAAAATTTATAAAACAAAAAAAAAAAATAAATAGGCTTTCTATGGCCCACTATTTGTGAGAGAGATGGCACGCTCAGGGCTGGCACAGATGGCACGCTCAGGACTGGCACACAAGCCCAGAGGCCAATATTAATCTCCCTTTTTTTCAGGGAGAATTTATAAAACCCCCCAAAAAAATAAAATAGGCTTTCTATGGCCCACTATTTGTGAGAGAGATGGGACGCTCAGGACTGGCACAGATGGCACGCTCAGGACTGGCACAGAAGCCCAGAGGCCAATATTAATCTCCCTTTTTTTCTGGGAGAATTTATAAAACCAAAAAAAAATTTAAATAGGCTTTCTATGGCCCACTATTTGTGAGAGAGATGGCACGCTCAGGACTGGCACAGATGGCACGCTCACAACTGGCACACAAGCCCAGAGGCCAATATTAATCTCCCTTTTTTCAGGGAAAATTTATAAAACAAAAAAAAAAATTAAATAGGCTTTCTATGGCCCACTATTTGTGAGAGAGATGGCACGCTCAGGGCTGGCACAGATGGCACGCTCAGGACTGGCACACAAGCCCAGAGGCCAATATTAATCTCCCTTTTTTTCAGGGAGAATTTATAAAACCAAAAAAAAAAATAAATAGGCTTTCTATGGCCCACTATTTGTGAGAGAGATGGCACGCTCAGGGCTGGCACAGATGGCACGCTCAGGACTGGCACACAAGCCCAGAGGCCAATATTAATCTCCCTTTTTTTCAGGGAGAATTTATAAAACCCCAAAAAAAATAAAATAGGCTTTCTATGGCCCACTATTTGTGAGAGAGATGGCACACTCAGGACTGGCACACAAGCCCAAAGGCCAATATTAATCTCCCACTGTATTTTTATCAGGGAGAATTTATACACCCCACAAAAAAAAATACAGAAAAATGAAAAGGCTTTCTATGGCCCACTATGTGAGAGAGATGGCACACACAGGGATGGCACTCTAGCAGAAATGCCAAATTGCCAATCTTAATCTCCCACCAAAAAAAAAAAAAAAAAAAAAACAGGGAATGTCCTACAATTACTATCTCCCTGCCTGCAGTAATCTCAGCCAGGTATGGCAGGCAGCTACTATCTCCCTGCCTGCAGTAATCTCAGCCAGGTATGGCAGGCAGCAATAAGGAGTGGACTGATGCACAAATGAAATAAAAAGTGTGGACAAACAAAAAAGATAGCTGTGCAGAAAGGAAGGAACAAGAGGATTTGTGCTTTGAAAAAAGCAGTTGGTTTGCACAGCGGCGTACACACAGCAATGCAGCTATCAGGGAGCCTTCTAGGGCAGCCCAATGAGCTACAGCGCTGAGGGAAAAAAAAAAAAAAAAAAAACTTCCACTGTCCCTGCACACCGAGGGTGGTGTTGGACAGTGCAAATCGCTGCAGCACAAGCGGTTTTGTGGTTAATGGACCCTGCCTAACGCTATCCCTGCTTCTGACAAAGCGGCAGCAACCTCTCCCTAAGCTCAGATCAGCAGCAGTAAGATGGCGGTCGGCGGGAACGCCTCTTTATAGCCCCTGTGACGTCGCAGACAGCAAGCCAATCACTGCAATGCCCTTCTCTAAGATGGTGGGGACCAGGACCTATGTCATCACGCTGCCCACACTCTGCGTTTACCTTCATTGGCTGAGAAATGGCGCTTTTCGCGTCATTGAAACGCGACTTTGGCGCGAAAGTCGCGTACCGCATGGCCGACCCCGCACAGGGGTCGGATCGGGTTTCATGAAACCCCGACTTAGCCAAAAGTCGGCGACTTTTGAAAATGTTCGACCCGTTTCGCTCAACCCTAGCGGGCACCTACAGCTTAGTAACCGGGTTCCAGCACCGTCAGCTGGTCCTCGGTCGTGCCATTGGCTCTTGCACACTGGGGCAACGCATCCGGGTTCCAGCACCGCCAGCTGGTTCCCAGCAGTGTTTTTGTCACAGGTACTCCCTCGTGCCCAGCCTGGTTCCAGCACCGTCAGCTGTTTCCGGGTACTGTCAAACTCACTGAGACACCTATGCAATGCCCCATCGTGTTGCGGTCGAGTTAGCCAACTCCAGGGTGCCTCCAGTTTAGGAGCTTCCTATGTGGGCTGCGTGAATTGGTAGTCAAGGCTGGTTCTGTAGTGCCAGTAGGCCAAGCTCCCCCTGTAGGACTGTTGGGGTTCGGTAACTGCGGCTGCCTCGCGGCCTAGCTGTTCTCTCCTCTCCTGTGGACCTTGTGGTCCACCACCTGGTTCCAGCACCATCAGCTGGTTCCGGGCCGAGCCTTTGGCTTAGGTGCCTCCTCCAGGGTATCCGAGTTCCGCCAACGCCAGGCGGTCCTTGGTAGTGCTTTTAAGCGCAGGCACCTACAGCTTAGTAACCGGGTTCCAGCACCGTCAGCTGGTCCTCGGTCGTGCCATTGGCTCTTGCACACTGGGGCAACGCATCCGGGTTCCAGCACCGCCAGCTTTTTCCCGGCAGTGTTTTTGTCACGGGTACTCCCTCGTGCCCAGCCTGGTGCCAGCACCGTCAGCTGTTTCCGAGTACTGTCAGACTCACTGAGACACCTATGCGTTGCCCTGTCATGTTGCGGTTGAGTTAGCCAACTCCAGGGTGCCTCCAGTTTAGGAGCTTCCTATGTGGGCTGCGTGAATTGGTAGTCAAGGCTGGTTCTGTAGTGCCAGTAGGCCAAGCTCCCCCTGTAGGACTGTTGGGGTTCTGTAACTGCGGCTGCCTCGTGGCCTAGCTGTTCTCTCCTCTCCTGTGTACCTTGTGGTCCACCACCTGGTTCCAGCACCGTCACCTGGTTCCGGGCCGAGCCTTTGGCTTAGGTGCCTCCTCCAGGGTATCCGAGTTCCGCCAACGTCAGGCAGTCCTTGGTAGTGCTTTTAAGCGTGGGCACCTACAGCTTAGTAACCGGGTTCCAGCACCGTCAGCTGGTCCTCGGTCGTGCCATTGGCTCTTGCACACTGGGGCAACGCATCCGGGTTCCAGCACCGCCAGCTGGTTCCCGGCAGTGTTTTTGTCATGGGTACTCCCTCGTGCCCAGCCTGGTTCCAGCACCGTCAGCTGTTTCCGGGTACTGTCAAACTCACTGAGACACCTATGCGTTGCCCCGTCGTGTTGCGGTCGAGTTAGCCAACTCCAGGGTGCCTCCAGTTTAGGAGCTTCCTATGTGGGCTGCGTGAATTGGTAGACAATGCTGGTTCTGTAGTGCCAGTAGGCCAAGCTCCCCCTGTAGGACTGTTGGGGTTCTGTAACTGCGGCTGCCTTGCGGCCTAGCTGTTCTCTCCTCTCCTGTGGACCTTGTGGTCCACCACCTGGCTCCAGCACCGTCAGCTGGTTCCGGGCCGAGCCTTTGGCTTAGGTGCCTCCTCCTGGGTATCTGAGTTCCGCCAACGCCAGGCGGTCCTTGGTAGTGCTTTTAAGCGCAGGCACCTACAGCTTAGTAACCGGGTTCCAGCACCGTCAGCTGGTCCTCGGTCGTGCCATTGGCTCTTGCACACTGGGGCAACGCATCCGGGTTCCAGCATCGCCAGCTGGTTCCCGGCAGTGTTTTTGTCACAGGTACTCCCTCGTGCCCAGTCTGGTTCCAGCACCGTCAGCTGTTTCCGGGTACTGTCAAACTCACTGAGACACCTATGCATTGCCCCGTCGTGTTGCGGTCGAGTTAGCCAACTCCAGGGTGCCTCCAGTTTAGGAGCTTCCTATGTGGGCTGCGTGAATTGGTAGTCAAGGCTGGTTCTGTAGTGCCAGTAGGCCAAGCTCCCCCTGTAGGACTGTTGGGGTTCGGTAACTGCGGCTGCCTCGCGGCCTAGCTATTCTCTCCTCTCCTGTGGACCTTGTGGTCCACCACCTGGTTCCAGCACCGTCAGCTGGTTCCAGGCCGAGCCTTTGGCTTAGGTGCCTCCTCCTGGGTATCCGAGTTCCGCCAACGTCAGGCGGTCCTTGGTAGTGCTTTTAAGCGTGGGCACCTACAGCTTAGTAACCAGGTTCCAGCACCGTCAGCTGGTCCTCGGTCGTGCCATTGGCTCTTGCACACTGGGGCAACGCCTCCGGGTTCCAGCACCGCCAGCTGGTTCCCGGCAGTGTTCTTGTCACGGGTACTCCCTCGTGCCCAGCCTGGTTCCAGCACCGTCAGCTGTTTCCGGGTACTGTCAAACTCACTGAGACACCTATGCGTTGCCCCGTCATGTTGCGGTCGAGTTAGCCAACTCCAGGGTGCCTCCAGTTTAGGAGCTTCCTATGTGGGCTGCGTGAATTGGTAGTCAAGGCTGGTTCTGTAGAGCCAGTAGGCCAAGCTCCCCCTGTAGGACTGTTGGGGTTCGGTAACTGCGGCTGCCTCGCGGCCTAGCTGTTCTCTCCTCTCCTGTGGACCTTCTGGTCCACCACCTGGTTCCAGCACCGTCAGCTGGTTCCGGGCCGAGCCTTTGGCTTAGGTGCCTCCTCCTGGGTATCCGAGTTCCGCCAACGTCAGGCGATCCTTGGTAGTGCTTTTAAGAGCGGGCACCTACAGCTTAGTAACCGGGTTCCAGCACCGTCAGCTGGTCCTCGGTCGTGCCATTGGCTCTTGCACACTGGGGCAACGCATCCGGGTTCCAGCACCGCCAGCTGGTTCCCAGCAGTGTTTTTGTCACAGGTACTCCCTCGTGCCCAGCCTGGTTCCAGCACCGTCAGCTGTTTCCGGGTACTGTCAAACTCACTGAGACACCTATGCAATGCCCCATCGTGTTGCGGTCGAGTTAGCCAACTCCAGGGTGCCTCCAGTTTAGGAGCTTCCTATGTGGGCTGCGTGAATTGGTAGTCAAGGCTGGTTCTGTAGTGCCAGTAGGCCAAGCTCCCCCTGTAGGACTGTTGGGGTTCGGTAACTGCGGCTGCCTCGCGGCCTAGCTGTTCTCTCCTCTCCTGTGGACCTTGTGGTCCACCACCTGGTTCCAGCACCATCAGCTGGTTCCGGGCCGAGCCTTTGGCTTAGGTGCCTCCTCCAGGGTATCCGAGTTCCGCCAACGCCAGGCGGTCCTTGGTAGTGCTTTTAAGCGCAGGCACCTACAGCTTAGTAACCGGGTTCCAGCACCGTCAGCTGGTCCTCGGTCGTGCCATTGGCTCTTGCACACTGGGGCAACGCATCCGGGTTCCAGCACCGCCAGCTTTTTCCCGGCAGTGTTTTTGTCACGGGTACTCCCTCGTGCCCAGCCTGGTGCCAGCACCGTCAGCTGTTTCCGAGTACTGTCAGACTCACTGAGACACCTATGCGTTGCCCTGTCATGTTGCGGTTGAGTTAGCCAACTCCAGGGTGCCTCCAGTTTAGGAGCTTCCTATGTGGGCTGCGTGAATTGGTAGTCAAGGCTGGTTCTGTAGTGCCAGTAGGCCAAGCTCCCCCTGTAGGACTGTTGGGGTTCTGTAACTGCGGCTGCCTCGTGGCCTAGCTGTTCTCTCCTCTCCTGTGTACCTTGTGGTCCACCACCTGGTTCCAGCACCGTCACCTGGTTCCGGGCCGAGCCTTTGGCTTAGGTGCCTCCTCCAGGGTATCCGAGTTCCGCCAACGTCAGGCAGTCCTTGGTAGTGCTTTTAAGCGTGGGCACCTACAGCTTAGTAACCGGGTTCCAGCACCGTCAGCTGGTCCTCGGTCGTGCCATTGGCTCTTGCACACTGGGGCAACGCATCCGGGTTCCAGCACCGCCAGCTGGTTCCCGGCAGTGTTTTTGTCATGGGTACTCCCTCGTGCCCAGCCTGGTTCCAGCACCGTCAGCTGTTTCCGGGTACTGTCAAACTCACTGAGACACCTATGCGTTGCCCCGTCGTGTTGCGGTCGAGTTAGCCAACTCCAGGGTGCCTCCAGTTTAGGAGCTTCCTATGTGGGCTGCGTGAATTGGTAGACAATGCTGGTTCTGTAGTGCCAGTAGGCCAAGCTCCCCCTGTAGGACTGTTGGGGTTCTGTAACTGCGGCTGCCTTGCGGCCTAGCTGTTCTCTCCTCTCCTGTGGACCTTGTGGTCCACCACCTGGCTCCAGCACCGTCAGCTGGTTCCGGGCCGAGCCTTTGGCTTAGGTGCCTCCTCCTGGGTATCTGAGTTCCGCCAACGCCAGGCGCTCCTTGGTAGTGCTTTTAAGCGCAGGCACCTACAGCTTAGTAACCGGGTTCCAGCACCGTCAGCTGGTCCTCGGTCGTGCCATTGGCTCTTGCACACTGGGGCAACGCATCCGGGTTCCAGCATCGCCAGCTGGTTCCCGGCAGTGTTTTTGTCACAGGTACTCCCTCGTGCCCAGTCTGGTTCCAGCACCGTCAGCTGTTTCCGGGTACTGTCAAACTCACTGAGACACCTATGCATTGCCCCGTCGTGTTGCGGTCGAGTTAGCCAACTCCAGGGTGCCTCCAGTTTAGGAGCTTCCTATGTGGGCTGCGTGAATTGGTAGTCAAGGCTGGTTCTGTAGTGCCAGTAGGCCAAGCTCCCCCTGTAGGACTGTTGGGGTTCGGTAACTGCGGCTGCCTCGCGGCCTAGCTATTCTCTCCTCTCCTGTGGACCTTGTGGTCCACCACCTGGTTCCAGCACCGTCAGCTGGTTCCAGGCCGAGCCTTTGGCTTAGGTGCCTCCTCCTGGGTATCCGAGTTCCGCCAACGTCAGGCGGTCCTTGGTAGTGCTTTTAAGCGTGGGCACCTACAGCTTAGTAACCAGGTTCCAGCACCGTCAGCTGGTCCTCGGTCGTGCCATTGGCTCTTGCACACTGGGGCAACGCATCCGGGTTCCAGCACCGCCAGCTGGTTCCCGGCAGTGTTTTTGTCACGGGTACTCCCTCGTGCCCAGCCTGGTTCCAGCACCGTCAGCTGTTTCCGGGTACTGTCAAACTCACTGAGACACCTATGCGTTGCCCCGTCATGTTGCGGTCGAGTTAGCCAACTCCAGGGTGCCTCCAGTTTAGGAGCTTCCTATGTGGGCTGCGTGAATTGGTAGTCAAGGCTGGTTCTGTAGTGCCAGTAGGCCAAGCTCCCCCTGTAGGACTGTTGGGGTTCGGTAACTGCGGCTGCCTCGCGGCCTAGCTGTTCTCTCCTCTCCTGTGGACCTTGTGGTCCACCACCTGGTTCCAGCACCATCAGCTGGTTCCGGGCCGAGCCTTTGGCTTAGGTGCCTCCTCCAGGGTATCCGAGTTCCGCCAACGCCAGGCGGTCCTTGGTAGTGCTTTTAAGCGCAGGCACCTACAGCTTAGTAACCGGGTTCCAGCACCGTCAGCTGGTCCTCGGTCGTGCCATTGGCTCTTGCACACTGGGGCAACGCATCCGGGTTCCAGCACCGCCAGCTTTTTCCCGGCAGTGTTTTTGTCACGGGTACTCCCTCGTGCCCAGCCTGGTGCCAGCACCGTCAGCTGTTTCCGAGTACTGTCAGACTCACTGAGACACCTATGCGTTGCCCTGTCATGTTGCGGTTGAGTTAGCCAACTCCAGGGTGCCTCCAGTTTAGGAGCTTCCTATGTGGGCTGCGTGAATTGGTAGTCAAGGCTGGTTCTGTAGTGCCAGTAGGCCAAGCTCCCCCTGTAGGACTGTTGGGGTTCTGTAACTGCGGCTGCCTCGTGGCCTAGCTGTTCTCTCCTCTCCTGTGTACCTTGTGGTCCACCACCTGGTTCCAGCACCGTCACCTGGTTCCGGGCCGAGCCTTTGGCTTAGGTGCCTCCTCCAGGGTATCCGAGTTCCGCCAACGTCAGGCAGTCCTTGGTAGTGCTTTTAAGCGTGGGCACCTACAGCTTAGTAACCGGGTTCCAGCACCGTCAGCTGGTCCTCGGTCGTGCCATTGGCTCTTGCACACTGGGGCAACGCATCCGGGTTCCAGCACCGCCAGCTGGTTCCCGGCAGTGTTTTTGTCATGGGTACTCCCTCGTGCCCAGCCTGGTTCCAGCACCGTCAGCTGTTTCCGGGTACTGTCAAACTCACTGAGACACCTATGCGTTGCCCCGTCGTGTTGCGGTCGAGTTAGCCAACTCCAGGGTGCCTCCAGTTTAGGAGCTTCCTATGTGGGCTGCGTGAATTGGTAGACAATGCTGGTTCTGTAGTGCCAGTAGGCCAAGCTCCCCCTGTAGGACTGTTGGGGTTCTGTAACTGCGGCTGCCTTGCGGCCTAGCTGTTCTCTCCTCTCCTGTGGACCTTGTGGTCCACCACCTGGCTCCAGCACCGTCAGCTGGTTCCGGGCCGAGCCTTTGGCTTAGGTGCCTCCTCCTGGGTATCTGAGTTCCGCCAACGCCAGGCGGTCCTTGGTAGTGCTTTTAAGCGCAGGCACCTACAGCTTAGTAACCGGGTTCCAGCACCGTCAGCTGGTCCTCGGTCGTGCCATTGGCTCTTGCACACTGGGGCAACGCATCCGGGTTCCAGCATCACCAGCTGGTTCCCGGCAGTGTTTTTGTCACAGGTACTCCCTCGTGCCCAGTCTGGTTCCAGCACCGTCAGCTGTTTCCGGGTACTGTCAAACTCACTGAGACACCTATGCGTTGCCCCGTCGTGTTGCGGTCGAGTTAGCCAACTCCAGGGTGCCTCCAGTTTAGGAGCTTCCTATGTGGGCTGCGTGAATTGGTAGACAATGCTGGTTCTGTAGTGCCAGTAGGCCAAGCTCCCCCTGTAGGACTGTTGGGGTTCTGTAACTGCGGCTGCCTTGCGGCCTAGCTGTTCTCTCCTCTCCTGTGGACCTTGTGGTCCACCACCTGGCTCCAGCACCGTCAGCTGGTTCCGGGCCGAGCCTTTGGCTTAGGTGCCTCCTCCTGGGTATCTGAGTTCCGCCAACGCCAGGCGGTCCTTGGTAGTGCTTTTAAGCGCAGGCACCTACAGCTTAGTAACCGGGTTCCAGCACCGTCAGCTGGTCCTCGGTCGTGCCATTGGCTCTTGCACACTGGGGCAACGCATCCGGGTTCCAGCATCGCCAGCTGGTTCCCGGCAGTGTTTTTGTCACAGGTACTCCCTCGTGCCCAGTCTGGTTCCAGCACCGTCAGCTGTTTCCGGGTACTGTCAAACTCACTGAGACACCTATGCATTGCCCCGTCGTGTTGCGGTCGAGTTAGCCAACTCCAGGGTGCCTCCAGTTTAGGAGCTTCCTATGTGGGCTGCGTGAATTGGTAGTCAAGGCTGGTTCTGTAGTGCCAGTAGGCCAAGCTCCCCCTGTAGGACTGTTGGGGTTCGGTAACTGCGGCTGCCTCGCGGCCTAGCTGTTCTCTCCTCTCCTGTGGACCTTCTGGTCCACCACCTGGTTCCAGCACCGTCAGCTGGTTCCGGGCCGAGCCTTTGGCTTAGGTGCCTCCTCCTGGGTATCCGAGTTCCGCCAACGTCAGGCGATCCTTGGTAGTGCTTTTAAGAGCGGGCACCTACAGCTTAGTAACCGGGTTCCAGCACCGTCAGCTGGTCCTCGGTCGTGCCATTGGCTCTTGCACACTGGGGCAACGCATCCGGGTTCCAGCACCGCCAGCTGGTTCCCAGCAGTGTTTTTGTCACAGGTACTCCCTCGTGCCCAGCCTGGTTCCAGCACCGTCAGCTGTTTCCGGGTACTGTCAAACTCACTGAGACACCTATGCAATGCCCCATCGTGTTGCGGTCGAGTTAGCCAACTCCAGGGTGCCTCCAGTTTAGGAGCTTCCTATGTGGGCTGCGTGAATTGGTAGTCAAGGCTGGTTCTGTAGTGCCAGTAGGCCAAGCTCCCCCTGTAGGACTGTTGGGGTTCGGTAACTGCGGCTGCCTCGCGGCCTAGCTGTTCTCTCCTCTCCTGTGGACCTTGTGGTCCACCACCTGGTTCCAGCACCATCAGCTGGTTCCGGGCCGAGCCTTTGGCTTAGGTGCCTCCTCCAGGGTATCCGAGTTCCGCCAACGCCAGGCGGTCCTTGGTAGTGCTTTTAAGCGCAGGCACCTACAGCTTAGTAACCGGGTTCCAGCACCGTCAGCTGGTCCTCGGTCGTGCCATTGGCTCTTGCACACTGGGGCAACGCATCCGGGTTCCAGCACCGCCAGCTTTTTCCCGGCAGTGTTTTTGTCACGGGTACTCCCTCGTGCCCAGCCTGGTGCCAGCACCGTCAGCTGTTTCCGAGTACTGTCAGACTCACTGAGACACCTATGCGTTGCCCTGTCATGTTGCGGTTGAGTTAGCCAACTCCAGGGTGCCTCCAGTTTAGGAGCTTCCTATGTGGGCTGCGTGAATTGGTAGTCAAGGCTGGTTCTGTAGTGCCAGTAGGCCAAGCTCCCCCTGTAGGACTGTTGGGGTTCTGTAACTGCGGCTGCCTCGTGGCCTAGCTGTTCTCTCCTCTCCTGTGTACCTTGTGGTCCACCACCTGGTTCCAGCACCGTCACCTGGTTCCGGGCCGAGCCTTTGGCTTAGGTGCCTCCTCCAGGGTATCCGAGTTCCGCCAACGTCAGGCAGTCCTTGGTAGTGCTTTTAAGCGTGGGCACCTACAGCTTAGTAACCGGGTTCCAGCACCGTCAGCTGGTCCTCGGTCGTGCCATTGGCTCTTGCACACTGGGGCAACGCATCCGGGTTCCAGCACCGCCAGCTGGTTCCCGGCAGTGTTTTTGTCATGGGTACTCCCTCGTGCCCAGCCTGGTTCCAGCACCGTCAGCTGTTTCCGGGTACTGTCAAACTCACTGAGACACCTATGCGTTGCCCCGTCGTGTTGCGGTCGAGTTAGCCAACTCCAGGGTGCCTCCAGTTTAGGAGCTTCCTATGTGGGCTGCGTGAATTGGTAGACAATGCTGGTTCTGTAGTGCCAGTAGGCCAAGCTCCCCCTGTAGGACTGTTGGGGTTCTGTAACTGCGGCTGCCTTGCGGCCTAGCTGTTCTCTCCTCTCCTGTGGACCTTGTGGTCCACCACCTGGCTCCAGCACCGTCAGCTGGTTCCGGGCCGAGCCTTTGGCTTAGGTGCCTCCTCCTGGGTATCTGAGTTCCGCCAACGCCAGGCGGTCCTTGGTAGTGCTTTTAAGCGCAGGCACCTACAGCTTAGTAACCGGGTTCCAGCACCGTCAGCTGGTCCTCGGTCGTGCCATTGGCTCTTGCACACTGGGGCAACGCATCCGGGTTCCAGCATCACCAGCTGGTTCCCGGCAGTGTTTTTGTCACAGGTACTCCCTCGTGCCCAGTCTGGTTCCAGCACCGTCAGCTGTTTCCGGGTACTGTCAAACTCACTGAGACACCTATGCATTGCCCCGTCGTGTTGCGGTCGAGTTAGCCAACTCCAGGGTGCCTCCAGTTTAGGAGCTTCCTATGTGGGCTGCGTGAATTGGTAGTCAAGGCTGGTTCTGTAGTGCCAGTAGGCCAAGCTCCCCCTGTAGGACTGTTGGGGTTCGGTAACTGCGGCTGCCTCGCGGCCTAGCTATTCTCTCCTCTCCTGTGGACCTTGTGGTCCACCACCTGGTTCCAGCACCGTCAGCTGGTTCCAGGCCGAGCCTTTGGCTTAGGTGCCTCCTCCTGGGTATCCGAGTTCCGCCAACGTCAGGCGGTCCTTGGTAGTGCTTTTAAGCGTGGGCACCTACAGCTTAGTAACCAGGTTCCAGCACCGTCAGCTGGTCCTCGGTCGTGCCATTGGCTCTTGCACACTGGGGCAACGCATCCGGGTTCCAGCACCGCCAGCTGGTTCCCGGCAGTGTTTTTGTCACGGGTACTCCCTCGTGCCCAGCCTGGTTCCAGCACCGTCAGCTGTTTCCGGGTACTGTCAAACTCACTGAGACACCTATGCGTTGCCCCGTCATGTTGCGGTCGAGTTAGCCAACTCCAGGGTGCCTCCAGTTTAGGAGCTTCCTATGTGGGCTGCGTGAATTGGTAGTCAAGGCTGGTTCTGTAGTGCCAGTAGGCCAAGCTCCCCCTGTAGGACTGTTGGGGTTCGGTAACTGCGGCTGCCTCGCGGCCTAGCTGTTCTCTCCTCTCCTGTGGACCTTGTGGTCCACCACCTGGTTCCAGCACCATCAGCTGGTTCCGGGCCGAGCCTTTGGCTTAGGTGCCTCCTCCAGGGTATCCGAGTTCCGCCAACGCCAGGCGGTCCTTGGTAGTGCTTTTAAGCGCAGGCACCTACAGCTTAGTAACCGGGTTCCAGCACCGTCAGCTGGTCCTCGGTCGTGCCATTGGCTCTTGCACACTGGGGCAACGCATCCGGGTTCCAGCACCGCCAGCTTTTTCCCGGCAGTGTTTTTGTCACGGGTACTCCCTCGTGCCCAGCCTGGTGCCAGCACCGTCAGCTGTTTCCGAGTACTGTCAGACTCACTGAGACACCTATGCGTTGCCCTGTCATGTTGCGGTTGAGTTAGCCAACTCCAGGGTGCCTCCAGTTTAGGAGCTTCCTATGTGGGCTGCGTGAATTGGTAGTCAAGGCTGGTTCTGTAGTGCCAGTAGGCCAAGCTCCCCCTGTAGGACTGTTGGGGTTCTGTAACTGCGGCTGCCTCGTGGCCTAGCTGTTCTCTCCTCTCCTGTGTACCTTGTGGTCCACCACCTGGTTCCAGCACCGTCACCTGGTTCCGGGCCGAGCCTTTGGCTTAGGTGCCTCCTCCAGGGTATCCGAGTTCCGCCAACGTCAGGCAGTCCTTGGTAGTGCTTTTAAGCGTGGGCACCTACAGCTTAGTAACCGGGTTCCAGCACCGTCAGCTGGTCCTCGGTCGTGCCATTGGCTCTTGCACACTGGGGCAACGCATCCGGGTTCCAGCACCGCCAGCTGGTTCCCGGCAGTGTTTTTGTCATGGGTACTCCCTCGTGCCCAGCCTGGTTCCAGCACCGTCAGCTGTTTCCGGGTACTGTCAAACTCACTGAGACACCTATGCGTTGCCCCGTCGTGTTGCGGTCGAGTTAGCCAACTCCAGGGTGCCTCCAGTTTAGGAGCTTCCTATGTGGGCTGCGTGAATTGGTAGACAATGCTGGTTCTGTAGTGCCAGTAGGCCAAGCTCCCCCTGTAGGACTGTTGGGGTTCTGTAACTGCGGCTGCCTTGCGGCCTAGCTGTTCTCTCCTCTCCTGTGGACCTTGTGGTCCACCACCTGGCTCCAGCACCGTCAGCTGGTTCCGGGCCGAGCCTTTGGCTTAGGTGCCTCCTCCTGGGTATCTGAGTTCCGCCAACGCCAGGCGGTCCTTGGTAGTGCTTTTAAGCGCAGGCACCTACAGCTTAGTAACCGGGTTCCAGCACCGTCAGCTGGTCCTCGGTCGTGCCATTGGCTCTTGCACACTGGGGCAACGCATCCGGGTTCCAGCATCACCAGCTGGTTCCCGGCAGTGTTTTTGTCACAGGTACTCCCTCGTGCCCAGTCTGGTTCCAGCACCGTCAGCTGTTTCCGGGTACTGTCAAACTCACTGAGACACCTATGCGTTGCCCCGTCGTGTTGCGGTCGAGTTAGCCAACTCCAGGGTGCCTCCAGTTTAGGAGCTTCCTATGTGGGCTGCGTGAATTGGTAGACAATGCTGGTTCTGTAGTGCCAGTAGGCCAAGCTCCCCCTGTAGGACTGTTGGGGTTCTGTAACTGCGGCTGCCTTGCGGCCTAGCTGTTCTCTCCTCTCCTGTGGACCTTGTGGTCCACCACCTGGCTCCAGCACCGTCAGCTGGTTCCGGGCCGAGCCTTTGGCTTAGGTGCCTCCTCCTGGGTATCTGAGTTCCGCCAACGCCAGGCGGTCCTTGGTAGTGCTTTTAAGCGCAGGCACCTACAGCTTAGTAACCGGGTTCCAGCACCGTCAGCTGGTCCTCGGTCGTGCCATTGGCTCTTGCACACTGGGGCAACGCATCCGGGTTCCAGCATCGCCAGCTGGTTCCCGGCAGTGTTTTTGTCACAGGTACTCCCTCGTGCCCAGTCTGGTTCCAGCACCGTCAGCTGTTTCCGGGTACTGTCAAACTCACTGAGACACCTATGCATTGCCCCGTCGTGTTGCGGTCGAGTTAGCCAACTCCAGGGTGCCTCCAGTTTAGGAGCTTCCTATGTGGGCTGCGTGAATTGGTAGTCAAGGCTGGTTCTGTAGTGCCAGTAGGCCAAGCTCCCCCTGTAGGACTGTTGGGGTTCGGTAACTGCGGCTGCCTCGCGGCCTAGCTGTTCTCTCCTCTCCTGTGGACCTTCTGGTCCACCACCTGGTTCCAGCACCGTCAGCTGGTTCCGGGCCGAGCCTTTGGCTTAGGTGCCTCCTCCTGGGTATCCGAGTTCCGCCAACGTCAGGCGATCCTTGGTAGTGCTTTTAAGAGCGGGCACCTACAGCTTAGTAACCGGGTTCCAGCACCGTCAGCTGGTCCTCGGTCGTGCCATTGGCTCTTGCACACTGGGGCAACGCATCCGGGTTCCAGCACCGCCAGCTGGTTCCCAGCAGTGTTTTTGTCACAGGTACTCCCTCGTGCCCAGCCTGGTTCCAGCACCGTCAGCTGTTTCCGGGTACTGTCAAACTCACTGAGACACCTATGCAATGCCCCATCGTGTTGCGGTCGAGTTAGCCAACTCCAGGGTGCCTCCAGTTTAGGAGCTTCCTATGTGGGCTGCGTGAATTGGTAGTCAAGGCTGGTTCTGTAGTGCCAGTAGGCCAAGCTCCCCCTGTAGGACTGTTGGGGTTCGGTAACTGCGGCTGCCTCGCGGCCTAGCTGTTCTCTCCTCTCCTGTGGACCTTGTGGTCCACCACCTGGTTCCAGCACCATCAGCTGGTTCCGGGCCGAGCCTTTGGCTTAGGTGCCTCCTCCAGGGTATCCGAGTTCCGCCAACGCCAGGCGGTCCTTGGTAGTGCTTTTAAGCGCAGGCACCTACAGCTTAGTAACCGGGTTCCAGCACCGTCAGCTGGTCCTCGGTCGTGCCATTGGCTCTTGCACACTGGGGCAACGCATCCGGGTTCCAGCACCGCCAGCTTTTTCCCGGCAGTGTTTTTGTCACGGGTACTCCCTCGTGCCCAGCCTGGTGCCAGCACCGTCAGCTGTTTCCGAGTACTGTCAGACTCACTGAGACACCTATGCGTTGCCCTGTCATGTTGCGGTTGAGTTAGCCAACTCCAGGGTGCCTCCAGTTTAGGAGCTTCCTATGTGGGCTGCGTGAATTGGTAGTCAAGGCTGGTTCTGTAGTGCCAGTAGGCCAAGCTCCCCCTGTAGGACTGTTGGGGTTCTGTAACTGCGGCTGCCTCGTGGCCTAGCTGTTCTCTCCTCTCCTGTGTACCTTGTGGTCCACCACCTGGTTCCAGCACCGTCACCTGGTTCCGGGCCGAGCCTTTGGCTTAGGTGCCTCCTCCAGGGTATCCGAGTTCCGCCAACGTCAGGCAGTCCTTGGTAGTGCTTTTAAGCGTGGGCACCTACAGCTTAGTAACCGGGTTCCAGCACCGTCAGCTGGTCCTCGGTCGTGCCATTGGCTCTTGCACACTGGGGCAACGCATCCGGGTTCCAGCACCGCCAGCTGGTTCCCGGCAGTGTTTTTGTCATGGGTACTCCCTCGTGCCCAGCCTGGTTCCAGCACCGTCAGCTGTTTCCGGGTACTGTCAAACTCACTGAGACACCTATGCGTTGCCCCGTCGTGTTGCGGTCGAGTTAGCCAACTCCAGGGTGCCTCCAGTTTAGGAGCTTCCTATGTGGGCTGCGTGAATTGGTAGACAATGCTGGTTCTGTAGTGCCAGTAGGCCAAGCTCCCCCTGTAGGACTGTTGGGGTTCTGTAACTGCGGCTGCCTTGCGGCCTAGCTGTTCTCTCCTCTCCTGTGGACCTTGTGGTCCACCACCTGGCTCCAGCACCGTCAGCTGGTTCCGGGCCGAGCCTTTGGCTTAGGTGCCTCCTCCTGGGTATCTGAGTTCCGCCAACGCCAGGCGGTCCTTGGTAGTGCTTTTAAGCGCAGGCACCTACAGCTTAGTAACCGGGTTCCAGCACCGTCAGCTGGTCCTCGGTCGTGCCATTGGCTCTTGCACACTGGGGCAACGCATCCGGGTTCCAGCATCACCAGCTGGTTCCCGGCAGTGTTTTTGTCACAGGTACTCCCTCGTGCCCAGTCTGGTTCCAGCACCGTCAGCTGTTTCCGGGTACTGTCAAACTCACTGAGACACCTATGCATTGCCCCGTCGTGTTGCGGTCGAGTTAGCCAACTCCAGGGTGCCTCCAGTTTAGGAGCTTCCTATGTGGGCTGCGTGAATTGGTAGTCAAGGCTGGTTCTGTAGTGCCAGTAGGCCAAGCTCCCCCTGTAGGACTGTTGGGGTTCGGTAACTGCGGCTGCCTCGCGGCCTAGCTATTCTCTCCTCTCCTGTGGACCTTGTGGTCCACCACCTGGTTCCAGCACCGTCAGCTGGTTCCAGGCCGAGCCTTTGGCTTAGGTGCCTCCTCCTGGGTATCCGAGTTCCGCCAACGTCAGGCGGTCCTTGGTAGTGCTTTTAAGCGTGGGCACCTACAGCTTAGTAACCAGGTTCCAGCACCGTCAGCTGGTCCTCGGTCGTGCCATTGGCTCTTGCACACTGGGGCAACGCATCCGGGTTCCAGCACCGCCAGCTGGTTCCCGGCAGTGTTTTTGTCACGGGTACTCCCTCGTGCCCAGCCTGGTTCCAGCACCGTCAGCTGTTTCCGGGTACTGTCAAACTCACTGAGACACCTATGCGTTGCCCCGTCATGTTGCGGTCGAGTTAGCCAACTCCAGGGTGCCTCCAGTTTAGGAGCTTCCTATGTGGGCTGCGTGAATTGGTAGTCAAGGCTGGTTCTGTAGTGCCAGTAGGCCAAGCTCCCCCTGTAGGACTGTTGGGGTTCGGTAACTGCGGCTGCCTCGCGGCCTAGCTGTTCTCTCCTCTCCTGTGGACCTTGTGGTCCACCACCTGGTTCCAGCACCATCAGCTGGTTCCGGGCCGAGCCTTTGGCTTAGGTGCCTCCTCCAGGGTATCCGAGTTCCGCCAACGCCAGGCGGTCCTTGGTAGTGCTTTTAAGCGCAGGCACCTACAGCTTAGTAACCGGGTTCCAGCACCGTCAGCTGGTCCTCGGTCGTGCGATTGGCTCTTGCACACTGGGGCAACGCATCCGGGTTCCAGCACCGCCAGCTTTTTCCCGGCAGTGTTTTTGTCATGGGTACTCCCTCGTGCCCAGCCTGGTGCCAGCACCGTCAGCTGTTTCCGAGTACTGTCAGACTCACTGAGACACCTATGCGTTGCCCTGTCATGTTGCGGTTGAGTTAGCCAACTCCAGGGTGCCTCCAGTTTAGGAGCTTCCTATGTGGGCTGCGTGAATTGGTAGTCAAGGCTGGTTCTGTAGTGCCAGTAGGCCAAGCTCCCCCTGTAGGACTGTTGGGGTTCTGTAACTGCGGCTGCCTCGTGGCCTAGCTGTTCTCTCCTCTCCTGTGTACCTTGTTGTCCACCTCCTGGTTCCAGCACCGTCACCTGGTTCCGGGCCGAGCCTTTGGCTTAGGTGCCTCCTCCAGGGTATCCGAGTTCCGCCAACGTCAGGCAGTCCTTGGTAGTGCTTTTAAGCGTGGGCACCTACAGCTTAGTAACCGGGTTCCAGCACCGTCAGCTGGTCCTCGGTCGTGCCATTGGCTCTTGCACACTGGGGCAACGCATCCGGGTTCCAGCACCGCCAGCTGGTTCCCGGCAGTGTTTTTGTCACGGGTACTCCCTCGTGCCCAGCCTGGTTCCAGCACCGTCAGCTGTTTCCGGGTACTGTCAAACTCACTGAGACACCTATGCGTTGCCCCGTCGTGTTGCGGTCCAGTTAGCCAACTCCAGGGTGCCTCCAGTTTAGGAGCTTCCTATGTGGGCTGCGTGAATTGGTAGACAATGCTGGTTCTGTAGTGCCAGTAGGCCAAGCTCCCCCTGTAGGACTGTTGGGGTTCTGTAACTGCGGCTGCCTTGCGGCCTAGCTGTTCTCTCCTCTCCTGTGGACCTTGTGGTCCACCACCTGGCTCCAGCACCGTCAGCTGGTTCCGGGCCGAGCCTTTGGCTTAGGTGCCTCCTCCTGGGTATCTGAGTTCCGCCAACGCCAGGCGGTCCTTGGTAGTGCTTTTAAGCGCAGGCACCTACAGCTTAGTAAACGGGTTCCAGCACCGTCAGCTGGTCCTCGGTCGTGCCATTGGCTCTTGCACACTGGGGCAACGCATCCTGGTTCCAGCATCGCCAGCTGGTTAACGGCAGTGTTTTTGTCACGGGTACTCCCTCGTGCCCAGCCTGGTTCCAGCACCGTCAGCTGTTTCCGGGTACTGTCAAACTCACTGAGACACCTATGCGTTGCCCCGTCTTGTGGCGGTCGAGTTAGCCAACTCCAGGGTGCCTCCAGTTTAGGAGCTTCCTATGTGGGCTGCGTGAATTGGTAGTCAAGGCTGGTTCTGTAGTGCCAGTAGGCCAAGCTCCCCCTGTAGGACTGTTGGGGTTCGGTAACTGCGGCTGCCTCGCGGCCTAGCTGTTCTCTCCTCTCCTGTGGACCTTGTGGTCCACCACCTGGTTCCAGCACCGTCACCTGGTTCCGGGCCAAGCCTTTGGCTTAGGTGCCTCCTCCTGGGTATCTGAGTTCCGCCAACGTCAGGCGGTCCTTGGTAGTGTTTTTAAGCGCGGGCACCTACAGCTTAGTAACCGGGTTCCAGCACCGTCAGCTGGTCCTCGGTCGTGCCATTGGCTCTTGCACACTGGGGCAACGCATCCGGGTTCCAGCACCGCCAGCTGGTTCCCGGCAGTGTTTTTGTCACGGGTACTCCCTCGTGCCCAGCATGGTTCCAGCACCGTTAGCTGTTTCCGGGTACTGTCAAACTCACTGAGGCACCTATGCGTTGGCCTGTCGTGTTGCGGTCGAGTTAGCCAACTCCAGGGTGCCTCCAGTTTAGGAGCTTCCTATGTGGGCTGCGTGAATTGGTAGTCAATGCTGGTTCTGTAGTGCCAGTAGGCCAAGCTCCCCCTGTAGGACTGTTGGGGTTCGGTAACTGCGGCTGCCTCGCGGCCTAGCTGTTCTCTCCTCTCCTGTGGACCTTGTGGTCCACCACCTGGTTCCAGCACCGTCAGCTGGTTCTGGGCCTAGCCTTTGGCTTAGGTGCCTCCTCCAGGGTATCCGAGTTCCGCCAACGCCAGGCGATCCTTGGTAGTGCTTTTAAGCGCAGGCACCTACAGCTTAGTAACCGGGTTCCAGCACCGTCAGCTGGTCCTCGGTCGTGCCATTGGCTCTTGCACACTGGGGCAACGCATCCGGGTTCCAGCATCGCCAGCTGGTTAACGGCAGTGTTTTTGTCACGGGTACTCCCTCGTGCCCAGCCTGGTCCCAGCACCGTCAGCTGTTTCCGAGTACTGTCAAACTCACTGAGACACCTATGCGTTGCCCCGTCATGTTGCGGTCGAGTTAGCCAACTCCAGGGTGCCTCCAGTTTAGGAGCTTCCTATGTGGGCTGCGTGAATTGGTAGTCAAGGCTGGTTCTGTAGTGCCAGTAGGCCAAGCTCCCCCTGTAGGACTGTTGGGGTTCGGTAACTGCGGCTGCCTCGCGGCCTAGCTGTTCTCTCCTCTCCTGTGGACCTTGTGGTCCACCACCTGGTTCCAGCACCGTCAGCTGGTTCCGGGCCGAGCCTTTGGCTTAGGTGCCTCCTCCTGGGTATCTGAGTTCCGCCAACGCCAGGCGGTCCTTGGTAGTGCTTTTAAGCGCAGGCACCTACAGCTTAGTAACCGGGTTCCAGCACCGTCAGCTGGTCATCGGTCGTGCCATTGGCTCTTGCACACTGGGGCAACGCATCCGGGTTCCAGCATCGCCAGCTGGTTAACGGCAGTGTTTTTGTCACGGGTACTCCCTCGTGCCCAGCCTGGTTCCAGCACCGTCAGCTGTTTCCGGGTACTGTCAAACTCACTGAGACACCTATGCGTTGCCCCGTCGTGTTGCGGTCCAGTTAGCCAACTCCAGGGTGCCTCCAGTTTAGGAGCTTCCTATGTGGGCTGCGTGAATTGGTAGTCAAGGCTGGTTCTGTAGTGCCAGTGGGCCAAGCTCCCCCTGTAGGACTGTTGGGGTTCGGTAACTGCGGCTGCCTCGCGGCCTAGCTGTTCTCTCCTCTCCTGTGGACCTTGTGGTCCACCACCTGGTTCCAGCACCATCAGCTGGTTCCGGGCCGAGCCTTTGGCTTAGGTGCCTCCTCCAGGGTATCCGAGTTCCGCCAACGCCAGGCGGTCCTTGGTAGTGCTTTTAAGCGCAGGCACCTACAGCTTAATAACCGGGTTCCAGCACCGTCAGCTGGTCCTCGGTCGTGCCATTGGCTCTTGCACACTGGGGCAACGCATCCGGGTTCCAGCACCGCCAGCTGGTTCCCGGCAGTGTTTTTGTCACGGGTACTCCCTCGTGCCCAGCCTGGTTCCAGCACCGTCAGCTGTTTCCGAGTACTGTCAAACTCACTGAGACACCTATGCGTTGCCCCGTCATGTTGCGGTCGAGTTAGCCAACTCCAGGGTGCCTCCAGTTTAGGAGCTTCCTATGTGGGCTGCGTGAATTGGTAGTCAAGGCTGGTTCTGTAGTGCCAGTAGGCCAAGCTCCCCCTGTAGGACTGTTGGGGTTCGGTAACTGCGGCTGCCTCGCGGCCTAGCTGTTCTATCCTCTCGTGTGGACCTTGTGGTCCACCACCTGGTTCCAGCACCGTCAGCTGGTTCCGGGTCGAGCCTTTGGCTTAGGTGCCTCCTCCTGGGTATCCGAGTTCCGCCAACGCCAGGCGCTCCTTGGTAGTGCTTTTAAGCGCAGGCACCTACAGCTTAGTAACCGGGTTCCAGCACCGTCAGCTGGTCCTCGGTCGTGCCATTGGCTCTTGCACACTGGGGCAACGCATCCGGGTTCCAGCATCGCCAGCTGGTTCCCGGCAGTGTTTTTGTCACGGGTACTCCCTCGTGCCCAGCCTGGTTCCAGCACCGTCAGCTGTTTCCGGGTACTGGCAAACTCACTGAGACACATATGCGTTGCCCCGTCGTGTTGCGGTCGAGTTAGCCAACTCCAGGGTGCCTCCAGTTTAGGAGCTTCCTATGTGGGCTGCGTGAATTGGTAGTCAAGGCTGGTTCTGTAGTGCCAGTAGGCCAAGCTCCCCCTGTAGGACTGTTGGGGTTCGGTAACTGCGGCTGCCTCGCGACCTAGCTGTTCTCTCCTGTCCTGTGGACCTTGTGGTCCACCACCTGGTTCCAGCACCGTCAGCTGGTTCCGGGCCGAGCCTTTTGTTTGAAAGTCATTAACGCTACGTCTTTGAAAGTCATTAACGCGCTCATTTTTAAAAATGAGCGCGTTAATAGCTTGCGGTGACGTCGCGGCTTGTGATTGGTCGCGGCCACGCGACCAATCACAAGCCGCTACGTCTTTGAAAGCCATTAACGCGCTCATTTTTAAAAATGAGCGCGTTAATAGCTTGCGGTGACGTCGCGGCTTGTGATTGGTCGCGGCCGCGACCAATCACAAGCCGCTACGTCTTTGAAAGTCATTAACGCGCTCATTTTTAAAAATGAGCACGTTAATAGCTTGCGGTGACGTCGCGGCTTGTGATTGGTCGCGGCCACGCGACCAATCACAAGCCGCTACGTCTTTGAAAGCCATTAACGCGCTCATTTTTAAAAATGAGCGCGTTAATAGCTTGCGGTGACGTCGCGGCTTGTGATTGGTCGCGGCCACGCGACCAATCACAAGCCGCTACGTCTTTGAAAGTCATTAACGCGCTCATTTTTCAAAAATGAGCGCGCTAATAGCTTGCGGTGACGTCGCGGCTTGTGATTGGTCGCGTGGCGGTCACATGGGTGGCCCGCGACCAATCAGAAGCCGGGACGTGATTCTCAGGTCCTAAAAGCGCTGATTTTGAACAACGAAGCCTGCCGGTTACCCGCGCTGAGTCCAGGGGCCGCCGGAGAGGTAAAAATATCAATATTTTTTATTTTAATTCTTTATTTTACACATCTCTATGTATCCGATACCGATACCCGATACCACAAAAGTACCAGATCTCGGTATCGGAATTCCGATACTTGCGGTATCGGAATGCTCAACACTACTGCTGAACCTACAACATGACATGGCTGTAACTAGGGTTGAGCGACTTTTATTTTTATAGGATCGGGTCGAGTTTCACGAAACCCGACTTTCTCAAAAGTCGGGTCGAGTGAAATCGGCCGATCCTATAAAAAAGTAGGGGTCGGAGTCGGCCGAAACACGAAACCCAATGCAGTGCAATAGGATACTATGGTTCCCAGGGTCTGAAGGAGAGGAAATTCTCCTTCAGGCCCTGGAATCCATATTAATGTGTAAAATAAAGAATCAAAATAAAAAATATTGATATACTCACCCTCGGATGCGCCCTGGTACTAACCGGCAGCCTTCCTTCCTAAGAATGAGCGCGTGAAGGACCTGCGGTGACGTTGCAGCTTGTGATTGGTCGCGTGAGCGGTCACATGGGCGGTCACGCGACCAATCACAAGCCGCAACGTCATCTAAGGTCCTTCACGCGCTCATTCCTAGGAAGGAAGGCTGCCTGAAAGAAGCAGGGCGCGTTCGAGGGTGAGTATATTCCTATTAGGTATATACTCACCCTCGGACGCGCCCTGCTTCTTTCCGGCAGCCTTCCTTCCTAAGGTCCTTCACGCGCTCATTCTTAGGAAGGATTCTTTTGATTCTTTATTTTACACATTAATATGGATTCCGATACCAATTCCCGATATCGCAAACATATCGGAACTCGGTATCGGAATTCTGATACCAGATTCAGAAGATCGCCGACCTCATGGCTGACCCCACACAAGGGTCGGGTCAGGTTTCATGAAACCCGACTTTGCCAAAAGTCGGCGACTTCTGAAAATGGCCGACCCATTTCGCTCAACCCTAGCTGTAACATGTTTGCAGCACAGAAGATTGGCAACCACTCTCTCGAACCATGTCTGGCCCACGTGCTCATCTTAGTGGTACAGCAGTTTTTCAAAACCTACCTAGATCTGCCTGAGCAGATGTCATCATCGATCACATCAATGACAGGGCACAGCTGCGGTAAGACCACTCTGTGACCTGTCTGTCACCTGCCTTGTGGTGCCACAGTAGATTGAGACACCACAATCCCTGCTAAAAGAAGATAGAAGACAAGACAGAAGAAAGAAGAGAGCTTACAACTGTAAGTGTTTTGATCCTTGATCCCTGATCCCCCAATCCCCCATCCCACTTCCCCCTTCCCACTTTTTTAACCCCCTCCACCCCCTTTTGAACCACCTCCGTGCGCCCATTTAGCAGCCGCCGAGCGTTGATTGGTGACACAGTTCACCAACCAACACTCGTGCTCGCTTTTCTATTTCACCCCCCCTTGCGCCACCTCCATGCGCTCACCCAGCAGCAGCCGAGCTTTGATTAGTGACAAATTTTACTCATCAGAACTTATGCCTCCTGTTTTCCATTTTTCTTTCTCAACCCCTTGCGCCACCCCTATGCACACAATCAGAAGTGGCTGAGATTTGACTAATGACACAGTTCACTCACAAGAGCTCGTGTCTGCTGTTTTCTATTTTTCTTTCTGATCCCCCTTGCACTACCCCTGTGCGCACATCCAGAAGCTGGTGAGCTTTTCACAGACATTTTTTTTCTCCCTAGTTGTGCTTTTTTTCTTTTAGCTTTTTGTTTTCAGACAAAAGTTTACACCAAGCACAATCCCCCCCACACACAAACAGTTAAAAATAAAATACTGACACAATCACAATATTCATAAAAAAAGTCATCCCTTTCGTCCCAACAATGCTATTCAGTGGAGGAGGCATATGCTTTCCCTGCCTCCAGCACTGATAGCGAGTGAGAGGATCACACATTTCTTTATTTATCAGATTTGTCATCCTCATCTTCCTCCTCAGGTCCTGCTGAACCTCCACGCAGACGTTCCAGGACAGAGGAGGAAGCAGCACCCACCATTCCAGAAGATGAACCAGCTCACTCCAATTCAGACCTCATATGGATCTTGCCCCCCCCGAGAATTACGAGCCACTGATTCTTCATTTTGTGGCAGAATCAGGAATCAAGCTTGACACCACGGGCCTCACAGAACTAGAATTTTTCAAAGTCTTTTTCTCTGAGGATTTTGTTAACCTCATGTTGGGCCAAACTAATTTACAGTGTATGCTCATAAATTTTTGGAACAAAACCCCGGTTTATCATTTCCTAAATGGTCTCCTGTAGAGGCAGTTGAAATGATGCAGTTTTGGGGCCTGGTCCTTCACATGGGGATCCTGGAGAAGCCAGATCTTTTGCAACATTGGAGTATTGATGTTTTCTACAACACTCCAGTGTTCCGAATGGTCATGGCCCAGACACGTTTTGAGGCCATGCACACATTCCTACTAGGCGGGAAGCTAAGTTTGGGATAAATCCCAGCTTTGTTTTTTTTCATCTGTTTTTTCAATAACTACAAATTGTACATTTATGTACAGTTAGGTTCATATATATTTGGACAGAGACAACATTTTTCTAATTTTGGTTATAGACATTACAACAATAAATTTTAAACAAAACAATTCAGATGCAGTTGAAGTTCAGACTTTCAGCTTTCATTTGAGGGTATCCACGTTAAAATTGGATGAAGGGTTTAGGAGTTTCAGCTCCTTAACATGTGCCACCCTGTTTTAAAAGGGACCAAAAGTAATTGGACAATTGATTCCAAGGCTATTTCATGGACAGGTGTGGGCAATCCCTTCATTATGTCATTCTCAATTAAGCAGATAAAAAGCCAGGAGTTAATTTGAGGTGTGGTGCTTGCATTTGGAAGGTTTTGCTGTGAAGTAAACATGCGGTCAAAGGAGCTCTCCATCCAGGTGAAAAAAGCCATCCTTAAGCTGCGAAAACAGAAAAAACCCATCCGAGAAATTGCTACAATATTAGAAGTGGCAAAATCTACAGTTTGTTACATCCTGAGAAAGAAAGAAAGCACTGGTGAACTCATCAATGCAAAAAGACCTGGGCGCCCACGGAAGACAACAGTGGTGGATGATCACAGAATAATCTCCTTCCCCTTCACAACAGCCAACCAAGTGAACAACACTCTCCAGGAGGTTGGCGTATCAATATCCAAATCTACCATAAAGAGAAGACTGCATGAAAGTAAATACAGAAGGTTCACTGCACGGTGCAAGCCACTCATAAGCATCAAGAATAAAAAAGGCTAGACTGGACTTTGCTAAAAAAAAAAATCTAAAAAAGCCAGCACGGTTCTGGAAGAACATTCTTTAGACAGATGAAACCAAGATCAACCTCTACCAGAATGATGGAAAGAGAAAAGTATGGCGAAGGCGTGGTACAGTTCATGATCCAAAGCATACCACGTCATCTGTAAAACACAGCGGAGGCAGTGTGATGGCTTGGGCATGCATGGCTGCCAGTGGCACTGGGTCACTAGCGTTTATTGATGATGTGACACAGGACAGAAGCAGCCGAATGAATTCTGAGGTATTCAGAGCCATACTGTGTGCTCAGATCCAGCCAAATGCAGCAAAACTGACTGGTCGTCGTTTCATACTACAGATGGACAATGACCCAAAACATAAAGCCAAAGCAACCCAGGAGTTTATTAAAGCAAAGAAGTGGAATATTCTTGAATGGCCAAGTCAGTCACCTGATCTCAACCCAGTTCAGCCTGCATTTCACTTGTTATAGACTAAACTTCAGACAGAAAGGCCCACAAACAAACAGCAACTGAAAACCACCGCAGTGAAGGCCTGGCAGAGCATCAAAAAGGAGGAAACACAGCGTCTGGTGATGTCCATGAGTTCAAGACTTCAGGCAGTCACTGCCAACAAAGGGTTTTCAACCAAGTACTAAAAATAAACATTTTATTTAAAATTATTGAATCTGTCCGATTACTTTTGGTCTCTTTAAAAACAGGGTGGCACATGTTAAGGAGCTGAAACTCCAAAACCCTTCATTCAATTTTAATGTGGATACCCTCAAATAAAAGCTGAAAGTCTGAACTTCAACTGCATCTGAATTGTTTTGTTTAAAATTCATTGTGCTAATGTCTATAACCAATATTTAAAAAATGTTGTCTCTGTCCAAATATGTATGGACCTAACTGTATATCTATTGCAAAACAATGTGGTTAATTGGTTTTGTCTAAAGCATGCTGAAAAGCTAGTCTTATGGCCCCTTTATCTTTGTGTACAGGTCTCAACTATTTGTGAAGGACCCATGATGTATATTTAACATATATGGGTCCCACAAGACATGTTCATTAATTTTCTAAGTAGATTAATACTATGTTATTGGTACACGAGGGTGCCAATTTTTACAATAACCTACTGTCCTTAAATTAATAGGCACTATCCCTTCATCTCTTTTATTTGCTTATTGTTTTCCCACCTTTAATACAATATGAAATTACCACGGCTAGTCGGGGACAGCCGCTGCGGAGTGGGGGCGCCAAAAAAATGTATCTAATAAGGTGCCAACCTCCACTGATAGGAAGGAATAGCAGTAAAGATTAGGGAATTGCTAGGTTACTGCTAGATCTACATTATCTTGTTTTGCACTGGGAGGGTATTTTTAATACTTTTTTCAATAAAGAATATATTGTTTTTAAAGGGATTACATGATACACACTCCACAAATTCCTGCATTATATCGATAATCTGTTCAAAGTTCAGCCTGTCATCGAACACTTCAACAAAAAGTTTGCTGAAGTGTACATCCCCCAAAGGGAAAAAAGATAAGTCTCAAAAAAGGTGCTGAGTGTGTTACAAAAGGGGAATATGCAAGGACACCATTAATCAATGTGACACCTGCCCCGAATAACCTGGCCTCTGTATGAAAGATTGCTTCAAACTGTACCACACCTCCATGCATTACTAATATACCATACTTAAATTTACATAACAGGAAACAGTTGATTAGTTCCTAAAAAGGAGGCACTTGTTGGGCATTGCCACTGTTTTGGCACATCTAGATAAGTTCCTTGGGGGTCTTGTTTCCAAAATGGGGTCACTTTTGATGGGTTTCTACTGTTTAGGAACATCAGGGGCGCTGCAAATGTAACATAATGCCCGCAGATCATTCCATCAAAGTCTGCATTCCAAAATATCACTACTTCTCTTCTGAGCCCCGAAGAGTGCCCAAACAATAGTTTTCTTCCACATATGAGGTGCCAGGGTACTCAAGACAAATTGGACAGCAACATTTGGGGTCCAATTTCTCCTGTTACTCTTGGGAAAATAAAATATTGAGGGCTAAAAAAAATCATTTTTGTGGAAAAAAAGTTTGTTTTTTTTCACGCCCATGCATTATAAACTTTAATGAAACACTTAGGGATTCAAAGTTTGCACATGTAGATAAGTTCCTTAGGGGTCTAGTTTCCAAAAATGGGGTCACTTGTGGGGGTTTCTACTGTTTACACACACCAGGGGCTCTACACATGAAACAATTACGTCCGCAGACCATTCAATCAAATTCTTCATTCCAAAACGTCACTTCTTCCTTTCCGAGCCCCGACATGTGCCCAAACAGTAGTTTTCTCCCACACATCGGAAACCAGCGTACTCAGGACAAATTGCATTAAATTAACTCCCTAACAAAAAATGTTGATTCTAAAATTGTGCTGATGTAATGTAGACATGTGGTAAATGTTACTTATTAAGTATTTTGTGTGACATATCTCTCTGATTTAAGGGTATATAAATTCAAAGTAGGAAAATTGCGAAATTTTCAAAATTTTGCAAAATTTCCAAAAAAAATGGGGGCTTAAAAATAATTTTTGTGGAATAAAAATATTTTTTTTTCATGTCCGGGCATTATAAACTTTAGTGAAACACTTGGGGGTTCAAAGTTCTCATCACACATCTAGATAAGCTCCTTAGGGGGTCTAGTTTCCAAAATGGTGTCACTTGTAGGAGGTTTTCACTGTTTAGGCACATCTGGGGCTCTCCAAATGTGACATGGCGTCTGATCTCAATTCCAGCCGATTTTGGTTTGAAAAAGTCAAATGATGCTCCTTCCCTTCTGAGCCCTGCCGTGCGCCCAAACAGTAGTTTTCCCACACATATGGGGTATCATTACACTCAAGAGACGCTTCATAACAACTGTATCTGTTCATTTTCTCCTTTTACCCTTGTGAAAATAGAAAAAATGTTGCTAAAAGATAATTTTTGTGACTTAAAAAGTTAAATGTTCATTTTTTCCTTCCACGTTGCTTCTGCTCCTGTGAAACACCTGAAGGGTTAATGATCTTCTTGAATGTGATTTTGATCAGCTTGAGGGTGCAGTTTTTATAATGGTGTCACATTTGTGTATTTTCTGCCATATAGACCCCTCAAAATGACTTCAAATATGAGGTGGTCCCTAAAAATTGGTTTTGTAAATTTTGTTGTAAAAATGAGAAATTGCTGGTCAACGTTTAACCCTGAGAGCTTCCTAACAAAAAAATGTGTTCCAAAATCACGCTGATTATAAAGTAGACATGTCAGAAATGTTATTTATTAACTATTTTGTGTGACATCTTTCTCTGTTTTAAGGGCATAAAAATTCAAAGTTTGAAAAATGCTAAATTTTCCACATTTTTGCCAAATTTCCACTTTTTACACAAACGCAAGTTAAATCAAAGAAATTTTACCAATATTGTGAAGTAGAATATGTCACGAAAAAACAATCTTAGAAAACTTTAAGATCCGTTGAAGCGCTCCAGAGTTATTACCTCATAAAGGGACAGTGGTCAGAATTGTAAAAATTGGTCCAGTCATTACCGTGCAAGCCACCCTCGGGTGTAAAGGGGTTAAGGAGGAGGCTTTGCAGGCAAAGCAAGTTGAGATGGAGCATTAAACTATACAGGTTGATGCTATACAGCCCAGCGTATTAGGTGATAATGAAGAGGAGGTGGAAGAGGAACAGGAGCTGATTTCCTGCACTGAATACTTTACTACCTACACGACCTTCATCTCATCTGTTCAGCGTGGATTACCTAAAAACACGGAAGAGAGGGAGGATGAGGAGAAGGATGAGGAGAAGAAGATGGATAGTTGTCCTCTTGGTGGTGTAGGGATTTGCTCTAGCAGACAGTGGCAGGGCCGCAGTGATGAGGCAACACACAGGCTTTCAGTCCAAACTTCAGAGGTTTATTAACACTTTAAACAGTCAGTGGCAGAAAGTAAGAGAAAAAAAACACAAACATAGCCCATCTTGGAGAACCACTGATCTCAGACTCATCTTTGCATGGGAAGGGCTTAACTAAGTGCCTGCCTGGTCAGTTGCGTCCGCTGGTGCCATTCCCAGGGTTGTTATGAGTCTTAAAACGCAAGTTATATATATTTGCGCTAAAGGACCCAATAGTCTTTAAAGCACTATTAATAAAAAAAGATTTGTTGCGAAACAATAAATGCTGTATTTAACTATTAATCTGGCCAATTACCTTAATTGGGATGAATACAGCATGCGTCTTGCGGCTCTGTTATCCAAAAATGGTCCTTGCGGCCACTAGATGATGGTGTCTTAATGTCCACAAAAACGTCTCCCAACAAGTAATATTTCTTACATTTCTAAGAGGGGGGGGATTTTTTCCTGTCCCAGCCGGTCACAGGCACCCTTTACCTCATATGTTGCGCTCCAATGGTCCTGGCGTCCAGATGAAAGCCCGCGTCTTCTGATAGTATTTGCCGGCTAGGTGCAGTGAGGCTGCAGGACCTTGCGTGACTTCACGGTCACATGATGCTTCACGTGACCAGCTTACGGAGTGCACCTAGGACCAAAAATCCAATCTGATGCGTTTCAGAATCAACTGATTCCTTCCTCAGGGATGGTCCGGTGGGCATCATAGGTTCTTATATATCCTGTAACGCATATAGGTGCTACGTTTACTTGTTAAAGGCAAATAGTTCAATTTCGCTGTTGAGACCATTGGGCATCAGCGTATTCATCTCAAATTTCCACTTACTCTCTTCCCTTGACATTTGGTGAATAAAGGTACCCTTACGCCAGCTCTTCTTTACTATTTTAATACCAGTAACTACAATATCTTTTATTGAACCCCCATGATATTTCTCAAAATGTTGTGATAGAGGGTGGCCCATAAATTATTTGCTGATATTGCATAGATGTTCCCCAATACGCACACTCATTGATCTTATGGTGCGCCCTATGTATAATTTCCCACACGGGCATTTAATCCCATAAATTACTCCTTGAGTTGAACAGGTTATAAAGTCCTTAATCTTTGCTTCTTCTGATTGATTGGCAATACTAAATTGTTTCTTCGTATTTAGTTTTTTGGAACATTTAACACTGGACAAATAAGGTGGTTTTGTCTGATTATTTGCTGCAGAAGGACCTAAATCTTTGTGCAGTGCCCTTAGTTGTTTTTAAAATTTTGTTATGAGTCTTGTTGCGAACCTTTACAGCATGAGTCATCTGACCAAAAAATTCAGGCTAACTCCAGCCTAGCTCCTCACACCTTGCACACAGAACATGTGCCAAACTAAAAAAAACTCCATTACATAGACCATAACCCCACCCACAGGTAAGGTACCTATTGCATGGGCTGATCACCTGACCATGTCATCACTGCAGGTCCTCAACCTTAGGGAAAATATATGCCAAATCGTACCCTGCTAGGAGAAATATATTTTCCATCCAGCACTACACCCTTGACAGCACCACAGTGGAGACAGGGAAGTCTTGGCTGTTGGCAGTCTGGCACAAATGGCTGAGTTTAGGTTCTGATACCTTTCCCGTGACCCTTGCATTGTACGCATATTGGCCAACACTCGTTACTGGTTTGTGACACTTCTAGACCCACTCTAGATGGAGAACTTTACATTTCTCCTTCTTATGCTGGAAAGGTCTAATAAAATGTTGCAGTACCAAAAGTCCCTAGTTGAATAATTAGTAAAAAAAAATACATATGACAACACTGGCTGCAGGTGTCAGAGTTCCTTGGAAAACCAAGAAGTAGAGACAAGGGAGACGCACAAACTCCAGATGAAGCAGATACAGGGTAACACTATCAAAGGTCTGAGACAGTTTTCTCAGACCCTCCAAGTGCCCAGCCTCTAACGTGTGAGGTACCCTAACATGGAGGGAAACATTTTGGAAGATACTGAAGGAGTACCTTGCTGACCATACCAGTGCCCTCCATGATTCCTCTGTGCCATGCAACTATTGGGTAACCAAGCAAGACATGTGACATGAAGTCCAGGCTTGCCCTGCAGCTAGTGTTTTGTCACAGTGGGTTTTTAGTGCAGCCGGGGGTATTATAACTGAAAGGTGCATCCACATGTCAAGTGAAAATGCTGACAGGCTAACTCCTATCAAAATGAACAAGGGCTGGATTGGCACAGACTTTCAACACCACCCGATGACAGCTGTGAAACTTAAACTTCAATCCAGTGTTTTGTTTTTTTGGGGGTCTATTCCCATGCACTCCTTCCCAGTCAAACATTGTGTTGTCCTCGTCTTTCTCTTCCTCCACCATCATGTCAACAGAGGGATCATGTCACCCTCACTATAAAGTTTTTAAGGGTGTTTATGATGCCCACATTAAGAATTTTTAGAGGCTTACTTCTAACATTGTTTAATATATACTGTATGTATACCCCAGGGGCAAATGGTTTTCAGCCCATGCACTTAGTTCATTCACAATACCGGTCTAAGATACCCACTCCTTAATAATGGCAAAAAATGTTTTCTGTGGCCCTCCTCTATGTCTATTCAAAGCGATATTGGAGTACCTTCTAATTTTTGGCATCCCTAGCACCTAATACAGTTCACCAGTCTTGGAGACCCACTCCTTAGTAACCTACTGGTTGATGGAACATTTTTGGAAGCCAAAAGAGACAGTGCGTTCCATTGGTATATGATCCAGTGCCTTTTTGTGGGTTGTCAGGTGGTCATCACATAGAAAGTTCTCACACTGCATAAAGGATTTCACAGTCGGCACAAGAGACTTTGCACAGTAAGTACAGAAGATCTACTCCATGTCAGGCTGAGTAGATGTAAAATGCTCCGCTATATTCCCTAGAAAGGGTTGATGAAATAACAGTCCTTGATGCTGCTATGTTAAACTAATCACATTTCAGGACTAATTCAAATAGATTCTATTTGATTCTTTATGTAATAATACTGCTCTTTTCTGCAATTCGTGTAGGATGAGCTATCGCAGTACCGATAGCATATGATAGGTATCTAGTCAGGGATTATTGCCTTTTAAATTATAATGTTTGCTGCTGCTGCTTCTTTCTATGCACTCTTTCACAGATTCATGATTTTTACAGTGATCTGTACTGATAAATTCATCAAAATTGGCAGTGTTGTTGCGTTCCTCAAGACAATACTGCTACCACGTACAAGAAAATTATCTTTTCACGGTGGGTTCAAATCCCTTCAATAATCTACAATAACACTGCTTTTATCAGCAATTTGTCTATGATGAGATATGTTTGTTGGAATAGAGTATTACAAGTCAGGGATTATTGCTTTATAAAAATTAAAATCCATGCTGCTGCTTTTTCCCATGCAAGTCATTGACAGATTTGTGTTTTTTACGATGATATGTACTGAGATATTCATTAAAGCAGGCAAAATTAACAAATTTAATGTGCCCATTCGCAGTTTCACTGTAGCAGCTGTATGTAAGTATCCTACAAATAGTGAGGGCCGCCTCATGGCCGGGACAAAAACAAAGTTACTTTCAGAGTCCCTCTTCCTAAATTAAACAGGATGTGCCTGATCATGTTTCACATGTAACATGGCCTGAAAACATAGTAAAATGCTAAAATTAAATTTCTTAATGAATGCTTTTCGCCATTGAAATCAATGCAAATGTGCAAAAACGCAGTGAAAACACTGTTAGTTTGCCTAATCTACAAGTCACTATCCTCGACAGAATGTTTCTTAACATTTTATATAGTAAAATCCATGTTATCTTCAGTTTTGCATGTTTTATTTTCAGTCGGTAAAAGTGGCATAATACTCTCACAACATTGTTCCCAGCAGCACCCTGGGGTTCCGTGATGGTATCAGGGGTATTCCCCATGCTGTTCCCATGCCATATCAGGGCTGTTTCCATCAATTTCATCAATTTTCAGACCCCCTCTAGACCTCTGGGGGGAGGGGGTGTTCCCAAAAAATGCTCAAGTTTCCCATTGACTTCCATTATACTCATTTCTCATGTCGCGCACTGGAGCAGTACGATTTGCTCAACTTGAGCAATGAACGTCCGAGCATTTTAGTACTGGATCATTGCTACTCAAAACCCTTTTTTTAATAGACTGAAGAATTTTGACAGTTCTGGCACCATATTCTAAGACATAAATAAAGGTGAGAAAAAAGATTTATGCCAATTCCAGTGCTCCAAGGCAGCTTGAATAGAGCAGTATGTAATTCTTCAGCTGGCACTCAAATACCGGCATGCAGGGATGCTCTTGTGATTACTTGGTCTATATAACATCTTCTCATGAAAAGCATATTGACTAGGCCTAGAGTGACATTTTGATGTGCCTTTCACTGTGCCACGACCTCATAATCCCCATGGTATAGCAATCACAAGAGGTGTCCAGGATGCTGGCACACGAATCCCAGCCAAGAAAGATTCCACTGTTTTGGGCAGGCAACCACAGACTACTAATATAGCAATGAACATCACAGCAAGGTAGTGTGAATCTTTTTGCTTTACACATAAGCATTTTTCTGTATATGAGGTTGCATGTAGCAGTGTTATCTGCATATGTTATGGATGATAAAGGTATAATTGTTTTTCTCCCACAAAAAAAAGTTAAATTGATAAATTATATGCACTCAAAACTAGATATGGGAGGACACCTGGATGTCCTAAACAGACAGCAAGAAGCAATGGGGTGACCAGAGGTAGATGGTGGCGGACTGTTATGAAGAGCAACGACACTCCTGAATTTCTCCGTCAAAGAGATAGGTGTTCTCCAGTCTGGGACTTTTTTAAAGAAAGTTCTGAGACAAACAAAATGGCCATTTGCAGCCTATGCTATGCCAAGATCAGCAGGGGCCTGACCTCTAAAGACCTAACTGCCACCAGCATGATCAGGCACATGACATCTATTCACCTGATTGGGTAGGCCGAACACCTGGGTCCACGATTAGTGCAATCGGGTGACACTATTGCCTCTTCCCTTGTGCGAGGTGCATCCAAATCCCCTGTTCAAAATAAAGGTGCAGATGACTCCTGCCCTGCACATATCCTTGCACATTCTGAGTTACCACCATCAGGCAATTCTAAATCCTTGTCCCAATACGGCTTGTTGACACTGAGAATTTATGCCGACTCATTGTGGTAGCCATCTTTCAGTTACTTGGTCCCCAGCAGCCATTTTTACTCCTGTGATGGCGTCCCAGGAGGACACATGGCCTTACCAAAGCACTTACTGGGATTGTCCACTTGATGACCAACACGTGGACAAGCTATTGTGTCCAGGGACACTACATTTCCCTGACAGCACACTGGGTGAACTTTGTGGATGCTGGGGCCGAGTCCCACCCTTGCATGACAAATGTGCTTCCTACGCCGAGGATTGCTGGACCTACTTAGATCATGGTTTCCTCCACCTCCTACAGCAGTTCCTGCACCCCCTCCTGCTCCTCCTCATTCTACATCTCCAATGTGCTGTCTCAGAGCACATCGTCGTCATCAGCTGGAAGCTGATGCTGCCTCAGCAAAGTGGGAACAGGCTCTACTGAAGCTAATTTGTCTAAGAGTCAAACCACACACTGTGGCAGGGTTACTTAAACTATTCCGTGGTCTGAAAAAAAACTCTATAGTTAATCTTAGTGGTGTTGGTGTGTGCAACTGTATGTTGCTAAGTAAACTGCCCTTAGTCTGTTAAAGTTATTCCCGTGTCCTGTGTTCCCACTAGCCTAGTATATTTTGTCTGTGTTCGAGTGACTGCTACCATGGTATCCTAATCCTGAAACCATGTCAGTTGGACATATTCCCGATCTCCTAGTTCCGGTGCGGCCAGTCCTGAGCCCCTAGTCCCTTTTGCTAGTGCAGAAAGGTCCAGAACGGTTTTCTGGTATCTACAGTTGAAACTAGAAGTTTACATACACTATATAAAATGATATATATATATATGCATGTTTTTTTCAATATCTGACATGAAATCAGAATAAACCTTTCCCGCTTTAGGTCAATTAAGATTGCCATAATATTTGCCAAATGCCAAAATAATGAGAGAGAGAATGCTTTAAGGCATGTTTATTACTTACTGCAAAGCAAAAATTTACATACAGTACATTTCATTAGTATTTCGTACCATTGCCCATAAACTGAATGACTTGGGTCAAATGTTTGGGATTTCCTTCCACAAGCTCCTCATAATAGTTGGTCAGAATTTGGGCCCATTCCTCTTGACAAAACTTGTGTAACTGAACCAGGATTGTAGGTCGCCTTGCTTGCACCTGCCTTTTTAGCTTTGCAGATACATTTTCAATAGGATTGAGATCAATGTTTTGTGATGGTTAATCCAAAACATTGACTTTGTTATCCTTAAGCCATATTGTTACCATTTTGGCAGTATGCTTCAGGTTATTGTCCATTTGGATCACCCATTTCCACCCTCTTCCTGCCTGAAGTCTTGATATGTTGCTTCAGTATTGCCACGTAATCTTCTTTTCTCATGATGTCATCTATTTTTTTTAAAGTTAACCAGTCCCTCCTGCAACAAAACAACCCCACATCATGATGATGCTACCCCCGTGCTTCACAGTTGGGATGGTGTTCTTAGATTTCTGAGCTTCATCCTTTTTCTGCCAAACATAATGATAGTCATTATGTGCAAAAAGTTCAATTTTAGTTTCATCAGACCACAGGAAATGTCTTAAAAAAATCATGGTCTTTGTTCCTGTGATCATTTGCAAACAATTTGCCTTTTTATGTTTCTTTTGGAATAATGGCTTCTTACAGCAGAGCGGCCTTTCAGCCCATGTTGATAAAATACTAATTTGACTGTGGATATTGACACAAACTTACCAGCTTCTGCCATCATCTTCACAAGGTCTTTTGCTTTTGTCCTTGGGTTGATATACACATGTCAGACCAAAGAGTGCTCCTCTCTGGGACACATAACTCATCTCCTTCCTGAGTGGTAAGATGCATAAAAATGTCTTTCCACCTCCTATGCGCCCCATAGTGTCGGGGATAGGATCTTTTAGTAAACACATAGGGGAATGGCTAGATGCAATTTTACAGCCATTAGTTCAGAGAACACCTGGCTACCTGAAGGATTCAAATGACGTACTTAGTGTTAGGTCTCGAGTTTCCGCTTCTGCACAGGGGGAATCTCGAGCCATCTCCGCTGCGGTCTCCCATTCTTATCCAGCCGCAGTGGAGTCTGCTCAGCAGGGACGTCGGTCCCAGCGTCTTGCTCAGTCTCACTCTGTACAGAGAGTTACTGCTGCTTCTTCAGCTTCTGCCATTAAAGCCAGTGCTGGTCAGCAGCGCAGCGGACTTCTCTGGGACTAAGTCCTTGTCTGCACACACTGAGCATGCCCAGGGCAAGATCTCCCGTTGGAGATCGAGGGTCATGTGCTCAGGTTCTGCAGCACATTCCATTGGTCCTCTTGGCAGGTCTTGGAAGGGCAAAGTTTCTGTGGCCACTTCCTGTGCTGCAACTATATAAACTGCGCATGACCGCACGGCCATGCGCTAGTGTACATTTGCATACGTGTGATTGTTGTGAGTGCAAGTCGTCCTTGGATACCCCTTCCCTATTGAATGTCTGTTCGCGGAAGGTGTATGGTTGCTATCTAGCGCCCGACTTATCCTACAGCACGAATCACACATTACAGGGTCCAGTTGCTGTGACCGCCAGTACGGCACCGTGCACTTCCTCTGTGCTTTCCTTACCCAAGCCTGGGTGGTTAGTGGCGTTTGTCAGTGCGGCACCGCATGCACTCTTGTGCCTTAATATTGTTATTAGTTTCCTTACACACCCAGTTGCGGTGTTGTGCCAGCAAGGGTCTAATCGGACTTCAATCCTAGTTGGGGTTGAGTTCGCTGACTACTTGCTCGCGCTCTATGTGCGGTACCGCGGTCCTGTGATGCAACAGAATCGCTTCCTTCACGCTGGGTGAAGTTTAACCCACGTGTGTATACTTATGAGTACCGCCATATAGTCCGTCATTACTTGGCAGCAGGTTCCATCTCTGCACGGTGGACTCCGGGCTGCGAACGCACCATACTCTGTCTTATTATTTGGTGCGTTCCGCTAGCCCTAACATTACACTAGCGCCAGAGTCTGGCTAGTAATGACGGACAAACAGCAATCCTTGCGGTATATCCAGCAGCTGGAGGGTAGGTTGGCGGCTCTTGAGAGCGCAACCTCAGCTGTGGATGTTACCGCAGTTGCTGTACAGGCTGCTAGCGTGGCTGCAGCAACCCTGTCCATTGCCACCCCTGCTCCGACATTTTCTCGCCTCCCGCTGCCAGAAAAATTTTTTGGTGATAGCAAATTTTGTAGGGGATTTGTGAGTCAGTGCTCTATTCACCTCGAGCTCCTGGCTGCACGTTTTCCCACAGAGCGGGCTAAGGTGGGATTTATAGTGTCTCTCTTGTCGGACAGGGCGTTGGAATGGGCTACGCCGCTGTGGGAGCGTGGTGATCATGTGGTGCAGAGTGCGCCGCTGTTTCTGAGCACTCTGAAACAGGTCTTTTTAGGACCTCAAGTCACCCATGATAATGCGCTCCAACTGCTGGCATTAACTCAGGGTGAGTCCTTGGTCAGTCATTTTGCTGTCCAATTCCGCACTTTAGCTTCTGAGCTGGATTGGTCGGATAAAGCTCTTATCCCCATATTTTGGAGGGGCCTGGCTGACCACGTTAAGGACGCTCTGGCCACTAGGGAGATTCCTGCCACACTGGAGGAGTTAATAACTGTCTCCACTCGAATTGACCTCCGTTTTAACGAGCGGAGGTTAGAGCGAGCCCAGTGTAGGCAGAGGTTTCGGCTGGCTCCTACCTTCGCCAAACCTCTGGAATCTCCGGTCCTGGTTCCTGAGTCACATGAGGCCAGGGAAGTGTCACAAGCGGAATCTAAGTCCCGGACCGCTTGTGCACTCAAGGTCTGTCATGTTTGCCAGCAGTCAGGACATCTAGCCACCAGATATTCTCAGCGGTCGAGGAAACGTCAGCATCTAGTGGTAGAAGGTGGAGGTACACCAGACACGGCGACGTTTGCCTCTAAATTGTCCTTTAAGGGGACAATTACTATAGGCTCATTCTCCCACTCGGTAGAGCTCTGCGTGGATTCTGGGGCGGAGGGCAATTTTATGTCTTCTGTTTTCGCCCAACGTCACGCAATACCCCTGGTTATGCTAGCTCAACCAGTAACGGTACGAGTGGTGAATGGGTCGACACTGCCCTCACAGATAACACACCAGACCATCCCTTTTACTCTGTCCATGTCGCCATCTCATCAGGAGATTATATCTCTGCTCGTCATTCCTGAGGGAATTGATGAGGTCCTGTTGGGAATACCTTGGCTACGGTAGCACTCTCCTCATATCGAGTGGTCCTCTGGCAGAATCCTGGGATGGGGCGAATCTTGTGGGGGTAGGTGTCAGAGGGAGTGCGTTCAGGTTGCTACTACAGAGGTACCCGCAGATCTATCCTCTCTCCCCAAGCAGTATTGGTCTTATGCAGACGTGTTCTCCAAAAAGGCGGCGGAGATCCTTCCGCCCCATCGCCCCTATGACTGTCCTATTGATCTCTTGCCTGGTGCTGAGCCTCCCCGGGGTCGAGTCTATCCGCTATCTCTCCCGGAGACGGAGGCAATGTCACAGTACATCCAGGAGAATCTGGCAAGAGGATTCATTAGGAAGTCAGTGTCACCTGCTGGGGCAGGGTTCTTCTTCGTGCAGAAGAAGAATGGGGAATTGCGTCCATGCATAGACTACAGGGGTCTTAATGCCATCACCGTTAAAAATAAGTATCCTTTGCCCTTGATATCTGAGCTCTTCGATAGGCTTCGGGGAGCAAGGGTATTTACTAAACTAGATCTGCGGGGTGCTTACAACCTGATTCGCATCCGTGAGGGGGACGAATGGAAGACGGCTTTTAACACCAGGGATGGGCACTATGAATATCTGGTGATGCCCTTCGGGCTCTGTAATGCCCCAGCCGTTTTCCATGACTTTGTGAACGATATCTTCCGGGATATGCTTTCCACCTCGGTCGTAGTCTATCTGGATGATATTCTCATCTACTCTCCAGATATTGACTCCCACCGGAGAGATGTTTGCAAAGTCTTCGACCTCCTACGGGCAAACTCCCTCTATGCCAAGTTGGAGAAGTGTATGTTTGAGCAGGAGTCCTTACCTTTCCTAGGCTACATCATCTCTGCCCAGGGATTGGCTATGGATCCTGCCAAACTACAGGCTGTGATGGACTGGCAGGAACCCCATTCTCTTAAAGCGGTGCAGCGCTTTATGGGGTTCATTAATTATTATCGCCAGTTCATTCCGCACTTCTCAACTTTGGTAGCTCCCTCGGTCGCCCTCACCAAGAAGGGGGCGAATCCCAAATTGTGGTCTGAGGAGGTCTCCAAGGCCTTTAACTCTATAAAGTCACACTTCGCTAGCGCTCCCATCCTACATCGCCCCGATGTTGATAAGCCATTTATCATGGAGGTGGATGCCTCTTCTGTTGGTGCTGGAGCAGTCCTCTTCCAAAAGGATGCTCAAGGTCGGAAGCATCCTTGCTTCTTTTTCTCCAAGACCTTCTCACCAGCAGAGAGGAATTATTCCATCGGGGACAGGGAGTTGCTAGCCATGAAGTTGGCTTTCTCGGAGTGGAGACATCTCTTGGAGGGAGCACGTTTTCCCTTCCAAGTCTTCACAGACCATAAAATTTTGGTGTACCTGCAGACAGCCCAGCGGTTGAATTCTCGCCAGGCCAGATGGTCCTTATTCTTCTCCCGGTTTCATTTCACCCTCCATTTTCTTTCTGGGGAGAAGAACATTCGGGCCGACGCTCTCTCTCGTTCCGTTGTGTCATCTGCGGAGGAGGAGGAGGAGCCTCGGCTTATTGTCCCCACCGAGAGCTTGAGAACTGTGGCCCCGGTTTCGCTAGAGTCTGTGCCCCCGGGCAAGACTTTTGTTCCATCCAGTTTGCGACCGGAGGTTCTCTCTTAGGCACACTCGTCCAGGGTGGGTGGACATTTTGGTACCAAAAGGACATCTGAGTTACTGGCGAGGACATACTGGTGGCCGCATATGGCTCATGATGTTGCAGAGTATGTTCGGGCGTGTGTCTCTTGCACCAAGAACAAGACTCCTCGGCAACGGCCAGCTGGTTTGCTTTATCCTCTGCCGGTGGCGGACAGGCCCTGGGAGATGGTCGGGATGGACTTTGTGGTGGGCTTACCCAAGTCTCGTAACTGCACCATTATCTGGGTGATCACCGACCATTTTTCCAAAATGGTGCACTTGGTGCCTCTTCCACGGCTACCTTCTGCACGGGCGTTGGCTGTCTTGTTCGTCAAACATATCTTTCGCCTACACGGTATGCCAGACAAAATTGTTAGTGACCGGGGTCCCCAGTTTGCGTCTCGATTCTGGAGAGAGCTTTGTCATCTACTCAGTATTGAGTTGAATCTCTCTTCGGCATATCATCCCGAGACGAATGGGTTGGTAGAGAGGGCCAACCAGACCTTGGTCACATATTTACGACATTTTGTTTCTGCCAGGCAGGATGACTGGGCATCCTTGCTACCGTGGGCAGAGTTTGCACTTAACAATGCTGTAGCCGACTCCACCGGTCAGACTCCATTCCTCCTAAATTACGGCCAGCATCCGTGTGTTCCTGTGCCCATGCCTGTGTCTTCTGCTGACTCCAGGGTGGCAGACTGGGCTGTGGAGGCACGGGACATTTGGGACCGCACGCAGGATGCCATTCGGGCCTCCAAGGAGAGAATGAGGTCCTCCGCCGATGTTCATCGGCGCCCCGCTCCGACCTTTGCTCCTGGCGACTTGGTGTGGCTCTCTGCCGTAACATCAGGCTGCGAGTTGAGTCCACTAAGTTTGCTCCTCGCTACTTGGGTCCCTTCAAGGTTCTCGAACAGGTTAATCCTGTGGTCTACCGTTTGGCTCTTCCTCCACGCTTGGGTATCACCGACACCTTTCATGTGTCCCTCTTGAAACCCGTATATATGTCCCGGTTTTCCGAGTCATCTGCCGGGACATCGGGTTCGTCTACGGACGATTACGAGGTGAACGCTATTTTGGGGTGCAAGGTGCTACGCGGCAAAAAGTTCTATCTGGTGGATTGGAAGGGTTATGGCCCAGAGGGCAGGTCATGGGAGCCTGCTGAAAACATTCGGGCCCCACAGCTCATTGCTGCCTTCGAGCGTAGCGAGGCCCAAGGAGGGGGGGCCCTAGGAGGGGGGGTAATGTTAGGTCTCGAGTTCCCACTTCTGCACAGGGGGAATCTCGAGCCATCTCCGCTGTGGTCTCCCATTCTTATCCAGCCGCAGTGGAGTCTGCTCAGCAGGGACGTCGGTCCCAGCATCTTGCTCAGTCTCACTCTGTACAGAGAGTTACTGCTGCTTCTTCAGCTTCTGCCATTAAAGCCAGTGCTGGTCAGCAGCGAAGCGGACTTCTCTGGGACTAAGTCCTTGTCTGCACACACTGAGCATGCCCAGGGCAAGATCTCCCGTTCGAGATCGAGGGTCATGTGATCAGGCTCTGCAGCACATTCCATTGGTCCTCTTGGCAGGTCTTGGAAGGGCAAAGTTTCTGTGGCCACTTCCTGTGCTGCAACTATATAAACTGTGCATGACCGCACGGCCATGCGCTAGTGTACATTTGCATACGTGTGTTTGTTGTGAGTGCAAGTCGTCCTTGGATACCCCTTCCCTATTGAATGTCTGTTCGCGGAAGGTGTACGGTTGCTATCTAGCACCCGACTTATCCTACAGCACGAATCACACATTACAGCGTCCAGTTGCTGTGACCGCCAGTACGGCGCCGTGCACTTCCTCTGTGCTTTCCTTACCCAAGCCTGGGTGGTTAGTGGCGTTCGTCAGTGCGGCACCGCATGCACTCTTATGCCTTAATATTGTTATTAGTGTCCTTACACACCCAGTTGCGGTGTTGTACCAGCAAGGGTCTAATCGGACTTCAATCCTAGTTGGGGTTGAGTTCGCTGACTACTTGCTCGCGCTCTATGTGCGGTACCGCGGTCCTGTGACGCAACAGGATCGCTTCCTTCACGCTGGGTGAAGTTTAACCCACGTGTGTATACTTATGAGTACCGCCATATAGTCCGTCATTACTTGGCAGCAGGTTCCATCTCTGCACGGTGGACCCCGGGCTGCGAACACACCATACTCTATCTGTCTTATTATTTGGTGCGTTCCGCTAGCCCTAACACTTAGCATGTTCAATAGGGTGATTTGGGATCCAGAATGGTCATGGTTAACCGTGATGTAGTTGACCTATACACGCCCATTCCACATAGGATTGCATTGCATGCTGTCCAGTTCCATCTACATAAATATAGTTCATATGATTATGAGTTACAAATGTATATTATTTCAGTTCTTGCTTTTCTCTTATCTCTAAATTTATTTTTGCTTGATTGAATTTTTTTTTCTCCAAAACAACTGAGTTTCAATGGGAGCTAAATTTTCTCCATCAGTAGCGAATTTGGTCAAGGCATGGTGGAAGGAGCAGTACATTTTTTGAACAGATAACCCATTTTGTATCAATATTAAAGGGTATTCTAGGTAAATAGATGACCTGCCACTAGTGTGGCAGGGAGATTTAGTTTCTTTAGAATTATTTCAAATTTATATTAATAACAATCCTTTCAACCTTAAATTTACCCATACATTTGACGAAAAAGCATACATTTTTTAGATCTATGTTTGTCCAGTACTCCTTTTACTACTATCAGTAGTTGCACTTACCGCAAAAAGACCGCAGGAAATACCATACCTCATGCATGCAGATTCCACCCACCACATACGATTCATTCAATTCCAGTGGGTGAGGTCATTAGAGCAAAAAGAAATTGTAGTGACAATGTAACTTTTGATAGTGAAAAAAGGAATATCAGAGAACGCGTTAAAAATAGGAAATATCCTGATTGGACTGTGAACCGTGCCTATGATATAGTTGATAAAAAATCGAGAGCTGAACTTATTACACCGATTTCTGAGTCAGATTCCAATTGTCAAAATCAAATTAAAAAGGCACAACATTAATTCCTGTTCAGAACAACCAGTTTTGGTTCTCATGTATAGTACTTATTTCAGGTCAATTTCTGATATAGTTTACCGAAATTTGAACATTTTAAGAGACGATGATATTATGGACACTATATTAAGAGATGGTATTAGGATTGTATCCAGACGTGCTCCAACTTTAGCTAATTCGTTATCCCCCAGCCTTTATGATGCTAATGTGGCACCCCTAGAGGTATTTGCCACAAATATAGTTACTGACACTGAATACAAATACTAAAATAGCAAGACTGCACTACCTCCTCCGGCCAGAAGGGGGAGCTCCAGAGACTCCCCTTGATCCATTCTGGTCTGAGAGAAGAACTGGCAGTTGGGCAGTTGGGCTAAGGAGCTGAAAGTGAGTGGTCATACAGCTGAATTTCTAACAGCCCTATGACGGTTTCCAGGCCCAAATCACCGGCCTGAGGAGAAGAGGGATAGAGAAAAAGGACATTGTGAGAACCGGGTAGCATTAATCACTACCCAGAACAGGCGCAAAGACGGATATCGGATCCGTGGCTGTATTCATTACATATAATACAGCAACCGGAAAAACGTGAGGTGATATCAGCTTCACTAGGGTCGGACGCAGCAACAGACACAGAGTTCAGCGGTACTCCCGGAGGGGGTAAGCCGATAAAAGGACTCGGGTTGCCCGTCGAACCAGGACCCGGAGGGGACAGATTGGGCCGGCAGCCAGTTCACATACAGCAGCAGGGCCACACAGATATTGCGTACAATAAGAGGCGAAGACCCCCGGCAGGGTCAAAGTAACTCAGAGTTCCCATACAGACTCCGGTGACAGGACTGGTTGTAAATCCTTTTTTTTGTTAAAGTAAACTGGTTAAACGTTTCAGTGCCTCAGTCTTTCATTTGGACAATAGCCATCTATCCAGGATTGGGATCATCGCCGCTGGGAGAACCTGCTGCTGATCAAGTAAGTGCCTGCTCCCTCACGATACCCCTTACACTGTGCATTGCCTGAGGCTACAGCACCGGATCAAGCCACCCGTGACATCCCGCTCAAGAGACAGACCCCATTGGTCCGGTGCTGGGTACCCCGGTCTCTCGGGCGTCACACTACTAAAACAAAAAACTCCTCTACTTGGTTGTCCACCACATGGTTTTTCAGATGCGGGCAATTTCCCTGCAAAACATGTTTACGCTCCAAGAAAACATCTGTTTTTACCTGCTCAAAAAATCAAAAGAAGTCTAAAATAAAGTGTTCTCAATTGCAACTCAGATCATGTAGTATACATAATAGAATATTCAGCATATAAACTATTATATGTGGGTTCTACAATCAGAAGATTAAAAGACAGGATGAGGGAGCATCTTTATGATATTACCCAGCCCACAACTCATCATGTATCTAATGCAGCCAATCATTTCATAAAATCGCACAACAGACAAATTGCACACTTTAGTGTATTTGCAATAGAATAAGTGCATAGAAATATACGTGGTGGAGATAGAGAAAAGAAATTGCGGGATAGGGAAGCTTTTTGGATTTACCTATTAAATACTTGAGTACATCTGGGTTGGAACTTGAAGAAGGAAATAATGTTGCATTATTGATTGTTTATAGTTAACATCATTTGTATATGTTATGCACATTTGTAATTGTGTGTGGTTGGTGGTTTTTTTGGGGTGTTTTGTTTTGAGTTTTTTTTTCTCTTTTTGTGCACTTTGCATTGCATGTTATGCTATTCAAGTGTTAATTTCACTCTGTGGAGCAATTATTTCACTCTGTTCCCCACCTGTTTGGGGCGTATTTTAACTTTTGGCAAGACTGCTCATTGTGAAACTGAGGACTAAGAGCACTATACATGTTCGAAACGCGTCCGGTTATTCAAGACATTCCTTCCTCCAGTATGCACAGGTTTGTCAAGCAGCTTACTTTTTAAATTTGTCCAAATAAAGACTTTTGATTTTATTTCCTGAGCTGGATACCTTCATTTTCATGCACAAGTACCTGGCGTCAAGCAGAGACGTTTCAGTGCTTGGATCAAATTTCTCATGGGCTGTGAGAATACCATCACAAGGGTGAGCTCAATCATTTTCTTTTATCTTGAAATTGTACACAAGGATGAACCAGACTTGTGCAAGTCCACAATTCTCTTCCTGATATCTTGGCTGATTTCTTTAGGACTTTCTCTTTCACAAACAAGTAGTGTGTTTCAGGTGTGAATTAAAATACATCCACAGGTGTGCCTCTAATTAGCTCAGATGTTGGCAAAAATCAGAAGCTTCCAAGCATATGGCGTCTTCAGAGGAGCAGTCCAGAATTGTTTAAAGGCATAGCAATCTTTGTGTATGTAAACTTTTGACTTTGCAGTAAGTAATAAAAATGCCTTAAACCATTATCCCTCTCCTATTATTTTGGCATTTGGCAAATATTAATAATTATGGTAATCCTAATGGACCTAAAGTGGGAAAAGTTTTTTTGTGATTTCATGTCAGATTTTGAGAAAAACATGCATATATGTTTTTTAATATAGTGTATGTAAACTTCTATTTTCAACTGTACATGTGTGAACAAGAACCTATCTTCAATTTCCAAATTATTGTACAGCTCGCCTCCGTATCCTGCAACTCAATGACCTTGGTCACATCTCCACATGTCAGTGATCCTGACCATTTGGATAGGCAGTTGCAGTACCAGGATCTGTCTAGCAGTGGTACCTGGCGGCTACCTGTAGTCCAGTATGTCTCCACCATCAGTAGCTCCAGCGAAGATCAGGTAGCCGCTTAGCTATGCTACTTCTTAGGCAGATCCAGCCCTGTGGCACAGTGAGTCCATGAACCATATGTGCCACCTGTGGGTGTAATACGGATAACACCTTATCAAAGCATGTTTGCCTATCATTAGTTTTTATGTATAAATTTACTTATAATGTCTATAAATTTTCCAATATTGGTGTAATCAGCTACTTTCTCATTTTGTTGTCTTGTGACTCTTCTTCAATGGCAGATGATGAAAAAAAAATTGGACAACGATGGATTTTAACATGACTAATATATGTATAAACTGTGTTATCACACTATATGTTTTTGGTGCAATATAGCATCAAGTAATGTTTACTCATTATAAAATTAAAATTTGATTTGGACATTTTAAATTTTGCTCTTCTTAGCGAAAACACAGTTTTGAATTGAATACACAATATTTACAAAACTGTAAGGTTAAGACACCATTAACAAAACAACACCAACAGGGCATAAAAAAAAAGGATATAAATATAGAATTATAGAAAAAAAGCAAAGGCAAATTGACTGCAAATTGTTTAAAACTAGAATTGTTACAAAAATAAGACCTGAGGCATTCAGATTACAGTTTCCAAAAGTGCTACTGTATCACTTAATATTTATAAGAACCTATTCTGTTCTTATTTTCCCAAAGGCTTTCCCTATGCATAATATCAGTATTGAAATCTCATTGTATACAAAAGGAACAATCTGAATCACAAATCACTTCATAGCCTAGTTATTTCCTTATTTCAACTGCTAACTTAAACATCTGCAGTAAGATTTGTAAAGCAAACCACAATAAAATAGTATTATTTCAGCTAAATTTAAAGCAAAAGAGTAAGATAAAATCAAATATTGCTTACTAGCATGTATATCCCATATAGTTACAAGAACAATAGTTTCTCTGTATCAGGGTAGCTTCATAAAATGCAGATATTATACATTTATTAAAAATACAGCAGTGTACATATTGACAAATCTGCTTACTGCACTAGGAATCCGTGCATTCTTACAGGCAGGTGGCTTAAACTTTGAATCATTGTTATATCCCTTAGATACATTGGATATAAAAAGTCCACACCCCTATTAAAATGCCACATTTTTGTCATGTTTAAAAATCATACCACGATGAATAATTCCAGAGTTTTTGCCACCTATAATGTTACCTATAATTAGTTATAAGTGAACCCGTGGATGTTCGGGTTCGCCTAGTTCGGTAACCGAACTTGACTCCGAACACTAAACTCTATGTAAGTCAATGGGAACCCGAACTTCAGTGCTGTAAAATGGTCAAAACAAAGGGTAGGGGGCTGTAACAGGAAGAAAAATGGGGCTAAGATCAGCATAATTGCATTGCAAACAATTTAGTTAAAGGGCTTCTGTCATAGGAGCAAACATGATAAAATAGGAAGTACAGTAAATGAATAACAAACATTTTAACAGTGCCTTGACAGAGACTGAGGTTTGCTACCACCAGCCCAGTTAAAATTTCACCCACAATGTGGGTTTCCACATTTCCCACAGAGAAGCTGATAACAAATTTCACTGACAGAGCATGCTTTTGCTTGGAACTATGGTTCTGTGCTCCCACCTGGGAATAGTTGGGGTCTGGTGCTATGCTACTCCAGTCACAAGCGTCACCATTGCCCTGACCCTGGAGGCAGAGCTATCAAGCGTGCAAGGAAAATGTCCCAATCTTATGGCGCATGTAGCATGTGTGTGGATGTGGGACACTGTGTCTCCCATGGATTTTACTGCCCGAGGAACATGGGACACTGAATTTCTTGATTGCCAGTCAATGCATGACGCTGGTGTTTCCAGTACCAAGCAATAGTGGGATTGTGTCCATTTTGCTGTTCAAGTTAGCAAGGAATGGTTGTCTGGAGGTGATTATTATTATTATTTATTTTTATAGCATCATTAATTCAATGGTGCTTACATGAGAAGGGGTTGCATCAAAATACAAATCTCACTTACAGAAAACAAACTAACAATGACAGACTGGTACAGAAGGAAAAGGACTTTGCCCTTTCTACAGGACTGGGAGGTATTCAACACCTGATCATTTCATTCAGCATCAGGCAGTTTTTTTTTACATTTTTCCTCTTGTCTTTGCCATTTCTTGCAGTTCCTATGTACTGTGGTAGTGAATAGAGATGAGCGAGCAATAAAATGCTCAGATGCTCGTTACTCAACCAAGCAATCCCTATTGTTCCAATGCTCATTTCGAGTAAAGAGTATAATAGGTGCCAATGAGAAAGCCAAGCATTTTTCAGGTAGAATATACAAAGAGCTCTGGGGGCACTGAAAATGTTGAAATGGTTGGAAAAAGGTGCTGAATGGAAGGAGAACAGCATGGACAAGACCCTTGGATGCGTCTCTGATCGCTGCTGAAAACAATGGTGTCACACTTTTACTCCTCTTTAAGGACTAACAATAAAACATTCAAACATGACAAGAAATTGGAGTTTACATGAAAAAAAGTTAAGAAACTTTCTTTCCTGTATAATAACTTTTATATCAGACAAAATGTTAAAAGGATTTTTTTAAATAATAATTTAAGTAAACCAAAATTGAAATTTTCAGTAAAAAATGTAAAATGTCAGTGTAATTTCTGAAGGAAACAAGAACTGTCAAAAATGTGATGTAAGAGGGACTCAGATACAGGCTGTTTTAGACATAAAGGAGGGCCTCATACACATTCAAATTGTCATATATTGGTACTTCTTGACTGATAAAGGCAATGCACTGAGTGCAAAGCCTTCCAAAAAATACAAGTAGGGTCATTGAATACACAAACTTTACTACCTCATTCAAATATTGTGAGTATAGTTGTGGTACTCCTATACTAACAAAAGTGATGCAGAGTAAAAAGTCTTGCAAAAATTAAAAGCAGGGCCATATATACACATTTAAAGGCAACAACTGGAAGGCCTCATTAAAATATTAAGAAAGTGTAGCTCATGTGCTCTTACACTAATAAAGGCTCTGAAAATATTGCAAAGCCTGAAAAATCTAAAAAGGTGGCTATTACAGTAATCCATACACCCTTAAAAGGAACCTGTCAACAGGATTGTGCACAGTAACTTTACAGACAGTGGCAGGCTGGTATTGTTTTACTGATTAAAATGATACCTTGGTTGATGAAATCTGTCTTACGGTTGTTTAATCTTTATTTTCAGTTTTGATTTAATGATATGCTTGTGCATCGGGGCAGGCCTGTGGGAGGGATTCTCATGTTTTGCTCTGCTTAGGTATTCATGTGTATGGCATCTCAAGGGTCACTGATCCCTCAGTGACCTGCCTCCTAGTTTACATAATGAATATTATATATATATATATATATATATATATATATATATATATATATCTTGGGGAAAAAAATAACCTTCTGCAGGCATGTGCCAGCGGTGGTGCCTGTGTTGCAGCCTGATCACATGTATAATGTGTTTATAATTTACTTCTCTGCTGTTCCCCTGATATTCCTAAAAAAAAGAAAATTTGTTTGAAAATGGCACCGGTCACACCTGCACAGTAGCAGCTATCAGTGATCAGACAGCTGCTACTGTGCAGATGCACGCGGACCCATCTTGCTAGAGAAAGATAAAAGCTTTTTGAAGATAATACCGTCAGCCACTGCACATACACCGGCGGTGCCATCTTGGGTGGGGAAAAAAAAATTTCTATAGCAAGATGGCGCCGACGACCCTTCGCAGCAGCAGCTATCAGATCTCTGGTAAGCTGCTACTGCACAGGCGCAGTGTGCGTCATTTTCAAATGATTTTTTTAGGAATACCAGGAGAACAGCAAATAAATTAATTATGAACACATTACATATGCAATCAGGCTGCAGAAGACCTTTTTTTTCCAAGATATATACGATAGTCATTGTACACTAGGGGGCAGGTCACTGTGGGAAAAATGACCTGTCAGAAGCCATACCCATGAATACCTAAGCAGAGCACCAAGTGAAGACCCCTCACATGCCCTCCCCAAAGCACAAGAATGTCATTAACTCAAAACTGAACATGAAGATTAACCCCTTAACGACCGCCAATATGCCTTTTAACGGCGGCCGCTAAGGGTACGTAAACCACAGCGCCGTTAATTAACGACGCTGTGGAAAAAGTAAATAGCGCCCTCCAGAGTCGGATTTTCTCTGGGGTCTCGGCTGCCGGGGGTAGCCGAGACCCCAGAGAACATGATTCGGGGTTTTTTTACCGACCCCGCATTGCGATCGCCGGTAATTATTCGTTTTCCGGCGATCGCAAAAAAAAACGCGATTTCTTTTTAATTTCTCTGTCTTCCGATGTGATCGCACATCAGAGGACAGAGAAATGGGGTCCCAGGTAGCCCCCCAATACTTACCTATCTCCCCCGGTGCTCCTCATGGCTCCCGATGGGCGCCGCCATCTTCAAAATTGCGGGCGCATGCGCAGTGCGCCCGCCGGCCGGCACCGGAAGAATCTTTGGGGTCTCGACTGCCGAGACCCCAAAGAACATGATCGGGGTCGGTTTTACCGACCCCTATTTTGCGATCACCGGTAATTAACTGCTTACCGGCGACCGCAATAAAAAAAAAAGCAAAGTGTAATTCTCTGTCCTCTGATGTGATCGCACATCAGAGGACAGAGAAATAGGGGGATTCGGGGACCCTATCATACTCACCGGTGTCCCTGGGTCCTCCTGCTGCTCCTCCTGGCTGCCGGGGAAAAGGCAATGGTGGGCGCATGCGCAGTGCGCCCGCCATCTATCGCCATCTGCCGGCCGGCAGGAGAAGAGCAGTTGGGGCTAAAATTAGGGTTAGGATTAGGGTTAGGGTTAGGGTTAGGATTAGGGCTAGGGTTAGGGCTAGGGTTAGGGCTAGGGTTAGGGCTAGGGCTAGGGTTAGGGCTAGGGTTAGGGCTAGGGTTAGGGCTAGGGTTAGGGTTAGGGCTATGGCTAGGGTAAGGGTTCGGGCTAAATTTAGGGTTAGGGTTGGGGCTAAATTCAGGGTTAGGGTTGGGGCTAAATTTAGGGTTAGGGTTGGGGCTAAATTTAGGGTTAGGGTTGGGGCTAAATTTAGGGTTAGGCTTCTTTCACACTTATGTCGGTACGGGGCCGTCGCAATGCGGCGGCCCGACATACCGACGCCTGTTGTGAAAATTGTGCACAACGTTGGCAGCGGATGTAGTTTTTCAACGCATCCGCTGCCCAATCTATGTCCTGGGGAGGAGGGGGCGGAGTTACGGCCACGCATGCGCGGTCAGAAATGGCGGACGCAACGTACAAAAAAATGTTACATTGAACGTTTTTTGTGCCGATGGTCTGCCAAAACACAACTGATCCAGTGCACGACGGACGCGACGTGTGGCCATCCGTCACGATCCATCAGCAATACAAGTCTATGGGCAAAAAATGCATCCTGCGGGCACATTTGCAGGATCCGTTTTTTGTCCAAAACGATGGATTGCGACGGATGCCAAACGACGCAAGTGTGAAAGTAGCCTTAGGGCTAGGGTTAGGGTTGGGGCTAAAGTTAGGGCTAGGGTTGGGGCTAAAGTTAGGGTTAGAGTTGGGATTAGGGTTAGGGTTTGGATTAGGGTTGGTATTAGGGTTAGGGTTGGCATTAGGGTTATGCTTGGGATTAGGGTTAGGTTTGGGATTAGGGTTAAGGTTAGGGTTGTGATTAGGGGTGTATTGGGATTAGGGTTAGGTTTGAGGTTAGGGATGAGATTAGGATTAAGGGTGTGTTGGATTTAGGGTTTTGATTAGGGTTATGGTTAGGGTTGACATTAGCGTTGTTTTGGGGTAAGGGTTGTGATTATCATTAGGGTTAGTGATTAGGATCATGGATCGGGTTGGGATTAGGGTTAAGGGTGTGTTGGGGTTAGGGTTGGAGCTAGAATTGGAGTTTTTTCACTGTTTAGGTACATTAGGGGGTCTCCAAACACGACAGCCAATTTTGCGCTCAAAAAGTCAAATGGTGCTCCCTCCCTTCTGAGCTCTGCCGTGCGCCCAAACAGTGGGTTACCTCCACATATGGGGCATCAGCATACTCGGGATGAATTGGACAACAACTTTTGGGGTCCAATTTCTCCTGTTACCCTTTTGAAAATAAAAACTTGGGCTACAAAATCTTTTTTGTGGAAAAAAAATATTTTTTTATTTTCACGACTCTGCATTCTAAACTTCTGTGAAGCACTTGGGCATTCAAAGTTCTCACCACTAGTGTTGAGCATTCCGATACCGCAAGTATCGGGTATCGGCCGATACTTGCGGTATCGGAATTCCGATACCGAGATCCGATATTTTTGTGATATCGGGTATCGGTATCGGAAGTGTAAAATAAAGAATTAAAATAAAAAATATTGTTATATTCACCTCTCCGGCGGCCCCTGGACATCAGCGGGAGGATCCGGCGTCCGGCACGGCTTCTTTCTTCAAAATGCGCGCCTTCAGGACCTGTGGAATGACGTCCCGGCTTCTGATTGGTCGCGTGCCGCCCATGTGACCGCCACGCGACCAATCAGAAGCCGCGACGTCATTCCTCAGCTAAAGTCCTAGAATGAGCGCCTTCTAGGACCTGAGGAATGACGTCGCGGCTTCTGATTGGTCGCGTGGCGGTCACATGGGCGGCACGCGACCAATCAGAAGCCGGGACGTCATTCCACAGGTCCTGAAGGCGCGCATTTTGAAGAAAGAAGCCGTGCCGGACGCCGGATCCTCCCGCTGATGTCCAGGGGCCGCCGGAGAGGTGAATATAACAATATTTTTTATTTTAATTCTTTATTTTACACTTTAATATGGATCCCAGGGCCTGAAGGAGAGTTTCCTCTCCTTCAGACCCTGGGATCCATGAGGATACATTCCGATACTTGATGTCCCATTGACTTGTATTGGTATCGGATATCGGTATCGGCGATATCCGATATTTTTCGGGTATCGGCCGATACTATCCGATACCGATACTTTCAAGTATCGGACGGTATCGCTCAACACTACTCACCACACATCTAGATAAGTTCCTTGGGGGGTCTAGTTTCCAAAACAGGGTCACTTCTGGGGGGGTTACTACTTTTTAGGTACATCAGGGGCTCTGCAAACGCAACATAATGCCCACAGACCATCCTATCTAAGTCGGCATTCCAAAACGGCGCTCCTTCCCTTCCGAGCTCTGCCGTGTGCCCAAACAGTGGTTTACCCCCACATATGGGGCATCAGCGTACTCGGGATAAATTGGACAACAATTTCTCCTGTTACCCTTCTGAAAATAAAAACTTGGGGGCTACAAAATCTTTTTTGTGGAAAAAAATTTTTTTTTTATTTTCACGACTCTGCATTCTAAACTTCTGTGAAGCACTTGTGCATTCAAAGTTCTCACCACACATCTAGATAAGTTCCTTGGGGGGTCTAGTTTCCAAAATGGGGTCACTTGTGGAGGGTTTCTACTGTTTAGGCACATCAGGGGCTCTCCAAACGCGACATGGCGTCCGATCTCAATTCCAGACAATTCTACATTGAAAAAGTAAAACGGCACTCCTTCTCTTCCAAGCTCTGCGGTGCGCCCAAACAGTGGTTTACCCCCACATATTGGGTATCAACGTACTCAGGAGAAATTGCACTACAACTTTTCTGGTCTAATTTTTCCTGTTTCCCTTGTGAAAATAAAAATTTGGGGGCAAAAATATCATTTTTGTAGAAAAAATGCAATTTTTTTATTTTCAAGGCTCAACGTTATAAACTTCTGTGAAGCACATGGGAGTTCAAAGTGCTCACCACACATCTAGATAAGTTCCTTAAGGGGTCTGTTAGGAGTCGAGTTTCCTCTGCTGCACAGGGGGAATCTCGATCCGTCTCCGCTGCGTTCTCCCATTCTCCTCCAGCCGCAGTGGAGCCTGCTCAGCAGGGACGTCAATCCCAGCGTCTCGCTCAGTCTGACTCTGTGAGAAGAGTTACTGCTGCTTCTCCAGCTTCTGCCTGTAAAGCCTATACTGGTCAGCAGTGAGTGGACTTCTCTGGGACTAAGTCCTTGTCTGCGCACACTGAGCATGCCCAGGGCAATATCTCCCGTTGGAGATCGAGGGTCATGTGCTCAGACTCTGCAGCGCATTCTATTGGTCCTCTTGGCAGGTCTTGGAAGGGCAAAGTTTCTGTGGCCGCTTCCTGTCCTGCAACTATATAAACTGCGCATGACCGCACGGCCATGCGCTAGTGTACAATTTAATACGTGTGTTTGTTGTGAGTGCAAGTCGTTCTTTAAATACCCCTACCCTATTGTATGATTGTTCGCGTATGGAGTATGGCTGCTATCTAGCGCCCGACTTATCACTCAACGTGTCACACACGTGTCAGCGTCTACTGCTGTGACCGCCAGTGCGGTGCCACGCGCCAGTGTGCGCTTCCTGACCCACGTCTGGGTGCTTAGTGGTGCCTGCCAGCACGGCACAGTTCGCACTTCGGTGCCTTAATTATATAATTCCTTTCACACCCAGTAGCGGTGTAGTGCCAGCAAGGGTCTAATCGGACTACAATCCCTGTTGGGGTTTAGTTCGCTGACCACTTGCTCGCGCTCTATGTGCGGTACCGTGGTCCTGTGACTCAACAGGATCGCTTTCTTCATGCTGGGTGAGGTTTAACCCACGCGTGTATACTTTTGAATACCGCCATATTGTCTGTCATTTCCTAGCAGCAGGTTTCACCTGCACGGTGGACCCCGGACTGCGAACGCATCTATATCATCTCTCTTGGTGCGTTCCGCCAGTCCTAACAGGGTCTAGTTTCCAAAATGGTGTCACTTGTGGGGGGTTTCCACTGTTTAGGCACATCAGGGGCTCTCCAAACGCGACATGGCGTCCGATCTCAATTCCAGACAATTCTACATTGAAAAAGTAAAACGGCGCTCCTTCACTTCCAAGCTCTGTGGTGCGCCCAAACAGTGGTTTACCGCCACATATGGGGTATTGGCGTATTCAGGAGAAATTGAAAAATAACTTTTGTGGTCTAATTTCTCCTGCTACCCTTGTGAAAATAAGAATTTGTGGGCAAAAATATCATTTTTGTGTAAACAAATGCGATTTTTCATTTTCACGGCTCTACGTTATAAACTTCTGTGAAGCTCTTGGGGGTTCAAAGTGATCACAAAGCATCTAGATAAGTTCCTTAAGGGGTCTAGTTTACAAAATGGTGTAACTTGTGGGGGGTTTCCACTGTTTAGGCACATCAGGGGCTCTCTAAAGGTGACATGGCGTCCGATCTCAATTCCAGCCAATTCTGCATTGAAAAAGTCAAACGGCGCTCCTTCACTTCCAAGTTCTGTGGTGCGCCCAAACAGTGGTTTACCCCCACATATGGGGTATTGGCGTATTCAGGAGAAATTGCATAACAAAATTTATGGTTACATTTCTGTTTTTACACTTGTGAAAATAAAAAAAATGGTTCTGAATTAAAATGTTTGCAAAAAAAAGTTAAATGTTCATTTTTTCCTTCCACATTGTTTCAGTTCCTGTGAAGCACATAAAGGGTTAATAAACTTCTTGAATGTGGTTTTGAGCACTTTGAGGGGTGTAGTTTTTAGAATGGTGTCACACTTTGTTATTTTCTATCATATAGACCCCTCAAAATGACTTCAAATGTGATGTGGTCCCTAAAAAAAAGGTGTTGTAAAAATGAGAAATTGCTGGTGAATTTTTAACCCTTATAACTCCCTAACAAAAAAAAAATGTGTTTCCAAAATTGTGCTCATGTAAAGTAAGCATGTGGGAAATGTTATTTATTAACTATTTTTTGTGACATATCTCTCTGATTTAAGGGCATAAAAATACAAAGTTTGAAAATTGCAAAATTTTTAAATTTTTTGCCATATTTCCGTTTTTTTCATAAATAATCGCAAGTAATATCGAAGAAATGTTACCACTAACATGAAGTACAATATGTCACGAAAAAACATTCTCAGAATCAGCAGGATCCGTTGAAGCGTTACAGAGTTATAACCTCATAAAATGACAGTGGTCAGAATTGCAAAAATTGGCTCGGTCATTAAGTACCAAATTGGCTCTGTCACTAAGGGGTTAAACAACAATCACAACACGGACTTCATCAACCAAGGTATCATTTTAATCAATATAACAATGCTGACCTTGCACTGTCTGTATGTTACTGTGCACAATCCTGCTGACAGTTTCCCTTTAAAGGCAACAACTGGCAGACCTCATTCAAATATTGTGAGCAAAGTATAGTTGTTAGGGATGACCGAGTGTGCTTGTCACAACTTGTTACTCGCATAAGTATGCTTGGGATGCTCGTTACTAGGGGAGTATTTTTAAAATGTTCGCAATATCTTCCACCGTTCGCATCCCGCAGCTCGATGACTTGCATCTCTACAGAAGTCGTTGGGCCTGCCAGTTCAATGGCTGAAATGCGACGTGCCCACATGGTGGAATTCAACTCTGCACATGTTGCAGTGACTGTGGCAGCACCGACAAGCTCTGGTGCAATACATTATGACGTATAGCCTGGGCCAACGAGATCAAGAGGTGGGGCAAATCACGCAGCAGGAGGGGTCTCAGATCAGAGACCTATGCACCCTTCTGCACAGTTTTGAAATAGATGTTTAGTGCTGAAGATGCCATTATCAGCATGACCATTCCGGTGATTTACATGCTGGAGCACACCTTACACAGTGTTCTTAGTCAAGTCATGGAACAAGAGGAGGAGGAGGAGGAACAGTAGGAGTCGTATGCGGAAGGGATCATATCTCCAAGGTCAAGAAGGTTGGCAACACCAAGGCGGCTGGCATTGGAGGCTGGGGAGAGGGGTTACAGAAGGCGCATGGTAGCAGCCAAACTGTTGAGGAAGGTGCAGGAAGCGAGGAAGAAGTGGAGGACGAACTGGCGCTGGTCATGGAAGACTCATCAGATGAGGGAGATCTTGATCAAATTTCTGTTGTGCGAGGTTGGGGGGAGAGGGCAGATGAAGCATGATTCTCACCTCACCACCACCAAGACAAGGACTTGGTCCTCCTGGATGCACAAGGCACATGAATGCCTTCTTGCTGCACTACCTGCAACATGACCCTCGGATTGTCAGAATCCGAAGTAATGCCGATTACTGGGTTGCCACACTCTTTGATCCCCGGTACAAAAGCAAATTTGGCAAAATAATTCCTGCCATAGAAAGGGATTCACGGATGCAGGAGTATCAGCAGAGACTGTTACAGAATCTAACATCTGCTTTTCCACAAAACACCAGTGGTGCACGTAGTGAATCTCTGAGTTCTAACTTGCCAACCGTGGGACTATTGAGTTATCACTCCAACCGTAACAGTAACATCGTATCTGATGGTAACAGCAATTTTTTCAAATCATTTCAAGATTTTAGACCATCCTTTGCAAGGCCACAGGAGACAAGAAGTCTGACGCACAGCCAACGCCTAGAGAGAATGGTACAAGAGTGTCTCCAAGTTAACATCGATGCCATGACTGTGGAACTGGACCCTTGCTCATTTTGGGCTTCCAATCTTGAAAAATGGCCTGAGCTCGCCACTCACGCCTTGGAGATATTGTCATGCCCCACAGCCAGCGTTCTCTCTGAACGTGTGTTCAGCGCTGCTGGTGGTGTGCTGACAGATAAGCGCACGCGGCTTTCCAGTGAGAATGTAGACAGACTAATGTTCATCAAGATGAACAAATCCTGGATCCACAAGGACTTTTCTACCCCTGTGTCATCTTGGGGAGACTAAAAGCTTGATGATTTTTGAAAATCACCACCAACCATTTTAAAAAACTCTGGCAAAATTGATGCCACTTAAGTGGTGTCTGTGGCCGATTTTTTGGAAAAAATGGAGACTCTTTAATTTAGTCCCCTTGCTAAGTTTTACATGACGCTGCCATCGTCAATTCCAGGTGGGTGTGGTCATCTGCAGAGTTGTTGCCTCATACTATGGCCTGGGATTCAGAGGTCTGCTCCAAAGCTTCAGTGTCTGCTAGTCAGCAGAGTAGCCCAGCCACCCACCGCCTGTTTACCTAAGTACGATTTTTAACGGCATGTAGCCCAGGAAATTCTTTTAGGCCTAATAGAATTTGGTGCTACTCAGCAGCGTACTTCACCCATGAAGCAAGCTACACTGACTGTTTACCTAATTAATAATTTTTAACTGCATCTAGCCCAGGAAATCGTTTTGTACCTAATAGCATTTTGTGCTACTCAGCAGAGTACCCCACCCATGAAGCAAGCTACACCACCTGTTTTCCGAAGTACTATTTTTTAACGGCATCTAGCCCAGGAAATCTGTTTTCTGTTTATGCCTAGTAGAATTTAGTGATACTCAGCAGCGTACCCCACCCATGAAGCAAGCTACACCACCTGTTTACCTAACTACTATTTTGTAACGGCATCTAGCCCAGGAAATCTGTTTGGGCCTCGTAGAATTTAGTGATACTCAGCAGCGTACCCCAACCATGAAGGAAGCTACACCGCCTGTTTACCTAACTACTATTTTGTAACGGTATCTAGCCCAGGAAATCCTTTTGGGTCCAGTAGAATTTAGTGATACTCAGCAGCGTACTCCACCCATGAAGCAAGCTACACCGCCTGTTCATCTAATTACTAATTTTTAACTGCATCTAGCCCAGGAAATCCTTTTGGGCCTAGTAGAATTTAGTGCTACTCAGCAGCGTACCCCACCCATGAAGCAAGCTACACCGCCTGTTTATCTAAGTACTATTTTTTAAGGGCATCTGGCCCAGGAAATCCTTTTGGGCCTAGTAGCAATTTCTGCTACTCAGCAGAGTACCCCACCCATGAAGCAAGCTACATCACCTTCTTTCTTTCTCAATCTAACCCCTCAGCTCTGGGGTGTCCACTCTCCCTCCAGCTCTCTCCTTCTCACAGGTGGGCTACCATGTGTTGTCACACTGTGGCGAATCTTTTGGGCCCAGGCATAAGAAGTCATCCAGGTAATGGATAATATGTGCCGCCTTACAAACATCCATGATGACACATTCGAGGAAGCAACTAAACGCCTCAAATAGTGAGCAGGATATGGAGCACCCATGGGCAAACAGCGATTTATGTAGACACTATTCGGAGGCACAGGTAGTAACCGGAATGTCCCCTCAATATCTGTTTTGGCCATTAGGGTGCCCCTTACCAACTTCTTGACCCGCCTGATTGCCTCGTCAAAGGAGGTACAGTAGATAGTACTGTACTTGGTTCCGTGTCGATGTTGTCGTTTACTGACATTCCCCTTGGATATGACAAATGGTGGATTAGTCTGAATGTATTGGGTTCCTTTTTTGACACAACTCCCAACGGGGTTACCACTACGTCTTCTAAGGAAAGTGTTCTGAATGGACCCGCCACCATTCTACCTAAAGATATTTATTTTTTTATTTTTTATGTCAAGACGTCTGGGTGTTGGTAGAGTGAGTTTAGATTTTTACCCAGCCTTTCTTGATTTTAGAAGGGCATGACGTGCCTATATCTGTTTCTGTTTTTTCCTTTGACTATATGTAGTTGTGACTTTTCCATGTTTGTTGTGTCTTCTGAGCAGTTTGTCAGCTTTTGGACACCTTTTAAGGTGTTTGCTATGTGTTTTCCATGTGTTTGTATGTGTTTGTGTTTGCCTGCCATTGGTTTCAATGGGGTTCGACGGTGTTCGTTGAATGTTTGACGAACAGTTCGGCGGACACCTCCCTGTTCGACGAACCGAACCCGAACACTAGAGAGGTGGCTCAACACTAGTCCTGACTGCTGGCAGACACTACAGACCATGGGTGTTCGAGCAGCCCAAGACTTAGGACCTGCTCGAGAAACCTCCATGGCCTTATAGGGCTCGGACGCCTGGACAGGTGACTCCAGAGGGTGGTGAATGTAGGTGCCAACTGAAACCTCTGTCTACACTGGGCTCGCTCCAACCTTCGCTCATTTAAACGGAAGTCTACGTGAGTGGATAAAGTTATTAATTCCTCCAGTTTAGCAGGAATTTCCCTAGTGGCCAAGGCATCCTTTACATGGTCAGCCAGTTCTTTCCAAAACACTGGAATCAAACTTTATCCGACCACTGCATCTCAGATGCTATTGTCCGGAAGAGGATGGCAAAATGGCTGACCAAGGACGAACCCTGTGTCAATGCCAACAGTTGAAGCGTCGAATCATGGGTGACATGAGGTGCCATAAAGACCTGTTTCAGAGTCAGAGTCAGAGAGGAACCTTGGAGCACTCTGCACTACATGATAGTCATGCTCCCACAGCGGCATTGCCCACTTCAACGTCCTGCCCGACAGAAGGGATATAATCAATCTCACTCTAGCCCATTCCATGGGAAAGCGTGCAGCCATGAGCTGAAGATGTAGAGCACACTAGCTCACGAATCCCCAACACAGCTTACTGTCACCAGCAAACTTGTCCGGTAACAGGAGACGAGATAATGTCGGAGCAGGAATGGCAGTGGACTAACTGACTGCAGCCACGCTAGAAGCCTGAACAGCGAATGCAGTAACATCCACAGCCGAGGTTGTGCGCTCAAGAGCCGCCAACCTACCCTTCAGCTGCTGGATGTACCATTGTGATCGCTGTTCATCCACCATTACTAGCCAGATCCTGGTGCTAGTATAATGTTAGGGCTAGCGGAACGCACCAAATAATAATAAAGAGGTAGATATGAGGTGCATTCACAGCCCGGGGTCCACTGTGCAGAAATCGTACCTGCTGCTGAGTGATGGCGGATGGACACTTGCTCACATGTGGGTTAGACTTCAACCAGTGAGAATAGTAGCAAACTCTGTTGCTTCACAGAGCTGCCAAAATATGCTTTGCCCTGTTAACAGTCACAGGGTGCAGCTGCAAGACACTATTGGGATCCCTATGAATCACCCCCACTAATCTGATGATTGGACTCGCTCTGACCCTCGGCGGCTTTGGAGCACACGCCTGAGGACGCCCTGAGTTAGATGCAGAGTCCAAGCAGTTATTCCCACCCTACACTGGCAGGCTGTCAGGAAAGCACACTGATTGCGCATGGTGCCGTATAAGTGGGCACTGCAAAAAGGCACTGTAACGTGTGCTAGGTGTGCAGATAGCACTGTCGGGCACTAGATAGCTTCCACCTATTGCAAGCAGTCAACAACACTAGGAATGGGAATGATTCAGGAGGTTTCATTCATCTACACACACACGTTATCAGGTTTATACTAGCACGTGACCATGTGGCCATGTGAACCTTTTATAGCGGAAGCTCTCCAGTAGGGTTGAGCGACTTTTACTTTTATAGGATCGGGTCGGGTTTCACGAAACCCAACTTTTTCAAAAGTCGGGTCGAGTGAAATCGGCCGATCCTATAAAAAAGTCGGGGTCGGGGTCGGCCGAAACACGAAACCCAATGCAGTGCATTGGGTTTCCAATGGTTCCCAGCGTCTGAAGGAGAGGAAATTCTCCTTCAGGCCCTGGGATCCATATTTAAGTGTAAAATAATGAATTAAAATAAAAAATATTGCTATACTCACCCTCGGACGCGCCCTGGTACTAACCGGCAGCCTTCCTTCCTTAGAATCAGCGCGTGAAAGGCCTTAGATGACGTCGCGGCTTGTGATTGGTCGTGCAACCGCCCATGTGACGGCTCGTGCGACCAATCACAAGCCGCGACATCACCGAAGGTCCTTCAAGCGCTGATTCTTAGGAAGGAAGGCTGCCGGAAAGAAGCAGGGCGCGTCCGAGGGTGAGTATATTCCTATTAAGTCCTGTTACAGGACCTGAGCATGTGACCCCCAACCTCCAATGAGAGGTCATCTCTTAGGCATGCTCAGTAGAGGAAATGCAGGACTTAGTCCCAGGAGTGTCTGCTCGCCGCTGAACAGTGCTGGTTACAATGGCTGGACCTGGAAAGGCAGCAGAAACCAAGCACACAGTTTCTGCCTGATTCAGATGCTGGGACCGACGTTTCTGCTGAGCAGGCTCCACTGTGGCTGGAGAACAATGGGAGACATGGTTTGAGATTCCCCCTGTACAGTGGCGGGAACTCGACACCTAACACACGGTGGTTGGAACAAAAGATCTCAAATTTGGACTCATCAGACCAAAGCACAGATTTCCACTGGCCTAATGTCCATTTCTTGTATTCTTTAGCCCAAACAAGCCTCTTCTGCTTGTTGCCTGACCTTAGCAGTGGTTTCTTAGCAGCTATTTTACTCTGAAGTACTGCTGCACAAAGTCTCCGCTTAACAGTTGTTGTAGAGATGTGTCTGCTGCTAGAACTCTGTGTGGCATTGACCTGGTCTCTAATCTGAGCTGCTGTTAACCTGCGATTTCTGAGGCTAATGACTCAGATAAACTTATCCTCAGAAGCAGAGGTGACTCTTGGTCTTCCTTTCCTGGGGTGGTCCTCATGTGAGCCAGTTTCTTTGCAGCACTTGATGGTTTTTGCCACTGCACTTGGGGGCACTTCCAAAGTTTGCCTAATTTTTCAGACTGAGTCACCTTCATTTCTGAAAGTAATGATGGCCACTGTTTTTTTTTTACTTAGCTGCTTGTTTCTTGCCATAATACAAATTCTAACAGTCTACTCAGTAGGACTATCAGCTGTGTATCCACCAGACTTCTGCACAACACAACTGATGGCCCCAACACCATTTATAAGGCAAGAAATACCACTTATTAAACCTGACAGGGCACTCCTGCGAAGTGAAAACCATTCCCGGTGACTACCTCTTGAAGCTCATCAAGAGAACGCCAAGAGTGTGCAAAGCAGTCATCAAAGCAAAAGGTGGCTACTTTGAAGAATCTAAAATATAAGACATATTTTCATTTGTTTCACACTTTTTTGTTAAGTATATAATTCCACATGTGTTAATTCCTAGTTTTGATGCCTTCAGTGTGAATGTACAATTTTCATAGTCATGAAAATACAGAAAAATCTTTAAATGAGAAGGTGTGTCCAAACTTTTGGTCTGTACTGTACATGCAGGCAACTGCACACACACACAGACAGCCACATACACAAGCAGACCGCCGCAGACAGATAATACTACTCTCGCATCAGTGGCACCTGCTGTCACTGTGATCAGTGACACTAGACATAGCCGCATGGGGGCAGTAGTCTTATCAGGCCAATCCTGCTTCACTGCTGTGGGTCACAGTCAGCTGCGGAATCACGCTGACATCTGCAAGCATGATCCTGCAGTGCTTTGACCAACAGTACTGGAAGTAGCATTACCGCACTCACTGACACCCGCACACACCCGCAGACATCCGCACATACACACAGACACTCGCACATACATGCAGACAACTGCACACACACACAGTCAGCCGCATACACATGCAGACAGCCGCAGGCAGACACAACTATTCTCTGCTAAATTTCAAAACGCAACATTGTTCACAGCAGTGACCTGTGAGTCAGAAATTCTTTCATGGGTCTACCCCATGCTGCTCCCATGTCATCTGAGCACTTTTCCCATCGATTTCCACAGTTTTTAGACCCTCAAAAGCCTTCCAGGGGATCACGGCAAAAATGCTCGAGTTTCCCATAGACTTACTTTGGGGTTGTTGCTCTGATCAAGCACCCAAGCATTCCAATTTGCTAGACCCAAGCAATGAGCACCTGAGCATTTTTATACTGGCCCATCACTATTCAATTCCTATTATTTCAATTAGCTATTATTACTATTTCTACTCTCGTGAAATTGTTGTCACTTCCGTGGTGTCACGCCCTAATTTTTTTAAATTTGAAGACTCCTGATTGGGTCTCTATCTGCTGGGTTGTCTGTAGTTGAAGAAGCATCGCTCCCCATTACACTCTTTCTACTCTGGTGAAATTGATGCTACTTTGTTGATGTCTGCAACTAATTGCTGTAAACGTGAACACTCCTGTTTGGGTCTACATCTGCTGGGTTGGCTATTGTGGAAGAGATGTCACTCCCCATTATACTATTTCTACTCTGGTGAAATTGATGCCAGCTTGGCGCTTAAAAAATATGCTCTCACCCAACCTGAGATTATGAAAAATGGAGACACTACGGGTATCGGAAAATGGGGCATTTTTGTTTTTAAATAAAGTTCGGAATTTTTGTGCACCACTTAGATAAAAAAGACCCAATACATGTTTGGTGTCAATGAACTCATAATCACCTGGAGAATCATAATGGCAGGTCAGTTTTAGCATTTAGTGAACATAGTAAAAAAGCAAAACAAAAACCAACTGTGGGATTGCACTTTTTTGCAAATTCACCGCACTTGGAATTTTTTTCCCGTTTTCTAGTACATGATATGTTAAAATCAATGGTGTAATTCAAAAGTAAAACTCGTCCTGCAAAAAAAAAAGCCTGTACATGGCCATATTGACAGAAAAATAAAAAAAGTTATGGCTCTGGGAAAAAGGAGTGCAAAAAACGAAAACGCAAAAACGAAAATACCTCTGGTCATGAAGTTGTTAATTATACACTGTTAATTAAAAATTAACATTTGAAAGACCCAAAGCTTAGCCCTGTGTTCACATTTATATGTTGGCACAATATTATGTTATTGCAAAGCTCCATGTTGCTTTGATTGATATTTCTGGAAGTTCTACCTTGTCAGATATGATATTTCTCTAAATGACATGATTTCAACTTTCATAAGTGGCTCAGCATGGTAAGCCAGTGGTTGAAAGATGATGTCTGTGGGAAGCAAGAATTTTTTGACATACCCAGGTAATCATTAGCACAGCACCACCCTAGGTGCCAAAATCGGTTTTCATTTTTTCACTATGATGCATCACAAATGACATAAAGGAATAAAGTGAGTGCACATCAGCAACTAAAAATATGTACCACATGATATGTCAGACAGAAGAAAAGTACTATTTTAATTAAAAGAGAGAGTGGGCAAAAAGATGACATTTTGCACAAGCTTACAATACTAATGCAGACTTTAAGATTACTATATATGTTTGTTTTACCTAAAGGTTATTTTACAAATAAAAGGGGAAAAAAAGTATTATATTGCCTTAATTGCAACATTCTTTATAAAACTGCACGGGAATCAGTCTTTTTATAGTTTTATTTATTTTGATCTATAAAACAGTGATATAAGGGGGTATACACAAGCATAAGCAAAACTCAGTTTAGTTGGTTCTGTGGAAGATATAGCTGTGTTTTGTACAGAAAGATCAAATATGTCAAACCTGATTTTCTTCAGATCTATATTTGTATGAATAGCTACTGACCTGTAGTCTATTCTGATTCATTTTGTCAGGGCAGGAGAAAGATTTATGCTGTTGCATTACATTATGGCATAATGTGAAAAGTAAACCATCAAGTATAAGAAGTATTGGGGTTCTCCAAGTTTCAAGCCTCTGCATGTAGTTAATAATATTGCTGTTAATTAAAAGGAGAGCAACAATTAAAGCTATTGAAAAAGTTCAGGAAGTGAAATACAAATTGTATTAGTAAGTCTTACAACATTTTTTCATTTCTTTTTATTGATAGATTATCCTTTGGATAGTCATCTGCAGAAGTGAGTGAAGATTGAGTTGATGTGAATCAATCAGCAGGACCCAGTTCATCAGCCAAGTCAATCTGTGGTTGCTGGATAGGAGCCTTGAGAACTGCCTCTTTCCTCCCAGAATCAGCAGCTCTTCTTTTGAGTTTTACACGAAAAATCATACCAGATACATCAATAATTATTATAACGACTCCAGAGCACATATTTAAACAAAGAAAAAAAGGGCAATTTTACACTAAATAGTAGAAAAAAGCCACAACGCCTACACAAGAGGCAACCCACTCCATATTAACACTATAAACAGGAGAACAAGGAGTATAATAGGTATATAAATTTATTACAAATACGGGGTATAAATATACATACAGTAAGTGACGTATGATGATAGTATATAAGCAGAGAACACAATATAAAGTGCAAGAAAGGATGGAAACATGGGAAACCAGTATCCACCCAGTGTGCGGGAGCACAAAAAAAAAAAAATCCAAAACAGTCTGATACAACAGACTGAAAATACACAGCGCTGCAGGAAGCCAGTAGTACATATAATAAAGTGACAAATCATCACTTTGTATCCTGGTTCCGGTCCGGTGTGCGGTGTAGCCCTTCTTATCTGCGGTAAGCCCCAATATTTCACTATAAGTGACGATTTGTCACTTTATTATATGTACTACTGGCTTCCTGCAGCACTGTGTATTTTCAGTCTGTTGTATCAGACTGTTTTGGATTTTTTTTTTTTTGTGCTCCCGCACACTGGGTGGATACTGGTTTCCCATGTTTCCATCCTTTCTTGCACTTTATATTGTGTTCTCTGCTTATATACTATCATCTTACGTCACTTACTGTATGTATATTTATACCCTGTATTTGTAATAAATTTATATACCTATTATACTCCTGGTTCTCCTGTTTATAGTATCAATAATTACCAAATAGATATCAAACGTATAGAAGAGTGTAACTCCTAGATAATAGAACACTACTAAGAAAAATTGAGTTCAATGTCCCAAAAATATATTAAAAATATTAGAAAAAGCAACACTATGTGTTTATCAATGTGCAAAAGTTTATTCAATACAAATACAAGTAACAAAAAATATATATAATAATAGTAAATAACAAATGATAAAAGATGAATGGATATGGTGAAGACAGGGCACAGAGGAACTAGAACATGACATGCCAAATGTCAAGAGCAAAAGCAATTACACATCAGGGCAGTACAAATTGTGTGATACATCCAAAAGAGTCTTGGATACAATATCTCCATAGAAAATGTGGGGAAGGTACCCAAAAAGACTATAGTCTTCATGCTCGTGTAGAGCCTAAATAGAAGACTAGGATTGTCACAATAGGTAAAGTGCCGTGAATACTAGTGCTGCCAGAGGTGTTATCGAAGACCAGAGTGCTTTGATAGCAGCCTTCAGCTCATTTGCATTGTTGGGTCTGGTGTCTTTCATCTTCCTCTTGACAATACCCCATAGATTCTCTATGTGATTAAGGTCGGACGAGTTTGCTGGGCAATCAAGCAAAGTGACACTGTTGTTTTTAAACCAGGTATTGGTTCTTTTGGCAGTGTGGACAGGTGCCAAGTCCTGTTGGAGAATGAAATTTCCTTCTCCAAAAAGCTTGTTGCCAGAGGGAAGCGTGAAATGCACTAAAATTCCCTGGTAGAAGGTTGCACTGACTTTGGTCTTGATAAAACACAGTGAATCTACATGAGCAGATGACATGGCTCCCGAAACCATCATTGATTGTGAATACAATCAGGAGCAGCCTCTCTGCACTGTTACAATGTCAAAATGGCGCTATAACAAGATGTCCGGCCTTTATACGAACAGGGACATGTGATTTCAGCAGCCAATGACACAAGGCATTGTGTCAGGACATTGTGGATGTTTCCTGCGTCCTGATTAGCTAGCCGCAATCGGCACACATAAAGTTAGAATAGAAAAGAATAACTGTTTACAAGAATGCCACGCCTCTGAGCTCTGCAAACCCACCCCTCTCATCAAACACGATTTTATTAAATTTTGCTCGTGTTTCTGATCACGAATCTGAATGTGAGGTTTTCGTGCCGAATTTGTTTGGCGATAGTTTTCCTAAGAAATTCGTTCATCACTAGTGCCTATTATTCTGTGTAGAGGGCTATATAAATGGTTATTATTTTGGATAGTTGCCATTATACAGTGTGTGTGTGCCAGTATACTGTGTGAAGGAATGTGTGTGGTTCAATATACAATATAAAAGGCTGTGTGGGGGCATTTATAGTAATGGCGAAAAGTGTTAGCACCCTTGAAATTGTTCCAGAAAATGAAGTATTTCTCAAAAAAATATATTGCAAATACACGTGTTTTGCTAAACACATGTTTATTTCCTTTGTGTGAAAAACACACACAAAAAAACAGAGAAAATAAGGAAAAATTGGACATAATTTCACACAAAACCCCCAAAATGGGCCGGACAATATTATTAACACCCTCAACTTAATATTTGGTTGTATACGCTTTGGAATAAATAACTGCAATCAATCGCTTCCTATAATCATCAACAATCTTCTTCTAGCAATTTTAAAGAGATCATATCACCTTCAAATGTACTATGGTATATTACAGTTAGGAGACTGTAGAAGTACTGTAAATAAATTACCATTGGAAGAATAGCGAATAATATTGCTTGGATTAAGTGAATATGAATGACCAAAATGGTGCTTCTGACTATCATCTTAACGCAGCAGCAGGTAATCCGGCCAATCCAATTTTTGCTAAAATTTAAATAAAATATGAAATTGTGAACCTGCGCTTAGGAGGAGGTATTCGGATAATCAAAGTGTTCCCTCTGACAGGAATTCTAGAGTAATATGTATGGAAACCACTCAAACTACAAACTATAGCTTTATAGTGCCTTCATACAAGTTTAAAATTAGGCATGTATATTTATTGAAAATGTCAGGCATTAAAGCACACAAATAAAGGACACACAGAGGGAGCACTGAGTTATCTTACTTAGTTAATACTTCAATAAGTGCGCCCAATACCTCCTCCTAAGCCCAGGTTCACAATTTCATATTTCATTACATGAATTAAGTTATGAGAAAATATGTTGCTGAGAGCTGGGTACACACAAAATTGGCCAATTTATGAGTTAACTATTCTCAATTTTTCATATTTTCTAGTGCAGTAATGCAATTCAAATTTCATATTTCATGTTTGCATGCTATAGCACTACAGAGTGCTATTTTATTTGTTGGTTCAGTTTCTGAGAGCTGCCGTCTTGAGATTGGCAACACCGCATGCTGTACTATAATGAGACACAACCCCAGATGCCAGTTTGGTTGCTATGCAGCGTCTCTGGTCAGCAGCAATGTAGAAACTGTAATTGCTCATTGACCAAATTGTTCCATTATATAAACACATCTGTCTATATATAGAATGTGTAGAGCCAGAGAAAAGGCTACAGAGTAAACACAGAGTGTATAACCTATACCCACTGATAAAAATTTACATTTATATCTCCTTGCTAAAAACAGAGCAAGTGTGACACAGTACTCCCGTGGAAACAATTTCCATTGGAGTGCTGCCTCCCTTCTATTTTTCATATATTTGGAGGCTTTTGGCTGGTTGCTTGGGGAAGTATTGAATTCACAATAGAATTGTGCTACTTTTTCTTTGTTATTATATATATGTATATATATATGTATACTTTGGCAGACGCACAGCGGTATGCCTTGTTGATGAGGCACAGAAAGAGCATGTGCTCCAGTGGATGGCAAGCGCAGTTTCAAGTGGCCTCTTCCACTCTTCCTCCACCTCAACATCACACCCAGTACTGTCCACATGGGTGGCATCCAAATTCCCCCTGCATCCCAACTCTCCAACCGTACAACTGACTGTTGCAACCACAGATGGGTGAGTCTGAAGAGCTGTTCACACATTCTATGCCATGGTCATCAGAAGTGTACTCAAAAGCTTTGCAGAGTCAAGAAGAGGAAATCTGCACCTATGCCCCAAATTTCTTTAGCTTGGATCTGAGGCACGATGAAGTATGGTCCGAACAGCATCCTGACACTCTTTTTCAGACGTTAACCCCTGAAAGGGAGGTGATCCTTATGAGACTCAGATATCTGAGGCTCATGCAGACTGTATTGTGCTGTCAGGTCAAGAAGATGAGGAGGACGACTCCAAGGGTGAGGAATGTGATAACACAGAGGATGATCATGATGAAGTGTTAAATTCCAGTTGGTGCGAACATTGAGGCACACAGCTAAGTAGGTCATCTGAGGAGGAATGTGAGGACGTTACATTGCACCGTATGTTGCAGACACGTAGTTATGCAGCCTCGATGAGCAATGCATCCTCAGCCACAACTGTGGCTGTGACCAGCAGAGTCCGTTGCTCTTCAGCACACAAGGGTGGCAAGGGCTGCCTTGCCAGGGCCTTTTTTGACACTGCAAAGGATGAGCCAACTCACATAATCTGCCAACTTTGCAAAACAAAAAACTGAGTAGAGGTAAAAAGTGCAATAATTTGACTACCACATATATGAACCTTCTTAAGCGCAATCAACATGCGTTACTGTGGGAATCCCACTGCACAAAAATGCGGACCAGAGGACCTCAACAACCATCATTGGCTCCATCAATCACATTTGCTACTTCTTCCTCCTCCTCGTTTAATGTGCCAACTATTGAAATGCAGGTATTCAAACGCAGAACCTTGGGCTCTTTACCCACTCCATTTATATAGAAGTAAATAAACTCAGGCACTCAACTTATGCAGAGCTTGTTTGTGATTTAATGTAGTCATCAAATTAAACGTTTTGACCACAATGGACGGCCTTCTTCAGTAACAATATTTACTTGGTGAAAGATGTAAGCGGAGATACATGCATATAATTATCCCACATCGGCACAATGGCAGTTAGCACTGTCTATCAGAGGAGTGTCCAGACGGTAATACCGGTAACTAATGGGAGCCCAAATGTAGCAGCGTGCTGGAGTGGCTGGCAGAGACGCGGTATCCACCGATAGTCACAGCTGAGTTTATTTACTTCTATATATATGGTGTGGGATCCTACTTAGGCACCACATTGGATAGTGCATACAGTGTTTTTTCCTTTACCCGCTCGAGTCACGCTGACTGAAAGCCCGCTATCAGCTGTAACGGAAGCTGACATGCCTGTTGTTTTTGACCGATCTCAGAGAGCGAGCACACCACAAGTATCTCAATCCACTGTAGCATCTACACCTGCACCTCTCTCATGGTCCAGCAGGTTGTCTGGTTCCCCGTACTCTGTCCTCTCTCAGCACTAGTTACATATAAGATTGGTTCCTCCTACACATGACAAAGCTAAGAGATTGAACCCCACCATCTCCAATCTGCTGCATTTCTGCCTGGTAGATACAGAAGGTTTACGAAAGCTGATGGCAGTCGCAGTCCCCCAGTACCAATTGCCCAGTCAGCATTACTTTTCTAAGAAAGCTGTGCCTGTGCTATATAAGCATGTTACAGACAACATCACCCATTCCTTGACTAAATCTATGTCTGCCAGGACGAGTAAGCATGTCCAAGGGCGTTACATATCGCTGACTGGGCACTTGGTGACTCTGGTTGCTGTGGGGGCAGGCACTGCTCCACTATTCTTGGAATCCCCAAGGCTTGCAGGACAAACTTCTACATTTATTGCTTCCTCCACTGGTTTGCCTCCTCCTTTATCTCCACTAGGGCCCCTACCTGCACTCACAACCTCTGCCTTAATGAGACACGCATTCCAGCAGTGAAGAGCAGATCCCCATCACCTCTGTACTGTGCAGCCAGGGCTCACTGCAATCAGGCAATGATAAAATTGATATGTCTTGGAGATAGCAGTCATACAGCTGAAGAGTGTGGACAGTTCTCCAGCCTGAGGTCAATCAAAGGCTGTCTCCGCTGATCCTGCATCCAGGGAAGGCCGTGTCTGAAAATGGAGCAAACCTGGTGGCGGCCCTACAGCGAGGCAAGCTCACAAATGTGTCTTGAATGGCTCAAGTCATCAACCTGGAGCTACAGCGTTTTCTCCATTATCCTTGACTGGGTGAGCTGCTGCAGAAAGCATGGAAAGCTGTGAGCTCATTTCAACCATTCACACCACTCAGGCCATCAACTTGCATCATTGCAGAGGTCTTTGTCCATGCCAGATAACAGGTTGATATGCGATGTGCCGACATGATGGAATTCCACATTGAAGAAAACAAACCAAAAACAGGCAGAGATGCTTACCTGTCTAAATGGGCCTCAACACAATTGCACTGACAGGGTGCAGATGACCCAAGTAAAATGGCAACTGCACAGGTGCAATACCAAATGAAACAGCCAGCCTACAATCAGGGATTGGCCATGTGGCACACCAATGCACTAAAATATATACTCTGTATGTGGTGTGTTCACACAAGGAATGCAGAGCATCTGGTTCTCAGCCTATTAATGATGCCCTATGGCGGGCTGCCCAGTGCTAACTATAATGCATCCTGTGTGAACAGAGGCCACAGTGTACAGAACCATTTGGGCCCACATGCACCCTGAAAAAAATACAACATGCAAAAAAACATATCAATAAATGTAAGGTATTGGTTGATATTCTGGCCATAATATGTAAGCTGGCAACACGCGTCAAGGGTCCTAACGTTTGCCAGTCCTACTCTAACATGAAAACCACAAAAAGAGGAAAAACCCTCCAATATTCAAGAAAACAAACCAAAAACAGGCAGAGATGCTTACCTATCTAAATGGGCCTCAATACAATAGCTCTGACAGGGTTCAGCGGACCCAAGTAAAATGGCAACTGCACAGGTCAGGTGCACTACCAAATGAAACAGCCAGCCTTCATTCAGGGATTGGCCATGTGGCACACCAATGCACTAAAATATTTACTCTGTATGTGGCATGTTCACACAAGGAATGCAGAGCATCTGGTGCTCAGCCTATTAATGACCCCCTATGGTGGGCTGCCCAGTGCTAACTATAATGCATCCTGTGTGAACAGAGGCCACAGTGTACAGAACAATTTGGGCCCACCTGCACCCCGAAAAAAATACAACGTGCAAAAAAAACATATCAATAAATGTAAGGTATTTGTTGATAATATTCTGGCCATAATATGTAAGCTGACAATACGCGTCAAGGGTCCTAACGTTTGCCAGTCCTACTCTAACATGAAAACCACAAAACGAGGAAAAACCCTCCAATAGTCAAGAAAACAAACCCAAAACATGCAGAAATGCTTACCTGTCTAAATGGGCCTCAATGCAATAGCTCTGACAGGGTGCAGCGGACCCAAGTAAAATGGCAACTGCACAGGTCAGGTGCACTACCAAATGAAACAGCCAGCCTTCATTCAGGGATTGGCCATGTGGCACACCAATGCACTAAAATATTTACTCTGTATGTGGCGTGTTCACACAAGGAATGCAGAGCATCTGGTTCTCAGCCTATTAATGATGCCCTAAGGTGGGCTGCCCAGTGCTAACTATAATTCATCCTGTGTGAACAGAGGCCACAGTGTACAGAACCATTTGGGCCCACATGCACCCTGAAAAAAATACAACGTGCAAAAAAAACATATCAATAAATGTAAGGTATTGGTTGTCATTCTGGCCATAATATGTAAGCTGGCAATACGCGTCAAGGGTCCTAACGTTTGCCAGTCCTACTCTAACATGAAAACCATAAAAAGAAGAAAAATCCTCCAATAATCAAGAAAACAAACCAAAAACAGGCAGAGATGCTTACCTGTCTAAATGGGCCTCAATACAATTGCACTGACAGGGTGCAGCGGACCCAAGTAAAATGGCAACTGCACAGGTCAGGTGCAATACCAAATGAAACAGCCAGCCTTCATTCAGGGATTGGCCATGTGGCATACCAATGCACTAAAATATAGACTCTTGACCCGTTGACCTCTTGACCCGCTGAAGTGCTAGTTGTGCACGAAACGGCCGTCGTCCGTTTGTCTCCACTGTTCTCCCTGCTGGATTTTTTGTATGTCCAAATAAATGATTGACATTTTTTACTCCAGTGAGTGCACTCTACTTTTTTCTAATTGACTGTCTAAATTAAATCTACAAGTTCTGCATGATATAAAACAAGAATGCAAAAAAATCCTCATCACCTCCTATATTTACTGTTATATATTTTTATTTGTGCATGTTATATATGCTAATAACAAAGCTATGCTGTATATTTGACCTGTATCTAGTGATGAATAGGTTTCCTTAACATTATTGCCTGCACTGTTTAATTATAGCACATGTTTTCAACGAGTTAAGGAGTTGATTCTCATTTTTAAAAGGAGATATTTTCTAATTTTTTATATCTTTTATAAATGAGAAAATAGACCTAGTCTCAAAGCTGTAATTTGGAAAGTAATTATTGTGTGTGTGCATGTAAGATGCATGATTGAATCATAATATTAATTTATGTTTACTGGAGTATTAATCCTCTTAATGCTTAGCAAAGACATTAATGAGAAATAAAAAAATATTCTGTATTGGGAAATTATATTTTTTTTCATGTTAGTTATTCCATACTAAAAACGTTGTTTTAAAATGAAAGGTGTGTGGAAGCTTTTTTAATGTAGTCTCATTCTAACAATACTTGTAGTAAAGTCATTTATTTTGATCACAATGAAAATGTTTGTTTTAGGCTGAATAATTCAATGACACAGGGGGCTATCTTTGCCCTTTTCATATTCAAATCAATATCATTTTAGCATTCATATTTCATATCAATATTGACATATATTCTGCTTCATAGTAAATACATTTATTGTGTGCATCTTTGTGGTAATTTTTCATTGTGTGATATTTTATTTCAATGATTATTATTATTATGATGTTTCTTTGAAAGTTTCATTATGTACAGCATTTTGTGCTATTCCACAGCAGTGGTAAAATTGAAAGGCTCTGGCTAGGTAATAAAGTTATTGCAGAGATTTATGATATGTTACACCCCATTTGCCTCTTTCCACACCACTAGTGAAAGTCATTATTTTTTATGTTGCACCATTTTTGAGGGATGACCAGTTGTGTGGTAATCAATCTCATTATGTAAAGATGAGCTCTTTGTCTAATGCCTCTAAATCACTATATAAAATGTATTCAGCATCATTCAAAGAATAGGTATTAATAATTATGAATAATTTAGGAATGTCAAAGTGGTCTCATTTTATAAAAGAATATCAATTTTTTTTGTAGCATTATCAAAGCTCAAAGTACAAAAATACAGAACTTAATTTAAAATAAGCACTTGAATAAGAAAACAACTATTTGATATTTTTTATGTCATAAATAAGGAAAGTGACAGAAGAGGGGAAATATGGCAAGGAGGAGTACTACAGCTTAATCATGGATGTCATAGTGCAGTGCAGTGTTGTAGGACAACAATTTAATCAACACATTTAAGGAGTAACCATCATTTTCATTTCTTGTTGATAAATGAATAGTATGCATCAAAATACAAAACTCTGTAATATCTATAATATAACGGTGGGAGCGTCACTTTGTCCGAAGCCTTTATAGACTGCGCAAGCGTGACGCACCGCGCCTGCGCACTCTGGAACAGAGTGACGCTGCCGAACTTACTTATTCCCCCCCCATATACCGGCCATGGGGGCCCCACACACCCGCGTGTCCCTCCTAATATACCGGCCATGGAGGCTCCGTGCTCTGCAGCTCCAGTCAGGGTAGCTGTAGAGCCCAGCGGAGCTCCAGGACCTTCGATGATGTCACCACAGGCATGTGACCAGTGACGCGAGTGGGCGGAGTCAGCCCTCGCTGTGCTGCTGACTGCAGGGGTGTATCTATTATAGCCAGCGCTGCACTCAGGCACTCACGGCACAGCGCTGCCCGCACTCACGGCACAGCCCTGCCCGCACTCACTCACGGCACAGTGCCGCACGCACTCAGGGCACAGCCGCCCGCACGCACTTAGGGCACAGCCGCCCGCACGCACTCAGGGCACAGCCGCCCGCACTCATTCACGGCACAGCTGCCCGCACGCACTCAGGGCACAGCGCCGCCCGCACTCACGGCACAGCGCCACCCGCACTCACGGCACAGTGCCACCCGCACTCACGGCACAGCGCCGCACACACTCAGGGCACAGCCGCCCGCACGCACTCAGGGCACAGCCGCCCGCATGCACTCAGGGCACAGCCATCTGCACGCACTCAGGGCACAGCCGCCCGCACGCACTCAGGGCACAGCCGCCCGCACGCACTCAGGGCACAGCCGCACGCACTCAGGGCACAGCGCCACCCGCACTCACGGCACAGCGCCGCACGCACTCAGGGCACAGCCACCCGCATGCACTCAAGAGCACAGCTGCCCGCACGCACTCAAGAGCACAGCCGCCTGCACTCAGAGCACAGCCGCCCGCATGCATATATCTATATATATAAATAAGTGAGATGCCCAAGCGAAGTAGTCGTGGACAAGCATCTGTTTCTACTTGCTCCTGCATCTACAGACAACAGACAACCTACAGACAAAAATAGAGTATCCTTTTTGGTATCTTCTCTTGCACTAGGAATTCTTCTCTACTTGTAGCAATATATTGGGATTACAATACCTTCTGTCCCATGTAGTTTGAGTCCATCTTTCCCTGTAGCTTCACAGGCTGAGTGTGCCCAAGTCTCCCGACATCCATCTTGAGTTTCCCCCAAGCCAACAGATGGAATCACATGGAAGGGTATTTTTGGCAATCCACTGCCCGAGTACTAGGCCGGCATTGTCCCTAGCAGGAGACTGCTGCTGATAGTTCACACTACTGTCCTGCACTGAACACTACTTCTTGTACTTGATACTAACTCTCAGTTCCCTCTCTCCAATCTGGGCTGGCTGTTAACCCTCGCACTGTCTCTGTACCTGCTGTGTTACTGAACAAAATTCACCTTTCACCTACATTCTAGACGGTGACATCTTGAGACCGTTAGTTATAACTGCAGGACACAGGGGAATTACAATTGTTATAACAAGGAAACATATCAGGAACAAAAGCATTATTCACGTTTTATACCATCATAGCATTGATGTCTTCAGAGGGAACATGGCAACTGGTGCATTTCCCTACAGATACATATGTACATGCAAAGTATATGCCAGTGGTCTTAAACTCAGCTTAACCCCTTACCGGCATCGGACGTACTATACCGTCCGATGCCGGCTCCCCTGCTTTGATGCAGGGCTCCGCGGTGAGCCCGCATCAAAGCCGGGACATGTCAGCTGTTTTGAACAGCTGACATGTGCCCATAATAGGCGCGGGCAGAATCGCGATCTGCCCGCACCTATTAACTAGTTAAATGCCGCTGTCAAACGCAGACAGCGGCATTTAACCACCGCTTCCGGCCGGGAGGCCGGAAATGACGTCATCGCCGACCCCCGTCACATGATCGGGGGTCGGCGATGCTTGTATATTGTAACCATAGAGGTCCTTGAGACCTCTATGGTTACTGATGATCGGTGGCTGTGAGCGCCACCCTGTGGTCGGCGCTCACAGCACACCTCCATTTCTGCTACATAGCAGCGATCAGCAGATCGCTGCTATGTAGCAGAGCCGATCGCGTTGTGCCTGCTTCTAGCCTCCCATGGAGGCTATTGAAGCATGGCAAAAGTTTAAAAAAAAGTTTAAAAAAATGTGAAAAAAATAAAAAAAAACATAAAAGTTTAAATCACCCCCCTTTCGCCCCAATCAAAATAAATCAATAAAAAAAATATCAAATCTACGCATATTTAGTATCGCCGCGCTCAGAATCGCCCGATCTATCAAATAAAAAAAAGTATTAACCTGATCGCTAAACAGCGTAGCGGGAAAAAAATTCGAAACGCCAGAATTACGTTTTTTTGGTCGCCGCGACATTGCATTAAAATGCAATAACGGGCGATCAAAAGAACGTATCTGCACCGAAATGCTATCATTAAAAACGTCATCTCGGCACGCAAAAAATAAGCCCTCAACCGACCCCAGATCATGAAAAATGGAGACGCTACGAGTATCGAAAAATGGCGCAATTTTTTTTTTTTTTTTTTTTAGCAAAGTTTGGAATTTTTTTTCACCACTTAGATAAAAAATAACCTAGTCATGTTAGTTGTCTATGAACTCGTACTGACCTGGAGAATCATAATGGCAGGTCATTTTTAGCATTTAGTGAACCTAGCAAAAAAGCCAAACAAAAAACCAATGTGGGATTGCACTTTTTTTGCAATTTCACCGCAGTTGGAATTTTTTTCCTGTTTTTTAGTACACGACATGCTAAAACCAATGATGTCGTTCAAAAGTACAACTCGTCCCGCAAAAAATAAGCCCTCATATGGCCAAATTGACGGAAAAATACAAAAGTTATGGCTCTGGGAAGGAGGGGAGCGAAAAACGAACACGGAAAAACGAAAAATCCCCTGGTCATGAAGGGGTTAATAAATGTGCCACACATAGAAAAAAATTGAACATGATGGGCTGTGTTCTTTTTCAAGAATTTAGTTTATAGTGATACTTTTTTTTCTATATATGACTTTTGATAAAAAATTTTTAACAGTTTTGGCGTGCTTTTACTTTTTTCAAAAGGTGTTTATTGTATGTGCTATGTTACAGGTTTCATTTGTGTCTTTTTAGTTTTTACATAAAACAAAATTATTAAGTGGCAACATATTTTTCCTTTTCTTTCGGCCCAATGCAGTGACATTATTCATCAATTAGCACCACATAGTAAATATGGCCCCCATCCATTCATAATGTCCTCAATACTGTAATACTCTCCCCCATCATGATCCCAATTTTGTAATAATGTCTCCAGCCTGGTGCTCTTTCTGTAGTAATTACCCCAATTCTGATCCTATCTTGTAGTAATATATTCATCCTGTTCCCATCTTGAAGAAATATCCCCTCCTTGTAGTAATGACCCCAATCTTCATCTCCTTAGAACAATGTCACCTATTCTGTCATATTGTACTTTGCAGTAGGTAATAAAAATGCCTTAAAACATTCTCTTTCTCTGATTATTCTGGCAATTTGCAAATATTAATAAGTATGATAATCGTAATTGATCTAAAATGGGAAAGGTTGAATTTGATTTCATATCAGATATTGTGAAAAACATGCAAATGTGTCTGTTAGGTGTCGAGTTTCCTCTGCTGCACAGGGGGAATCTCGATCCGTCTCCGCTGCGGTCTCCCATTCTCCTCCAGCCGCAGTGGAGTCTGCCCAGCAGAGACGTCGATCCCAGCGTCTCGCTCAGTCTGACTCTGTGCGAAGAGTTACTGCTGCTTTTCCTGCTTCTGCCATTGAAGCCAGTGCTGAGCAGCGGCGAGTGGACGTTTCTGGAGCTAAGTCCTAATTTGCACACACTGAGCATGCCCAGGGCAAGATCTCCTGTTGGAGATCGAGGGTCACATGCTCAGGTACTGCAGCACATCCCATTGGTCCTTTTGGCAGGTCCTGAAAGGGCAAAACTTCTGTAGCTGTTTCCTGTGCTGCAGCTATATAAACTGCGCATGACCGCACGGCCATGCGCTAGTATTGTCTTGTAAATATGTGTGTGTGTTGTGAGTGAAAGTCGCTCTTTAAATAACCCTCCCTATTGAATGACTGTTCGCGGAAGGTGTATGTTTGCTATCTAGCGCCCGACTTATCCAACAGCACCTAACACACATTACAGCTACCAGTTGCTGTGTCCGCCTATACGGCGCCGTGCGCTTGCTCTGCGCTTTCCTGACCCAAGCCTGGGTGGTTAGTGGCGTCCGTCTGTGCGGCACCGCACGCACTCTTGTGCCTTTATATTATTATTTAGTTTCCTTACACACCCAGTTGCGGTGTTGTGCCAGCAAGTGTCTAATCGGACTTCAATCCTAGTTGGGGTTGAATTCGCTGACTTCTTGCTCGCGCTCTATGTGCGGTACCGCGGTCCTGTGACGCAACAGGATCGCTTCCTTCACGCAGGGTGAAGTTAACCCGTGCGTGTATACTTATAGTACCGCCATATAGTCCGTCTTACTAGCAGCAGGGTTTTTACCTGCACAGTGGACCTCGGACTGCGAACGCACCTAGTTCCATTTCATCTTGTACTTGGTGCGTTCCGCCAGTCCTTAACATAATACTAGCACCAAGGTCTGGCTAGTAAATGATGGACGATCAGCATTCACAGCGGTACATCCAGCAGCTGGAGGGAAGGTTGGCGGCTCTTGAGCGTTCAACCTCAGCTGTGGATGTCACTGCTGTCGCTGTTCAGGCTGCTAGTGTTGCTGCAGCCACCTTGTCCACTGCCGCTCCTGTCCCGACTCTAACTCGCCTCCCGCTTCCAGAGAAATTCTCTGGTGACAGTAAGTCTTGTAGGGGTTTCGTGAGTCAGTGCTCTATCCATCTCGAGCTTCTGGCCTCTCGTTTCCCTACAGAGCGGGCTAAGGTGGGATTTATAGTGTCTCTTCTATTGGACAGGGCGTTGCAGTGGGCTACGCCGCTATGGGAGCGTAGCGATCATGTGGTGCAGAGTGCTGCGTCGTTTCTGAGCACTCTGAAACAGGTTTTTTTAGGACCTCGTGTCACCCATGATACGGCGCTCCAATTGTTGGCATTGACTCAGGGCTCGTCCTTGGTCAGTCATTTTGCCGTCCACTTCCGCACCTTAGCATCTGAGCTGGAGTGGTCGGATAAAGCCCTCATTCCAATATTTTGGAGGGGGCTGGCTGACCACATTAAGGACGCCCTGGCCACTAGGGAGATTCCCGCCACACTGGAGGAATTAATAACTCTATCCACTCGTATTCATCTCCGTTTTCACGAGCGGAGGTTAGAGCGAGCCCAGTGTAGGCAGAGGTTTCCGCTGGCTCCCACCTTCGCCAAACCTTTGGAATCTCCAGACCAGGCTCCTGAGCCCCATGAGCCTGTGGTAGAGTCACGAGCGGGATCTAAGTCCCGGACCGCTCGTGCACTCCAGATTTGTCATCTTTGCCAACAGTCAGGACATCTTGCCTCCAGATGTCTCCAGCGGTCGAGGAAATGTCAGCGTCTAGTGGTAGTTGGTGGAGGTGCACTAGACACGGCGACGTTTGCCTCCAAATTGTCCTTTAAGGGGACAATAACATTGGGCTCATCCTCTCACTCGGTAGAACTCTGTGTGGATTCTGGGGCGGAGGGCAATTTTATGTCTTCAGCCTTCGCCCAACGTCACGCAATTCCTCTGGTCATGCTATCTCAACCAGTAACGGTATGAGTGGTGAATGGGTCGACACTGCCCGCACAGATTACACATCAAACTATCCCTTTTACTCTGTCCATGTCACCATCTCATCAGGAGATTACATCTCTACTCGTCATTCCTGAGGGAATTGATGAGGTTCTCTTGGGGATACCTTGGTTACGGTACCACTCTCCTCACATCGAGTGGTCCTCAGGCAGAATTCTGGGATGGGGTGAATCTTGTGGGAACAGGTGTCATCGAGAGTGCGTTCAGGTTGCTACTACAGAGGTACCCGCAGATCTTTCCTCTCTCCCCAAGCAATATTGGTCTTATGCAGACGTGTTCTCCAAAAAGGCAGCGGAGTGTTGTGAATTCTGTGGCAGAGCTCCCTCCTGTGGTCACAAGTGGTACTTCGGCTGATTCTGTCTGTGAGCTTCCGTTGGTGGAGGAGAGTGGTACTGCGGCTTCTGAGTTTCCTTCCTCAGGTGATGTGGTGAAGTCGTTAGGTGCTGCTCTATTTAACTCCACCTGGTGCTCTGATCCTGGCCTCCAGTCAATGTTCTAGTATAGGACTTGCTTCCTCCTGGATCGTTCCTGTGGCCTGCTGCTCTGCATAGCTAAGTTTTGCTTGTGTTATTTTTGTTTGCTGTTTTTTCTGTCCAGCTTGCTTATTTGGTTTTTCTTGCTTGCTGGAAGCTCTGGGACGCAGAGGGTGTACCTCCGTACCGTTAGTCGGTACGGAGGGTCTTTTTGCCCTCTTTGCGTGGTTGTTTGTAGGGTTTTGTGTTGACCGCAAAGTTACCTTTCCTATCCTCGCTCTGTTCAGAAAGTCGGGCCTCACTTTGCTAAATCTATTTCATCTCTACGTTTGTCTTTTCATCTTAACTCACAGTCATAATATGTGGGGGGCTGCCTTTTCCTTTGGGGTATTTCTCTGAGGCAAGGTAGGCTTATTTTCTATCTTCAGGCTAGCTAGTTTCTCAGGCTGTGCCGAGTTGCATAGGGAGCGTTAGGCGCAAACCTGAGCCTATGCAGTGCGATAGGACTTTGACCAGAGTTGAAAGGCAAGAAAACAGACGTCAGAATGGGCTGTGTTTCTACTGTGGTGATTCCACTCATGCTATCTCTGATTGCCCTAAATGCACTAAGCGGTTCGCTAGGTCTGCCACCATTGGTACAGTACAGTCAAAATTGCTTTTGTCCGTTACTTTGATCTGCTCTTTGTCATCTTATTCTGTCATGGCATTTGTGGATTCAGGCGCTGCTCTGAATTTGATGGACTTGGAGTATGCCAGGCGTTGTGGGTTTTTCTTGGAGCCCTTGCAGTGTCCTATTCCATTGAGAGGAATTGATGCTACGCCTTTGGCCAAGAGTAAGCCTCAGTACTGGACCCAGCTGACCATGTGCATGGCTCCTGCACATCAGGAGGATATTCGCTTTCTGGTGTTGCATAATCTGCATGATGTGGTCGTGTTGGGGTTGCCATGGCTACAGGTCCATAATCCAGTATTAGATTGGAAATCCATGTCTGTGTCCAGCTGGGGTTGTCAGGGGGTATATGGTGATGTCCCATTCCTGTCTATTTCATCATCCACCCCTTCTGAGGTCCCAGAGTTCTTGTCTGATTACCGGGATGTATTTGATGAGCCCAAGTCCGATGCCCTACCTCCGCATAGGGATTGTGATTGTGCTGTCGATTTGATTCCTGGTAGTAAATTTCCAAAAGGTCGACTGTTTAATTTATCTGTACCTGAGCACGCCGCTATGCGGAGTTACGTGAAGGAGTCCTTGGAGAAGGGGCATATTCGCCCGTCATCGTCGCCATTGGGAGCGGGGTTCTTTTTTGTGGCCAAGAAGGATGGTTCGCTGAGACCTTGTATTGATTACCGCCTTCTAAATAAGATCACGGTCAAATTTCAGTACCCGTTGCTGCTGTTATCTGATTTGTTTGCTCGGATTAAGGGGGCTAGTTGGTTCACCAAGATAGATCTTCATGGTGCATATAATCTTGTGCGTATTAAGCGAGGCGATGAATGGAAAACTGCATTTAATACGCCCGAGGGCCATTTTCAATACCTAGTTATGCCATTCGGACTTGCCAATGCTCCATCAGTGTTTCAGTCCTTTATGCATGACATCTTCCGAGAGTACCTGGATAAATTCCTGATTGTGTACTTGGATAATATTTTGGTCTTCTCGGATGATTGGGAGTCTCATGTGAAGCAGGTCAGAATGGTGTTCCAGGTCTTGCGTGCTAATTCTTTGTTTGTGAAGGGATCAAAGTGTCTCTTTGGTGTTCAGAAGGTTTCATTTTTGGGGTTCATTTTTTCCCCTTCTACTATCGAGATGGATCCTGTTAAGGTCCAGGCCATCCATGATTGGACTCAGCCGACATCTCTGAAGAGTCTGCAAAAGTTCCTGGGCTTTGCTAACTTTTATCGTCGCTTCATCTGCAATTTTTCTTGTATTGCTAAACCATTGACCGATTTGACCAAGAAGGGTGCTGATGTGGTCAATTGGTCTTCTGCTGCTGTGGAAGCTTTTCAAGAGTTGAAGCGTCGTTTTTCTTCTGCCCCTGTGTTATGTCAGCCAGATGTTTCGCTTCCGTTCCAGGTCGAGGTTGATGCTTCTGAAATTGGAGCGGGGGCTGTTTTGTCGCAGAGAAGTTCTGATTGCTCGGTGATGAAACCATGCGCCTTCTTTTCCAGGAAGTTTTCGCCTGCTGAGCGAAATTATGATGTTGGCAATCGAGAGTTGCTGGCCATGAAGTGGGCATTCGAGGAGTGGCGTCATTGGCTTGAAGGAGCTAAGCATCACGTGGTGGTCTTGACTGATCATAAGAACTTGACTTATCTCGAGTCTGCCAAACGGTTGAATCCTAGACAGGCTCGCTGGTCGCTGTTTTTCTCCCGTTTTGACTTTGTGGTTTCGTACCTTCCGGGCTCTAAAAATGTGAAGGCGGATGCCCTGTCTAGGAGTTTTGTGCCCGACTCTCCGGGTTTATCTGAGCCGGCGGGTATTCTCAAAGAGGGAGTAATTGTGTCTGCCATCTCCCCTGATTTGCGGCGGGTGCTGCAAAAATTTCAGGCTAATAAGCCTGATCGTTGCCCAGCGGAGAAACTGTTTGTCCCTGATAGGTGGACGAATAGAGTTATCTCTGAGGTTCATTGTTCGGTGTTGGCTGGTCATCCTGGAATCTTTGGTACCAGAGAGCTAGTGGCTAGATCCTTTTGGTGGCCATCTCTGTCACGGGATGTGCGTTCTTTTGTGCAGTCCTGTGGGATTTGTGCTCGGGCTAAGCCCTGCTGTTCTCGTGCCAGTGGGTTGCTTTTGCCCTTGCCGGTCCCGAAGAGGCCCTGGACACATATCTCTATGGATTTTATTTCAGATCTTCCCGTCTCTCAAAAAATGTCAATCATTTGGGTGGTTTGTGATCGCTTCTCTAAGATGGTCCATTTGGTACCCTTGTCTAAATTACCTTCCTCCTCTGATTTGGTGCCATTGTTCTTCCAGCATGTGGTTCGTTTACATGGCATTCCGGAGAATATCGTTTCTGACAGAGGTTCCCAGTTTGTTTCGAGGTTTTGGCGAGCCTTTTGTGCTAGGATGGGCATTGACTTGTCTTTTTCCTCGGCTTTCCATCCTCAGACTAATGGCCAGACCGAACGAAACAATCAGACCTTGGAAACATATCTGAGATGCTTTGTTTCTGCTGATCAGGATGACTGGGTGTCCTTTTTGCCTTTGGCTGAGTTCGCCCTTAATAATCGGGCCAGCTCGGCTACCTTGGTTTCGCCGTTTTTCTGCAACTCTGGGTTCCATCCTCGCTTCTCTTCAGGGCAGGTTGAGTCTTCAGACTGTCCTGGTGTGGATACTGTGGTGGACAGGTTGCAGCAGATCTGGACTCATGTAGTGGACAATTTGACCTTGTCCCAGGAGAAGGCTCAACGTTTTGCTAATCGCAGACGCTGTGTGGGTCCCCGACTTCGTGTTGGGGATTTGGTTTGGTTGTCATCTCGTCATATTCCTATGAAGGTTTCCTCTCCTAAATTTAAGCCTCGTTTCATTGGTCCATATTGGATTTCTGAGGTTCTTAATCCTGTTTCTTTTCGTTTGACCCTTCCAGATTCTTTTTCCATCCATAACGTATTCCATAGGTCATTGTTGCGGAGATACCTGGCACCTATGGTTCCATCTGTTGATCCTCCTGCCCCGGTTTTGGTGGAGGGGGAGTTGGAGTATATTGTGGAGAAGATTTTGGATTCTCGTGTTTCGAGATGGAAACTCCAGTATCTGGTTAAGTGGAAGGGTTATGCTCAGGAAGATAATTCCTGGGTCTTTGCCTCTGATGTCCATGCTCCCGATCTTGTTCGTGCCTTTCATATGGCTCATCCTGGTCGTCCTGGGGGCTCTGGTGAGGGTTCGGTGACCCCTCCTCAAGGGTGGGGTACTGTTGTGAATTCTGTGGCAGAGCTCCCTCCTGTGGTCACAAGTGGTACTTCGGCTGATTCTGTCTGTGAGCTTCCGTTGGTGGAGGAGAGTGGTACTGCGGCTTCTGAGTTTCCTTCCTCAGGTGATGTGGTGAAGTCGTTAGGTGCTGCTCTATTTAACTCCACCTGGTGCTCTGATCCTGGCCTCCAGTCAATGTTCTAGTATAGGACTTGCTTCCTCCTGGATCGTTCCTGTGGCCTGCTGCTCTGCATAGCTAAGTTTCGCTTGTGTTATTTTAGTTTGCTGTTTTTTCTGTCCAGCTTGCTTATTTGGTTTTTCTTGCTTGCTGGAAGCTCTGGGACCCAGAGGGTGTACCTCCGTACCGTTAGTCGGTACGGAGGGTCTTTTTGCCCCCTTTGCGTGGTTGTTTGTAGGGTTTTGTGTTGACCGCAAAGTTACCTTTCCTATCCTCGCTCTGTTCAGAAAGTCGGGCCTCATTTTGCTAAATCTATTTCATCTCTACGTTTGTCTTTTCATCTTAACTCACAGTCATTATATGTGGGGGGCTGCCTTTTCCTTTGGGGTGTTTCTCTGAGGCAAGGTAGGCTTATTTTCTATCTTCAGGCTAGCTAGTTTCTCAGGCTGTGCCGAGTTGCATAGGGAGCGTTAGGCGCAATCCACGGCTGCCTCTAGTGTGGTTGGAGAGGATTAGGGATTTCGGTCAGCAGAGTTCCCACGTCTCAGAGCTCGTTCTATGTTTTTGGGTTATTGTCAGATCACTGTATGTGCTCTGACTTCTATGTCCATTGTGGTACTGAATTACCTAATCATAACAGCGGAGACCCTTCCGCCCCATCGCCCCTATGACTGTCCTATTGATCTCTTGCCTGGTGCTGAGCCTCCCTGGGGTCGAGTCTATCCATTATCTCTCCCGGAAACGGAGGCAATGCTTAGTACGTTCAAGAGAATCTGGCAAGAGGGTTCATCAGGAAGTCAGTGTCACCTGCTGGGGCAGGGTTCTTTTTCGTGCAGAAGAAGAATGGAGAACTTCGTCCATGCATAGACTACAGGGGTCTTAATGCAATCACAGTTAAGAACAAGTACCCTTTGCCTTTGATATCTGAGCTTTTCAATAGGCTTCAGGGAGCTAGAGTGTTTACTAAACTAGATCTGCGGGGTGCTTATAACCTGATTCGCATCCGTGAGGGGGACGAGTGGAAAACGGCATTTAACACCAGAGATGGGCACTATGAGTATCTGGTGATGCCCTTCGGGCTCTGTAATGCACCTGCCGTTTTCCAAGACTTTGTCAACGACATCTTCCGGGATATGCTTTCCACCTCGGTTGTAGTCTATCTGGATGATATTCTCATCTTTTCTCCAGATATTGACTCCCACCGGAGAGATGTTGGCAGAGTCTTCGACCTCCTACGGGCAAACTCTCTTTATGCGAAGTTGGAGAAGTGTGTGTTTGAGCAGGAGTCTTTACCTTTCCTGGGCTATATCATCTCCACCCAGGGATTGGCTATGGATCCTGCCAAACTACAGGCTGTGATGGACTGGCAAGAGCCCCATTCTCTTAAAGCGGTGCAGCGCTTTATGGGGTTCATAAACTATTACCGCCAGTTCATTCCCCACTTCTCAACTCTGGTAGCTCCCTTGGTAGCCCTCACCAAGAAGGGAGTGAATCCCAAATTGTGGTCGGAAGAGGTCTCCAAGGCCTTCACTTCTATTAAGTCCCACTTTGCTAGCGCTCCCATCTTACATCGTCCCGATGTGGATAAGCCATTCCTAATGGAGGTGGATGCCTCGTCCGTTGGTGCTGGAGCAGTCCTCTATCAAAAGGATGCTCGAGGTCGGAAGCATCCATGCTTCTTCTTCTCTAAGACCTTCACGCCAGCGGAGAGAAACTACTCCATCGGGGACAGGGAGTTGCTAGCAATGAAGTTGGCCTTTTCGGAGTGGAGACACCTTCTGGAAGGTGCGCGGTTTCCCTTCCAAGTTTACACGGACCACAAGAATTTGGTCTATTTGCAAACAGCCCAGCGGCTAAATTCTCGCCAGGCCAGATGGTCCCTGTTCTTCTCCCGGTTCCACTTTTCCCTTCATTATCTCGCCGGGGAGAAGAATATCCGTGCTGACACTCTCTCTCGCTCCCTTATGTCAACTGAGGAGGAGGAAGAGGAGCCTCGGCTTATTGTCCCTTCCGAGAGCCTGAGAACCGTAGCGCCCGTTTCGCTAGAGTCTGTGCCTCCGGGCAAGACTTTTGTGCCCATTAATTTGCGACCGGAGGTTCTCACTTGGGCTCATTCGTCCAGGGTGGGTGGACACTTTGGGACAAAGAGGACATCTGAGCTACTGGCGAGGACGTACTGGTGGCCGCATATGGTCCGGGATGTCAGGGATTATATTCTGGCGTGTGTCTCCTGCGCCAAAAATAAATCTCTGCGTCAAAGGCCAGCTGGGTTGCTCTATCCCTTGCCGGTGGCAGATAGGCCCTGGGAGATGGTCGGGATGGACTTTGTTGTGGGTTTACCCAAGTCTCGCGGCTGTACCATCATTTGGGTCATCACCGATCATTTCTCAAAAATGGTGCATTTGGTGCCGCTACCACGGTTACCTTCTGCACGGGCCTTGGCAGCGTTGTTCATTAAACACATCTTCCGCCTACATGGTATGCCTGACAAAATTGTCAGTGACCGGGGTCCCCAGTTTGCGTCTCGGTTCTGGAGAGAGCTTTGTCGTCTTCTCAGTATTGAGTTGAATCTCTCTTCCGCTTATCATCCCGAGACGAATGGGTTGGTAGAGAGGGCCAACCAGACCTTGGTCACATACCTGCGACATTTTGTTTCAGCCAGGCAGAATGACTGGGCATCCTTGCTATCATGGGCAGAGTTTGCACTGAACAACGCCGTAGCCGACTCCACTGGACAAACCCCATTCCTCCTCAACTATGGTCAGCATCCACGGGTACCTGTGCCTATGCCCGTGCCTTTCGCAGACTCCAGGGTGGCAGACTGGGCTGTGGAGGCACGGGATATTTGGGACCGCACTCAGGATGCCATTCGGGCCTGTAAGGAGAGAATGAGGTCCTCCGCCGATGCTCATCGGCGCCCCGCTCCGACCTTTGCTCCTGGCGACTTGGTGTGGCTCTCCGCCCGTAACATCAGACTGCGAGTTGAGTCCACTAAATTTGCTCCTCGCTACTTGGGTCCATTCAAGGTCCTCGAGCAGGTTAATCCTGTGGTCTATCGTTTGGCCCTTCCGCCACGCCTGGGTATCACCGACACCTTTCATGTGTCCCTCTTGAAACCCGTGTATATGTCCCGGTGTTCCGAGTCATCTGCTGGGACATCGGGTTCGTCTACGGACGATTATGAGGTGAACGCTATTTTGGGGTGCAAGGTGGTACGTGGCAAAAAATTTTATTTGGTAGACTGGAAGGGTTATGGCCCCGAGGACAGGTCCTGGGAGCCTGTTGAGCACATTCGGGCCCCACAGCTCATTGCTGCCTTCGAACATAGCGAGGCCCAAGGAGGGGGGGGCCCTAGGAGGGGGGGTAATGTTAGGAGTCGAGTTTCCTCTGCTGCACAGGGGGAATCTCGATCCGTCTCCGCTGCGGTCTCCCATTCTCCTCCAGCCGCAGTGGAGTCTGCTCAGCAGGGACGTCGATCCCAGCGACTCGCTCAGTCTGACTCTGTGCGAAGAGTTACTGCTGCTTTTCCTGCTTCTGCCATTGAAGCCAGTGCTGGGCAGCGGCGAGTGGACGTTTCTGGATCTAACTCCTTATTTGCACACACTGAGCATGCCCAGGGCAAGATCTCCTGTTGGAGATCGAGGGTCACATGCTCAGGTACTGCAGCACATCCCATTGGTCCTTTTGGCAGGTCCTGAAAGGGCAAAACTTCTGTAGCTGTTTCCTGTGCTGCAGCTATGTAAACTGCGCATGACCGCACGGCCATGCGCTAGTATTGTCTTGTAAATATGTGTGTGTGTTGTGAGTGAAAGTCGCTCTTTAAATAACCCTCCCTATTGAATGACTGTTCGCGGAAGGTGTATGTTTGCTATCTAGCGCCCGACTTATCCAACAGCACCTAACACACATTACAGCTACCAGTTGCTGTGTCCGCCTATACGGCGCCATGCGCTTGCTCTGCGCTTTCCTGACCCAAGCCTGGGTGGTTAGTGGCGTCCGTCTGTGCGGCACCGCACGCACTCTTGTGCCTTTATATTATTATTTAGTTTCCTTACACACCCAGTTGCGGTGTTGTGCCAGCAAGTGTCTAATCGGACTTCAATCCTAGTTGGGGTTGAGTTCGCTGACTTCTTGCTCGCGCTCTATGTGCGGTACCGCGGTCCTGTGACGCAACAGGATCGCTTCCTTCATGCAGGGTGAAGTTAACCCGTGCGTGTATACTTATAGTACCGCCATATAGTCCGTCTTACTAGCAGCAGGGTTTTTACCTGCACAGTGGACCTCGGACTGCGAATGCACCTAGTTCCATTTCATCTTGTACTTGGTGCGTTCCGCCAGTCCTTAACAGTGTCTTTTTGTATAGTGTATGTAAACTTCTAGTTTCAACTGTAAAGAACGTCCAAACGATAATATAAAGGTCAAAATACAATAAGTTTATTGAACATACAGGGACAGACCTACAGACAGTACAGATGATAAAAAGGGGGCAGCAAATCCTCCCGTATAAACACAAAGGCGGAAGGGCCGAACGTGGGACCATAAAGGAGACAACACTAAATCATACATATAAAGTAGAGGCAGGACATCCCACATCATACCTATGTCTCGCATAACATACCTGTCAGTACTTAAAAGGTCACACACCGGCACTCCCGCCCTCCCCGACGCGCGTTTCGGAAGTATAAAACTTCCTTCCTCAGGGGGCATACATGAAGGAATAGAGCCACCAATAAATAAAGGCCGGGACCGGAAGTGTACGCCGGCCGGCACAAGAAACGCCGCCCACCCAAAAGCGCCGCACAATACCGCCGACGTCAGGGCACCAGGATCCACGTGACCATGACGCCAGACAGTAGGTGGAGACACTGGGCGGGACAAGGCGGAACCTAGCCGCACAGAGACATAGCCGCGGCCATCTTGGTAAGGGGCAAAAGAGCCCACAAAGCGTAACGCTGGAACCGGACAGAGCTGTACGCATAACGGGCTCCCCAGTGAGCAGCCACAAAAAAGAGGGGGGTACGCACACCCGCACATGCCAGCCTCCACATGCACCGCCGATGCCGGGCCACATGGGGCCCCATGTGACCACTACATCAAAGGGACAGCGGACGCGCACATACCGGGGGCAGCACCCCACAAGTGACATATATAGAACACCTATAACATATCCATAACTATTAACAACTAAACAAAGAAAGGCATAATACAATTACAAAAAACACATACAACATATACATACAGTACATACATATCCGGAAACAATACACAATGATGTGATGTGACAGTTGAAATAAATACATGGCTGCAACATCTCACAACCGAACAACATATCCTATAATGTCATATATATGCGCTACTGATGTAGCAAGTAATAGACTTCGTGTAGACTATAGCATATGGAGTCCATAATCCAGATAATAAGACATAATAAATGACATATAGATGGCGACATCTGACGTCCACAGCCAAACTAAAGGTCAAATCCACATCATGGATAGATCCAGCGCACAGAAGAAAGTAGATGGAAAAACTGGGTGGCTCCTTTTCACATGGTGAATAGCACACATACTGTAGATATAAATAGCACTAAAAAACACAAAAGAGGGTAATTAAAATCACATAAAATACAAAGAAATGCGGAAGAATCCGCACCCATCGGTACACATCACCCGGGGGACTCCAGAAATGGGGCAAACGAAAGACACTCATTAAGGCCAGAGGGGTGGACTGTATTAAGAGTCCAGATCCACCTCGTCTCCAGCCTCGCCAAACGCCCAGATAGCCCACCTCCCCTAATATTGATCTTGAGAGCATCGATACCACGTACCCTCAACAGGGTGCTATCACAATTATGAAAAGTTTTAAAATGCCGTGGTATCGTCTTAAGTGTGGATGTATCCGCCTGGTGGACCGCCGCCTGGATGCCCAACACGTGCTCCCTCGTGCGGACCTTAAGTTGGCGTGTTGTTAGTCCCACATAAATAAGGCCGCACGGGCACGTGGCATAGTATATTACGTATCTTGTGGTGCAAGTGATACGTTGCCTAATCTCAAAAGACCTCGTGCCCTCAGAGTTCGAAAAAATGTTGCACCTGTCAATGTTGGGACAGGCGACGCATCCACCACACGGAACACACCCACCACTCCTTTTGAATCCATCCAGAAAGGTGGGCAGCGGGCGCTCGGGATAATGGCTGGAGACGAGGTGGTCCCTTAAATTTTTGGCCCGTCTAAATGACATAGAGGGTCTGGATGGCACAATTTTCTTCAAAACAGGATCCACCCTAAGAATTGGCCAGGCCTGTTCCAGAATAGCACGTACCCTACCGGACTGCGAGCTAACTGTGGTTACAAACCTAGTTTGGTCATCCGTCCTAGATCTCCCACTCACACCACCCCTGTAGAGCAAATCACTTCTCGAGGCTTGTTTAGCACGATGATAGGCAGATTTAATAACCCTACGGCTGTAGCCGCGTGCCACAAAGCGCTGTCTTAATTCATCCGCCCTAGCCTCAAAGGCCACATCAGAGGAACAGATCCGCCGTAGCCGGAGAAACTGGCCCACCGGCACGGAACGGATCATGTGCCTAGGGTGTCCAGATGAGGCAAACAACAAGGTTTTAGTAGATGTCTCCTTCCTGTAGATGTCAGTTTGTAGGACCCCAAATTGATCCCGCTTAATGGTTACATCCAGGAAATCCAAGGAGACATCACTCTGACAAAATGTCAGATGTATATTCAGGTCATTGTTGTTCAAGGTATGGATCAGCTGCCCAAGGTCGACGGGTGTGCCCTGCCAGATGAAGAAGATGTCGTCAATGTACCGCGTCCAAAAGGGGACGCGGTCCATTAACCCCTGTTCATCCGACAGGAAGAGGTCCCTCTCCCACAGCCCCAGGAACAGCCCGGCATAGGCCGGCGCAAAGGCCGCCCCCATGGCGGTCCCCCGGAGCTGTAGGTAGAAGGACCCCTTGAAAACAAAAAAATTATGTGTGAGGGTGAACTCCAATAGCTCCAGCAGGAGGTCCCTCATCTCAGCAGATAATGTAGATGTACCTAAGAAGAATCGAACGGCATTAATGCCGTCTTGAAGTTTAATATTAGTGTAGAGGGACTCAACATCTGCCGAAACTAGAAGAGTATCACCCTCCAGACACAACCCGTCGACCCTCCGCAGCAGATCACCAGTATCCTTAAGGAACGACGGGAGGCCAGAGACGAGGGGCTGGAGGTGGAAGTCAATCCATCTATTGACATGCTCCAGGAAGTTTCCCCTACCAGAAATAACAGGGGTTAATGGACCGCGTCCCCTTTTGGACGCGGTACATTGACGACATCTTCTTCATCTGGCAGGGCACACCCGTCGACCTTGGGCAGCTGATCCATACCTTGAACAACAATGACCTGAATATACATCTGACATTTTGTCAGAGTGATGTCTCCTTGGATTTCCTGGATGTAACCATTAAGCGGGATCAATTTGGGGTCCTACAAACTGACATCTACAGGAAGGAGACATCTACTAACACCTTGTTGTTTGCCTCATCTGGACACCCTAGGCACATGATCCGTTCCGTGCCGGTGGGCCAGTTTCTCCGGCTACGGCGGATCTGTTCCTCTGATGTGGCCTTTGAGGCTAGGGCGGATGAATTAAGACAGCGCTTTGTGGCACGCGGCTACAGCCGTAGGGTTATTAAATCTGCCTATCATCGTGCTAAACATGCCTCGAGAAGTGATTTGCTCTACAGGGGTGGTGTGAGTGGGAGATCTAGGACGGATGACCAAACTAGGTTTGTAACCACATTTAGCTCGCAGTCCAGTAGGGTACCTGCTATTCTGGAACAGGCCTGGCCAATTCTTAGGGTGGATCCTGTTTTGAAGAAAATTGTGCCATCCAGACCCTCTATGTCATTTAGACGGGCCAAAAATTTAAGGGACCACCTCGTCTCCAGCCATTATCCCGAGCGCCCGCTGCCCACCTTTCTGGATGGATTCAAAAGGAGTGGTGGGTGTGTTCCGTGTGGTGGATGCGTCGCCTGTCCCAACATTGACAGGTGCAACATTTTTTCGAACTCTGAGGGCACGAGGTCTTTTGAGATTAGGCAACGTATCACTTGCACCACAAGATACGTAATATACTATGCCACGTGCCCGTGCGGCCTTATTTATGTGGGACTAACAACACGCCAACTTAAGGTCCGCACGAGGGAGCACGTGTTGGGCATCCAGGCGGCGGTCCACCAGGCGGATACATCCACACTTAAGACGATACCACGGCATTTTAAAACTTTTCATAATTGTGATAGCACCCTGTTGAGGGTACGTGGTATCGATGCTCTCAAGATCAATATTAGGGGAGGTGGGCTATCTGGGCGTTTGGCGAGGCTGGAGACGAGGTGGATCTGGACTCTTAATACAGTCCACCCCTCTGGCCTTAATGAGTGTCTTTCGTTTGCCCCATTTCTGGAGTCCCCCGGGTGATGTGTACCGATGGGTGCGGATTCTTCCGCATTTCTTTGTATTTTATGTGATTTTAATTACCCTCTTTTGTGTTTTTTAGTGCTATTTATATCTACAGTATGTGTGCTATTCACCATGTGAAAAGGAGCCACCCAGTTTTTCCATCTACTTTCTTCTGTGCGCTGGATCTATCCATGATGTGGATTTGACCTTTAGTTTGGCTGTGGACGTCAGATGTCGCCATCTATATGTCATTTATTATGTCTTATTATCTGGATTATGGACTCCATATGCTATAGTCTACACGAAGTCTATTACTTGCTACATCAGTAGCGCATATATATGACATTATAGGATATGTTGTTCGGTTGTGAGATGTTGCAGCCATGTATTTATTTCAACTGTCACATCACATCATTGTGTATTGTTTCCGGATATGTATGTACTGTATGTATATGTTGTATGTGTTTTTTGTAATTGTATTATGCCTTTCTTTGTTTAGTTGTTAATAGTTATGGATATGTTATAGGTGTTCTATATATGTCACTTGTGGGGTGCTGCCCCCGGTATGTGCGCGTCCGCTGTCCCTTTGATGTAGTGGTCACATGGGGCCCCATGTGGCCCGGCATCGGCGGTGCATGTGGAGGCTGGCATGTGCGGGTGTGCGTACCCCCCTCTTTTTTGTGGCTGCTCACTGGGGAGCCCGTTATGCGTACAGCTCTGTCCGGTTCCAGCGTTACGCTTTGTGGGCTCTTTTGCCCCTTACCAAGATGGCCGCGGCTATGTCTCTGTGCGGCTAGGTTCCGCCTTGTCCCGCCCAGTGTCTCCACCTACTGTCTGGCGTCATGGTCACGTGGATCCTGGTGCCCTGACGTCGGCGGTATTGTGCGGCGCTTTTGGGTGGGCGGCGTTTCTTGTGCCGGCCGGCGTACACTTCCGGTCCCGGCCTTTATTTATTGGTGGCTCTATTCCTTCATGTATGCCCCCTGAGGAAGGAAGTTTTATACTTCCGAAACGCGCGTCGGGGAGGGCGGGAGTGCCGGTGTGTGACCTTTTAAGTACTGACAGGTATGTTATGCGAGACATAGGTATGATGTGGGATGTCCTGCCTCTACTTTATATGTATGATTTAGTGTTGTCTCCTTTATGGTCCCACGTTCGGCCCTTCCGCCTTTGTGTTTATACGGGAGGATTTGCTGCCCCCTTTTTATCATCTGTACTGTCTGTAGGTCTGTCCCTGTATGTTCAATAAACTTATTGTATTTTGACCTTTATATTATCGTTTGGACGTTCTTTACACTGATTTCTGCTGGTGGTGCTCGTTCTATGAACGTCAGTGTGTCCGCACATGTCCAATAAATACACTATGGGTTATCTTTATATGTTCTAGCGACATTTTTTGTAGCATGTTGCCCCATAGTTTCAGGTGTTTTCCTATTTATTAGTTTCAACTGTATATATGAACACTATATACTGTACAGTACAGTACAGACCAAAAGTTTGACACACCTTCTCATTTAAAGATTTTTCCGTATTTTCATGACTATGAAAATTGTAAATTCACCCTGAAGGCATCAAAACTATGAATTAACACATGTGGAATTATATACTTAACAAAAAAGTGTGAAACAACTGAAAATATGTTTTATTTTCTAGGTTCTTCAAAGTAGCCACCTTTTGCTTTGATGACTGCTTTGCACACTCTTGACATTCTCTTGATAAGCTTCAAGAGGTAGTCACCGGAAATGGTTTTCACTTCACAGGTTTGCCCTGTCAGGTTTAATAAGTCAGATTTCTTGCCTTATAAATGGGGTTGGGACCATCAGTTGCGTTGTGCAGAAGTCTGGTAGATACACAGCTGATAGTCCTACTGAATAGACTGTTAGAATTTTTATTATGGCATGAAAAAAGCAGCTAAGTAAAGTAAAATGAGTGGCCATCATTACTTTAAGAAATGAAGGTCAGTCAGTCTGAAAAATTAGGAAAACTTTGAAAATGTCCCCAAGTGCAATGGCAAAAACCATCAAGCGCTGCAAAGAACCTGGCTCACATGAGGACCGCCCCAGGAAAGGAAGACCAAGAGTCACCTCTGCTTCTGAGGATAAGTTTATCCGAATCACCAGCCTCAGAAATCACAGGTTAAGAGCAGCTCAGATTAGAGCCCAGGTCAATGTCACATAGAGTTCTAGCAGCAGACACATCTCTACAACAACTGTTAAGAAAAGACTTTGTGCAGCAGGCCTTCATGGTAAAATAGCTGCAAGGAAACCACTGCTAAGGGGACAGGCAACAAGCAGAAGAGACTTGTTTGGGCTAAAGAACACAAGGAATAGACAATAGACCAGTGGAAATCTGTGCTTTGGTCTGATGAGTCCAAATTCGAGATCTTTGGTTCCAACCACCGTGTCTTTGTGCGACGTAGAAAAGGTGAACGGATGGACTCTGCATGCATGGTTCCCACCGTGAAGCATGGAGGAGGAGGTGTGATGGTGTGGGGTGTTTTGCTGGTGTCACTGTTGGGGATTTATTCAAAATTGAAGGCATACTGAACCAGCATGACTACCACAGCATCTTGCAACAGCACTCTATTCCATCCGGTTTGCGTTTAGTTGGACCATGATTTATTTTTCAACAGGGCAATGACCCAAACACACCTCCAGGCTGTGTAAGGGCTATTTGACCAAGAAGGAGAGTGATGGGGTGCTACGCCAGATGACCTGATGGTTTGGGGTGAGCTGGACCGCAGAGTGAAGACAAAAGGACCAACAAGTGCTAAGCATCTCTGGGAACTCCTTCAAGATTGTTGGAAGACCATTTCCGGTGACTACCTCTTGAAGCTCATCAAGAGAATGCCAAGAGTGTGCAAAGCAGTAATCAAAGCAACAGGTGGCTACTTTGAAGAACCTAAAATATAAGACATATTTTCTGTTGTTTCCCACCTTTTTGCTAAGTATATAATTCCACATGTGTTAATTCATAGTTATGAAAATGCAAAAAAAATCTTTAAATGAGAAGGTGTGTCCAAACTTTTGGTCTGTACTGTATATATATACCCTCAGATATATACGCCCACACTATATACAGTATATATGTACACACATACAACACACATGCATAATTTATACGAACACACACATACACACTGTATACTGCACATGTATAAACACACATATACAGTTGTGCTCAAAAGTTTACATACACAGAGAGAATTTTTGCTTTCTTGGCCTTTTTTCAGGGAATATGAATGATAACACCAAAACTTTTTCTCCACTCATAATTAGTGGTTGTGTGAAGTCATTTATTGGTAAACTATTGTTTTCTCTTCTTAACCCTTTCACAACATGGGCCGTACTATTACTGCGCATGTCGTGTCTCCCCCTTTGATATGGGCTCCGGCGGTGAGCCCACATCAAAGTCGCGACATGTCAGCTGTTTTGTACAGCTGACATGTGCGCGCAATAGCGGCGGGTGAAATCACGATTCACCCGCCGCTATTAACCTGTTAAATGCCGCTGTCAAACACAGACAGCGGCATTTAACCGGCGCTTCCGGCCGGGCAGCTGGAAATGACCTCATCGCCGACCCCATCACATGATCGGGGGTCGACGATGCATCAGGATGGTAACCATAGAGGTCCTTGAGACCTGTTTGGTTACTAATGCCGGCCTGCTGTGAGCGCCCCCCTGTGGTCGGCGCTCACAGCACACCTGCATTTCTGCTACATAGCAGCAAACATCAGATCGCTGCTATGTAGCAGAGACGATCGAGTGGTGCCAGCTTCTAGCCTCCCATGGAGGCTATTGAAGCATGGCAAAAGTAAAAAAAAATGTTTTTAAAAATATGAAAAAAAAAAAAAAATGAAAGTTTAAATCACCCCCTTTTTGCCCCATCCAAAATAAAACAATAAAAAAATCAAATCTACACATATTTGGTATCGCCGCGTTCAGAATCGCCCAATCTATCAATAAAAAAAAGCATTAACCTGATCAATAAACAGCGTAGCGAGAAAAAAATTCGAAATGCCAGAATTACTTTTTTTTGGTCGTCGCGACATTGCATTAAAATGCAATAACGGACGATCAAAAAAATGTATCTGCACAAATGTGGTATCATTAAAAATGTCAGCTCGGCACGCAAAAAATAAGCCCTCACATAACCCCAGATCACGAAAAATGTAGACGCTACGGGTATCAGAATATGGCACTTTTTTTTTTTTTAGCAAAGTTTTGAATTTTTTTTCACCACTTAGATAAAAAATAACCTAGACATGTTTGGTGTCTATGAACTCATAATGACCTGGAGAATCATAATATCAAGTCACTTTTAGCATTTAGTGAACATAGTAAAAAAGCCAAACAAAAAACAAGTGTGGGATTGCACTTTTTTGCAATTTCACCACACTTGGAATTTTTTTCCCATTTTTTTGTACAAGACATGGTAAAACCAATGATGACATTCAAAAGTACAACTCGTCCCGCAAAAAAACAAGCCATCACATGGCCATATTGATGGAAAAATAAAAAAGTTATGGCTCTGGAAAGGAGGGGAGTGAAAAACAAAAACACAAAAACGAAAAAGGGCCGCGGCATGAATTAAATCATAATGACAACCCAAAACTTACAAATGAACATGATCATAATTTCACATACCCTGGTGATTTTGGCCAGATAATATTCACAGAAGTTGACACAAATTGTGACTTGTTAGCTTGTAATCAGTGTGTGTGCATAAAAGCTGAGTGAGTCTCTGGGATCAAGACAGATTCTTGCATCTTTCATCCAGCCACTGACATTTCTTGATTGGGAGTCATGGGAAAAGCAAAAGAATTGTCAATGGATCTACAGGAAAAGGTAGTTGAACTGCATAAAACAGGAAAAGGTTGCAAAAAGATATCCAAGGAATTGATAATGCCAGTCAGCAGCATTCAAACTGTGATTAACAAATGGAAAATCAGGGACCCTGAAAAAACAAAACCACGATCAGGTAGACCAACAAATTTTTGTCCACAACTGCCAGGAAAATTGATCCGGATGCAAAGAAAAACACACAAATAACATCAGCAGAAATACTGGACTCTGAAATCTAACGGTGTGGCTGTTTCAAGATGCACAATAAGGAGGCATTTGAACAAAAATGGTCTGCATGGTTGAATTCCAGAAGCAAGCATTACTGCACAAAGGCCACAAAGTATCTCACCTACAATATGCAAAACAGCACAGAGACAAGCTTCAAAACTTCTGGAATAAAGTAATTTGGAGCGTTATGTTTAGAGAGAGGTCAACAAGGCCTATGTTGAAAGGAACACCATTCCTACTGTAAAACACGGAGGTAGATCAATTTTGTTTTGGGAATGTGTGAGGCACAGGAAACTTGGTAAAAGCTGTAGGAAAGATGAATGCAGCACGTTATCAGCAAACACTGGTGACAAATTTGCAATCATCAGCCCTGGAGCTGCGCATGGCTTTTCCAACATGACAACTATTCAAAACACAAGGCCAAGTCAACCAGTCATTGGCTACAGCAAAACAAAGTGAAGGTTCTGGAGTGGCATCTCAGTCTCCTGACCTCTATATCATTAAGCCACTCTGGAGAGATCTTAAATACGCAGTTTATGCTAGACAGCCCAGGAATTTACAGGAACTGGAGGCCAAGAAGAGTGGGCAGCTTTACCATCTGAGATAATAAAGAACCACATCCACAACTACCACAATGTTTTGGGTTGTCATTATGATTTAAAAAGAGAAAACACAGTAGTTTGACAATAAATGGCTTCACCAAAACACTAACCATAAGTAGAGAAATTGTTTTGGTGCTATCATTCATATTCTCTGAAAAAAGGCAAAGAAAGCAAAAGTTCTGCCGTGGTATGTGAACTTTTAAGCACAACTGTACAATGAAGAGCAAAAGGGTAACAGTGTTTTAAACTTTTGAATTTCAGGCTTCATATCTCTCCATCCACTACTGCTTTGATCCTGAGAATACTATCATTTTATAGACAATCGTCTTGGCTATCTAATGTATAAATTTGACTTGCAACTATTTAGCATATGATTAGTTATGCAGGTTCTTGTCATGTCACTGCACTGTTACGGTTTAAATGCTAGTGGTGGAAAAATATTTTTCTTCCTGAATACTACCACTTACAACCTGTTCTCCATTCCGTAAAAGCTTATTGTATTATTAAATTGATTTCCATGTGAAATTTCATTGATTCGAATACAGGTGCAGCCATGAAGAGGATTTCCCAAGAAAAGAGAAACAGCATCTGGGTAGCTGATCATTAGCAGTCTCTTGGCCAAGAAAATTGCCAATTTGCATCATGTGAGTGACATCACAGTTGACAAAATACAAAATGAAGTCTGTCCATCCATTTAGAAGCCAAAAGGTGAACATCAAGGCAAAATATCAGGGTCAAGAAGTTGACTCATCCCAGGGTCTACCAGTTTGGGTGCGATAAACACGGCAGGTTGGGTGGCTTGTATGCCTCATAATAATGAGATCACAAACATTGATGCAAGAACTATTTGATGCACATTACCCATGTATGGAACAGTGACCTGAAAAAAGCTGAAGAAGCCTCAACTTCAATATTGTCATAAGAAAATGTAAATAAGTATGAAAAGTGGACATTTAAAGATTTGAAATGGGTGATTTGGAGCGATGACACGAAAGTCAATAGACTAGGCTCTGATAAGGTAAAAATGGGTCAAAAAGAAACAATGGAAAAAGGGCTAAAGGATTGAGAAATTGAAGGAAATGTCAAGTTTGGTGGAGGATGTTTGATGATATGGGGTTGTTTCACAGTCAAAGGCATTGGATACTTGACCATGATCGATGGTGGTGGCAATACTGAGCTATATGTGAGTATCCTACAGGATGAAATACTTTGTACACTCAAGAAACAGTGGTATGGAAAGGACAACATGTTCCAACAGGACAGAAACATGAAGCATACATCGAGATTGGCGAAAAAATAGTTCAGTGGCAAAGTAGATGTGCTGGAATGGCCTTCACGGTCCCCAAACCTCAACCCAATCAAACACTTGTGGATAAAATTGAAGAAAAAACTGTATAAATACCCAAGTGTGTTGACCAGTATGCACCAAATTTGGGAACATGTAGAAGAGACCCAAGATCAAATTGGGGTCTACACATGTTTGAATCTGACCAAGAGCATGCCTACAAGGATTCAGGCCAAAAGTGGATTTACAAACTGCTAACAAAATAATAAGAATTATAATTTTGATGGAGCAAAACTATAGCAATGCAGTAACAGGACATGAATTTGCATAACCAATCAAATGCTTAATAATTGCAAATAAAATTGAAGTATTAGATAGCCAAGTTGATTGCCTCTAAAATGATGGTAGTTTCAAGACCAAAGCAGTAGTGGATGGTCAAATATGGTACCTGAAAGTCAAAAGTTTAAAACATTGTTGCCCTTTTCCGCATCACTGTATATACCTACTTCACTTGTGCTGATCCCAGGACAGTAATGGAGGGGTCAGTCATCATGGTAAGGACATAACACAGCACAGACAAGACTGGAGGGAACTTCCTGTCCCTTGTGTCTGCACACTGCTGTGCTGTGAGCCAGCCTCTCCCTCTCAACTTCTGGCCCAACACTGCTGGAAGAGAGAGAAAGGTGAGTCAACCTGGGACTACAGAGGATGGACATGTTCTGTGCAGTTCGCGCTGGGACTGCAGAAGCCATGAGCCCCCTTTGTAGATAGAGGCAATTGGAAATTGCCCATTGCCCAGTTATCCCCACCCAGCCCTGGATGTTATTGTCCTATGAGTGCTTTTTTCTATTTGTCTGTTACATTCATCCAATGATCAATTAAGGGTTAAAGGGGGCAAAAAAGAATAAGAGGAGAATATACACATCATATTATTGAAAGACCAAAAATCTGACATGGTCAAATGCTTTAGTCGTTGATCAAATTATTACCATTTTATGATCGGTTGACTGCCAGCTTTGTTTGCTGCAGATACAAAACTGAACACTGGAAACAAGTGTGTATTTCCGCATTGGAACAAGGAAAATTGTAGAACAGTAGTCCCTGGATAGAGCTCCATCCTGAAGAGATTCTTGGAAGCTTCATAGTGAGTAGTGGAGCTCATTTTCCTTAAATAGTGTGAATAAAGATGACAGTGAACTTCATAATATATGTGCATTTAATAATCTGATAACTTTTCCAAAGTGCTTCAAATTAAAATGTCCAGCTCAAATAGTATCAGGATATACTCAATTAGACAACCAAAAGAAAACGCAATATCCTAAAAAAATACTTTATTATTAATATCTAAAATTCCTACACAATAAAAATACTAAAATGTATGCTACCAACATCAACCGGGTGAAGGTCCCTTTACTGACCTAAAACGGAGGAGTACTAAAATGCCGCCCCCCTGTGATCACGGGAATATTGACGCGTTTGAAAAGCTGGTTGTGGATGAAATTAAGAAAATTAACCCTAAACACAGGCCAGTTAATCCTAATATATCTAGGGAAGAAAAGGATGCGCTACAATGCCTTCAGTCAGATACCTCTTTGATCATAAAACCATCGGACAAAGGGGGGAATACTGTCCTCATGAATAGGGTTGAGTATGTGAGGATGTGTATGGATATTTTGGCCGATGAAAAAACATATGAGGTGTTACGTCGTGATCCATCCCCTGAGTATAAAAAGAGTCTTAATGACATCCTAACTAGAGCTCTTGAAGCTCACTTGATTTCAAAAAATGAATTGAATTTCCTGTTACCAAAGAGTCCTGTCATTGCAACATTTTATGCAATCCCAAAAATCCACAAAGGGTATCCACCGCTTAAAGGCAGGCCAGTAGTGTCAGGGATAGACGCTCTTGGACAAAACAGTAGCGTCTACCTTGACCAGGTGTTGAGGCCATTTGTTGTAGCCTTGCCATCGTATACGAGAGATACAACGGATCTATTGACCAAACTGGATGGGGTCTCTGTGGAAGCAGGGACAATACTCATCTCAATAGATGTTGAGGCCTTGTACTCGCGTATTCATCATGAGGCGGGACTTAAGGCAGTTCAATTTTTTCTGAACACACGAGGTAACCATCTTGCCCCACATAACAACTTTGTGATGACTCTACTTGAGTACGTGTTGTGCCATAACTTTTTCCTATTTAATGGGAAGTTCTACCACCAGCTCAGGGGCACCGCTATGGGTAGCCCCTGTGCGCCCACTTATGCGAATCTGCTCCTGGGCTGGTGGGAGGACACGGTGGTCTTTGGGGACGGGGATGCCATCTGGGGACCCCATATACAATTTTGGGGTCGTTATATAGACGACATCCTCGTCCTCTGGACGGGTGACATACCCACTTTCCATTCCTTTATGGAATTTCTAAACGACAACCAACTAGGCCTCAGATTCACACATGAGGTGGGGGGAAGAGAGATTTCATTTCTTGATGTGAAACTGTCCATAGAAGAGAATGGATCAAATAAGAACTACCCTCTTTCGCAAACCAACGGCGGCCAATGGCCTGCTAAGATGGGAGAGCTATCACCCGGCTCCACTGAAACGAAGGATACCAAAAGGACAGTTTCTAAGGTTGAGGTGAAACTGTTCTGAAAATGGAGACTATCTAAATAAAGCAAGAGATCTTAAAAAGAGATTTATGGATCGTGGCTATCAAAGGGTTTTGCTTGAGGAAGCCAATCTATATGCCAAAACCGCGGAAAGGGCAACACTGCTTCATCCCCGAAGAAAAGAGAACGAGACCCCTAAAACAAGATTATTGGTACTTTTAATGACCAGCAATAAAGGGTCATGGCCATATTGAGAAAACACTGGGGTATTTTGCGAACAGACCCAGAACTTAATAGATGGATTTTCCCCTACCCGTCTGTCACCTACAGGAAGGGCAGGTCTATTAGAGACTTGGTGGTTGATAGCCACTATAATCCACCAAAAACGAAAGAGACATCGCTAGCGAACAGATCTGTGGGGACATTTAGATGTGGCCATTGTAGGTTCTGTAACCATATTACACCATCCTCTACGTTTCAGAGTTCGGTGACTAAAAGGATATACAAAAACAGACAATTTGGGAATTGTAAAACGGAGGGTGTCGTGTATGTCTGTACGTGCTCTTGCCCGATGGACTGCGTTGGAAATACAAAGCGACAACTGCGGGTCAGAATGGGCGAGCACTTAGGTGACATCAGACATGGGCGGGACTCCCCGTTGGCCAGACATGTCAACTCTGTGCATAATGGGGATGTTGATAGTATCTCGTTCAAAATCATTGAGGTAGTCTATCCCTCGATCAGACAGGGTGACTGGGACAATAAGATCCTTCAGCGAGAATGTAGATGGATCTTTTGGATGGAGAGCATGAGCCCTGGTGGACTCAATGAACAACTGACATATACCTGCTTCATTTAGAATTGCTCGTGTGTAAGATAATAATTTCGGTAGTTAACCCTTTTTGTCCATTGTTTATGACTGATTGAGAAAGTCTAAGACACTGTAGGTCATTTTGTTTCCTGCAGTTGTACCTTCATCAATGGATGCCTGAGGGCATCTGAGTGTGGGCATTGATGCCCCTAGACAAAGAACACGATGGTGGTATGTGCGGAGGCATGCACGTGGAACGGTGGCAACATATGTGAGACATATGATACGGAAGAATATCTAGCCTGATAAATAGCTCAGTGTACTATAAGAATACACTATATCTGCATCATTTTGATTTGACTGGTCTGTTACTGTCCCGTAAATGTGAACCAGACATTTTGAGTCTCAATTATATGACCTAGAAAATAGTTAACCACTGTGATACCAGGCAACAACACCTGGCTGATAGGTAGACAAGCTGTTGACTAAGTAAGAGAATAGCTTGTCTTCTCACTCTGGGAGCGTCTGTTCCATCACTCTGCGCTCCATCTGTTTGGGAACGCTGTGAGACACGTGATGAGGGGGTGGTAGCCAGCCCTGACGTGAACATGAGGCGCATATGTAATTGACAGACTGGCAAGCGAACAACTAAGCCAGCACTGATGCGCATGTCAGCACTGGCTGACACGCATCTGCGTTCCACTATTCAAGGAGCGCAGGAAGACACGCGATATGGGGGCGGGACCTAGCCCTGACGCGCACAAGAGACAGGTGTGTACAGCACTTCCTGTATTGATACCAAGCTTGGGCGCTCCGTCCGGGACCGTTTGAAATCTAAGTAAAGGTTTTTTTTTGAGTACATATAATGAGCGCGGGATGGGAACACTGCGCATGCCCATGTGGGCGACGCGCATTCCATTCGGGATGGTCATGTGATGTTTGGGGGAGGGACCAGGCCCCATGCTGCATCACGAGCGTACGCCAAATATGTAAGAGCGGCGCTGCTATTATGGATCCTGCCACTCAATGTGCAGTAGATGACAGCTGTCTCTGAGCATTACGGTACTTTTGAGCTATTAAGAACGGCGTGTTTGCCTCCGCACGCCACTATCTATTTCCTGAGCCACTGTTGCTACACCCTAATTTATCCCCTGATGAGCCCCTATACTGGGAAGGGGCGAAACGCGTAGGGATGGCGAGATGGGACGGCGAGATGGGACGAATGATGTCACATACTCAGATAAGTTATTTTGATTTGTCATGGCAGACTGCACATAGTTTCTATGCGTAGGTAAGGAATGAGGGATTGGCCTCGGTTCCTTGTCAAGCTCATATATATATCTGCATGGTATGTAGGGTGGAAATTTATATATCACCCGTATAAGCCTATAGTCTTGAGCCAATTATCCACCAATATATAAAAGAAAGGGCTGTTTTTGGATGTACTGGGCTTCTTTATATACTGATTCAACATAAATGGGAGACACCATTTGTGATTCGTATGTGACATAGCATATATTTGCTTTTTTCTTGTTCTGTTTAATATTTTGTTTATTTTTTGATGTTTGATATGCGATATTGAACATGCAGGTATCCAGGGTGCTATTTTGAATCCCATTCAGATTGATGAGCATAGAATTGATTATAGGATTGACTATAGAATCCACCTATGAGAAGGGCTTGAGGGATTGGCCTCAGATATATCGGGCTCTGGTATATATCGGTCTAATTTAAATGTAAGAAAATATACTCTATTTTTTGAGTGAGCTAATGTTTTTGTGCTTTGCCCTGTACATGGGTTCTGTGTGCAAGTCTGCCTTTAATGACGTATAGATCACGTACTAATAAAAACAGTGACATTTGGTATAGACACCAGAGGTATATCTCTTTTTGTTTTGACCTCTGAGTGTTTTATGAGCACAATACATCTGTGCCTTATTTGTACCCCCGATCTTGAATTTTTTGAATTTCCGCTTGGGTATTACTATCTATACTCTAAATATTTTTCTTGTCTCAAGCGATGTATATAATATTCTCGGCTGACTGAGCCGTGGGGTACAAGCAACCTAGTGACTTTTTACGAAGCATTATTTTTCTGCTGCGGTGTTTTTAGAATCTCTGTTGGTTTTTGTTTCACTTTTTTTTCACTTTTTTACACCTTTTTTTCACGTTTTTTTGGTTAGTGTGACCCTATTGGTCATTTTGTGTGTATGTCTGTGGGGTACCTGGGCGTGGGTAGTTGACAGGGCCTAATAGGGCAAGAAGGGACAGTCGACGTGGAGCGGGGGCGCCATATCGCAATCTAGGGTGCCAACCTCCGCTGGTAGGTAGGTGTAAGCTACTTTAGGGCCACCTCATAGGGACTGTGTTAGGAATATAGGTATTACTCCTCCCTGTTATATATTTTTTCTGATCTACCCTAACCCAGATGGTTGATGTTGGTAGCATACATTTTAGTATTTTCATTGTGTGGGAATTTTAGATATTACTAATAAAGTATTTTTTTAGGATATTGCATTTTCTTTTGGTTGTCAAATTAAAATGTCCCTACTTTTGATGAGCACAACTCTAACAATAAGCCCAATCCTACCCCTAAACCTTAAACCCCAACCCTAAACCCAAACCTAACCCCAACTCTAAGCCCAACCTTAAGCCCCACCCCAACTCTAAGCCCAGCGCCAACACTAAACCCAACCTTAACCCGAACCTTAAGCCCAACCATTACTGCAAAGAATGAAAGAAGAAAAAATTATAAGATTTAAAAAAAATATTAATCTGACTAAGGGGATGACACAGGGAGATAACATACTAATTATTGGCTTTTAATCACTGCAATAAAGTCTATCACAGTGACCAAAAAGAACCGAGTGCTGACCGGCAGATCTTGACGGGAAAACTGTGCTAGCGCCCACCATTTTTTTTCATGAAGATGAGGTGGAGTGCTGGGGGACAGAGCAGGAGGGCCCGGGGGTTGGTGGAGTTAACAAGGAGGGCTTGTGAATATCATTTTTCCCTCCTCAGACATGTATATCATGTTAAAACACAAAAACTAAGCTTAGTTTATATAGGTATACATGCAGCAGATAAACGCATGTTTACTTAAAGCATACAAAACCTGCAAGAAGCAAAATAAACATAAATCCTACTGTCACTAAATAAGTAAAAAGCAAAAGTGCATTTAAATAACAAAGGTTCTTAGTAACACTGTTTTTGATCGAAAATAGCATGAAAGCCATCACACCTTCGGCAAGTTGACCCTGGTCGGGGTGGTCCTACGCTTTCTATTATTAAAAACCTTAACATGTGTCAGGATTGACCTCAGTGAGTGAATAAGGGCAGACAAAAGACCAGGTCCCAACCTGTGAACACCAGCCTAGGGAAGCTTTTAAATGTAGTTTTCAGCTCAAGGGATGGAGGCCACACCCCGGCTTGCACAAAATATAAAAATACAAAGAAAAAACATAAAAATTGAGCTTGGTTTATGTTGGTATACATGCAGCACGTTCACTTTGGCCATAAAGCATACAAAACCTACAAGAAGCAAAATAACATGTATATCATGTTAGAACAGAGATAAATTATTTCAATAGCGGGCACACTTTTTTTTGTTTTGCGTGATCGCCGTTATTCATGGAATAATGGCGAGCACGTGATCAAGGACCGGAAAATCATTTCCTTTTCATGTTGTCCAGCTACTTCCAGTAGCTGAAGCCCCCCAAATGTTCAGACTCTAGGGGGCACTATACTCTTATTCTTCATCGCCATTTCAAAATGGTGATGAGGGAATTCGGCACCTTAGCGGCCGCTTTTATAATGCATGTCAATGGTTGTTAAATGGTTAAAACAATAGACTTTGGAAACATTAAAAACACATTAGGTATTAATAGGAATGCATGGATTCATGGATGTTCTGGTCAGTCAGATTCGGCGGAACTTTAGAAAAAAGTTCAGATCAGTTACCAGAACGGTACTCGAACTTCATTCCGAACCCAAACTCCATTTAAGTCAATAGGGGGCAGAATAGCCAGCAATTCCCATGCGGTCTTCTGTGTGACAGAGTGGGAAACAGAGACTGTGACTATCAGTAAACTTAAACGTGAACAATAGAAAAGCCAATGCATAAATATGTGCACACCCGCTACAAGATAAAGAAAAGATCAAAATTTTATTGTATACATACAAGGACACATATATCATATAAAACCAATTAAAAACATGACAACAAAACACCCTTCCCCATAAGGTGTAACCAAATATACTCCTCTATATATGACTGTAAATTTGGGCACAAAAAACTACTATAGGCAAGAGAGTTGCACCAATTGTGCTGTAATACAAAACACACGATCATATACAGTACAGACCGAAAGTTTGGACACCTTCCCATTTAAAGATTTTTCTGTATTTTCATGACTATGAAAATTGTACATTCACACTGAAGGCATCAAAACTATGAATTAACACATGTGGAATTGTATACTTAGCAAAAAAGTGTGAAACAACTGAAAATATGTCTTATATTCTAGGTTCTTCAAAGTAGCCACCTTTTGCTTTGATAACTGCTTTGCACACTCTTGACATTCTGTTGATGAGCTTCAAGAGGTAGTCACCGGAAATAGTTTTCACTTCACAGGTGTGCCATGTCAGGTTTAATAAGTTGGATTTCTTGCCTTATAAATGGGTTTGGGACCATTAGTTGTATTGTGCAGAAGTCTGGTGGATACACAACTGATAGTCCTACTGAATAGACTGTTAGAATTTCTATTATGGCAAGAAGAAAGCAGCTAAGTAAAGAAAAATGAGTGGCCATCATTACTTTAAGAAATGAAGGTCAGTCACTCCAAAAACTTGGGAAAACTTTGAAAGTGTCCCCAAGTGCAGTTGCAAAAACTATCAAGTGTTGCAAAGAAACTGGCTCACATGAGGACCGCCCCAGGAAAGCAAGACCAAGAGTCACCTCTGCTTCTGAGGATTAGTTTATCCGAGTCGCCAGTCTCAGAAATCACAGGTTAACAGCAGCTCAGATTAGAGACCAGGTCAATGCCACACAGAGTTCTAGCAGCAGACACATCTCTACAACAACTGTTAAGAGGAGACGTTGTGCAGCAGGCTTTCATGGTAAAATAGCTGCTAGAAAACCACTGCTAAAGACAGGCAACAAGCAGAAGAGACTTGTTTGGGCTAAAGAACACAAGGAATGGACATTAGATCAGTGGAAATCTGTGCTTTGGTCTGAAAAGTCCAAATTTGAGATCTTTGGTTCTCAAAAGTTCTGCGTCTTTGTGCGACGCAGAAAAGGTGAATGCATGGACTCTACATGCCTGGTTCCCACCGTGAAGCATGGAGGAGGAGGAGGTGTGATGGTGTGGGGGTGCTTTGCTGGTGACACTGTTGGGGATTTATTTAAAATTGAAGGCATACTGAACCAGCATGGCTACCACAGCATCTTGCAGCGGCATGCTATTCCATCCGGTTTGTGTTTAGTTGGACCATCATTTATTTTTCAACAGGACAATGACCCCAAACACACCTCCAGGCTGTGTAAGGGCTATTTGACCAAGAAGGAGAGTGATGGGGTGCTACGCCAGATGACCTGGCCTCCACAGTCACCAGATCTGAACCCAATCGAGATGGTTTGGGGTGAGCTGGACCGCAGGTGAAGGCAAAAGGGCCAACAAGTGCTAAGCATCTCTGGGAACTCCTTCAAGATTGTTAGAAGACCATTCCCGGTGACTACCTCTTGAAGCTCATCAAGAGAATGCCCAGAGTGTGCAAAGCAGTCATCAAAGCAAAAGGTGGCTACTTTGAAGAACCTGGAATATAAGACATATTTTCAGTTGTTTCACACTTTTTTTTAAGTATATAATTCCACATGTGTTAATTCATAGTTTTGATGCCTTCAGTGTGAATTTACAATTTTCATAGTCATGAACATACAGAAAAATCTTTAAATGAGAAGGTGTTTCCAAACTTTTGGTCTGTACAGTATATGCATACACAAAGTTATAACAGGTAAGAGCTAAAGCCTTTATGTAGTCAAATGAAGGATTTAATCCTATATTTAAAGACAAAATGAGGGCGTCTCCACAACAAGTCTAGAGGGAATAACCATAGTGCCTATAGGGCAACGCCCAGATAGATTTAAGCCCTGTTGGAGTCAAAGAGATATACAAAAGATATATCAAATAAGTGGGGCATATCCATAGTGGAGTTTAAGGCAATAATTGGCAAGTTGCCATAATTGAAATCAGCGCAAAAGCACAGAAAAATATGAGCCTACCCCAAACATGGATAAACCATGAGTCACACAATCCAGGGTGAAGTGGATCTGCAGATGAGAATGGAAAAGCTGCAGAAAATCCGACTCCGACTACAGAACCCAGAGGAGTGAGGGGAGACAAAAGGGTGTGGGAAAATCCCACGCGTATCGTCCTCCCTGATGAAGCTGCCTAGCAGCAGCGATACGCGTGGGATTTTCTCACACCCTTTTTTCTCCCCTCACTCCTCTGGGTTCTGTATTCGGAGTCGGATTTTCTTCAGCTTTTTCATTCTCGTCTGCAGAATCCACTTCACCCTGGATTGTGTGAGTAGTTTTTTGTGCCCAAATCTACAGTCATATACAGAGGAGTATATTTGGTTACACCTTATGGGGAAGGGTGTTTTGTTGTCATGTTTTTATTTGGTTTTATATGTTATATATGTGTCCTTGTATGTATACAATAAAATGTTGATCTTTTCTTCATCTTGTAGCAGGTGTGCACATATTTATGCATTGGCTTTTCTCTTTTTCACGTTGATATTTGCATTTTCCATGCATGTTGTAGCACCCTGATCCACGGCTTATTATTAGAGATAAGAAAATATATATTTATAGTCTTTGTGATAGTGGTGCACCTAATATTTTACTTATCAGCAGTAAACTTACTGAAGTCACTGCAAGTGACAGCCGCTCTGTCACACAGAGGACAGCGTGGGAACTAGCGACTGTGACTGGGAGTGAAGTAAGTAAGGTTACCGCCGGTCAAGACTGCTGTTTCCTACTCTGTCACACAGCGGTTCCAACCATGGTAACTGGTAAACTTAATGACATCACTGCTGGTCATAGACACTGCTGGGTTTCGCAGACTTCTGTTAGTGCCAGTGTCAGTTGGTGCTCTGCTTTCAGTATAAAGCTCCATATGCTAGAATTTTGGATGTGCTCCATTTTTAAATAATACTGAAAGAAGATAATTCTCGGGTAGTGTTTTTAATAATAAAAGACTTTTCTGTGTATGTGTGTGTTTTTTTTTAATACTGGGTTAATAATAGGGATGTCTGACTATTATCTCTCCATTACTAGTCCCTGGACTTGGTGTCAGCTAGCTGCTGACATCCACCCCCCAAAAAATTACACTAAACAGGGCAATTGGGATGAGCCGAGGCTATATGCCAGAATTCGTGTATCAAATATGATGCTCCACTTTAGGGGCGGCTGCAGGCTGTGGACTATGCAGTATTCTCGAAAAGCTCCTGTAAGCTTAGGGGGTGCTGAAACTGATCAATGCATGACAAAATTCACAATGTGTCTCACACCAAGCACAAACACAATATAAAATAATTTTAAATTTTGGGCAGTTACATGGGGTTATGTTGATAGTTAGTAAAAATTACAAACAAAACAAATGAATAATAGCTGCCCCTTTGGTGCTCCAATATAGTTTTCTTATTTTGGTTTATTGGGTTCATCATTCAGAATTAACTCCTGAACTAGTCAACAGGAAAAAACAAATGTTGTTTCAGTTAGAAAGAGAATGACTTTCCCTTGTACTCCTTGCCTACTTCTAATCATTTGCCAATCCATACATATGGGTAGGTCCAGACTAGTGGAGGAAAGAGGAACGTTTTCTAATTGCCACAGTTTGTTCCAAGCTGCACATTATACACAGTGGTGACTACACAGTGAAAACTGTAAAAAAAAAAAAAAAAAAGACAATCTAGATTGGTCAAGTATGTAGTTTGCAGATTTTTCAGAAATATAGATGTAACACATGTTAACTTGACAAAGCAATACATAACATGATGAAGAAGAATATCTTGAGGCAACATGATTTAACTTGCCATTTAACAAAAACAATACACCTATGAAAATATTACATTAAGGTTTTCATTACAGATTTGCTTTATATAAAAGTTAAAAAATAATGGGCCTAGTTCAAGTACTGCAGCAATACAGGTTGGAGCAATATTTAAATGCAAATTTTATGTATTTCAGGCACACTTCAGCCAAGTTAGATCCTAGCTCTCTGTTGCTCTACATAAATACTGCATCAGAAGATAGTAATCTTTTGAAATTGAAATTCACCAGGCTTGGCAACATTTTTCTAAAAATTTTAAATTTGCACCAAACAATTTCCTCATGAATCGCAGGTAATCCGGATGACCTGAAAATATGTACATAATATTTTGTGGTCTCAAGAACTGAATCAAATCTTTCTCAATCTCTTTAATGCAAACATATTTTTTACTAATATGAAAGTGACCTCACAATATAAATGAATGGTAACCAAATAGTAACTAACAGCTTATTTAGTGCAATGTACTCAGACTTTTGATGCCTTTTAAAAATAATCCCTTTAATTACCAAGCCAATTTTGACCTTAATTACCAAGCCAAATTTTATAATTCTGACCAGTGTCACTTTATGTGGTTATAACTCTGGAATGTTTCAACGGATCACAATGATTATGAGATTTTTTTTGTGACATATTTTACTGCATGATAGTGGTGAAATTTGTTCAATATGACTTGTGATTATTTATGAAAAAATGGAAATATGGCATAAGTGAAGAAAATTTTGCAATTTTCAAATATGTTATTTTTGTGCCCTTAAATCAGAGATTTTTGACACACCAAGCAGTTCATAAATAACATTTCCCACATGTATACTTTACATCAGCACAATTTTGGAAACATAAGTATTTTTATTAGGAAGTTAGAAGGGTTAAAAGTTAACCAGCAATTTCAAATTCTAAAGAAAATTTACAAAACCATTTTTTAAGAACCTCAACACATTTGAAGTGACTATGGGGGGCCTATATGACAGATAGTACCCAAAAGTGACATCAAAAAAGCACAATTAGAAATGATAGGTAAGTACAGGACCAAAAAGTCAGAATCTGCAACAGGACACTGTATTGGTGTTCCATGTACAGATGCACTTTGGCAACCAAAAGTTTAGCTTTTTTAAAAAAATAAAAAAATATGATTACATTACAACCTGGTTGTTATGATGCCATTTTCCTGGTGATGAATTGAAAGTGCAAGAAGTTGTTGTCATGCAAGAATTTAATGTTAAACAAAATGCTTTAGAATAGAGGAATAGTCACTTAATTAAAGAAAACTGATTGGCAAAAGTTTTGCATATACTATTTATTGATCACAACATATATAGTACTTCATTGTTTACAATATCTCGCTGAGGATCTGTTTATACCAAGGAAGGTGACGGGCACAAGGGGGCATTCTTTGCGTCTGGAGGAGAGAAGGTTTTTCCACCAACATAGCAGAGGATTCTTTACTGTTAGGGCAGTGAGAATCTGGAATTACTTGCCTGAGGAGGTGGTGATGGCGAACTCAGTCGAGGGGTTCAAGAGAGGCCTGGATGTCTTCCTGGAGCAGAACAATATTGTATCATACAATTATTAGGTTCTGTAGAAGGACGTAGATCTGGGGATTTATTATGATGGAATATAGGCTGAACTGGATGGACAAATGTCTCTTTTCGGTCTTACTAACTATGTTACTATGTTACTATGTTACAATGCTGTAACTTAGTATTTTGATACAAGAAGAAAAATAGAACTTGGCAACTAGTATTTTGATACATAACCTCTTGCTTTAATTACTGCATCACACCGATGGGGAATTGAAACCACTAGGGTATTCAAGACATTCCATTTGCAAATCTGCAATTAGTTTTTATTGCTATGGTTATGGGCTTCAATTTGTCGCCCTAACTCATCCAAAAGGTACTCTATAGTGTTTAAATCAGGTGATTGGCTTGGTCACTGCAACAAGGTGAACATTTTCTTTGCTAACCAGTATTTAACTAAATTAGATGTGTGATTAGGATAATTTCCTTGCTGGAACTTCCAGTACCTGCCTACTTTGGTTTTACCATGTGGCACCACTACATTCTCCAGTATATACATCCGTTCTATGCAGAGGGCCAATAGCATATGCAGAAAAACAGCCCCAAACCATGACATTGCCACCACTATGTTTCACTGTAGGTGTTTGGCACCTTACATAATTACATTTTCCACTTGGACATTATATATAGTGCTTGCCATCGCTACCAAACAGATTGAACTTTCATTCTTCTGAACATAACACCTAATCTGCCTCAGGGATAAACCTGGACACCTCCTAAACCGGAAATAGGAGATTTGGAGACATGGACCATACTCTATGTGCATAATTGGGTGAGAATGTTCCCTCATTACCCATTATTGTCGTTTTCACATCTTTATTACCAGACAAAAATAACTTTGCGTAGGACTTCCCATTGTCAGTATCGTCCCTTACATGGAGATTGGGATTGTTTTTGTATGCCTGTGTAACTGTGTGTTTTTCTATGTGATATGGATTACCTATTCTTTTATATCAGTTGGTTGACTAATTTTAACTAATAATAAGTTAAAGTTAAGCTTTATATTCAACCTTCATTACTTCCTTCATATACCATTTGGCAACTAATATGTATCTATGAGGGGTGGGACCTTTTCACCCTTCTCCTTAGCGCTACATCTGGCCATCTCATTAGCGCTACATCTGGCCTTCTCCTTAGCACTATGTCTCGAAATAATGCCGTAAACTAAGATCACTTTAAAATTGTAAATAATGTTAATTTATGTTTATCAATTAACAATATACAAAGTGAATGAACAAAAGAGAAATTTGAATCAAATTAATATTTGGTATGACCACCCTTTGCCTTCAAAACAGCATCAAAGCATCAATTCTTCTAGATATCCTTGCACACAGACTTTAAAGGAACTCAACAGGTAAGTTGTTCCAAATTGTTTGGATAACTAGCCACAGATCTTCTGTTGATGTATAGTTGCACAGATGCTTTTGGCTCTTCATTTCATCTTACATAGACTCAATGATCTTGAGATTAGGGCTCTGTGTGGGCCATATTATCACTTCCAGGACTTCTTGTTTTTCTTTATGCTGAAAATAGTTCTCAATGCAATGGCTTTGACTGTATTTTTGGCTTCAAATTCCAGCTGCAGAATAATTTTGGAACCAATCAGACACTTGCCTGATCATATTGCATGATGGTCAAATTAGTGCCTATAAGAGATGAGTGTATTTAACAAAATTCAAATTAGGCAAATCTATCACATTCTAACAGGAAATTTGATTTGCAGCTATTTTATTTTATATGTACTAAATGTCCCTTGTTATGATCTGAGACCAGCTTCCAACAGCCCTTTGTGTTGAGATCACAAAAATAAAAAAGGTGACATGTAGTAGAATTTGTAGAAACAAACCAAAATTTACTTTTTAGCCATCTTCTTATTTTGCCACTTAAGAAAAATGAAAAATCTGTTCAAGTTTGGTGTCAGCATTATCCATCTGACTTAGAGAACCATGCTAGTTTTTACCACAAAATGAACACCGTAGACCTTAAAGGGAACTTGAGAGCCCGATCCACAGGCAGCATGTATCAGACACTGGCTGTATCATCTCAGCCAGGTATGTTTGACTCTGAAACACTGCAGCATTTCGGAAATAACCTACTTTAAAAGCCACTTGGGACCAGCACATGGAGAGAGATCTGGCTAGCAGGCAAAGAGATGCCTGTGTTCATTATATGGAAAAACCAACCTATGATCATGATTCTCCAGGCCAGTAGTATAACTCTGATACCCTCCTAATGCACAATAGATTGTATGTACAGCCCAGGAGGAGGCCACAACCACCAATGAACACATACCAAACACATAAAAAAGGATAGCACAATCTATAGTAAAAAATTAATATGCTGCTGCATAAAAATGCTATGTGGCGAATAAACAAACATATAAACTTTCACCATGTGTCAGCATACTGCGATTAAGGAATACATTCATTTCAATTTTGCTAAATATATAAAAAGTCATGTAAGGTTTTATAAGCTTGTTAAAAAGCTTTGAAGGTTGATATTAAAAAGATAATCTGGTAATCCATTTTAAAAACTAATGAGAAAACTTTCCAAAACAATATGCGGCCATTCTGAAAAGGTTTTTCAAATGAAGAACACCAGGCTCATCAGGTGTAAGAGATTTATTTAATAATGTATACAGTTTATATTGTAGGCAGATGAAACAGAGCTCCATTCATCAAGAACAATGGGCAAATCGTAAAATATATGTGAAAAATGTGTGTATTAATGAATAAATAATTGGAACTATAGTTTCAATGATTAGTAAATTTATAGACCATTGGCCCATTACTTCCATATGCATGGCCAGTTCAATATTCATTACTTTTCTACAATACAAGATTAATGAATCTACAGCTCTGATTGAATAACTTTTGGCACTCATGACCTTTTGCAGAAAAGCATTATTTAAATGGCTACCGAAAGCAGCATGGACTGCCATCAACAACACACAGTACACAACCAAGCTTACAAGGAGTGACCAACAGGAGACCAGTTGTTTAATCCAAAATAGCAAAAGCAAATGTCAAGAAAATATTTAGTTATTATCATGTGGAAAATGTTAACTACTTCACTGATTATAAGGCTATGTGCACACGTTGCAGAATTGCCATGGGTATAACGATTGCAGAATTGGCATGCATTTTCCCGCTAAACACTAGCATTTTGCAAGCGTAATTAGCTTGCAGAATGCTAGCGTTTTCCAAGCGACCGCTTGGAAAACTGATTGACAGGTAGGTCACACTTGTCAAACATAGTGTTTGACAAGTGTGACCAACTTTTTACTATTGATGCTGCCAATGCAGCATCAATAGTAAAAAGATATAATGTTAAAAATAATTAAAAATATAAAAATCGTGATATTCTCACGTTCTGGCGGCCCCCGCAACCTTCCCACTCCTCGCGATGCTCCTAGCAGCTCCCGTTCCCATTAATGCCTCGCGGGAATGACCCCAGATGACATAGCATCACGCGAGACCGCTATGTCATCACAAGTCATTGTCGCAAGGCGTTACTGGGAACGGGAGCTGCAGGGAGCATCGCTAAGGCATTGGCTGGATTCGGTGGCCGCAAGAAGGTGAGTATATAACTGTTTATTATTTTAATTCTTTTTTTTAACAGGGATATGGTACCCAGGGCCTGGAGGAAAGTCTCCTCTCCTTTACCCTGGGTACCATCCGCACATGAACCACTTACTCCCTGTAGGGTGGGCATTGCCCCATGCGGGAAGTAAGCGGATCAATGCATTCCTATGTGTGTGGAATCTCTGCGATTACGCACAAAGAATGAGAATGCTGCATATTTTTCCACAATGCGATTCCACCGCGGAAAAACACGCAGCATTAGCACAGCATTGCAGAATCCCATTGAATTCAATTGGGCTGTATTGTGCATGTGTTTTCGCAGAGTTTTTGCCTCAATTTCGCGGTGAAAAAATGCAGCAAAAATGCATACAATCTGCAACGTGTGCACATAGCCTAAAATATTGCAACCCAAACTAGTAAACACTTACTGTATACCTGAAGTCACCAGCATAAACGCTATTAAACTGCAGATATAGGATTAAGTTACCAGTATTACTAACCTGCCTGGTGCCCACACTTAGCCGAACGCTGCTGAGAGAAAATGAAAAAATCCTTCCATTACAGAAAGCAGTTTTTCGTAAGTAATAAAGTAAAAAATTGCTTGTTTTTACAAGTACTTATCAAATTTTCCAATTTATGAATTTAAGACAATCCCTTTAAAAAGTAAAATAACAATTTGCTATTTTTTGACTATTTTTGTACAGTTTGCCTACTTCTGCAAAACTACTACCTCTTGTTTTGCTCCTTCACCATAAATGTTGTTAAAGGGAACCTGCCACCAGCAAAAATATTATTAACCTGCAGATATGTGGTGTTAGTCTGCATATTAATAGCGTTATTAACCTGTCAGTGTCCACACTAACTGAGTGCTTAAATTAACTTTATAATCCCTGGCAGCATTAGGTTTTAGTCACGTGGCGGCGCCCGTGCTGGTTAGGTCCCTGCTGTGAGAATACAGAACGGTGGCTGTATCTGTGGCCCTGACTGACAGCCATCCCTAATGCAGAACCAGTGTCAGTCAGGGCCAGGGATGCAGTTAGTTAGCTGAATCCGCATCACCATCGTGACTTAATCCAAATGCTGCCCAGAGAATAAAGTTAAAGGGAACCTGTCACCCCGAAAATCGCGGGTGAGGTAAGCCGGCATCAGGGGCTTATCTGCAGCATTCTGTAATGCTGTAGATAAGCCCCCGATGTTACCTGAAAGAGGAGAAAAAGACGTTATATTATACTCACCCAGGGGCGGTCCCGCTGCTGGTCAGGTCGGATGGGCGTCTCTGGTCCGCTGCGGCGCCTCCCATCTTCATTCCAAGACGTCCTCTTCTGATCTTCAGCCACAGCTCCGGCGCAGGAGTACTTTGTCTGCCCTGTTGAGGGCAGACAAAGTACTGCAGTGCGCAGGCGCCAGGCCTCTGACCTTTCCGGCGCCTGCGCACTGCAGTACTATCCTCTGCCCTCAAGAGGGCAGAGCAAAGTACGCCTACACCGGAGCTGTGGCTGAAGATCAGAAGAGGACGTCTTGTAATGAAGATGGGAGGCGCCGCAGCGCACCAGAGACGCCCATCTGACCTGACCAGCAGCGGGACCGCCCCTGGGTGAGTATAATATAACGTCTTTTTCTCCTTTTTCAGGTAACATCGGGGGTTTATCTACAGCATTACAGAATGCTGCAGATAAGCCCCTGATGCCGGTGGGCTTACCTCACCCGCGATTTTTGGGGTGACAGGTTCCCTTTAATTTATTTTCTACCCACAACGTTCAGCTAAGTGCGAACACTGGGCAGATTAGTAAAACTATTGAACCCCATAACTGCAGGTTAACAGCGTTTTTGCAGGTGACAGGTTCCTTTTAACATCTATGGTATTGGAGACACATGGTACAAAAATAGTCAAGAAATATCAATAAATAAATACCGTAGTTGTTTTAATTTTAAAAGGGATTGTCTTAAACTCATAAATTGCTAAAAAGCTAAGTGCTTGTAAAAGCAAGCAACTTTTCACTTTACTACTTATGAAAAATCTTTTCTGTTCTCAGGAATGGAAGGATTTTTTTTTAATTTTATGATGCCTGTTTACTAGGCAAGGAGCACAAGATGTGAGCAGGTTCTATGCATTACAGCTAGCTAGTACCACTCTGAAGCTTGTCAGATCACTGGATCCAGACAGCTTCAGTCCCCCTGTGTTTCAGCCATTCTGTGGAGACAAAATTGTCTCTTCTAGAACCCTGAGAGAGCACAGTTCAGACTAATGACAGGACCATGTGCAAGGTCAAGGAGCACATAATGATTTCATAATATTGTGACATTATATCCACTTATGCATAACCATCCCAGGGTTTAACCCCTTAGTGACCGAGCCAAATTTTTGAAATCTGACCAGTGTCACTTTATGTGGTAATAACTCTGCAACGCTTCAACAAATCCCAGTGATTTTGAGATTGTTTTTTCGTGACACATTATACTTTATGAAAATGGTAAATTTTGTTCAACATTTTTTGTGTTTATTTATAAAAAATATCAAAAATTTGAGAAAAATGTTAAAAAATTAGCAATTTTCTAAATTTGAATGATTATCCCTTTAATCCAGATGGTCATACCACAGCAAACCATTAATAAATAATATTTCCCACATGTCTGCTTTACATCAGGACCATTTGTAAAATATTATTTTATTTTGTTAGCAGTTTAGGAGGTTTAAAAATGTAGCAGCAATTTTTCATTTTTTCAAAGAAATTTACAAAATTTATTTTTTTAGGGACTTATCCATGTTTGAAGTGACTTTAGGTGTCCCATATATTGGGAAACCCACAAACGTGATAACATTTTAAAAACAGCTCCCCTAAACATATTGAAAACTGCTGTCAGGTAGTTTATTAACCCTTCAGGTGCTTTACAGGAATTAATGCAAAGTGGTATGACAGAAATGAAAATGTGTATTTTTACCACCTAAATGTCTCTAACTTCTAAACAGATTACTACAGCCGTCAGACTCTAAGGCCGCTATTTGGCCATGAATTGCCATGGCAAACATCAGGACAACAAAATCATGATATGAGGGCACCAATTGTGACAAAGAAGAAGCCCCCCATACTCTGTTAACCATTTATAATGATGTAGTCACTATTGACAGCAGCATCTAAGGGGTTAAACAGATTTAGATGGTGCAAATACTGATTGTGGCTGGAACAGCAAGTTGTCAGCTATAGTGTACAACTGACAGATGCTAGATTGTCACCTGTATGGGGATACTATTCTCTTATATCTCAGGTCAGTTAAAAGACGTATTGGCGGTCATTAAGGGGTTAAGCAACTCTGGCATGCTGATGTGGGTAAACAAAGGGGCCAGGTCAAAAACCATGTGAAATGTGGCGTACCCATAGTACATGTATTGTGGAGCAAGGGAGATGGAAGGGAATTGCTAAAAGCGGACTAGCAAATAGCCTCAGTATCCAGAAAGGTGTGTATCATGGGTAATATATTTTAACCCCATACTTTAAGCTTTTACTCATTTCATATATATTTTTATCACTTGTGGTACACAGTATTTTTATATTTTTTCTATAGGAGTCCTGACTGAGATTAACCCTTCCTTATATGGTACACCCCATGCCTATTTTGGTTTTTATATATTGGTGATCTTTTTTATATATATGTCACCCATTATATTGTTTTTATGTTTTCCAACATGTGCACATAAAATATGTTGTTACCATTGCAAATAAAATAATATTTTATAAAACATATCCGTGCCACTAATTTCTTGAAATTTGGTCTATAACTCTGGTGGTTGGTATTTGCTATTCATGTGAGTGGTTTCCACTAAACTTATTTGTTATCACTAGGGTTCACCTAAAAGTTTTACACACATATATATATATATATATATATATATATATATATACAGTATATATATATATATATATATATATATATATATATATATATATATATATACAATATATATATATATATATATATATAATGTTATATAGAATTTATCTCACCCTTTAAGTGTTAACAAATTCTTTGTCTAAGTGCACACGTTGCAGATTTGCCACGGAAATTTCTGCAGCAATTCTGCACCTCCTGCGGCGGGAATATCGCGTGCGGAATTGGCATGCATATTCTCGCAGAAAACTAGCGTTTTACAAGCATAATTAGCTTGCAGAATGCTAGCGTTTTCCAAGCGATCTGTAGCATCGCTTGGAAAACTGATTGACAGGTTGGTCACACTTGTCAAACATAGTGTTTGACAAGTGTGACCAACTTTTTACTATTGATGCAGCCTTTGCCGCATCAATAGTAAAAGATAGAATGTTAAAAATAATTGAAAAAAATAAAAAAAATGGTTATACTCACCTTCTGACGTCCCGATCTCCTCAGCGGCTTCCGTTCCTATAGACGGTGTGTATACAGGACCTTCGATGACGTCGCGGTCACGTGACCGCGACGTCATCACGGTCATGTGACCGCGACGTCATCGCAGGTTCTTCACACACCATCTATAGGAACAGAAGCGGCCACGTGCACCGCTGAGGGGCGGGAGGACTCCGGGGCCATCAGAGGGTGAGTATATCACGATTTTTTATTTTAATTCTTTTTTTTTTACCAATTATATGGTGCCCAGTCCATGGAGGAAAGTCTCCTCTCCTCCACCCTGGGTACCAACCGCACATGATCTGCTTTCTTCCCGCATGGTGGGCATAGCCCCATGCGGGAAGTAAGCAGATCAATGCATTCCTAGGTGTGCGGAATCCCCGAGATTCCGAAAATGTAATGAACATGCTGCATTTTTTTCTGGAATGCGATTCCGCTCAGGAAAAAAATGCAGCATGTGCACAAAAAATGCGGATTGCATTTTATTAAATAGGATGCTTAATGTGAGCATTTTTTTTTCACGGTTTTATAGGGTTTTTATAGCGAAAAACCACAAAAAAACACGAAAAATCTGCTTCATTTGCACACAGCCTTACATTAATGACACTTAGTGGCCTAAAGATATTCTCTGCTAACCGTATTTCCTGGGAAAATGCTCGCCAATAGGAAAATTCTAAATTCTACTGATCTGTTCTTTTCCACTTTGGATCTCGATCTGTATTACATGCAGAAGGCTAAAATAACTTAATTAATTTACAACCTATGACACTATGGATTTTCTTTTTCAACCAAACTTTTACTACAAAGATATTTTTTACCAGTGTCAGTGCAATTCTTCCTGGGTTTTTTTCTGATAAACTGTTAATTGAAATTGCCACTTTCTGTGTTAGTCTCTTGTGCCTTACAGGGTCAATTTCACAATTATTCAGTATCTTTACTGTTTGTTTTTCTCATCTTCTGATGTTCTATTGATTAAAGCCACAAAAACTTGTTCATATTTGACTTACCAGAGAATTTGCTGGGTCAACAAGCAAATAGTAATCATTCAACAAATTACACACTTCAGAGCAAAGTACAGATAGGTTTAATAATAACTTATCAGCAGCTATAGTATTGATTGTAGACATTTTATAAGGCGACTGAGCATATCCAGAAGTGAAGTTTTGAAAGCGATATCCAAAAAGGCATGCATTGTGTGAGTTGCGTATTTATATTTGTTTGGTCACACATCTTACTACTCTGTAACATAGAAAAATATTTAGAATTGAGAGTCCTCAGTGGTTGATACCTTTTAATGGCTAACTGAGAAGATGGTAACAAATTGCAAGCTTTCGAGACTACATACGTTTCTTCATCAGGCAAAGACTAAAACAAATTCTGAAGAATCACATATTTATGCACAACATAAGGCGTGTAGTAATTTTATGTTGTGCATAAATATGTGATTCTTCAGAATTTGTTTTAGTCTTTGCCTGATGAAGAAACGTATGTAGTCTCGAAAGCTTGCAATTTGTTACCATCTTTTCAGTTAGCCATTAAAAGGTATCAACCACTGAGGACTCTCAATTCTAAATATTTTTCTATCTATTGGCTAACACGGTACCAAGATATATTTCTTTCCTGTACTCTGTAACATGTAAGACACTCCATCATCACAAGCAGGAAAGTTGTACACTTGCTCTTTTACTCAATGAAAAGAGTACACTCCCATTGTAGAAGAACAAATAACAACAGGTCCTAAAACAATCCACATTCCATCTCTTCCTCTGGTGGAATGATGCACACCGAAAGGTTGTACAACTGATAGTGGCACCATCAATAATAGGGTTTCATCAGTAAAAAACAATATTCAGACGAACTCCAATTAGCTGGTATAAATGTGTATAGAGGGAGCTGACAGGAGCAGTGTGCTGCAGGATAAGGCTTTATATACAGGGGCTGAGAGGAGCAGAATACTGCAGGAAGGTACAATGTATAGATGTGCATAGATGGAGGGAAGAGTAGCAGTGTGCTGCAGGATAAGGCTTTATATACAGGGGCTGAGAGGAGCAATGTACTGCAGGAAGGTACAATGTATAGATGGAGTGAAGAGGAGCAGTCTGCTGCAGGATAAGGCTTTATATACAGGGGCTGAGAGGAGCAATGTACTGCAGGAAGGTACAATGTATAGATGGAGTGAAGAGGAGCAGTCTGCTGCAGGATAAGGCTTTATATACAGGGGCTGAGAGGAGCAATGTACTGCAGGAAGGTACAATGTATAGATGTGCATAGATGGAGCGAACAGAAGCAGTGTGCTGCAGGATAAGGCTTTATATACAGGGGCTGAGAGGAGCAGTATACTGCAGGAAGGTACAATGTATAGATGTGTATAAATGGAACAAAAAGTAGCAGTGTGCTGCAGGATAAGACTTTATATACAGGGGCCGAGAGGAGCAATGTACTGCAGGAAGGTAAAATGTATAGATGTGTATAGATGGAGGGAAGAGAAGCAGTGTGCTGCAGGATAAGACTTTATATACAGGGGCCGAGAGGAGCAATGTACTGCAGGAAGGTAAAATGTATAGATGTGTATAGATGGAGCGAAGAGAAGCAGTGTGCTGCAGGATGAGGTTTATATACAGGGGCTGAGAGGAGCAATGTACTGCAGGAAGGTACAATGTATAGATGTGCATAGATGGAGCGAACAGAAGCAGTGTGCTGCAGGATAAGGCTTTATATACAGGGGCTGAGAGGAACAGTATACTGCAGGAAGGTACAATATATAGATGTGTATAGATGGAGCAAAGAGAAGCAGTGTGCTGCAGGACAACACTTTATATACAGGGGCTGAAAGGAGCAGTATACTGCAGGAAGGTACAATATATAGATGTGTATAAATGGAGCGAAGAGAAGCAGTGTGCTGCAGGATAAGGCTTTATATACAGGGGCTGAGAGGAGCAATGTACTGCAGGAAGGTACAATGTATAGAGGGAGCTGACAGGAGCAGTGCGCTGCAGGATGGCGAAGTGTATACAGGGCTGAGTGTAGAAATGTACTGAATAATGGGGCTGTATATATGAATATTTAGGGCCTTATAAGGGCTGAAGAAATTATTTACTATAGAATATGGCTTATTATGCAGGAGCTAAGGGGAGTGATGTACTGCACAATAGATATGTATGTACAGTATAGGGGTTAAGAAGAGCATTATATCGAAGGATGAGGCAGTTATGTAACGGAGTTGAGAAGAGTGATGTACTGCAAGATGACAGTGTATATATAAGAGGATTGAGAGAAGTGATTTACTGCAGAATGAATCTATGAGTATTTGTATAAGGGCTGACAAGAGTAAGAGAAAGAAAAGACTGATGGGAAGAGTAGTTTGTAAAAACAAAGAAAAAGACATTACCAGGATATAAACAAACAAAGGTGAGGGATATTTTTCCTTGCATAAAATGATTTCTTGAATATATAATCAAACCTAAACTACTTATGAATTACAGACAGTTTGGTAACTTTTATATTTTGACATGAGTCTTGAAAAAGACCACTTTTAATTACATACAGCTGAAATGGGACAGAATCACCTTCTATTTGGCAATGCACTGCCCTTGAGGCTCCCAGAACACCCAATAAACTTTCTTTTGTAGCACAAAGAGGACCTATTAGTTCTACTTGTGCAGTATAGTACTTATTCCTCATGAAATTTAAGAGCTTGGCAACTAATTTTTGTGTGAATATTTTATTATGTACCTCATATTATTTCACTTTGCACCTGATTTGCAATTCTTTGAATTACATCTTCACACTGGAATATACTCCCTTAAAAGATTTGTTTGTCTCTTGTTTCCATATAATTGTTTGTCTTTTATATAGTTTAATTATAAAGTATTTCCCAAACTCCAGTCCTCACGCACCACAACAGGTCATGTTTTCAGAATTTCCATAGTGCTGCACAAGTGAGAGAAATCCTGATACTTCCATTACCTGTGCAATACTAAGGAAATCCTGAAAACATGACCTGTTGGGGTCCGTAAGGACTGGAGTTTGGGAAACACTGGTTTAATATCTTATATTTTTTACATTTCTACATTGCATTGTCACTTTAATATACACTGCTCAAAAAAATAAAGGAACACTTAAGCAACAGAATATAACTCCAAGTAAACCAAACTTCTGTGAAATCAAACTGTCCACTTAGGAAGCAATACTGTTTGACAATCAATTTCACATGCTATTGTGCAAATGGAATAGACAACAGATGGAAATTATTGGCAATTATCAAGACACACTCAATAAAGGAGTGGTTCTGCAAGTGGGGACCACAGACCACATCTCAGTACCAATGCTTTCTGGCTGATGTATTGGTCACTTTTGAATGTTGGTTGTGCTTTCACAGTCGTGGTAGCATGAGATGGACTCTACAACCCACACAAGTGGCTCAAGTAGTGCAGCTAATCCAGAATGGCACATCAATGCGAGCTGTGGCAAGAAGGTTTGCTGTGTCTGCCAGCGTAGTGTTCAGAGACTGGAGGTGCTACCAGGAGACAGGCCAGTACACCAGGAGACATGGAGGGGGCCATAGGAGGGCAACAACCCAGCAGCAGGACCGCTACCTCAGCCTTTGTGCAAGGAGAAAAAGGAGGAGCACTGCCAGAGCCTTGCAAAATGACCTCCAGCAGGCCACAAATGTACATGTGTCTGCACAAACGGTTAGAAACCAACTCCATGAGGATGGTCTGAGTGCCCGACATCCACAGATGAGTGTTGTGCTCACAGCCCAACACCATGCAGGATGCTTGGCATTTGCCACAGAACATCAGGATTGGCAAATTCGCCACTGGCGCCCTGTGCTCTTCACAGATGAAAGCAGGTTCAGACTGAGCACATGTGACAGACGTGACAGAGTCTGGAGACACCGTGGAGAGTGATCTGCTGCTTGCAACATCCTTCAGCATGACCGCTTTGGCAGTGGGTCAGTAATGGTGTGGGGTGGCATTTCTTTGGAGGGCTGCACAGCCCTCCATGTGCTCACCACAGGTAGCTTGACTGCCATTAGGTACCGAGATGAGATCCTCAGACCCCTTGTGAGACAATATGCTGGTGCGGTTGGCCCTGGGTTCCTCCTAATGCAGGACATTGCCAGACCTCATGTGGCTGGAGTGTGTCAGCAGTTCCTGCAAGATGAAGGGATTGAAGCTATGGACTCGCCCACCCATTCCCCAGACCTGAATCCAGTTGAATACATCTGGGACATCATGTCTCGCACCATCCACCAATGTCACGTTGCACCACAGACTGTCCAGGCAGATGCTTTAGACCAGGTCTGGGAGGAGATCCCTCAGGAGACCATCTGCCGCCTCATCAGGAGCATGCCCAGGCATTGTAGGGAGGTCATACAGGCACGTGGAGGCCACACGCACTACTGAGCATCATTTCCTTGTCTTGAGGCATTTCCACTGAAGTTGGATCAGCCTGTAACTTAATTTTCCTCTTTGATTTTGAGAATCATTCCAACTCCAGACCTGCGAGGGATATTAATTGCGATTCATGTTGATCATTTTTAGGTTTTATTGTTCGCAACACATTCCACTATGTAATGAATAAAGATTTCCAACTAGAATATTTCATTTAGTGATTTCTAGGATGTGAAATTTTAGTGTTCCCTTTATTTTTTTGAGCAATGTATATATATTTATTCTTTTATATTTTAAAAATTACAAAAACAAAATTGGCTGATGCAAAAGTTTCAAAGTGTAGGCACCCTGCATGGTTACTACATACTGTAGCAGCACCCACTTTTGATTGTATCACAGCTTGGAAATGCTTTTTGTAGCCATCCAAGAGTCTTTCAGTTCTTGTTTGACAGATTTTCATCCATTGCTCTTTGAAAAATTCTTCCATTTCTGTGAGATTCTTAGATCGTCTTGCATGTACTGCTATTTTGAGGTCTACATACAGATTTGCAATGATGTTCAGATTAAGGGACTGTCTGTGAAGACTATTGTAAAACCTTTAGCTTCCACCTTTTGAAGTAGTCTATTGTGGATTTTGACGTGTGTTTAGGTTCATTATCAATTTGCAGACACCGTTTCTCTTTTCAACTTCAGCTTTTTTTACAGATGCTGTTATGTTTGCATCAAGAATTTGTTGAAATTTAAATAGATCCATTATTCCCTCTACCCGTGAAATCTTCTCCATGTCATTGACTGCAAAACAACAACAAAGCATGATTGCTCCACCTCCATGCTTAATGGTTGGTGAGGTGTTCTTTTCAAGAAATTTTATGCCTCTTTTTTCTCCACACGTACCTTGATTATTGTGGCCAAAAAGTTCTATTTTAACCTCATCTGTCCACAGGACTTGTTTCCAAAATGCATAAGGCTTGTTTAGATGTTTTTTTGCATTTGTCTGATGCTGAATTTTGTGGTGAGGATGCAGGAGAGATTTTCTTCTAATGAATGACTCTTCCATTAAGGCCATTTGTGCAAGTATCTCTGAACAGTAGAACGATGTACCACAACACCAGAGTCTGCTAAATTTTTCTGAAGGTCTTTTGCAGTCAAGCAATAGTTCTGATTTGTCACTCTAGCGATCCTACGAGCTATTCTCACTGAAATTTTGCTTGGTCTACCAGACCTTATCTTGACCTCCACTGTTCTTGTTGACTGTCATTTCTTAATTACATTTCAAACTGGGCAGCACGGTGGCACAGCAGCCTTGCAGCGCTGGAGTCCTGGGTTCAAACCCCACCAAGGACAACATCTGCAAAGAGTTTGTATGTTCTCTCCGTGTTTGCATGGGTTTCCTCCGGGTACTCCGGTTTCCTCCCACATTCCAAAGACATACTGATAGGGAATTTAGATTGTGAGCCCCATCGGGGACAGCGATGATAATGTGTGTAAAGCGCTGCGGAATATGTTAGCGCTATATAAAAATAAAGATTATTATAAAACTGAGGAAAAGCCAACTTAAAAATGATTTTCTGTCTTCTCATCCTTCTCCTGCTTTGTCGGCCTACACCATTTTCATTTACAGAGTGCTAGGCAGCTGCTTAGAACAAACCATTTTTAGGCCATGTTCACACGTTCCTGATTTCCCTGCTGTTTTTTCTGCACTAAAAACCGCAGCTCTTGGCAGAAAACGCAGGTGCGTTTTTTGATGCGTTTTTTGATGCGTTTTTTGATGCGTTTTTTTATGCGGTTTTTAGTGCAGTTTTTTATTCAGTTTTCTCTGCAGAGTCTGTGTGTTTTCTAGGAAGTTTTTTTAGGGTTAAAATGGCTGAAAATACCCTAACCCTACCCCTAACCCTACCCCTAACCCTACCCCTAACCCTACCCCTAACCCTACCCCTACCCCTAACCCTAACCCTACCCCTAACCCTAACCCTACCCCTAACCCTAACCCTAGTTCTAACTGTAGTGGGGAAAAAAAAAATTCTTTATTTTATTATTGTTACTACCTATGGGGGTGATAAAGGGGGGGGCATTTACCTTTTTTTATTTTGATCACTGTGAGGTTATCACAGTGATCAAAATGTGCCTGGAATGAATCTGCCGGCCGGCAGATTCGGCGGGCGCACTGCGCATGCGCCCGCCATTTTGGAAGATGGCGGCGCCCAGGGAGAAGACGGCCGGACGGACACCGGGAGGCCCGGTAAGTATAAGGGGGGGAGATTAGGGCACGGGGGGGGGGCGTCAGAGCACGGGGGGTGGCAACGGAGCATGGGGGGTGGGATTGGGGCACGGGGGGACAGCCACACTCCGCCCACGCACTTCCTGCTGCAGCGGTTCTGCACCACAAACCGCAGTAAACCCGCAGATATTTTTTTCGTCTGCGGGTTTTACTGCGGGTTTGACCTCACAATGGAGGTCTATGGGTGCAGAACCGCTGCAGTTCCGCAAAAAGAAGTGACATGGTACTTCTTTTTTACCGCAGCTATTCAGCGTGGCTTTTTTCGCGATTTTCCGCAATGTGGGCACAGCAGTTCCTGTTTTCCATAGGGTACATTGTAATGTACCCTGCATGGAAAACAGCTGCGGACCCGCAGCGGCAAAATCACGGCGGTTCCGCATTAAAAAAAGGATTGTGTGAACATGGCCTTACTGTTTTTGCTGGCACAAGCTTAGAGGAGGCTGGGTTTTTAAAAAGCTGTGAAATTTGCATCTCCTGCCTTTCCTAATGATTGTGAACAAGCCATAACCCTAACAGGCTAACTAAGGTCTGAAGCCTTGGTCAAGATTATCTCAGCACACTAATCTTCATGGGTGCCCAACCACTTGCATCCACTGTAATTTTAAAAAACTTAAATAATGACAATTTGTTTTCTAAAATACAAAAGAAATGTGGTACCTTTAATATTAGGCCTGGTATAGATCGTTTCATCTTCTTTTTTCAATGTTTTTATTTTCATTTTAGCAACATAAGATTCAAGTTTGAAGGCATTGTTTTTCATTAGGTAACATATAACATATAATATTCCATATTATAATAGACATTTGACATATAATGGGTGTTTATAAGAATTTGTATTGTTTCATTAACAATTTTAAGCGTATCAAATGCTTCATATCGTTTTAAAGATATAGAAAAAGTACAGAAAAAGTACATTCCAATATTTTCGTTTTCGTAACAAAACATGACTCATTTTTATAGGCATTTTTGCCGATATGTAACATAACATACCATATAATATTTTTATATTTAATCATTCTCTATATAGCTTTATTTTGCTTCAATATCAATTTTGGGTATTATAAACGCTTTATATCACTTTATAGATATACAGTAAAAATAAACTGAAATGTACAAAAATAAAGTAAACTTTATACAACAATTTTTAAGGTACGTATATTAGATATATATCTATGAGAATAGATGTTATGGATATATATTGTCCCAGTGAGACCACTTATTTGTATATTTCACCAGTTGGTTATTCGCTAGGGCGAAGGATAATTCATATGTCCTATGGAGAGATAGTTGTTCTATTATGTCTGAAAATGAAGGAGGGAGATGATGTTTCCAGTTAAAAGCTATGCTGTTTTTTACTACCAGTAGTATTTGTATAATCATATTCCTTTTATCTAGACTAAGGTCCTCGAGGCCCAGGGAAAGCAAAGCTATATGGGGAGTTAAATTTAGTGGTTTGCCATAAATTTTGTCAATAAGGGTAGATACTTGTGTCCAGAGAGGTTTTAGTTTTGGGCAATGCCAAAACATGTGAAGGAGGTCTCCTTTAATGCCACATTTTCTCCAACAGGAGGCAGATCCATCTTGGTTAATATGAGCTAATCTTGCTGGAGTATAGTACCAGCGGGTATTTACTTTGAAATGACATTCTTGAAGAGACATAGATAACGTGGAATCATATGTGGAAGACAGAGCGTCCTCCCAATCTTCTCTGGTAAAGGTAGACTGCAGTTCCCTTTCCCACTTGCGTATATAGGGGTGTTTAGGCATTTCCCAATCATGATTAAACCAGTCATAAATATATTTGTGACTCCAAAAGACTCCGTGTTCCGTGTTACTTACTAAGTTTAACCCCTTAGTGACAGAGCCAATTTGGTACTTAATGACCGAGCCAATTTTTGCAATTCTGACCACTGTCACTTTATGAGGTTATAACTCTGGAACGCTTCAACGGATCCCGCTGATTCTGAGATTGTTTTTTCGTGACATATTGTACTTCATGTTAGTGGTAACATTTCTTCGATATTACTTGCGATTATTTATGAAAAAAACGGAAATATGGCGAAAATTTTTAAAATTTTGCAATTTTCAAACTTTGTATTTTTATGCCCTTAAATCAGAGAGATATGTCACGAAAAATAGTTAATAAATAACATTTCCCACATGTCTACTTTACATCAGCACAATTTTGGAAACAAAATTTTTTTTTGTTAGGGAGTTATAAGGGTTAAAAGTTGACCAGCAATTTCTCATTTTTACAACACCATTTTTTTTTAGGGACCACATCACATTTGAAGTCATTTTGAGGGGTCTATATGATAGAAAATAATGAAGTGTGACACCATTCTAAAAACTACACCCCTCAAGGTTCTCAAAACCACATTCAAGAAGTTTATTAACCCTTTACGTGCTTCACAGGAACTGAAACAATGTGGAAGGAAAAAATGAACATTTAACTTTTTTTTGCAAACATCTTAATTCAGAACCATTTTTTTTATTTCCACAAGTGTAAAAACAGAAATGTAACCATAAATTTTGTTATGCAATTTCTCCTGAATACTCCAATACCCCATATGTGGGGGTAAACCACTGTTACGGCACACCGCAGAACTTAGAAGTGAAGGAGCGCCGTTTTACTTTTTCAATGCAGAATTGGCTGGAATTGAGATCGGACGCCATGTCACATTTAGAGAGCCCCTGATGTACCTAAACAGTGGAAACCCCCCACAAGTGACACCATTTTGGAAACTAGACCCCTTAAGGAACTTATCTAGATGTGTGGTGAGCACTTTGAACCCCCAAGTGCTTCACAGAAGTTTATAACGTAGAGCCGTGAAAATAAAAAAATCGCTTTTGTTTACACAAAAATGATCTTTTTGCCCACAAATTCTTATTTTCACAAGGGTAACAGGAGAAATTAGACCACAAAAGTTGTTGTGCGATTTCTCCTGAATACGTCGATACCCCATATGTGAGGGTAAACCACTGTTTGGGCGCACCGCAGAGCTTGGAAGTGAAGGAGCGCCGTTTTACTTTTTCAATGTAGAATTGGCTGGAATTGAGATTGGACGCCATGTCGCGTTTGGAGAGCCCCTGATGTGCCTAAACAGTGGAAACCCCCCACAAGTGACACCATTTTGGAAACTAGACCCCTTAAGGAACTTATCTAGATGTGTGGCGAGCACTTTGAACCCCCATGTGCTTCACAGAAGTTTATAACGTAGAGCCGTGAAAAAAAAAAATCGCATTTTTTCTACAAAAATGATATTTTTGCCCACAAATTTTTATTTTCGCAAGGGTAACAGGAGAAATTAGACCACAAAAGTTGTTGTGCAATTTCTCCTGAGTACGCTGATACCCAATATGTGGGGGTAAACCACTGTTAGGGCGCACCGCAGAGCTTGGAAGAGAAGGAGTGCCGTTTTACTTTTTCAATGTAGAATTGGCTGGAATTGAGATCGGACGCCATGTCGCGTTTGGAGAGCCCCTGATGTGCCTAAACAGTAGAAATCCCCCACAAGTGACCCCATTTTGGAAACTAGACCCCCCATGGAACTTATCTAGATGTGTGGTGAGAACCTTGAATGCCCAAGTGCTTCACAGAAGTTTATAATGCAGAGCCGTGAAAATAAAAAATATTTTTTTTTTCCACAAAAAAGATATTGTAGCCCCCAAGTTTTTATTTTTACAAGGGTAGCAAGAGAAATTGGACCCCAAAAGTTGTTGTCCAATTTGTCTTGAGTATGCTGGTACCCCATATGTGGGGGTAAACCACTGTTTGGGCGCACGGCAGAGCTCGGAAGGAAGGAGCGCCGTTTTGGAATGCAGACTTTGATAGAATGGTCTGCGGGTATTATGTTGCATTTGCAGAGCCCCTGATGTACCTAACCAGTAGAAACCCTCCACAAGTGACCCCATTTTGGAAACTAGACCCCCAAGGAACTTATCTAGATGTGTGGTGAGAACTTTGAATGCCCAAGTGCTTCACAGAAGTTTAGAATGCAGAGTCGTGAAAATAAAAAATATTTTTTTTTTCACAAAAAAGATATTGTAGCCCCCATGTTTTTATTTTCACAAGGGTAACAGGAGAAATTGGACTGCAATAGTTGTTGTCCAATTTATCCCGAGTACGCTGATGTGCCATATGTGGGGGTAAACCACTGTTTGGGCGCACGGCAGAGCTCGGAAGGGAAGGAGCGCCTTTTTGGAATGCAGACTTTGATAGAATGGTCTGTGGGCATTATGTTGCGATTGCAGAGCCCCTGATATACCTAAACTGTAGTAACCCCCCACAAGTGACCCCATTTTGGAAACTAGACCCCCCAAGGAACTTATCTAGATGTGTGGTGAGAACTTTGAATGCCCAAGTGCTTCACAGAAGTTTAGAATGCAGAGTCGTGAAAATAAAAAATATTTTTTTTTTTCACAAAAAAGATTTTGTAGCCCCCAAGTTTTTATTTTCACAAGGGTAACAAGAGAAATTGGACCCCAGAAGTTGTTGTCCAATTTATCCCGAGTACGCTGATGCCCCATATGTGGGGGTAACCCACTGTTTGGGCGCACGGCAGAGCTCAGAAGGGAGGGAGCACCATTTGACTTTTTGAGCGCAAAATTGGCTGTCGTGTTTGGAGACCCCCTGATGTACCTAAACAGTGGAAACCCCCCAATTCTAGCTCCAACCCCTAACCCTAATCCCAACCTGATCCATAATCCTAATCACTAACCCTAACCATAATCTCAACCCTTACCCCAAAACAACCCTAATGTCAACCCTAACCATAACCCTAATCAAAACCCTAAATCCAACACACCCCTAATCCTAATCTCAACCCTAACCTCAAACCTAACCCTAATCCCAATACACCCCTAATCACAACCCTAACCTTAACCCTAATCCCAAACCTAACCCTAATCCCAAGCGTAACCCTAATGCCAACCCTAACCCTAATACCAACCCTAATCCAAACCCTAAACCTAATCCCAGCTCTAACCCTAACTTTAGCCCCAACCCTAGCCCTAACTTTAGCCCCAACCCTAACCCTAGCCCTAAGGCTACTTTCACACTTGCGTTGTTTGGCATTCCGTCGCAATCCGTCGTTTTGGACAAGAAACGGATCCTGCAAATGTGCCCGCAAGATGCGTTTTTTGCCCATAGTATTGCCGACGGATCGTGACGGATGGCCACACGTCGCGTCCGTCGTGCACTGGATCAGTTGTGTTTTGGCGGAGCGTCGGCACAAAAAAAGTTCAATGAAACGTTTTTTTGTACGTCGCATCCGCCATTTCTGACCGCGCATGCGTGGCCGTAACTCCGCCCCCTCCTCCCCAGGACATAGATTGGGCAGCGGATGCGTTGAAAAACTACAGCTGCTGCCCACGTTGTGCACAATTTTCACAACGTGCGTCGGTATGTCGGGCCGACGCATTGCGACGGCCCCGTACCGACGTAAGTGTGAAAGAAGCCTAACCCTAAATTTAGCCCCAACCCTAACCCTAAATTTAGCCCCAACCCTAACCCTAAATTTAGCCCTAACCCTAGCCCTAACCCTACCCCTAACCCTAGCCCTACCCCTAACCTAACCCTACCCCTAACCTAACCCTACCCCTAACCCTACCCCTAACCTAACCCTAACCTAACCCTAGCCGTAACCCTACCCCTAACCCTAACCTAACCCTACCCCTAACCTAACCCTAGCCGTAACCCTACCCCTAACCTAACCCTAGCCCTAACCCTAACCCTACCCCTAACCCTACCCCTAACCCTACCCCTAACCCTACCCCTAACCTAACCCTAGCCCTAACCCTAACCCTACCCCTACCCCTAACCCTACCCCTAACCCTAACCCTACCCCTAACCCTACCCCTAACCCTTCCCCTAACCCTAACCCTAATTTTAGCCCTAACCGCTGTTCTCCTGCCGGCCGGCAGATGGAGACAGATGGCGGGCGCACTGGGCATGCGTCCGCCATGTTCTTCTGCCGGCGGCCAGGAGGAGCAGCAAGAGGATCCAGGGACCTAGGTGAGTATGCTAGGGTCCCCGAATCCCCCTATTTCTCTGTCCTCTGATGTGCGATCACATCAGAGGACAGAGAATTACACTTTACTTTTTTTTTTTTTTTTTTTTTTTGCGGTCGCCGGTAAACAGTTAATTACCGGCGATCGCAAAACAGGGGTCGCTAAAACCGACCCCCGATCATGCTCTTTGGGGTCTCGGCTACCCCAGGCAGCCGAGACCCCAAAGATTCTCCCGGTGCCGGCCGGCGGGCGCACTGCGCATGCGCCCGCCATTTTGAAGATGGCGGCGCCCACCGGGAGACACGAGGAGCATCGGGGGAGCTAGGTGAGTATTGGGGGGCCACCTGGGACCCCTTTTCTCTGTCCTCCGATGTGCGATCACATCGGAGGACAGAGAAATTAAAAAGAGATCGCTTTTTTTTTTGCGATCGCCGGTAAACGGTTAATTACCGGCGATCGCAAATGCGGGGAGGGTTAAAAACCCCCCAAATCATGTTCTCTGGGGTCTCGGCTACCCTCGGCAGCCGAGACCCCGGAGAAAATCGGCCTGTGGGGGGCGCTATACACTTTTTCCACAGCGCCGTTAATTAACGGCGCTGTGGTTTAAGTACCCTTAGCGGCCGCCGTTAAAAGGCGTATCGGCGGTCGCTAAGGGGTTAAGGATGCTTCGGAGAATTTAGGACCCTTCTGGAGAAACTTCATGACTTGTTCTTTTAACACTACAAATTGTAAAAACGACGGGAGTCTAAACTTCTCTTTTAGGTTGTTAAATTTTATGAAAGAGCTACCGTCATAGACGTCTCCCAATCTCGTAATTCCCCTTTCTTCCCATAGAGTTGGAAGTGTAATATTGTTACATGTAGAAATAGTGGAGAGAGGAATTTTAACCAAGATAGATTTTTTGGATGTTCCCTTTCTTGGTCTGGACAATTTTTCCCAAGCATGTATGGTGGCCTGGAATATTGGGTGAGTCACTGAGTTGAGTTGATGACCAGTTAGTGTTTTTATAATTAAATCTTTGGGGTGGTTGTTTTATTTAGAAGGGTTTCCATATCTAACCGCGCTGGGGGTTTTGATACTGTTAGCCAGAATCTGATTTGTTTTATCAAGGATGTATAATAATGGGCAGCTATATTGGGACTCCCCAAGCCCCCATATGCTCTTTTTTTGTAAGTGATACTTAAGGGTGTCCTGGGTTTTTTATTATTCCAAATAAATTTATTAATGATGGTTTGGAGAGATGTAAGGTATGATACCGAAATGGGAAGAGGAATGGCGCTCAGAATGTATAGAATCTTAGGTAGCGTAAATATTTTTATTGTAAGGACTTTGCCCCACCAGGAGAGGAATTTATGCCCAAAGGTGGTAGTGTCATTATTGATAGTTTTAATTAAGTAATTAATATTATTTGTTACTATGTTGTTTAGATTTTTAGTGATCTTAATCCCTAAATAGGTAAGTTCTTTATTAGCCCAGGTAATGGGGGAAGAAGCTTTAATTTTTTTAATTTGCTCTTCATCCACATTTAAGGGTAGGATTTTTGATTTTGTTGCGTTAATTTTGAAATGGGAGACATTTGAAAAAGAATCCAATATCTTGTGAAGTTCTGACATGGAGTTAATAGGGTCTGTTAGGGTGAGAATGATGTCATCAGCAAACATACTTAGTTTGTGTTGGCGAGAGGGGGTTTCCAATCCCTTGATGTTATTATTTTCTCTGACCATTTGTGCAAGGGGCTCCATGGCTAAAATAAAAAGGAGTGGGGATAAGGGACATCCCTGCTGTTAGGAGTCGAGTTTCCTCTGCTGAACAGGGGGAATCTCGATCCGTGTCTGCTGCGGTCTCCCATTCGGTATCGGCCGCAGTGGCCTCTGCTCAGCGGAGACGTCGCTCCCAGCATCTCGCTGGGGCTGATTCGGTGCATAGGGTCACTACTGCCTTTTCTGGCTTTCCTATGGTACCCTGCACTGATCTGCGGCGAGCGAGCCTCTCTGGGACTAAGTCCTTGTTTACTCACACTGAGCATGCCCAGGGCAGGGTCTCCCATTGGAGGTCGAGGGCCACATGTTCGGTCACATGCTCAGGTGCTGCAGTACATTCCATTGGTCCTTCTGGAAGGTCCTGAAAGGGCAAAACATGCTCAGGTACTGCAGCACTTTCCATTGGTCCTTCTGGAAGGTCCTGAAAGGGCAAAAACTTCAGTAGCAGCTTCCTGTGCTGCAACTATATAAACTGCGCATGACCGCACGGCCATGCGCTAGTATCGTCTTATGCTATATGCTTTGCGCCAATGTGGTCATTAGGGTTGAGCGAAACGGGTCGAACATTTTCAAAAGTCGCTGACTTTTGACAAAGTCGGGTTTCATGAAACCCGATCCGACCCCTGTGCGGGGTCGGCCATGCGGTACGCGACTTTCGCGCCAAAGTCGCGTTTCAATGACGCGAAAAGCGCCATTTCTCAGCCAATGAAGGTAAACGCAGAGTGTGGGCAGCGTGATGACATAGGTTCTGGTCCCCACCATCTTAGAGAAGGGCATTGCAGTGATTGGCTTGCTGTCCGCGGCGTCACAGGGGCTATAAAGGGGCGTTCCCGCCGACTGCCATGTTACTGCTGCTGATCTGAGCCTAGGGAGAGGTTGCTGCCGCTTCGTCAGAAGCAGGGATAGCGTTAGGCAGGGTCCATTAACCACCAAACCGCTTGTGCTGTAGCGATTTCCACTGCCCAACACCACCTTCGGTGTGCAGGGACAGTGGAAGCTACATTTTTTTTTTTCCTCAGCGCTGTAGCTCATTGGGCTGCCCTAGAAGGCTCCCTGATAGCTGCATTGCTGTGTGTACGCCGCTGTGCAAACCAACTGCTTTTTTCAAAGCACAAATCCTCTTGTTCCTTCCTTTCTGCACAGCTATCTTGTTTGTTTGTCCACACTTTTTATTTAATTTGTGCATCAGTCCACTCCTTATTGCTGCCTACCATACCTGGCTGAGATTACTGCAGGGAGATAGTAATTGAAGGACAGTTCCTTTTTTTTTTTTTTTTTTTTGTGGGAGATTAAGATTGGCATTTCTGCTAGAGTGCCATCCCTGTCTGTGTCATCTCTCACTCAGTGGGCCATAGAAAGCCTATTTATTTTTTTGCTTGATTTGGGTTCTAAAATCTACCTGAAAAAATCACTACATCAATCAGTGGGAGAAAAATATTGGCCTCAGGGCTTGTGTGCCACTCCTTACTCCTGTGTGTGCCATCTCTCAGTGGGCCATAGAAAGCCTATTTATTTTTTTGCTTGATTTGGGTTCCAAAATCTACCTGAAAAAATCAATAAATCAATCAGTGGGAGATTAATATTGGCCTTTGGGCTTGTGTGCCAGTCCTAAGCGTGCCATCTCTCTCTCTCAGATAGTGGGCCATAGAAAGCCTATTTATTATTTTTTTTATTGGGTTTATAAATTTTCCCTGGAAAAAAAAAAAAAAGTGGGAGATTAATATTGGCCTCTGGGCTTGTGTGCCAGTCCTGAGCGTGCCATCTCTCTCACAAATAGTGGGCCATAGAAAGCCTATTTATTTTTTTGGTTGATTTGGGTTCTAAATTCTACCTGAAAAAATCAATAAATCAATCAGTGGGAGATAAATATTGGCCTCTGGGCTTGTGTGCCACTCCTGACTCCTGTGTGCGTCCTCTCTCACTCAGTGGGCCCTAGAAAGCCTATTTTTTGTTTTATTTGTTTTCTAAATTCTCCCTGAAAAAATCATTTTATTTTATTTGGTTTCTAAATTATTCCTGAAAAAAATCATTTTTTTTGTATTTTTTTTTTCTAAAGTCTCCCTGAAAAAAAAAAAAAATCAAATCAGTGGGAGATTAATATTGTCCTTTCTGCTTGTGTGCCAGTCTTGACTCCTGGGTGTGCCATCTCTCTCTCTCCAATTGTGGGCCATAGAAAGCCTATTAATTTTTTTGCTTGATTTGGGTTCCAAAATCTACCTGAAAAAATCACTAAATCAATCAGTGGGAGATAAATATTGGCCTCTGGGCTTGTGTGCCACTCCTGACTCCTGTGTGCGTCCTATCTCACTCAGTGGGCCCTACAAAGCCTATTTTTTTTTATTTGTTTTCTAAATTCTCCCTGAAACAATCATTTTATTTTATTTTGTTTCTAAATTCTTCCTGAAAAATTCATTTTTTTGTATTTTTTTTTCTAAAGTCTCCCTGAAAAAAAAAAAAAAAATCAAATCAGTGGGAGATTAATATTGCCCTTTCTGCTTGTGTGCCAGTCTTGACTCCTGGGTGTGCCATCTCTCTCTCTCCAATTGTGGGCCATAGAAAGCCTATTAATTTTTTTGCTTGATTTGGGTTCCAAAATCTACCTGAAAAAATCACTAAATCAATCAGTGGGAGATAAATATTGGCCTCTGGGCTTGTGTGCCACTCCTGACTCCTGTGTGCGTCCTCTCTCACTCACTGGGCCCTAGAAAGGCTATTTTATGTTTTATTTGTTTTCTAAATTCTCCCTGAAAAAATCATTTCATTTTATTTGGTTTATAAATTCTTCCTTAAAAAATCATTTTTTTTTTTTTTTTTTTTTTTCTAAAGTCTCCTTTTTAAAAAAAAAAACACAAATCAGTGGGAGATTAATATTTACATTTGCGCTTCAGTGACAGTCCTGCGTGTGTGGCATCTCTCTCATTTGTTGCCACCAACAACAGAGTGTGTAACATTGTGCCTGATTTTCGTCGTGGTCTCACCCACCTGTAAAGGGGTAGCTAAATCATACTGAAGTTATAGCTCACCGTGTAAGTTGTGTGACTGCAACAAATACCGTTAGTTTGGTAACGTTTTTAAAACAATGAGGAAGTCTGGTGGAAGTGGTCGTGGCCGGGGGCGTTCATTGTCAGCTGGTAATGAGGGTAGTGGTAGTGGTGGAGCATCAGGTGGTCGTGGGAAAAAAAATATTGCACCTAAGTCTGGAGCTGTGGAGCCAGGTTCGTCGTCTGGCTACACAAGGCCTCGAACGCTCCCTTTTCTGGGAGTAGGAAAACCGCTTTTAAAGCCGGAGCAGCAAGAGCAAGTTTTGGCTTATCTTGCTGACTCAGCCTCTAGCTCTTTTGCCTCCTCTCGTGAAACTGGTAAAAGTAAAAGCAGCGCGTCGTTAGTGGATGTTCACGGTCAGGGACAAGTCGCTTCCTTGTCCTCTTCAGCAAAAACAACAACAGAGAAGAATGCAGCAGGCGACACAACGGGTTACTCCATGGAGCTCTTTACACATACCGTCCCTGGCTTAGAAAGTGAAGCAGTTAACAGTCCATGCCCATTACAAGTTGAATCTGACATGGAGTGCACTGATGCACAGCCACAGCCAGACTACTATGCTGGTCCTTTGACTCAGACCACAACATTGCCCTCGCTGGGTGCTGATCAAGAATCAGACCCTGATGAGACTATGTTGCCCCATCACGAACGCTATACCACCGACCGACAAGGTGACACAGACGAAGTTGCACACGAGCTACAAGAAGAGGTAATAGATGACCCAGTTCTTGACCCCGATTGGCAGCCATTGGGGGAACAGGGTGCAGGCGGCAGCAGTTCTGAAGCGGAGGAGGAGGGGCCGCAGCAGGCATCAACTTCGCAACAGGTTCCATCTGCCGGGCCCGTATCTTGCCCAAAACGCGTGGCAAAGTCAAAACCTGTTGGAGGACAGCGTGGCCATCCGGTTAAAGCTCAGTCTGCAATGCCTGAAAAGGTATCCGATGCTAGAAAGAGTGCAGTCTGGCATTTTTTTAAACAACATCCAATTGATCAGCGCAAAGTCATCTGTCAAAAATGTTCAACTACCTTAAGCAGAGGGCAGAATCTGAAAAGTCTCAATACAAGTTGCATGCATAGACATTTAACCACCATGCATTTGCAAGCTTGGACTAACTACCAAACGTCCCTTAAGGTTGTAGCACCAATGAAGCTAGTCAGCAACGCAACATCCCTTCCGGCAGTGTAGGGCCACCATTTTCCGCACCACCTGCAGTATCTGTGCAGGTTTCTTTGCCAGGCCAAAGCAGTCAGGGTCAGGGAATCACCAGTTTCGTAGTAGGAAACACTGCATCTAGGGCACCGGTGGCAACAATACCATCTCCCACCGTCTCTCAGTCTGCCATGTCCACCGGCACCCCCGCTAGTTCCACGATCTCCAGCTCTCCAGTCCAGCTCACCCTACATGAGACTATGGTTAGAAAAAGGAAGTACTTAGCCTCGCATCCGCGTACACAGGGTTTGAACGCACACATAGCTAGACTAATCTCGTTAGAGATGATGCCCTACCGGTTAGTTGAAAGCGAAGCTTTCAAAGCCCTGATGGACTACGCTGTACCACGCTACGAGCTACCCAGTCAGGGCCAGTGGAAATTGTTGGCGCGGCAAGGCCGGGTTCTGGTTTTTGGAGGGACACAAGTGACGTGGATTTGCCTGAAACTGCCCCTCAACCAAGCACAACCACAGATTTGAGAACTGGAACTTTGGCCCACATGGCGGATTATGCCTTACGTATCCTCAAAAGGGACACACGCATAACAAAAATGATGAACGATGACGATTACTGGTTGGCCTGCCTCCTTGATCCTCGCTATAAAGGCAAATTGCAAAATATAATGCCACATGAGAACTTGGAACTAATATTAGCAACCAAACAATCAACTCTTGTTGACCGTTTGCTTCTGGCATTCCCTGCACACAGCGCCCGTGATCGTTCTAACATGAGCTGCAGGGGCCAGCAGACCAGAGGTGTTAGAGGGGCAGAAATCAGAAGTGGCGTTGGCCAGAGGGGTTTTCTGACCAGGTTGTGGAGTGATTTTGCTATGACCGCAGACAGGACAGGTACTGCAGCATCAATTCAAAGTGACAGGAGACAACATTTGTCCAGTATGGTTACTAACTATTTTTCATCCCTTATCGACGTTCTCCCTCAACCGTCATTCCCATTTGATTACTGGGCATCAAAATTAGACACCTGGCCAGAATTGGCAGAATATGCATTGCAGGAGCTTGCTTGCCCGGCAGCTAGTGTCCTATCAGAAAGAGTATTCAGTGCTGCAGGTTCAATACTAACAGAAAAAAGGACTCGTCTGGCTACCCAAAATGTAGATGATCTAACCTTCATTAAAATGAACCACAACTGGATTTCGAAATCTTTTGCCCCACCTTGCCCGGCTGACACCTAGCTTTCCTATGTAAAGGTCTTGCCTGTGGACTATTCTGAACGACTTTTCCAATCTCGTAATTTGCAGCACCTGATTGTCCAGCATCTGACATGTTAACACCTCCCTAAATGGCCAAAGTCCCCACACGGGGCCGTGGTATCGCCACTTGGCGCCAGCACCCGTGAGAGTACTGTTTGTCTGAAGAGGTGGGTGTGCCCGCTTTTGGTCGACGGCACTGCCACTAGGTCCCTCATAGTACAATAAAGTGTCTGGCGGTGGTGGTGCTCACCCAACGTCAGACACACCGTTGTAATATGAGGGGCCCTGGGCATGTACCGCCGGCCACAAGACAGTCCCCCCCCCAGGTCAAACAGTGCTCTACCACTTGCAAAATTTTCTCTCACAGCTCCACCAATGTTTAGTCTATGCGCTGACATCCTTCAATGCTTGGCACTGTCAATACCATTGTATTGACATTTTTCTAATGTTAGGCCTTCGAAGCCTGTCTGCGGTCACTCCTTCCACTAGGCCTCCACTGACCTGTCTACTGCTGCCCGGGTTCCCCTGGAACCAATTTTAAATTGCCTACAGCCAGCCCAATTTATTATGTTAGGGCTTCGAAGCCTGTCTGCGGTCCCTCCTTCCACTAGGCCTCCACTGACCTGTCTACTGCTGCCCGGGTTCCCCTGGAACCAATTTTAAATTGCCTACAGCCAGCCCAATTTATTATGTTAGGGCTTCGAAGCCTGTCTGCGGTCCCTCCTTCCACTAGGCCTCCACTGACCTGTCTACTGCTGCCCGGGTTCCCCTGGAACCAATTTTAAATTGCCTACAGCCAGCCCAATTTATTATGTTAGGGCTTCGAAGCCTGTCTGCGGTCCCTCCTTCCACTAGGCCTCCACTGACCTGTCTACTGCTGCCCGGGTTCCCCTGGAACCAATTTTAAATTGCCTACAGCCAGCCCAATTTATTATGTTAGGGCTTCGAAGCCTGTCTGCGGTCCCTCCTTCCACTAGGCCTCCACTGACCTGTCTACTGCTGCCCGGGTTCCCCTGGAACCAATTTTAAATTGCCTACAGCCCGCCCAATTTATTATGTTAGGGCTTCGAAGCCTGTCTGCGGTCCCTCCTTCCACTAAGCCTCCACAGACCTGTCTACTGCTGCCCGGGTTCCCCTGGAACCAATTTTAAATTGCCTACAGCCAGCCCAATTTATTATGTTAGGGCTTCGAAGCCTGTCTGCGGTCCCTCCTTCCACTAGGCCTCCACTGACCTGTCTACTGCTGCCCGGGTTCCCCTGGAACCAATTTTAAATTGCCTACAGCCCGCCCAATTTATTATGTTAGGGCTTCGAAGCCTGTCTGCGGTCCCTCCTTCCACTAGGCCTCCACTGACCTGTCTACTGCTGCCCGGGTTCCCCTGGAACCAATTTTAAATTGCCTACAGCCAGCCCAATTTATTATGTTAGGGCTTCGAAGCCTGTCTGCGGTCCCTCCTTCCACTAGGCCTCCACTGACCTGTCTACTGCTGCCCGGGTTCCCCTGGAACCAATTTCAAATTGCCTACAGCCAGCCCAATTTATTATGTTAGGGCTTCGAAGCCTGTCTGCGGTCCCTCCTTCCACTAGGCCTCCACTGACCTGTCTACTGCCGCCCGTGTTCCCCTGGAACCAATTGTAAATTGCCTACAGCCAGGCCAATTTATTATGTTAGGGCTTCGAAGCCTGTCTGCGGTCCCTCCTTCCACTAGGCCTCCACTGACCTGTCTACTGCTGCCCGTGTTCCCCTGGAACCAATTGTAAATTGCCTACATCCCAATTTTTGTTATGTTAGGCCTTCGAAGCCTGTCTGCGGCCCGTTTTTCCACTACTACTACACTGCCAGGCCACTGCTGCCCGTGTTCCCCTGGAACCAATTTTAAATTGCCTACAGCCAGCCCAATTTATTATGTTAGGGCTTCGAAGCCTGTCTGCGGTCCCTCCTTCCACTAGGCCTCCACTGACCTGTCTACTGCTGCCCGGGTTCCCCTGGAACCAATTTTAAATTGCCTACAGCCAGCCCAATTTATTATGTTAGGGCTTCGAAGCCTGTCTGCGTTCCCTCCTTCCACTAGGCCTCCACTGACCTGTCTACTGCTGCCCGGGTTCCCCTGGAACCAATTTTAAATTGCCTACAGCCAGCCCAATTTATTATGTTAGGGCTTCGAAGCCTGTCTGCGGTCCCTCCTTCCACTAGGCCTCCACTGACCTGTCTACTGCCGCCCGTGTTCCCCTGGAACCAATTGTAAATTGCCTACAGCCAGGCCAATTTATTATGTTAGGGCTTCGAAGCCTGTCTGCGGTCCCTCCTTCCACTAGGCCTCCACTGACCTGTCTACTGCTGCCCGTGTTCCCCTGGAACCAATTGTAAATTGCCTACATCCCAATTTTTGTTATGTTAGGCCTTCGAAGCCTGTCTGCGGCCCGTTTTTCCACTACTACTACACTGACCAGGCCACTGCTGCCCGTGTTCCCCTGGAACCAATTTTAAATTGCCTACAGCCAGCCCAATTTATTATGTTAGGGCTTCGAAGCCTGTCTGCGGTCCCTCCTTCCACTAGGCCTCCACTGATCGGTCTACTGCTGCCCGGGTTCCCCTGGAACCAATTTTAAATTGCCTACAGCCAGCCCAATTTATTATGTTAGGGCTTCGAAGCCTGTCTGCGGTCCCTCCTTCCACTAGGCCTCCACTGACCTGTCTACTGCTGCCCGTGTACCCCTTGAACCAACATCAGAAAATATAAAAATAAGTATTTTGCTTATAAAAAAGAAAATACTGGAGAGATATCAAATGCAGACATTTTAACATTAAAAACAAACACATACAACAAAAATCTGGTACAGTACTAAAAATGGCCACCAGCTACAATAACTTTCTCCTGCAAGTAGTTAACTGAAAGTTTTTTTCAATTTAAAACACAGATATGGCATCCACCGAGTGTTGTCCTGTCGCGTCTTCTTTATATTATTGCCAAGAAGATGCAAAACAATGAAAATAATAAAATCATTATTCACCAAAAAAATAGAGTAAGTCAAAACCACATTGCAAATAAACATTCATTACAAATAAAGAAGCAGGGCGCGTCCGAGGGTGAGTATATACCTAATAAGAATATAATCACCCTCGGACGCGCCCTGCTTCTTTCCGACAGCCTTCCTTCCTAAGAATCAGCCCTTCCGTGGTGTAGAGAGAGGGTGTGTTACACTCCAAGGTGTTCCCCAGGTTGCCTTTCCTGAGCTTCGATCTTCATGCTCTCGTTTAGTAGTTGTCGGAAAGTAGGCTGCATTAGGCCTACAAAATGGGTATGGGGTGGAGAGAGATGGTGTGTTACACTCCAAGGTGTTCTCCAGGTTTCCTCGCCATTGCTTCGATCTTCCGACTCTCGTTTAGTAGTTGTAGAAAACTACACTGCATTAGGCCTACAAAATGGGTATCGGGTGGAGAGAGATGGTGTGTTACACTCCAAGGTGTTCCCCAGGTTGCCTTGCCATTGCTTCGGTCTTCCGACTCTCGTTTAGTAGTTGTAGAAAACTACACTGCATTAGGCCTACAAAATGGGTATCGGGTGGAGAGAGATGGTGTGTTACACTCCAAGGTGTTCCCCAGGTTGCCTTGCCATTGCTTCGGTCTTCCGACTCTCGTTTAGTAGTTGTAGAAAACTACACTGCATTAGGCCTACAAAATGGGTATCGGGTGGAGAGAGATGGTGTGTTACACTCCAAGGTGTTCCCCAGGTTGCCTTGCCATTGCTTCGGTTTTCCGACTCTCGTTTAGTAGTTGTAGAAAACTACACAGCATTAGGCCTACAAAATGGGTATGGGGTGGAGAGAGATGGTGTGTTACACTCCAAGGTGTTCTCCAGGTTTCCTCTCCATTGCTTCGATCTTCCGACTCTCGTTTAGTAGTTGTAGAAAACTACACTGCATTAGGCCTACAAAATGGGTATCGGGTGGAGAGAGATGGTGTGTTACACTCCAAGGTGTTCCCCAGGTTGCCTTGCCATTGCTTCGGTCTTCCGACTCTCGTTTAGTAGTTGTAGAAAACTACACAGCATTAGGCCTACAAAATGGGTATGGGGTGGAGAGAGATGGTGTGTTCCACTCCAAGGTGTTCTCCAGGTTGCCTTTCCTGAGCTTCTATCTTCAGGCTCTCGTTAAATTGTGGTTAAATGGAACAACTGCATTTGGCGTACTAGTTGGTTTGGGGCCTACTAACAGTGTCTGCCGCTCCTTGCTGTTCTCCTGGTTTCCTGTCCTGAAATTCCGTTTTCAGGCGCTCGTTAAGTAGTTGTTAATGTTAGACTGCATTTGGCCTACTAGTTGGGTTGGGGCCTACTATCGGTGTCTGCCACTCCTTGCTGTTCTCCTCCACTGAACAAAGCTGTGCCGCCTGTTTACTACGGTTGCCAATTTTGAACTGCATTTCGACTACTTACTGATTTGGGCCTACTCTCTGTGTCAGCCTCTCATTCCAGTTGTCCTCCACTGCAATGCCCCCTGGTTATTCCTGTGTTACCAATTTTGAACTGCATTTAGCCCACTTTATTATTTGGGCCTATATCTGTGTTTCCTCTTCATCCTGCCCATTGCCCAGCCAGTGATAGAGGAGTCTGCTGGTACATTGACCCATAATGCAACATTCCCCGTGCACGCTACACAACAACATTGTGACCCTGCTGAAAGTCAGGTTGCTCTTCCCGCATACCATACCACCTTACACGGGGACAAAGAGGAAGGTGCAGATGAAAGTGCAGGTTCCTTCATCAGGTGGGGGGAGGAATACTAGTTGGCGACGTCACTGGCACAGGGCCTCTCATAGTATGCAAAAGTGTTGCTGCCGGTGGGAGGCGCCCCCGCCGTGCAAACACACCGCTGTACTTTGAGGGGCCCTGTGCCAGTGCCAATGCCAACGAGTGGGCCCCCCCTGCTTGCTCAGGTTCACAGCACTTGCAAAGTTGAAATACTTACCTCTCCCTGCTCCACTGCCGTGACGTGGTCCAGATTTCCTGGGCCCACTAATTACTTGAACCAGCCCTACCCACCACAACTTTAGCCAAATGACCCCCAATTTCAAATGCCTTCCAATTATTATAAGGTAAATTACGCTTGACAAGCTTCATTAAGAAGAATGGATGGTTTTGACATTAAAATGGGCACTCTAGGTGTTTTCCTGGCCCCCACTCACTGCCGACTATGCTGCCCCATTGACTTGCATTGGGTTTCGTGTTTCGGTCGATCCCGACTTTACGTCATAATCGGCCGATTTCACTCGACCCGACTTTTGAGATAGTCGGGTTTCGCGAAACCCGGCTCGACTCTAAAAAGGTCAAGGTCGCTCAACTCTAGTGGTCATGTGTTTGAATGTGTACAGGGACCCGGCTGAAATAAGCCCCTAGAATGCTGGCACCTCCGGCGAGGAGATTGTGTTTAAGTGTGTTCAGGGACCCGGCTGAAATAAACCCCTAGAATGCTGGCATCTCCGGCGAGGAGTTTTGTATGCATGCATGACCACTCACTGCTCACATCTGGGTAGTTGGCCTGTGCCTCTGTGAAAGTCTAACAGGGCACAGAGCTTTCCTCTCGCGGTTACTCTGTGAAGCTAACAGAGTTGGTATATACCGCCATATAGAGCCGCCATTATTTAGCAGCAGGTGCTTTCCTGCACGGTGGATCCCGGGTTGCGAACGCACCAATTCCATTTAATAAATTATATATTTGGTGCGTTCCGCCAACCCTAACAGTATACTAGCGCCAGGATCTGGCTAAGTAATGGCGGATGAACAGCGATTGCAGGGGTACATCCAGCTGCTGGAGGGCCGGTTGGCGTCTCTTGAGCGTGCAACCTCGGCGGTGGATGTTACCGCAATAGCTGTTCAGGCTGCTAGCGTGGCTGCAGCAGCTTTACCCACTGGCACCTCTGTTCCGACCCTATCTCACCTTCCTTTGCCTGAGAGATACTCTGGGGACAGTAAGTCCTGTAGGGGTTTCGTGAGCCAATGTGGTATACACCTCGAGCTTCTGGCTGCACGTTTCCCTACTGAGCGGGCAAAGGTGGGATTCATAATCTCTCTCCTGTCGGACAGAGCGTTGGAGTGGGCTACGCCGCTGTGGGAGCGCAACGATCATGTGGTGCGGAGTGTTCCTAGGTTTCTGGACACTCTGAAACAGGTCTTTTTAGGACCTCAAGTCACCCATGATACAGCGCTCCAACTGCTGGCTTTGACTCAGGGTTCAACCATGGTCAGCCATTTTGCTGTTCACTTCCGGACATTAGCGTCTGAGTTGGAATGGCCAAACCCTCATTCCCGTATTTTGGAGGGGGCTGGCTGACCATGTGAAGGACGCTTTGGCCACTAGGGAGATTCCCGCCACACTGGAGGAGCTCATAGCCGTATCTACCTATTGACCTCCGTTTTAACGAGCGGAGGTTGGAGCGAGCCCAGTGTAGGCAGAGGTTTCGGCTGGCTCCCACCTTCGCCAAACCTTTGGAATCTCCAGTCCAGGCATCCGAGTCACATGAGGCCTTAGAGGGGACACGAGCAGGATCCAAGTCTCAGTCTGCCCGTGCACATAAGGTCCGTCATGTTTGCCAGCAGTCAGGACACCTTGCCTCCAAGGGTCCTCAGCGGTCGGGGAAACGTCAGCGTCTAGTGGCAGTTGGAGGAGGTACACTAGACACGCGACGTTTGCCTCAAAGTTGTCCTTCAAGGGGACAATTACCATAGGCCCATCCACTCTTATGGTCGAGCTATGCGTGGATTCTGGGGCAGAGGGTAACTTTATGTCTTCCGCTTTAGCCCAGCGTCACGCAATACCCTTGGTGATGCTCGCCAAGCCGGTAACCGTTCGAGTGGTAAATGGGTCAACACTACCTTCACAGATTACCCACCAAACCATTCCTTTCACGCTATCTGTGTCTCCATCACATCAGGAGATAATCTCCCTATTAGTCATTCCTGAGGGAATTGATGAGGTCCTGTTGGGGATACCATGGCTTCGCTACCATTCTCCTCATATTGAGTGGTCCTCTGGGAGAATTTTGGGTTGGAGTAAATCTTGCAAGGGTAGATGTCTGAGGGAGTGCGTTCAGGTTGCTACTACACAGGTACCCGCAGATCTTTCCTCTCTCGCCAAGCACTATTGGCCCTATGCAGACGTGTTCTCCAAAAGAGCTGCGGAGACCCTTCCGCCTCACCGCCCCTATGACTGTCCTATTGACATCTTGCCTGGTGCTGAGCCTCCCCGGGGTCGAGTCTATCCGTTATCTCTCCCGAGACGGAGGCAATGTCCCAGTACATCCAGGAGAATCTGGCAAGAGGATTCATTAGGAACTCAGTGTCACCGGCAGGGGTAGGGTTCTTCTTCGTACAGAAGAAGACTGGAGACTTACGTCCATGCATAGACTACAGGGGTCTTAACGCCATCACCGTTAAGAACAAGTACCCACTACCCCTGATATCTGAGCTGTTTGATAGGCTACGGGGAGCGAGGATATTTACAAAGTTAGATCTGCGTAGTGCTTACAACCTGATTCGCATCCGTGAGGGGGATGAATGGAAGACGGCTTTTAACACCAGGGATGGGCACTATGAATATCTGGTGATGCCCTTCGGGCTCTGTGATGCCCCAGCCGTTTTCCAAGACTTTGTGAACGACATCTTCCGGGATATGCTCACCACCTCGGTCGTGGTCTATCTGGATGATATTCTCATCTTCTCTCCAGATATTGACTCCCATCGGAGAGATGTTCGCAAAGTCTTCGACCTCTTACGGGCAAACTCCCTCTACGCCAAGTTGGAGAAGTGTGTGTTTGAGCAGGAGTCCTTGCCTTTCCTTGGTTATATCATTTCTGCCCAGGGTTTGGCTATGGATCCTGCCAAGCTACAGGCTGTAATGGACTGGCAGGAACCCCATTCTCTTAAAGCGGTGCAGCGCTTTATGGGGTTCATTAATTACTATCGCCAGTTCATTCCACACTTCTCAACTTTGGTAGCTCCCTTGGTTGCCCTCACCAAGAAGGGAGCAAATCCCAAGTTGTGGTCAGAGGAGGTCTCCAAAGCCTTTCTCTCGATCAAGTCACACTTCGCTAGCGCTCCCATCCTACATCGCCCCGATGATGATAAGCCATTTATCTTGGAGGTGGATGCCTCATCCGTTGGTGCTGGAGCAGTCCTTTTCCAAAAGGATGCTCAAGGTCGGAAGCATCCTTGCTTCTTCTTCTCCAAGACCTTCACACCAGCGGAGAGGAATTATTCCATCGGGGACAGTGAGTTGCTGGCCATGAAGTTGGCTTTTTCGGAGTGGAGACATCTCTTGGAGGGAGCTCGCTTTCCCTTCCAAGTCTTCACTGACCACAAGAACTTGGTGTATCTGCAAACGGCCCAGCGGCTGAATTCTCGCCAGGCTAGATGGTCCCTGTTCTTCTCCCGGTTCCATTTTACTCTCCATTTCCTCTCCGGGGAGAAGAACGTTCGTGCTGACGCTCTCTCCCGCTCCGTGGTGTCATCGGAGGAGGAGGAGGAGGAGCCTCGGCTTATTGTCCCTTCTGAGAGCCTGAGAACTGTAGCTCTGGTTTCGTTAGAGTCTGTGCCCCCGGGCAAGACTTTCGTACCAGCTAACTTGCGACCGGAGGTTCTCTCTTGGGCTCACTCCTCCAGAGTGGGTGGGCATTTTGGGACCAAGAGGACATCTGAGCTTCTGGCGAGAACATACTGGTGGCCGCATATGGCCCGAGATGTCAAGGACTATATTCAGGCGTGCGTTTCTTGCACCCAGAATCGGTCTCCTCGGCAACGGCCTGCTGGGTTGCTTTACCCTCTACCGGTGGCAGACAGGCCCTGGGAGATGGTCGGGATGGACTTTGTGGTGGGTCTACCCAAGTCGCGTGGCTGCTCCATTATTTGGGTTGTCACCGACCATTTCTCCAAGATGGTGCATTTGGTGCCGCTTCCTCGGTTACCCTCAGCACGGGCCTTGGTGGTGTTGTTCATTAAACACGTTTTCCGTTTGCATGGTATGCCTGATAAGATTGTCAGCGATCAGGGTCCCCAGTTCGCATCTCGGTTTTGGAGAGAGCTCTGCCGTTTACTCAGCATAGAGTTAAATCTCTCCTCTGCATACCATCCCGAGACGAATGGGTTGGTGGAGAGAACCAACCAGACTCTGGTGACATATTTGCGACATTTCGTCTCTGCTAGGCAGGATGACTGGGCATCTTTGCTACCTTGGGCGGAATTTGCCCTGAACAACGCCGTAGCCGATTCCACTGGTCAAACTCCTTTTCTCCTTAATTACGGCCAGCATCCGCGTGTCCCTGTGCCCATGCCCGAGTCATCCACCGATTCTAGGGTGGCAGACTGGGCGGTGGAGGCACGTGACATCTGGGACCGCACACAGGATGCCATCCGGGCCTCCAAGGAGAGAATGAGGGTTTCGGCTGATACACACCGGCGCCCCGCTCCGGTCTTTGCTCCTGGCGACTTAGTGTGGCTCTCCGCCCGTAACATCAGGCTGCGAGTTGAGTCCACTAAGTTTGCTCCTCGCTACATTGGCCCGTTTAAGGTTCTGGAACAGGTCAACCCTGTGGTCTACCGTTTGGCTATTCCTCTACGCCTTGGTATCACCGATACTTTCCACGTTTCCCTCTTAAAGCCCGTTCATTTGTCCCGGTTTTCCGAGTCATCTGCTGGGACATCGGGTTCTTCCACGGATGAGTTTGAGGTGAATGCTATTGTGGGGTGCAAGGTGGTACGTGGCAAGAAATTTTATCTGGTGGACTGGAAGGGTCACGGCCCAGAGGATAGAATCTGGGAGCCTGTGGAGCACATTTGGGCTCCGCTGCTTATCGCAGCTTTTGAGCGTAGTGAGGCTCAAGGAGGGGGGGGCCCTAGAGGGGGGGGTAATGTTAGGAGTCGAGTTTCCTCTGCTGCACAGGGGGAATCTCGATCCGTGTCTGCTGCGGTCTCCCATTCGGTATCGGCCGCAGTGGGCTCTGCTCAGCGGAGACGTCGCTCCCAGCGTCTCGCTGGGGCTGATTCGGTGCATAGGGTCACTACTGCCTTTTCTGGCTTTCCTATGGTACCCTGCACTGATCTGCGGCGAGCGAGCCTCTCTGGGACTAAGTCCTTGTTTACTCACACTGAGCATGCCCAGGGCAGGGTCTCCCATTGGAGGTCGAGGGCCACATGTTCAGTCACGTGCTCAGGTGCTGCAGTACATTCCATTGGTCCTTCTGGAAGGTCCTGAAAGGGCAAAACATGCTCAGGTACTGCAGCACTTTCCATTGGTCCTTCTGGAAGGTCCTGAAAGGGCAAAAACTTCAGTAGCAGCTTCCTGTGCTGCAACTATATAAACTGCGCATGACCGCACGGCCATGCGCTAGTATCGTCTTATGCTATATGCTTTGCGCCAATGTGGTCATGTGTTTGAATGTGTTCAGGGACCAGGCTGAAATAAGCCCCTAGAATGCTGGCACCTCCGGCGAGGAGATTGTGTTTAAGTGTGTTCAGGGACCCGGCTGAAATAAACCCCTAGAATGCTGGCATCTCCGGCGAGGAGTTTTGTATGCATGCATGACCACTCACTGCTCACATCTGGGTAGTTGGCCTGTGCCTCTGTGAAAGTCTAACAGGGCACAGAGCTTTCCTCTCGCGGTTACTCTGTGAAGCTAACAGAGTTGGTATATACCGCCATATAGAGCCGCCATTATTTAGCAGCAGGTGCTTTCCTGCACGGTGGATCCCGGGTTGCAAACGCACCAATTCCATTTAATAAATTATATATTTGGTGCGTTCCGCCAACCCTAACACCTGCCTTGTACCATTTGTTATAGCGAAGGAGGGAGATACATGATTGTTAGCAACGATTTTTGCTCTAGGGTTGGAGTAGAGTGCCATAATTGTAGTAATAAAGGAATTATCAAACCCAAATTTGATCAGGGTCTGTCGTAGGAAGCCCCACTCCAGACGGTCAAAAGCTTTTTCTGCCTCTAGAGAGACAATCAGGGTGCTTTGTTTTGTTTGATTAGCTATTTTGATGGCATTGATGATTCTCCTGGTACCGTCTGAAGCGTGGCGACCCACGACAAACCCGATCTGGTCATTATTTATTAAGGTGGGAAGTATCAGATTAAGCCTATTAGCTAGAATTTTGGCATATATTTTGATGTCGCAATTGATTAAGGAAATAGGTCTAAAATTGGCAATGTCTTCAGGGTTGTCTTTGAGCTTGGGAATTAAAACAATAGAAGCTTCGAGCATTTCAGTAGGGAAGGTACCCAAGGATGAGGCCATGATAAATGATTGCAAGAGATTGGGGGAGAGAGTTTTGTAGAAAGTTCTATAATAATCGTTGCCAAAGCCATCGGGACCTGGGGATTTTGATGGCTTTAGTTGCTTAATACAATCCTCTATCTCCTCTAAATCAAAGGGAGCTGATAGGATTGACTTGTCTTCGGTTGTTATTTTTGGGAGCTCATTCTGGAACAGCCAAGGGTTGAGATCTCCTGTTTGTGGTCTCTTTTTGGAAGAAGAGTCAAGGAGGTGGTCTGGGGTGGAGTTAAAGTCTCCCAGTATAATGGGTATACGTTTTTTGTTTTGGTCGAATTTTTTAATGAATTTATTTAGAAATGTTTTTTGTTTTTTATTAGGAGCATAGATGTTGGCGATTGTGCAGGTTATGTTGTTAATACAGCAAATTAAGATGTGGTATCTGCCGTTATTGTCCTTGACTTCTTCAATAAATTCAAATGGGATCAAGTTTTTTATTATTGTCATTACCCCCGCTTTCTTTTTTGAATTGTTAGATTGGTATATATGTGGGAAATTTTTGTGTTCAAATTTTGGGTGGTCTTCATTTTTAAATTTGGTCTCTTGGACACATATTATGTCTGTTTTAGAGTTTTCAAGTTCTCTCCATGGGGAAAATCTTTTCCTAGGACTGTTGAGTCTTTTAATATTGTATGTCATAATTTTAAGGTTCATGTTTATAGTGTCTTGTGTAGAAAGATTTGGGGAAAGTGGAAGTTAAAGTAAAAATAAAAGTCTCACTGGTCAATACTAGAACGTACCTCTATTGATCAAGAATTAAGGTGTATGTGGTACACCTATAAATTAATTAAATATTTACAATTCAAAAATGGGGTGTATAGAATACACCAACAATTGAGAAGTTTGTTTAATACAAAGAACCCACTCACAGTGGTATATATTTTCTTCCTGGGGGTATGAACAAAACGGGAACTGAGGAAGAAGAAAATTAACCTCTTGTATAGGTAAGCAAACCATATGTAATAACAGCTTATGATGAATTAATTATCTAAACCAAAAGTTCAAAGACAAGATCATGACCATGTCCTATGTATTTTCAACGGTAACCTCTATGTGAGGGGTTGTCTTTTAATGAGGCAATACATTTTTGGCCTTCTTCAGGTGTGAAGATTGGAATGGTTTTTCCATTTGAAAAAACTATGAGTTTGAGAGGGAATCCCCATCTATATGGGATATTTTTGTCTCTGAGTGTGGAGGTACTAGCGTTAAACGTTTTCCTGGAATCCAGTGTCTCCTTGGACAGGTCCGCAAATATTTTGAGGTTGTTATAAGGCTCTGGAAAGGTTTTTTCATTTTTTAAGTATTGCAATATTCTTTCCTTGGTGTTGTAGAAATGAATTCTGAGAATTACATCTCTGGGGATATCTGGTGCAATTTTTGGGGGTTTTGGGAGTCTGTGGATTCTATCTATGATTAGATCTGAGTCTGATAGAGTAGGAATAGCTTTTTTAAAGATGGATTTTACATGGTTTAAGAGGTTATCTGTGTGGATATGTTCCGGAATACCTCGGATTTTTACGTTATTCCTGCGATTACGGTCTTCTATGTCAGCCAATTTGATTTTTAGCCTTTTGACCTCTGAAGATAGATCATGGATAATATTGGAGGATTTTGTAGTAGTTTTTTCTACTGCATCAATTCTTGTCTCGTGATCAGAGATTTTTATGTTAAGTTGTTCAAGAGTGGTTTCAAACCGTTTGGCTTGGATGTCGAAGCTTTCTAACATTTTCGTTTATTTTGTTAGCTAGATTAAGCATATATGCCTCAGTACTAGTGTTGTTGCTGAGGGAGGAGATTTGATTAGGGTTTGTGGCCAATAAGTTCGGTGGGGTTGTATCTTGGTCATTGTCTAACTTGAGTTTATTTTTTAGTGGACTTGTGTTAGGGGAAGAGTCACTAAAGCTGGAGTAATCTTCTTCCCCTTGTTCTGTTCCTTGAGATGGTGTGGAGATTTTTTGTCTCTCCTCCTCTCGTTCTTTTCTTTTGTTGGACTGAGATGAGTCCATACTTTCAGGTTGACCCTCTATCTGAGGTAATTTTGGAGGATTCAATTTTTTTATTTTTTGAGGGGTATTAAACTTTTTTCTCTCATCTCTTATGGGGGATCGGGATTATTCAGGGCTCAAAGTGTTAACCTTCTCCCCTGAAGAGTAGCAGTGGTAATGCATTCTTTCCTCTCCTTGCGTTTTGGTTTGCTTAGAGAGTTGGGGAATGTTCGATTTAGGAATGGTTCCCTCCTTTTTTCCCATGGTGATGATGCTATATAGAATATCTTCATCAACAATAACTATCAAATATGCTTACAGAACTTACACAGATATTTAAACCTGTTGAGAAAAAGCAGAGTACTGATAGTAATTTATGACAATTAGATCTTATCAAATCCTGTCAGGAGGGAAGAAAAGAAAAGAAAATATATTGCAGCAAATATAAACAAGAATTTAAGCAAGTGTATTCAGTAGTAATCTACCTCTCCAGAGGTTAGGGTCAGGAGCCTGTAGACAGAGTACAGTAGATGTAAAAGAATTCTCTAGTCTGAGAAGACTGTGGAGGAAGGGGAACCACAAGGCGCAGCAAGCTCTGAAAAACGTTGCTGTAGTATAAACTTGTGGCCTGATGCCAAAGGCCTTGCCAATGTCTGTTTATAGTGCTCCTGTATCAGGGGTAAGAGGGTGTTTGTTTTCCCACAGCCCCAATGGGGGGGATTTAGCAATTTATTTGTTGGAATGCAGACTGTGGAAAGAGGGGTAGCACAAGGCACAGAGCAAGCCCTGATAAACACCGCTGTAGTATAAACGTGTGGCCTGATACCAAAGGCCTTGCTACGGACTGTTTATAGTGCTCCTATATCAGGGGAGAGAGGGTATTTGTTTTCCCAAAGCCCCAGGGAGGTTTAGTATAGCAAATGTCCAGTTCCTTTGTTGGAAGACTGTAAGAAGGGGAGGTACCACAGGGCACAGCAAGCCCTGAAAAACGCTGCTGTAGTTTAAACGTATGGCCTGCTACCAAAGGACTTGCCAGTGTTGTTTATAGTACTCCTGTATCAGGGGTGAGAGGGTACTTGTTATTCCACAGCCCCAGTGTGATTTAGTACAGCAGATGACCTGCAGATCCTTTGTTAGAAGGAGTACCACAGGGCACAGCAAGCCCTGAGAAACAATGCTATAGTATAGCAACTATCTTGGGTTAGTACCCTGATAAGGTGAAGTTAGCAAAAATAAGTAAGCTGAAGCTGAAGGGAGATGGGGACCATAAGGCCCAGCTTACCCTGAGAAGTATTGTTAATGTGACATAAAATATGCAAATAACATGCCTCCTTTGGCAGATTTAACAGCCCACAGCCCCAGGGAGGTATAATAAGTTAATGGAGCCACAAGTGTGGACTCTGAGTCCGGGTATATTAAGCGGGGTACAGCCGGAGTATTAATGGCACCTCAGTGTGGTCGAGCGTACCTGAGTTGACTGGAAGGCAGAAAGGCGGGAAAGCGTGAAGGAAACCGATATTCCTCTGGTAGCAGGGGGGGTGGGAAATCACTGCAAGGCTTCACCGCAGCGTTGATGTTCGGTGTCCGGAGTGTCATCTCTGCTGGTGGTCCTGCTGGTGGTCCGGAGGGGAATCCTGATCTTGTATTCGGGTGCAACGATGGCGTCCCTGTTCACCGCAGCGTCGATGTCAAGAGCTGCAGCCGTCTCCTTGTGTTTTCTGCAGTGGCGAAGGCTTCCAGGTCTGTGCTATGGGCAGGAGTGTGCTCCGGGGTTGAAGACACCGTTGTTGATGGCGGCAATGGCTGTCCTCACACGCTCCTAGTAGGCCTCAGATTGCCATGAGGTAAATAAATCTTCCTGGGTGAAGGGCCAATTTTTGTTCTTTGTGGTCTAAAATAAGCCTGGGGGAAGGCTGTATCAATCACCCATATAAAATTGTGTGGATGGTTTGTAAAAGTAGGGATTAAAGTTGGATTGGAGGTTTTTACCTCAGGAGCTCCCTGATCGCATGTCTCACATAGCCAGAGACCGAAGCCATGCCCCCCTAGATCATTTCATCTTCAACTTTCTTAGCTGTACTCAATACCAGTAGTTTTTACCAGGGGTACCCAAACTTTTACAAGACACTGTAAATCTATATCTATATGTATATTTATATATATAATTTGTTACGCATATATTTGTTATATTTGTTGCTATGAGTATGACTTGGACAATTAGCACAGCAGCCTTGCAGCGCTGGAGTCCTGGGTTCAAATCCCACCAAGGACAACATCTGCAAGGAGTTTGTATGTTCTCTCCGTATTTGTGTGGGTTTCCTCCAGGTACTCCAGTTTCCTCCCACATTCCAAAGACATACTGATAGGGAATTTAGATTGTGAGCCCCAACGGGGACAGCAATGATAATGTGAGCAAACTGTAAAGCGCTGCTGAATATGTTAGCGCTATATAAAAATAAAGATTGTTATTATTTATTATTATTACTGAATGAAGGACACTGGTTAAGTATAAAAAGAGGTTACAAGCCTCTCTATAGAGAGACAGAGAGACTGAGAGACAGCCAGAGATTCTGGCAAGACATCCAAATATCCATGGGGCCCTACAATTCTACAGGACTGCTGTGGATATATCATGGCTCCATCATGAGGGGCACATTTATCATTCTACAGGAAACAACCTAGGTGACTTCGGTCCCAGTTGGAAGATTATAGATCTGCTCCATTGACCATCGCTGAACCATGGATACATTTGGAGAAAGCCAGGATTGGGACCCGCCAGTCGCCTGGTTCCATGGAGATGTTCAGTGAAGCGAGGTTGTGACCCTCGGGTCAACTGGCCTTGTACATCAATGGACTGTCATCTTCCTAAGCTTGTCGTTACCTCCTCTGTGTGTGTGTGCCACAGGTGGGGTAGTCGACCCTGGAAGATTAAACCAAGCCAGGTTGTGACCCTCTGGTGAACTAGCCTCGTACTTGAATGGATTGTTATCTTCCTATGCTTGTTGTTACCTCCTCTCTGTGTGCGTGTCACAGGTGGGGTAGTTGACCCTGGCAGCTCTGAAGTAACATCTGCTGTTATCCCGGCGAGTCAGCAGAAGGGTGAGACTCTGAAATGTGCACCATCTTGGGGTATTTTGCTGGGACTGTTCTACTTGTTAGCTGCCTGTTTTGTGATTCAATAAAGCAATTCCACACTGTTTTACTCTCACCCTGTGTTATCTGAGTAGCATTTTGCCCATGTTAAAAGGAGGGCAAGCATTCAGCAGGACGATCCCTAGTCCATGCTGTTCCAGCTAGCGGACCGGGTCGCCTGCCGACTCCTGTGTCTCCACACTTGGCATATTTTGAACATTACCCACTATGGGATAGTATTGATGGTCTTTCTTGTGCTCTTGTTTATGCTTTTCTATGCTCTCAGTGTGACATACTGTTTAAAGTCCTGTACATTTTGTTAGGACTGTGCTTTTTTATGTTTACCTATTTTTCTGTGTCCTGGATAGGTGGAGTCTATATGTCACATATCTTCCCCCTTTTTAACTTTTTTATTATATTGTGTTAATTCTCAATAACGATTGCCATTATTTATTTGGCTATTTTTGCTTCCAGTGATTTGGGGATTTGTTTCTTAGTGGCTATTCCATTATACAGTCTAACACTGAGCAAATATTCTTGACAATGTCAGACTATGTAGGAACCCATTCTATTATAGGGGGATAGTAAAACTCAGTTGTTCATGAAACTAGGTTTATATGGACAAATTTTGAAGTGTTACTTGAGAAAATGACAGCCAAGCTTCTCATAATTAAAGTTAATTAGTTGAGCTTTAACATCTTTCCATACAGTCCTACTCTTATTCATAGATTCCCATGTACAGATGCTCCAAAATTGATATTACATAGAGATTACAAGTAATTCTGAAAACATTAGTCAGGACAGCTGACAGATCCTTTTTAAATTTAGTGTACGAAGTTTACATTATTCTTCTTTTTATTCCCCATCCAAAACCTACAGCTTTATGATGACTTCATCTGATGTTTGTCTAGTTTGCAGAATAGACACCTTTCATCATTCCCTTTATACATCCAAAGCCTGCCTATAGAGTCATGTAGGAAAGAATGGCAATGGTAAAGAAATTAAGAACCTATAAAAAAAAATATAAAAGAGTAACAAGAAAACTAGATCAAGCACCAGCCATAGACTCCCAAAAAGTCGTAAAGTTAGGCTTACGAATATTCATACAATAGTTAATTGACAAAAAAAGTAATGCACATAGCAACAATTCATACAAATCTACCCATATGACATCAATGCTGCAAGCCGGTTCCTAAATATCGTTAAAATATAACTTTTAATTCTAGTCCATTAAAATAAGGTGCAAACATATAGTGCTAACAAAAGTGCAGAGTGCATACATACTGAACATAGAGACACATCTAAAAACCTGTGAGAATATATAACCGCACCATGAACCACTACCTTCTACTGCCTACCTAAGATATATAAAGGCACGAATCCGTTGAAGGGTAGACCGATTGTGTCAGGTATTGGAAGTATGACTCAGAATTTGGGGCTTTATGTTGACAAAATTTTGAGGCCTTTTGTGATTTCTTTGAGCTCGTACGTACGTGACACAGCGGACCTCCTCCTTAAACTAGATAACATCATTTTGGATGCAGACATGTTGTTATGCTCCATAGATGTCGAGGCGCTATACTCCTCAATCCCACATGAGAGGGGCATGGTGGCAGTGGACTACTATCTGAGTACGAGGGGACGACAATATCTGAAACATAATATGTTTGTTAAACAGGCTCTAGAATTTTGCCTCACCAAAAATTATTTCCTGTATGATGGGAGGTACTTCCACCAGCTCAGGGGTACCGCAATGGGTAGCCCTTGTGCACCCTCTTATGCTAATTTGCTCCTGGGCTGGTGGGAGGAGAATATCGTCTTCAGTGAAAATACGTCAACTGAAAGCAACGTCATACTTTGGTTGAGGTACATTGATGACGTGTTCGTTATCTGGAAAGGAGATGAAACCAGTTTTACCAATTTTGTGACAAATCTGAACCAGAATGAGCTGGGTCTACGTTTCACTTTTGAGTGCAATTGGTCCAAATTACCGTTTTTGGATATCCTGATAGAGAGGGGGGAAGATGGACAGCTGGGTACGAGTACTTTCAGGAAACCCACGGCGACAAATTCCCTCCTGAGATGGGAATCTAATCATCCTATACCACTCAAGAGAGGTATCCCTAAGGGCCAATATCTCCGGATACGGAGAAACTGCTCTGATGACACAAGGTACTTGAAACAGGCAAGGGATCTTAAGGAGCGTTTCGTGGAAAGAGGGTACCCTAATAAGATTCTGAGTGAAGCTTTTAAATCATCTCTTAAAAAACCAAGGAGGGACCTCCTTACCCCGATACCCAAAAAGGAAAATGAGAATACTCTGAGAGTAATCACCAAATACACGAATGGGGCGGGAGTTATGCGTGAGATCATTAAGAAGCACTGGTCGATCCTACAGATGGACACTGACCTCGGAGATATTTTAACCCCGGTCCCACAAATTACATTCAGAAAAGGTCGCTCGTTAAAGGATAGGTTGGTCCACAGCCACTTTGCCCCCCCACAGTCACAAACTACCTGGCTGAGTGGAAAAATTAAGGGATGTTTTAGATGCGGTGATTGTAAATACTGTAATGCTATACAACAGGGTGGTTCCTTTACTAGCAACAATACAGGGAAAGTTTTTCACATTAATCACTTCATAAATTGCAAAACAAAGGGAGTGATCTATAAAATCACCTGTGACTGTGGATTGGAGTATGTCGGCAAAACCAGCAGGGAGTTTAGAAGAAGAGTGGGAGAACATCACTGTGACACCATCAACAAAAGAGATACCCCTATTGCCAATCATATCAACAAGTTTCATCAAGGGGATTTGAAGATGATCAAATTCATGGGTATAGACAGAGTCTATCAGTCCCAGAGGGGTGGCGATTGGGATAGGAATATCTTGCAGAGAGAAGTAGATGGATTTTCCGCCTGCAAACCACTACACCACACGGTCTTAATGACCATGTAGGCTTCTCTTCCTTCTTGTAGTGATAGGGATCAACAGGGCATCCTAGAACAGGGGCAGCCGCCGTCGAGTGGGGGCCCCACTGCGCAGGTCTAGGGTGCCAACCTCCGTGTTAGGTAGGGATCAGAGTAGAGAGGGTTGGCATAGGGAGACTTGTAGTTGCACCCTCTCTGTCTTCCTATGTTATGGAGGTTCGCTGTGTCGCATGCGTGGGTTCTCGCTCCCTGTATATATATTTTTTTGTTGCTTTTTTCCTTCTCCACTATATACGGAGATTGCGCTCGAGAGGTGCCTTTGTGCGCCTGTTACTACCATTAGGATGATGGTGGGGAATGTATTTTTTTACATGAGTTGGCTATTTTTTGATGATATGCTTTTTGGGTGTTTTATACTGTCCTCTGAGGTCCCACTTGCCTCATACATGGGGGTATCCTTAGTTTAGCTGGTTAGTAGAAGTCTGCATATGTATCCCTGTATAGATGGCTCCGGGGGAGGAGCGTGTCTTGTGTATATACGCCTCCCTTCATTTCACGTGTATGGCACAGGGGTGTAGGAGGGCTCAGAGAGATTGGAGTTCTCCCCCTCGTGCATCAGCTTTAGCGCTAAGCGCTGATATACATTGTTGAATGGGCGACAGGGAGAGAAGGTTCGCCCACCGGATATGACGTAACGGCACGGGGTGCCGACTTCGGAGTATCCGGAACGGAGTGAAAGTTCCTCTGTATTTCAGAGGACAGAATACTCAGATACGCACCGGATATGACGCTACGGCGATGTGCGCCGACGGTTTAGTATCTGGAACGGACTTGGCGTTCCTGTGTATTCCAGGGTGCAGTATATCTGGTGACACCGGAAGTGAGGTACCTAGCGTCCGGAAATGTGTAAGGAAGAGACGCTGGGTAGCTACATATAAAAAGGGGCGGGAAACGGACCGCCATAGCGTTATGCTCACGCAACATCTGTATTGGTGATACAATCCCCTGATGATTATTCCATATGAAACGCGTTGGAAAACACGGTACAAGATAATGGGCCCAGGGAGAATAGCACGGTCGAAGGTGGAATGACCGACACGATGGGCTACTGATACACATCACCACATCAGATCTCCAACAGAAGACTGATCAGCAGAGGATTGATGAGTATCATGTTTTACTTTGTGCACGTGACTAGATATTTGTCTTAGCCCTGAAAATGTTATTTATATAGAGGGTATTGGTATGACATCTATGATCACGGCACCTTCTTGAGCTAGAATAAGAGATATATACCGCTTGGTATGGATAAGTTGTTACTGCAACAGCAGTTACCTAGAGGCTGTTAAGTGACTAGAGATATAGCCTACCTAGGTTCTATCCTGCCGGTGGATTACAGTCGTGGCATAGGGACGTGAGATCTAGAAATATACGGATTCATAGTCTCTAGCCTGTTTCTGTTGAACAACACTGATGCATATCTTAGGTATCTAACAGTGGTTCATGGTGCGGTTATATATTCTCACAGGTTTTTAGATGTGTCTCTATGTTCAGTATGTATGCACTCTGCACTTTTGTTAGCACTATATGTTTGCACCTTATTTTAATGGACTAGAATTAAAAGTTATATTTTAACGATATTTAGGAACCGGCTTGTTGCAATTTAGTTACATTTGGTTCTTTATTTTCGATTATTTGAGCCTAGCTTGGTCATACCATATGACATCAAGTATAATAACAACATTTTCAAGGTCCAGAAAAAGGACATGAAGAAATGATTTTCCCAGCCAGCAGTTTTGGTTACCAAAGCCTGAGACTCTATCCACTTTTTAATTTTGGGAATCAAGGAGGTTTACTAAAAAGAAATCTTTTCATATAATTTTCATAAAATAACAGTTGTTTATAAGCACAGTGATCATGGAAGAAACTTATAAAACTATGATATAAAGATATGTTGTTTGAGACAAAGGTGATTCTCCTTGTAAATTCTTTATGACAATTAACACACAATGGCATATAATTTGCTACAAAAATGTCCTGATGGCATTTGGCCTGAATTTACTAAAATTGTAAAATTCTTTCTAAACATTTTTTTGTTACTGTAACCTCACATCTACAGTGCCTACAAGTAGTATTCAACCCTCTGCAGATTTAGCAGGTTTACACATTTGGAATTAACTTGGCATTGTGACGTTTGGACTGTAGATCAGCCTGGAAGTGTGAAATGCACTGCAGCAAAAAAGAATGTTATTTCTTTGTTTATTTTTTTTTAAATTGTGAAAAGTCTTTTCAGAGGGTCATTTATTATTCAACCCCTCAACCCACCAGAATTCTGTTTGGTTCCTCTAAAGTATTAAGAAGTAGTTCAGGCACAAAGAACAATGAGCTTCACATGTTTGGATTAATTATCTCTTTTTCCAGCCTTTTCTGACTATGTAAGACCCTCCCCAAACTTGTGAACAGCACTCATACATGGTCAACATGGGAAAGACAAAGGAGCATTCCAAGGCCATCAGATACAAGATCGTGGAGGGTCACAAGGCTGGCAAGGGGTACAAAACCCTTTCCAAGGAGTTGGGCCTACCTGTCTCCACTGTTGGGAGCATCATCCGGAAGTGGAAGGCTTATGGAACTACTGTTAGCCTTCCACGGCCTGGACAACCTTTGAAAGTTTCCTCCCGTGCCGAGGCCAGGCTTGTCCGAAGAGTCAAGGCTAACCCAAGGACAACAAGGAAGGAGCTCCGGGAAGATCTCATGGCAGTGGGGACATTGGTTTCAGTCAATACCATAAGTAACGTACTCCACCGCAATGGTCTCCGTTCCAGACGAGCCCGTAAGGTACCTTTACTTTCAAAGCGTCATGTCAAGGCTCGTCTACAGTTTGCTCATGATCACTTGGAGGACTCTGAGACTGACTGGTTCAAGGTTCTCTGGTCTGATGAGACCAAGATCGAGATCTTTGGTGCGAACCACACACGTGATGTTTGGAGACTGGATGGCACTGCATACGACCCCAAGAATGCCATCCCTACAGTCAAGCATGGTGGTGGCAGCATCATGCTGTGGGGCTGTTTCTCAGCCAAGGGGCCTGGCCATCTGGTCCGCATCCATGGGAAGATGGATAGCACCTGGAGATTTTGGCCAAGAACCTCCACTCCTCCATCAAGGATCTTAAGATGGGTCGTCATTTCATCTTCCAACAAGACAACGACCCAAAGCACACAGCCAAGAAAACCAAGGCCTGGTTCAAGAGGCAAAAAATCAAGGTGTTGCAGTGGCCTAGTCAGTCTCCTGACCTTAACCCAATTGAAAACTTGTGGAAGGAGCTCAAGATTAAAGTCCACATAAGACACCCAAAGAACCTAGATAACTTGGAGAAGATCTGCATGGAGGAGTGGGCCAAGATAACTCCAGAGACCTGTGTCGGCCTGGTCAGGTCTTATAAAAGATGATTATTAGCTGTAATTGCAAACAAAGGTTATTCCACAAAATATTAAACCTAGGGGTTGAATAATAATTCACCCACACTTTTATGTTTAACATTTATAAAAATTTAACTGAGCAACAAAACTTTTTGGTTTGTAAGATTTATGCATCAGTTAATAAATCCTGCTCTTGTTTGAAGTTTGAAGGCTCTAACTTATTTGCATCTTATTAAACCTGCTAAATCTGCAGGGGGTTGAAAACTACTTGTAGGCACTGTAAATATATTTTCAATTTATTTTCACAGTGAGACCAGATATAATATTTTTCAAAGATTTGTGTTTAACATATCAGTTTGATGAAGAGTGCAGGAACATCTAACAGACTCAAGTTTCATTGTAAGCTAGCTGGAGAAGGATGGACACAGGTAAGATTTCATGACACTCTCTCCTTTCCTTTTCTATATCAACCACTAAGGCCTCTTTCACACTTCCGTCTGCTGTCGAGCGTCGTAATGTGTTGTTGTGACATATCGACGGATGTCGTGAAAATAGTGAAAAAACGTGCGCAACGCATCCAGTGTTTTGAGGGATGCGTTGTTTGTGCTGTTGCCTGAATTTCAATGGAAAAATTTCCGGGGAGACGAGAGAAAGAGAGAGAGAGATTTCCCTAACTTGAAAATTCTTCCGGGCATGCTCAGAGTGAAAAAATGGGATACGTCGCTGGATTCCTGTGTTTGACGGTCAGCAACGGATCCTGCGTCCATAGCCTTCCATTGTAGCCAGCGATGGACAGCGCAGGACCCATTGCTGAGCGATTTTCCAAGGTGCAGAAAAAACGTTCCTCTGAACGTTTTCTCTGCCCGTTGGACCGATATTTTCCGACGGATCGAGTGCCATCCGTCACAATCCGTCGCTAATACAAGTCTACGAGAAAAAACAGGATCCTGCAAAAAAAATTGCATGATCCTGTTTTTTCAAAACTCAACGGATTTTGATGGGAGGAAAAAGACTGAAGTGTGAAAGAGGCCTAACCTGGTTGCAAAGTTTCGGATTTGCCTTCACACTCTTATGCTGCCGTCACACTAGCAGTACTTGGTCAGTATTTTACATCAGTATTTGTAAGCCAAAACCAGGAGTGGAACAATCAGAGGAAAAGTATAATAGAAACATATGCACCACTTCTGCATTTATCACCCACTCCTGGTTTTGGCTACAAATACTGATGTAAAATACTGACCACATACTGCTAATGTGATGGCAGCCTTAGACAGGCAGTCACAGACAAGGACAGGCAGTAAAGTACTTAGGCTGTGGATTGGAAAGTGATCGTATGATGTTAGCGAACACTGCAGACATATAATGAGCTGAGATTGCTTCAATTCCAAATTATCCTTCCTATTAGTTGCCATAAATGTCACAGTTTCTAACCATTCTCTCACTAAGCGAGGTTAGCACACGTCATAATGTCAGGTAAAAACGCATCGCAAAGCACAACCATACAACATTGTCACCTAACATAAGTTTTTACTCGTTTATTATTAACCCCTTCATGACCTTAGGATTTTCTGTTTTTCCGTGTTTGTTTTCGCTCCCCTCCTTCCCAGAGCCATAGCTTTTTTATTTTTCCATCAATATGGCCATGTGAGGGCTTATTTTTTGCAAAACAAGTTGTACTTTTGAATGACATCATTGGTTTTAGCATGTCTTGTACTAGTAAATGGAAAAGGAAAAAAGTGCAATCCACACTTGTTTTTTGTTTGGCTCTTTTACTAGATTCACTAAATGCTAAAACTGACCTGCCACTTTGATTGACCATGTCATTATGAGTTCATAGACGCCAAACATGTCTAGGTTCTCTTTTATCTAAGTAGTGAAAAAAAAATTCCAAACTTTGCTAAAAATAAAATAAAAATTGTGCCATTTTCCGATACCCGTAGCGTCTCCATTTTTCATGATCTGGGGTTGGTTGAGGGCTTATTTTTTTGCATACTGAGCTGGCGTGTTTAAAAGATACCATTTTGGTGCAGATACGTTCTTTTGATCAACCGTTATTGCATTTTAATGCAATGCTGCACCGACCAAAAAAACGTAATTCTGGCATTTCAAGTTTATTTCTCGCTACGCCGTTTAGTGATCAGGTAATGCTTTTTTTATTGATAGATCGGGTGATTCTGAATGCGGCGATACCAAATATGTGTAGTTTTTTTTTTTTTATTATTGATTTATTTTGAATGGGGCGAAAGGGGGTGGATTTAAACTTTTATATATATTTTTTTTACTTTTGCCATGCTTCAATAGCCTCCATGGGAAACTAGAAGCTGGCACAACTCGATCAGCTCTGCTACATAGCAGCGATCATCAGATCGCTGCTATGTAGCTTAATAACAGGCTTGCTATGAGCACCGACCACAGGGTGGCGCTCATAGCTAGCCGGGATCAGTAACCATAGAGGTCTCAAGGACCTCTATGGTTACCATTCTAACCGATCATGTGACGGGGGTTAGTGATGCGCTCATTTCTGGCTTGATGGCCGGAAGCGCTGATTAAATGCCGCTGTCAGCGTTTGACAGCGGCATTTAACTAGTTAATAGCGGCAGGTGAGTCGCAATTTCTCCCGCCGCTATTATATGTGCAGTTAGTCGTTTTTATCTGGCTGCAAGTGGCGTCTTACTTATTAGTCTTACTGGTGCATGTGATTTTTGAAATATTGGGACTGAATCATATATTCAGTGCAAGAAAGAGACTTACAGTTATATGAAAAAGTTTGGGCACCCCTATTAATCTTAAGCTTAATGTTTTATAAAAATTGTTTTTTTGCAACAGCTATTTCAGTTTCATATATCTAATAACTGTTGGACACAGTAATGTTTCTGCCTTGAAATGAGGTTTATTGTACTAACAGAAAATGTGCAATCTGCATTCAAACAACATTTGACAGGTGCATAAGTATGGGCACCCCACCAGAAAAGTAACATTAATATTTAGAAGATTCTCCTTTTGCAAAAATAACAGCCTCTAGTCGCTTCCTGCAGCTTTTAATGAGTTCCTGGATCCTGGATGAAGGTATTTTTGACCATTCCTCTTTACAAAACAATTCCAGTTCAGTTAAGTTTGATGGTCGCCGAGCATGGACAGCTGTTATGACCTGGTGGTAAGGACAATAATGGACCTGGTGGTTAAGAGCACACGGAATGACCTGATAGTTACTAATAATATAGGACGAGCTCTGAGACGTGGGAACTCTGCTAACCGCAATCCCTAATCCTATCACACACACTAGAAATAGCTGTGGATTGCTCCTAACGCTCCCTATGCAACTCGACACAGCCTAAGAAACTAGCTAGCCCTAGAGATAGAAAAATAAAGCCTACCTTGCCTCAGAGAAATTCCCCAAAGGAAAAGGCAGCCCCCCACATATAATGACTGTGAGTAAAGATGAAAATTACAAACACAAAGATGAAATAGATTTAGCAAAGTGAGGCCCGACTTACTGAACAGACAGAGGATAGGAAAGGTAACTTTGCGGTCAGCACAAAAAACTACAAAAAGACCACGCAGAGGGCGCAAAAAGACCCTCCGCACCGACTCACGGTGCGGAGGCGCTCCCTCTGCGTCCCAGTGCTTCCAGCAAGCAAGACAAAAATCAAAATAGCAAGCTGGAGAGAAAAATAGCAAACCAGAGAAAAACAAGCAGGAACTTAGCTTCTGCTGGGAAGACAGGTCACAAGAACGATCCAGGAGAGAACTAGACCAATGCTGGAACATTGACAGGTGGCATGGAGCAATGATCTAAGTGCAGTTAAATAGAGCAGCCAGCTAACGAATTAACCTCGTCACCTGTGGAAGGAAACTCAGAAGCCGCAGCTCCACTCACAACCACCAGAGGAAGCCCATGGACAGAACCAGCCGAAGTACCATTCATGACCACAGGAGGAAGCTTGACAATAGAATTCACAACAGTACCCCCCCCTTGAGGAGGAGTCACCGAACCCTCACCAGAGCCCCCAGGCCGACCAGGACGAGCCAAATGAAAGGCACGAACCAGATCGACAGCATGAACATCGGAGGCAAAGACCCAGGAATTATCTTCCTGACCATAACCCTTCCACTTGACCAGGTACTGGAGTTTCCGTCTCGAAATATGAGAATCCAAAATCTTCTCCACCACATACTCCAACTCCCCCTCAACCAACACCGGGGCAGGAGGATCAACGGATGGAACCACAGGCGCCACGCATCTCCGCAACAATGACCTATGGAATACATTATGGATGGCAAAAGAAGCTGGAAGGGTCAAACGAAACGACACAGGATTGAGAACCTTAGAAATCTTATACGGACCAATGAAACGAGGCTTAAACTTAGGAGAGGAAACCTTCATAGGAACATAACGAGACGACAACCAAACCAAATCCCCAACACGAAGTCGGGGACCCACACAGCGCCGGCGGTTAGCGAAACGTTGAGCCTTCTCCTGGGACAATGTCAAATTGTCCACCACATGAGTCCAAATCTGCTGCAACCTATCCACCACAGTATCTATACCAGGACAGTCCGAAGACTCAACCTGCCCTGAAGAGAAACGAGGATGGAAACCAGAATTGCAGAAAAACGGCGAAACCAAAGTAGCCGAGCTGGCCCGATTATTAAGGGCGAACTCAGCCAAAGGCAAAAAGGACACCCAATCATCCTGATCAGCAGAAACAAAGCATCTCAGATATGTTTCCAAAGTCTGATTAGTTCGTTCGGTTTGGCCATTTGTCTGAGGATGGAAAGCCGAGGAAAAAGACAAATCAATGCCCATCCTTGCACAAAAGGCTCGCCAAAACCTCAAAACAAACTGGGAACCTCTGTCCGAAACGATGTTCTCCGGAATGCCATGTAAACGAACCACATGCTGGAAAAACAATGGCACCAAATCAGAGGAAGGCAATTTAGACAAGGGTACCAAATGGACCATCTTAGAGAAGCGATCACAAACCACCCAAATGACCAACATCTTTTGAGAGACAGGGAGATCCGAAATGAAATCCATAGAGATATGCGTCCAGGGCCTCTTCGGGACCGGCAAGGGCAAAAGCAACCCACTGGCACGAGAACAGCAGGGCTTAGCCCGAGCACAAGTCCCACAGGACTGCACAAAAGAACGCACATCCCGTGACAAAGACGGCCACCAAAAGGATCTAGCCACCAAATTTCTGGTACCAAAGATTCCAGGATGACCAGCCAACACCGAACAATGAACCTCAGAGATAACTCTACTAGTCCATTTATCAGGGACAGTTTCTCCGCTGGGCAACGGTCAGGTCTGTCAGCCTGAAATTTTTGCAGCACCCGCCGCAAATCAGTGGAGATGGCAGACAAAATTACCCCCTCTTTGAGAATACCCGCCGGCTCAGGAACACCCGGAGAGTCGGGCACAAAACTCCTTGACAGGGCATCAGCCTTCACATTCTTAGAACCTGGAAGGTACGAAACCACAAAATCAAAACGGGAGAAAAATAGTGACCAACGAGCCTGTCTAGGATTCAACCGTTTGGCAGACTCGAGATAAGTCAAATTCTCTTGATCCGTCAAGACCACCACGCGATGCTTGGCTCCTTCAAGCCAATGACGCCACTCCTCGAATGCCCACTTCATGGCCGACAACTCTCGATTGCCAACATCATAATTGCGCTCAGCAGGCGAAAACTTTCTAGAAAAGAAGGCACATGGTTTCATCACCGAGCCATCAGAACTTCTTTGCGACAAAACAGCCCCTGCTCCAATCTCAGAAGCATCAACCTCGACCTGAAACGGAAGCAAAACATCTGGCTGGCACAACACAGGGGCAGAAGAAAAATGACGCTTCAACTCCTGAAAAGCTTCCACAGCCGCAGAAGACCAATTGACCACATCAGCACCCTTCTTGGTCAAATTAGTCAACGGTTTTGAAACACTAGAAAAATTACTGATGAAGCGACGATAAAAATTAGCAAAGCCCAGGAACTTTTGCAGACTCTTCACAGATGTCGGCTGAGTCCAATTATAAATGGCCTGGACTTTAACAGGGTCCATCTCGATAGTAGAAGGGGAAAAAAAGAAACCCAAAAATGAAACCTTCTGAACTCCAAAGAGACACTTTGACCCCTTCACAAACAAAGAATTCGCACAAAGGACCTGGAACACCATTCTGACCTGCTTCACGTGAGACTCCCAATCATCTGAGAAGACCAAAATATCATCCAAATATACAATCAGGAATTTATCCAGGTACTCTCGGAAGATGTCATGCATAAAGGACTGAAATACTGATGGAGCATTGGAAAGCCCAAATGGCATAACCAGGTACTCACAATGGCCCTCGGGCGTATTAAATGCTGTTTTCCATTCATCGCCCTGTTTAATACGCACAAGATTATACGCACCACGAAGATCTATCTTGGTGAGCCAACTAGCCCCCTTAATCCGAGCAAATAAATCCGACAGCAGCGGCAAAGGGTACTGAAATTTGACTGTGATCTTATTAAGAAGGCGGTAATCAATACAAGGTCTCAAAGAACCATCCTTCTTGGCCACAAAAAAGAACCCTGCTCCCAATGGTGACGACGACGGGCGAATATGACCCTTCTCCAAGGATTCCTTTACATAACTCCGCATAGCGGCGTGCTCTGGCACAGATAAATTGAACAGTCGGCCCTTAGGAAACTTACTACCAGGAATCAAATTGATAGCACAATCACAATCCCTATGAGGAGGTAGGGCACTGGATTTGGGCTCATCAAATACATCCCGGTAATCCGACAAAAACTCCGGGACTTCAGAAGGGGTGGATGACGAAATAGACAGAAATGGAACATCACCATGTACCCCCTGACAACCCCAGCTGGACACAGACATAGATTTCCAATCCAATACTGGATTATGGACCTCTAGCCATAGCAAACCCCAAAACGTCCACATCATGCAGATTATGCAACATCAAAAAGCGAATATCCTCCTGATGTGCAGGAGCCATGCACATGGTCAAATGGGTCCAGTACTGAGGCTTATTCTTGGCCAAAGGCGTAGCATCAATTCCTCTCAATGGAATAGGATACTGCAAGGGCTCCAAGAAAAAACCACAGCGCCTAGCAAACTCCAAGTCCATCAAATTCAGGGCAGCGCCTGAATCCACAAATGCCATAACAGAATAGGATGACAAAGAGCAAATCAGAGTAACGGACAAAAGAAATTTCGACTGTACTGTACCAATGGTAGCAGACCTAGCGAAACGCTTAGTGCGCTTAGGACAATCGGAGATAGCATGAGTGGAATCACCACAGTAAAAACACAGCCCATTCCGACGTCTGTGTTCTTGCCGTTCAGCTCTGGTCAAAGTCCTATCACATTGCATAGGCTCAGGTCTATGCTCAGATAATACCGCCAAATGGTGCACAGCTTTACGCCCATGCAAGCGTCAATCGATCTGAATGGCCAAAGACATAAACTCATTCAGACCAGCAGGCATGTGAAATCCCACCATGACATCCTTAAGGGCTTCAGAGAGACCCTTTCTGAAAATTGCTGCCAGGGCACATTCATTCCACTGAGTGAGTACAGACCACTTCCTAAACTTCTGATAATATATTTCTACCTCATCCTGACCCTGACACAGAGCCAGCAAGATTTTCTCTGCCTGATCCACTGAATTAGGTTCATCATAAAGCAATCCGAGCGCCAGAAAAAACGCATCAACATCACGCAATGCCGGATCTCCTGGCGCAAGGGAAAATGCCCAGTCTTGAGGGTCGCCACGTAACAAAGAAATAATGATTTTCACTTGTTGAACAGGGTCACCTGAGGAGCGAGGTTTCAAAGCAAGAAACAATTTACAATTATTTTTGAAATTCAGAAACTTAGATCTATCCCCAAAAAACAAATCAGGAATTGTAATCCTAGGCTCTAACATCGGATTCTGAACCACAAAATCTTGAATGTTTTGTACCCTTGCAGTGAGATTATTCATACAAGAGGACAGACCTTGAATGTCCATATCTACACCTGTATCCTGAACCACCCGGAGGTAAAGGGGAAAAGAGAGACAAAACACACTGCAAAGAAAAAAAAATGGTCTCAGAACTTCTCTTATCCCTCTATTGAGATGCATTAATACTTTGGGCCACCTGTACTGTTATGACCTGGTGGTAAGGACAATAATGGACCTGGTGGTTAAGAGCACACGGAATGACCTGATAGTTACTAATAATATAGGACGAGCTCTGAGACGTGGGAACTCTGCTGACCACAATCCCTAATCCTATCACACACACTAGAAATAGCCGTGGATTGCTCCAAACGCTCCCTATGCAACTCGACACAGCCTAAGAAACTAGCTAGCCCTAGAGATAGAAAAATAAAGCCTACCTTGCCTCAGAGAAATTCCCCAAAGGAAAAGGCAGCCCCCCACATAAAATGACTGTGAGTAAAGATCAAAATTACAAACACAGAGATGAAATAGATTTAGCAAAGTGAGGCCCGACTTACTGAACAGACATAGGATAGGAAAGGTAACTTTGCGGTCAGCACAAAAAACTACAAAAAGACCACGCAGAGGGCGCAAAAAGACCCTCCGCACCGACTCACGGTGCGGAGGCGCTCCCTCTGCGTCCCAGAGCTTCCAGCAAGCAAGACAAAAATCAAAATAGCAAGCTGGACAGAAAAATAGCAAACCAGAGAAAAACAAGCAGGATCTTAGCTTCTGCTGGGAAGACAGGTCACAAGAACGATCCAGGAGAGAACTATACCAATACTGGAACATTGTGGCATGGAGTAATGATCTAAGTGGAGTTAAATAGAGCAGCCAGCTAACGAATTAACCTCGTCACCTGTGGAAGGAAACTCAGAAGCCGCAGCTCCACTCACAACCACCAGAGGAAGCCCATGGACAGAACCAGCCGAAGTACCATTCACGACCACAGGAGGGAGCTTGACAACAGAATTCACAACAGACAGCCCTCTTCAAATGATCCCACAGATGTTCAATGATATTCAGGTCTGGGGACTGGGATGGCCATTCCAGAACAGTGTAATTGTTCCTCTGCATGAATGCCTGAGTAGATTTGGAGCGGTGTTTTGGATCATTGTCTTGCTGAAAGATCCATCCCCTGCGTAACTTCAACTTTGTCACTGATTCATGAACATTATTGTCAAGAATCTGCTGATACTGAGAGGAATCCATGCGTCCTTCAACTTTAACAAGATTCCAGGTGCCGGCATTGGCCACACAGCCCCAAAGCATGATGGAACCTCCACCAAATTTTACTGTGGGTAGCAAGTGTTTTTCTTGGAATGCTGTGTTTTTTGGCCGCCATGCATAACGCCTTTTTCTATGACCAAACAACTCAATCTTGGTTTCATTAGTCCACAGGACCATCTTCCAAAAAGAAATTGGCTTCTCCAAATGTGCTTTTGCATACCTCAGCCGACTCTGTTTGTGGCGTGTGTTGTGAGTTCTGTTTTTGGGCTCCCTCTGGTGGTTACTGATGGTACTGGGTGATTTGTGTTCTGCTGTCTCTGGTGTCCACCTGTTCTATTAGGATTTGGGAGTTTCCTATTTAACTGGGCTTTCTTGTCATTTCCCCGCCGGCTATCAAGGTTATCAGAGTGTTTTGTTACCTCAGCTTCTGGCTTCAGTAATCTTCAGGACAAGCTAAGTTTTTGATTTTCTTGTTCCATGTTTTGATTTATTTTTGTCTTGTCCAGCTTGCATATAATTGTTTCTTTGCTGCTGGTTGCTCTAGCGGGCTGTAATTGCTCCTCATGTTCCATGAGTTGGAACATGAGTTCAAGTAATTACAGGATGGTTTTTTGAAGGGTTTTTTGCTGACCGCGCAGTTTACTTTTGTATCCTCTGCTATCTAGTTTTAGCGGGCCTCATTTTGCTGAATCTGATTTCATACTGTGTATGTGCCTTCCTCTCATTTCACCGTCATTATATGTGGGGGGCTGCTATTTCTGTGGGGTATTTCTCTGGAGGCAAGAGAGGTCTGTGTTTCTTCTAATAGAGGAAGTTAGATCTTCGGCTGGTGCGAGACGTCTAGAATCAACGTAGGCACATTCCCCGGCTATTGTTATTTGTGTGTTCAGGTTTAGGGTCGCGGTCAGCTCAGGTTCCATCACCCTAGAGCTCGTTGGTGCTTGTCCTTTTGTGATTCCCTGCCATTGGAATCATGACAGTATAGCCGGCCACAAAATGTTTGGGCTGAAGTAGGAGGAAAAGTAGTCTGAGGAAGTTTTTTTTTTTTTTCTCCTCTGAGGTTGCTGCCTAGCCCTAATTGCAGCCTGGCTGATTTTTTTTTTTTTTTTTTTTCCTCCTCTTAATCCTTGAATGGCTCTGACCTTAGCTGTTTATCATGGACGTCCAGAGTTTAGCTTCCAGCTTGAATAATCTTGCTGCTAAGGTTCAAAATATACAAGATTTTGTTGTACATGCTTCTATGTCTGAACCTAGAATTCCTATTCCAGAGTTCTTTGCTGGAGATAGATCTAGTTTTCTGAATTTTAGGAACAATTGCAAGCTGTTTTTTTCTTTGAAATCTCGCTCTTCTGGAGACCCTGCTCAGCAGGTTAAGATTATTATATTTTTCCTGCGGGGTGACCCTCAAAATTGGGCATTTGCATTGGCACCAGGGGATCCTGCGTTGCTTAATGTGGATGCGTTTTTTCTGGCATTGGGTTTGCTCTATGAGGAACCTAACCAAGAGATTCAGGCTGAAAAAGCTTTATTAGCTCTCTCTCAGGGGCAAGATGAAGCAGAAATATATTGTCAAAAATTTCGGAAATGGTCAGTGCTTACTCAGTGGAATGAGTGCGCCCTGGCTGCAAAGTTCAGAGATGGCCTTTCTGAGGCCATTAAAGAGGTTATGGTGGGGTTCCCTGCGCCTACGGGTCTGAATGAGTCTATGACTATGGCTATTCAGATTGATCGGCGTTTACGGGAGCGTAAACCTGTGCACCATTTGGCGGTGTCTTCTGAACAGGCACTTGAGACAATGCAATGTGATAGAGTTCAGTCTAGAAGTGAACGGCAAAACTATAGGCGGAAAAATGGGTTGTGCTTTTATTGTGGTGATTCAGCTCATGTTATATCAGCATGCTCTAAACGCACAAAAAAGGTTGATAAGTCTGTTGCCATTAGTACGTTACAGTCTAAGTTCATTCTGTCTGTGACTCTGATTTGCTCATTATCATCCATTTCCGTCGATGCCTATGTAGATTCAGGCGCTGCCCTGAGTCTTATGGATTGGTCATTTGCCAAGCGATGTGGGTTTAGTCTTGAGCCTCTGGAAGTCCCTATTCCTTTGAAGGGAATTGACTCTACACCTTTAGCTATGAATAAACCTCAGTACTGGACACAAGTGACCATGCGTATGACTCCCGTTCATCAGGAGGTGATTCGCTTCCTGGTGTTGTATAATTTACATGATGTTCTAGTACTTGGTCTGCCATGGTTACAAACTCATAATCCAGTCCTTGAATGGAAAACAATGTCTGTGTTAAGCTGGGGATGTCAGGGGGTTCATGATGATGCACCTCCGATTTCTATCGCTTCATCTACTCCTTCTGAGGTTCCTGTATTTTTGTCGGATTATCGGGATGTTTTTGAGGAGCCTAAGCTCAGTTCGCTTCCTCCTCACAGGGATTGCGATTGTGCTATAGATTTAATTCCTGGTAGTAAATTTCCTAAAGGTCGTTTGTTCAATCTGTCAGTGCCAGAGCATACTGCTATGCGGGATTATGTTAAGGAGTCCTTGGAAAAGGGACATATCCGTCCATCTTCGTCCCCTTTGGGAGCAGGTTTTTTTTTCGTGGCCAAGAAAGATGGGTCCTTGAGACCTTGCATAGACTATCGTCTTTTGAATAAGATTACCGTAAAATATCAGTATCCTTTGCCTTTGTTGACTGATTTGTTTGCTCGCATTAAGGGGGCTAAATGGTTCACTAAGATTGATCTCCGGGGTGCGTATAATCTTATACGAATAAAGCAAGGTGATGAGTGGAAAACCGCATTTAATACGCCTGAGGGCCATTTTGAGTATTTGGTAATGCCTTTCAGACTTTCTAATGCTCCTTCAGTCTTCCAGTCCTTTATGCACGATATTTTCCGTGAATATCTGGATAAATTTATGATTGTGTATTTGGATGATATTTTGGTTTTTTCTGATGACTGGGAGTCTCATGTTCAGCAGGTCAGGAAGGTGTTTCAGGTCCTGCGGGCTAATTCCTTGTTTGTAAAGGGCTCAAAGTGTCTCTTTGGAGTCCAGAAGATTTCTTTCTTGGGGTATATTTTTTCCCCTTCTACTATTGAGATGGATCCCGTCAAGGTTCGGGCTATTTGTGACTGGACGCAGCCTGCATCTCTTAAGAGTTTGCAGAAGTTCTTGGGCTTTGCTAATTTCTATCGTCGTTTTATAACTAATTTTTCTAGTGTTGTTAAGCCTTTGACGGATTTGACTAAGAAGGGTGCTGATGTTGCTGATTGGTCTCCTGCGGCTGTGGAGGCCTTTCAGGAACTTAAACGCCAGTTTTCTTCTGCTCCTGTGTTGCGTCAGCCTGATGTTTCACTTCCTTTCCAAGTTGAGGTTGATGCTTCCGAGATTGGAGCGGGGGCGGTTTTGTCACAGAGAAGCTCCGATTGCTCGGTGATGAAGCCATGTGCGTTCTTTTCTAGAAAATTTTCGCCCGCTGAGCGGAATTATGATGTGGGTAATCGGGAACTTTTGGCCATGAAGTGGGCATTTGAGGAGTGGCGTCATTGGCTGGAGGGTGCTAGACATCGTGTGGTGGTCTTGACTGATCACAAAAATCTGATTTACCTTGAGTCTGCCAGGCGTCTGAATCCTAGACAGGCTCGTTGGTCACTGTTTTTCTCTCGTTTCAATTTTGTGGTTTCATACCTGCCAGGTTCAAAGAATGTGAAGGCGGATGCTCTTTCTAGGAGTTTTGTGCCTGACTCCCCTGGAAATTCTGAGCCTGCGTTGGCAGGTCATCCTGGAATATTTGGTACTAGAGACTTGGTGGCCAGGTCTTTTTGGTGGCCTTCCTTGTCTAGGGATGTGCGTTCTTTTGTGCAGTCTTGTGAGGTTTGTGCTCGGGCTAAGCCTTGCTGTTCTCGAGCCAGTGGATTGTTGTCACCTTTGCCTATCCCGAAGAGGCCTTGGACGCACATTTCCATGGACTTTATTTTGGATCTCCCTGTCTCTCAAAAAATGTCCGTCATCTGGGTTGTGTGTGACCGCTTTTCTAAAATGGTTCATCTTGTACCCTTGCCTAAGTTGCCTTCCTCCTCTGAGTTGGTCCCTCTGTTTTTCCAGAACGTGGTTCGTTTGCATGGGATTCCGGAGAACATCGTTTCTGACAGGGGATCCCAGTTTGTGTCTAGATTTTGGCGGACGTTCTGTGCTAAGATGGGCATTGATTTGTCCTTTTCGTCTGCATTCCACCCTCAGACGAATGGCCAGACGGAGCGAACTAATCAGACCTTGGAAACTTATTTGAGGTGTTTTGTTTCTGCTGATCAGGATGACTGGGTTACCTTTTTGCCGCTGGCCGAGTTTGCCCTTAATAATCGGGCTAGTTCTGCTACCTTGGTTTCTCATTTCTTTTGTAATTCGGGGTTTCATCCTCGTTTTTCCTCTGGTCAGGTGGAGCCTTCTGATTGTCCTGGAGTGGACATGGTGGTGGATAGGTTGCATCAGATTTGGAGTCATGTGGTGGACAATTTGAAGTTGTCCCAGGAGAAGGCTCAGCAGTTTGCTAATCGCCGTCGCCGCGTGGGTCCTCGACTTCGTGTTGGGGACTTGGTGTGGTTGTCTTCTCGTTTTGTTCCTATGAAGGTCTCTTCTCCTAAGTTCAAGCCTCGGTTCATCGGTCCTTATAGGATCTTGGAAATTCTTAACCCTGTGTCGTTTCGTTTGGATCTCCCGGCATCGTTTGCTATTCATAATGTGTTCCATCGGTCGTTGTTGCGGAGGTATGAGGTACCTGTTGTTCCTTCGCCTGAGCCTCCTGCTCCGCTGCTGGTGGAGGGAGAATTGGAGTATGTTGTGGAGAAGATCTTGGATTCTCGTGTTTCCAGACGGAAACTCCAATATTTGGTCAAGTGGAAGGGTTATGGTCAGGAGGATAATTCTTGGGTGGTTGCCTCTGATGTTCATGCTGATGATTTGGTCCGCGCTTTTCATAGGGCTCATCCTGGTCGCCCTGGTGGTTCTCGTGAGGGTTCGGTGACCACTCCTCAAGGGGGGGTACTGTTGTGAGTTCTGTTTTTGGGCTCCCTCTGGTGGTTACTGATGGTACTGGGTGATTTGTGTTCTGCTGTCTCTGGTGTCCACCTGTTCTATTAGGATTTGGGAGTTTCCTATTTAACCGGGCTTTCTTGTCATTTCCCCGCCGGCTATCAAGGTTATCAGAGTGTTTTGTTACCTCAGCTTCTGGCTTCAGTAATCTTCAGGACAAGCTAAGTTTTTGATTTTCTTGTTCCATGTTTTGATTTATTTTTGTCTTGTCCAGCTTGCATATAATTGTTTCTTTGCTGCTGGTTGCTCTAGCGGGCTGTAATTGCTCCTCATGTTCCATGAGTTGGAACATGAGTTCAAGTAATTACAGGATGGTTTTTTGAAGGGTTTTTTGCTGACCGCGCAGTTTACTTTTGTATCCTCTGCTATCTAGTTTTAGCGGGCCTCATTTTGCTGAATCTGATTTCATACTGTGTATGTGCCTTCCTCTCATTTCACCGTCATTATATGTGGGGGGCTGCTATTTCTGTGGGGTATTTCTCTGGAGGCAAGAGAGGTCTGTGTTTCTTCTAATAGGGGAAGTTAGATCTTCGGCTGGTGCGAGACGTCTAGGATCAACGTAGGCACGTTCCCCGGCTATTGTTATTTGTGTGTTCAGGTTTAGGGTCGCGGTCAGCTCAGGTTCCATCACCCTAGAGCTCGTTGGTGCTTGTCCTTTTGTGATTCCCTGCCATTGGAATCATGACAGTATAGCCGGCCACAAAATGTTTGGGCTGAAGTAGGAGGAAAAGTAGTCTGAGGAAGTTTTTTTTTTTTTTTCTCCTCTGAGGTTGCTGCCTAGCCCTAATTGCAGCCTGGCTGATTTTTTTTTTTTTTTTTTTCCTCCTCTTAATCCTTGAATGGCTCTGACCTTAGCTGTTTATCATGGACGTCCAGAGTTTAGCTTCCAGCTTGAATAATCTTGCTGCTAAGGTTCAAAATATACAAGATTTTGTTGTACATGCTTCTATGTCTGAACCTAGAATTCCTATTCCAGAGTTCTTTGCTGGAGATAGATCTAGTTTTCTGAATTTTAGGAACAATTGCAAGCTGTTTTTTTCTTTGAAATCTCGCTCTTCTGGAGACCCTGCTCAGCAGGTTAAGATTATTATATCTTTCCTGCGGGGTGACCCTCAAAATTGGGCATTTGCATTGGCACCAGGGGATCCTGCGTTGCTTAATGTGGATGCGTTTTTTCTGGCATTGGGTTTGCTCTATGAGGAACCTAACCAAGAGATTCAGGCTGAAAAAGCTTTATTAGCTCTCTCTCAGGGGCAAGATGAAGCAGAAATATATTGTCAAAAATTTCGGAAATGGTCAGTGCTTACTCAGTGGAATGAGTGCGCCCTGGCTGCAAAGTCCAGAGATGGCCTTTCTGAGGCCATTAAAGAGGTTATGGTGGGGTTCCCTGCGCCTACGGGTCTGAATGAGTCTATGACTATGGCTATTCAGATTGATCGGCGTTTACGGGAGCGCAAACCTGTGCACCATTTGGCGGTGTCTTCTGAACAGGCACTTGAGACAATGCAATGTGATAGAGTTCAGTCTAGAAGTGAACGGCAAAACTATAGGCGGAAAAATGGGTTGTGCTTTTATTGTGGTGATTCAGCTCATGTTATATCAGCATGCTCTAAACGCACAAAAAAGGTTGATAAGTCTGTTGCCATTAGTACGTTACAGTCTAAGTTCATTCTGTCTGTGACTCTGATTTGCTCATTATCATCCATTTCCGTCGATGCCTATGTAGATTCAGGCGCTGCCCTGAGTCTTATGGATTGGTCATTTGCCAAGCGATGTGGGTTTAGTCTTGAGCCTCTGGAAGTCCCTATTCCTTTGAAGGGAATTGACTCTACACCTTTAGCTATGAATAAACCTCAGTACTGGACACAAGTGACCATGCGTATGACTCCCGTTCATCAGGAGGTGATTCGCTTCCTGGTGTTGTATAATTTACATGATGTTCTAGTACTTGGTCTGCCATGATTACAAACTCATAATCCAGTCCTTGAATGGAAAACAATGTCTGTGTTAAGCTGGGGATGTCAGGGGGTTCATGATGATGCACCTCCGATTTCTATCGCTTCATCTACTCCTTCTGAGGTTCCTGTATTTTTGTCGGATTATCGGGATGTTTTTGAGGAGCCTAAGCTCAGTTCGCTTCCTCCTCACAGGGATTGCGATTGTGCTATAGATTTAATTCCTGGTAGTAAATTTCCTAAAGGTCGTTTGTTCAATCTGTCAGTGCCAGAGCATACTGCTATGCGGGATTATGTTAAGGAGTCCTTGGAAAAGGGACATATCCGTCCATCTTCGTCCCCTTTGGGAGCAGGTTTTTTTTTCGTGGCCAAGAAAGATGGGTCCTTGAGACCTTGTATAGATTATCGTCTTTTGAATAAGATTACCGTAAAATATCAGTATCCTTTGCCTTTGTTGACTGATTTGTTTGCTCGCATTAAGGGGGCTAAATGGTTCACTAAGATTGATCTCCGGGGTGCGTATAATCTTATACGAATAAAGCAAGGTGATGAGTGGAAAACCGCATTTAATACGCCTGAGGGCCATTTTGAGTATTTGGTAATGCCTTTCAGACTTTCTAATGCTCCTTCAGTCTTCCAGTCCTTTATGCACGATATTTTCCGTGAATATCTGGATAAATTTATGATTGTGTATTTGGATGATATTTTGGTTTTTTCTGATGACTGGGAGTCTCATGTTCAGCAGGTCAGGAAGGTGTTTCAGGTCCTGCGGGCTAATTCCTTGTTTGTAAAGGGCTCAAAGTGTCTCTTTGGAGTCCAGAAGATTTCTTTCTTGGGGTATATTTTTTCCCCTTCTACTATTGAGATGGATCCCGTCAAGGTTCGGGCTATTTGTGACTGGACGCAGCCTGCATCTCTTAAGAGTTTGCAGAAGTTCTTGGGCTTTGCTAATTTCTATCGTCGTTTTATAACTAATTTTTCTAGTGTTGTTAAGCCTTTGACGGATTTGACTAAGAAGGGTGCTGATGTTGCTGATTGGTCTCCTGCGGCTGTGGAGGCCTTTCAGGAACTTAAACGCCAGTTTTCTTCTGCTCCTGTGTTGCGTCAGCCTGATGTTTCACTTCCTTTCCAAGTTGAGGTTGATGCTTCCGAGATTGGAGCGGGGGCGGTTTTGTCACAGAGAAGCTCCGATTGCTCGGTGATGAAGCCATGTGCGTTCTTTTCTAGAAAATTTTCGCCCGCTGAGCGGAATTATGATGTGGGTAATCGGGAACTTTTGGCCATGAAGTGGGCATTTGAGGAGTGGCGTCATTGGCTGGAGGGTGCTAGACATCGTGTGGTGGTCTTGACTGATCACAAAAATCTGATTTACCTTGAGTCTGCCAGGCATCTGAATCCTAGACAGGCTCGTTGGTCACTGTTTTTCTCTCGTTTCAATTTTGTGGTTTCATACCTGCCAGGTTCAAAGAATGTGAAGGCGGATGCTCTTTCTAGGAGTTTTGTGCCTGACTCCCCTGGAAATTCTGAGCCTGCGTTGGCAGGTCATCCTGGAATATTTGGTACTAGAGACTTGGTGGCCAGGTCTTTTTGGTGGCCTTCCTTGTCTAGGGATGTGCGTTCTTTTGTGCAGTCTTGTGAGGTTTGTGCTCGGGCTAAGCCTTGCTGTTCTCGAGCCAGTGGATTGTTGTCACCTTTGCCTATCCCGAAGAGGCCTTGGACGCACATTTCCATGGACTTTATTTTGGATCTCCCTGTCTCTCAAAAAATGTCCGTCATCTGGGTTGTGTGTGACCGCTTTTCTAAAATGGTTCATCTTGTACCCTTGCCTAAGTTGCCTTCCTCCTCTGAGTTGGTCCCTCTGTTTTTCCAGAACGTGGTTCGTTTGCATGGGATTCCGGAGAACATCGTTTCTGACAGGGGATCCCAGTTTGTGTCTAGATTTTGGCGGACGTTCTGTGCTAAGATGGGCATTGATTTGTCCTTTTCGTCTGCATTCCACCCTCAGACGAATGGCCAGACGGAGCGAACTAATCAGACCTTGGAAACTTATTTGAGGTGTTTTGTTTCTGCTGATCAGGATGACTGGGTTACCTTTTTGCCGCTGGCCGAGTTTGCCCTTAATAATCGGGCTAGTTCTGCTACCTTGGTTTCTCATTTCTTTTGTAATTCGGGGTTTCATCCTCGTTTTTCCTCTGGTCAGGTGGAGCCTTCTGATTGCCCTGGAGTGGACATGGTGGTGGATAGGTTGCATCAGATTTGGAGTCATGTGGTGGACAATTTGAAGTTGTCCCAGGAGAAGGCTCAGCAGTTTGCTAATCGCCGTCGCCGCGTGGGTCCTCGACTTTGTGTTGGGGACTTGGTGTGGTTGTCTTCTCGTTTTGTTCCTATGAAGGTCTCTTCTCCTAAGTTCAAGCCTCGGTTCATCGGTCCTTATAGGATCTTGGAAATTCTTAACCCTGTGTCGTTTCGTTTGGATCTCCCGTCATCGTTTGCTATTCATAATGTGTTCCATCGGTCGTTGTTGCGGAGGTATGAGGTACCTGTTGTTCCTTCGCCTGAGCCTCCTGCTCCGCTGCTGGTGGAGGGAGAATTGGAGTATGTTGTGGAGAAGATCTTGGATTCTCGTGTTTCCAGACGGAAACTCCAATATTTGGTCAAGTGGAAGGGTTATGGTCAGGAGGATAATTCTTGGGTGGTTGCCTCTGATGTTCATGCTGATGATTTGGTCCGCGCTTTTCCTAGGGCTCATCCTGGTCGCCCTGGTGGTTCTCGTGAGGGTTCGGTGACCCCTCCTCAAGGGGGGGGTACTGTTGTGAGTTCTGTTTTTGGGCTCCCTCTGGTGGTTACTGATGGTACTGGGTGATTTGTGTTCTGCTGTCTCTGGTGTCCACCTGTTCTATTAGGATTTGGGAGTTTCCTATTTAACCGGGCTTTCTTGTCATTTCCCCGCCGGCTAGCAAGGTTATCAGAGTGTTTTGTTACCTCAGCTTCTGGCTTCAGTAATCTTCAGGACAAGCTAAGTTTTTGATTTTCTTGTTCCATGTTTTGATTTATTTTTGTCTTGTCCAGCTTGCATATAATTGTTTCTTTGCTGCTGGTTGCTCTAGCGGGCTGTAATTGCTCCTCATGTTCCATGAGTTGGAACATGAGTTCAAGTAATTACAGGATGGTTTTTTGAAGGGTTTTTTGCTGACCGCGCAGTTTACTTTTGTATCCTCTGCTATCTAGTTTTAGCGGGCCTCATTTTGCTGAATCTGATTTCATACTGTGTATGTGCCTTCCTCTCATTTCACCGTCATTATATGTGGGGGGCTGCTATTTCTGTGGGGTATTTCTCTGGAGGCAAGAGAGGTCTGTGTTTCTTCTAATAGGGGAAGTTAGATCTTCGGCTGGTGCGAGACGTCTAGGATCAACGTAGGCACGTTCCCCGGCTATTGTTATTTGTGTGTTCAGGTTTAGGGTCGCGGTCAGCTCAGGTTCCATCACCCTAGAGCTCGTTGGTGCTTGTCCTTTTGTGATTCCCTGCCATTGGAATCATGACAGGCGTGCTTGCAGAAACGGCTTCTTTCGCATCACTCTCCAATAGAGCTTCTCCTTGTGCAAAGTGCGTTGTATAGTTGACCGATGCACAGTGACACCATCTGCCGCAAGTTGATGCTGCAGCTCTCTGGAGGTGGTCTGAGGATTGTCCTTGACTAATCTCACCATTCTTCTCTGCCTTTCTGATGTTTTTCTTGGTCTGCCACTTCTGGCCTTAACAAGAACTGTACCTGTGTTCTTCCATTTCCTTACTATGTTCCTCACAGTGGAAATTGACAGGTTAAATCTCTGAGACAGCTTTTTGTGTCCTTCCCCTGAACAACTATGTTGAATAATCTTTGTTTTCAGATCATTAGACAGTTGTTTTGAGGAGCCCATGATGCCACTCTTCAGAGGAGATTCCAACAGGAGAACAACTTGCAAGTGGCCACTTTAAGTAGCTTTTCTCATGATTGCATACACCTGGCTATGAAGTTCAAAGCTCAATGAGGTTAGAAAACCAAAAAAAGTGCAGTCAGTAAAAAGTAGGTAGGAGTATTTAAAACAAGAAAATGATAAGGGTGCCCATATTTATGCACCTGTCAAATTTTGTTTGAATGCAGATTGAACATTTTCTGTTAGTACAATAAACCTCATTTCAAGGCAGAAACATTACTGGGACCAACAGTTATTAGATATATGAAACTGAAATAGCTGTTGAAAAAAAAACAATTTTTATAATACATTAAGCTTATTATTAATAGGGGTGCCCAAACTTTTTCATATAACTGTATTTGCAACTATGCACTGGATGGTTGTTGCTTAGCGCAACAGTTTGTAGAGGGGACACCTTTCACTCCAGTGACACTAAATCCCATTTTTATTGTTCACACCCTCCTTCTTGCGCTGCACAAGGTATAAGGCCGGCGTCACACTGGCGTTTTAAGCGGCCGAGTGCAGTGCGATAAAAAATCGCATTGCACTCTGACCAATGTTAAGCTATGGGGCAGCTTCCACCAGCTGACTTTTTGTCGGCCGTTTTCCTCAGTCCGAGACAATCGCAGCATGCTGCGATTGTCTCAGACCAAGGAAAACTCTCGGCTCACTCGCACCCATATAAGCCTATGGGTGCGAGTGAGACAGCGCACACAACTCGGATATCATCCGAGTGATGTGCGCTATAAGCGGACCCCAGCAATGGAGGAGATGGAGAAAGTCATTTCTCCGCCTCCTCCACAGCTGTGCTCCGATCCTCCCTGTGTGAGAGAATCGGAGCACAGACGCATGACACTCGGCTCCTGCTCTGCTGCGAGCAGGAGCCGAGTGTCATTAGCATATCGCATCTGATGATCTCGCATCGGATGCAATACGCCAGTGTGACGCCGGCCTAACACTAAAATCAGTTTCTTTTTCAAGCATATGTGGGAGAAAAAAAATTTCTGCATGAAAATAAAAGAAGAAAACATGATATGCTACTTCATCCTGATTCTGCGGCACTAGGGTGAGTGCAATAACATTAACCAGAAAAAGAAAGTACTCTGTCTGCTTGGTTGCCCGACACATGAAAATCTGCACATAAAATTTTTTCCTTTGCCCTGACAACACTTGTTCTGTGTTAGATGCTAATGCCGGGGGCATAAAGTTCACTTACTAAAAAAGCTGGCTCCTGGGGCACTGGGGCTATGTAGATTGGTTATGTGACAGGCAACTGACTACTATAGATAAAAATCAAGAGGAAGCAGAGAAGGTAGCAATAGCTCCAGATAGCCAGAAGAGTCAGAGTGCCTTTCCATATAAATACTGCTGATTAGAGGAAGGCAATAGCACATTTCACTTTTAGGCTCTCTTCTAATAAGCACTACTAGTTACAAAATACAACAAAAGGAAGGTGAAGGAGTCTCTTTCAACTAATAGACTGGAAGCTATTGAAGAAGAATCCAATATATAAGCCAGAGGATCTTCATACAATGTATACAGGGCTGTCACCAGGAATTTTAGAACCCCTTTGAGACTCCGCCCAGGTGCCACCCCAGCTCTGCCTCCACTCCTCGAACCTTCCACAGTAACACCGCCTATTCTTGGATAAAGATAAAAATATTAATGGGACAAGGAAAGTCAGCTCATAACATTCAGATGCACTTTGGTTAGACAGGGATCATCACACGGAGCCATCCTAGTCTGGGTCGTGATAGCAGCATACAAAAGAAAGCATGCACTGGTCACCATGAAAGTTCACAATACATAACCAACGCATTTTTGCTTTTTTATTAAATTTGCAAAAATTTCTACGGTACATTTCTGTTTTTTTTCATCAAGATGGGGTGCAGAGTGTACATTAATGTGAAAAAAATAAACTTTTTTGAATTTACCAGATGCCTGCAATGAAACAAAGAAAGAAAAATTTAAAGGGGTCTGAATACTTTCTGTACCCACTGTATGTGTGTTTGTTTATCTACAAAACATGTCTGTGAAAAATTGTTTGTATGTATGTATGGAAAGCAATTTTTAAGGAAACCCATCATGTCAGAGAACAGCATCTAACTTCAGATAGAGGGTTAATATGCAGGTATTTTTTTCTAAATTATTATTTGCCTTACTCAAAGCACAGCTACATGGAAAATATAGACTTAAAGCCTACCTGTAGGCGATTGCTTCCAGTCATTGATATGGTTCATGGAGCATTCCATACATTCACTGCTCATAGATTATAAGATTACAAGCAGGGTTCTCACTTCTCTTGGTATTTGTTGAACTATTTGTTATTCTGTAATGTTTTATCTTGACAAAACTTAGGATAACAACAAAATGAGTGAGCAAACACCCTGCTGTAAGTAAATAAATGGAAATTATGCATGACAATAACAAAAGGTATTTAGATAACATTGTCTTCATAAAAAAAAGAAAAAGCTATACCACCACATCAAGGTGACTCTACTAGGGACGGTTCTAACTTCAAGTATTAAAACCTTACTGTGCGTCAAATGATGGAAATTTGAATAAGGGCTGAGCAGAACCTGGGCCCTGACTATTAGGCACACTGCCTTTAGAAAATATGTAAACATAATGTCCAGCGCAAGAATAAGGAGGCCACACCCTTATTTAAATTGAGTAGAAAAACCTAAAGCAAAGCCGAAAGAAAATGAACTGAAATATATGTTGATGTGCATGCAATGTGTTTACGCATGTTCAAACTGGACACTAAACAGCCAAAACCTAAGATAAAAACAAAATTAGCAAATATCCTGCAGTAGGTAAACAGCAATAGTGCATGAAAAAATATAGGGTGCTTAGTTAAAATTGTAGAGGGTAAATATGCTGGTATATTGTTTTAAAATTATCATTTCTCTTACTGAAAGAGCAGCTTAAGGGAGAATATAAAATTATATACTATCTATAGATGCTCTCTTCTAGTCATTAATGTGGGACTGGGAGTAAAGGTACCTTCACACATAACGATATTGTTAACGATATCGTTGCTTTTTGTGACGTAGCAACGATATCGTTAATGAAATCGTTATGTGTGACAGCGACCAACGATCAGGCCCCTGCTGGGAGATCGTTGGTCGCTGAATAAAGTCCAGAACTTTATTTCGTCGCTGGACTCCTCCTGACATCGCTGGATCGGCGTGTGTGACACCGATCCAGCGATGTCTTCACTGGTAACCAGGGTAAACATCGGGTAACTAAGCACAGGGCCGCGCTTAGTAACCCGATGTTTACCCTGGTTACCATCCTAAAAGTAAAAAAAAACAAACGCTACATACTTACCTACTGCTGTCTGTCCCCGGCGCTCTGCTCTGCACTCCTCCTGTACTGAGCGTCGGTCAGCCGGAAAGCAGAGCGGTGACGTCACCGCTCTGCTTTCCGGCCGCTGTGCTCACAGCCAGTGCAGGAGGAGAGCAGAGCACAGCGCTGGAGGACAGACAGCTGTAGGTAAGTATGTAGCGTTTGTTTTTTTTTACTTTTAGGATGGTAACCAGGGTAAACATCGGGTTACTATGCGCGGTCCTGCGCTTAGTAACCCGATGTTTACCCTGGTTACCGGCATCGTTGGTCGCTGGAGAGCTGTCTATGTGACAGCTCTCCAGCGACCAAACAGCGACGCTGCAGCGATCCGGATCGTTGTCGGTATCGCTGCAGCGTCGCTTAATGTGAAGGGGCCTTTAGTACATTCACTGCTCATAGATAGAAAGCTTGCAAGCAGGGCCCTCACTCCTCTTGGTGTCTGTTGAACTATGCATTTGTCATAGATGAAAATTAAAATCCATACAGACACTTCCAGGGATGGGGCATGTCCTTCTTACATTAAAGATATTGGAAGAGAGAAAGAATAAACACTTCAAATTCAATTGAAGTAGAACTCCATATTGAACATATGGGAACAATTATACCTGGGAAGAAAAAAAGTAATTACAACTAGGATAGAGTAAGAAAACTGACACTTCCATCTACATTGAAGTAGGGGCCTCCTGCCACGTGACAAGATAAATAGATCAATGAGATTTGCTGGGAAGAAAACAAGACTGAGATCTATTTACGTAGCGGAAAGGAAGTGTCTCTCCCAGGGAAAAGGCTTCCTGTAATTATTATTATTATTACTATTATTTATTTATTGATATAGCACCATTGATTCCATGGCGCTGTACATGAGAAGGTGTTACATACAAATTACAGATATCACTTACAGTAAGCAAACTAATAATTACAGACTGATACAGAGGGGTGAGGACCCTGCCCTTGTGGGCTTACATTTTACAGGATGGTGGAAGAGACAATAGGTTGAGGGTTGCAGGAGCTCCTGTTTTGGTGAAGCGGTAGCTTCGGTAGTGGTGAGGAGGCAGCGGGGTCAGTGCAGGCTATAGGCTTTCCTGAAGAGGTGGGTTTTCAGGTTACATCTGAAGGATTCGAATGTGGTTGATAGTCAGACGTGTTGGGGCAAAGAATTCCAGAGGATGGGGGAAATTCAGGAGAAGTCTTGGAGGAGGTTAGGTGAGGAGTGAATAAGTGTGGAGGAGAGAAGGAGGTCTTGGGAGGACTGGAGATTACGTAAGGGAAGATATCGGGAGATTAGTTCAGAGATATATGGAGACAGGTTATGGATGGCTTTGTAGGCTAGTATTAGTAATTTGAACTGGATATGCTGAGGAAATGGGAGCCAGTGAATAGTGCTGAGGGGGGAAGCAGGAGCAGTGAGGAGAGAGATGAGTTAGACAGTCAGCAGAGTTAAGGATGGACTGGAGAGGTGCAAGGGTGTTAGCAGGGAGGCCACAGAAAAGGATGTTGCAATAGTCAACGCGGGAGATGATGAGGGCATGCACAAGCATTTTAGTAGATTGACGGTTGAGGAAAAGATGGATTCTGGAGATATTTTTGATCTGGAGGCGACAGGAGGTGGAAAGAGCTTGGATGTGTGGTTTGAAGGACAGGGCAGAGTCAAGGGTTACTCAGAGGCAGCGGACTTCCGGTACGGGGGAAAGCATGATGTCGTTAATTGCAATAGATAGGTCAGGTAATGAAGATCTATGAGATGGAGGAAAGAACACGAATTCAGATTTGTCCACATTGAGTTTGAAGAAGCGAGTGGAGAAGAAGGAGGATATGGCTGAAAGACACTTTGGGACGTCTGGGCCAGAAAGAGAGAGAGGTGACGTCTGGGCCAGAAAGGTAGATCTGAGTGTCATCAGCAAAAAGGTGGTACTGGAATCCATGGGACTTTGAGTTGTCCCAGGCCAAGTGCATAGATTGAGAAGAGTAAAGGTCCTAGAGCAGAGCCTTGGGGGACTCCAGCAGAGAGAGGGTGGGATGAGGAGGTAGTGTGGGAGTGGGAGACGCTGATTGTACAGTTGGAAAGGTATGAAAAGATCCAGGATAGGGTGAGGTCCTTGATGTCAAAGGAGAAGAGGATCTGTAGTAGGAGACAGTAGTCAACTGTCAAAAGCAGAAGACAGGTCTAGAAATGTGATGAAAGAATATTCTTAGACGTTTTAAAACCAGTGGTCAATGATGGATATTAGTGCTAGTATTGATCTAATATTTAGGGGGAAATATACTTTCAGTGTCATAGTGAAGAGATGAACATACACCATTCCATCACATCACCATAATGCAATTATAACCCCTACTACATAATAACGAAAGATGGTGATGCTACGCAGGCTATGTTTTTTCTCTGCAGACAGATAAAATCATTACAAGTAACATAGATCTATCGCCTGGGACCTCCAGGGGTAAAGATGTCCTGTAAGTTTGGGATCTCATGGAATTTTGAAGGACCTAGCAGATCCCATAATCAGCCCAACTGTGAGCTCATCGAGTGGGGTATGTTGGTGTGGCCTTGAGCTAATATAAATGAATATTTGGGTCTCTGTCTTTGTTCATTCTGGAAGGCAAAAGTTTGCTGTGAGAGTGTTCAATTTTACCAATTGAAGTGGTTTCCGTCACCAAGCTCAGAGTCATTTCTGTGCTATCAGGTTTAGTAATTTTCTTTCTTTATTCCTTTTTTATTTAATGCAATTGTATATATTCTATTGTTTTGTTCCCATTTTATATCATTTTTTTAATTTTTATAAACACTGTCTACCTTTCTAGATTAAATATATAAAATATAATAGCTCTGTTCTTTTTGCTCTCTAAATTGCATTATTGAAGACATATATTACCTGTAATAGGTGTTCAATGGACCTGTATAAATGATTGTTGGTGGCAGCAAGTTGAGATTTCTTATTTTGGTGTTAATGTGGAGCTAGCAGTGACCATATCGGGGTATGGATAGGTATATACAGTGGGGGAATAAATATTTGATCCCTTACTGATTTTTGTAAGTTTGCCCACTGACAAAGACATGAACAGTCAATAATTTTAAGGGTAGGTTAATTTTAACATTGTGATTTTCTGGATTTTATTTTTGATATTCTATCTCTCATTGTATAGATTATATAAGTTTATTTGCATTTTACAGTGAGAAATAAGTAGTTGATCCCCTACCAATCATTTAGAGTTCTGGCTCTTACATACTATTTAGATGCTCCTAATAAACTCGTTACCTGCACTAAAGACTGCTGTCTTACATAATCACCTTTATAAAAGACTCCTGTTCACAGACTCAATTAATGAGTCAAACTCTAACCTCCACAACATGGGCAAGACCAAAGAACTTTAAGAATATCAGGGACAAGATCATAGACCTGTACAAAGCTAGAATGGGCTATAAAATCATAAGACATTGGGTGAGAAGGAGACAACTGTTAATGCAATAGTAAGAAAATGGAAGAAATACAAAATGACAATCGACATCGATTTGTGGCACCATTGAAAATATCACCTAGTGGGGTAACCTTGAACATGAGGAAGATGAGAGATCAACCCAAAATTACATGGGAGAACTTGTTAATGATCTCAAGGCAGCTGGGACCACAGTCACCAAGAAAACATTTGGTAGCTCATTAGGCCGTAAAGGCTTAAAACCCTGCAGTTGAAGATCCGAGTTGTCAAGCAACAGCCTCAAAATCTTAATGATTTAGAGATGATCTGCAAAAAGGAGTGGATCAAAATTCATCCTAATATGTGCGCAAACCTCATCATCAACTACAAAAATTGTCTGACTGCTGTGCTTGCCAACAAGGGTTTTGCCACAAAGTGTTAAGTCTTGTTTGCTAGAGGGATCAAATTCTTATTTCTCACCGCAAAATGAAAAAAAGTTGATATCATTTGTTCAATATGATTTTCTGGATTTTTTTTTTGTTATTCTATCTCTCAATGTTGAAATTAACATGCCCTTAAAATTATAGACTGTTTATGTCTTTGTCAGTGGGCATGTAGAAAAGCCACGGAGAAACCATCACGTGTTTCTCAACGCAAGCAATAAATAGCCAGGTCTTTCACCGGGAAGGAATAACCACGGGAAGGGCAGCATCCATAAAGGAAAACCACCTATGCCAAAACATGGTATCCATCCACAGACAGCTGTTTCGGGGTATTTGCCCCTCATCAGTGTGGAGTAGGAAACTGGCTATTAGGAGCAGTGCCTAGTAAAAGGACTATAAACATAAGGATGAATGACCTCGGGGAGATCAAAACATCCAACACCGCAGAGACACCATCACGTGTTTCTCAACGCAGTGATTCCAGATCTGGATCACTGCGTTGAGAAACACGTGATGGTGTCTCTGCGGTGTTGGATGTTTTGATCTCTCCGAGGTCATTCATTGGAGGTATATATGCCATACGCTCACTGTAAGTTCCCACAATGACTGGCTTAACAGTGGAAGCAGTCATGGCGCAGTCATGCCTCATCAGTCATTGCGCAATTGTCCTGACGACTGGAGGCAGCTGAGCTGCATTATCTTGTCGACTATTATATTAGAGAAAATGAAGTGTTCAAAAACCATTAGAATGACCAATAAAAATAATTATTTTAGTAACAAAGCAAAAACAAATAGTGACATAATACAAAAATAATTATAAAGCAAAAAATGCTAAAATGAGCCACCAGTTGTTTCCACATAATGACTATCACTCCGCCAATGTGTGCACCAGGAACCCACATTTAAATAATACATGTAGTCTCAGTAGCTAGAGATTACACTTAAACACACCTCTGTAAGGGTATGTGTCCACGTTCAGGATTGCATCAGGATTTGGTCAGAATTTTATGCAGGTAAAATCCTGACCAAATCTGCACCTGAGGTCACTGGCAGGTCACCTGCACTGTCCTTGTGTTTTTTATATAATGTAAGGACATGCTGCGTTCTTAAAAGACCCGCCGCATGTGCGTTTTCACGGTATGCCCCAAGCGTCTTTTAATGCATAGTGGAGATGGGATTTCATGAAATCCCCTCCACTATGCTGTGACATCTGGATGCTGCATTTTTGACGCTGCGGCCCAACGCAGCATCAAAAATGCAGCATTTCCTGAACGTGGAAACATGCGCTAAGAAGCCTAAGGAATGCAAAACATTTGCTGTTGCTCTTACGTGGACACACCTGGTAGTTCATCTTAGCATGTTTTGCTTTTTTTAATTATTTTTATATATGTCACTGATTATTTTTGTTTTGCTAATAGAATCAAAAATAAAAATAATTATTTCATTTGTTTTTGCATACATCTTTTTCTCTAGTACATAATTATTGCTGGTGTGCAGTTGGCTGATCCCAATTGTATTAGTAGTGCCCTCAGTACTTTTTCCCTTGACAACTGGTGGCAGTGGTGGGATCTTTGTGACCCCCGGTAATTATTCTTGACAGTGTTACTCTATAATGTTTTATCTTGTTTGCTAAAATACCATCTGAATAGTAAAATATTGTGGAATATTTTGATACCAAAGAAATATAAATTATTATTAATACTGCTCATAATACTGTAAAAGTGTTGCAATCATTACATTGGTTGTCAGACAACACTGTGCTGTGTATCTGCAGCGTGTGTGTGCAGCGTGAACTGTCAATCAAAGAGCCAGGAAGTGACTTCAGCACATTCACTGTATAGTAAGGGATGAATGTAAGTGCTCCGTGCAGCTGTTATGTGTTGTTGGATCCATGGGCAGCATGTGTCATACCGTGACTGTATGTTTTCAGTAATAAATGTTTAAATGGATCCAGTTGTGTTCTTTATCTAAAAATACTAAAAAAATCCCACTTTTTAACCTTATGTGAATGATTCAAATACCTTTTATTTCAGTCAGATACTATCCTTACAGTCACAGTCAGTCACGGTCTTCTTCAAATTATTCATACTCATTGCAGTCAGATTGCCAGGATGCCCTGTTCCATTATTATATTCACAGGTATCTGCATTCTAAGGATATATTGGTGTGTACACTACCAGCATGAACTGAGTTGAGTGAGGTGTCAGGTACCAGTAGCTTCATAATTGATACTTCAAAAGCACCACAACTGACAGAACTGAGCTAGTAATAAGTTGCAGACAGTTAAATAGCTGGCAGGAGTTTGCCAGGAAGATGAATTATCTGTTGAATGAAGTAGATGATGGGAAAAACACCTGCAATACATGTGGTAGCTGAAAGTTATACTTCATGAATACTCTGGCAGAACATGGCTGTTTGAGCTGGCCTCAATTTTCCGCAAAAATTTGATTTACAGGTAAAAAAAACATGCAAATCTCAATACTGTTCAGTGGTGCTACTGCTACCTTCTAACACAGCCTTTTTTGCAGCAAAAGCATGCAACATGGTTTTGGGGGGCATGGTAGAAAATTATACCAGAAAAAAGAGAACTTTTATATTAAACGTTCAGATTTAAAAACAGCCACGTGTCTCTCCGAAATAGAATGGAACTACTGAATTAGTAATCCACAATCATATTAGGTGTTTTTCTATCCCTATGCTGTGTGCTCTAAGCTCCTATCTAGAAAGGAGCTGATCTTTTAAATTTTCAATTTGCACACATTGCCAAATTTTACCCAAAAATTCAATTAACGGAAAATATACTCATGCAAATCTCAATGCTGGAAAAGTTTGTAATTGCTCAAAAATACATGTGGAGAAAGGAGAAAAAGAGAGAACTCTGCTGACTAAAAGAACTTATACTCTACAGGAGAGAGAGAAAATCCCTGTTGACCATAAGACCATAAGAGTTAATATTTTACAAATGGGAAAGAAGACCCTGCTGACTATAAGAGCTTACACCCTACAGTAGAGAGTGACTTTTCCAATATCTCTAGAGATGGAAAATGACTGCCATACAAACTGTGGTCCGCCGGAAACCTTGGATCTGTGATTGACTAGATTACTGACTACCACTGTACAAGGTATGATAATAAGATGTCAAAGCTGCAGGCCATTTCAATCTGCTGCAAATCTGTAAGGAAAAAAATATGCAATGTATGCCTGAGACTTCAGGGATCTTATTCACTTTTCTTGTAGATTTTCCGTGTACTCATAGCCTTACAGTTAATTGAGGAGAGTCACAGACTGAATAATTTATATTATTGGGTTGCAGAGATTATAGTTAATGAAGCAAACAGTGCTACTTAACACTTTACATTCTTAATGATGTGTGGCTAATAGTATATTACTTGTGGGGTACATAACTGTATTGAATGGGAAGACACATGTATGTATACAATATATATGCCCTTGTTATTTTCAGGGCTGCGATGATCATCATGACAAGATAAGCCATGGCTGGGAAATGTCAACATGAATGCCTGTCCAGATGGAGAAGAAACAGCAGAGAACAGCTCTAATCAGACAAGACATCAGAGGTAAGTGCCTGGATGTAAATATTATTCTGTATGTGCACTGTGTGAAGTGGAGTGATAATGTTATCCGTAAAATCCCTTATTCTACATTCTCACATTTGTGCGATATATCCATGTGCTTCCATATTTTATTATCAGGTGGCACACGGACCCATAGAGTATTATTGGTCTATTCACACATCATGAAAATCACGGATCTGAGTATGAGATCCGTGAGGGTCAGAGAATGTCCTGTTCTGATCCAGTTTTGAGGATCAGAATAGTACATGCTCAATGCATCTGTAAAAGCACTCAGCACACTGACACTACACATGAATACAAGAATGTATATAGTGTGCTCACTTATTATGTATAGCATAGCCCCTTAGTATATTTGCACTCACGCATTATGTATAGCACAATCCCTTAGTATATAGTGCACTCACTTATTATGTATGGAAAAATCTCTTAGCATATAGTATATTCACTTATTATGTATAGCACAGTCTTTTAGTATATAGTGTACAGGGTGGGCCATTTATATGGATACACCTAAATAAAATGGGAATGGTTGGTGATATCAACTTCCTGTTTGTGGCACATTAGTATATGGGAGGGGGGAAACCTTTCAAGATGGGTGGTGACCATGGCGGCCATATTGAATTCAGCCATTTTGGATCCAACTTTATTATTTTCAAAGGGAAGAGGGTCATGTAACACATCAAATACATCACGTATTGAGAATTTCACAAGAAAAACAATGGCGTGCTTGGTGTTAATGTAACTTTATTCTTTCATTAGTTATTTACAGGTTTATGACCACTTATAAATTGTGTTCATAGTGCTGCCCATTGTGTTGGATTGTCAATGCAACCCTCTTCTCCCACTCTTGACACACTGATAGCAACATCGCAGAAGAAATGCTAGTCTAAGGGGTTCAGATTTCATGTGGATATGCTTGGACCTGACACCGATAATGTGGTGGTGCACCATCTTGCTGGAAAAACTCAGGCAACATGCCATCTTCACTGCATAAAGAGGGCAACAAATCATCATGTAGCAATTTCAGATATCCAGTGGCATTGAAATTTCCATTCATGAAGAATGGCCCCACTATCTTTGTACCCATATACCACACCATACCATTAATTATGGGTGTTATGTCCGAGTATTCCTACATGAACAGTTTCCTGGAAAGTGGATTGGTCAACGTGGACCAGTTGAATGGCCACCAAGGTCTCCCAATCTAACCGCTTAGACTTTTATCTTTGGGGTCATCTGAAGGCAATTGTCTATGCTGTGAAGATACGAGAAGTGCAGCATTTGAAACAATGGATACTGGAAGCTTGTGCTAGCATTTTTTTTGTGGTGTTGCTATCAGTGTGTCAAGAGTGGGAGAAGAGGGTTGCATTGACAATCCAACACAATGGGCAGCACTGTGAACAGATTTTATAATTGGTCAAAAACTTGTAAATTACTCATGAAAGAATAAGGTTACATTAAAACCAAGCACACCATTGTTTTTCTTGTGAAATTCTCAATAGGTTTGATGTGTCACATGACCCTCTTGCCATTGAGAAAAATAAAGTTGGATCCAAAATGGCCAACATCAAAATGGCCACCATGATCATCACCCATCTTGAAAAGTTTCCCCCTCCCATATACTAATGTGCCACAAACAGGAAGTTGATATCACCAACCATTCCCATTTTATTTATTTGTATCCATATAAATGGCCCACCCTGTACTTACTTATTATGTATATTGTTGTCCTTAGTTACATAGTGTTAAGGACTGGCGGAACGCACCAAGTATAGATGGTAAGAAACTAGGTGCGTTCGCAGTCCGAGGTCCACCGTGCAGGTAAAAGACCCTGCAGCTAGCAAGACGGACAATATGGCGGTACACTAAAGGATACACGCGTGGGTTAAACCTCACCCAGCGTGAAGAAAGCGATCCTGTTAATTCACAGGACCGCAGTACCGCACTAGTGCGCGAGCAAGTGGTCAGCGGACTTAACCCCAGAAGGGATTGGAGCCCGATTAGACCCTTGCTGGCGTAACACCGCAACTGGGTGTGTAGAGTACCTTAAGAAATATAAGTGCACAAGAGTGCGAGCGATGCCGCACTAACGGACGCCACTAACCACCCAGACTCGGGTATGGAAAGCGCAAGGCAGGCGCACGGCGCCGTACTGGCAGGCACAGCTACAGGACGCTGAGATGTGTGTTTAGTGCTGTAGGCTAAGTCGGGCGCTAGGTAGCAGCCATACACCTTCCGCGAACAGACATTCAATAGGGTAGGGGTTTCCAAGGACGACTTGCACTCACAACATACACACATTAGCAATTGTTTGACAATACTAGCGCATGGCCGTGCGGTCATGCGCAGTTTATATAGCAGCAGCACAGGAAGTGGCCACAGCACTTTTGCCCTTCTAGGACCTGCCAAGAGGACCAATGGAATGTGCTGCAGAGCCTGAGCACATGACCCTCGATCTCCAACGGGAGACCTTACGCTGGGCATGCTCAGTACATGCAGACAAGGACTTAGTCCCAGAGAAGTCCGCTCGCTGCTGACCAGCACTGACTTTAATGGCAGAGACTGGAGAAGCAGCACTAACTCTCAGAACAGAGTGAGAATGAGCAAGACGCTGGGACCGACGTCCTTGCTGAGCAGGCTCCACTGCGGCTGGACAAGAATGGGAGACCGCAGCGGAAGTGGCTCGAGATTCCCCCTGTGCAGAAGCGGGAACTCGACCCCTAACATTACCCCCCCTCCTAGGGCCCCCCCCTCCTTGGGCCCCGCTACGTTCGAAGGCAGCAATGAGCTGCGGAGCCCGAATGTGCTCCACAGGCTCCCAGGTTCTATCCTCTGGACCATGACCCTTCCAATCCACCAAATAAAATTTTTTGCCACGTACCACCTTGCTTCCCACAATAGCATTCACCTCAAACTCATCCGTGGATGAACCCGATGTCCCAGCAGATAACTCAGAAAACCGAGACAAACGAACGGGCTTTAAGAGGGAAACGTGAAAGGTATCGGTGATACCAAGGCGTGGAGGAATGGCCAAACGGTAAACCACAGGGTTGACCTGTTCCAGAACTTTAAACGGGCCAATGTAGCGAGGAGCAAACTTAGTGGACTCAACTCGCAGCCTGATGTTACGGGCGGAGAGCCACACTAAGTCGCCGGGAGCAAAGACCGGAGCGGGACGCCGGTGTGTATCAGCCGAAACCCTCATTCTCTCCTTGGAGGCCCGAATGGCATCCTGTGTGCGGTCCCAGATGTCCCGTGCCTCCACCGCCCAGTCTGCCACCCTAGAATCGGTGGATGACACGGGCATGGGCACAGGAACACGCGGATGCTGGCCGTAATTAAGGAGAAAAGGAGTTTGGCCAGTGGAATCGGCTACGGCGTTGTTCAAGGCAAATTCCGCCCAAGGTAGCAAAGATGCCCAGTCATCCTGCCTAGCGGAGACGAAATGTCGCAAATATGTCACCAGAGTCTGGTTGGTTCTCTCCACCAACCCATTCGTCTCGGGATGATATGCAGAGGAGAGGTTTAACTCTATGCTGAGCAAACGGCAGAGCTCTCTCCAAAGCCGAGACGCGAACTGGGGACCCCGATCGCTGACAATCTTATCAGGCATACCATGCAATCGGAAAACATGCTTCATGAACAACACCGCCAAGGCCCGTGCTGAGGGTAACCGAGGAAGCGGTACCAAATGTACCATCTTAGAGAAATGGTCGGTGACAACCCAAATAATGGAGCAGCCACGCGACTTGGGTAAGCCCACCACAAAGTCCATTCCGACCATCTCCCAGGGCCTGTCTGCCACCGGTAGAGGGTAAAGCAACCCAGCAGGCCGTTGCCGAGGAGACCGATTCTGGGCGCAAGAAACGCACGCCTGAATATAGTCCTTGACATCTCGGACCATATGCGGCCACCAATATGTTCTCGCCAAAAGCTCAGAAGTCCTCTTGGTCCCAAAATGCCCACCCACTCTGGAGGAGTGAGCCCAAGAGAGAACCTCCGGTCGCAAGTTAGCTGGCACGAAAGTCTTGCCCGGGGGCACAGACTCCAGCGAAACCGGAGCTACAGTTCTCAGGCTCTCAGGCGGGACAATAAGCCGAGGCTCCTCCTCCTCAGATGACACTACGGAGCGGGAGAGAGCGTCGGCACGAACGTTCTTCTCCCCGGAGAGAAAATGGAGGGTAAAATGGAACCGGGAGAAAAACAGGGACCATCTAGCCAGGCGAGAATTTAGCCGCTGGGCCGTCTGTATATACACCAAGTTCTTGTGGTCAGTGAAGACTTGGAAGGGAAAGCGAGCTCCCTCCAAGAGGTGTCTCCACTCTGAAAAAGCCAACTTCATGGCTAGCAACTCCCTGTCCCCGATGGAATAATTCCTCTCCGCTGGTGTGAAAGTTTTGGAGAAGAAGAAGCAAGGATGCTTCCGACCTTGAGCATCCTTTTGGAAAAGGACTGCTCCAGCACCAACGGATGAGGCATCCACCTCCAAGATGAATGGTTTATCTACATCGGGGCGATGTAGGATGGGAGCGCTAGCGAAGTGTGACTTAATCGAGAGAAAGGCCTTGGAGACCTCCTCTGACCACAACTTGGGATTTGCTCCCTTCTTGGTGAGGGCGACCAAGGGAGCTACCAAAGTTGAGAAGTGTGGAATGAACTGGCGATAGTAATTAATGAACCCCATAAAGCGCTGCACCGCTTTAAGAGAATGGGGTTCCTGCCAGTCCATTACCGCCTGTAGCTTGGCAGGATCCATAGCCAAACCCTGGGCAGAAATGATATAACCAAGGAAAGGCAAGGACTCCTGCTCAAACACACACTTCTCCAACTTAGCGTAGAGGGAGTTTGCCCGTAAGAGGTCGAAGACTTTGCGAACATCTCTCCGATGGGAGTCTATATCTGGAGAGTAGATGAGAATGTCATCCAGATAGACTACGACCGAGGTGGTGAGCATATCCCGAAAGATGTCGTTCACAAAGTCTTGGAAAACGGCTGGGGCATTACAGAGCCCAAAGGGCATCACTAGATATTCATAGTGCCCATCCCTGGTGTTAAAAGCCGTCTTCCATTCATCCCCCTCACGAATGCGAATCAGGTTGTAAGCACCCCGCAGATCTAACTTTGTAAATACCTTTGCTCCCCGTAGCCTATCAAAGAGCTCAGATATCAGGGGTAATGGGTACTTGTTCTTAACGGTAATGGCGTTAAGACCCCTGTAGTCTATGCATGGACGTAAGTCTCCAGTCTTCTTCTGTACGAAGAAGAACCCAGCCCCTGCCGGTGACACTGACTTCCTAATGAATCCTCTTGCCAGATTCTCCTGAATATACTGGGACATTGCCTCCGTCTCCGGGAGAGATAACGGGTAGACTCGACCCCGGGGAGGCTCAGCACCAGGCAAGAGGTCAATAGGACAGTCATAGGGGCGGTGAGGCGGAAGAGTCTCCGCAGCTCTTTTGGAGAACACGTCTGCATGGGACCAATAGTGCTTGGGGAGAGAGGAAAGATCTGCGGGTACCTGTGTAGTAGCAACCTGAACGCACTCCCTCTGACATCTACCCTCACAGGATTTACTCCATCCCAAAATTCTCCCAGAGGACCACTCAATATGAGGAGAATGGTAGCGAAGCCATGGCATCCCCAACAGGACCTCATCAATTCCCTCCGGAATGACTAATAGGGAGATTATCTCCTGATGTGATGGAGACACAGATAGCGTGAAAGGAATGGTTTGGTGGGTAATCTGTGAAGGTAGTGTTGACCCATTTACCACTCGAACGGTCACTGGCTGGGCGAGCATCACCAAGGGTATTGCGTGACGCTGGGCAAAGGCGGAGGACATAAAGTTACCCTCTGCCCCAGAATCCAAGCATAGCTCGACCGTAAGAGTGGATGGGCCTATGGTAATTGTCCCCTTGAAGGACAACTTTGAGGCAAACGTCGCCGTGTCTAGTGTACCTCCTCCAACTGCCACTAGACGCTGACGTTTCCCCGACCGCTGAGGACTCTTGGAGGCAAGACGTCCTGACTGCTGGCAAACATGACGGACCTTATGTGCACGAGCGGACTGAGACTTAGATCCCGCTCGTGTCACCTCCAAGGTCTCATGTGACTCAGATGCCTGGCCTGGGGATTCCAAAGGTTTGGCGAAGGTAGGAGCCAGCCGAAACCTCTGCCTACACTGGGCTCGTTCCAACCTCCGCTCGTTAAAACGGAGGTCTATATGAGTAGAAATAGATATTAACTCCTCCAGTGTGGCAGGAATCTCCCTAGTGGCCAGAGCGTCCTTAACATGGTCAGCCAGGCCCCTCCAGAATATGGGGATAAGGGCTTTATCCGACCACTCCAGCTCGGAAGCTAAAGTACGGAATCGGACGGAAAAATGGCTGACCAAGGACTCACCCTGAGTTAATGCCAGTAGTTGGAGCGCTGTATCAAGGGTGAGTTAAGGTCCTAGAAAGACCTTTTTCAGCGTGCCCAGAAACAACGGAGCACTCTGCACCACATGATCATCACGCTCCCACAGCGGCGTAGCCCACTCCAACGCCCTGTCCGACAACAGCGAGACAATAAATCCCACCTTAGCCCGCTCTGTAGGAAAACGTGCAGCCAGGAGCTCGAGGTGGATAGAGCACTGACTCACGAATCCCCTACAAGTTTTGCAATCTGCAGAAAATTTTTCTGGCAACGGGAGGCGGGATAGTGTCGGAACAGGGGTGGCAGTGGACAAGGATGCTGCCGCCACGCCAGCAGCCTTTACAGCAACTGCGGTAACATCCACAGCTGAGGTTGAGTTCTCGAGAACCTTCAACCTACCCTCCAACTGCTGGATATACCGCAAAGATTGCTGAATGTCCGCCATACTAGCCAGACCTTGGCGCTAGTATTATGTTAAGGACTGGCGGAACGCACCAAGTATAGATGGTAAGAAACTAGGTGCGTTCGCAGTCCGAGGTCCACCGTGCAGGTAAAAGACCCTGCAGCTAGCAAGACGGACAATATGGCGGTACACTAAAGGATACACGCGTGGGTTAAACCTCACCCAGCGTGAAGAAAGCGATCCTGTTAATTCACAGGACCGCAGTACCGCACTAGTGCGCGAGCAAGTGGTCAGCGGACTTAACCCCAGAAGGGATTGGAGCCCGATTAGACCCTTGCTGGCGTAACACCGCAACTGGGTGTGTAGAGTACCTTAAGAAATATAAGTGCACAAGAGTGCGAGTGATGCCGCACTAACGGACGCCACTAACCACCCAGACTCGGGTATGGAAAGCGCAAGGCAGGCACACGGCGCCGTACTGGCAGGCACAGCTACAGGACGCTGAGATGTGTGTTTAGTGCTGTAGGCTAAGTCGGGCGCTAGGTAGCAGCCATACACCTTCCGCGAACAGACATTCAATAGGGTAGGGGTTTCCAAGGACGACTTGCACTCACAACATACACACATTAGCAATTGTTTGACAATACTAGCGCATGGCCGTGCGGTCATGCGCAGTTTATATAGCAGCAGCACAGGAAGTGGCCACAGCACTTTTGCCCTTCTAGGACCTGCCAAGAGGACCAATGGAATGTGCTGCAGAGCCTGAGCACATGACCCTCGATCTCCAACGGGAGACCTTACGCTGGGCATGCTCAGTACATGCAGACAAGGACTTAGTCCCAGAGAAGTCCGCTCGCTGCTGACCAGCACTGACTTTAATGGCAGAGACTGGAGAAGCAGCACTAACTCTCAGAACAGAGTGAGAATGAGCAAGACGCTGGGACCGACGTCCTTGCTGAGCAGGCTCCACTGCGGCTGGACAAGAATGGGAGACCGCAGCGGAAGTGGCTCGAGATTCCCCCTGTGCAGAAGCGGGAACTCGACCCCTAACACATAGTTTCCTCTTTTATTATGTATAACATTGTCCCTTATTACATACCATCCTCTGCTGTTATGTATGGTGCTGTCTTTAATTATATAACTTCCTCTGCTGTTATGTACAATGCTGATCCTTACAGAGTATTGTTATTCACAGCATCCTCTCTGTATTACATAGTCCCCTCTCTTGTTAAATATAAAATGCCTGCTGATGAAGCAGCAGGTGACCAGACAACCTGACCTGTCCATCAGTTCCTCCATTAGAAAATAAGCTTTTCCGTCCTCCATTGGCCATCATTGCATTATATCTCTAACAAGACAGGACAATATGTAATAAAAAAACAGGGTGCACTATATGTTCCAATATGTAAGGAACGGAGTTGTTTATAACAAGAGAGGGCACTGTGAAATAAGGAACGGCGATATACATTATAAAGGAGACTATGTCAGAAATATATATGTTTGTGGGTAGTTAAATAAAATATAAGTAGTGGCAACAGAAACATATGAATATACGTGTATATATGTATATATATATTACAATCATGATTGATGTTAGGGGTCGAGTTCCCGCTTCTGCACAGGGGGAATCTCGAGCCACTTCCGCTGCGGTCTCCCATTCTTGTCCAGCCGCAGTGGAGCCTGCTCAGCAAGGACGTCGGTCCCAGCGTCTTGCTCATTCTCACTCTGTTCTGAGAGTTAGTGCTGCTTCTCCAGTCTCTGCCTTTAAAGTCAGTGCTGGTCAGCAGCGAGCGGACTTCTCTGGGACTAAGTCCTTGTCTGCATGTACTGAGCATGCCCAGCGTAAGGTCTCCCGTTGGAGATCGAGGGTCATGTGCTCAGTCTCTGCAGCACATTCCATTGGTCCTCTTGGCAGGTCCTAGAAGGGCAAAAGTGCTGTGGCCACTTCCTGTGCTGCTGCTATATTAACTGCGCATGACCGCACGGCCATGCGCTAGTATTTTCTTACAATTGCTTATGTGTGTATGTTGTGAGTGCAAGTCGTCCTTGGAAACCCCTATCCTATTGAATGTCTGTTCGCGGAAGGTGTATGGCTGCTACCTAGCGCCCGACTTAGCCTACAGCACTAACACACATCACAGCGTCCTGTAGCTGTGCCTGTCAGTACGGCGCCGTGCGCCTGCCTTGCGCTTTCCATACCCGAGTCTGGGTGGTTAGTGGCGTCCGTTAGTGCAGCATCGCTCGCACTCTTGTGCACATAGATTGCTTAAGGTTCTCTACACACCCAGTTGCGGTGTTACGCCAGCAAGGGTCTAATCGGGCTCCAATCCCTTCTGGGGTTAAGTCCGCTGACCACTTGCTCGCGCACTAGTGCGGTACTGCGGTCCTGTGAATTAACAGGATCGCTTTCTTCACGCTGGGTGAGGTTTAACCCACGCGTGTATACCGCCATATTGTCTGCTAATTGCTAGCAGCAGGTCCTCACCTGCACGGTGGACCCCGGACTGCGAACGCACCTTTATCATCTGTCTTGGTGCGTTCCGCCAGTCCTAACATAATACTAGCGCCAGGGTCTGGCTAGTAAAATGGCGGACGATCAGCGTTTACAGCGGTACATCCAGCAGCTGGAGGGAAGGTTGGCGGCTCTTGAGCGTTCAACCTCAGCTGTGGATGTTACTGCTGTCGCTGTTCAGGCTGCAAGTGTGGCTGCAGCTACCTTGTCCACTGCCGCTCCTGTACCGACGCTATCTCGCCTCCCGCTACCAGAGAAATTTTCTGGTGACAGTAAGTCCTGTAGGGGTTTCGTGAGTCAGTGCTCAATACATCTCGAGCTTCTGGCCTCTCGTTTCCCTACAGAGCGGGCTAAGGTGGGCTTTATAATTTCCTTATTGTCGGACAGGGCGTTGCAGTGGGCTACGCCGCTGTGGGAGCGTGGCGATCATGTGGTGCAGAGTGCTCCGTTATTCCTGAGCACTCTGAAACAGGTCTTTCTAGGACCTCGTGTCACCCATGATACGGCGCTCCAACTGTTGGCACTGACTCAGGGCTCGTCCTTGGTCAGCCTTTTTGCCGTCCATTTCCGCACTCTGGCATCTGAGCTGGAGTGGACGGATAAAGCCCTTATCCCTATATTTTGGAGGGGGCTGGCTGACCACGTTAAGGACGCTCTGGCCACTAGGGAGATTCCCGCCACACTGGAGGAGTTAATAGCAGTATCTACTCGCATTGACCTCCGTTTTCACGAGCGGAGGTTAGAGCGAGCCCAGTGTAGGCAGAGGTTTTGGCTGGCTCCCACCTTCGCCAAACCTTTGGAATCTCCAGTTCAGGCTCCTGAGTTCCAGGAACCTAAGGTGGTGTCACGAGCGGGATCTAAGTCCCAGACTGCTCGTGCACCCCAGGGTTGCCAGGTTTGCCAACAGTCAGGACATCTTGCCACCAGATGTCATCAGCGGTCGAGGAAACGTCAGCGTCTAGTGGTAGTAGGTGGAGGTGCACTAGACACTGCGACGTTTGCCTCCAAATTGTCCTTTAAGGGGACAATTACCTTTGGCTCATCCTCCCACTCGGTAGACCTCTGCGTGGATTCTGGGGCGGAGGGCAATTTTATGTCTTCTGCCTTCGCCCAACGTCACGCAATACCCCTGGTTATGCTATCCCAACCAGTAACGGTACGAGTGGTGAATGGGTCGACACTCCCCGCACAGATAACACATCAGACCATCCCTATTACTCTGTCCCTGTCGCCATCCCATCAGGAGATTATTTCTCTGCTCGTCATTCCTGAGGGTATTGATGAGGTCCTGTTGGGGATACCTTGGCTACGGTACCACTCTCCTCACATCGAGTGGTCCTCAGGCAGAATTCTGGGATGGGGTGAATCATGTGGGGGTAGGTGTCACCGAGAGTGCGTTCAGGTTGCTACTACTGAGGTACCCGCAGATCTATCCTCTCTCCCCAAGCAATATTGGTCTTATGCAGATGTATTCTCCAAGAAGGCGGCGGAGACCCTTCCGCCCCATCGCCCCTATGACTGTCCTATCGATCTCTTGCCTGGTGCTGAGCCTCCCCGGGGTCGAGTCTATCCATTATCTCTCCCGGAAACGGAGGCAATGTCTCAGTACATACAAGAGAATCTGGCAAGAGGGTTCATTAGGAAGTCAGTGTCACCTGCTGGGGCAGGGTTCTTCTTCGTGCAGAAGAAGAATGGAGAACTACGTCCATGCATAGACTACAGGGGTCTTAATGCTATCACAGTGAAGAACAAGTACCCTTTGCCGTTGATTTCTGAGCTTTTCGATAGGCTTCGGGGAGCTAGAGTGTTTACGAAACTAGATCTGCGGGGTGCTTACAATCTGATTCGTATCCGTGAGGGGGACGAGTGGAAAACGGCATTTAACACCAGAGATGGGCACTATGAGTATCTGGTGATGCCCTTCGGGCTCTGTAATGCACCTGCCGTTTTTCAAGACTTTGTCAATGACATCTTCCGGGATATGCTTTCCACCTCGGTTGTAGTCTATCTGGATGATATTCTCATCTTTTCTCCAGATATTGACTCCCACCGGAGAGATGTTGGCAGAGTCTTCGACCTCCTACGGGCAAACTCTCTTTACGCAAAGTTGGAGAAGTGTGTGTTTGAGCAGGAGTCCTTACCTTTCCTGGGCTATATCATCTCCGCCCAGGGATTGGCTATGGATCCTGCCAAACTACAGGCTGTGATGGACTGGCAAGAGCCCCATTCTCTTAAAGCGGTGCAGCGCTTTATGGGGTTCATAAACTATTACCGCCAGTTCATTCCCCACTTCTCAACTCTGGTGGCTCCCTTGGTAGCCCTCACCAAGAAGGGAGCGAATCCCAAATTGTGGTCGGAAGAGGTCTCCAAGGCCTTCACTTCTATTAAGTCCCACTTTGCTAGCGCTCCCATCTTACATCGTCCCGATGTGGATAAGCCATTCCTACTGGAGGTGGATGCCTCGTCCGTTGGTGCTGGAGCAGTCCTCTACCAAAAGGATGCTCAAGGTCGGAAGCATCCATGCTTCTTCTTCTCCAAGACCTTCACGCCAGCGGAGAGGAACTACTCCATCGGGGACAGGGAGTTGCTAGCAATGAAGTTGGCCTTTTCGGAGTGGAGACATCTTCTGGAAGGTGCGCGGTTTCCCTTCCAAGTTTACACGGACCACAAAAATTTGGTCTATTTGCAGACAGCCCAGCGGCTAAATTCTCGCCAGGCCAGATGGTCCCTGTTCTTCTCCCGGTTCCACTTTTCCCTTCATTATCTCGCCGGGGAGAAGAATATCCGTGCTGACGCTCTCTCTCGCTCCCTTATGTCAACTGAGGAGGAGGAAGAGGAGCCTCGGCTTATTGTCCCTTCCGAGAGCCTGAGAACCATGGCGCCGGTTTCGCTAGAGTCTGTGCCTCCGGGCAAGACTTTTGTGCCCATTAATTTGCGACCGGAGGTTCTCTCTTGGGCTCATTCGTCCAGGGTGGGTGGACACTTTGGGACAAAGAGGACATCTGAGCTACTGGCGAGGACGTACTGGTGGCCGCATATGGTCCGGGATGTCAGGGATTATGTTCTGGCGTGTGTCTCCTGCGCCAAAAATAAATCTCCGCGTCAAAGGCCAGCTGGTTTGCTCTATCCCTTGCCGGTGGCAGATAGGCCCTGGGAGATGGTCGGGATGGACTTTGTTGTGGGTTTGCCCAAGTCTCGCGGCTGTACCATCATTTGGGTCATCACCGATCATTTCTCAAAAATGGTGCATTTGGTGCCGCTGCCGCGGTTACCTTCTGCACGGGCCTTGGCAGCGTTGTTCATCAAACATATCTTCCGCCTACATGGTATGCCAGACAAAATTGTCAGTGACCGGGGTCCCCAGTTTGCGTCTCGGTTCTGGAGAGAGCTCTGTCGTCTTCTCAGTATTGAGTTGAATCTCTCTTCCGCTTATCATCCCGAGACGAATGGGTTGGTAGAGAGGGCCAACCAGACCTTGGTCACATACCTGCGGCATTTTGTTTCAGCCAGGCAGGATGACTGGGCATCCTTGCTATCATGGGCAGAGTTTGCACTGAACAACGCCGTTGCCGACTCCACTGGACAAACCCCATTCCTCCTCAACTATGGTCAGCATCCACGGGTACCTGTGCCTATGCCCGTGTCTTCCGCCGACTCCAGGGTGGCAGACTGGGCTGTGGAGGCACGGGATATTTGGGACCGCACTCAGGATGCCATTCGGGCCTCTAAGGAGAGAATGAGGTCCTCCGCTGATGCTCATCGGCGTCCCGCCCCGACCTTTGCTCCTGGCGACTTGGTGTGGCTCTCCGCCCGTAACATCAGGCTGCGAGTTGAGTCCACTAAATTTGCTCCTCGCTACTTGGGTCCATTCAAGGTCCTCGAACAGGTTAATCCTGTGGTCTATCGTTTGGCCCTTCCGCCACGCCTGGGTATCACCGACACCTTTCATGTGTCCCTCTTGAAACCCGTGTATATGTCCCGCTTTTCCGAGTCATCTGCTGGGACATCGGGTTCGTCTACGGACGATTATGAGGTGAACGCTATTTTGGGGTGCAAGGTGATGCGTGGTAAAAAATTTTATTTGGTGGACTGGAAGGGTTATGGTCCCGAGGACAGGTCCTGGGAGCCTGTTGAGCACATTCGGGCTCCGCAGCTCATTGCTGCCTTCGAACGTAGCGAGGCCCAAGGAGGGGGGGGCCCTAGGAGGGGGGGTAATGTTAGGGGTCGAGTTCCCGCTTCTGCACAGGGGGAATCTCGAGCCACTTCCGCTGCGGTCTCCCATTCTTGTCCAGCCGCAGTGGAGCCTGCTCAGCAAGGACGTCGGTCCCAGCGTCTTGCTCATTCTCACTCTGTTCTGAGAGTTAGTGCTGCTTCTCCAGTCTCTGCCTTTAAAGTCAGTGCTGGTCAGCAGCGAGCGGACTTCTCTGGGACTAAGTCCTTGTCTGCATGTACTGAGCATGCCCAGCGTAAGGTCTCCCGTTGGAGATCGAGGGTCATGTGCTCAGTCTCTGCAGCACATTCCATTGGTCCTCTTGGCAGGTCCTAGAAGGGCAAAAGTGCTGTGGCCACTTCCTGTGCTGCTGCTATATTAACTGCGCATGACCGCACGGCCATGCGCTAGTATTTTCTTACAATTGCTTATGTGTGTATGTTGTGAGTGCAAGTCGTCCTTGGAAACCCCTACCCTATTGAATGTCTGTTCGCGGAAGGTGTATGGCTGCTACCTAGCGCCCGACTTAGCCTACAGCACTAACACACATCACAGCGTCCTGTAGCTGTGCCTGTCAGTACGGCGCCGTGCGCCTGCCTTGCGCTTTCCATACCCGAGTCTGGGTGGTTAGTGGCGTCCGTTAGTGCAGCATCGCTCGCACTCTTGTGCACATAGATTGCTTAAGGTTCTCTACACACCCAGTTGCGGTGTTACGCCAGCAAGGGTCTAATCGGGCTCCAATCCCTTCTGGGGTTAAGTCCGCTGACCACTTGCTCGCGCACTAGTGCGGTACTGCGGTCCTGTGAATTAACAGGATCGCTTTCTTCACGCTGGGTGAGGTTTAACCCACGCGTGTATACCGCCATATTGTCTGCTAATTGCTAGCAGCAGGTTCTCACCTGCACGGTGGACCCCGGACTGCGAACGCACCTTTATCATCTGTCTTGGTGCGTTCCGCCAGTCCTAACAATTGATTAAATTGCTTAATGTTCAAATTCTTGTGAAACTGCAAATTTCAGGAAATTTGACTCAATCTCAATTCAATTTATTCATCCATAGGAAGTACAGCAAGACAGAAATGCAATATAAAATGTTATGAATACAGAGAGTCCTCTTTCTGAGTCACCCCAGCAAGAACAGAGTGGTGATGGTTAAGGTGAAACAGCATTACTGTTTATTTTATCTACTATATAATTGTCTAAGGGTCACTTCCGTCTTTCTGTCTGTCCTTCTGTCTTTCCTTCTTTCTTTCACGGATATTCATTGGTCGTGGCCTCTGTCTGTCATGGAAATCCAAGTCGCTGATTGGTCGCGGCAAACAGTCACGACCAATCAGCGACGTGCACAGTCTGTAAGAAAATGGCCACTCCTTACTCGCTGCAGTCAGTGCCCGGCGCCCGCATACTCCCCTCCATTCACCACTTACACAGGGTTAATGCAGGCGGTAACAGACCGTGTTATGCCACGGGTAACGCACTCCGTAACCACAGCTATTAACCCTGTGTGACCAACGTTTTTACTATTGATGCTGCCTATGTGGCATCAATAGTAAAAAAATGTAATGTTAAAATAATAAAAAAACCTGCTATTCTCACCCTCCGTAGTCCGCTGAGCCGCATGCGCCAGCCACCATCTTCCGTTCCCGGTGATGCAATGCGAAATTACCCAGAAGACTTAGCGGTCTCGCGAGACCACTAAGTCATCTGGGTAATTTTGCAATGCTTCCTGGGAACGGAAGATGGTGGCAGCCGCGCATGTATCGCCGGAGCTTCGCTGGATCCCAGGGGTGAGTATATAACTATTTTTTATTTTAATTATTTTTTTTTAACAGGGATATGGTGCCCACACTGCTAAATACTACGTGGGCTGTGTTAGATACCGCGTGGCTGCTATAATCTTCATAGGCAGTGTTATATACTATATGGGCTGTGTGATATACTCTTTGGGCTGTGCTATATACTGCGTGGGCTGTGCTATATATTACGTGGCCACTGTTATATACTGCGTGGGCAGTGTTTTATACTATGTGGCTGCTATATACTGCATGGGCTGGGCCATATATTATGTGGCCAGTGTTATATACTGTGTGGCCTGTGTTATATACTACGTTGCCTGTGTTATACTGCGTGGCTGCTATATACTGCATGGGCTGTGTTATATAGTACGTGGCTGTGTTATATACTGTGTGGTCACTGTTATATATTGCGTGGCATGTATTAACGCATCGGGTATTCTACAATATGTATTTATATAGCAGCCACATAGTATATAGCTCAGGCCACATAGTATTTGTCTGCTATATACTACATGGCTCCTATATACTACGTGGCCTGTGCTATTGTGCTATATACTATGTGGCTGCTATATACTGTACATGCATAAATACATATTCTAGAATACCCGATGCGTTAGAATCGGGCCACCATCTAGTTAACATATAATGACCACAGATTTATTATTTGATAATTCTTTTTCTAATAAATATTGTTCTGATGATGGGGACAGCAAGAATGTTTCTTATATGTCATTAATTAATTCAGGTATGTCATTGTAAATTAAATGAATCTACCCTTATCTAATGAATCCTGAACACCAAAGATAACATATTACATAATTTGTTATGAATAGACAAGCTAACAAGATGACTTTTTATCTTGCATGTTAAAGGAATCACATAAGTTTTTTTACAATGAACAGAGATTGATTACATGATTTCATAAAATAGGCAGAATTCTGATAAATCATTTGATATAGGTAAAAAATTCAGTCCTGTTCAAAAAGACATTATCATAATAGCACCACAAGAGACTTTTTTGTGTAGGCTCACAAGCTAATCTCCTTAATTACTTGAATCAAATAATTAAAAACAACAATATCCCCTAGACTATCAATTCTATATTTTCAAGCCAGATAACAAATTAATGTGTGCAAATGATCTTGCATATGCCATTATGTTTTGGGAATACAGATTTAACCTTAAAGGGAACCTGTCACCCCGTTTTTTGAGATTGAGCTATAAATACTGTTAAATAGGGCCTGCGCTGTGTGTTCCTATAGTGTATGTAGTGTACCCCGATTCCCCATGTATGCTGAGAAATAACTTACCAAAGTCGCCGTTTTCGCCTGTCAATCAGGCTGGTCAGGTCGGGAGGGCGTGGTGACATCGCTGGTTCTTCCTCAGCTTTACGTTGGTGGCGTAGTGGCGTAGTGGTGAAGACACAGCGCGCGATCTGCGCTGTCATCCCTTTCGTCGGTGGGGGCGGCCATCTTCCTGGGGCCGCGCGTGCGCAGATCGAGTGCTCTGCTGCACGGGGCTTCAGGAAAATGGCCGCGGGATGCCGCGCGTGCGCATTAGAGATCGCGGCGGCCATTTTCCCAAAGCCGAGATGCAAACTCGGCTTTGGGAAAATGGCTGCCGCGATCTCTAATGCGCACGCGCGGCATCCCGCGGCCATTTTCCTGAAGCCCCGTGCAGCAGAGCACTCGATCTGCGCACGCGCGGCCCCAGGAAGATGGCCGCCCCCACCGACGAAAGGGATGACAGCGCAGATCGCGCGCTGCTTGTTCACCACTACGCCACTACACCACCAACGTAAAGCTGAGGAAGAACCAGCGATGTCACCACGCCCTCCCGACCTGACCAGCCTGATTGACAGGCGAAAACGGCGACTTTGGTAAGTTATTTCTCAGCATACATGGGGAATCGGGGTACACTACATACACTATAGGAACACACAGCGCAGGCCCTATTTAACAGTATTTATAGCTCAATCTCAAAAAACGGGGGTGACAGGTTCCCTTTAAGGATGAGTCAAAATATTCCTGTCAAACTGTTTTTTTTCTTTGCGAAAGACTGATTTTTTTTATATTACTATTATGACGTTGAACTCATGGAATAATATTGGATAATAATGGTTCTATGGGTTTACACTTTCCGCTAAAGAAATTAAATTTTAAAATATTTAGGACGAAGAATGTATTATTAACCATGCATTACAGTCTATTTCACAATACAATACATTCTCATAGTAATATTACATTTAAAAAAAACACCTAGTAAGGCTACGTTCACATTGGCGTTCCGCCAATGTGCGTCGCTGTTGCGCCGGCGACGCAGCGGCGACGCAGCGGCGACGCGCCCCTATGTTTAACATAGGTGACGCGTGCGTTGTTTTGGTGGCGTTTTTCGCCACGTGCGTCGTTTCCGACGCTAGCGTCGGACGCAAGAAAACGCTACATTGTAGCATTTTCTGTGCGTCCGATTTTCGTCAAAAACGACGCACGCGTCGCAAAACGCGCGCGTTTTTGTGCGCGTTTGCGCGCGTTTTTACGTGCGTCGCGCGTTGCGTCGCCGACGCAGGGTGGCGCAACGCTAGTGTGAACCTAGCCTAAGAATGAAAGACAGGGTCTCGTATGTAGAAAAAGGGCCCTATAAAATATAACTTATATTAATAATTTAAAAGGACTGCACAAAAAAACACACAATCACTACAAAGATGTCTAGCAGGACAATAAATGGGATATGTTGATTTGCCATTTAGCATCTGTTAATTGCCAAAAAAGATGTATCTGAGCTTTAAGTAGCTCTGTCCCTGCATATTATTAAAACCCAAATCGAGAATAAAGTGCAAAAAAAGTGCAATAAAAGTAACCATACATATATATGTGCCACAAACAACCCAAATTGTTACTTTTATTGCACTAACTTTGCACTTTATTCACTACTTGGGTTTTCAATAATATGCAGGAAAAGAGCTACTAAAGGCTCGGATTCGGATACATCTTTTTTGGCAATTAACAGTTGCTAAATGGCAAATAAACATATATCCCATTTATTTTCCTCCTAGACATTTTTGTAGTGATTGTGTGGGGGGTTATTGTACAGTCCTTTTAAATTATAACAAAACTTTTATTTTATAGGGCCCTTTTCTTTTTCTGATATTACATTTTAACAGAGAATCATTTGCTTTATTCCACGTGCCAACTAAGACATGTCAGAACAGTTTGACGTGTGTAATATAGTGACCTTTTATTGTTGGTATTATGGTTGCAACACCCAGACTGCATAAGCTGTACTGAACCAAATTTAGATCAGCGTATAAAATTCTGGTGGTCGAAGGTCAGTTCAATAATGCCATAGAGGTCCACACTTTATTTATTGTATATGGGACTGCTGAACATTGCTAAGTGCAGGGAAGGAAAGAGAAGCCGAACAACATGAGCACATCACAATAACTTTCTCATTCTGAATATAGGACACAATAAAGAGTTCTGCACTTGAGAAAGTAAGTATAAAATTGAACAAAACTTAACCTTTTCAATGCCGGTATCTTACCAGTGAAAGGTTGATTGAAGAGGTTGTCCACTACTGGACAATACCTTATGAATTACTTGACTGTGTAACCCAGGGGTCTCAAACTGCATTCCTCGAGTGCCGCAAACCATACGTGTTTTCAACATTTTCTTAGCATTGCACAAGGGTATGTAATCATGATGTGTGTAGGTGATTAAATTATCACCTGTGCAGTACAAGATAATCCTGAAAACATGACCTGTTTGCAGCCCTTGAGGAATGCAGTTTGAGACCTCTGGTGTAACCTAAAAAAGAGACATACTTACCCATCAGACAGGTATTAGTTTTTTAATGTGTCAGCAATGTATCCTCTGGGTCATGTGACATTCTATAAAAGGGAATCTGGCAGCATGTTTTTGCAATATAATCTGATGACAGCATGAGGTAGGCGTTAAACACAAAATTCAATGATGTGTGGCTGATCAGGCTGTGTGCTGCTGATTACTTAGACTGAAGGTTTTATCAGCTTGTGATTATCCTTATTGGACTACAGAAACATGTGCCTCATTATCGGACTCCACCCTCTTCTGTGATAAGGAGCTCGGTGTCTATAGCTATATATATATACAGAAGCGATCCCACACTTTATAAAATCAAATGTATTTTTATTAAAGCCAAAAAAAGGACAATAAACAACAAAGAGTAATAAAAAGCAAAAATGCCGTCTAGGAGACACCAGATTACTATGATGGAAAGAATTCCCCACACATGATTAACAATTCAAGACAAAATAGGCTGTCAGCTATCAATCAACATTAGATAAGACTTTGTACCATTAGTCATTCAAAAGACAAGAACCCACACACAGTGACAGTGTAAGCATAAATAAGTAAACCCCTTTAAAAAGTAAAATTTTAATCAATATCTTTCTGATTGCGAGAACAATTTCCAACATTTTGACAGGACTAAGTTTCTTAGAATATTTTCTTTACTCATAGTATGAAAGTAACGTTACTGCTATAACTTTTTTTGCAAAATCTTTAGTTTTAAGCAAATTATTTGATGCAAAACTGAATATATCCTACATCAAAAACTACTACATCTAATATTTTTTATGACTTGTATGACCTTCATGATTTTTTAAGGACAGCACAAAATCTTCTAGACATCTTAATAAGATGACAACATATTGCAACATCTATCTTTTTCATTCTTCAATTTTGACTTCCTTTAGAGCCTGAATGCTGGAGAGTAAAACTCAACTTGTCTTTTTAGAATTATCCATAGGTGTTTGATTGGGGTCAGATCAAAAGACATACTAAATCTCAATTAGTGTACATCTATCAAGGGCATGGAATGATGATGGCATCTTCTCTTACAATATAGAGCCGTACATTTTTGAATTCAAGGATACCATCAATGAATTATAGCTCTGCCACTTGGAGCTCTCATGCAGCACCACGTAATAGCACTGCCACCACCATGTTTCATCGTAAGCACCATCCAAAAATGATCCCTTTATTTAGCGAGCAGGAATAGTTTAACTGTTTTCAAAATGAAGAAGCAATGGTTTATCAACAAAGTGACAAAAAAATCCTTATCTTGGGATTGGTTTCATGTTTGTGTACACTGAATAGGGTACGCTTTCCAGCCTGGTTTTCCAATCGCCCATAAGTTCCAGGACAGTCGGTAAAAATAGGCGACTTGTTTGTCTTTCCATAATTTTTATTTAAGGTGTCTAACTTTTTTGAAGCTGAAAAAACTTCTACATATAATTTTTAAAGTTTTACTGTAATTGTCACTTTTTTACAGTTCACAGTAAATGCAGCTACTGACGACATATCAGAAATGTGGGCTGTAGGGATATATCTCTTATAATCGTAGTGAATTATTGTAGGTTAACAATGTGTGTCTGTGATTTTTTGATAAGCTTACTAGAAAAAATTAAAATTCCAGTTGGCAACCCTGTTCCAAGTAGCGATAAATTATAGCTATACAGCACACTGGACAAGCACAGATATGTTTGGGTGTCTAGAGGCAGTGGCAGCCTCATAAATTGCAAAGTGTTGAATATGACTGAGTAGGCATGGAAAAGTCTGGCAGTGTAGATGCAGCAGCAGAAGTAGCATGATATAAAAGATTTGGCTAGACAGAAAAGAAGATATCTGACAAAGTAAGGCCATCTCTGTCAATTTTGGCAGTAACAGTACATACAGTTTAGCTTTATGAAACACAGTGGGCAAGTAAGAGGTATGTGGCTGACATGGCTGTCTTACGGTAGTGGCATTGATAGTGGCAGAAGCTGCACAGCATAGAAATCATAATAATAACTTTATTTATATAGCGCTAACATATTCCACAGCGCTTTACAATTATAGAGGGTATTTGTACAGACCATCGACATTACAGCATAACAATAATCACAGTTCGAAACAGATACCAAGAGGAGTGAGAGCCCTGCTCGCAAGCTTTCAAACTATGAGGAAAAATGGGAGACACGAGATGTGGGTGGTAATAATTGCTTTAATTGTTCAGACCAGCCATAGTCAGGTGTTGATGTAAAGCTGCATGAACTAGTTAACGGCCCAAATATGTAACAGTACAGACACAGATGGCTATTACGTTTTTTGAATGGGCCACCCAGGGATAGTTAGGTTAATTCGTTGAGGCAGTAGGCCAGTCTGAACAAATGCGTTTTTAGGGCACGCTTAAAACTATGGGGATTAATCATATTAACCTGGGTAGTGTATTCCAAAGAATTGGCGCATCACGTGAAAAGTCTCGAAGACGGGAGTGGGAGGTTCTGATTATTTAGGATGCTAACCTCAGGTCATTAGCAAAGCAGAGAGCACAGGTAGTGTGGTAGACTGAGACCAGGGAGGAGATGTAGAGTGGTGCTTGGTGGATGAGGGTAATAGTTTTCTACTGGATTCTGGTGTGGATGGGTAACCAGTGTAATGACTGGCACAAGGTAGAGGCATCAGTATAACCATTAGTGAGGAATATGATCCTGGCTGCAGAATTCAGGACAGATTCGAGTGGGGAAAGTTTGGTAAGAGGGAGGCCGATTAGTAGAGAGTTAGAATAGTCCAGACGAGAATGAATAAGAGAAACAGTAAGAGTTTTTGCAGTCGAAAGTAAGAAAGGGGCGAATTCTAGAAATGTTTTTGAGATGCAGATAAGAACGAGCCAATGACCAAATGTGGGGGGTGAATGAAAGCTCAGAATCGAGTATAACCCTAAGGCAGTGGGCATGTTGCTTGGGAGTAATAGTGGAGCCACACATGGAGATGGCAATGTCAGGCAAAGGTAGGTTAGTAGAGGGAGAGAACACGAGGAGTTCAGTTTTTGACAGGTTCAATTTCAGATAGATGGAAAACATGATGTTAGAGACAGCAGTAAGACAATCACTAGTGTTTTCTAAAAAGGCAACCGTGATATCAGGAGAAGTGTATAATTGAGGGTCATCAGCATAGAGATGGTACTGGAACCCAAATCTACTGATTGTTTGTCCAATAGGGGCAGTATACAAAGAGTAGAGGAGGGGGCCTAGGACTGATCCTTGAGGAACCCCAACAGTAAGGGGAAGGTGAGAGGAAGAGGAACCAGCAAAAGATACTGTGAAAAAGAGGTCAGAGAGATAGGAGGAGAACCAGGAGAGAACATTGTCCTTGAGGCCAATGGAATGCAGCATAGTGAGGAGGAGCTGATGATCCACAGTATTGAATGCTGCGGAGAGATCCAAGAGAATTTGCATGGAGTAGTGACCATTAGATTTAGCTGTTAGATCATTAAAGATTTTAGTGAGGGCTGTTTCAGTAGTGTCTAAGAACGGAAACCAGATTGAAGAGGGTTGACAAGAGAGTTATCTGAGAGACAGTGGATAAGACGAGAGTGGACCAGGTGTTTGAGGAGTTTAGAGATGAAGGGAAGATTAGAGACAGGTCTATAATTAGCAGCACACTTTTGATCGAGGGTTGGCTTTTTTTAAGTAATGAATGTATGATGGCATGCTTAAATGAGGAGGGAAAGATACCGGAAGAGAAACGTTGAATATTTTTGTTAGGTGAGAGGTGACAGCAGGGGAAAGGGACTGGAGGAGATGTGACAGACTGGGGTCACTGGTGCAAGTGATCGGGCGTGAAGATGCAAGGAGCCTGATTATTTCTTCTTCTGTAACTGGTTCAAAGTCAGAGAGTGAACTAGATGCAATGGGGACAGTGCATGGTATGAAAGGATTGGGAGAAAATTTCCTGTTGGATGTGATCAATTATTTCTTTGAAGTAATTGGCCAGATCGTCAGTGTGGAGATCCATGGTTGGGGCCTGCACTCTTGGGTTGAGTAGGGAATAAAAAGTATCAACGAGACGTTTAGGGTTATTGGACAGTGAATTGATGAGGGTGTTGAAATAGGTTTGTTTGGAGATGTGAAGGGCAGAGTTGTATTTTTTAAGCATAAACTTATAATGGATGAAATTTTGAGGTAGATTAGATTTTCTCCATAAATGTTCGGCGCACCTGGAGCACCGCTGCAGGAAACGTGTTTGCAGCATGTGCCACGGTTGTCGCCATCTGTGCTGAGTTGTTCTATGCACTGGAGGTGCAATTTCATCCAGGGCACTTTGCTGGGTTTCATAGTAATGCTTCAGTGCAGAATCAGGACAGGAGATGGAGGAGATAGGGGCCAATGAGAACGGCAAGTTCTTCTTAAGTTTCTGGGTGTTAATGACCTGTATGTTTATATAAATGTGGAAGGGGGGGTGACCTGAGTGGGATGGCAGTTCTTGATAGAGAATCAAAGAAGGTTGTGGTAAGAGAGCGGAAGAGGGCAGTTTGTGAAATTGTCCACTGAACAATGCCAGAAGACCAAGTCGAGCGAATTTCCATCTTCATGCGTTGGAGCATTAATAAGCTGTGAAAGGCTGAAAGAGGAGGTTAGAGATAAAAGGTTTGAAGCAGATGGGGAGAGGGGAAAAACAATGGGGATGTTGAACTCATCCATGATGAGCGTGGGGATGTCACAGGAGAGAAAGTGTGGAAGCCAGGTGGGAAAGTGATCCAGGAACTGATGAGAGGGGCCGGGAGGACGATACACCATCGCCATTCGCATGGAGAATGGGATGTAGAGTCTGACAGCATGGACTTCAAAAGAAGGGAAGACAAGTGAGGGTACTTGGGGGATAACTTGGAAGGTACATTTGGTTGATAGGAGCAGGCCAACACCTCCACTTGCTCTGTTGTCCGATCTTGGGGTATGAGAATAGTGTAGTCCACCATATGAAAGAGCAGCAGCAGTGGTGTCTGACTGCTGGAACCAGGTTTCATTAAGAGCCAGGAGGTTAAGAGAATTAGAAATATGATAAAGCAAGCAAGAAGATATTTGGCAGAATTAGGCTAAAAGGCCAAAGGCCCCTTGGGCACTGGCAGCCTTAGTAGCAACACAAAATACATAGTGTGGATAAAATGCCTGGCTGGACATTGACAATCAGTAGATTAATGTAGAAACATTGGAAAAGCAGGCAGACAGATGCAACATCTAACCACTGACATCAGACTTATGTGAATTAAATTCAGCAATGATTCGTGCTTGATTCATTTTGACAGATCTAAGGTTTCCCACACTTGTGAAAGGTAACCTAGTCCTCTTGGGTTGACTAATCCACCTTTTTATCAGTACTTATCAGTATTTCGGTAACAAGCTGAGCTCGTTCTTGCCACAGCTCCAATATCGTGACCATAAAGTCCATAGGATCAGGGCACAGGGTATCTGCTGAAGAAAGGACACAATTCAGGTACAACTTAACTTGGCTGTTCAGTTGCTGTGTCTTTGCTTAAGTGCATCAGGTTGGCACAGCGTAAGATAATATATCTGGTCCTTCATGTATACTCTAGTTAGTGCTGCTGCCTTGGCTACTTGTTCTAGCCCTAAAACTACCAGTGGCAGAGGTGCAAAGGCTATGTTGGAGCAGAGAGGGTGTCAGCTGGTCAGTAGTGCATTCAGCAGTCAATGCTTCATCATGCAAGGAACACAACTCATTTTGGTAATGCACCAAATTTAGACTTCCTTGTAGAAGCTGGAAAAATTCCCTCATTTTGCATTTATAACAAAGATCTAAAGGCATGACTATACAATATCAGCCCTTTACATGATGGCAACTCTACATCGGTCATTCCATAAGCATTCCAGTGTACAGCTTCCTATGCTCAACATCTTGACTAACGGCCCGAATGGTTGATCGTCATGGCCACCGTTGTGGTTGCAATTTTTCTCTAGATTTTCCTAGTCACTGGCACGGAAAGATGCTGACATTCACATTCTCTACACCCAGCTGCTGCTTCTAGTCTTCCTCCCGTTTCATCTGCTCTTTACCTATTCCAGTTCCTGCTGCATTAACCATAGACTTCCTACATACAGTAGATGTGAAGGAGTCGCTTAGCAAAAGTTCTAATTAAGCCCTCCCCCTCTCTCCAAAATATATTCAGCGAACTAGGCAGGGTCATATCTTTTAATTTTTATAAACAGTGAAAGGGGCATGTATTGTACCACATACACAGTAATTATGCCCCTAATAAAGCTACTAAGCAACGAAGAGTGGTGGTGGTGGGAGACTCACTACTGAGAGGCACAGAAGCAGCCATCTGCAGACCGGACATAACTGCAAGAGAAGTATGCTGCCTTCCAGGTGCGATGATCAAGGATGTGACCGATAGGATACCAAAGCTCTTCAGCTCCAAGGACGTCCACCCATTTCTTCTGATACATGTTGGCACCAATGACACGGCAAGGAAGGGCCTACCGACAATCTGCAAGGACTTTGAAGAGTTGGGGAAGAAAGTAAAGGAACTGGATGCACAGGAAGTTTTTTCTTCTATCCTTCCAGTAGACGGGCATGGCACCAGGAGATGGAACAGGATCCTTGATGCAAACAACTGGCTAAGACGATGGTGCAGACAACAAGGATTTGGATTCCTGGACCACGGTGTGAATTACTGGTATGATGGACTCCTCGCCAGAGACGGACTACACCTCAACAAACCTGGGAAACACACATTCGCCAGAAGACTCGCTACACTCATCAGGAGGGCGTTAAACTAGAAGAAGAGGGGACGGGAAGAAAAACATTAGACTCGAACAAAGACGACCCAGGAAAACATACTCTGAAGGGAGGTAAGAACATTTCTAAAACAATCCACAGTGAGGAGATTGGAACAAAACAAAATCCTCTAAACTGCATGCTCGCAAACGCCAGAAGCCTGACAAACAAGATGGAAGAACTAGAAGCAGAAATATCTACAGGTAACTTTGACATAGTGGGAATAACCGAGACATGGTTAGATGAAAGCTATGACTGGGCAGTTAACTTACAGGGTTACAGTCTGTTTAGAAAGGATCATAAAAATCGGAGAGGAGGAGGGGTTTGTCTCTATGTAAAGTCTTGTCTAAAGTCCACTTTAAGGGAGGATATTAGCGAAGGGAATGAGGATGTCGAGTCCATATGGGTTGAAATTCATGGAGGGAAAAATGGTAACAAAATTCTCATTGGGGTCTGTTACAAACCCCCAAATATAACAGAAAGCATGGAAAGTCTACTTCTAAAGCAGATAGATGAAGCTGCAACCCATAATGAGGTCCTGGTTATGGGGGACTTTAACTACCCGGATATTAACTGGGAAACAGAAACCTGTGAAACCCATAAAGGCAACAGGTTTCTGCTAATAACCAAGAAAAATTATCTTTCACAATTGGTGCAGAATCCAACCAGAGGAGCAGCACTTTTAGACCTAATACTATCTAATAGACCTGACAGAATAACAAATCTGCAGGTGGTCGGGCATTTAGGAAATAGCGACCACAATATTGTGCAGTATCACCTGTCTTTCACTAGGGGGACTTGTCAGGGAGTCACAAAAACATTGAACTTTAGGAAGGCAAAGTTTGAACAGCTTAGAGATGCCCTTAATCTGGTAGACTGGGACAATATCCTCAGAAATAAGAATACAGATAATAAATGGGAAATGTTTAAGAACATCCTAAATAGGCAGTGTAAGCGGTTTATACCTTGTGGGAATAAAAGGACTAGAAATAGGAAAAACCCAATGTGGCTAAACAAAGAAGTAAGACAGGCAATTAACAGTAAAAAGAAAGCATTTGCACTACTAAAGCAGGATGGCACCATTGAAGCTCTAAAAAACTATAGGGAGAAAAATACTTTATCTAAAAAACTAATTAAAGCTGCCAAAAAGGAAACAGAGAAGCACATTGCTAAGGAGAGTAAAACTAATCCCAAACTGTTCTTCAACTATATCAATAGTAAAAGAATAAAAACTGAAAATGTAGGCCCCTTAAAAAATAGTGAGGAAAGAATGGTTGTAGATGACGAGGAAAAAGCTAACATATTAAACACCTTCTTCTCCACGGTATTCACGGTGGAAAATGAAATGCTAGGTGAAATCCCAAGAAACAATGAAAACCCTATATTAAGGGTCACCAATCTAACCCAAGAAGAGGTGCGAAACCGGCTAAATAAGATTAAAATAGATAAATCTCCGGGTCCGGATGGCATACACCCACGAGTACTAAGAGAACTAAGTAATGTAATAGATAAACCATTATTTCTTATTTTTAGTGACTCTATAGCGACAGGGTCTGTTCCGCAGGACTGGCGCATAGCAAATGTGGTGCCAATATTCAAAAAGGGCTCTAAAAGTGAACCTGGAAATTATAGGCCAGTAAGTCTAACCTCTATTGTTGGTAAAATATTTGAAGGGTTTCTGAGGGATGTTATTCTGGATTATCTCAATGAGAATAACTGTTTAACTCCATATCAGCATGGGTTTATGAGAAATCGCTCCTGTCAAACCAATCTAATCAGTTTTTATGAAGAGGTAAGCTATAGGCTGGACCACGGTGAGTCATTGGACGTGGTATATCTCGATTTTTCCAAAGCGTTTGATACCGTGCCGCACAAGAGGTTGGTACACAAAATGAGAATGCTTGGTCTGGGGGAAAATGTGTGTAAATGGGTTAGTAACTGGCTTAGTGATAGAAAGCAGAGGGTGGTTATAAATGGTATAGTCTCTAACTGGGTCGCTGTGACCAGTGGGGTACCGCAGGGGTCAGTATTGGGACCTGTTCTCTTCAACATATTCATTAATGATCTGGTAGAAGGTTTACACAGTAAAATATCGATATTTGCAGATGATACAAAACTATGTAAAGCAGTTAATACAAGAGAAGATAGTATTCTGCTACAGATGGATCTGGATAAGTTGGAAACTTGGGCTGAAAGGTGGCAGATGAGGTTTAACAATGATAAATGTAAGGTTATACACATGGGAAGAGGGAATCAATATCACCATTACACACTGAACGGGAAACCACTGGGTAAATCTGACAGGGAGAAGGACTTGGGGATCCTAGTTAATGATAAACTTACCTGGAGCAGCCAGTGCCAGGCAGCAGCTGCCAAGGCAAACAGGATCATGGGGTGCATTAAAAGAGGTCTGGATACACATGATGAGAGCATTATACTGCCTCTGTACAAATCCCTAGTTAGACCGCACATGGAGTACTGTGTCCAGTTTTGGGCACCGGTGCTCAGGAAGGATATAATGGAACTAGAGAGAGTACAAAGGAGGGCAACAAAATTAATAAAGGGGATGGGAGAACTACAATACCCAGATAGATTAGCGAAATTAGGATTATTTAGTCTAGAAAAAAGACGACTGAGGGGCGATCTAATAACCATGTATAAGTATATAAGGGGACAATACAAATATCTCGCTGAGGATCTGTTTATACCAAGGAAGGTGACGGGCACAAGGGGGCATTCTTTGCGTCTGGAGGAGAGAAGGTTTTTCCACCAACATAGAAGAGGATTCTTTACTGTTAGGGCAGTGAGAATCTGGAATTGCTTGCCTGAGGAGGTGGTGATGGCGAACTCAGTCGAGGGGTTCAAGAGAGGCCTGGATGTCTTCCTGGAGCAGAACAATATTGTATCATACAATTATTAGGTTCTGTAGAAGGACGTAGATCTGGGTATTTATTATGATGGAATATAGGCTGAACTGGATGGACAAATGTCTTTTTTCGGCCTTACTAACTATGTTACTATGTTACTATGTTACTAAGTCCCTTAGTGTTCCCACCCATGACACTCTTTACATGGCTAATAAGAGCCACACATTGCATGATTTACCCACAGTGAGCACTCTAAAATTTTATCTTACATGTACAGAATGAGGCACACACAGTGCCTCCAACAGAGCATAATGCGCCCACATCATGATGCCACTAAAGTGCTTTCCTCTTGCAGTATGATGTCCTGACAGCTCCCCATATACACTCAGTGTAATGCCCCAACACAGCATGATGGCATATCAGTATGAAGAACCCCACTCAGTATGATACCCATACAGATTTACACACAGTATCATGGCCTCTTCAGCCCTACACACACTATTATGTCTATGACACTATGACTATGATGGCTCACACAACCCATTCAGAATGTTGACCCCCATGTCCCCTCACTTAATGTCATGGCTCTCACATCCCCTTCCACAGTATGATGGCTTTGACATACTCTCACTTATTACAATGACCCTACAGCCCACCCCTACTCAATACAATGGTTCCCACATACATTTACTAAGTATAATAGCCTACAAAGCCCACACTTTGTACAATGGCTCCCATCGCCCACTCTCCATTCAATTTGGTGGCCCCACCACCATTTACTCAGTATGATAGATCCCAAATTTTTTAACTCAGTATGATGGCCCCACAGCCCCTCACTTCTTATGGCGGCCCCCATAGTAGCTTGTTAAATATGATAAAGCCATAGCCCCTCATTCAGTATCATTCCCCAAGTCACTCACTCAGTATTATGGCCCAACAGCATCTAATTCGGTATGATGACCTCCTCAGTCACTCATTCAGTATGATGCTTCTTTATCCCATCATTCATTTAATTCCCCCATAGTCACCCTCTCAGTATCATGACCATACAGCCTCTCATTCAGTATTATAGCCCCTAAGCCCTTTATTTAGTATGATGTCCCCCACAACGTCTCACTCAGCAGGATTGTCCAACAGCTCCTCCCTCAGTATGATGGCCCACAGCCCCCCATTTACTAAAATAGTGTACATACTACTCAAACTCCCCTAGAGAAAGCATAACAGCGAAACGCGAGTCGAGGCACAGGTGGCTGCATGTGGGGCTCTCTTAAAGGGACACTGTCACCTGAATTTGGAGGGAACAATCTTCAGCCATGGAGGCGGGGTTTTCGGGTGTTTGATTCACCCTTTCCTTACCCGCTGGCTGCATGCTGGCTGCAATATTGGATTGAAGTTCATTCTCTGTCCTCCATAGTACACACCTGCGCAAGGCAAGATTGCTTTGTGCAGGCGTGTACTATGGAGGACAGAGAATGAACTTCAATCCAATATTGCAGCCAGCATGCAGCCAGCGGGTAAGGAAAGGGTGAATCAAACAACCGAAAACCCCGCCTTCATGGCTGAAGATTGTTCCCTCCAAATTCAGGTGACAGTGTCCCTTTAATTCAACATGGGTAAGCTCTATATTACACCTATGCTATATTTAAATTGATTAGTCTCTCCCATTGACAATCAATACTGCACTGCATGATCTCTGTGTGGACGGACTAATTGCTTACTTATTTTTTTTGTTTATTGTCTTATATGATATTTTATCATGGTCCACAGTGATTGAGTGACTTATGTTTCACATGCTTTTGTGAATAATTGGACCCAACCAGTACATCTCTGTGTCTAATATAGATCATGTTGCTACCCCTTACCCTAACCTAACCCCACCACCCTTTTCATACTTAATTAAATCTCTCTTTGAATCCTTTCACAAGTTTGATTTAATTTTTGTATATATTTTTTAATATTTACTCTCTACTAAGTGGGTAGATTTGTTTATCTCTTTCTTGAGTGGTGTTTCAATGGGTACTCTGTATCTTGATATTGGTTGCTTAATACTTACCTAGCTTTCTCTGTGGTGCTGCTTGGGTGTGTGCAGTGTGAATATTACTTAAGAAAGGTGCAAAGCAGGAACATTTTACAAAAGGGTGCTGACTCCAATAAGTGATTAAATGTATTAAGTGAGAGTTTAGTTTGCACAGACATGGATGACAAAAAGCATACACCTGTCTCTTCAACACATACAGTTGTGCTCAAAAATTTACATACACCAGAAGAATTTTTGCTTTCGTGGCTATTTTTCAGCGAATATGAATGATAACCACCAAAACTTTTTCTCCACTCATATTTAGTGTTTGGTTGAAGCTATTTATTGTCAAACTACTGTGTTTTCTCTTTTTAAATCATAATGACAACCCAAAACTTGCAAATTAACCCAGATCAAAAGTTCACATACCCTGGTGATTTTGGCCTGATAATGGGCACAGAAGTAGACACAAATGGATGTGAATGGCTAATAAAGGTAACATCCTTACCTGTGACCTGTTTGCTTGTAATCAGTGTGTGTGCATAAAAGCTGAGTGAGTTTCAGGGATCCAGACAGACTCTTGCATCTTTCATCCAGTCACTGACATTTCTGGAATATGAGTCAAGGGGAAAGCAAAATAATTGTCAATGGATCTACAGGAAAATGCAGTTGAACTGTATAAAACAAGAATGAGATACACAAAGATATCCAAGGAATTGATAATGCTAGTCAGCAACATTCAAACTGTGATTAACAAATGGAAAATCAGGGGCTCTGTAAAAACGAAACCATGGTCAGGTAGACCAACAAAAATGTCATCCACAACTGCCAGGAAAATTGTTCGGGATACAGGATACAGGATTCTCTGAAAACTAACAGTGTGGTTGTTTCAAGATGCACAATAAGGAGGAACTTTAAGAAAATTGGGCTGCATGGTCGAATCGCCATATTAATGCCATTAGGATGAAGATGGCACACCTAAGAATGAAGCAATACCAGCAAGCAAAAAAGAAAAGGGCACACAGCAACAAGTGACAGCAAAAAGTACAGCCAAGAAGCAACGAAGAGTGGTGGTGGTGGGAGACTCACTACTGAGAGGCACCGAAGCAGCCATCTGCAGACCGGACATAACTGCAAGAGAAGTATGCTGCCTTCCAGGTGCGATGATCAAGGATGTGACCGATAGGATACCAAAGCTCTTCAGCTCCAAGGACGTCCACCCATTTCTTCTGATACATGTTGGCACCAATGACACGGCAAGGAAGGACCTACCGACAATCTGCAAGGACTTTGAAGAGTTGGGGAAGAAAGTAAAGGAACTGGATGCACAGGTAGTTTTTTCTTCTATCCTTCCAGTAGACAACTGGCTAAGACGATGGTGCAGACAACAAGGATTTGGATTCCTGGACCACGGTGTGAATTACTGGTATGATGGACTCCTCGCCAGAGACGGACTACACCTCAACAAACCTGGGAAACACACATTCGCCAGAAGACTCGCTACACTCATCAGGAGGGCGTTAAACTAGAAGAAGAGGGGACGGGAAGAAAAACATTAGACTCGAACAAAGACGACCCAGGAAAACATACTCAGAAGGGAGGTAAGAACATTTCTAAAACAATCCACAGTGAGGAGATTGGAACAAAACAAAATCCTCTAAACTGTATGCTCGCAAACGCCAGAAGCCTGACAAACAAGATGGAAGAACTAGAAGCAGAAATATCTACAGGTAACTTTGACATAGTGGGAATAACCGAGACATGGTTAGATGAAAGCTATGACTGGGCAGTTAACTTACAGGGTTACAGTCTGTTTAGAAAGGATCGTAAAAATCGGAGAGGAGGAGGGGTTTGTCTCTATGTAAAGTCTTGTCTAAAGTCCACTTTAAGGGAGGATATTAGCGAAGGGAATGAGGATGTCGAGTCCATATGGGTTGAAATTCATGGAGGGAAAAATGGTAACAAAATTCTCATTGGGGTCTGTTACAAACCCCCAAATATAACAGAAACCATGGAAAGTCTACTTCTAAAGCAGATAGATGAAGCTGCAACCCATAATGAGGTCCTGGTTATGGGGGACTTTAACTACCCGGATATTAACTGGGAAACAGAAACCTGTGAAACCCATAAAGGCAACAGGTTTCTGCTAATAACCAAGAAAAATTATCTTTCACAATTGGTGCAGAATCCAACCAGAGGAGCAGCACTTTTAGACCTAATACTATCTAATAGACCTGACAGAATAACAAATCTGCAGGTGGTCGGGCATCTAGGAAATAGCGACCACAATATTGTACAGTTTCACCTGTCTTTCACTAGGGGGACTTGTCAGGGAGTCACAAAAACACTGAACTTTAGGAAGGCAAAGTTTGACCAGCTTAGAGATGCCCTTAATCTGGTAGACTGGGACAATATCCTCAGAAATGAGAATACAGATAATAAATGGGAAATGTTTAAGAACATCCTAAATAGGCAGTGTAAGCGGTTTATACCTTGTGGGAATAAAAGGACTAGAAATAGGAAAAACCCAATGTGGCTAAACAAAGAAGTAAGACAGGCAATTAACAGTAAAAAGAAAGCATTTGCACTACTAAAGCAGGATGGCACCATTGAAGCTCTAAAAAACTATAGGGAGAAAAATACTTTATCTAAAAAACTAATTAAAGGTGCCAAAAAGGAAACAGAGAAGCACATTGCTAAGGAGAGTAAAACTAATCCCAAACTGTTCTTCAACTATATCAATAGTAAAAGAATAAAAACTGAAAATGTAGGCCCCTTAAAAAATAGTGAGGAAAGAATGGTTGTAGATGACGAGGAAAAAGCTAACATATTAAACACCTTCTTCTCCACGGTATTCACGGTGGAAAATGAAATGCTAGGTGAAATCCCAAGAAACAATGAAAACCCTATATTAAGGGTCACCAATCTAACCCAAGAAGAGGTGCGAAACCGGCTAAATAAGATTAAAATAGATAAATCTCCGGGTCCGGATGGCATACACCCACGAGTACTAAGAGAACTAAGTAATGTAATAGATAAACCATTATTTCTTATTTTTAGGGACTCTATAGCGACAGGGTCTGTTCCGCAGGACTGGCGCATAGCAAATGTGGTGCCAATATTCAAAAAGGGCTCTAAAAGTGACCCTGGAAATTATAGGCCAGTAAGTCTAACCTCTATTGTTGGTAAAATATTTGAAGGGTTTCTGAGGGATGTTATTCTGGATTATCTCAATGAGAATAACTGTTTAACTCCATATCAGCATGGGTTTATGAGAAATCGCTCCTGTCAAACCAATCTAATCAGTTTTTATGAAGAGGTAAGCTATAGACTGGACCACGGTGAGTCATTGGACGTGGTATATCTCGATTTTTCCAAAGCGTTTGATACCGTGCCGCACAAGAGGTTGGTGCACAAAATGAGAATGCTTGGCCTGGGGGAAAATGTGTGTAAATGGGTTAGTAACTGGCTTAGTGATAGAAAGCAGAGGGTGGTTATAAATGGTATAGTCTCTAACTGGGTCGCTGTGACCAGTGGGGTTCCGCAGGGGTCGGTATTGGGACCTGTTCTCTTCAACATATTCATTAATGATCTGGTAGAAGGTTTACACAGTAAAATATCGATATTTGCAGATGATACAAAACTATGTAAAGCAGTTAATACAAGAGAAGATAGTATTCTGCTACAGATGGATCTGGATAAGTTGGAAACTTGGGCTGAAAGGTGGCAGATGAGGTTTAACAATGATAAATGTAAGGTTATACACATGGGAAGAGGGAATCAATATCACCATTACACACTGAACGGGAAACCACTGGGTAAATCTGACAGGGAGAAGGACTTGGGGATCCTAGTTAATGATAAACTTACCTGGAGCAGCCAGTGCCAGGCAGCAGCTGCCAAGGCAAACAGGATCATGGGGTGCATTAAAAGAGGTCTGGATACACATGATGAGAGCATTATACTGCCTCTGTACAAATCCCTAGTTAGACCGCACATGGAGTACTGTGTCCAGTTTTGGGCACCGGTGCTCAGGAAGGATATAATGGAACTAGAGAGAGTACAAAGGAGGGCAACAAAATTAATAAAGGGGATGGGAGAACTACAATACCCAGATAGATTAGCGAAATTAGGATTATTTAGTCTAGAAAAAAGACGACTGAGGGGCGATCTAATAACCATGTATAAGTATATAAGGGGACAATACAAATATCTCGCTGAGGATCTGTTTATACCAAGGAAGGTGACGGGCACAAGGGGGCATTCTTTGCGTCTGGAGGAGAGAAGGTTTTTCCACCAACATAGAAGAGGATTCTTTACTGTTAGGGCAGTGAGAATCTGGAATTGCTTGCCTGAGGAGGTGGTGATGGCGAACTCAGTCGAGGGGTTCAAGAGAGGCCTGGATGTCTTCCTGGAGCAGAACAATATTGTATCATACAATTATTAGGTTCTGTAGAAGGACGTAGATCTGGGTACTTATTATGATGGAATATAGGCTGAACTGGATGGACAAATGTCTTTTTTCGGCCTTACTAACTATGTTACTATGTTACTATGTTACTGCGCAAATGCCACAAAGTATCTCTCCTACAATATGCAAAACAGCACACAGAGACAAGCTTCAAAACTTCAAGAACAAGGTAATATGGAGTGATGAGACCAAAATTAAACTTTTTGGCCACAACCATAAACATAATATTTGGAGAGAGGTCAACAAGGCCTATGATGAAAGGAACACCATTCCTACTGTAAAGCACGGAGGTGGATCACTGATGTTTTGGGGATGTGTGAGCTACAAACGCATAGGAATCTTGATCAAAGTTGAAGGAAACATGAATGCAGCATATTATCAGCAAATACTGGAGGCAAATTTGCACTCAGCTTTACAATCTGAGAAAATAAAAAACCTGACCACAACTACCACAAAAGACTTCAAGCTGTCATTGATGTTAGAGGGGGCAATAAGCAGTTATTAAGAAATGGGATATGTGAACAAATGATCAGGGTCATTTGGATGTTTTGGGTTGTCTGTTATGACCTGGTGGTCAGGACAATAATGGACCTGGTGGTTAAGAGCACACGGAATGACCTGATAGTTACTGATAATAAAGGACGAGCTCTGGGACGTGGGAACTCTGCTGACCGCAATCCCTAATCCTATCACACACACTAGAAATAGCTGTGGATTGCTCCTAACACTCCCTATGCAACTTGGCACAGCCTAAGGAACTAGCTAGCCCTGAAGATAGAAAAATAAAGCCTACCTTGCTTCAGAGAAATTCCCCAAAGGAAAAGGCAGCCCCCCACATATAATGACTGTGAGTAAAGATGAAAATACAAACACAGAGATGAAATAGATTTAGCAAAGTGAGGCCTGACTTACTGAACAGACTGAGGATAGGAAAGGTTGCTTTGCGGTCAGCACAAAAACCTACAAAAAGACCACGCAGAGGGCGCAAAAAGACCCTCCACACCGACTCACGGTGCGGAGGCGCTCCCTCTGCGTCCCAGAGCTTCCAGCAAGCAAGACAACAATAAAAATAGCAAGCTGGACAGAAAAATAGCAAACCAAAGAAAATACAAGCAGAAACTTAGCTTCTGCTGGGAAGACAGGTCACAAGAACGATCCAGGAGTGAACTAGACCAAAACTGGAACATTGACAGGTGGCATGGAGCAAAGATATAAGTTTAGTTAAATAGAGCAGCCAGCTAACGAATTAACCTCGTCACCTGTGGAAGGAAACTCAGAATCACCCACCAGAGGAAGTCCATGGACAGAACCAGCCGAAGTACAATTCATGACCACAGGAGGGAGCCCGACAACAGAATTCACAACAGTACCCCCCCCTTTAGAAGGGGTCACCGAACCCTCACCAGAGCCCCCAGGCCGACCAGGATGAGCCAAATGAAAGGCACGAACCAGATCGGCAGCATGAACATCAGAGGCAAAAACCCAGGAATTAACTTCCTGACCATAACCCTTCCACTTGACCAGGTACTGGAGTTTCCGTCTCGAAATACGAGAATCCAAAATCTTCTCCACCACATACTCCAACTCCCCCTCAACCAACACCGGGCCAGGAGGATCAACGGATGGAACCACAGGCGCCACGTATCTCCGTAATAACGACCTATGGAACACATTATGGATGGCAAAAGAAGCAGGAAGGGCCAAACGAAATGACACAGGATTGATAACCTCAGAAATCTTATACGGACCAATGAAACGAGGCTTAAACTTAGGAGAGGAAACCTTCATAGGAACATAACGAGATGATAACCAAACCAAAGAATTGCAGAAAAACGGCGAAACCAAAGTAGCCGAGCTGGCCCGATTATTAAGGGCGAACTCAGCCAATGGCAAAAAGGACACCCAATCATCCTGATCAGCAGAAACAAAGCATCTCAGATATGTTTCCAAAGTTTGATTAGTTCGTTCGGTTTGGCCATTTGTCTGAGGATGGAAAGCCGAGGAAAAAGACAAATCAATGCCCATCCTAGCACAAAAGGATCGCCAAAACCTTGAAAACTGGGAACCTCTGTCAGAAACGATATTCTCCGGGATACCATGTAAACGAACCACATGCTGGAAAAATAATTGCACCAAATCAGAGGAGGAAGGCAATTTAGACAAAGGTACCAAATGGACCATCTTAGAAAAGCGATCACAAACCACCCAAATGACCGACATCTTTTGAGAGACGGGGAGATCCGAAATAAAATCCATAGAAATATGCGTCCAGGGCCTCTTCGGGACCGGCAAGGGCAAAAGCAACCCACTGGCACGAGAACAGCAGGGCTTAGCCCGAGCACAAGTCCCACAGGACTGCACAAAAGAACGCACATCCCGTGACAAAGACGGCCACCAAAAGGATCTGGCCACCAAATCTCTGGTACCAAAGATTCCAGGATGCCCATCCAACACTGAACAATGAATTTCAGAGATAACTCTACTAGTCCATCTATCAGGGACAAACAGTTTCTCCGCTGGGCAACGGTCAGGTCTATCAGCCTGAAATTTTTGCAGCACCCGCCGCAAATCAGGGGAGATGGCAGACAAAATTACCCCCTCTTTGAGAATACCCGCCGGCTCAGGAACACCCGGAGAGTCAGGCACAAAACTCCTTGACAGGGCATCAGCCTTCACATTCTTAGAGCCCGGAAGGTACGAAACCACAAAATCAAAACGGGAGAAAAATAACGACCATCGAGCCTGTCTCGGATTCAACCGTTTGGCAGACTCAAGATAAGTCAAATTCTTGTGATCTGTCAAGACCACCACGCGATGCTTGGCTCCTTCAAGCCAATGACGCCACTCCTCGAATGACCACTTCATGGCCAACAACTCTCCATTACCAACATCATAATTACGCTCAGCAGGCGAAAACTTTCTAGAAAAGAAAGCACATGGCTTCATCACCGAGCCATCAGAACTTCTTTGCGACAAAACAGCCCCTGCTCCAATCTCAGAAGCATCAACCTCAACCTGAAACGGGAGCGAAACATCTGGCTGGCACAACACAGGGGCAGAAGAAAAACGACGCTTCAACTCCTGAAAAGCCTCTACAGCTGCAGAAGACCAATTGACCACATCAGCACCCTTCTTGGTCAAATCAGTCAACGGTTTAGCAACACTAGAAAAATTAGCGATGAAGCGCCGATAAAAATTAGCAAAGCCCAGGAACTTTTGCAGACTCTTCACAGATGTCAGCTGAGTCCAATCGTAAATGGCCTGGACTTTAACAGGGTCCATCTCGATAGTAGAAGGGGAAAAAATGAACCCCAAAAATGAAACCTTCTGAACTCCAAAGAGACACTTTGATCCCTTCACAAACAAGGAATTCGCACGAAGGACCTGGAACACCATTCTGACCTGCTTCACATGAGACTCCCAATCATCCGAAAAGACCAAAATATCATCAAAATACACAATCAGGAATTTATTCAGGTACTCTCGGAAGATGTCATGCATAAAGGACTGAAATACTGATGGAGCATTGGAAAGCCCGAATGGCATAACCAGGTGCTCAAAATGGCCCTCGGGCATATTAAATGCTGTTTTCCATTCATCGCCTTGTTTAATACGCACAAGATTATACGCCCCTCGAAGATCTATCTTGGTGAACCAACTAGCCCCTTTAATACGAGCAAACAAATCAGACAGCAACGGCAAAGGATACTGAAATTTGACTGTAATTTTATTAAGAAGGCGATAATCAATACAAGGTCTCAAAGAACCATCCTTCTTGGCCACAAAAAAGAACCCTGCTCCTAACGGTGATGACGACGGGCGAATATGGCCTTTCTCCAAGGATTCCTTTATATAACTCCGCATAGCGGCGTGTTCTGGCACAGATAAATTGAACAATCGGCCCTTAGGAAACTTACTACCAGGAATCAAATTAATTGCACAATCGCAATCCCTATGAGGAGGTAGGGCACTGGCCTTGGGCTCATCAAATACATCCCGATAATCCGACAAAAACTCTGTAACTTCAGAAGGAGTGGAAGACGAAATAGACAAAAATGGAACATCACCATGTACCCCCTGGCAACCCCAGCTGGACACAGACATAGATTTCCAGTCCAATACTGGATTATGAACCTGTAGCCATGGCAACCCCAAAACGACCACATCATGCAGATTTTGCAACACCAGAATGCGGATATCCTCCTGATGTGCAGGAGCCATGCACATGGTCAATTGGGTCCAGTACTGAGGCTTATTCTTGGCCAAAGGCGTAGCATCAATTCCTCTCAATGGAATAGGATACTGCAAGGGCTCCAAGAAAAAACCACAGCGCCTAGCATACTCCAAGTCCATCAAATTCAGGGCAGTGCCTGAATCCACAAATGCCATAACAGAATAGGATGACAAAGAGCAAATCAGAGTAACGGACAATAGAAATTTAGACTGTACCGTACCAATGGTGGCAGACCTAGCGGACCGCTTATTGCGCTTAGGACAATCGGAGATAACATGAGTGGAATCACCTCAGTAAAAACATAGCCCATTCCGACGTCTGTGTTCTTGCCGTTCAGCTCTGGTCAAAGTCCTATCACATTGCAAAGGCTCAGGCCCATGCTCAGATAGTACCGCCAAATGGTGCACAGCTTTACGCTCACGCAAGCGTCGATCGATCTGAATGGCCAAAGACATAGACTCATTCAGACCAGCAGGCATGGGAAATCCCACCATGACATCCTTAAGGGCTTCAGAGAGACCCTTTCTGAAGATTGCTGCCAGGGCACATTCATTCCACTGAGTGAGCACAGACCACTTTCTAAACTTCTGACAATATATCTCCGCTTCATCCTGACCCTGACACAGAGCCAGCAAGATTTTCTCTGCCTGATCCACTGAATTAGGTTCGTCATAAAGCAATCTAAGCACCAGGAAAAACGCATCAACATCACGCAATGCCGGATCTCCTGGCGCAAGGGAAAATGCCCAGTCTTGAGGGTCACCACGTAACAAAGAAATAATGATCTTTACTTGTTGAACAGGGTCACCTGAGGAGCGAGGTTTCAAGGCAAGAAACAATTTACAATTATTTTTGAAATTCAAGAACTTAGATCTATCACCAAAAAACAAATCAGGAATTGGAATCCTAGGCTCTGACATCGGATTCTGAACCACAAAATCTTGAATGTTTTGTACCCTTGTAGTGAGATTATCCATCCAAGAGGACAGACCTTGAATGTCCATGTTTACACCTGTGTCCTGAACCACCCAGAGGTAAAGGGGAAAAGAGAGACAAAACACACTGCAAAGAAAAAAAAATGGTCTCAGAACTTCTCTTATCCCTCTATTGAGATGCATTAGTACTTTTGGCCACCTGTACTGTTATGACCTGGTGGTCAGGACAATAATGGACCTGGTGGTTAAGAGCACACGGAATGACCTGATAGTTACTGATAATAAAGGACGAGCTCTGGGACGTGGGAACTCTGCTGACCGCAATCCCTAATCCTATCACACACACTAGAAATAGCCGTGGATTGCTCCTAACGCTCCCTATGCAACTCGGCACAGCCTAAGGAACTAGCTAGCCCTGAAGATAGAAAAATAAAGCCTACCTTGCCTCAGAGAAATTCCCCAAAGGAAAAGGCAGCCCCCCACATATAATGACTGTGAGTAAAGATGAAAATACAAACACAGAGATGAAATAGATTTAGCAAAGTGAGGCCCGACTTACTGAACAGACTGAGGATAGGAAAGGTTGCTTTGCGGTCAGCACAAAAACCTACAAAAAGACCACGCAGAGGGAGCAAAAAGACCCTCCGCACTGACTCACGGTGCGGAGGCGCTCCCTCTGCGTCCCAGAGCTTCCAGCAAGCTTAGTAACCCGATGATTACCCTGGTTACCCAGGGACCTCGGCATCGTTGGTCGCTGGAGAGCTGTATGTGTGACAGCTCTCCAGCGACCACACTACGACTTACCAACGATCACGGCCAGGTCGTATCACTGGTCGTGATTGTTGGTAAATCGTATAGTGTGATGGTACCCTAAAAGTAGCTGATTTGTATATTTTGGCAGTGGATGAAACCCTCCTTATTTCACCCTAATCCCACAGTCTGTTCTTTTACTAACTACTCTACAACACAGTGGAAAATAGCAGAGATCTACAGCATGTAATTGCAATGATGATAAAACACCCAGGTGCTTGCCTTTTACTCTTCCTCCTATTAAATCTCTCCCTAAGCTATCTCCACCTAACAAAGAACTAATCTTCATAATCTTCAGCTCTTAAAAGAGCTTTTTGGAATGAATAAAACTCCTTATGAGCTACTATCCTCTCCATACGCTCACACTACACTCTCCATATACTGTTTCCGGCTGCAATGTGCGCAAAATGGCACGGGCAGCATTTAAATATGTCCTATGATGCGGTAAGGCCAGCCAATCACAGTAATGCCACAGCAAAGATGGCGCAGGCATTACTGTAATTGGCAAGCCTGCCCAGCATGCTCATTGGCTGCAAATAAAGCGCCAAACATGCTGTGCGGGTCACTCAAATATACCGATGTGAATACTTAATTACTCGCCTAGTAATGAATAGCCCGAACAGTGTACTATTTGTGCGAGTAACAAATAGTGCCGAATGTATTTGCTCATCACTATTAAGCACGCCTGCCAGTCACTGATTTCAGATTTTTGGTTATTTGCTACTCCTTTCTAGTACATTAAGTTTGAATGTGTAATTGTAACAGTAGTTCAAGTGCAACAGGTAAAATCCTTGTAGGCAGCTGAACTATATAACTGATCAATCACACTTTCACTGCTGCTGTTACCTCTCCTATCTCTCTCACCCTATCAATTCAATTTCTATATTATTTAGAGATCACTATACTTTTCTTCACTGCTGCAGTTGTTCAAAACATTATGGTCTGGAGTATTTGTCCAATCTATTATAGCTTGTTCTTCCTATCTCTACTGCTGAGATTATAGCTCTGATGCCTTCACATTATCTTAAATCTGCTGAATTCTTTGCCTCAGCTTTTATACTGGTCTGAGGTAAATCTTCTGTGGCTGATGCAGTCTTTGGGAATGTGGAAAATGTTGACAGACCTGTTTTTGGCAGTCTTTATGAATCAAATTCCAAATTTTTCTTTATTTGCATTGAAACAATTTGCTTATCTCTATGGTACATGTATGGTTACATTATATATAAATTGAATTGATACAGCTTAATAATTGTCAATTTGCATTTTAGTTAATAGCCGTCTAGTTAAATCACTGACAAATTATTGATTAATTTTCTTCAACAAAGTCATATTCAGGTTCTGCTCCATCAATAAGTACGCACGGACGTTGTTCCTTTTCAATGTTGAATATGTACAGTACAAGCTTGGGAGATACATAATGTTTTTTTTTTTATTCCATTTAGTCTAATGCTGAAAGAGAGCAAGATGCAGAGAAATCTAATTGATTGAGTCAATGAAGAGAAAATGTCAATTTGTATTTACCTCTCGTTGCGCATCTTTTAAGGAGCCAATAAACCTCAGGCATAAGGTTGAGGCCAGCAAGTATAGATTGCATTATAGCACCAAGGAGACTCCATTTAAACTTTGGCTCAGAAAGACTTCATGACTTTGTCAGACTAAGGACAGACTTGGACACTAATATATAAAGATGATCTAAATCCCCTGCTAATTAAGCGCACAGAATGTGGAGGAATAGATTTCAAGACCAATGGCAATGTCCCAAATACTGCCCGAGAAATCTTTTAAAATAGACTTTGCATTTTTGTTTCAGATCTAGCAATGCAAAAAATAAAGCAGTAGAAGTAATCAGTATAACATTGCTACTGGCAAGGAGTATGGCAGTAACTTGTATTTGGGGAGATATGTCTGAGCAGTGTCACAGACAGGGAAATTCTTTTTCTGTAATAATTAGACATAATAAGACCATTACGACGGCTTGATTTGTGGAAGGGATTTTCACAGTCAAGAGATGTGACCGTGTTCATCAAGCTCTATTTTCTCAGTCGCTTGCTCATTGTCAGTAGCTGCTACAGAGCAGCTTTGTGTGCATTACTAGACGTCCAAGAAATTAGTTCTGCATGACTGGGTGAAAACTGCAGCACAAACACTGCCCATTTTCATCCACATTTTTTGTTATGCTAACAATGTACGTACTTAAATTAAGTGGTTTTTTTTTTTTGTAATACAAATTTGCATCCTGCATAGAAATTAGTCATTTTATCATGTTCACAAATAAATGTAGTCATTTTGAAGAAAATGCATCTTTTATTCAATTTTATCGGAGCATGAGCATTTACTCTAAATCATATGTGATAGCAATGAATGGTCTAGGCTTAGGGGCCTGGGAAGAACAACCATTTAAAGAGATCTCTTCTCTCTGAATCATTAGTACAAGCCCACTGGAGGTCAAAAGGGGGAAATTGATGCTGCTTGGCAACATTTGGTGAGCGTTTTAGTTGATAATAATGAAAAATGTGAATGCAATATCATTTTTGCGCTTAAGAGATGTTTCTCTTCATGTCACAGTGTTATTAATTGTTTCACGTTACTGTCAGCAGATTGGAACAGGAAAACTTTTTTTTATAACTTAAGACAATTCTTATTAATGTAGTAAGCGACTGCTGCATCAAGATGCAAAAATGTGAACATTAAATAAAAGTGTAAACAATGGTGGCGCAAAGTGTCACCGTTATAAGTAATCCAGCAGCACTACCAACAGACTTCCACTTCTAAGTCTGTAAAAAAATGCAAAACATATAAATATGTATATATACGTGAGGTTCCTACCCTGAGGAAGGAGACAGGCGTCTCCGAAACGCGTCGGTTGTTTGGCCCCATTCGCACTCCATACTCACTTGCCTGGTCACCGGGGGTTACGGTCACGTGACTCGTTACGTCACCCAGGTCCTGCGCACAGCCGGCACGCACTGCCGCTTACACACGCGGTGTCGGCTCTTCAGGATCTTCGTCTCCTCCCGGAGACCAGCTGTTTGTGGCTTGCCGCCGGCCGGGGCAGCCACTCGACCAGACTTTCTGTGTCCGCTGAAGGACTTATCGCGCATCAAGAGCGCTCAAGACTCCTTATCCTACGATACAGGTAGGAACTATTGCCGAGTGCTCTGAATTGTTATTGCCCGTGTCAGACGTATATATTGTCATCCTGTCAGCGGCCATTGTTCCAGTTAAAAGACTGAGATTGGGACACTTTTTTGAGCAAGGTCTCTTTTTCTATTGTGTGAATATTTTATTTATTTATTTCTTTTTTCACCATCCTCCATTATTTTCCTAGCGCTTACCGGTATATATTACTCACGTATATATACATATTTATATAAAATGTGAACATTGCTTAGAATTTCTACACTATGTGAAAGATTTCCTTACCTGAAAACACTAAAAAATTATGGCGTAACTTGCACCAAATTTGTTGTGTATCTTAGACATTTGTGCTCCTGTTTCAACAGGTAGGCATGGGTTTTGATTTTTCTAGAAAGAGGCCAGTTTCCAAAACTGCGACCAACTTTTTGCACAAATTCTCAACACAAACAAAATCAGCTTACAGGTGGTAGAAACTTAAACTAGAAAAAGCAGTTTAACCCCTTCATGATGGGACTAATTTTCATTGTTGCAGTTTCATTGTGTTCCTCCCCTTCTTCCCAGAGCCATAACTTTTTTTTTGATTTTTCAGTCCACATAGACATATGGGGCTTCTATTTCTGCGGGACGAGTTGTACAGTACTTTTGAATGCTATCCTTCATTTTACCACATAGTGTACTGAAAAATGGTAAAATTTCCAAGCGTGGAGAAATCATGAAGAAAACACAATTCTGAAATTTTTTAGGGGAATTGTTTTTACAATATACATTTTATGGTTATAGGAAGCAGTTGGGGAAAGCTTAGTTGAGTGTATTCTTGAAGTGGTCTTTCCATCTCATAAAATGATGACATATCTAACTAGGCTATATCATCACTTTAACCCCTTCATGACCCAGCCTATTTTGACCTTAAAGACCTTGCCGTTTTTTGCAATTCTGACCAGTGTCCCTTTATGAGGTAATAACTCAGGAACGCTTCAACGGATCCTAGCGGTTCTGAGATTGTTTTTTCGTGACATATTGGGCTTCATGTTAGTGGTAAATTTAGGTCAATAAATTCTGCGTTTATTTGTGATAAAAACGGAAATTTGGCGAAAATTTTGAAAATTTCGCAATTTTCACATTTTGAATTTTTATTCTGTTAAACCAGAGAGATATGTGACACAAAATAGTTAATAAATAACATTTCCCACATGTTTACTTTACATCAGCACAATTTTGGAAACAAAATTTTTTTTTGCTAGGAAGTTATAAGGGTTAAAATTTGACCAGCGATTTGTCATTTTTACAACGAAATTTACAAAACCATTTTTTTTAGGGACCACCTCACATTTGAAGTCAGTTTGAGGGGTCTATATGGCTGAAAATACCCAAAAGTGACACCATTCTAAAAACTGCACCCCTCAAGGTACTCAAAACCACATTCAAGAAGATTATTAACCCTTCAGGTGCTTCACAGCAGCAGAAGCAACATGGAAGGAAAAAATGAACATTTAACTTTTTAGTCACAAAAATTATCTTTTAGCAACAATTTTTTTATTTTCCCAATGGTAAAAGGAGAAACTGAACCACGAAAGTTGTTGTCCAATTTGTCTTGAGTACGCGGATACCTCATATGTGGGGGTAAACCACTGTTTGGGCGCACGGCAGGGCTTGGAAGGGAAGGAGCGCCATTTGACTTTTTGAATTAAAAATTGGCTCCACTCTTTAGCGGACACCATGTCACGTTTGGAGAGCCCCCGTGTGCCTAAAAATTGGAGCTCCCCCACAAGTGACCCCATTTTGGAAACTAGACGCCCCAAGGAACTTATCTAGATGCATAGTGAGCACTTTGAACCCCCAGGTGCTTCACAAATTGATCCGTAAAAATGAAAAAGTACTTTTTTTTCACAAAAAAATTATTTTAGCCTAAATTTTTTCATTTTTACATGGGCAACAGGATAAAATGGATCCAAAAATGTGTTGGGCAATTTCTCCAGAGTACACCAATACCTCACATGTGGGGGTAAACCACTGTTTGGGCACATGGTAAGGCTCGGAAGGGAAGGAGCGCCATTTGACTTTTTGAATGAAAAATTATTTCCATCGTTAGCGGACACCATGTCGCGTTTGGATAGCTCCTGCGTGCCTAAACATTGGCGCTCCCCCACAAGTGACCCCATTTTGGAAACTAGACCCCCCAAGGAACTTATTTAGATGCCTAGTGAGCACTTTAAACCCTCAGGTGCTTCACAAATTGATCTGTAAAAATGAAAAAGTACTTTTTTTTCACAAAAAAATCTTTTCGCCTCAATTTTTTCATTTTCACATGGGCAGTAGGATAAAATGGATCATAAAATTTGTTGGGCAATTTCTCCCGAGTACGTCGATACCTCATATGTGGGGGTAAACCACTGTTTGGGCACATGGTAAGGCTCGGAAGGGAAGGCGCGCCATTTGACTTTTTGAATGGAAAATTAGCTCCAATTGTTAGCGGACACCATGTCGCGTTTGGAGAGCCCCTGTGTGCCTAAACATTGGAGCTCCCCCACAAGTGACCCCATTTTGGAAACTAGACCCCCCAATGAACTTATCTAGATGCATATTGAGCACTTTAAACCCCCAGGTGCTTCACAGAAGTTTATAACGCAGAGCCATGAAAATAAAAAATAATTTTTCTTTCCTCAAAAATGATTTTTTAGCCAGGAATTTCCTATTTTGCCAAGGATAATAGGAGAAATTGGACCACAAATATTGTTGTCCAGTTTGTCCTGAGTACGCTGATACCCCATATGTGGGGGTAAACCACTGTTTGGGCGCACGGCAGGGCTCGGAAGGGATGGCACGCCATTTGGCTTTTTAAATGGAAAATTAGCTCCAATCATTAGCAGACACCATGTCACGTTTGGAGAGCCCCTGTGTGCCTAAACATTGGAGATCCCCCAGAAATGACCCCATTTTGGAAACTAGACCCCCAAAGGAACTAATCTAGATGTGTGGTGAGGACTTTGAACCCCCAAGTGCTTCACAGAAGTTTATAACGCAGAGCCATGAAAATAAAAAAAAAAAATATTTTCTCAAAAATGATATTTTAGCCTGCAATTTTTTATTTTCCCAAGGGTAACAGGAGAAATTTGACCCCAAAAGTTGTTGTCCAGTTTCTCCTGAGTACGCTGATACCCCATATGTGGGGGTAAACCACTGTTTGGGCACATGCCGGGGCTCGGAAGTGAAGTAGTGACGTTTTGAAATGCAGACTTTGATGGAATGCTCTGTGGGCGTCACGTTGCGTTTGCAGAGCCCCTGATGTGGCTTAACAGTAGAAACCCCCCACAAGTGACCCCATTTTGGAAACTAGACCCCCAAAGGAACTTATCTAGATGTGTGGTGAGCACTTTGAACCCCCAAGTGATTCATAGAAGTTTATAATGCAGAGCCGTGAAAATAATAAATACGTTTTCTTTCCTCAAAAATAATTATTTAGCCCAGAATTTTTTATTTTCCCAAGAGTTACAGAAGAAATTGGACCCCAAAAGTTGTTGTCCAATTTCTCCTGAGTACGCTGATACCCCATATGTGGGGGTAAACCACTGTGTGGGCACATGCCGAGGCTCGGAAGTGAAGTAGTGACGTTTTGAAATGCAGACTTTGATGGAATGCTCTGTGGGCGTCACGTTGCGTTTGCAGAGCCCCTGATGTGGCTTAACAGTAGAAACCCCCCACAAGTGACCCCATTTTGGAAACTAGACCCCGAAAGGAACTTATTTAGATGTGTGGTGAGCACTTTGAACCCCCAAGCGCTTCATAGAAGTTTATAATGCAGAGCCGTGAAAATAATAAATACGTTTTCTTTCCTCAAAAATAATTATTTAGCCCAGAATTTTTTTATTTTCCCAAGGGTAACAGGAGAAATTTGACCCCAATATTTGTTGTCCAGTTTCTCCTGAGTACGGTGATACCCCATATGTGGGGGTAAACTACTGTTTGGGCACATGCTGGGGCTTGGAATTGAAGTAGTGACGTTTTGAAATGCAGACTTTGATGGAATGCTCTGCGGGCGTCACGTTGCGTTTGCAGAGCCCCTGATGTGCCTAAACAGTAGAAACCCCCCACAAGTGACCCCATTTTGGAAACTAGACCACGAAAGGAACTTATCTAGATGTGTGGTGAGCACTTTGAACCCCCAAGTGCTTCATAGAAGTTTATAATGCAGAGCCGTGAAAATAATAAATACGTTTTCTTTCCTCAAAAAAAATTATTTAGCCCAGAATTTTTTATTTTCCCAAGGGTTACAGGAGAAATTGGACCCCAAAAGTTGTTGTCCAGTTTCTCCTGAGTACGCTGATACCCCATGAGTGGGGGTAAACCACTGTTTGGGCACACGTCGGGGCTCAGAAGGGAAGTAGTGACTTTTGAAATGCAGACTTTGATGGAATGGTCTGCGGGTGTCACGTTGCGTTTGCAGAGCCCCTGGTGTGCCTAAACAGTAGAAACCCCCACAAGTGACCCCATTTTAGAAACTAGACCCCCCAAGGAACTTATCTAGATATGTGGTGAGCACTTTGAACCCCCAAGTGCTTCACAGACGTTTACAACGCAGAGCCGTGAAAATAAAAAATCATTTTTCTTTCCTCAAAAATTATGTTTTAGCAAGCATTTTTTTAGATTCACAAGGGTAACAGGAGAAATTGGACCCCAGTAATTGTTGCGCAGTTTGTTCTGAGTATGCTGGTACCCCATATGTGGGGGTAAACCACTGTTTGGGCACACGTCAGGGCTCGGAAGTGAGGGAGCACCATTTGACTTTTTGAATACGAGATTGGCTGGAATCAATGGTGGCGCCATGTTGCGTTTGGAGACCCCTGATGTGCCTAAACAGTGGTAACCCCTCAATTCTAACTCCAACACTAACCCCAACACACCCCTAACCCTAATCCTAACTGTAGCCATAACCCTAATCACACCCCTAACCACAACCCTAATTCCAACCCTAACCCTAAGGCTATGTGCCCACGTTGCGGATTCGTGTGAGATATTTCCGCACCATTTTTGAAAAATCCGCGGGTAAAAGGCACTGCGTTTTACCTGAGGATTTTCCGCGGATTTCCAGTGTTTTTTGTGCGGATTTCACCTGCGGATTCCTATTGAGGAACAGGTGTAAAACGCTGCGGAATCCGCACAAAGAATTGACATGCTGTGGAAAATACAACGCAGCGTTTCCGCGCGGTATTTTCCGCACCATGGGCACAGCGGATTTGGTTTTCCATAGGTGTACATGGTACCGTAAACCTGATGGAACACTGCTGCGAATCCGCAGCGGCCAATCAGCTGCAGATCCGCAGCCAAATCCGCACCGTGTGCACATAGCCTAATTCTAAAGGTATGTGCACACGCTGCGGAAAACGCTGCGGATCCGCAGCAGTTTCCCATGAGTTTACAGTTCAATGTAAACCTACGGGAAACAAAAATCGCTGTACACATGCTGCGGAAAAACTGCACGGAAACGCAGCGGTTTACATTCCGCAGCATGTCACTTCTTTGTGCGGATTCCGCAGCGGTTTTACAACTGCTCCAATAGAAAATCGCAGTTGTAAAACCGCAGTGAAATGCGCAGAAAAAAACGCGGTAAATCCGCCATAAATCCGCAGCGGTTTAGCACTGCGGATTTATCAAATCCGCAGCGGAAAAATCCGCAGAGGACCAGAATACGTGTGCACATACCGAAACCCTAGCCCTAACCCTACCCCTAACCCTACCCCTAACCCTAACCATAACCCTACCCCTAACCCTACCCCTAACCCTACCCCTACCCCTAACCCTAACCCTACCCCTAACCCTACCCCTAACCCTAACCCTATTCTAACATTAGTGGAAAAAAAAAAATTCTTTATTTTTTTATTGTCCCTACCTATGGGGGTGACAAAGGGGGGGGGGTCATTTATTATTTTTTTTTTATTTTGATCACTGAGATATAATCTATCTCAGTGATCAAAATGCACTTTGGAACGAATCTGCCGGCCGGCAGATTCGGCGGGCGCACTGCGCATGCGCCCGCCATTTTGGAAGATGGCGGCGCCCAGGGAGAAGACGGACGGGACCCCGGCTGGATCGGTAAGTATGATGGGGTGGGGGGGACCACAGGGGGGGGGATCGGAGCACGGGGGGGGGAATCGGAGCGCGGGAGGGGTGGAACGGAGCACGGGGGGCGTGGAACGGAGCACGGGGGGGCTGGAATGGAGCACGGGGGGGTGGAACGGAGCACCGGGGGGGTGGATCGGAGTGCAGGGGGGGTGATTGGAGCACGGGGGGGTGATTGGAGCACGGGGGTGAGCGGACAAGAGCACGGGGGGGAGCGGAGCACAGGACGGAGGGGAGCGGGGCAGTGTACCGGGCAGATCGGAGGGCTGGGGGGCGATCGGAGGGGTGGGGTGGGGGCACATTAGTATTTCCAGCCATGGCCGATGATATTTCAGCATCGGCCATGGCTGGATTGTAATATTTCACCAGTTATAATAGGTGAAATATTACAAATCGCTCTGATTGGCAGTTTCACTTTCAACAGCCAATCAGAGCGATCGTAGCCACGAGGGGGTGAAGCCACCCCCTGGGCTAAACTACCACTCCCCCTGTCCCTGCAGATCGGGTGAAATGGGAGTTAACCCTTTCACCCGGCCTGCAGGGACGCGATCTTTCCATGACGCCACATAGGCGTCATGGGTCGGATTGGCACCGACTTTCATGACGCCTACGTGGCGTCATGGGTCGGGAAGGGGTTAAGATCACGTGGTCCAATCATGGGGTTTAGCACTAATTCAGAACTATGCATTTTTATTGTTTTTCATTGTACATCAGCACTCCAGGCTACCTTCATATGCAGGTAACTGTATCTAAACCATGGTGGTGCAGTTCTCTTGAGCAGGGGGCACATGAATGGCACTTTACAGGGAAGGACTCTGAAGAAGCGAAAGTAATGATTTTGTAACTCCACTCTTTATTATAATAACAATTTGTGGGGATTTCAGGGGTCAGACTTTACTAATGATAAGGTAATAGCATATCCTAATACCATTCCATCATTTTATTAAATAAGTATAATAGTTTGGGATAAAAGATAAGGGTAGATTTTTAGCTTTTGATATACTGCTGATATAATAACTGCAACAATAAAACACTATGCAGTAAGCAGTAGGATTCCTTCTTGGTGACTACATTTAGTCTAAATTACATTCATGGTTCATATAGGAATATAATTCAATCTCAGCCACTGTTTTATGCTGTCTCCACATATCCTGTTCACTTCTATGTGAATTACACAAACTGCATACTGCAGCCTGATGAGGAAAAGATAAAGAGGTAGTTATTCCATCTCTGCTAAGAATGTCTAAAATAAGAATGACGCTGTAACTCAAGGTTGTAAAAAGAATTGAGCTTGATCCTTATGAGGACACATTTTGAAATGTATCAACATATAATTTCAGACATAAAATACAAAGAAAAAAAGGATGGCATACACTTGTAAAGGACATATATGACATACACGTAAAAGCATTCAAGATTAATCCACAAAACACAATGCTCTATAATAACATTGCCATTTACCATCTTTCATCAGTAATTAATTGCTAATAACACTGGTCAATGCAATTTTTCTGGCAAAAGGTTTTAAAATATATTTTAAGTCAATTTTGGCTGCTGATTACGAATATGTACTCCGTTTTTGGCTATAACATCAGGATTTCGAGATATTTTCAATTTTTGATGAAAATTACTCTTTTCGAATGTTTTATGATAAAAACACATGATTTTCAGTACTATATTTTGTATTTTTTTAATCAAGGAATAACAAAGATTACAAAGTCTATGTACAGCAAATCAAATATACTTACTTAATTAAACTACAAAATATAAAAACACATGTATATGGCACACAGATGAATGACATATGGCAGTTATTTGAACTTTCTTTTCTTGGCTGATCTGTGATTTACAGCTTCTGGGTTGTCTCTCATCAAGCTCCAGCAATAGTCATCCATTATATGTGAGTCCCACCGGCCTTAATACCGTTCTTCCATTGTTTTAAAGTCCTGATGAAAACGCTCCCTTTGTTCCTCACTCACATTCCCAAGGTTCTCTGGAAAAAAGTCCAAATGGCTGTGTAAATAGTGAATCTTGATACTCATTCTACATCCAAGATTTTGCAGACTCATTTGGAGCTCTTCCACAAACTCTTCATAGTTGTCTGCTTTCTTATTCCCTAGAAAATTCTGCACCACATTACAAAATGCATTCCAAGCTCTTTCTTCTTTCTCATTCATTGATGTGATAAAATTTGGGTCCCTCATAAGTGTTCTTATTTGAGGTCCATCAAATATTCCAGCCTTTCTTCTCTTCACTAAGACCAGGAAAAGTTGAACATATATAGTTAAAGCATTCTCCACTGTGATTGAGAGCTTTGACGAACTGCTTCATCAATCCAAGTTTTATGTGTAAGAGAGGAAAGACAATGTCCTTCCTATCCACGGAGGACATTCTTATCGCCAGATGCCAAACTGTAGCTGAGGCCATTCAGTTTTCAGCCAATGCTTTGCTGTAGCTCTACTTTCCCAGTAGCACAGAAAACAAGGGTGTTTTGTGTACCCTCCTTGCATACCCAGAAGAAAGTTAACCATTTTCAAATCAACACATATTAACCACCCATGAACATTATATTGTAACCTCTCTAGGACAATCTTGATGTTTTTATATTCTTCTTTAAATTTTACAGAATGACCTATTGGTACAGAGCCATACTTATTTCCATTGTGTAACAGAACACATTTTAAACTTCTTTTGGAACTATCAATAAAAAAGCCTCCAATCCCTTGAATCATATGCTGGAAGTCTCATAAAGAGAAGTAGCCCTTCAACATCAGTACAATAGACAAGCTGGCCATCTGAATGGAAGTACTTACGCAGTTCTGCTTCCTTGTTAAGATAAAATGAGACACTTGTACCGGGTTTCAACATTCGATTCTCTTGTAGTCTTGAAGCCAATAGTTCAGCAGACTCTTTTGGTAGATAAAGATCTCTAACCAGATCATTCAAAGTAGACTGAGTAAAATGAATTGGTTTGTCACAATCTTCATCACATGGCTGAAAAATATCTGGACTGTCTTCTTCATCAGTATAAAGGTACCGTCACACTAAACGATATCGCTAGCGATCCGTGACGTTGCAGCGTCCTGGCTAGCGATATCGTTCAGTTTGACACACAGCAGCGATCAGGATCCTGCTGTGATGTCGTTGGTCGCTGCAGAAAGTCCAGCACTTTATTTTGTCGCTGGACTTCCTGCTGACATCGCTGAATCGGCGTGTGTGACGCCGATTCAGCGATGTCTTCACTGGTAACCAGGGTAAACATTGGGTTACTAAGCGCAGGGCCGCACTTAGTAACCCGATGTTTACCCTGGTTACCATCCTAAAAGTAAAAAAAACAAACACTTCATACTTACCTTCTGCTGTCTGTCCTCCGGCGCTGTGCTTTCCTGCACTCACTGTGAGCACAGCGGCCGGAAAGCAGAGCGGGGACGTCACCGCTGTGCTTTCCGGCCGCTGTGCTCACAGCCAGTACAGAGAAGCACAGCGCCGGGGACAGACAGCGGAAGGTAAGTATGAAGCGTTTGTTTTTTTTACTTTTAGGATGGTAACCAGGGTAAACATCGGGTTACTAAGCGCGGCCCTGTGCTTAGTAACCCGATGTTTACCCTGGTTACCGGCATCGTTGGTCGCTGGAGAGCGGTCTGTGGGACAGCTCTCCAGCGACCAAACAGCGACGCGCAGCGATCCGGATCGTTGTCGGTATCGCTGCAGCGTCGCTTAGTGTGACGGTACCTTAAGAATGTGAGGAGAGTTCTGTGTCCTTTTCTGGAAGCACAGTACATTTTGGAACAAGTATGTCTTTACTATTGGCAAATGGTCGAATAGCTGAAGGGATACTCGGGTAATGCATATATTGCTTGTTTTCCTTATTGAAACCTTTTACATCGACAAGGCAGAAATAGCAGTCTTCTAAATGATTGCTTGGTTCTCTCCAAACCATAGGAACTCCAAACTGAAGTTTAGCATTATTTCCTTGAGACCATGATCTCAAGCTCTCAATACAGGTTTTGCACACTTTGTGAGGAGCCCAATGCTTGTCTTGGTATCCAAGTTTTACTTTGAAGTATGCAAAATACTCCCTCTTAAAGTCAGCAATGTTGCACCTCTGAGTCTTCAGAGTAAAGTTTCCATTGTTAGATCAGCAAAACATCCTGCAGAGAAATACAAGATAAAAGTTGTTGGCTACCTGAGTTGTTCATTGACTTTCTGTCCCCCCCAACACCTTAGGTATTGATTCACAAACAAAAAAATGAAAAACAGCAGAATAAAAACAATAAATATCAAATTCATTGAAAATTTTAATAAATAAAACGGTACCTGCACACGACTGTTGTGTACGTTGAAAACTGTTTGCTTACTGTCTTATCATAACAAATGGGAATTATGCATGTTCAAAGAAAACAAAGATATTCTCACATTTATTGGGAGACTAAATAAAAACTAAATTTACCTTTTTGAACCGTATAAACCGGCACTTTTTTTAATACACTACTTATATTTTTCATGGAATTCATGAAAATGGGCTATATACCTATAGCGCAAAAACGTGAAGTGATAGAGAAATTATAAGATCAGATTTAAATTCAGCACCCTCAAATTAGTCTAAAACTGTTATTAAAGTCCATGCCAGAAATGTTTTTTTTTGTAGACCAGTGTAATACCATCCTGAAACCTTTCCAGCATGAATAGATGAGTGATTACTAACCTTTTTTACGTATGTTTAAGAGGCAACTGAAATATATAAGTGCATGTTTATAATATATACAGTAAAAGCTTTACAGGGTTATTCTCATCTCAGTCTTCAATGTCTAGTAACCAAATATCTCTGACAAGGTGCCAACCGCTGGAGATAGGCTACGGAAACAGCTAAGAGTGGCTGAGGAGTTCTGTTTCAATAAATCCCATTAAGGCGAACCTGTCAGCAGGATTTTGCTAATTAAACTACAGACATTGTCATGTTGCCACTATATACTAATTCAAATTATACCTGAGGTGAAGAAATCCTTCTTGTGGTTCTTGTGCAATCAGTGTTAGAAGTTTTCCATTAATGATATGCCCTGCTCCGGGGTGGCGATATAGGCAGAGTTTTGTCATCCTGCTCTAAGCCAGGGAAACCAAGGAGAGACCTGCCCAAAGGCCGCTTCAAAGCACAAATATATTCTTCATCATAGAGATAGACTGTTTTTATAATTTTAATCACTATAATAGTGGCAACATGACAATAGCTGTAGTTTACCTGGCAAAATCCTGCTGACAAGTTTGCTTTAAGATTAATATACCTCTTAAGAAGTCACTTTTTGCTGTTTCCATGACCCACCTCCAGATTAGGTAGCACCAGGATAGAGTTATTGCCTTCTCAGCCATGAAAAAATGTAAAAGAGTTGGTCCACTTGTAAGTAATGGAAGCAATAAGAATTGTTTAAACAGTTGTTTGCACATGGCAATAATTATCCAGCTTTCTTATGAGCATATGTAACACCCCAGGTAACCGGTTGTTACAGTGATGTTGCCTTCCCTTTGTGGGAGGGTGATGTCATGCTTGGAGGTAAGGAGGATTCCCTTTACCAGGTAAAGCACCTACATGCAACACATTCTGAATCCAGGTCAGAAGGGGGAGCTCTGAACCAGGAATTAGGGGGGCTTCCCCAGATATATATATTCTGGTCTGGAAGAGGAGTTAGTTGCTAGGAGGAGTTGGAAGAGAGAGGAGTGTGAGCAGAGAGTGGGGCCGTGCAGCCACGTGTGAAGCTGCAGCTCCAGGATGGAAGAGAACCAGAAGGGATGCAGTGATAGTGAGCACTTGAGGGGAGAAACAAAGGAGAAGAAAGGAGCTTGGAGGGGAACTGTGACCAGGCACCCTCTAAGCCCGAGCGCCAAAACCGGGCACTGGGAGCCTGAAACTGTCGTACTTCTAGTCTCACAGCAGAATCAGAGGGACAGAAGATTGTATGTTGTTTGTCCGCACCCACACCCAAAGGTGCATCAGTACACAAAGAGCCCGGGTAGTGATTGAGACCCTGTAAAAAGGCTCACATTGCCCACCATATAGGGGACTGTCACAGGACAGAAGAGAGAGGACTTTGTAAGGGAGCTGCAGGCAGCAAGGACCTCGCATACGAGTGCGAGCAGTGAGGCGTACAAACTTCACCTGGGAGAGGGATCCACCATTGCCTCCAGGCTGGCCGGACCACATCACCACCTGTTGCTGGTACCCTGGACTGTGGCTTACTAAAACTAGTAAACTAGGTAAAGAGATTGCAACCCTGTGTCCTCCATTTATTTCCAGCATCACACCATCCTTGCCAAACACACTGAGAGCCCTGGGGACCCCTCTTCACCTGTGGGAAGCGACACTATCCTTTGCTGCAGCACTATCACTTCCAGAGGACCCTTTTTAGCAGTGTCAGTCACCCTTAACCGAGTACCACAGGTGGCGTCACAAACTTTTATTATTTTTACAACCCTAAAGACTGTCCCTTTTACTTGGGCACCCAGGGCCATGGACCGGGTTGTCGCCACCATGACCTCCCCTTTAACAATGACCGGACCAGATACCGAGTACCCCACGGCCCTAACAGGCATTCCACATACATTCAACAAATCATAGAAGGCATTTAATAACTAAAACTCTGAGCAGAGAAATGTTTTACACAATGAGTAAACTAATTAAAATTATTACCTTGATGAACATTCATTGTCAGTTTGAGCTGCAGCATTGAATTATGTGGCATTATTAAGCAAATAAGAGAGAACTATCATACTTTTATGGAGTTCATTTACATGAAACCTTTGAGTTAATAATCACTTAAGAAATGGGATATTTCAAATGCTAATAATTTTAATTATTCTCACAGCAGGAACATTGAATTTAGAGCTTACATATATATTTAAATATGTAAATCTTACATGTATAATGTGTCTACATATGAGCACTAGTTACATATTCAGAAATAAAACATGCAAGTGACATAATTAAAATTATATACAAATGTTGATGTTAGAATGATTAATACAATTGTATCAATAGATTTATTTAATAATCAGGACACTCAACTATTATACAACAGACCTTTTTCCTTTGGTAGAACACATCTGAGAGATGCAGAATTCTTACATTCCTTATGCATTAAAATCTTTCTTTGCGCTGATCCTTAAAAATAGGTTTACTGCAAACTACTGTAAACTATGTAACATCTTCCATTCAAACAAGCTATTAATTATTGATCCCCAGAGCCTATGCTACGTGATTAAGATTATACATGACCTAAAGGTAAGTTGTATATGCTGAAGCTGTAACTTAACACTCATCAACTCCTCAGGAAAAGGAAGAGTGTGATATAACTGTGTAGAAAGGATTTTGCTCCTCTAGGGTAAGTGATAGAGTAGTGGCGACTAAGATAGTTGCTGGAAATTATTGACTAGCCATAGAGAGCGAGTAGGCTACATTCGCAAAAGGCAAAGCTGGGGATCCTCCAGAATATGTTGATGTAGCCCTGGTGTATTAGCTGGAGAGAATAAGCTGCTGTATGAAGCTGACAGTGCACAAGCAATTGTATATGAGTTCACAAGAATGGTGTAGAACTGATATATCAAGTTCATCAGATTTGAGGTAAGCAAAAAAAAGAGAAACTGTACTAAAAGGTCTCAGCATTGTGGTTGAGTGGCAAGTCATTTAGGCCCTAAAATAAAGAAATGTAGTTGTAATTTTTTTAAAAAATTATAATGGTTACACTTCAAAACTATTCCAGGTTATAAAAAAAAACATTGGTTATAGACAATTCTTTTGACAATGAATATTGCCTAATATTAAAACCTTACCATGTGTCAATGTTGACCTCAGTGTGAATAAGGGTAGACGGAAGGACTGGGCCCAACCAGTGAAACCGCAGCCTAGGGAAGCCTTATTTAAAATTTCTAGCTCAGGAGAGGGGGAGGCTTGCACAGAATGCAATAATACATAGAAAAAACACAAAAATTGAGCTTGACTTGAGTTGGTAAACATGCAGAATTTTAACGCATGTTCACATTGGCCACAAAACATATAAAACTTACAAGAGATTTTAATATTACCTACAAGGTTTTAATAATAGACAGTATAGGACTGTCCCGATCAGAGTTACCTTGATGTGGTGGGATGGCTTTTCTGCTATTTTTTGATAAAAAAAAAAAGTATTACTAAAAACTCTGTATTTAAATGCTCTTTTTTGCTTTTTATTTACTTAGTTACAGCAGGGTTTTTGATCACTTTTTCTCTTGTGGGTTTTATATATTTGTGGCCAATGTGAAAATGCGTTTAAATTCTGCATGCGTACCAACTCACGTCAAGCTCAATTTTTGTGTTTTTTTCCATTGTTAATGTACTGCAAATCCTGTTTTCACAGGTATAGTGCCTTGGAATGCCAAAATATTTTTTGAACCTCTCAAAAAGTCTAAACTGGATATGAGATACCGTATATACTCGAGTATAAGTCGACCCGAGTATAAGCCGACCCCCCTGATTTTGCCACAAAAAACTGGGAAAACTTATTGACTCGAGTATAAGCCTAGGGTGGAAAATGCAGCAGCTACCGGTGAATTTCAAAAATAAAAAAAGATACTCCATACCGTTCATTATTGCCCCATAGCTGTGCCATATAGTGCTCTGCATCGTTCATTATTGCCCCATAGCTGTGCCATATAGTGCTCTGCACCATTCATGATTGCCCCATAGCTGTGCCATATAGTGCTCTGCACCGTTCATTTTTGTCCCATAGCTGTGCCATATAGTGCTCTGCACCGTTCATTATTGCCCCATAGCTGTGCCATATAGTGCTCTGCACTGTTCATTATTGCCCCATAGCTGTGCCATATAGTGCTCTGCACCGTTCATTATTGCCCCATAGCTGTGCCATATAGTGCTCTGCACCGTTCATTATTTCCCCATAGCTGTGCCATATAGTGCTCTGCACCGTTCATTCTTGCCCCATAGCTGTGCCATATAGTGCTCTGCACCGTTCATTCTTGCCCCATAGCTGTGCCATATAGTGCTCTGCACCGTTCATTATTCCCCCATAGCTGTGCCATATAGTGCTCTGCACCGTTCATTCTTGCCCCATAGCTGTGCCATATAGTGCTCTGCACCGTTCTTTCTTGCCCCATAGCTGTGCCATATAGTGCTCTGCACCGTTCATTTTTGCCCCATAGATGCTCCATATAAATCTGTGCCATTGCTGCTGCTGCTGCAATAATAATAAAAAAAAAAGCCATACTCACCTCTCTTGATTGCAGCTCCCGGCGTCTCATTCCGGCGTCCGGTCCCGGCGTCTCTCCGCACTGACTGATCAGGCAGAGGGCGCCACGCACACTATATGTGTCATCGCGCCCTCTGACCTGAACAGTCAGAGCGCAGAGACGCCGGGAAGACAGAGCGGCACCTGGCGGCTGGAACAGGGACAGGTGAATATAAAATACTCACCTAGTCCCGGCGCTCCTGACGCTCCCCCTGCCTGTCACACTGTCTCCGGGTGCCGCAGCTCTTCCTGTCAGCGGTCACTGGCACCGCTCAGAGGAATGAATATGTGGCTCCACCCCTATGGGAGTGGAGTCCATGTTCATGAGTTTAATGAGCGGTCCCACGTGACCGCTGAAGAGGGGAAGAGCTGCAGCACCCGGAGACCGTGGGACAGGCAGGGACAGCGTCAGGAGCGCCAGGACTAGGTGAGTATGCCTCAGCACCCTCACCCGCCGACCCTGCCGCCCACCGTGACTCGAGTATAAGCTGAGAGGGGCACTTTCAGCCCAAAAATTTGGGCTGAAAATCTCGGCTTATACTCGAGTATATACGGTAATAATACAAATGTAATTACAAGTATCCATCTTCAGCGCTAATTAACTATCTCTCAAACTTTAAAAGGATAAACAGTCCCCAGACCTGTTTCTTTTTAAGGGAATCTACTTAACAAACAAGTATGATTTAGTCTGAAACAATGTGGCCTTTATATGCACATACAGCTCTGGCAAAAAATAAGAGACCACTGCAAAATGTTCAGTTTGTCTCATTTTTCTCTTTATTGATATTTGTGAGTAAAATGTAAATTGTTCTTTTAGTCTATATACTTCTGACAACGTCTCCGAAATTCCAAGCAATAATTTTTGTATTTTTTTTCTAAAAAAGAAAAACGAACAATATTAAAAAAACAGGGCTGTCAGACCTCATATAATGCAAAGAAAGCAAGTTCTTAATCAGATAGAAAAAACAATACTAATGTTTTAACTCAGGAAGAGTTCAGAAATCAATATATTGTGGAATAACCATGATTTTTAATCACAGCTTTCATGCGTCTTGGCATGCTTTCCACCAGTCTTTCACACTGCTCCAGGCACAATAATGTAAGCAGTTCTTCTTTGTTTGATGGCTTGTGACTATCCATCATCCTCTTGATTATAATTGTTTCCAGAGGTTTTCAATGGGGTACAGGTCTGGACATTGGGCTGCCCATGACAGGATTTTGATGTGGTGGTCTCTTAATTTTTGCCAGAGCTGTATATGGACAGGCTTGTCAATCTAGTCATATGGGAAATCAAAAGCCAGTGGAGAAATACACTAATAGTCACTTCACAACCAAACGCTGCAACAGCGTTTCAAATTAAACTATATATGTTTGTTGTTACTTAGCTGGTCTTTCATTCATGCTGCTTGTGGTTCCAGAAGGATATGTCACATGACAGGTTTCATTAATTCATTCATCATTACTCAAACTAACATCTAGTTACATAGTGGATTTGGTGTTCTAACAGCAGAAATTATACCAATATAAAAACATCTTTTTCATGTTGTAGTTATTCAATTTCTGTGGGAACAAATGTTCCTATTGCTAACATAGCTTTTAAAGCTTTTGTTTAAGGATCTCTAACTTTCTAATCATCTGAAAAATTATCTTAGTACTTTTGGGCACATTAATATCAATTCATTTGTGATGATTAAATGGGTGACGTTAGTATCTATCTGCTTGTCAAAAAGTAATACAGTCTGTAAAAGAATGATGATTTTCGTATCTGGTTCTACATTAGTATGCTGTAACATTATATATATTATTTTATAATCGTGGTTGTTAACAGGAAAGTATGCTGACACTTAACCTCTTCCTGACATGCGCCATACTAGTACTGCTCTAGTACAGCAGCACTAGTGCGGTGCACAGATTGCCCTGTCTCACGCTGAGCGCCACGGCTATCAGGTGTGGAGTGCACCAATCGAGGGCATTTAACCCATCTGATGCAGCTGTCAGTAGTGACAGGAACATAGAGGGGCATCACACAGGAAGGGGGCACCGTGCGCTATTACATCAGGGCCAGATGATCTCGGGGTCCTTTCGGGTCATGCAGGGAAGGTGGATTTCTCAGTGCCTGCAGAGAACAGGACCTGAGATGCCTCTTTCCCTGCCTGTCAGATGCTGCTCCAATGTTCTTCATTTAAGAAGAAGCATAAAATTACAATATTTTATTAGAAATAATTAAAAAGACAGACAATGTTAAAAAAAGTGCCAATATAGTGCAAGGTGATGAGCCAAAGAAAGTAAGTGGCACCAACATATGGCAGGCAAGAGCAAGATGTAATGCTAATAAACAGCGTGGTCAAAGATTGAAAATACACAAATAGGTACCAACATAAATAAAACTTGCATCCAGAGACTAAAAGAATATCATATAGTGTATTGACTATATTCCCATAACCCACAAAATTATGGTAAAGTGCCTGCAATACACATTGGATAGAACACTGGAGCATAGATGTGAAAACCATAGTATCCTACACTGATGTAATGAATGTAATGAACATATCTTACCTCATCATGCAATGGTGCCACTTCCCCTACTCGTGTTTCAATGGCGTGCCTTTGTCAGGGGGAGTGGCATCATGGCCTCAACATGCTCCTTAAAAACCTTGACTGACTAATCACAATGTATCTAATTTTAGTACAGAAAAAAAGATATATTCAGCTTACCCTTTAGATGAATTTCCTTATGAGTCCAGGAAATCTTGAGCCCGGATTCACGTCTCTGCAACTTTAGACAGGCACTCTTCCTCCGGTATATCCGGTTTTTGTATGTCTTGCAGCCTATTTCTATTTTAAATGAATACTATTAAAGTTAAGTGATTTTATCTCTTGGAGCTGGATTCCCTTTTTCCACATGTGCATCTAATTTTAGTCACATGACAGCATGTTAAAGGAAGTGGGGGAAAGGAATGCTGGGCTGGTACTCATAGTTTTAGAAAACCAAACTGACCAAAGGCAAAATACTTAGTGTTAGTCACATGACTGCATGCTACAGGAAGTAGAGGGATGGAATACTGGTACTCATAGTTTTAGAGAACTAGGATCTTTAAGTCCTCAATTTCCATATAAAAGAACCCACAATATAGGAGATGTATTAGTCCACACTCGCCTATTGTCTATTGACAACAATTGGCTAACAATTAACATTTCAAAAGGTTATTTTAAATATAGGCATTGCAAATACTACCATTTGCATGTTACCACTAATCCCTTACAGATTGGGTCAATTACACATAGAGTTGGGATTTTATTTCTTGTAAATCCAAATTTGCAGTTTACATTCTACTCTGCACATGCTTATTTTATTATATAGGAAATACAATAAGACCATTAGCCACTAGATTTCATGAAAATTATTGATCTATCACTACAGGAAAGGGGTCTTTAAGACTTATAAAACATGTACAAGAGAAGCATGATTTCAACCCCTAGACTTTGCATTTCGCAGGTCTTGAAATAGTGAATTACTCCCCACAAGGTGGAATCACAATAAAATCTTATTGAAACATGAAACTCGTTCAATCATAATATCAAATGTTCTAGGTCCTCTTGGACTTAATGATAGATTAGATTAATCGCTATTTCTCTAATAATATCTAGTGACAATCTGCAATAGATAGTAATTACTAAATAGATAATTTATAAATTATATGTTTCACATGTTAAGTTTCACTAATGTTTATCTAATATATAAAGCTGAATGTGTGTGTGTATGTGTTAGGGGTCGAGTTCCCGCTTCTGCACAGGGGGAATCTCGAGCCACTTCCGCTGCGGTCTCCCATTCTTGTCCAGCCGCAGTGGAGCCTGCTCAGCAAGGACGTCGGTCCCAGCGTCTTGCTCATTCTCACTCTGTTCTGAGAGTTAGTGCTGCTTCTCCAGTCTCTGCCATTAAAGTCAGTGCTGGTCAGCAGCGAGCAGACTTCTCTGGGACTAAGTCCTTGTCTGCATGTACTGAGCATGCCCAGCGTAAGGTCTCCCGTTAGAGATCGAGGGTCATGTGCTCAGGCTCTGCAGCACATTCCATTGGTCCTCTTGGCAGGTCCTAGAAGGGCAAAAGTGCTGTGGCCACTTCCTGTGCTGCTGCTATTTAAACTGCGCATGACCGCACGGCCATGCGCTAGTATTGTCAAACAATTGCTAATGTGTGTATGTTGTGAGTGCAAGTCGTCCTTGGAAACCCCTACCCTATTGAATGTCTGTTCGCGGAAGGTGTATGGCTGCTACCTAGCGCCCGACTTAGCCTACAGCACTAAACACACATCTCAGCGTCCTGTAGCTGTGCCTGCCAGTACGGCGCCGTGCGCCTGCCTTGCGCTTTCCATACCCGAGTCTGGGTGGTTAGTGGCGTCCGTTAGTGCGGCATCGCTCGCACTCTTGTGCACTTATATTTCTTAAGGTACTCTTCACACCCAGTTGCGGTGTTACGCCAGCAAGGGTCTAATCGGGCTCCAATCCCTTCTGGGGTTAAGTCCGCTGACCACTTGCTCGCGCACTAGTGCGGTACTGCGGTCCTGTGAATTAACAGGATCGCTTTCTTCACTCTGGGTGAGGTTTAACCCACGCGTGTATCCTTTAGTGTACCGCCATATTGTCCGTCTTGCTAGCTGCAGGGTCTTTTACCTGCACGGTGGACCTCGGACTGCGAACGCACCTAGTTTCTTACCATCTATACTTGGTGCGTTCCGCCAGTCCTTAACATAATACTAGCGCCAAGGTCTGGCTAGTATGGCGGACATTCAGCAATCTTTGCGGTATATCCAGCAGTTGGAGGGTAGGTTGAAGGTTCTCGAGAACTCAACCTCAGCTGTGGATGTTACCGCAGTTGCTGTAAAGGCTGCTGGCGTGGCGGCAGCAACCTTGTCCACTGCCACCCCTGTTCCGACACTATCCCGCCTCCCGTTGCCAGAAAAATTTTCTGGAGATTGCAAAACTTGTAGGGGATTCGTGAGTCAGTGCTCTATCCACCTCGAGCTCCTGGCTGCACGTTTTCCTACAGAGCGGGCTAAGGTGGGATTTATTGTCTCGCTGTTGTCGGACAGGGCGTTGGAGTGGGCTACGCCGCTGTGGGAGCGTGATGATCATGTGGTGCAGAGTGCTCCGTTGTTTCTGGGCACGCTGAAAAAGGTCTTTCTAGGACCTCAACTCACCCATGATACAGCGCTCCAACTACTGGCATTAACTCAGGGTGAGTCCTTGGTCAGCCATTTTTCCGTCCGATTCCGTACTTTAGCTTCCGAGCTGGAGTGGTCGGATAAAGCCCTTATCCCCATATTCTGGAGGGGCCTGGCTGACCATGTTAAGGACGCTCTGGCCACTAGGGAGATTCCTGCCACACTGGAGGAGTTAATATCTATTTCTACTCGTATAGACCTCCGTTTTAACGAGCGGAGGTTGGAACGAGCCCAGTGTAGGCAGAGGTTTCGGCTGGCTCCTACCTTCGCCAAACCTTTGGAATCCCCAGGCCAGGCATCTGAGTCACATGAGACCTTGGAGGTGACACGAGCGGGATCTAAGTCTCAGTCCGCTCGTGCACATAAGGTCCGTCATGTTTGCCAGCAGTCAGGACATCTTGCCTCCAAGAGTCCTCAGCGGTCGGGGAAACGTCAGCGTCTAGTGGCAGTTGGAGGAGGTACACTAGACACGGCGACGTTTGCCTCAAAGTTGTCCTTCAAGGGGACAATTACCATAGGCCCATCCACTCTTACGGTCGAGCTATGCTTGGATTCTGGGGCAGAGGGTAACTTTATGTCCTCCGCCTTTGCCCAGCGTCACGCAATACCCTTGGTGATGCTCGCCCAGCCAGTGACCGTTCGAGTGGTAAATGGGTCAACACTACCTTCACAGATTACCCACCAAACCATTCCTTTCACGCTATCTGTGTCTCCATCACATCAGGAGATAATCTCCCTATTAGTCATTCCTGAGGGAATTGATGAGGTCCTGTTGGGGATGCCATGGCTTCGCTACCATTCTCCTCATATTGAGTGGTCCTCTGGGAGAATTTTGGGATGGAGTAAATCCTGTGAGGGTAGATGTCAGAGGGAGTGCGTTCAGGTTGCTACTACACAGGTACCCGCAGATCTTTCCTCTCTCCCCAAGCACTATTGGTCCCATGCAGACGTGTTCTCCAAAAGAGCTGCGGAGACTCTTCCGCCTCACCGCCCCTATGACTGTCCTATTGACCTCTTGCCTGGTGCTGAGCCTCCCCGGGGTCGAGTCTACCCGTTATCTCTCCCGGAGACGGAGGCAATGTCCCAGTATATTCAGGAGAATCTGGCAAGAGGATTCATTAGGAAGTCAGTGTCACCGGCAGGGGCTGGGTTCTTCTTCGTACAGAAGAAGACTGGAGACTTACGTCCATGCATAGACTACAGGGGTCTTAACGCCATTACCGTTAAGAACAAGTACCCATTACCCCTGATATCTGAGCTCTTTGATAGGCTACGGGGAGCAAAGGTATTTACAAAGTTAGATCTGCGGGGTGCTTACAACCTGATTCGCATCCGTGAGGGGGATGAATGGAAGACGGCTTTTAACACCAGGGATGGGCATTATGAATATCTAGTGATGCCCTTTGGGCTCTGTAATGCCCCAGCCGTTTTCCAAGACTTTGTGAACGACATCTTTCGGGATATGCTCACCACCTCGGTCGTAGTCTATCTGGATGACATTCTCATCTACTCTCCAGACATAGACTCCCATCGGAGAGATGTTCGCAAAGTCTTCGACCTCTTACGGGCAAACTCCCTCTACGCTAAGTTGGAGAAGTGTGTGTTTGAGCAGGAGTCCTTGCCTTTCCTTGGTTATATCATTTCTGCCCAGGGTTTGGCTATGGATCCTGCCAAGCTACAGGCGGTAATGGACTGGCAGGAACCCCATTCTCTTAAAGCGGTGCAGCGCTTTATGGGGTTCATTAATTACTATCGCCAGTTCATTCCACACTTCTCAACTTTGGTAGCTCCCGTGGTCGCCCTCACCAAGAAGGGAGCAAATCCCAAGTTGTGGTCAGAGGAGGTCTCCAAGGCCTTTCTCTCGATTAAGTCACACTTCGCTAGCGCTCCCATCCTACATCGCCCTGATGTAGATAAACCATTCATCTTGGAGGTGGATGCCTCATCCGTTGGTGCTGGAGCAGTCCTTTTCCAAAAGGATGCTCAAGGTCGGAAGCATCCTTGCTTCTTCTTCTCCAAAACTTTCACACCAGCGGAGAGGAATTATTCCATCGGGGACAGGGAGTTGCTAGCCATGAAGTTGGCTTTTTCAGAGTGGAGACACCTCTTGGAGGGAGCTCGCTTTCCCTTCCAAGTCTTCACTGACCACAAGAACTTGGTGTATATACAGACGGCCCAGCGGCTAAATTCTCGCCAGGCTAGATGGTCCCTGTTTTTCTCCCGGTTCCATTTTACCCTCCATTTTCTCTCCGGGGAGAAGAACGTTCGTGCCGACGCTCTCTCCCGCTCCGTAGTGTCATCTGAGGAGGAGGAGGAGGAGCCTCGGCTTATTGTCCCGCCTGAGAGCCTGAGAACTGTAGCTCCGGTTTCGCTGGAGTCTGTGCCCCCGGGCAAGACTTTCGTGCCAGCTAACTTGCGACCGGAGGTTCTCTCTTGGGCTCACTCCTCCAGAGTGGGTGGGCATTTTGGGACCAAGAGGACATCTGAGCTTTTGGCGAGAACATATTGGTGGCCGCATATGGTCCGAGATGTCAAGGACTATATTCAGGCGTGCGTTTCTTGCGCCCAGAATCGGTCTCCTCGGCAACGGCCTGCTGGGTTGCTTTACCCTCTACCGGTGGCAGACAGGCCCTGGGAGATGGTCGGAATGGACTTCGTGGTGGGCTTACCCAAGTCGCGTGGCTGCTCCATTATTTGGGTTGTCACCGACCATTTCTCTAAGATGGTACATTTGGTACCGCTTCCTCGGTTACCCTCAGCACGGGTCTTGGCGGTGTTGTTCATGAAGCATGTTTTCCGATTGCATGGTATGCCTGATAAGATTGTCAGCGATCGGGGTCCCCAGTTCGCGTCTCGGTTTTGGAGAGAGCTCTGCCGTTTGCTCAGCATAGAGTTAAACCTCTCCTCTGCATATCATCCCGAGACGAATGGGTTGGTGGAGAGAACCAACCAGACTCTGGTGGCATATTTGCGACATTTCGTCTCCGCTAGGCAGGATGACTGGGCATCTTTGCTACCTTGGGCGGAATTTGCCTTGAACAACGCCGTAGCCGATTCCACTGGCCAAACTCCTTTTCTCCTTAATTACGGCCAGCATCCGCGTGTTCCTGTGCCCATGCCCGTGTCATCCACCGATTCTAGGGTGGCAGACTGGGCGGTGGAGGCACGGGACATCTGGGACCGCACACAGGATGCCATTCGGGCCTCCAAGGAGAGAATGAGGGTTTCGGCTGATACACACCGGTGTCCCGCTCCGGTCTTTGCTCCCGGCGACTTAGTGTGGCTCTCCGCCCGTAACATCAGGCTGCGAGTTGAGTCCACTAAGTTTGCTCCTCGCTACATTGGCCCGTTTAAAGTTCTGGAACAGGTCAACCCTGTGGTTTACCGTTTGGCCATTCCTCCACGCCTTGGTATCACCGATACCTTTCACGTTTCCCTCTTAAAGCCCGTTCGTTTGTATCGGTTTTCTGAGTTATCTGCTGGGACATCGGGTTCATCCACGGATGAGTTTGAGGTGAATGCTATTGTGGGAAGCAAGGTGGTACGTGGCAAAAAATTTTATTTGGTGGATTGGAAGGGTCATGGTCCAGAGGATAGAACCTGGGAGCCTGTGGAGCACATTCGGGCTCCGCAGCTCATTGCTGCCTTCGAACGTAGCGAGGCCCAAGGAGGGGGGGGCCCTAGGAGGGGGGGTAATGTTAGGGGTCGAGTTCCCGCTTCTGCACAGGGGGAATCTCGAGCCACTTCCGCTGCGGTCTCCCATTCTTGTCCAGCCGCAGTGGAGCCTGCTCAGCAAGGACGTCGGTCCCAGCGTCTTGCTCATTCTCACTCTGTTCTGAGAGTTAGTGCTGCTTCTCCAGTCTCTGCCATTAAAGTCAGTGCTGGTCAGCAGCGAGCAGACTTCTCTGGGACTAAGTCCTTGTCTGCATGTACTGAGCATGCCCAGCGTAAGGTCTCCCGTTAGAGATCGAGGGTCATGTGCTCAGGCTCTGCAGCACATTCCATTGGTCCTCTTGGCAGGTCCTAGAAGGGCAAAAGTGCTGTGGCCACTTCCTGTGCTGCTGCTATTTAAACTGCGCATGACCGCACGGCCATGCGCTAGTATTGTCAAACAATTGCTAATGTGTGTATGTTGTGAGTGCAAGTCGTCCTTGGAAACCCCTACCCTATTGAATGTCTGTTCGCGGAAGGTGTATGGCTGCTACCTAGCGCCCGACTTAGCCTACAGCACTAAACACACATCTCAGCGTCCTGTAGCTGTGCCTGCCAGTACGGCGCCGTGCGCCTGCCTTGCGCTTTCCATACCCGAGTCTGGGTGGTTAGTGGCGTCCGTTAGTGCGGCATCGCTCGCACTCTTGTGCACTTATATTTCTTAAGGTACTCTTCACACCCAGTTGCGGTGTTACGCCAGCAAGGGTCTAATCGGGCTCCAATCCCTTCTGGGGTTAAGTCCGCTGACCACTTGCTCGCGCACTAGTGCGGTACTGCGGTCCTGTGAATTAACAGGATCGCTTTCTTCACTCTGGGTGAGGTTTAACCCACGCGTGTATCCTTTAGTGTACCGCCATATTGTCCGTCTTGCTAGCTGCAGGGTCTTTTACCTGCACGGTGGACCTCGGACTGCGAACGCACCTAGTTTCTTACCATCTATACTTGGTGCGTTCCGCCAGTCCTTAACAGTATGTATGTATGTCCGGGATTGGCATCTGCACCGTCGCAGCTATAGCCACAAAATTTTGCAGTCACACGTCTGGACCCCGAGAGCGTCATAGGCTATGTTGTGAGGCGAAATTTTAACCCCGCGTGTTCCTATTCACTAAACAATTTTGCCCCTATCTACATAATGGTGAAAAAGTGAAAGGAAAAGTGTTGGAGGCGTCGCAGCTACAGCAACAAAATTTTGCACAGTCGCACGTCTGGACCCTGAGAGCGTCATGGGGAAAAAGTGAAAGGAAAATGTTGGAGGCAAATTGAGAGCTGCCAGATGTGAACAAGGGGGACTTAAAGAATGAGAGCAATGGCGCCAAAGAGTATATCCCGTACAGTTGCTAAGGTGGGGCCCCAACATGGGATACTCAACATACACGGGGATGTGAACACACACACAAAAGGTGCCACAAACTACCATGTGCTTGAACACATATACCACCCACAGCACACATTTCACCACACATACGCCAACCTCGCCACATAAAAGTCAAAACACAAAAGTCGCCGCTCAAAACTCGCCACGCGCAAAACTCGCCACATGCAAAACTAGGTTCACGCAAAACTCGCCACACGTGCAAAACTCACCTCATGGAAAACTCGCCACACGCAAAACTTGCACACGCAGAAAAATTGCCACATGCACAAAAGTTGCAACACATGCAAAAGTTGCCTCACACAAAATTTGCACATACTCAAAACACACCACACATAAAACTTGCCACACGCAAAACTCGCCATGCGCAAAACTTGCTGCACACAACTTGCTACACTAAAATGTCACATGCAACTCGACACACAAAAAGTTGCTACACGCATGTCGCCACACAAAACTCATCTCACAAAAGTCGCTACATGCATGTCGCCACATGCAACTCAACACACACAACTTGACACATGAAACTCGCCCTAAAACACACACAAGTCTGGTATTATCCTTCAGAAATAAAAATCTGATTAATAAGCAGACAAACTACAAGAGCAACAAATGTACCATACAGGAAATACAGCAGCTGTCAGTCACATGACCTGTCTATTATGTGTATGTGTGAGCTAATATATACTGCCAAGGGGGAGGGCTTCCTTTTGGCTGGGGATTTATCGGGCTGCCAATTTAGCTTACAAATACTGAGGTAAAAATACTGACCAAATAATGTGTGAATGCGGTCTAATACAGGAGGAGATGACACACAGATATATACTATATACAGGAGAAGAGGACACACAGGTATATACTATATACAGGAGAGATGACACACAGGTATGTACTATATACAGGAGGAGATGACACACAGGTATATACTATATACAGGAGGAGATGACACACAGGTATATACTATATACAGGAGCAGATGACACACAGGTATATACTATATACAGGAGCAGATGACACACAGGTATATACTATATACAGGAGGAGATGACTTACAGGTATATATTATATACAGGAGGAGATGACACACATATATACTATATACAGGAGGAGATGACATACAGGTATATACTATATACAGGAGGAGATGACACACAGGTATATACTACATATAGGAGGAGATGACACACACATATATACTATATACAGGGGAGCTGACACACAGGTATATACTATATACAGGAGGAGATGACATACAGGTATATACTATATACAGGAGGACATGACACACAGGTATATACTATATACACGACGAGATGACAACCTGGTATATACTATATACAGGGGAGATGACATACAGGTACATATTATAAAGAGGGGCGATGACACTCAGGTGTATACTATATACAGTGGAGATGACACACAGGTATATACTATATACAGGAGGAGATAACATACAGGTATATACTATATACTGGAGGAGATGACACACGTATATACTATATACAGGAGCAGATGATACACAGGTATATACTATATACAGGAGGAGATGACTTACAGGTACATACTATGTACAGGAGGAGATGACACACATATATACTATATACAGGAGGAGATGACATACAAGTATATACTATATAAAAGAGGAGATGACATAGGTATATAGAGGAGATGACATACAGCAGGTATATACTATATACAGGGGAGATGACATACAGGTATATACTATATATAGGAGGAGATGACATACAGGTATACAGTATAGTATATACAGAAGAGATGACATACAGGTATATAATACAGGAGATGACACATGGGTATATACAATATACAGGAGGAGATGACATACAGCAGGTATATACTATTTACAGGGGAGATGACATATAGGTATATACTATATACAAGAGAAGACATAGAGGTGTATACTATATATAAGGGAGATGACAAACATGTATATACTGAGGTGAAAATGAGGGGTGTGAGGTGAAAATGAAAAGGTGTGAGTGCAAAATGAGAGGAGTGAGGGAAAATAGTGGAGTGATCGGAAAATGACAGATGTAAGGTCGAAATGACAAGTGTTGGGGGGAATGAGAGGAGAGGGGGAAAATGAGAGGTGTAAGGGAGAAAATGAGAGGTGTAAGGGAGAAAATGAGAGGTGTAAAAGAGAAAATGAGAGGCATGATGGGAAAATAAGAGACGTGGGGTGCTATAACTAACCACAGATATTTACTATGCCCAGGCAACGCCGGGATCTTCAGCTAGTTATTATATATATGATCACGGTCTTAATCCTTATAAGGGAAATTACCTCATGTAGTTACTCACCTGGATCCGTTGAAGCGATTACACATGAAACGGATGTAGTCCTTTATACCCGCATGCCTCCTTAATCTGTATGTCTGATACTTTGCCCAAGCCACACATGGTGAACTAAAGTACACTGAAATTTTTCTCAGCTTGGTGAGTGCCGCATTGTTTTCTTCATATTGCTTATACACACGTCTTTCCATGGTGAGCAACATATGTCAGTTTAATTTTTCCACCTAACTTCAGTGAAATAGGACCAATCATCTTCACGTGTGTTGAATATATGCCACTGGTGCCGTTCATATTTTCTCCTACTTTGGAAATTTTGTATAGACAATGTAATACTGTTTGATCCCAAGTCGTCGGGCATAACAAGCCCCATTAAGCAATAATGTACCCTTCCTTTAGGCTGACACAAGGAGGATATCTTTCAATCTACCCATGCATAATGATATATAATTGTAACCTGCATCGAAAGGCACAAGGGGGTTGGGCTTCCTTTTGTCTGGGGATTTATCGGGCTGCCAATTTAGCTTACAAATACTGAGGTAAAATTACTGACCAAATAATGTGTGAATGTGGTCTAATACAGGAGGAGATGACACTCAGATATATACTATATACAGGAGGAGATTACACACAGGTATATACTATACACAGCAGAAGAGGACACACAGGTATATACTATATACAGGAGAGATGACACACAGGTATATACTATATACAGGAGGAGATGACACACAGGTATATACTATATACAGGAGGATATGACACACAGGTATATACTATATACAGGAGCAGATGACACACAGGTATATACTATATACAGGAGCAGATGACACACAGGTATATACTATATACAGGAGGAGATGACTTACAGGTATATATTATATACAGGAGGAGATGACACACAGGTATATACTACATATAGGAGGAGATGACACACACATATATACTATAAACAGGGGAGCTGACACACAGGTATATACTATATACAGGAGGAGATGACATACAGGTATATACTATATACAGGAGGACATGACACACAGGTATATACTATATACAGGAGGAGATGACAACCTGGTATATACTATATACAGGGGAGATGACATACAGGTACATACTATAAAGAGGGGTGATGACACTCAGGTATATACTATATACAGTGGAGATGACACACAGGTATATACTATATACAGGAGGAGATAACATACAGGTATATACTATATACTGGAGGAGATGACACACAGGTATATACTATATACAGTAGCAGATGATACACAGGTATATACTATATACAGGAGGAGATGACTTACAGGTACATACTATGTACAGGAGGAGATGACACACGTATATATTATATACAGGAGGAGATGACATACAAGTATATACTATATAAAAGAGGAGATGACATAGGTATATAGAGGAGATGACATACAGCAGGTATATACTATATACAGGGGAGATGACATACAGGTATATACTACTGTATATACAGGAGATGACATACAGGTATATACTATATATAGAAGGAGATGACATACAGGTATACAGTATAGTATATACAGAAGAGATGACATACAGGTATATAATACAGGAGATGACACATGGGTATATACAATATACAGGAGGAGATGACATACAGCAGGTATATACTATTTACAGGGGAGATGACATATATGTATATACTATATACAAGAGAAGACATAGAGGTGTATACTATATATAAGGGAGATGACAAACATGTATACTGAGGTGAAAATGAGGGGTGTGAGGTGAAAATGAAAAGGTGTGAGTGCAAAATGAGAGGAGTGAGGGAAAATAGTGGAGTGATCGGAAAATGACAGATGTGAGGTCGAAATGACAAGTGTTGGGGGGAATGAGAGGAGAGAGGGGGAAAATGAGAGGTGTAAGGGAGAAAATGAGAGGTGTAAAAGAGAAAATGAGAGGCATGATGGGAAAATAAGAGACGTGGGGTGCTATAACTAACCACAGATATTTACTATGCCCAGGCAACGCGGGGCTCTTCAGCTAGTTATTATATGTATGATCACGGTCTTAATCCTTATAAGGGAAATTACCTCATGTAGTTACTCACCTGGATCCGTTGAAGCGATTACACATGAAACGGATGTAGTCCTTTATACCCGCATGCCTCCTTAATCTGTATGTCTGATACTTTGCCCAAGCCACACATGGTGAACTAAAGTACACTGAAATTTTTCTCAGCTTGGTGAGTGCCGCATTGTTTTCTTCATATTGCTTATACACACGTCTTTCCATGGTGAGCAACATATACCAGTTTAATTTTTCCACCTAACTTCAGTGAAATAGGACCAATCATCTTCACGTGTGTTGAATATATGCCACTGGTGCCGTTCATATTTTCTCCTACTTTGGAAATTTTGTATAGACAATGTAATACTGTATGATCCCAAGTCGTCGGGCATAACAAGCCCAATTAAGCAATAACGTACCCTTCCTTTAGACTGACACAAGGAGGATATCTTTCAATCTACCCATGCATAATGATATATAATTGTAACCTGCATCGAAAGGCACAATTTGGGTACTCAAAACAATTTTGCTTGTGTACATTTTCTTCCCATGTCCCTGTAAGCAGATCAAGCACTTTTCAACACAGAATCGCTAAGTATTCAACATTTATTTTTACTCTCTTTTTTACTTTCAAAGCTGTTTTTTCACAATTTTGTATGTACTTTATTTCCATATCTTTTTAGCTGTTTAACCTACATATATCCACATTGCATAAATAAAATATGGGTCTGCCAGGCTTCCAATCTACAAGGGTGCAAGTGGTACCTTGCATGTATGGTATTAGAAAGAGAAAAATGAGTCTTCTAAAATTTATGTAATCTTACCATTAGACATATCGGTCGAAAAAATTGTTCCATATGGAATTGATGAGGCATGAATCCAACGTGCTTCATAGCCTCTAATTATTCTGTAATCTGAAGTCTCCTTGGACTGTATCCAACCCCTTTCAAGCTCTTTAACACAAAACAGCATTAGTAATGTCAAAATATCATCAACATAAATGTCAATAGATAACAGACAGTAATTTGGGGTAACAAACAGCCTGTTTGATAACATACTGCACTTTCTGAATTATTATGCTTTTTATACTCTCATATTTTTTTTCAATTGTGATGTTGCACTTGTGTCTCCAATGCAACTTTTTCTTCTTCTAGACAATTTTAAAAGATTCAACTGCACCCCACTGGGAATTTTGTGGTGCCTATCCATGTTAATTGTGTACACCGTAAAATATTTTTTTCTGATGCTGGCATAAAAAGGTTTACAGATTACATTTTATAGCTTAAATAATATCAGTTTTTCCTAAGATGTAGTGTATGCTCTTATTATTTATAACAAAGAAAATAATTGTGATTAAAATGAGTAATACATCAACAAAATAACACAGTTCACAAGTAAATGAACTCCACTGAGAAACTAACTAGCATCATGCTGTGATGTTTTACATGAAAGCACAACCATATAATCCTAATTAGATGTTGTCAAGCATCAAGTCAACTCAGTGGTTGCTACATTGATATTTGGATTGATAATATGAGTTGGATGCATCCTATTGTACCGTACATACAAAGATCTATTTAGGCCAATTATCTACAGAATAAACTAAATAAAGAGTAATATCCCCTCACTGAACCCAACATTTGTCACTTTGCCATACTTCTGACATTATACACTGTTACAAATTCATTACTACAGTGTTTAAAAAGTGAGATTTATCAATAATGTTTTAAATTGCATCGTTTTATGAAATTGCAAAAATGGAGCACGTGTGTCACAACTAATTAGACAGTTTTCTTCCTTTCGAAAAAATGACAAACATCTCCTAGCAAAATGCTTTTCAACTCAATGGGATCAAACTGAAACATTGACCTGTGGGGTAGGTTTATAGGATCTACAGCATTTCAAATTAATAGTAAATTAAAGGAAGATGCAAAATAAAAAAGCAAACTTAGACAATGTACGTGTATGTCGCTGTATGCTACGCATGTAGAAATTTAAGCAACTAAACAAATGTTCCATTTTTGGAATAAAATTGAAAATTTGAAAAGTAAATAATTTAAGTAAATAATGATAACTCCCACAATGTGCTGCTCTCTGGGAACAAGAGTCCTGCCTAATTCATTATATATGTATATATATTTTACATATCTACATCTATATATATAATTGCCTAAGGGTTTTTCCGTCTATCTGTCTGTCTGTCTGTCTGTCTGTCCTGGAAATCCCGGCTCTCTGATTGGTCGAGGCTGCCAGGCCTCGACCAATCAGAGACCGGCACAGCATCGACGTAGAAATCCCGCGTCTCTGGCGGCCTCGACCAATCAGCAACGGGCACAGCGATGATGATGTCATAATGGTTGCCATGGCGACGATGATGTCATAAAGGTTGCCTCGACCAATCAGCGACGGTCAAAGTCTGCCGCGAATTCTGGAATTATCATTGTCCATATACTACGGGGACATGCATATTCTAGAATACCCGATGCGTTAGAATCGGGCCACATTCTAGTAGTAGTATAAGAGGTGTATCCTGTAATTTAATATATCTATTTATATGTGTAAATGAGTTGACAATTAGTGAATAGAGATGAGCGAAGATGTCAATGTTCGGTTCGGATTATGTTCACCGAATTTGCAATATTCGCTGATGAATTCGTCGAATATTCGCTGAGCAAACAAAACAAACACATGCACAACACCTTAAAATGGCCACAGATGCTGCCAAAACACCTCAAATGAGGGACAGACACCAGGAAAGTGGCCTGATTTCACCCACCTGCAAGGAAGAAAAAGTAGTCAGCTCACCTAAATATAGGCTATTCCTCATCTTCAACTGCACTGAAAGGGTTGAGCAACCAGTCTAATAGGAAAAAAAAATGTAGTAAATCCAGCAGGAATACAGTTAAAATTCCATTTTAATGATCCATTTAAAAAAATATTTTCATCCTTATAGGAAACCACATAGCAGTATTGTTATATCACAGCATTATGCACATATGGCAGCGTTTAACCAAATGTAGAAATAGTATAATAGGCAACTAAAGTTCTTCCATTATACCCAATCCAGCAGATGGACACACAACAAAGAGTGTTCACAGTTCCAAAAATTATTAGCAGACACCACTAAAGTGGGATCAATTTCACTACAGCAGAAATAGTATAATAGGGACCAACAGGTTTTTCACTACACCCAATCCAGCAGATGGACACCCAACCAGAATTGTTCACGTTTAAAGAAATGAGGGCCTTACACCAGAGAAGTGGCATCAATTTCACCACAGCAGAATTAGTATAATAGGGACCGACAGTTCTTCCACTACTCCCAATCCAACACATTGACACCCTACGAGGAGTGTTCACATTCAAAGAAATGAGGGCCTTACACCACAGAAGTGGCATCAATTTTACCATAGTAGAAACAGTATAATAAGGACCGACAGGTCTTTCAAGACACCCAATCCAGCAGATGGACACACAACAAAGAGTGTTCACTAGGGTTGAGTGAAACGGATCGGACAAATTAAAAAATCGCCGACTTTTGGCAAAGTCGGGTTTCGTGAAACCCGACCCTAGTGTGGGATCGGCCATGAGGTCGGCGATCTTCGCGCCAAAGTCGCGTTTTGTATGACGTTTTCAGTGCTATTCTTCAGCCAATGAAGGAGGATGCAGAGTGTGGGCAGCGTGACGACATAGGTCTCGGTCCCCACCATCTTAGAGAAGGGCATGACAGTGATTGGCTTGCTTTCTGCGGTGTCACAGGGCCTATAAAGGGGCATGCACGCCAACCGCCATCTTACTTCTGCTGATCGTAGCATAGGTAGAGGTTGCTGCCAGCTGCATCAGAAGAAGGGATATAGTTAGGGAGGGAAGATTAAGCCCATAAAACTGCTTGTGCTGTAGCGATTTCCACTGTCCAACACCACCTTTTCTTTGCAGGGACAGTGGAGTTTATATTTTTGTGCATCAGCTCTGTAGCTTATTAGGCTGCCTTATAAGGCTTCCTGATAGCTGCATTGCTGTTTGTACGCCGCTGTGCAAACCCACTGCTTTTTTAAAATCAAAAATCCTGTTGCTCCTTTCTGCACAGTTATCTTGTGTATTTGTCCACACTTGTGTGCAGCAGTCCTTTTTATTGCTGCCATACTTGTCCTGAGATCATTGTAGGGAGATTGAAATTGTACAACAGTCCTTGTATTTTTTTATATATCTTCCAGCCACGTTCTGCCACTTACATTGTGTAGTGCTATACACTGGGCCTGAGTTTTGGTGCAGTCTCCCCCTCAAAATAGGGAGATTTAAATTCTCAACAAGTTTATATACACCTTCTACCTTGTTTTAAAGTACCATATAACGGTTGTTATTTTGGTTAGATTTTCCCAAAAATGAGGAAGTCTGGTGGAAGAGGCCGTGGGCGGTCGTTGCCAGCTGGTAATGATGGTGGTGGTGGATCATCTGGTGGTAGTGGGAAAAGCAAAATAGCACCAAAGGCTTGAGGTGTGGAGCCAGTGTCATCGTCTGGCTACACAAGGCCTCGAAGACTCCCTTATCTGGGAGTAGGAAAACAGCTTTTAAAGCCGGAGCAGCAGGAAAAAGTTTTGGCTTTCCTTGCTGACTCAGCCTCTAGCTCTTTCACCTCCTCTTCAGAAAGTTCGAAATATAAAAGCAGCGAGTCGTCAGTGGATTCTCCCGGTCAGGAACAAGTTGCTTCCTTGTGTCCTTCACCCAAACCAAAAGTGAAGGATGCGGCAGGCGACACTACAGTTTACTCCATGGAGCTCTTTACACATACCGTGACTGGGTTAGAAAGGGAAATTGTTAACAGCCCATTACAAGAAGAAAGCGGACATGGAGTGCACTGATGCAGAGCCACAGCTAGATTATTATGCTGTTCCATTGACTCAGATCACTACATTGCCCTCGCAGTGTACTGAGCCAGAATCTGACCCTGATGAGACTATGGTGCCCCGTCACGAACGCTATAGAACGTTACACGGTGACACAAATGAAGGTGCACATGAATTGAAGAGGAGGTGATAGATGACCCAGTTGTTGATGCAGATTGGCAGCCATTGGGGAAGAGGGTGCCGCTGCCAGTAGCTCAGAAGTGGAGGAGGATGATCAGCAGCAGCCATCTACATCGCAACAGCTTTCATCTGACAGGCCTGTATCTGGGCAAAAACATTTTTCAAAAACAAAAACAGTTTTAGGACAGCATGGCCATCCGGTGAAAGTAGCACAGCGTGCAATGCCTGAAAAGGTATTCCACAGTAGGAAGGTTCAGTGTGGGAATTTTTTAACCATGATCCTAATGATCAGTGCAAAGTTATTTGTAAGAAATGCTCAAAGACCTTTAGCAGAGGGAAGAATCTCCAAAATTTAAATACAACGTGCATGCTTAGACATTTAACCAGCATGCACTTGCAAGCCTGGACTAACTACCAAACGTCCCATACCGCTGGTGCACCTGCTCAGAATGAAGGTAGTCAGCAACGCTACATTGCTTCCCTCACTGTAAGCCCACCGGTTAGGACCCCACCAGCAGCAAATGTGGAGGTATCGTCGCAAGGCCAAAGCAGCCAGGGAATCACAAGGTTCTTGGTAGGAAACACTGTATGTAGGCCAACATCAAGAATACCGTTACCAACCCTCTCTCAATCTGCCATGTCCACAACCACCCCCGCTAGTTCCACCATATGCAGCTCTCCAGTCTAGCTCACCCTACAAGAGACTCTCGTTAGGAAAAGAAAGTACTCATCCTCATCCGCATACACAGGGTTTGAACGCCCACATTGCTAGACTAATCTCGTTAGAGATGATGCCCTACCGGTTGGTTGAAAGTGAAGCATTCAAAGCCCTGATGGCCTACGCAGTACCACGCTATGACCTACCCAGTCGACACTTCTTTGCGAGAAAAGCCATCCCAGCCCTCCACCAGCATGTCAGACCACATTACCCATGCACTGAGGCAATCAGTCAGTAGAAAGGTGCACCTCACAACAGATGCATGGACCAGTAGGCATGGCAAGGGACATTATGTGTCCATCACGGTGCACTGGGTTAATGTGGTGGATGCAGAGTCCACAGGGGACAGCCATAGTGGGACAGTTCTGCCTAGCCCACGGTCTAGGAAACAGTTGGCTGTAGGCGTTCACAACCCCTCCTCCTCCTCCAGAAGCTCATCCGCAGTCACACAACCACTTTATCCACAGCTGCCAGTGTTGCACATGAGGTTTCCCATTATCGAACAGCTAGTGGTAAGCGTCAGCAGGCTGTTTTAGAAATGAAGTGTTTGGGCGACAACAGACACACCACTGAAGTACTGGCCGAGTACTTGCAGCAAGAAACTCAGTCATGGCTGGGCAGTGTACATCTTGAGGCAGGCAAGGTAGTCAGTGATAACAGAAGCAATTTTATGGCTGCCATAGCCCTTTCAGAACTGAAACACATACCTTGCCTGGCTCACACCTTGAACCTGGTGGTGCAGTGCTTCCTGAAAAATTATCCGGGGTTACCAGCCCTGCTCTTGAAGGTGCAAAGACTTTGCTCGCACATCCGCCGGTCGCCCGTACACTCCAGCCGTATGCTGAACCATCAGCGATCGATGAATCTTCCCCAGCACCGCCTAATAATCGACGTTGCAACAAGGTGGAACTGCACACTGCACATGCTTCAGAGGCTGTGCGAACAGAGGCGAGCTGTAATTTATTTGTGGGAGGATACACATACACGGGCAGGCAGTTGGATGGCAGACATGGAGTTGTCTCGTGTACAGTGGTCAAAGCTGCAAGACCTCTGTCAAGTCCTTCAGTGTTTTGAGGAATGCACATGGCTGGTAAGTGCAGATGACGCCATCATAAGCATGAGCATCCCACTAATGCGTCTGCTGATGCAAAGTTTGACCCACATTAAGGAGCAGGCGTCTGCAGCCGAGGAGGAGGGAAGCCTTGATGACAGTCAGCCATTGTCTGCTCAGGGAACTTTCTTGGACGAGATGGTGGGCGAAGAGGAGGAGGAGGAGGAGGATAATAGGGGTGAATATTTATGGGAGGAGGATGCTTCACTGGAGGCAATAGAAACTGGTGGCATTGCAAGGTCAGGTACAGGGTTTTTGCATGCCAAAAGTGATGTAGATTTTCAAGAAAGTGCTCCTCAACCCAGCACAAGCAGTGAATTGACACCTGGAACTTTGGCCCAGATGGCAGAGTATGCCTTGCGTATCCTAAAACGGGACCCCCGCATTATCAAAATGATGACCGATGACGATATCTGGTTTGCATGCCTCCTGGATCCACGATACAAAGGCAAATTACAAAGTATCATGCCACATGAGAACCTTGAGCAAATATTGGCTACCAAACAAGCAACTCTTGAAGACCGTTTGGTTCTGGCATTCCCAGCACACAGCAGCGCTGATGGTTCTCACACGAGCTGTAGGGGGCAACATGGCAGAGGTGTTAGAGGTGCACAAAGCCGAAGTGGCATTGGACAGAGGGGATTTATGACCAGGTTGTGGAGTGATTTCGCAATGACTGCAGACACGACAGGTACTGCTGCATCGATGCAAAGTGACAGGAGACAGCATTTGTCCAGTATGGTTACCAACTATTTTTCTGCCATTATCGATGTTCTCCCTCACAGGTCATTCCCTTTGATTACTGGGCATCTAAACTAGACACCTGGCCCAAATTGGCAGAATATGCATTACAGGAGCTTGCTTGCCCAGCTGCTAGTGTGCTCTCAGAAAGAGTCTTCAGTGCTGCTGGTTCAATACTGACCGAAAAAAGGAACGTCTGGCTCCCCGAAATGTTGATGATCTAACCTTCATTAAAATGAACCAATCATGGATTTCGAATTATTTTGCCCCACCTTCACCTGCAGACAGGTAGCTTGCCTGAAAAATTGCTTGTATTGGGCCTCCTCTTACTGACTGTTCCAATTCCGCCATTTGCAGGTGCCGAATGTCCACCATTGGACCTTTTTATACCTCCCTAAATGGGCTGACTCCCCCCACAGGTCTGTGGTCACAACTTGGCGCAAGCACCCGTGCGAGTGTCGTTTGTCTGGACAGGTGTTTGTGCCCACTCTTGGGCGACGGCACTGGCACAGGGTCCCACATAGTACAATGATGTGTCTCTGACGGTGGTGGTGCACAACCAATGTCAGACACACTGTCGTAATATGAGGTGACCTGCGCCAGTACCGCCGCCCACGAGAGAGTGTTCCCCCCAGCTCAAACTGTGCCCTACCACTTGCAAAACTTACCTGCCCCACCACTGTGTAGTCTGTGCTGTTTAATTCTTAAATGGCACTGCCATTACAAATTTGTTGCAATGATAGATGATAGTTAAATATACAGGGGCCCTTGCTTCCTTTTTGACCCTTTAATGCTTTGTGCCAACTACCACTGTCTGCAACTCTGCAGAGGAGCCCACCCCTGTACCTCGCTATGCCACCATTTTAATTATGACCAATTCATTGGCTGACATTTAGCCAACTTTAGTATTTTGGCATACTGTCATGCAGCTGCAGTGCAGTACAGCGCAACCTCCACCAGGGGGAGCCTGGTAGTGAAGCCAGACTGCACACAGAGCAACTGAACAGACGCCACCTAGTGGCGAGAGCGAAGTCAGGAAAGCCGAGTCAGATTACTAGAGAGCACAATAATACAAATAGAGTTAGACAGAATGAATGGTCAGGACATAGCAAGGGATAAGTAAACAAGGACAGGCAAAATACGGTACCATAGGGATAAACTGAAACAGAGTCAAAGAGCCAAGCCAAGATCATAAACAGGGAATCAAGCAGATATACAGACAAACAAAGAGACACTGGGAAAGGGCAGGCAGGGGGAGATAACAGACAGGGCAAGTCAGGGTTCAGTAGGACAAACCAAGAGCTTCCAGAGTCAGGTTCACACGCCAAAGACAGAGCTATAACTGACACCACCCTCAGGATACCTGGGAGCTAAATAGCAAACCCGAGCCCAGAATGAGGCAGATCAAAGTTAACCCTTGACATGATCCACCCAGAGAAAAAGCAGACAGGACTAAACTCCGGAACGGATCATGACAGTACCCTCCTCTCAAGGGGGGCCACCGGACCCCCAGATTTCCCAGGATAACGTGCATGAAATGCCCGGACCAATCGCTCAGCATGGACAGATCGCGCCGGGACCCAAGATCTATCCTCAGGACCATAACCCCTCCAATGGACCAAATACTGAAGAGAACTACGGACCATGCGAGAATCCACGATCCGTTCTACTTCAAACTCGGTCTGACCATCCACAGAGACAGAAGGCGGAAGGGATGGAAGCCCAGCGGAAGATGGTACAAAGGACTTAAGAAGGGATTTATGGAACACATTGAGGATCCTAAGCGAATGAGGAAGGCATAAACAAAAGGCAACTGGATTGACCACCTCAATGATCTCGTAAGGACCAATAAACCTGGGACCAAGCTTAGCAGAAGGAATCTTTAGACGAATGTTCTTGGTAGACAACCACACTATCTCCTACCAGGATTATAGGTCCTACAGACCGTTGCTTATCAGCAAAAAGTTTATGTTTGCCCTGAGCCTTCCCAATGTTCTTCTGGACCTCCCTCCACACCTCCCCCCAACCATTGCACTGCTGTATCAGCCCCTGGACATCCTGAATCCAGCCTAGAAAATTCACCAAAATGGGGATGAAAACCGTAGTTACAGAAGAATGGAGAGGTGCCCGTGGACTGGTTAATCTGATTATTAAATGCAAATTCAGCCACGGGCAATGAAGAACACCAATCATCCTGCTGAGATGTAGCAAGACACCTCAAAATCTTTTCAAGTGACTGATTGGTCCTCTCCGTTTGCCCGTTGGTCTCAGGATGGTAAGCAGAGGAGAAGGTCAAACAAATACCCAATCTTTTACAAAATGCCCTCCAAAATTTGGACACAAATTGTACTCCTCTATCAGAAACCACACTCAAAGGCATGCCATGCAGCCATACAACGTGCTCAACAAACAATCTAGATAGTGTCTCAGCATTAGGCAATGCTGCCAGAGGTACAAAATGCGCTTGCTTACTGAATCTGTTAACCACTACCCAGATTACAGTTTTGCCATTGGAAGGAGGGAGATCAGTGATAAAATCCATGGACAAATGAGTGCAAGGTCTATCTGGAATTGGCAATGGCACCAATTCCCCAGCCGGCCGGTTATGGGAGCTCTTAGCATTGGCACAGGTGTCACAAGCAGACACTAACTCAATAATATCAGAATTCATGGAGAGCCACCAAAACAGCCTAGCAATAGCTTTCCTGGTGGCAGAGATCCCCGGGTGACCACTAACAGCAGAATCATGGAACTCCCGGAGAATCCTCAATCGGTACTGAACTGCGACAAAAAGCTTATTGTCAGGCAAAGAGGGAGGAGCATGAGACTGAGCCTTTCGAATCTCCTGCTCCAATTCAGAGGATACCCCCGCAACAACCACCCCATGCTGAAGAATGGAGGAAGGAGGGTCGAGGGGTGATATCGGATCAAAACTGCGAGATAAGGCATCAGCCTTGACATTCTTGGAACCAGGTCGAAAAGTGATTGAAAAATGAAAACGAGAGAAAAACAGCGACTACCTAGCCTGTCTAGGAGTTAACCGTTTGGCGGTTTCAATATAAGACAAATTCTTGTGGTCAGTAATCACCGTGATCCGATGAACCGCCCCCTCAAAAAAATGCCTCCATTCTTCAAAAGCCAATTTTATGGCCAATAACTCCCGGTTCCCAACATCATAGTTCCTCTCAGCAAAAGAAAACTTACAGGAGAAAAAGGCACATGGTCTCAAGTTGGTCAAAGTAACGGGTCCCTGAGACAACACCGCCCCTACTCCCACCTCTGATGCGTCCACCTCTACAATAAATGGTTTAGATGGATCGGGCTGAACCACAGGAGCAGTCATAAAACACTTTTTTAATGTAATAAATGCTTCAACTGCCAAGGATGACCAAACTTTGAGATCAGCCCCCTTGCAAGTAAGATCGGTGAGTGGCTTGACTACCTGAGAAAACCCTTTGATAAATTTTTGATAATAATTGGCAAAACCCAGAAAACATTGCAACCCCTTGAGATCTCTGGGTTGCACCCAATCAACAATGGCCTGTACCTTTCCGGGATCCATCTGAAACCCATTCGCAGAAAGGATGATCCCCAGAAAAGAAAGCTCCTGGACACAAAACAAACATTTCTCTGGTTTAGCAAACAAAGAATTACCCCTTAACCGGTGAAGAATAGCACGTAAATGACCAATGTGAGATTCCTTGTCAGGTGAGAAAACAAGGATATCATCCAGGTATACAACCATAAATCGCCCGATAAAATCAGAAAACACATCATTCATGAAGTTCTGAAACACCACGGGCACGTTTGTGAGACCAAAGGACTTGTCCAAATTTTCAAACAAGCCCTCGGAGGTGAGAAATGGCGTTTTCCACTCATCCCCTTCCTGAATGCTGATAAGATTATATGCTCCCCTAAGATCGAGTTTGGAAAACCACTTAGCCACAGACAATTGCTTATAGAGATCAGGAATGAGTGAAAGAGGGTAGGTATTTCTCACCATAATTTTATTTACAGTAGTTCCCGGAAATCGAGGCATGGGCGTAAACCACTATCTTTTTTCTTGACAAAAAAAACCCTGCGGCCACAGGTGAGACAGAGGGACGGCTGTGACCTTTGCGTAGACTATCAGAGATATAGGTTTTCATAGCAGTACGTTCTGGGCCAGAAAGATTGTACAAATGGGCTTTGGGCAATTTAGAACCCAGAATAAGGTTGATGGTACAATCATAAGGACGATGGGGTGGTAATACCTCAGCCTCTTTTTCGAAGAACACATCACCAAAGTACTTTAGGTACTCCGGAATACCCTCCGGACTAATGGTGGACACAAACACAGCAGAAAGACAACCATTGGAACAATTAGGACCCCATTTAACAATATCACGAGATCCCCAGTCTATAACAGGATTATGTCTCTGCAGCCATGGGAACTCCAGCACCAGTCCTGCAGGAAGATTATTCATAACATAACATGAAATTCGTTCCTGGTGCAAAGAACCCACCTTGAGGAGGAACTCCTCAGAGACAAATTTAAGGACATTTTGAGCCAATGGTGTCTTATCAATGGCAATGATGTGGATGGGAGTCTCTAGCCTAACTGTCCCTAACTTTAACTTGGACACCAGACTATAGTCAATGAATTTCATGGAAGATCCACAGTCCACAAACGCTGAAGTGGATGCAAAAACACCACCATAACACAATTCCACCTGTACCAAAACTTTTTGAAATGACAAAAATGGTACCTGTGAGTCTTGATGGCCTCCTAGACCATCACCCAGACTCGGCAGCTTGTCACTCGATGAACAAGAGGGGCAGTCCTTCCAATTTCCCGAATCTCCACAGTAAAAACATAGTTTCCCATCACGTCGCCGTTTCCTCTCCTTCTCATTGAAATTGATGGCACCAACTTCCATAGTCTCCTTGAATGACATCACCTCAGACTTGGCAGGTAAAACAGGAATCTCACGCTGGATAATTCTTCTCTCCCGTAACCTCCGGTCCATACGAATGGCCTGAGTCATGGCCTCTACCAGGGAATTGGGTGGGGTATGAAGGGCCAGCGCGTCCTTGAGATGATCTGAAAGTCCTCTCTCAAACAGGTGCTTCAGAGCAGAGTCACCCCAAGACACTTCAACAGACCACCGCCTAAACTCAGAACAATACTGTTCAGCAGTGAGTTCATTCTGGGAGAGACTCATGATCATGTCCTCTGCAACCCTGACCCAGTCTGGTTCATCATAAATCAGTCCCAAAGCCTCAAAGAATTTGTCCACAGACACACGTTCAGGGGCGGAAGCAGGTAAAGAGAAGGCCCATGACTGAGGTCCCTCCCGCAGTAAGGAAATAATTATCCCCACTCGCTGACTCTCATTTCCACAAGATCTGGGTCTAAGAGAAAAAAAAGCTTGCTACTCTCCTTAAAAGTAAAAAATCTCTCCCTCTCCCCAGAGAAGGTATCTGTGAGCTTGACTGTAGGTTCAGGAGAGTGCAAAGAGACATCAACAGTGTCAGATAGTTTAAAGTCAGTCTGCAATGATTTAACTGTGTCTGAAAGCTCCCTTTGCAGGTGGTTATGAGAAGAGGACAAGGCCCTCTGTTCTACAAACAGTTCTTGTATCATAACAGTCAAGCTATCCATTTGATCCGCCAAGGTATGGAGCAGATCCATAGCAAACAGAGAAGAGAAAAAAAATGCAAAAATCCCTTTAAATGTGTTGGTCAGTTATAATGTGATGCAGCTGCAGTGCAGTATAGCGCAACCTCCACCAGGGGGAGCCTGGTAGTGAAGCCAGACTGCACACACGGAGCAACTGAACAGACGCCACCTAGTGGCGAGAGTGAGGTCAGGAAAGCCGAGTCAGATTACAAGAGAGCACAATAATACAAATGGAGTTAGACAGAATGAATGGTCAGGACATAGCAAGGGATAAGTAAAACAAGACGGGCAAAATACGGTACCAGAGGGATAAACTGAAACAGAGTCAAAGAGCCAAGCCAAGATCATAACCAGGGAGTCAAGCAGATATACAGACAAACAAAAAGACACTGGGAAAGGGCAGCCAGGGGAGTGTTATGAAAGGCAATTCAGTATCACAATGGACATGGAGGTCAGAGCACATACAGTGATCTGACAATAACCCAAAATCATAGAACGAGCTCTGAGACGTGGGAACTCTGCAGACCGCAATCCCTAATCCTCTCCAAACAACACTAGAGGCAGCCGTGGATTGCGCCTAATTCTGCCTATGCAACTCGGCACAGCCTGAGAAACTAACTAGCCTGAAGATAGAAAATAAGCCTACCTTGCCTCAGAGAAATACCCCAAAGGAAAAGGCAGCCCCCCACATATAATGCCTGTGAGTAAAGATGAAAAGACAAACGTAGGGATGAAATAGATTCAGCAAAGTGAGGCCCGACTTTCTTAACAGAGCGAGGATAGGAAAGATAACTTTGCGGTCTACACAAAACCCTAAAGAAAACCACGCAAAGGGGGCAAAAAGACCCTCCGTACCGAACTAACGGCACGGAGGTACACCCTTTGCGTCCCAGAGCTTCCAGCAAAACAATTAGACAAGCTGGACAGAAAAAATAGCAAACAAATAGCAAAGAAGAACTTAGCTAAGCAGAGCAGCAGGCCACAGGAATGATCCAGGGAAAAACAAGTCCAACACTGGAACATTGACTGGAAGCCAGGATCAAAGCATTAGGTGGAGTTAAGTAGAGAAGCACCTAACGACCTCACCAGATCACCTGAGGGAGGAAACTCAGAAGCCGCAGTACCACTTTCCTCCACAAACAGAAGCTCCCAGAGAGAATCAGCCGAAGTACCACTTGTGACCACAGGAGGGAGCTCTGCCACAGATTTCACAACAGGGGAGATAACAGACACAGGACAAGTCAGGGTTCAGTAGGACAAACCAAGGGCTTCCAGAGTCAGGTTCACACGCGAAAGACAGAGCTATAACTGACACCACCCTCAGGATACCTGGGGACTAAATAGCAAACCCGAGCCCAGAATGAGGCAGATCAAAGTTAACCCTTGACATGATCCACCCAGAGAAAAAGCAGACAGGACTAAACTCCGGAACGGATCATGACACTAACTGTGTCAGCCACTTATAACAGCTGTCCTCCACTGAACAAAGCTATGCCACATGAGTAATCCTGTTACCAATTGTGAACTGCATTTAGCCACCTTTTTTTATTTTTGGCCTCTGTCTGTCTGTCTGTGCCACACATTACCACTCTTCCCCCCTGAAACAAGCTAGGCCGCCTGGTTAGTCCTGCTAGCAGTTTTGAACTGCATTTTGCCACCTTTTTTTATTTTAGGCCTCTGTCTGTCTGTCTGTCTGTCTGCGCCACACATTACAACTCTCCCCCCCTCAAACAAGCTAGGCCGCCTGGTTAGTCCTGGTAGCAGTTTCAAACTGCATGAAGCCACCTTTTTTTAATTTTAGGCCTCTGTCTTTCTGTATGTCTGTCTGTCTGTGCCACACATTACAACTGCCCTCCGCTTTACAAAGCTATGTCGCCTGTGGCCTGTGCAGGGCCAGACTGGGACTAAAATTCAGCCCTGACATTTGAAGTTACACAGGCCCACTTGTCACATGGTGACTGTATAATATCTTTGTAAACTTGTAGGCAGGGCTGGTTTTAGGCAAAGTGGGGCCCTAGGTAAAGTTTAAAATGGGGCCCCAAATGCTAACATATTGCACATCACACAAAAGCATTTCGGTTGTATTTACATGCGCTGATCTCAGGCCGCTAAATGAGTTTGAATGACAATACTGAAGTTGTTCAACACTTGTTTCACGGCCTCTTTCCACCAGCTGAGGAATAATGATGGGACAGAACCATCACTAACAGATCACTAACAGATCACCATACAGTATCATGTTATCAGCAGCACATCTACAGTTTACACCGGCGATGTGCTGCTGAGAACAAGGACTTTTGTTCCGGCAAAAACAATCTGGATATGCAGCATTTTGCTTGTTTAGTAAAATACACCCCATAGTCCTCCATATATTATAATGTGCACCACAGTCCTCCATATAGTATTATACACTCCCTATAGTCCTCCATATAGTATAATACACTCCCTATAGTCCTCCATATATTAAAATACTCTGTTCAGTCCTCCCCATAGTATAATACACTCCTCATAGTCCTCCATATAGTATAATGCTCCACCATAGTCATCCATGTAGTACAATTCACTTCCCATAGTATAATGCACCCCATAGTTCTTCATATAGTATAACATATTCCCCATAGTCCTCAATACAGTATAATGCAGCCCACATACAGTATAATGCAGCCACCACCCTACAGAGTATAATGCAGCCACCCCAGAGTATAATGCAGCCACCCCAGAGTATAATGTAACCCCCCAAAGAATATAATGCAGCCCCCCCATAGAGTATGATGCAGTCACCCCTCATAGAATATAAATATAATACAGCCCCCCATAGAATATAATGTAGCCCCGAATAAAATAGAATGCAGCCCACCTCCCCATAGAATATAATGCAGCCCCATCAAATAGTACGATGCAATCATCCTTCATAAAATCTAATACAGCCCCCCATAGAATATAATGCAGCCCACCTCCCCATGATATATAATGTAGCCCCCAATAGAATATAATGCAGCCCCCCATAGTATATAAGACAGCCTCCCCCATAGAATATAATATACCCCCCATAGCATATAACACAGCCTCCCCATAGAATAGAATATACCCCCGCAATTGTATATAACACAGCCACATAGTATATAACACGGCCTCCCCCATAGAATATAATATACCTCCCATAGTATGTATCAAAGCCCGCATATTCTGTAATATAGCACAGCCCGCGTAGTAGTATTCAGCACAGCCTGTGTAGTAGTATACAGCACAGCCCGCGTAGTAGTAATACAGCACAGCCCGCGTAGTAGTATATACAGCACAGCCCGCATAGTAGTATATACAGCACAGCCCGCGTAGTAGTATATACAGCACAGCCCACATAGTAGTATATACAGCACACCCCGCGTAGTAGTATATACAGTACAGCCCGCGTAGTAGTATACACAGCACAGCCCACATAGTGGTATATACACAGCACAGCCCACACAGTGGTATATTCACAGCACAGCCCACACAGTGGTATATACACAGCATAGCCCACACAGTGGTATATACACAGCACAGCCCACACAGTGGTATATACAGCACAGCCCACACAGTGGTATATACAGCACAGCCCACACAGTGGTATATACATAGCACAGCCCACACAGTGGTATATACACAGCACAGCCCACACAGTGGTATATACACAGCACAGCCCACACAGTGGTATATACACAGCACAGCCCACACAGTGGTATATGCACAGCACAGCCCACACAATGGTATATACACAGCACAGCCCACACAGTGGTATATACACAGCACAGCCCACACAGTGGTATATACACAGCACAGCCCACACAGTGGTATATGCACAGCACAGCCCACACAGTGGTATATACCCAGCACAGCCCACACAGTGGTACATACAGCACAGCCCAAACAGTGGTATATACACAGCACAGCCCACACAGTGGTATATACACAGCACAGCCCACACAGTGGTATATACAGCACAGCCCACACTGTGGTATATTCACAGCACAGCCCACACAGTGGTATATACACAGCACAGCCCACACAGTGGTATATACAGCACAACCCACATCTCATCCCCCCGATAATGGCTCCGCCGTCCAGTTAAAAATAAAAAAAACACTCTCCTCACCTTTCCTCTTGCCCGTGCTGCTCCTGGCTCCTGTCTCCTGTCTCGGCGGCTGCAGTCTGCCCGGGACACAGCAGGTGCGCGATGATATGACGTCATCACGCACCCGCAGCGTCAGAGGCAGAGCGGGGAATGATGGGAGAGAGAGCGTCAGCGGACGCGCTCTCCTCCATCATTGCATTGAACTATACCGGCATTATAGACGCCGGTATAGTTGAATGCGGCGGCGGCACTGGCGGGGGGAGGGGGGCAAGAGTGCAGCGGCCCACTACTGGCACCGGCCCTTCTGGCATTTGCCAGAAGTGCCCAATGGCCAGTCCGGCCCTGCGCCTGTGTACTTCTCAAACTAATTTTGAACAGACATTTGCCTACTTTTTTTTATTTTAGGCCTCTGTCTGTCTGTATGTCTGTCTGTCTGTGCCACACATTACAACTGTCCTCCGCTTTCCAAAGCTATGCCGCCTGTGTACTACTCAAACTAATTTTGTACAGACATTAGCACACTTTTTTTATTTTAGGAATCTGTCTGTCTGTGCCACACATTACAACTGTCCTCCGCTTTACAAAGCTATGCCGCCTGTGTACTACTCAAACTAATTTTGAACAGACATTAGCCTACTTATTTTATTTTAGGCCTCTGTCTGTCTGTCTGTCCATGCCACATATTACAACTGTTCTCCGCTTTGCAAAGCTATGCTGCCTGTGTACTACTCAAACTAATTTTCATATCAAGGTAAGCAACAGGAGCAACATGTATATCACACCTAATCAATTGGAAATCATACTCATAGTAAAGATTATAATAATCACCAAAAGGGAATTCCCTTATGGTCAATACCACAAATCTATAGTGACGTTTACAAAATTGCTACTGCATATATAATCGTAACTGCTTTCTGTAAAGGGGTACACCAGCTCATCATGCCCCTATAAATTTCCCACATTGAATGCTTAAAATTTCAAAGTGACAGTGCAGACATAATCATAAGTCCTAAATAGTGAAAATAGGACCACTGTTGTGAATTCTGTTATCGAACTCCCTCCTGTGGTCATGAATGGTACTTCGGCGAGTTCTGTCCATGGACTCCCTCTGGTGGCTGTGAGTGGAGCTGCTGGTTCTGAGGTTCCTTCCACAGGTGACCTAGTTTAGTCTTGGCTGGCTGCTCTATTTAACTCCACTCTGATCATTACTCCATGCCAGCTGTCAATGTTCTTGTACTGGTTCAGTTCACTCTTGGATCTTTCTGGTGACCTGTCTACTCCAGCAGAAGCTAAGTCCCTGCTAGTTATTATTTGTTCACTATTTCCTTGTCCAGCTTGGTATCATGTTTTTGTCTTGCTAGCTGGAAGCTCTGGGATGCAGAGTGGCACCTCCTCACCGTGAGTCGGTGCGGAGGTCTTTTTGCATACTCTGCGTGGTCTTTTGTAGTTTTTTGGGCTGACCGCAAAGATACCTTTCCTATCCTCGGTCTGTTTAGTAGTCTGGCCTCCCTTTGCTGAAACCAGTTTCATTTCTGTGTTTGGGACTTTCATCTTTACTCACAGTCAATATATGTGGGGGGCTGCCTTTTCCTTTGGGGAATTTCTCTGAGGCAAGGTAGGCTTTATTTTCTATCTCTAGGGCTAGTTAGCTCTTAGGCTGTGAAGAGGCGTCTAAGTAGAGTTAGGTACGCTCCACGGCTATTTCTAGTTGTGTGATAGGATTAGGGGTTGCGGTCAGCAGAGCTCCCACTTCCCAGAGCTTGTCCTGTGTGAGTTTACCCATCAGGTCGTTTCGGGTGCTCCTAATCACCAGGTCCATAACAGACCACATACTAATATTGCACATTTCCATATCCCGTAGTCACATAGTACATCAGTGGAGCCTGGGGTGAGAAATCCCGCCTTCAAAAAATGTCACCCAGACAAAGACTACAAATCTTTTATATCCACCATGAGGTTAACCTCTCTGTCACATTTACAAACATCACAAAGATTTGTGAGCAATCTGCTCGGTACATATTACCTGAATGAACCCGCTGCTCCCCCGCCTCGTGGCACGCTATACCTTGACTACCCCGATGCACATTTTGCATCTGCTTTCCCCACCTATTACAGTTGTCCTCCTCCGCTGAGCCAAGCTATGCCGCCTGTGTACTCCTCTGACCAATTTACAATAGCATTCAGCCTACTTACTTATTTTGTCCTAGTAACTGTGTCAGACTCTCACAACAGTTGTCCTCCACCGCTGAACCCAGCAATGCCGCCTCTGTAGTCCTCTTAGCAATTGTGAACAGAATATAGCCTTATTTTTTATTTTAGGCCTACTCAGTGTGTCAAAGCCACTAATTACACTTGTCCTCCTCCGCTTAACCATGCTATGCCACCTGTGTACTCCTCGTACCAACTCTGAAATGCAATTAGCCTCCTTTTTTAATTGTGGGCCTACTCTTTCTCTCTGAGCAACTTATTACAGTTGTCCTCCGCTGAACAAAGCTATGCTGCCTGTGTATTCCACTTACCTATTTTGAACTGCATTTTGCCAAATTACTTATTAAGGCCTACTAACTGTGTCTGCCTCCCATTACTGTTGTCCTCCACTGAACAAAGCTGAGCCTCAATTTTCATCCGGTGTCAGATATTTAACTGCATTTGGCCTACTTCTTTGGATGGGCCTACAAATGGTGTTAGCCGCAGCTTGGTGTTCTCCACAAAATAAAGGTGATCTTAAATTTACAGGCTTTCAGCCTATATCAAATATTAAACTGCATTTGGCATATTTGTTTGGTTGGGCCTACTAGCGGTGTCTGCGGCTGCTTGGTGTTCTCCTCCACTTTACAAAGCTGAGCTTCAATCTTCAGGCTTTCGGCCTACATCACATATTACACTGAATTTGGGCTACTGGTTTGGTTGGGCGTACTAATGGTGTCTGCGGCTGCTTGGTGTTCTCCTCTACTTTACAAAGCTGAGCTTCAATTTTCAGGCTTTCGGCCTACATCACATATTACACTAAATTTGGCCTACTGGTTTGGTTGGGCGTACTAATGGTGTCTGCGGCAGCTTAGTGTTCTCCTCCACTTTACAAAGCTGAGCTTCAATCTTCTGGCTTTCGGGCTATATCAGATATTACACTGCATTTGGGCTAATGGTTTGGTTGGGCGTACGTATGGTGTCTGCCGCTGCTTGTTGTTCTCCTCCTCCACTGAACAAAGCTGTGCCGCCTGTTTACTCCTGTTACCAATTTTGAACTTCATTTGGCCCACTTTATTACTTGGGCCTACTAACTGTGTCTGCCACTCATTACAGTTTTTCACCACTGAACAAAGCTATGCCGCCTGTTTAGTCCTGTTACCAATTTTTAACTGCATTTAGCCTACTTTATTCTTTGGGACTATATCTGTGTTTCCTCCTCATCCTGCCCATTGGCCAGCCACTGCTACATGAGTCTGCTGGTACATTGACCCAGACCACTACATTCCCCTTGCACTCTACACAGCCAGAATCTGACCCTGTTGAAAGTCAGGTTCCCCTTCCCGCATACTATACCACCTTACACGGGGACAAAGAGGAAGGTGCAGATGAAAGTGCAGGTTCCTTCATCAGGTGGGGGGGCATACTCGTTGGTGATGTCACTGGCACAGGGCCCCTCATAGTACGCAAAAGTGTCTCTGCCGGTGGGAGGCGCCGCCACCGTCAAACACACCGCCGTACTTTGAGGGACCCTGTGCCAGTGCCAATGCGAATGAGTGGGCCCCCCTGCTTGCTCGGGATCACAGCACTTGCAAAGTTTAAATACTTACCTCTCCCTGCTCCACTGCCGTGACGTAGTCCGCATTTCCTTGACCCACTAAAATCTTGAGCCAGCACTACCCCCCAAAACTTTAGCCAAATGACCCCCTGTTTTTAATGCCTAACTATTATTATAAAGTAAATTAAGATTGACAAGCTTAAGAAATAAGAATTGATGTTTTGGGCATAAAAATGGGCACTGTAGGTGTTTTCCTGTCCTCCACTCACTGCCGACTTTGATTCCCCATTGACTTGCATTAGGTTTCGTGTTTCGGTCGATCCCCGACTTTTCGCAATAATTGGCCGATTTCACTCGACCCGACTTTTGACAAAGTCAGGTTTCGCAAAACCCGACTCGATCCTAAAAAAGAAAAGGTCGCTCAACTCTATTTTCTACCATTTTTCATTTAAATAAAGTGATAGTAAACTATGACAAATTTTCCTTATGTTTCAGACTAAACATATGGCTACTCTCTGCAAATACCACATTTACCCTGCATGAATAAAGATTTATGATCACCTATAAGCACTTTTTTATAACTTTTTCAATTTCAGAAAAACGGACATGCCTTTAAAAAAGTTAATTCAAAAATTGTAGAATTACTATGAAAACAACTTCCCGTCTGTTACCTGAAAATACTGGATATCATTTGATGTTTTGACTTTAGTAAGTGTTCTAGTGGATGTGCAAAGACTCATAACCTTTTAAAGTAATGACGCGAAGAGCCTCAAAAAACTTTCATGAAAAATGGACTCTTAGCAAAGCACTTGTAGAGACTTCAGACTTAACCTTTCCACTCAGTAGAATCAGTGAATTGCTCCTTCTAACACATGAAATGAAAACTGATGGACTTTCTGTAGTGATGAAAGATCTTGGGTGATACTAAGATAAAGACGACAACCAACTATTTCCAAAGTGGCATGATTTATCAATTTATAAATATAATGTATTTTATACTCTTATTTTTAAATCACACTGTGAACATTTCTGAAAAGTAAAAATGGCATTGAAGCTTGTGCATTTCTCTTACTCTTGAATAGGTTTATTGCTAAGAATTTAGCCACACGCAATATTATGACAGAGAGAAACAGACACCACATGAAGCAAAAATATTGTTGCTACAAACTTCAGGCATGCAATATAAAAGGTTCTTTATGTCATTCATTAATGTCTGCATTTTGTTTCACAATGACTATTTCTTTACTTTGTATTAGATTGCATTATTTTTTACATTCTTGCCAAACAACACCGAAATGACAAAAGTGTTGTTTTGTAAAAAGCATTAAAAAGATTAATGTCTTCACCCTGAAGCCTGTTTTCACCTTCCTGACCAGGCCAATTTTTTACCACTAATTCTGACCACTGTTACTGTCACTGTCACCACTTCAATGGATCCCTGTCCATGATCTTGCAGAAACTCTAGGTAGATGGCCACACAATGCAATGCTCTCAGTGCACAAGATCCCAACCCGGGACTGGCAGTTCCACGGCCTCCTTACCAGGCGATATCCACTGTCTCCCAACTTAAAACTGACGAGCAAGCACATCTATTATAAACTATGTGCGGGGAAGAAAACAGCTGACCGCACCACCGCTACTCCGACCATATGCAAAGAAACTCACAGCTTGCAGCCAGCCGGCAGACCTGAGGTGCTCAGCCGAGAAAACGTCCATAAACAATGTAGCAGCGAAGAAGAAACTTGGCGGCACTCACCGATCTTCAAACAGGTCTTTATTACAAAACTTCACGGCACGGGGGTGTATACAGAGAGTGGAGCAGGCGAACGACGGCCGTTTCGCGCCCTCCCGGCGCTTCAACGGGTTCAATGGATACACGGATGTGACGCCTGAAGTAGTGCTGAACTCAGACGCCCCATCCCGCGTCACAACTCGCCCACCCATAGTACACAATACATTTAAAAGCAACAACATGCATTTAAAAACAAAACCTAACACTGCGCATTGAACGAGCACCATATTGACTAACTAAACCCGCAGAAACTATGAGCTATCTCCCCGCTACACATAGTTGGCTATTCAGGGACATACCATAACTGTGGAACTCTGCATATCTGTATATTACAATATCCTTGAGACTACATGAAACCTACCGCACTTCCCACAGTACATACCTACTAAGGGACTCGGCGCCAGTCACTGGACTAACTCCAGTGGGACATCACCTTCATTAGGGCCACCTCCTGAAAATGACCTATCCCTTAATAACTGTTTATAGAAAAATAGACATATCGACTTTATCATTGAGTCCTGCCGGACCCATGGCTCCTGTGCGCATTATCCACACCGCCTCACATTTCAGTAGGGCATTATGGTGGTCCCCCCCTCTTATCGGGATTTTAACTTGTTCCATGCCTGCAAATGTTAGTACCTCCACATTTCCTCCATGCTCCTCTCGTACATGTTTGATGAGTCTAGGTACTCCCTTCCCTGTAATTACCGATCGGCAATGTTCCCTAAAGCGTACGTATAAACACCTAATGGTCTTACCCAGATAGAAACGCCCACACGGGCACCACACTACATACACTACGTTTTTAGTTTTACATGTAATCAGCTGACCTACTTTATGTTCAACCGGCCCTATGTGCAAAATCCTGTCTGTAACGTGCTGTTTGCAGAATGTGCAGTGCCCACATCGGTAATTCCCCTTCGGGGTACTATTGCTCAACCAATTATCGGGTTTATTTTCTACCACTCGATTCTGCACCAGTACGTCTCTAAGCCTCGTGCTCCTTCTATTGGAAATAAGTGGGCTCCTGGCTACCACCTCAGCTAGTTCTCTGTCCTTATCTAGCAAATGCCAATTCTTTCTTATGGCAGACCTGATCTGCCGGTCCATAGGGCCGTGGATTCATTTAATAAAGATGTTGATGCCCAATTCCAGGTTTGGAAGAAAGAGGTAAAAGAAGTAAAAACTAAAAAATTCCAGAGAGATCTTAACGATTTGAAAAGTGGCACTATGTACAGATGGCGCTCCACGACTGCTAAGGAATATGATAAGTCAAGATCTTCATCATTCTCATCTATGTCATCTAGAGATGATGAAGGAGAACGGGGAGCTAGCAACCGTATGTACAATCTTAGGAAAAATAATTATCGTAAAAGAGGCAACAGCCACAATAGAAGAACTGACAATCTATCATCAAAACTACAGGTGATTAACCTATCAGAAACTCAATTGTCAGAGGCACAAATAGAAGTTTTAAGCTTGGGTCTAACTTTCTCCCCTGTCTCCCCCTTCGATCCTTTCTTAGCCATAAAGGATCTCCACCTCTTCGCACGAAAACTGGTCCTAAAAAAACTACATGACAAGACTAATAGAGGTGAACAATGGAGTACTGAGGAATTGGAAGCAATAACTGCATTAGAGGAACTAATGGATGAACAGGATATACCTTCAACAAAGAGTAAGTTTGTAGTACCAATACCTAAGAAATTTCCATCGTTAAATATTTATCCAAACATCGAGATCTTTGTCAAACTTGTCACCGAGGAGTTCGAAAAAATTGCCAAAGGCATCTCACATGATAACTTGACAAACAACCAGAGAAGAGCACTACATGAACTCAAGAACATGAGAGAATTAGTGATTAAACCCTCTGATAAAGGGGGCAATGTAGTGTTATGGCCAAAGAAGCAATACGAGAGGGAGGCCTTCAGACAACTTAGAGATACATGTTGTTATAAAAGACTAACATATAACCCTACATCTGCCTTCCAGAATGAACTATGTGAAATTTTGAATAAAGCGTTCGAAGAAGGGATAATAACCAAAGATTTGAGAGACAACCTTGTACCAGTGTATCCAAGGACTGCGTGTATTTACTTCATCCCAAAAATCCACAAAAGTTTATTAAGTCCACCTGGAAGACCCATCGTATCGGGGAATGCAAGCCTATGTGAAACAACATGTAAGTATTTAGATTTTCATCTTAAACCTATTGTGCAAACCCTACCATCACATATTAGGGACACTGGAGATGTGCTGAGCAAAGTGGAAGGTATCCCCATGGAAGATGACATGTGGCTCGTATCCTTAGATGTAGAATCTCTTTACACGTCGATTCAACATAAAGACGGCATGCAAGCCGTACAAATGTTCCTAAGAATGTCCGACTATGACACTGGATTGTCCAATTTCCTTATGGCCCTGTTAAATTTTGCATTGGAACATAACTACTTTATGTTTAAAAACACCATCTACTTACAAAAGCAAGGAACGGCAATGGGGGCGGCATTTGCCCCCTCATATGCAAATCTCTTTTTAGGGGCGTGGGAACGTAAAATATTCTTCACCAATCCCATTGCGGACATTGAAAAAGTTTTGGTTTGGGCGAGATTTATCGACGACATTCTTATGATTTGGCAGGGTACGGAGGAGGAACTCTTGTCATTTGTGAACATGTTGAATAATAACAACATCAACGTGAAACTGATGTGTAAGTATAATCAGACTAGGATTGAATTTCTTGACATACTCATTTTGAAAGGAGATTCTAATGTGTTAGTGACTGATGTGTTTTGCAAGGAGACTGCTGTGAACTCCCTCCTTCACGCCACCTCTTCCCACCCTCAACAGGTGGTGAATGCTATACCAACGGGACAATTCCTGCGGATTAAAAGAATATGTTCTGATGAGACATCATTCAACCAACAAGCGGGTGAATTGGCAGAGAGATTTAGAAATCGAGGCTACTCAAACAGAAGCATTAAGAAGGGATGGAGATGGGCAGCAGCAGAAAATCGAACCAATCTCTTACAACCGAAAGGTAAAAGGAATGCACAAGATCCAATGATCAGATTTATCTCAACGTATAACGAAAAATGGAGAGATATGAGACAAGCCCTAAATAAATATTGGGCAATACTAAAAACTGACCAAATCCTTAGCAAACACATCAGCAACACATCATCCATTACGTACAGAAGATCGAAAAATTTAAAAGACATCCTAGTCCACAGCTATCACCCTGGGGATGACCCAAATAAAGCATTTGGATCCAAAGGTCCTAAATGGGGTTTCTTCCCATGCAACAACTGCATCGCATGTCCAAACATGCAGAAAACATCAATGTTTGAATCCAGTGATGGTGCTAAAAACTTCACCATCACACAACATATAACATGCAATACAATGGGCGTAATATATTACGCTAAGTGCCCATGTGGGAAGATTTACGTGGGTTTAACATCAAGACCACTGAAACTGCGAGTCCGAGAACACGTCCGGGACATCTTGAATGCACGAGAAGCAACTGATATGGTGGAACTAAAACCAATACCTCGGCATTTTAAACAAGTACATAATTGCGATGCTAAACTATTGAGGGTATCAGGAATTGATAGAGTCCTCATTGATCAAAGAGGTGGGAACTGGAAGAAAACCCTCGCACAATTGGAAACTAAGTGGATTAAAAGAATTGACTTTGTTCATCCAAAAGGTTTAAATGAAAAGTTGAGCTTTGCCCCCTTTCTTTAAGTTTTATGTGTGGTGTTTCTCTATATGGTGTTTTTATGTAGGTTTTAATATTTATACTGTCAGTTTTCAATAATTTTTTTCTTTAGTTTACAGTATATACTTACCGGTGGTTGTTGGAGATCTTTTTTCGGAGGATGGTTGCCGGGATCGGGTGGCTGGGAGTTGGTGTTTTGGAGTGGAACGGCATCTCTGTGAAGTGTTGGGATGGCTCAGGGAAAACCAAGATTCTGAAATCAAATAAGAGGACACCTTGTGAGAAAACATGAACTCTTTAACAAAAGATTATATGAGTATATAAACAACATTTCCCGGACTGTACACCATTCTGGGATAGAATTGCTATAACTATGTTCAACATATAAGTGGACCTTTTAATATAACTTTTAAAATATGTGGATAACCTTGACATGTGATTCATTTATGTCACTTTTAAATACAGGTAATAATGCAGCACGAGACACTTTTCTTTTTGGAGTAATAATAATTAAGTATGACTAAATGGATTGTTTATATCCAGCACATGAGCACTGTAGAAATTCATACTATCAACTGGGTTCTGGCCCCCTTTTTTTCTCTTTATGTATAAATGTATATATATACATCGTTTTAGTACAATATATATCCTATAGATTATTATAGCACTACTCACTCTATACTTCTTTTCCTTAATGTATCATTTTTCCCTTTACATACATATATTCTAAGCACACTTAAGGACTTTCTGTCCTAAGCACTTAAGGGGTATCCACTATTTGTGCGGGGCTTCCATGTGCTGCCCTGTGGGTCTCTTTTACTATATACGGGGGAAGTACATATGCCTGGTATACTTGTTTTCCCTCCCTCCCCTCCCCAGCCCCCCCTCTCCCCTCCCCAGCCCCCCCTACTCTCCGCAGTGTGCTGTACAAACTCACCCACTATGGTCATCACTTTATACCCTCCCTCCTCCCCCTGCCCCCGTTCCCAGGCAACCATCGATCCATCTACCTTCCTTTACTCGCTCTGCGGTGTGTGCGCTCCGCCGCTGTTCGGGCTGCCGCGTTGCCGTGGTGACGCGTCCTAAGCGTCGCTGGCGCCGCCCCCCGCCCTGACGCGTCGGGTGGGGGAACGGCGGCAGTGACGTGGGACGCCGATCTGCGCATGCGCTGTGGTTTGCTTCAGTGGCGAGAGCACCATTACAACGCCGCTGCCACCAATGAAAGACATATATAAAAGCCCGGCATATACATATCCACTTACACACTCCCCTGGAAGAAGCAGGACGCGAAACGCGCGTTGGGGCCATCAGGACAGCACGTGCAGGTCATGTATTGCATCCATACTCCATTACTGTTTGATCTTAGTTTATATGGGACATGTTATGGTTACTAGTGCTGTGGATAGAGGCTGAGATCTGGACTGCCCACCATACAGGGGTCACTATGAGAGACATGTTTACTGAGCACTAGGCACTTTAGTGATACGGCAGCTAGGGTTAATATACCGCTCCACAGACAGTGATTTACACATACTAAGAACGCACTACAAGCTGTTTTAACTAATTAAACTACAGCATTGTACCATATATTTTCACCCTTTTTGCCATTTTGTTGCTATTAATTGTGGAGATTGTTATGCGGTTGCTGTGCATGGTTGTGCACCTGCGGTCATATTTTGCACATGTGTTTTCCTGAGGACAGTATATTTTAATTTATTTATATATGTGACGGTTTAATGAATTTCTTTGTGTGTATTAAATAAAATTTGGTATTTTTTAAACCTATGACAGTTTCTTCCTATGTTCTCTTTTTGGTTTTCTTTATTGATTTGGGAAGAGTCATTTAAATAGGCCAGTTATGTATATGATTCTATTTAAATTACAATGCTACTGGCATGGTCTCTTTACCATAGAAAGGTTATTTAAAAGGGCTGTCCACTACTAGGACAACCCCTTCTCACTCTGAATGTTTGCCCGTGTTAAAATAAAAACATTTATACTCACCTCCTGTACTGGGATCATTCTAGCATTGTTAGTACTCACGTTTCTGGAACTCAAGTGAGATTGTTATGGCATATGACCCCTGCACCTAATCAGCACTGTCCCTACCTTTGAATGTAATCAAGAGGAAGATAGCGGCCATACACAGCTCTCACTTCCTGTTGATTACTTATACATCTGAAGGCGGGGACAGTGACACCAACACTGATTTTGTGTGGGGTTCAAATGACATAACATCCACACATGAACTTCGGGAACATGAGTGCTGACACTGCAGGTATGGCGCTGGCACGAGAGGTGAGTATAGGCGTTTTTATTTTAACAAGGACAAACATTGAGATTGATAAGGGGTTGTTTTAGTAGTGGACAACCTTTTAATATTCTGAATTTAATTTCATTCTATGTTCTGGGACTCTGCCATTAGTAGAGATGGGCACTCAAACTGAAGGTCTAAGAACTGTGAATGAAGACTCATATTAAGATGTGCTATATGGAAAAATAGATAATAATAAAACATTATACCCAACTCCATTGCAGTAGAAAATTATAGTATTGTTTCAGCTTACATAGTTGTGTCTGATTTGACAATATACCTGTGAGCCTGAAAGGTTCCCTAATTTAAGAACATATTTTATAAAACATATTGTACTTTAAATAGACATAAATGTACATGGTATAAATCTTGAAAAAGTTACACATTTTACTAAAAAATCCTAGTAGTTGTAACATACTATACTATCCTTGCTCAAAAGTTAGTTAAAGCTGTCCAACATTTCCACTCTGTTGCAAACTGAGGGTGTTGTCACATACTTGACCATTATTTCTCTCAAACCATGTCTTTCATCAGACACCCACACTCTATGCCTATCAGTGTCAGGGCTGACAACAGTGTAGATGGTGCCTCTCTGATGCAGTTATTGTGATCGACAGGGCTGCTAAGGTTAAAGACGATACTTATGGTTAGCCAATCAAAATAGACTGTCCTACCAATCAGAGGCCATGTTTGATGGTACATTTGGTGCTATTTAAATCCTCATTCCTTCTGGGAGGTAAAAGGGGGAACATTTCTTCTTGTGGAGAATGCTAAGCCAGCATATGGAAACTTATTGGCCATGCAATGTTTCTCTAGGAATTTTATATGCAAATAGACACTTCAGAGTTCAAGTTCTCTTCCACTCTAAAGGCCATGCAATTCTCTTCTGGGATTTCAAATATGAAAATAGCCACTTCAGAAAGGAAGAGGACTCTTTGCTGGCTTACAACTCTCTAAAAAAAACAAAACAAAGAAAACTAAAGAAATGAGCCCAAGTATAGGTTGGTCTACGTGCAATGTGTAAGAGCATGTGCACACTGTGCCATTTCACAGATAAAACCCAAGAAAAAAACAAAATGAGCATATATTCTGAGGTAGTAAATAGTAATAACTAATGTTGATAACATAGGAAGCTTAGTTAACACTATTTTAATCCAAAAAGCATAAAAGCCATCCCATCATGACAAGGTGTATCAAACACAACAGTCTTATCCTGTCTCTAGTATTGAAATCTTATCTTGTGTCAGCAGTAGTGTTAAGCATTCGGAAACTGCAAATATCGGGTATCGGCCGATATTCGTGGTATCGGAGTTCTGATACTTTTGCAATATCGAATACCAGAATCAGAAATTCCCATAATGCAATGAGCCAATTTCATTTAATTCAGCCAATGAGGAATCATAAAAAGTGTGGGCACATCCTGTTATGTATGTTAGGCATGTAAGTAATGGCATGGCTATGATTGGCTGCTGAAATGATGGCATGATGCACTATAAAAGCCGCTGCTGCCATTTTGGGTTCACTCTGCTGTGAATTCAGTTAGGGACAGGACGCTGCTTTTCTGACTGAGGGCCAGTTTGAGATAGCGATTTGCTTCATTGTGCTTTACACAGGCTACTTTAGCAACCGCTGTGTGAGAAGCTTTTTTTTGCCTTGCAGTGCTGTTCACCGCGGTCTGCAAGGTGTCTGTGTGTGAGTGCAGCTCACGCTGTAGTCTGTTCGGCAGCCACATCTGGTTGTAGTCCGCTCAGCGTGCGTCTCTGCCTCATATTGTTCAATTGTCTGTTTTAGCATTAGTGCTGCTGCACATTTTTCCTGATTTCACCTATTAGTGTGTTTCCATCCGTATCCAGCAAGATTGCGTGAACACAATATATAGGAGTAGACAGAGAAGACTTTCTGCAGCCTTGTGCCCTGCAGCCCTAACCAGATTAGTATTAGCCTATTTTTTGGAGCCTCATCTATTGCATTGTAGGTTACCTTCCTGCATTGTAATAGCTACAAAATTTTGTGATACTATCGGTTTTACATCTTTGGGCACATCCAGTTTCTTTTTGTGAAAAAAACAAAAAGTTAATAAAGTTCACCAAACACTCCACTTTACAGTTGTGTAGGCGACATTAGCTCATATTAAAGTCTAGTCCACACTTTATAAAATTAGTGTTTATTGTACCTGTTAGCAGCTGTTCAGGAATAAGCACACTAAGCTCTTAGTATTTTTCTGCCTATCTTTATCAGTCTACCAAGATGAAGAAGGCAGGGAGTAAGGCACTTGGTCGTGGGCGTGGAGTTTCAGCAGGGAGAGGACGTGTAGATTCTGTGCCTGCTGTGGGCACCGGTGACTCGGCATCCCCCAGTTTTACCAGGGAACAGTCCTTTATGCGCAGCTTTGTAGGAGCTCGCCGTATCCCACTGCCGTGGGATGAACAAATTGAAGCTGTTGTCGGATGGATGGCAGCTAACGCATCGACTTCAATTAGTGCCACATCCTCTCAGGTCCAGAGCACTGAAGAGCACCCATCTTTCTCTTCACCACCTGCCAAATTGCCCAGGCAGTCAGAGAGCCATGGAAAGGAGCTATCTCTACTTCTGTTCTCTGAATCTCTTGGCTTGGAAAGAGGGGGCCAGCCAACAGCATTCGAGAAATTGAAGAAGAGGCAGTATGTAGTGATGCGCAACTGCTTTGTCTCTCTGAATTTGAAGAGGCGGGTGGGCCAGTGCCTACGGTCAGCACACCTCAGTACGCATCTGATGATGAGACTCAGGTGCCACTTTCTGGTGCGTACTGTGCTGCCGAGACTACCCAGGAGAAGCACTCGTTGGAAGAGGGTAGTGTAGTGTTGTGAATTCCGCTCTTGGGCTCCCTCCGGTGGTTGTAAGTGGCACTTTTGTGAGTTCTGCTCTTGGGCTCCCTCCGGTGGTTTTAAGTGGTATGGCTGCTCCTTTGATTTAGCAGTCTGCAGCTGCTTCCACTGATTGTCTTTCTGCTTGGCTATTTATGCCTGGCTCTCTCTTCAGCCAGTGCCACTTGTCAATGGTTCCTGGTTGGATTCACATCTCTTTGGATTTCCCTGTTATCCTGACCAGTTCAGCAAAGCTAAGTCCTTGCTTGCTCTTTTCTGTCCACAGGTTGTGGACTTATCCGTTCTGTGCTTTCTATGTTTGTCCAGCTTGTCAGTATGAATTAATTCTGTGTAGCTGGAAGCTCTGGGAAGCAGATTTACCCTCCACACCTTTAGTCAGGTGTGGAGATTTTTGTAAACTCTGTGTGGATTTTTTGTAGTGTTTTGTACTGACCGCACGGTATTCCATCCTATCCTATCTATCTAGCTAGACTGGCCTCCTGTGCTCATCCTGGTTTCATTCTGTGTATGTATTTTCCCTCTCCACTCACAGTCATTACTTGTGGGGGGGCTATCTATCCTTTGGGGATTTTCTCTGAGGCAAGATAGTTTTCCTGTTTCTATCTTTAGGGGTAGATAGTTCTCAGGCTCTGACGAGGTGCCTAGGGAGTGTCAGGAGCATCCCACGGCTACTTCTAGTGTTATGTTGAGCTTAGGGACTGCGGTCAGTACAGGTACCACTTCCTTCAGAGCTCGTCCCATGTTGCTCCTAAACCACCAGATCATAACAGTGTAGATAATGAGGTCCTTGGCCCATCATGACGTGAGGTACATGAAGGTGGTGGGAGCAGCTCCCCGAAAGGCCCAAAAAGGAGGGAGAGGGAGGGGGCAGACTGGGTTGCCTGTAGCCTCCACTTCGGCACCCATTAGGAGCATGCCTCTTCTAAAACCCAAAACGGGTGCTCCCAAGACTTGCAGTGCCTGGTCCTTTTTTGACACAGTTGCAGATGACATTTGCTTTGTCAAATGCAAGCTGTGTAATCAGAAAGTCAAAAGAGGGAAAAGTGTCAGCAACCTCAATACCACAAATATGTGGAAACATGTGCGGACCAAGCACGAGGTGGAGTTACAAAGACACACTGAAGACCTAAGCCAACCTACAGCGCCACCTACCACTTCTTCAGCTCATGTTGTAGCCTCTTCCTCCAGCTCACACACAGCAGGTTTGGCTTCCTCACAGGATCGCCATGGAAGAACCTCTGGCACTGTTGTACAGAGACACAGTCTAATTCCACCCACAGCACCACGTTCCCTGTCATCCTCACACTCCCTGGCCAGTCTACAGCCATCAGTAGCACAGGCATGGGAGAAAAGGCGCCCATACTCGGAAAACCACCCCCGAGCACAGACTGAATGCTGGCATTGCAAAACTACTGTCCCTTAAAATGCTCTCATTCAGGCTGGTGGAGACTGACACCTTCCGTAACTTCATGGCATTGGCAGTCCCACAATACATCGTGCCCAGCCACTTTTATTTCAGCAGGCAGCAGTCCCTGCCGTGCAAAAGCATGTGGAGGGAAACATTAAACATGCGCTACTAAACACCATCAGTAGCAAGGTCCACCGGACCACCGATGCGTGGACCAGTAACCATGGACAGAAACGATACCTTTCCCTCACTGTCCATTGGGTAAATGTTGTGGAGCAGGGTACAGATCTTGAGAGTGGCGCTGTACATGTTCTGCCAACTCCAAGGATTGCAGGAATCCAGTCTGTACACATTGACTCCTGCTCATACTCCAGCTCCTCTGAATCAGCGCTGCAGGAGCCATCACAGTCTACCTCCACCTTGACCCGTGAACGCTTACCTGTTACGACCAATATGAGCACAGCCATGGGCAAACGTTAACAGGCCATATTGAAATTAATTTCTTTGGGGAATCTAAGCCACACAGCGCAGGAGATCTGGAATGCCATCAAGCAGGAGAGCGACGTGTGGTTTGTGCCAGCGAATCTCCAGCCAGGCATTGTAGTGTGTGACAATGGCCAAAATCTGGTCGCAGCTCTGGGCCTAGGCAACCTCCCTCACATCCCATATCTGGCACATGTGCTCAACTTGGTCGTGCAGAGTTTTTTGAGGGACTATCTGGATCTTGATGCACTACTGCACAAGATCCGCCAAGAGTGCGCTCACTTGCGGCGTTCCAGCATGGCAAGATCGCGCATTGCAAGCTCTGCAGTGCCGATTCCGCCTTCCAGAACATCACATCATATGTGACCTACCCACCAGGTGGAATTCAATGTTACATATGTTGGAGAGGTTTGGCTTAGGTGCCTCCTTCTCGGTATCCGAGTTCCACCAACATCTGGTGGTCCATGGTAGTGCTTTCTGGCATGGGTACCTCCTGCTTAGTAACCAGGTTCCAGTACCATCAGCTGGTCCTCGGTAGTTCCATTGGCTCTTGTACCTTCTGCCACCCATCTGGGTTCCAGCACCACTAGCTGATTGTCGGCAGTGTCTTTGGCACGGGTACTCCCTCCTGCCCAGCATGGTTCCAGCACACCAGCTGTTTCCGGGTAGTGTCAAGGTCACTTTGCCTCCAATACCTTGTCCTGTCAGGTTGCGGTAAGGTTTGCCGACTCTATGGTGCCTGCAGTTTAGGTGCTTCCTATGTGGGCTGCGGGATTATTATTATTTATTATTATTATTTATTGTTATAGCGCCATTTATTCCATGGCGCTTTACATGTGAGGAGGGGTATACATAATAAAAACAAGTACAATAATCTTAAACAATACAAGTCATAACTGGTACAGGAGGAGTGAGGACCCTGCCCGCGAAGGCTCACAATCTACAAGGGATGGGTGAGGATACAGTAGGCGACGATAGAGCTGGTCATGCAGCGGTTTGGTCGATCGGTGGTTGATGCAGGTTGTAGGCTTGTCGGAAGAGGTGGGTCTTCAGGTTCTTTTATTTGATCTGGCAATCAAGGCTGGTTCCGTAGAGCCAATAGGACATGTGGACATGTGGACCTTCTGCTGACTATCTGAGTTCCAGCACTATTAGCTGGTTTTTTAGAAGTCAATCTTGAATAAGTCCCCCTGAGTTCCAGTACTGTTAGCTGGTTCCAGGCAGAGCCTTTGGCTTAAGTGCCTCCTTCTCGGTATCCGAGTTCCACCAATGTCTGGTGATCCTTTGTAGTGCTTTCTGGCACGGGTACCTCCTGCTTAGTAAACGGGTTCCAGTACTGTCAGCTGGTCCTCGGTAGTTCCATTGGTTCTTGTACCTTCTGCTACCCATCCGGGTTCCAGCAATGCCAGCTGGTTCTCGGCAGTGTCTCTGTCTCTTGTACCTTCTGCTACCCATCCTGGTTCCAGTACCATCAGCTGGTTCCAGACAGAGCCTTTGGCTTAGGTGCCTCCTTCTCAGTATCCGAGTTCCACCAACGTTTGGTGGTTCTTGGTAGTGCTTTCTGGCACGGGTACCTCCTGCTTAGTAACTGGGTTCCAGTACCATCAGCTGGTCCTCAGTAGTTTCATTGGCTCTTGTACCTTCTGCTACCCATCCGGGTTCCAGCACTGCCAGCTGGTTCTCGGCAGTGTCTTTAGCATTGGTATTCCCTCCTGCCCTGCCTGGTTCCAGCTTGCCAGCTGTTTCCAGGTTGTGTCAAGGTCACTTTGCCTCCAATACGTTGTCCTGTTGGGTTGCGGTCAGGTTAGCCAACTCAATGGTGCCTGAAGTTTAGGTGCTTCCTATGTGGGCTTCGGGATCTGGCAATCAAGGCTGGTTCCGTAGTGCCAATAGGACAAGCTCCCCCTGTAGGACTGTGGGTTTTCGGTAACTACGGCCGGCTCGCGGCCTTGCAATTTTTTTTCATGTAGACCTTCTGTTGACTATCTCAGTTCCATAACCATTAGCTGGTTTTCTGGAAGTCAATCTTGAATATGTCCCCCTGGGTTCCAGTACCGTCAGCTGGTTCCAGGCAGAGCCATTGGTTTAGGTGACTCCTTCTCGGTATCCGAGTTCCACCAACGTCTGGTGGTCCTTGGTAGAGCTTTCTTGCACGGGTACCTCCTGCTTAGTAACCGGGTTCCAGTACGTCAGCTGGTCCTCGGTAGTTCCATTGGCTCTTGTACCTTCTGCTACCCATCCGGGTTCCAGCACCGCCAGCTGGTTCTCGGCTGTGTCTTTGGCTCTTGTCCCTTCTGCTTCCCATCCTTGTTCAAGTACCGTCAGCTGGTTCCAGGCAGAGCCTTTGGCTTAGGTGCATTCTCTCCGTATCCGAGTTCCACCAACATCTGGTGGTCATTGGTAGTGCTTTCTTGCACGGGCACTTCCTGCTTAGCAACCGGGTTCCAGTCCCATCAGCTAGTCCTCGGTAGTTCCATTGGCTCTTGTACCTTCTGCTACCCATCCGGGTTCCAGCAATGCCCGCTGGTTCTTGGCAGTGTCTCTGGCTCTTGTACCTTCTGCTACCCATCCTGGTTCCAGTACCATCAGCTGGTTCTAGGCAGAGCCTTTGGCTTAGGTGTCTCCTTCTCCATATCCAAGTTCCACCAACGTCTGGTGGTCCTTGGTAGTGCTTTCAGGCTTGGGTACTTCCTGCTTAGTAACCGGGTTCCAGTCCCATCAGCTGGTCCTCGGTAGTTCCATTTGCTCTTGTACCTTCTGCTACCCATCCGGGTTCCAGCAACGCCAGCTGGTTCTTGGCAGTGTCTCTGGCTCTTGTACCTTCTGCTACCCATTTTGGTTCCAGTACCGTCAGCTGTTTAATGGCAGAGCCTTTGGCTTAGGTGTCTCCTTCTCCATATCCAAGTTCCACCAACGTCTGGTGGTCCTTGGTAGTGCTTTCAGGCTTGGGTACTTCCTGCTTAGTAACCGGGTTCCAGTCCCATCAGCTGGTCCTCGGTAGTTCCATTTGCTCTTGTACCTTCTGCTACCCATCCGGGTTCCAGCAACGCCAGCTGGTTCTTGGCAGTGTCTCTGGCTCTTGTACCTTCTGCTACCCATCCTGGTTCCAGTACCATCAGCTGGTTCCAGGCAGAGCCTTTGGCTTAGGTGCCTCCTTTTCGGTATCCGAGTTCCACCAATGTCTGGTGGTCCTTGGAAGTGCTTTGTGGCACGGGTACCTCCTGCTTAGTAACCGGGTTCCAGTACCATCAGCTGGTCCTTGAAGTTCCATTGGCTCTTGAACCTTCGGCTACCCATCCGGGTTCCAGTACCATCAGCTGGTTCTCGGTAGTTCCTCAGCCTTCTTGTACCTTCTGCTACATTTCCAAGTTCAATCTTTTTGAAATGGTTTTTGGTAATCACTCTGGATGTCTCTGGCGACGACCCTAGAGACGACAACCCTGAAGACCACCCTGAAGAAGACGATGACCCCGAAGACGACCACCCAGGAGATGATGACCCTGGAGACGATGACCCTGAAGACCACCCCGAAGAAGACGACGACCCCAGAGACGACGATCCCGAAGACGACGACCCTGGAGACGATGACCCTGAAGACCACCCCGAAGAAGACAATGACCCCAGAGATGACAACCCTGAAGACCACCCCAAAGAAGACAAAGAAGATGACCCTGAAGAAGATGACCAAAAGGACAAAGAACAAGAAGACAACCACCAAGATAAAGAAGAACAAGAGACAGAAGAACTAGAAGCAGAAGAACAAGAAGCTGCAGAACAAAAAGCAGAAGTACATTAAGCATAAGACTGAAAATCAGAGCAAAAGATATCTAAATTATAAGCAGAAGGAGACTAAGCAGTGTATGGAGGTGAGTCCATTCCTCCTCAAGGTGCTCCTGGAAAACACCTGCTGCTGCAGGCAAAACTGAACACGGACAAATCCTGTTGTAAAATCTTTTGTGGCAGGCAGAATGGAAGGTGTAATCTTCAAACGTTTATAGATAACAACTACAGTAATGCCTGTCACAAATAAGAATATGATGAAGAAGAAGAATTTGAAGAAGATGAAGAAGTAGAATATTAAGAAGAATAATAGTTGAACAAGAATATGAAGAATGTAAAAAAAAAGAATGATAGGAAGAAGGTGAAGAAGAAGATGAATAAGGTGAAGAAGAAGTTGATGAAAAAGATGCTGCTGCTGAGGATGATGGAGAAAGTGTGGGAGATGTAAAAAAGAAGGTGAAGAGCATGAAAGTAGTGAAACATAAATATCTGACAAAATATAAAAAAGCTTAACATAGTCAATATCTTTGTAACTCTGAACGTCTTAAAAAAAATAATTCCTGCTATTCAATTTGATTGGGTTAAACCTCTATGCCTTTAATGTCTTCTCCACCTCCCCCAATACATTCTACATTATTCTTAGTTGTTTTCCTTCATGTAGAATTAACCTACAAGAAAAGAAAGGGTTTATTATAATACTGATATTTGTGTCCCATTGACTTGCATTGGTTTCCGGTATCGGAATCGGCGATACCCGATATTTTTGGGGTATCGATCCAATCTGATCCGATATTTCCTGATATCAAAAGGTATCGCTCAACACTAGTCAGCAGACCTCAATCTAGATAAGGGCAGAGCAGGATACAGGCTTGACTATTCAGACATCTGCCCATAGTTAGTATATAGATGAAATGCCAAGTGTTAAGTGTACACCACTAGGTTCAGATAGGGGCAGGACAGGTTTCATGAATACTTTGGAATGCAGAGGAAAGCTTTATTCAGGGTGACCATGCACTGCAGCTTCCTCGAGCACAAGATGGATCCACTTTCTCAAACAGACACAATTGATAGAGTCCTCATGAACAGATGAATAGTGTAGTTTAATATCACAGCATGTCCAGTGCAATTCAAGTCTCTTAAGCACAGGCTGCATAAACAGTACAGCTGCTTCTTAAAGGCACATTGACTAACAGTCTCTTTTGATTGCATAGTTCAGCACAGATGAAGACTCTTTACAAAGGCACAGTAGTACATGGCAATCCTTCTAGCACAGTGGGATGGAGGAGGGGGGACGGTTTGCTGAGGGAGATGATCCCTGTAACACAATTCCTTCCTGTCCTTATCTTCCTGCTCATGATAGACTTTCTCAACTAGCAGTACGGGGGTTAGCTCAGCTTCACAATTTAATGGAATCCAGTGTCCCTACAGTTCACTTGCCTGAACTTTTGTGAGACAGATCACACACCACTCATCCTTTTGGCTGACAGAATTGTAAACAAGATACCCACAATCCCCCTGGGGCTCAATTCCCCTGGGGCTATGCTAACAACTCTCTGTCTCCTATGACTGTGTTAACCCCTCTAGTTGCTGGATGCTTTTGAAGCAATAGCTCTCAGCACTAGTTCTGCACGTCACACTCTGCCCTCCTTTTTGAATGTCGTACTCGACATTTGCCTTAATTGATCGACCTGACCAATTCTGAGACAGTAGTTGGAGTCATGTAACTTTATATACATATTGGCATAATATTTATAAACATTAATAACAACCTATTCTTATGACCTTTTACTTGTAGTACTCCTGTAAGAAATAGACAATTAAAACAAACAGCAGCTCTTCAGCCGGATCTTTTCATACGTCTTCAACCAGCTCTCTCTCTCACTAGGTCTTTATTGCAAAACAATGGGGAGACAAAGAGCGCAATAGGGTCTTATCCATGTTACACAGAGGAGAATATACACCAAATTTGCTCACCTGGTTAGGATGAGATTAGAGCATATAGATGGCGGCTGCTGCAGATCCACAGGTCTTCACCGACCAGAGAAAATAATGTCTTCAAAGTTAGATTTGTAGTTAAAATTCTGCACTAGGTTCCTAGGTGTTGTATTTCCTGATGAAAGGGGCTTGAGACCCCTGAAACGTGTTGAAAAAAACCACTGTGAATCAAATATATTCTCCTGAAATTCATCTTAGCGGCAGTTCAGAATTTTAACTACAAATCTCCCTTTGAAGGCATTAATCTCACTAGGTCTTAACAGTTGTTTGTTTCTACAAAGTCTTTTAAGGAATATCAGAGTGTGAAAACAGGTCTTTTAACCAGGCAACATCTTCCATACTGCCTCTCGGTGGTAAATACTACTCAAGTGGGCTTACCTGGTCCATAGGCAGGGATACCTGTTTCAAATTGACAGTCGTTTGTAGTTGACTCGGTTCACCAAGTGTCTCATACTTTAGCATCATGGGCCTCCTCACTTCTTGAGTCAACATCCTTCTGGTGGGTTGTTCCTCAGATACCTTGTTGTGGTGGGAGATAATCACAGGGTAGTTGTAAATTCCGATGGACTATTCTGGTTTTCTTGTCCCCGTTTACAATCAGATTTCATATACTGGACTGTCATCGACTTTCCTCCTTATGATCACATACATCTTGTCTTCCCAGTATGAATGAAGTTTTCCTGAACCACCTTTTTCATGTACATTCTTGACTAGCACCCAACTTCCCAGTGTTAATTCTGCTCCAAAACATTTTTGTTCGTAGTACTCCTTTTCCTTGCTCTGTCCTTGGGTAGCCACTTTGGACGCTCTGTTGTATGCCTCTGTAATCGGTTCCTTCCATTTCTAAACGTTTTCTGGATGATGTCAATTGTGTTAGAATCTGTTTAGTTTGTGACTATCCGCCATTTTCTTGTGGTGTTCTGGCTGCTGGTCTTTTTCCTCTGGTGCTGGTTTTGTCTTGGGTAAGGTGCTTGTATCACTCTTTATTAACCAGCACCTGCCACCGAGTCCTTGCTGGACTATAGTGTTCATCTGCTTGAGTTTTAGCTTGGTGCCTTGCTTTGTTTTCCGTGTGTATAATTTGTGCAGTTCTGGGACCTCTGGTTCTGCTAGTCTAGTTTTTGTTTTAAGTTGGTGATAGGGCTGGCGGAATGCACTGAGTAAATATAACGATAGTAAAGGTGCGTTCGCAGCCTGGGGTCCACCGTGTAGGAGTGGAACTTGCTGCTAGGTAATAATGGCACTATATGGCGGTACTAAACCAGAATAGACACAGGTTCTGCCACCTGGTCTGTACAGGAGTGAACTCTGTTGCTTCACAGAGTCGCAGGGAATCAAGGAAATGCTGTGCCCTGTTAGCTGTCACAGGGAAAAGCAAATGAATGCTAGTGAGATCCCTACAATTCACCCCCACGATACTGGTGCTTGATCCCGCTCTGACCCTCGATGGCTTTTGTGAACCTTTTGTACCTGTAGCTATCCAGGACCTTCCTAGTGAACCAATAGGAGCTGCTACAGGACCTGAGCATGTGACCCCCGACCTCCAATGAGAGGTCTTCCCTTGTGCATGCTCAGAAAGAGCAAAGCAGGACTTAGTCCCAGGAGCACCTGCTCGCCGCTGAACAGTACTGGTTATAATGGCTGAACCTGGAAGGCCAGCAGTAACCAAACGTGCAGTATCTGTCCGAGCCAGGCGATGGGACCGACGTCTCTGCTAAGCAGGCTCCACTGCGGCTGGAGGAGAATGAGAGACCGCAGCAGAGGTGGTTCGAGATTCCCCCTGTGCAGCGGTGGGAACTAGACACCTAACATGGCCCCCCTCCTTGGACCTCACTATGCTCGAAGGCAGCAATATGCTGTGGAGCACGAATGTGCTCAGCAGGCTCCCAGGACCTATTCTCTGGGCCATAACCCTTCCAATCCACCAAATAGAATTTTTTGCCATGTACCACCTTATACCCCAAGATAGCGTTCACCTCATAATCATCCGTAGACAAACACGATGTCCTGGCAGATGACTCAGAAAACCGGGACATGTGAACGGGACACATGAAAGGTGTCGGTGATACCTAGGCGTGGAGGAAGGGCCAGATAGTAGACCACAGGGTTAACCTGTTCTACGACCTTGAAGGGACCCAAGTAGCGAGGTGCAAACTTAGCGGACTCAACTCGCAGCCTGATATTATGGGCGGAGTGCCACACTTAGTTGCCAGGAGCAAAGGTTGGAGAGTGTCGCCGATGCATCCAGAGTGCGGTCCAAAATTTCATGTACCTCCACAGCCGAGTCTGCCACCCTGGATTTGGCAGAAGACACGGGCATGGACACAGGAACCTGCGGATGCTGGCCGTAAGGAGGAATGGGGTCTGCCCGGTGGAGTTGGCTATGGCGTTATTCAGCACAAACTCCGCCCACAGTAGCAAGGATGCCCAGTCATCCGGCCTGGCAGAAACAAAATTTCGCAGATATGTGACCAGGGTCTGGTTGGCCCTCTCTACCAACCCATTCATCTTGGGATGGTATGCTGAAGAGAGATTCAGCTCGATGCTGAGTAGATGACAAAGCTCTCTCCAGAATCGGGATGCAAACTGGGGACCCCTGTCGCTTACAAATTTTGTCCGGCATACTATGTAGACACAAAATGTGTTTAATAAACAACTCTGCCAGGGCCCGTGCAGAAGGCAGCCGTGGAAGAGACACCAAGTGCACCATTTTGGAAAAATGGTCTGTGATTGCCCAAATAATGGTGCAGCTACGGGACTTGGTAAGCCACAAAGTCCATCCAGTCCATCTCCCAGGGCCTGTCTGCCATCGGCAGGGGGAAAAGCAACCCAGCTGGCCGTTGTCAAGGAGACTTATTCTTGGCACAGGAGACACATGCCCGAATATAGTCTCCGACGTCATGGGCCATATGTGGCCACCAGTACGTCCTTGCCAGCAGCTCAGATGTCCTCTTGGTCCCAAAATGTCCACCCACCCTGGACGAGTGAGCTCAAGAGAGAACCTCTGGCCACAAATTAGATGGCACAAATGTCTTGCCCCAGGGCACAGACTCTAGCGAAACCGGTCCACCTTCCTCAGGCTCTTTGAAGGGACAAATAGTCGAGGCTGGCAGATATTGCCCCTCAATCCTTCTAAACATGTCTCCATGCTCCTCTGGAATTCTGCTGGAGCTGAACAGAGCCCAAATGGTATGCGGATCCACTCATATTATACTCATGGTCTGATGAATGCTGTCAAAGGTCTACTGGACTCCTCCACAAACTCTTAGTGGTATGCCTTACCCTAATTGAGGACAGAACCAGGTACTTTCTAATAGTCTATCCAGCATACCTTGGATCTTTGGTATCAGGTGTTGATTAGGTACCAACTTTTGGTTTTGTTCCTGGTAATCACAGCAGAGTCTCAAAGTACTGTCCTTCTTCCTAACACAGCCAATAGGAGAGGAATAAAACAACTTTGACTTTTGGACCCAATCTCTATTGATCAGATCTTGCAAATACTCTTTCACTTCACGGTGTAATATGTTCAGCACCGACACGTAACTTCTGGTTACTGTGGTTGTGTCTTTCAATTTGATTTTCAACTGCAAGGATGGGATGCAGCCTTTATCAGAGTCATCTTTCGAGAACGCATGATACTCTTCTCTCAGCATCTGTTTTGCTACCACTAGATCTTCAGCACACAAGTGTTCCAGGGGTACTGTGGGATCCCATGATCCTGAGGTGGGTCATGCAATTTCCTCCCCTGGGCAATTGCTGTTCCTTGGTGTGGGAACTGAATTCACCGTAGACCCCTTGGGTGTGTCTTACACCGGCTGGATATACCGCTTTGATGGTTTCGATGTGACCTAATACAGTCTTTTGATCCAGTCTAATTTTGTGCTTTGTGGTATTCATCACCGGCACTCTCACTCAGGCTAAACTACCAATAGGAATCGTAAGCACAGTCTCACCTTGAACTAGGCCTTCTGGAAGTTCTGAGGAGTCTTTTGGCATGAACAGTCTCTTCTGGACTTTTCTTCCCTGTTCCATCCGGACTCCACACCTCACTCCCATCATTTGGTTTGCAGGGATGATGGTTGGGTGCAGGCCTACCTTGACTTCTTTCAGATCCATTGTATTCTGTGCTTTCTTTACTCTATGAATCACATTTTCCGCCACGGCGTTGGGGATGGCAAGTGATGTGGCAATTATATCCACCATCAGTGTCCCTGACTTGTGCTTCGTGATGACCTCACTGATTACATTATAACTAGTGTTGAGCGATACCTTCCGATATCGGAAAGTATCGGTATCAGATAGGATCGGCCGATATTCAAAAAATATCGGATATCGCCGATACCGATACCTGATCCCAATGCAAGTCAATGGGACCAAAATATCGGAATTAAAATAAACCCTTTCTTTCCTTGTAGGTTCATTCTACATGAAGGAAAACAACAAAGAATAATGCAGGATGTATTTGGGGAGGTGGCGGAGACATTAAAGTCATAGAGGTTTAGCGCAATCAAATAGAATAGCCTTTTTTTTTTTTTAAAGACGTTCGTAGTGACTAAGATATTGACTATGTAACTTTTTTTTTATTTTGTCAGATATTGATGTTTCACTATTCCACGCCCTTCCCCCTTTTTTTTTTTGCTTTTCCCACACTTTCATCTTCATCATCATCATCAGCATCTTTGACATCAACTTCTTCACCTTATTCATCTTCTTCTTCATCTTCTACCTATTTTTTTTTTATTACATTCTTCATATTCATTTTATTCAACTATTATTATTCTTCCTATTCTACATATTCATTTTATTCAACTATTATTATTCTTCCTATTGTACTTCTTCATCATATTCTCATTTGTGACAGGCATTCCCGTAGTTGTTATCTATAAAAGTTTGAAGATTACACCTTCCGTTCTGCCAGTCACAAAATGTTACATTTGTCCGCGTTCAGTTTGGCCTGCAGCATCAGGCTTTATCCAGGGGCACCACGAGGAGGAACGGACTCACCCCCATACACTGCTTAGTCTTCTTCTGCATATAATTTAGATAATATCTTTTGCTCTGATATTAAGTGTTATGCTTAATGTTCTTCTGCTCTTTGTTCTGCAGCCTCTTGTTCTTCTGCTTCTCGGTCTTCCATGTCGTCGTCTCCAGGGTCGTCGTCTCCAGGGTCGTCGTCTACGCCGTCGTCGTCTCCGCCGTCGTCGTCGTCATCGGGGTGGTCTTCCGGGTCGTCGACTTTAGGGTCTTCAACTTGGAAATGTAGCAGAAGGTACAAGAAGGCTGAGAAAATGCCAAGAACCAGCTGATGGAACTGGAACTCGGATGGCAACCCGAAGGTTCAAGAGCCTATGGAACTACCGAGGACCAGCTGACGTTACTGGAACCCGGTTACTAAGCAGGAGGTACCCATGCTAAAAAGCACTACCAAGGACCGCCTGACGTTGGCGGAACTCGGATACCCAGAAGGAGGCACCTAAGCCAAAGGCTCTGCCTGGAACCAGCTGACGTTACTGGAACCAGGATGGGGAGCAGAAGGTACAAGAGCAAAAGACACTGCCGAGAACCAGCTGACGGTACTGGAACCCGGATGGGTAGCCGAAGGTCCAAGAGCCAATGGAACTACCGAGGACCAGCTGACGTTACTGGAACCCGGTTACTAAGCAGGAGGTACCCGTGTTAAAAAGCACTACCAAGGACCACCTGACGTTGGTGGAACTTGGATACCCAGAAGGAGGCACCTAAGCCAAAGGCTCTGCCCGGAACCAGCTGACGGTACTGGAACCAGGATGGGGAGCAGAAGGTACAAGAGGAAAAGACACTGCCGAGAACCAGCTGACGGTGCTGGAACCAGGTGGTGGACCCGAAGGTCCACAGGAGAGGAGAGAACAGCTAGGCCGCGAGGCAGCCGCAGTTACCGAACCCCAACAGTCCTACAGGGGGAGCTTGGCCTACTGGCACTACAGAACCAGCCTTGACTGCCAATTCACGCAGCCCACATAGGAAGCTCCTAAACTGGAGGCACCCTGGAGTTGGCTAACCCGACCGCAACACGACGGGGCAAGCATAGGCGTCTCAGTGAGCTTGACACTACCCGGAAACAGCTGACGGTGCTGGAACCAGGCTGGGCACGAGGGAGTACCCGTGACAAAAACACTGCCGAGAACCAGCTGGCGGTGCTGGAACCCAGATGCGTTGCCCCACTGTGCAAGAGCCAATGGCACGACCGAGGACCAGCTGACGGTGCTGGAACCCGGTTACTAAGCTTTAGGTGCCTGCGCTTAAAAGCACTACCAAGGACCGCCTGACGTTGGCGGAACTCGGATACCCAGGAGGAGGCACCTAAGCCAAAGGCTCAGCCCGGAACCAGCTGACGGTGCTAGAACCAGGTGGTGGACCCGAAGGTCCACAGGAGAGGAGAGAACAGCTAGGCCACGAGGCAGCCGCAGTTACCGAACCCCAACAGTCCTACAGGGGGAGCTTGGCCTTTTGGCACTACAGAACCAGCCTTGACTACCAATTCATGCAGCCCACATAGGAAGCTCCTAAACTGGAGGCACCCTGGAGTTGGCTAACCCGACCGCAACACGACGGCGCAAGCATAGGCGTCTCAGTGAGCTTGACACTACCCGGAAACAGCTGACGGTACTGGAACCAGGCTGGGCACGAGGGAGTACCCGTGACAAAAACACTGCCGAGAACCAGCTGGCGGTGCTGGAACCCAGATGCATTGCCACAGTGTGCAAGAGCCAATGGCACGACCGAGGACCAGCTGACGGTGCTGGAACCCGGTTACTAAGCTGTAGGTGCCTGCGCTTAAAAGCACTACCAAGGACCGCCTGACGTTGGTGGAACTCGGATACCCAGGAGGAGGCACCTAAGCCAAAGGCTCGGCCCGGAACCAGCTGACGGTGCTGGAACCAGGTGGTGGACCCGAAGGTCCACAGGAGAGGAGAGAACAGCTAGGCCGCGAGGCAGCCGCAGTTACCGAACCCCAACAGTCCTACAGGGGGAGCTTGGCCTACTGGCACTACAGAACCAGCCTTGACTACCAATTCATGCAGCCCACATAGGAAGCTCCTAAACTGGAGGCACCCTGGAGTTGGCTAACCCGACCGCAACATGACGGGGCAAGCATAGGCGTCTCAGTGAGCTTGACACTACCCGGAAACAGCTGACGGTGCTGGAACCAGGCTGGGCACGAGGGAGTACCCGTGACAAAAACACTGCCGAGAACCAGCTGGCGGTGCTGGAACCCAGATGCGTTGCCCCACTGTGCAAGAGCCAATGGCACGACCGAGGACCAGCTGACGGTGCTGGAACCCGGTTACTAAGCTGTAGGTGCCTGCTCTTAAAAGCACTACCAAGGACCGCCTGACGTTGGCGGAACTCGGATACCCAGGAGGAGGCACCTAAGCCAAAGGCTCGGCCCGGAACCAGCTGACGGTGCTGGAACCAGGTGGTGGACCCGAAGGTCCACAGGAGAGGAGAGAACAGCTAGGCCGCGAGGCAGCCGCAGTTACCGAACCCCAACAGTCCTACAGGGGGAGCTTGGCCTACTGGCACTACAGAACCAGCCTTGACTACCAATTCATGCAGCCCACATAGGAAGCTCCTAAACTGGAGGCACCCTGGAGTTGGCTAACCCGACCGCAACACGACGGGGCAAGCATAGGCGTCTCAGTGAGCTTGACACTACCCGGGAACAGCTGACGGTGCTGGAACCAGGCTGGGCACGACGGAGTACCCATGACAAAAACACTGCCGAGAACCAGCTGGCGGTGCTGGAACCCAGATGCGTTGCCTATTAAAGATTGTCTTCCTAGAGCCCCAACTAGCGGTGTTGGAGCAAAGGGTAAGCAGGGGGAGCAGAGTGTAGGCCGAAGCCTGCACTGGAGGCAGCTTTGTGTCTGCGTTGCGTTTGCAGGACACTTTGCCGGCTACACAGTGGGGGAACAGCTGGCGTTGCTGAACCCCACTAACACAATGGCGGGTGTTTTTCTCTGTGCAGCTAGCACTTGCGGGCAAAAACTAGCGATGTTAGAGCCCGTGGTGAAGCAGGAGGAGGAGGAGAGGAGCAGAGTGTAGGCAGAAGCCTAGTTGAACCAATTTCAAAGGAAACCTTTAACCCCCCCTCAGGTGTTACAAAGTACAAGAGACACACCTTGTGCAGTATTAATGCTGCACAAGTGAAAGGTTGCTCTATTAATTTGTCTACTTGCACACGCTGAATGAAAGACGTACACAATTTAGCCCATTCTAAAGTCAAACTGTGACTTGGTTTTTTAAGGAGACGCAGCACAGGTGTCCCAAATAACGCCTCGGTGCTTGGCGCAGCTTCCTGAGCATTGTTATTTGCTGTACAGGAGTCTGCGCTCTTGTGTTATCCCTTGGCAATGCCCTGTTAGCGCTGCCCGTCTTATGACCTCATTTCATGTTGGCCGGTGCGGTTAACGATGGCCATAAATCCCAGACCCACAGTGCCTTTTCATAAAGTCACACTGCGGTGCTGGGATTCGTGGCCTTGAGCAGTAAATATTTTTGCCGCTCACACACGTCCTTACACCTGCTTCAGACTGGGCGGCCTCTGCTGATCCCTTCTCGCATGCCGCGGCCATGAGGCTGCACAGTCTGAAGAAGGCGGAAGGAGATGAGTGACGACAGGTGAACATATGCACTGCTCGTGCCCATAAACCACACCCTTGCTGACAAAATAAATAAGAAACCGAGGGGCGTTGTTTGGAGCAGGGCGGACGCACTGGCGCAGCCAGCTAACCAATGATGTAAAAAGACGTGAAGCGCTACCAAGGCTGGTGCTGCGTATCATTAGAAAGGAAAATCACACCTCAGGGACAGTGGAATGGTCTCAATGAGACACATTTTGTACGTGTTGAGTTCCACGTGGGCAAGTAGAAAAAGTCAGCCACCTTGTACAAATGCAGCATTACTGCTGTACAAGGTGGCTGTTATACATAGAAACACCTGGGGGTGGGGGGCAGGCTCCCTTCAATTTCAGTTCATGTGCCTGCGTGGCGTTTGCAGGTCACGTTGCCGGCTACACAGCAGGGGAACAGCTGGCGGTGCTGAACCCCACTAACACATTGGCTGGTGTTCTTCTCTGTGCAGCTAGCATGTCTGGGCAAAAACTGGCGGTGTTTGAGCCCAGGGTCAGCAGGAGGAGAAAAGGAGCAGTACAGGAGACTGCGCTCTTGTGTTATCCCTTGGCAATACCCTGTTAGTGCAGGCCGTCTTATGACCTCATTTCATGTTGGCCGGTGCGGTTAACGATGGCCATAAATCCCAGAACCACAGTGCTTTTTCATAAAGTCACACTGCGGTGCTGGGATTCGTGGCCTTGTGCAGTAAATGTGTTCGCCGCTCACACATGTCCTTACACCTGCTTCAGACTGGGCGGCCTCAGCTGATCCCTTATCGCCTGCCACGGCCATGAGGCCGCACAGTCTGAAGAAGGCGGAAGGAGGGGAGTGAAGACAGGCGAAGATATGCACTGCTCGTGCCCATCAATCACACCCTCGCAGTCATAATATATGAGACAACGAGGGGCGTTGTGTCGGGCAGGGCGGACGCACAGGCACAGCCAGCCAACCAATGATGTCAGAAGACGGGCAGCGCTAACAATGGGGGTGATGCGTGTCATTAAAAAGGAATGTCACACCTCAGGGACAGTGGAATGGTCTCAATGAGACACATTTAGTACGTGTTTAATTAAACGTGGGCAAGGAGAAAAAGTCAGCCACCTTGTACAAATGCAGCAGTACTGCTGTACAAGGTGGCTATTATACATAGAAACACCTGGGGGTGGGGGGCAGGCTCCCTTCAATTTCAGTTCATGTGCCTGCGTGGTGTTTGCAGGTCACGTTGCCGGCTACACAGCAGGGGAACAGCTGGCGGTGCTGAACCCCACTAACACATTGGCTGGTGTTTTTCTCTGTGCAGCTAGCACTTCCGGGCAAAACTGGCGGTGTTTCAGCCCAGGGTCAGCAGGAGGAGAAAAGGAGCAGAGTGTAGGCCGAAGCCTGCACTGGTGGCAGCTTTTGGTCAGTTGTGCCAGCGTGGCTTGTGCTGGACACGATGCCGGCTACACAGCAGGGGAACAGCTGGCGTTGCTGAACCCCACTAACACATTGGCTGGTGTTGTTCTCTGTGCAGCTAGCACTTCCGGGCAAAAACTAGCAGTGTTTGAGCCCAGGGGCAGCAGGAGGAGGAGAGGAGCAGAGTGTAGGCCGAAGCCTAGTTGAACCAATTTCAAAAGTTACCTTTAACCCCCCCTCAGGTGTTGCAAGGTACAAGAGCCACACCTTGTGCAGCATTAATGCTGCACAAGTAAAAGGTTGCTCTATTAATTTTGCTCCTTGCACACGCTGAATAAAACACGTACACTATTTAGCCCATTATACTGTCAAACAGTAGTGGAGGCGTGGCTTGTCTTTTTAAGGAGACGCAGCACAGGTGTCAAAATTTACACCTAGGTGCTGGGCGCAGATTCCTGAGCGTTGTTATTTGCTGTACAGGAGTCTGCGCTCTTGTTATCCCTTGGCCATGCGCTGTGAGCGCTGCCTGTCTTCTGACCTCATTTCATGTTGGCCGGTGCGGTTAGCGATGGCCATGAAACCCAGACCCGCAGTGTCTTTTGTTTAAGTCACACTACGGGGCTGGGATTCATGACCTTGCGCAGTAAATTTTTTCGCCTGTCACTCATGTCCTTACACCTGCATCAGACTGGGCGGCCACAGCTGATCCCTTCTCGCATGCTGCGGCCATGAGGCCGCACAGTCTGAAGAAGGCGGAAGGAGATGAGTTAAGACAGGCGAAGATATGCACTGCTCGTACCCATCAATCACACCCTCGCAGTCAAAATAAGTAAGACAACAAGGAGCATTGTTTAAGGCAGGGCGGACGCACAGGCGCAGCCAGCCAACCAATGATGTCAGAAGACGGGAAGCGCTACCAAGGGTGGTGCTGCGTATCATTAGAAAGGAAAGTCACATCTCAGGGACAGTGGAATGGTCTCAATGAGACACATTTTGTACGTGTTGAGTTCCACGTGGGCAAGTAGAAAAAGTCAGCCACCTTGAACAAATGCAGCATTACTGCTGTACAAGGTGGCTGTTATACATAGAAACACCTGGGGGTGGGGGGCAGGCTCCCTTCAATTTCAGTTCATGTGCCTGCGTGGCGTTTGCAGGTCACGTTGCCGGCTACACAGCAGGGGAACAGCTGGCGGTGCTGAACCCCACTAACACATTGGCTGGTGTTCTTCTCTGTGCAGCTAGCATGTCTGGGCAAAAACTGGCGGTGTTTGAGCCCAGGGTCAGCAGGAGGAGGAGAGTAGCAGAGTGTAGGCCGAAGCCTGCACTGGTGGCAGCTTTTGGTCAGTTGTCCCAGCGTGGCTTGTGCTGGACACGATGCCGGCTACACAGCAGGGGAACAGCTGGCGGTGCTGAACCCCACTAACACATTGGCTGGTATTTTTCTCTGTGCAGCTAGCACTTCCGGGCAAAAACTAGCGGTGTTAGAGCCCAGGGTCAGCAGGAGGAGGAGAGGAGCAGAGTGTAGGCCGAAGCCTAGTTGAACCAGTTTTAAAGGTAACCTTTAACCCCCCTCAGGTGTAGCAAGGTACAAGAGCCACACCTTGTGCAGCATTAATGCTGCACAAGTAAAAGGTTGCTCTATTAATTTTGCTCCTTGCACACGCTGAATAAAACACGTACACTATTTAGCCCATTATACTGTCAAACAGTAGTGGAGGCGTGACTTGTCTTTTTAAGGAGACGCAGCACAGGTGTCCAAAATAACACCTTGGTGCATGAGCGCAGCTTCCTGAGCATTGTTATTTGCTGTACAGGAGACTGCGCTATTGTTATCCCTTGGCCATGCGCTGTGAGCGCTTCCTGTCTTCTGACCTCATTTCATGTCGGCCGTTGCGGTTAGCGATGGACATGAATCCCAGACCCACAGTGTGTTTTCAAAAAATCACACTGCGTGGCTGGGATTCGTGGCCTTGTGCAGTAAATATGTTTGCCGCTCACACATGTCCTTACACCTGCTTCAGACTGGGCGGCCTCATCTGATCCCTTATCGCATGCCGCGGCCATGAGGCCACCCAGTCTGAAGAAGGCGGAAGGAGATGTGTGAACACAGGCAAACATATGCACTGCACATGCCCATCAATCACACCCTCGCTGTCCAAAAAAATAAGACACCGAGGGGCGTTGTTTCGAGCAGGGCAGACGCACAGGCACAGCCAGCTAACCAATGATGTCAAAAGACGGGAAGCGCTAACAAGAGTGGTGCTGCGTATCATTAGAAAGGAAAGTCACACCTCAGGGACAGTGGAATGGTCTCAATGAGACACATTTAGTACGTGTTTAATTCAACGTGGGCAAGGAGAAAAAGTCAGCCACCTTGTACAAATGCAGCAGTACTGCTGTACAAGGTGGCTGTTATACATAGAAACACCTGGGGGGATGGGGCCTGGTTCCCTTTAATTTCAGTTCAGGTGCCTGCATGGCGTTTGCAGGACACGTTGCCAGCTACACAGCAGGGGAACAGCTGGCGGTGCTGAACCCCACTGACACATTGACTGGTGTTTTTCTCTGTGCAGCTAGCACGTCCGGGCAAAAACTGGCGGTGTTAGAGCCCAGGGTCAGCAGGAGGAGGAGAGGAGCAAAGTGTAGGCCGAGGCCTGCACTGGTGGCAACTTTTGGTCTGTTGTGCCAGCGTAACTTGTGCTGGACACGATGCCGGCTACACAGCAGGGGAACAGCTGGCGGTGCTGAACCCCACTAACACATTGGCTGGTGTTTTTCTCTGTGCAGCTAGCACTTCAGGGCAAAAAATAGCGGTGTTAGAGCCCAGGGTCAGCAGGAGGAGGAGAGGAGCAGAGTGTAGGCCGAAGCCTAGTTGAACCAATTTCAAAAGTTACCTTTAACCCCCCCTCAGGTGTTGCAAGGTACAAGAGCCACACCTTGTGCAGCGTTAATGCTGCACAAGTCAAAGGTTGCTCTATTAATTTTGCTCCTTGCACACGCTGAATAAAACACGTACACTATTTAGCCCATTATACTGTCAAACAGTAGTGGAGGCGTGACTTGTCTTTTTAAGGAGACGCAGCACAGGTGTCAAAATTTACACCTAGGTGCTGGGCGCTGATTCCTGAGCGTTGTTATTTGCTGTACAGGAGTCTGCGCTATTTTGATCCCTTGGCCATGCGCTGTGAGCGCTGCCTGCCTTCTGACCTCATTTCATGTTGGCCGGTGCGGTTAGCAATGGCCATGAATCCCAGGCCCGCAGTGGGTTTTCAAAAAATCACACTGCGTGGCTGGGATTCGTGACCTTGTGCAGTAAATATGTTTGCCGTTCACACATGTCCTTACACCTGCTTCAGACTGGGCGGCCTCAGCTGATCCCTTATCGCCTACCACGGCCATGAGGCCGCACAGTCTGAAGAAGGCGGAAGGAGATGAGTTAAGACAGGCGAACATATGCACTGCACATGCCCATCAATCACACCCTCGCAGCCAAAATATATGAGACAACGAGGGGGGTTGTGTCGGGCATGGCGGACGCACAGGCACAGGCAACCAACCAATGATGTCAGAAGACGGGCAGCGCAACCAAGGGGGGTGGTGAGTGTCATTAAAAAGGAAAGTCACACCTCAGGGACATTGTAATGGTCTGTAATGAGACACATATTTTACGTGTTTAATTCAACGTGGGCAATGAGAAAAAATCAGCCACCTTGTACAAATGCAGCAGTACTGCTGTACTAGGTGGCTGTTATACATAGAAAGACCTGGGGGGGTGGGGCCAGGTTCCCTTTAATTTCAGTTCAGGTGCCTGCATGGCGTTTGCAGGACACGTTGCCAGCTACACAGCAGGGGAACAGCTGGCGTTGCTGAACCCCACTAACACATTGGCGGGTGGTTTTCTCTGTGCAGCTAGCACTTCCAGGCTACAACTGGCGGTGTTATAGCCCAGGGTCAGCAGGAGGAGGAGAGGAGCAGAGTGTAGGCCGAAGCCTGCACTGGTGGCAGCTTTTGGTCTGTAGTGCCAGCGTGGCTTGTGCTGGACACGATGCCAGCTACACAGCAGGGGAACAGCTGGCGCTGCTGAACCCAACTAACACATTGGCGGGTGTTTTTCTCTGTGCAGCTAGCACTTCCAGGCTACAACTGGCGGTGTTATAGCCCAGGGTCAGCAGGAGGAGGAGAGGAGCAGAGTGTAGGCCGAAGCCTGCACTGGTGGCAGCTTTTGGTCTGTAGTGCCAGCGTGGCTTGTGCTGGACACGATGCCGGCTACACAGCAGGGGAACAGCTGGTGGTGCTGAACCCCACTGACACAATGGTGGGTGTTTTTCTCTGTGCAGCCAGCACTTCCGGGCCCCAACTGGCGTAGTTAGAGCCCAGGGTCTGCAGGAGGAGCAGAGTGTAGGCGGATGCCTACTTGAACCAATTTCAAAGGTAACCTTTAACCCACCCTCAGGTGTTACAATGTTGAAGAGCCACACCTCGTGCAGCAGTAAAGCTCCACAAGTTAAAGGTTGCTCTTTAAGTTTTGCTCATTGCACACGCAGAATGAAAGACGTACACAATTTTGCCCATTGAACAGTAGTTCAGTTCTGTATTGGAGGCGTGACTTGTCTTTTTAAGGAGACGCAGCACAGGTGCACATAAATAACGCCTTGGTGCTGGGCGCAGCCTCCTGAGCATTGTTATTTGCTGTACAGGAGTCTGCGCTATTGTGATCCCTTGGCCATGCGCTGTGAGCGCTGCCTGTCTTCTCACCTCATTTCATGTTGGCCGGTGCGGTTAGCAATGGCCATGAATCCCAGACCCGCAGTGTGTTTTCAACAAATCACACTGCGTGGCTGGGATTCGTGGCCTTGTGCAGTAAATATGTTTGCCGCTCACACATGTCCTTACACCTGCTTCAGATTGGGCGGCCTCAGCTGATCCCTTATCGCCTACCACGGCCATGAGGCCGCACAGTCTGAAGAAGGCGAAAGGAGATGAGTTAAGACAGGCGAACATATGCACTGCACATGCCCATCAATCACACCCTCGCAGCCAAAATATATGAGACAACGAGGGGGGTTGTGTCAGGCAGGGCGGACGCCCAGGCACAGGCAGCCAACCATTGATGTCAGAAAACGGGCAGCGCTACCAAGGGGGGGGTGGTGCGTGTCATTAGAAAGGAAAGTCACACCTCAGGGACAGTGGAATGGTCTCAATGAGACACATTTTGTACGTGTTGAGTTCCACGTTGGCAAGGATAAAAAGTCAGCCACCTTGTACAAATGCAGCATTACTGCTGTACAAGGTAGCTGTTATACATAGAAACACCTTGGGGTGGGTGGCAGGGTCCCTTTAATTTCAGTTCATGTGCCTGCGTGGCGTTTGCAGGTCACGTTGCCGGCTACACAGCAGGGGAACAGCTGGCGGTGCTGAACCCCACTAACACATTGGCTGGTGTTTTTCTCTGTGCAGCTAGCACTTCCGGGCCAAAACTAGCGGTGTTTGAGCCCAGGGGCAGCAGCAGGAGGAGAGGAGCAGAGTGTAGGCCAATGCCTGCACTGGTGGCAGCTTTTGTTCTGTTGTGCCAGCGTGGCTTGTGCTGGACACGTTGCCGACTACACAGCAGGGGAACAGCTGGCGGTGCTGAACCCCACTGACACATCAGCTAGTGTTTTTTCTGTGTAGACAACACTTCCAGGTGGCAACTGACAGTGTTGAAACCCAGGGAATCAAGGAGGAGCAGAGTGTAGGCCGAAGCCTGCAGTGGAGCAAGTTGAAAGGGAACCTTTAACCCCCCCCCCCAGGCATTTGTGGCTGAAAGAGCCATCTTGTACAGCAGTAATACTGCACATGGAAAATGGTGGCTCCGAAAATTATGCTCCTTGCAAACGCTGAAGTACACACTCATATAATGTGTCCCCTCACACCGTCAAACCGTCCCGGAAGTGGGACTTTCCTTTGAAATGTGACACAGCACAGCCGTCATTCCAACCCCCTTGGTGCCGTGCGCCACCTCCTCAACGTTGTTTGGTTCTGTCACGGAGCCCGCGCTGTTATGTTATCCCTTGGCCATGCACAGTTAGCGGTGCCCGTCTTCTGACATCATTTAGGTGTCAGGCTGGCAGTGCCTGTGTGTCCAAGCTGCCCGAGATCCAACCTCGCAGTGTCATCTAATGTAATCCCACTGCGGGCCAGGGATCCATGGGCATGCGCAGTGCATATCATCGCCTCTCACTCACCTCCTTCCTGCTTCTTCAGACTGTGCGGCGTCACGGCCGTGGCATGCTATTAGGGATCAGCTGACGCCGCCCAGTCTGAAAAAGCGTGAAGAAGGGGAGTGAGAGGCTAGTATATGCACTGCGCATGGCCATGGATACCAGGCCCACTGTGGGATCACATTAGACGACACTGCGAGGTGGAATTTCGGGCAGCGTGGATGCACAGGCGCAGCCAGGACGACAACAAATGATGTCAGAGGACGGGCAGCGCAAACTGTGCATGGCCAAGGGATAACATAACAGCGCAGGGTCCATGACGGAATCAAACAGCGCTAAGGAGGCAGCGCACGGTGCCAAGGGGGTAGCAATGACGGCTGTGCTGTGTCACATTACAAAGGAAAGTCCCACCTCCGGGACGGTTGGACGGTGTGAGGGGACACATTACATGAGTGTGTAGTTCAGCGTTTGCAAGGAGCATAATTTCAAGAGCGACCTTTTCCTTGTGCAGTATTAGTGCTGCACAAGGTGGCTCTTTCAGTAACAAACGCCTGGGGGGGGGGGACAGGTCCCCTTACATTTTAGTTGTGCCAGCATGGCGGTCGCATGACACGTTGCCGGATACACAGCTGAGGATCAGCTGACGTTACTGAACCCCAATAACAGAGGAGCGACTGTTGACTGTGCACACAGCACTTCCAGGCACCAACTGGCGGTGTTAGAGCCCAGGGACAGCAGGAGGAGCAGATTGGAGGTATTGCCGCACACACAGCTGGGGATCAGCTGACGTTACTGAACCCCAATAACAGAGGAGCGACTGTTGACTGTGCAGACAGCACTTCCAGGCACCAACTGGTGGTGTTAGAGCCCAGGGACAGCAGGAGGAGCAGATTGGAGGTATTGCCGCACACACAGCTGGGGATCAGCTGACGTTACTGAACCCCAATAACAGAGGAGCGACTGTTGACTGTGCAGACAGCACTTCCAGGCACCAACTGGCGGTGTTAGAGCCCAGGGACAGCAGGAGGAGCAGATTGGAGGTATTGTCGCACACACAGCTGGGGATCAGCTGACGTTACTGAACCCCAATAACAGAGGAGCGACTGTTGACTGTGCAGACAGCATTTCCAGGCACCAACTGGCGGTGTTAGAGCCCAGGGACAGCTGGAGGAGCAGAGGAACAGAGTGTAGGCCAAAGCCTGCTTGGAGCAGGTTGAAAGGGAACCTTTAACCCCCCCCCAAGACGTTTGTAGCTGAAAGAGCCATCTTGTGCAGCACTAAGGATCCAAAAGGAAAAGGTTGCTCTTTTAATTATGCTCCTTGCAAACACAGAAGTAAACACTAAAAATGTGTCCCCTTATACCGTAAAACCGTCCCGGAGGTGCGAATTTCCTTCGTAATGGGACACAGCACAGCTGTCATTCCTATCCCCTTGGTGCCGTGCGCTGCCTCCTCAGCGTTGTTTTAAGCTGTCACGGAGCCTGCGCTGTTCTGTTATCCCTTGGCCATGCCCAATTAGCGCTGCCTGTCTTCTGACATAATTTGGTGTCAGGCTGTCAGTGCCTGTGCATCCACGCTGCTCCAGATCCCACCTCGCAGTGTCGTCTAACGTAATCCCACTGCGGGCCTTGGATCCATGGGCATGCACACTGCATATCCTCGACTCTCACTCCCCTCCTTCCCTCTTCTTCAGACTGTGCGGTGTCACGGCCGTGGCATGCTATTAGGGATCAGCTGACGGCGCACAGTCTGAAGAAGGCGGAGGGAGATGGGCGAGAGCCCGAGGTGAAGATATGCACTGCGCATGCCCATGGATCCCAGGCCCGCAGTGTGATTCAATCAGAAGACACTGCGAGGCGGGATCTCGGGCAGCGCGGCCGCACAGGCGCAGCCAGCCTGACACCAAATTATGTCAGAAGACAGGCAGCGCAAATAGGGCATGGCCAAGGGATAACAGAACAGCGCAGGCTCCGTGACAGCTTAAAACAACGCTGAGGAGGCAGCGCATGGCACCAAGGGGGTAGGAATGACGGCTGTGCTGCGTCACATTACGAAGGAAAGTCCCAGCTCCGGGACGGTATAACGGTATCAGTGAACACATTTTATAAGTGTTAAGTTCTGCGTGTGAAAGGAGCTAAACTAAAAGAGCTACCTTTTCCTTGTTCAGCATTACTGCTGCACAAGATGGCTCTTTCAGTAACAAACGACGGGGGGGAAGGGGACAGGTTCCCTTACATTTAGGTTGTTGTGCCAGCGTGGCGGTCGCAGGACACATTGCCGGCTACACAGCTGGGGATCAGCTAACGTTACTGAAACCCAATAACACTGGGTCGTATGTTTTTACTGTGCAGCCTGCACTTCTGAGCCGCAACTGGCGGTGTTGGAGCCCAGGAATAGCAGTTCAGGTGGTAGAAAGATGAACACAGCAGGAGACCTGGATGACACCCAATTACTTAATCAGGCAGAGGAGTGGCAAATTCCTGCGAGATCCAGGCCTGGTTCATTTTCAGGAAAGTAAGCCGGTCAACGTTATCGGAGGATAGTCGCATGCGACGGTCTGTTAGTACACCACCTGCGGCACTAAAGACACGTTCCGATAAGACACTAGCCGCAGGGCAAGCCAGCACCTCCAATGCATACTGGCTTAGCTCTGGCCATGTATCCAGCTTAGAGACCCAAAACTTGAACGGGGAAGAGCCGTCTGGGAGTACAGTAAAAGGGCAAGCCATGTAGTCTGTCACCATCTGACGGAACCGTTGCCTCCTGCTGACTGGAGCCGCCGGTGATGGTGTAGACATTTGGGGCGGGCACACAAAAGTGTGCCAGAGTTGTGCCATACTGGGCTTACCTTGGGCAGAGGCACTGCTTCTGCTCCCTCTTTGGGCAGAGCCTCCCCCACTGCCTCGACGCACTGAGCTGCTTTGTAAAGCACTAGCAGCACTCCTCTCAGTTGGACTGGAGAAGATGATGGAATTCACCAGTGAGTCGTGGTACTCCCGCAATTTACGCTCCCGGGTCAATGCTGGGATGAGGTTTTGGACGTTGTCCCGGTAGCGAGGATCGAGGAGGGTGAACACCCAATAATCAGGCATGTTGAGAATGTGGTCGATGCGGCGGTCGTTTCTCAGGCACTGCAGCATGAAATCCACCATGTGCTGCAGACTGCCAACTGGCCCAGAAACGCTGTCCCCTGCTTGAGACATGATCTCTGCCCGCTCGTCATCACCCCACCCTCGCTGTACACACTGACCACTGGACAATTGTGTCGCTCCCTCCTCTGGACAGAGCTCTTCCTCCTCCATTGACTCCTCCTCATCCTCCTCACAAAGTGGCCCCTGCGTACCCCTTTGTGAGGAACCACATGGCGCTGACTCTCCAGAAGCTGATGGAAAAGGTGACTCCTCATCCTCCACCTCTTCCACAACATCATCCCTTAACCCTTGCAAAGTTTGCTGAAGCAGGCAGATAAGGGGGACAGTCATGCTGACTAGTGCATCATCTGCACTTGCCATCCGCGTGGAATAATCAAAAGGACGCAAAACCTGGCAGACGTCCTTCATAATGGCCCACTCTGTGGTTGTGAAGTCTGATCGGCGCTGACTGCGACTTCTTTGCGCCTGATGCAGCTGGTACTCCATAACTGCTTGCTGCTGCACACACAACCGCTCCAACATATGTAACGTGGAATTCCACCGGGTAGGTAGGTCACATATGATGCGGTGTTCCGGAAGGTGGAATCGGCGCTGCAGAGCAGCAATGCGGGATCTTGCCAAGCTGGAACGCCGCAAGTGAGCACACTCTAGGCGGACCTTGTGCAGCAGGGCATCAAGATCCGGATAGTCCCTCAGAAAACTCTGCACAACCAAATTGAGCACATGTGCCAGACATGGGATGTGAGTGAGGTTGCCAAGGGCCAAAGCTGCCACCAGATTTCGGCCATTGTCACACACTACCATGCCTGGCTGGAGATTCGCTGGCAGTAACCACACATCGCTCTCCTGCTTGATGGCATTCCAGAGCTCCTGCGCTGTGTGGCTTCGATTCCCCAATGAAACTAGTTTCAAGACGGCCTGCTGACGTTTGGCCACGGCTGTGCTCATGTCGGTCATAGGTAAACGTTCACGGGTCCATGTGGAGGTGGACTGTGACGGCTCCTGCAGAGATGATTCTGAGGAACTTGTGTAAGAGGAGGAGTCAATGCGTACAGACTGGATTCCTGCAATCCTTGGAGTGGGCAGGACACGTCCTGCGCCACTCGCACGATCTGTACCTGGCTCAACAACATTAACCCAATGGGCAGTGAGGGAAACGTATCGCCCCTGTCCATGCTGACTGGTCCATGCATCGGTGGTGAGGTGGACCTTGCTACTGACGGCATTCAGTAGCGCATGTTTTATGTTTCCCTCAACATGCCTGTGCAGGGCAGGGACAGCTTGCCTGCTGAAGTAAAAGCGGCTGGACACCTTGTACTGTGAGACTGCCAATGCCATCAAGTCACGGAAGCTGTCTCCACCAGCCTGAATGAGAGCATTTCCAGGGACAACAGTTTGGCAATGCCTGCATTCAGAGCCTGTGCTCGGGGGTGGTTGGCCGAGAATGCCCGCCTTTTCTCCCATGCCTGTACTACCGATGGCTGTAGAGTAGACTGGAAGTGTGAGGATGACTGGGAAGGTGGTGCTGTGGGTGGAATTATACAAGGTCTCTGGACAACAGTGCCAGAGGTTCTTCCATGGCGATCCTGGGAGGAAGAGGCAACACGAGCTGAAGAGGTGGTAGCTGCCGCTGTTGGTTGGCCTACATCTTCAGTGTGTTTCTGTAACTCCACCGCGTGCCTGGTCCGCACATGTTTCCACATATTTGTGGTATTGAGGTTGCTGACATTTTTCCCTCTTTTTACTTTCTGATGACACAGCTTGCATTTGACAAAACAAATGTCATCTGCAACTGTGTCAAAAAAGGACCAGGCACTGCAAGTCTTGGGAGCGCCCTTTTTGGCTTTGGAAAGAGACAGGCTCCTAACGGGTGCCAAAGTGGAGGCTACAGGCTCCGCAGTCTTCCCCCTCCCTCTCCCTCTTTGGCCCGTAAGGGGAATCTCTTCCTCAGAGCTGCTCCCACCACCTTCCTGTTCCTCACGCCAAGATGAGTCAACGACCTCATCATCTCCACTACCCTCTGCCACCAACTGCTCCTCCTGGGTAGTCTCGGCAGCACAGTACGCACCAGAAAGCGGCACCTGAGTTTCATCATCAGATGCGTACTGCACTGTGGTCACCAGAGGCACTGGCCCACCCGCCTCTTCAGAGTCAGAGAGACAAAGCTGTTGTGCATCACTGCACACTGCCTCTTCTTCCATTTCTCCAATGCTGCTTGGCTGGCCCCCTGTTTCCAAGCCAAGAGATTCAGAGAACAGAAGTAGAGACGGCTCCTGTCCTGGGCTCTCTGACTGCCTGGCCAATTTGGCAGGTGGTGAAGAGACAGATGGCTGCTCTCCAGTGCTCTGTGCCTGAGAGGATGTGGCACTAACTGAAGTCGATGCCGAGGCGTTAGCTGCCATCCACCCGACAACGGCTTCAATTTGGTCTTCACGCAGCAGCGGTGCACGGCGCTCTCCGACAAAGCTGCGCATGAAGGACTGTTCCCTGCTGAAACTGAGTGACGACGAGTCACCAGTGCCCGCAGCAGGCACAGAATCACCACATCCTCTCCCTGCTCCTCTCCCTGCTCCGCGCCCACGCCCACGTGCCTTACTCCCTGCCCTCTTCATCTTGGTTGACAGATAAAGATAAGCAGAAAAGTACTAAGGCCTTAGTGTGCTTATTCCTGAAATGCTCCTCCTAACAGGTGTAAGAAACACTAATGTTGTAAAGTGTGGACTAAACTTTATTATTTTTCAAATGTGGCCTACACAAGTGTTAAGTTGTGTTTGGTGAACTTTCCTTTTTTTTTTCTGCAGATCGGACTACAGAGCAAGTTTAACTCACACGGGGACCGTGCAGACAGCCGTAAACGGCGCTGCAAGGCCCAAAAACCCTCCTCTAGGTTATCCTTTGTAGTGTTTTTCCACTATTTAGCTGGAGACGGGTGGAAAGACACTAATAGGAATTTTTTTTTTAAATTTTAAACATGCTGCACTATTTGAAAAAAAGAAAATTTTTTTTCAAGGTATGAGGCAGTAACGCACCCTGAGCTGAATCCAACCGGCTATGGCTGCACACAGACTACAGGGCGAGCTGCGCTCACACGGAGACCGTGCAGACAGCCGTAAACGGCGCTGCAAGGCCCAAAAAAACCCCTCTAGGTTATCCTATGTAGTGTTTTTCCACAATTTAGCTGGAGACGGGTGGAAAAACACTAATAGGAAATTTTTTTAAAAATTTTAAACAGGCTGCACTATTTGAAAAAAAGGAAATTTTTTTTTCAAGGTATGAGGCAGTAACGCACCCTGAGCTGAATCCAACCGGCTATGGCTGCACACAGACTACAGGGCGAGCTGCGCTCACACGGAGACCGTGCAGACAGCCGTAAATGGCGCTGCAAGGCCCAAAAAACCCCCTCTAGGTTATCCTATGTAGTGTTTTTCCACAATTTAGCTGGAGACAGGTGGAAAAACACTAATAGGAAATTTGAGAAAAAATGTGCAGCAGGCTGCACTATGAGCAAAAAAGGACAACTGTGTGAGGCAGTGTGAACCCCCCTGAGCTGAATACAACCGGGTATATGGCTGCACACAGACTACAGAGTGAGCTGCACACACACACACACACACAGAGACCTTGCAGAACGCTGTTAAAACAGCGCTGCAAGGCAAGAGCAAGGTGAACAGTGAAGAACACACAGTGTTTTGCTAAATTAGCCTTGGGAAAGGAAAATAAAGCAATTAGCTATCTCAACTGGCCCTCAGTTAGAACACAGCGTCCTGTCCCTAACTGAAATCACAGCAGAGTGAGCACAAAATGGCGGCAGCGTTTTTTATAGTGCAGAGTGACATCATTTCAGCAGCCAATCACAGCCTTGCCAGTACTTACATGCCCACCATGCTAAACAGGATGTGCCCACACTTCCAATCATTCCTCATTGGCTGCTGCGTTCAGTTTGAATTCTGGGAACTTCCAATTCCGGTATCCGATACGCGGGAAGTATCGGAATTCGGTATCGGAATTCCGATACCGCAAATATCGGCCGATACCCGATACTTGCGGTATCGGAATGCTCAACACTAATTATAACCCAAGATAGGATCCTCTGCAACGTTTTGATTGGTCACGAGAAAAGGTACCAAAAGCTCAATGGTGTTGCTGTTCTTTGTGGCCCTGAGTTGGATAGTCACTTCTGCAAAGCCTGTGAAAGGAATTTCGGTCTGATTGATGGCTTTGCCGTGGAGTTCCACTGGTCCTAAGAGTTCTTTTAGCGACTGAAGGCAGATATGTGGCAGGTGACACCTTCTCCATTCTTCAGTTAAAAAGCTCACTTGGGCTCCTGTGTCCCACAGTGCTTTTATCAGGGGTCCATCTAGCTTGCACTGTTCAGCACTAAAGTACTTTTCACCGATTAGGCTGATGAGGCTATCTTTATTGACCTAGGAATCCCCTTCCCAGGAGTACAGCGTATGACCTCCACACTGGGCATTAAGTAACTGATGCACCTGTCTCTCTATTTTTGGACCTTTTGGTATGTGACCCGGCTTGTCTTCTGACCTGTTTTGCTGTCTCTCATCTCGGTTATATCTGCTCCCATCTGGCCCTGAGTTCTGGCTTGTATTTGACCACATGTATTGCTGTGACCTCTGGTACTTCTTGTTCTAGCGGTTTCTGACTTTGCATGTCTGACCACTTTTTCCCCACTTTGTGGCGCTTGTGCTGCTGCTCAGTGGTGTTACGCTGTGTATGCAACCTCTCTTCCCTCATCAGCATCCCCTGGTGGAGGTTGCACTATACTGTGCTGCAACAGCATTACACAGAGCACTTCTTTAACTTCTGTTCACTCTCTGACTCCAAACTAGCTGCCTCATTCATTTTGTCAATTAGGACTTCTAGATACTGTTTCAGCTGTAACTTAATATCTTTGCTGATTAAGCCCATTCCCAAGAATCTCAAGAACTTCTTCTGGACTAACCCACTATCAAACTTCTCCTCCGCCCCTACATCCATCTCATGATGCGAACAACAGCCTATCCTGTATTGGTACAGTAGTCCACCCATTTGCTAATAAACATGTTTGCTCTTCTTTGTACCGTTGTAGTTTAGCGATTTCCTTCTTCTATACCGGAGCCCAAAACTCTGCACAGTATTTTAAATGTTGGGCACTATATTCTTATGATAATCTATGCCTCTTTTAAAGCATCCCAAGATTTTATTTGCCTTGGCAGCAGTGGCATAGCAATGGTCATTAAAGCTAAGTTTGCTGTCCACTCATACTCCCAAGTCTTTTTCTGTGACAGTATCTGTTAGGTCTCGAGTTCCCGCTTCTGCACAGGGGGAATCTCGAGCCATCTCCGCTGCGGTCTCCCATTCTTATCCAGCCGCAGTGGAGTCTGCTCAGCAGGGACGTCGGTCCCAGCGTCTTGCTCAGTCTCACTCTGTACAGCGAGTTACTGCTGCTTCTTCAGCTTCTGCCATTAAAGCCAGTGCTGGTCAGCAGCGAGCGGACTTCTCTGGGACTAAGTCCTTGTCTGCACACACTGAGCATGCCCAGGGCAAGATCTCCCGTTGGAGATCGAGGGTCATGTGCTCAGGCTCTGCAGCACATTCCATTGGTCCTCTTGGCAGGTCTTGGAAGGGCAAAGTTTCTGTGGCCACTTCCTGTGCTGCAACTATATAAACTGCGCATGACCGCACGGCCATGCGCTAGTGTACAATTGTTAATGTGTGTATGTTGTGAGTGCAAGTCGTCCTTGGATACCCCTACCCTATTGAATGTCTGTTCGCGGAAGGTGTATGGTTGCTATCTAGCGCCCGACTTATCCTACAGCACGAATCACACATTACAGCGTCCAGTTGCTGTGACCACCAGTACGGCGCCGTGCACTTCCTCTGTGCTTTCCTTACCCAAGCCTGGGTGGTTAGTGGCATTCGTCAGTGCGGCACCGCATGCACTCTTGTGCCTTAATATTGTTGTTTAGTTTCCTTACACACCCAGTTGCGGTGTTGTGCCAGCAAGGGTCTAATCGGACATTTATCCTAGTTGGGGTTGAGTTCGCTGACTACTTGCTCGCGCTCTATGTGCGGTACCGCGGTCCTGTGACGCAACAGGATCGCTTCCTTCACGCTGGGTGAAGTTTAACCCACGTGTGTATACTTATGAATACCGCCATATAGTCCGTCATTACTTGGCAGCAGGTTCCATCTCTGCACGGTGGACCCAGGGCTGCGAACGCACCATACTCTATCTGTCTTATCATTTGGTGCGTTCCGCTAGCCCTAACATTACACTAGCGCCAGGGTCTGGCTAGTAATGACGGACAAACAGCAATCCTTGCGGTATATCCAGCAGCTGGAGGGTAGGTTGGCGGCTCTTGAGAGCGCAACCTCAGCTGTGGATGTTACCGCAGTTGCTGTACAGGCTGCTAGCGTGGCTGCAGAAACCCTGTCCATTGCCACCCCTGCTCCGACATTTTCTCGCCTCCCGCTGCCAGAAAAATTTTCTGGTAATAGCAAATTTTGTAGGGGATTTGTGAGTCAGTGCTCTATTCACCTCGAGCTCCTGGCTGCACGTTTTCCCACAGAGCGGGCTAAGGTGGGATTTATAGTGTCTCTCTTGTCGGACAGGGCGTTGGAATGGGCTACGCCGCTGTGGGAGCGTGGCGATCATGTGGTGCAGAGTGCTCCGCTGTTTCTGAGCACTCTGAAACAGGTCTTTTTAGGACCTCAAGTCACCCATGATACTGCGCTCCAACTGCTGGCATTAACTCAGGGTGAGTCCTTGGTCAGTCATTTTGCCGTCCAACTCCGCACTTTAGCTTCTGAGCTGGATTGGTCGGATAAAGCTCTTATCCCCATATTTTGGAGGGGCCTGGCTGACCACGTTAAGGACGCTCTGGCCACTAGGGAGGTTCCTGCCACACTGGAGGAGTTAATAACTGTCGCCTCTCGAATTGACCTCCGTTTTAACGAGCGGAGGTTAGAGCGAGCCCAGTGTAGGCAGAGGTTTCGGCTGGCTCCTACCTTCGCCAAACCTCTGAAATCTCCGGTCCTGGTTCCTGAGTCACATGAGGCCAGGGAAATGTCAAAAGCGGGATCTAAGTCCCGAACCGCTTGTGCACTCAAAGTCTGTCATGTTTGCCAGCAGTCAGGACATCTAGCCACCAGATGTTCTCAGCGGTCGAGGAAACGTCAGCGTCTAGTGGTAGTAGGTGGAGGTACACTAGACACGGCGACGTTTGCCTCTAAATTGTCCTTTAAGGGGACAATTACTATAGGCTCATTCTCCCACTCGGTAGAGCTCTGCGTGGATTCTGGGGCGGAGGGCAATTTTATGTCTTCTGCCTTCGCCCAACGTCACGCAATACCCTTGGTTATGCTAGCTCAACCAGTAACGGTACGAGTGGTGAATGGGTCGACACTGCCCTCACAGATAACACACCAGACCATCCCTTTTACTCTGTCCATGTCGCCATCTCATCAGGAGATTATATCTCTGCTCGTCATTCCTGAGGGAATTGATGAGGTCCTGTTGGGAATACCTTGGCTACGGTACCACTCTCCTCATATCGAGTGGTCCTCTGGCAGAATCCTGGGATGGGGCGAATCTTGTGGGGGTAGGTGTCAGAGGGAGTGCGTTCAGGTTGCTACTACAGAGGTACCCGCAGATCTTTCCTCTCTCCCCAAGCAGTATTGGTCTTATGCAGACGTGTTCTCCAAGAAGGCGGCGGAGATCCTTCCGCCCCATCGCCCCTATGACTGTCCTATTGATCTCTTGCCTGGTGCTGAGCCTCCCCGGGGTCGAGTCTATCCGCTATCTCTCCCGGAGACGGAGGCAATGTCACAGTACATCCAGGAAAATCTGGCAAGAGGATTCATTAGGAAGTCAGTGTCACCTGCTGGGGCAGGGTTCTTCTTCGTGCAGAAGAAGAATGGGGAATTGCGTCCATGCATAGACTACAGGGGTCTTAATGCCATCACCGTTAAAAATAAGTATCCTTTGCCCTTGATATCTGAGCTCTTCGATAGGCTTCGGGGAGCAAGGGTATTTACTAAATTAGATCTGCGGGGTGCTTACAACCTGATTCGCATCCGTGAGGGGGACGAATGGAAGACGGCTTTTAACACCAGGGATGGGCACTATGAATATCTGGTGATGCCCTTCGGGCTCTGTAATGCCCTAGCCGTTTTCCAAGATTTTGTGAACGTTATCTTCCGGGATATGCTTTCCACCTCGGTCGTAGTCTATCTGGATGATATTCTCATCTACTCTCCAGATATTGACTCCCACCAGAGAGATGTTTGCAAAGTCTTCGACCTCCTACGGGCAAACTCCCTCTATGCCAAGTTGGAGAAGTGTATGTTTGAGCAGGAGTTCTTACCTTTCCTGGGCTACATCATCTCTGGCCAGGGATTGGCTATGGATCCTGCCAAACTACAGGCTGTGATGGACTGGCAGGAACCCCATTCTCTTAAAGCGGTGCAGAGCTTTATGGGGTTCATTAATTATTACCGCCAGTTCATTCCACACTTCTCAACTTTGGTAGCTCCCTTGGTTGCCCTCACCAAGAAGGGGGCGAATCCCAAATTGTGGTCTGAGGAGGTCTCCAAGGCCTTTAACTCTATAAAGTAACACTTCGCTAGCGCTCCCATCCTACATCGCCCCGATGTTGATAAGCCATTTATCATGGAGGTGGATGCCTCTTCTGTTGGTGCTGGAGCAGTCCTCTTCCAAAAGGATGCTCAAGGTCGGAAGCATCCTTGCTTCTTTTTCTCCAAGACCTTCTCACCAGCAGAGAGGAATTATTCCATCGGGGACAGGGAGTTGCTAGCCATGAAGTTGGCTTTCTCGGAGTGAAGACATCTCTTGGAGGGAGCACGTTTTCCCTTCCAAGTCTTCACAGACCATAAAAATTTGGTGTACCTGCAGACAGCCCAGCGGTTGAATTCTCGCCAGGCCAGATGGTCCTTATTCTTCTCCCGGTTTCATTTCACCCTCCATTTTCTTTCTGGGGAGAAGAACATTCGGGCCGACGCTCTCTCTCGCTCCGTTGTGTCATCTGCGGAGGAGGAGCCTCGGCTTATTGTTCCCACCGAGAGCTTGAGAACTGTGGCCCCAGTTTCGCTAGAGTCTGTGCCCCCGGGCAAGACTTTTGTTCCATCCAATTTGCGACCGGAGGTTCTCTCTTGGGCACACTCGTCCAGGGTGGGTGGACATTTTGGTACCAAAAGGACATCTGAGTTACTGGCGAGGACGTACTGGTGGCCGCATATGGCTCGTGATGTCGCAGAGTATGTTCGGGCGTGTGTCTCTTGCGCCAAGAACAAGACTCCTCGGCAATGGCCAGCTGGTTTGCTTTATCCTCTGCCGGTGGCGGACAGGCCCTGGGAGATGGTCGGGATGGATTTTGTGGTGGGCTTTCCCAAGTCTCGTAACTGCACCATTATCTGGGTGATCACCGACCATTTTTCCAAAATGGTGCACTTGGTGCCTCTTCCACGGCTACCTTCTGCACGGGCGTTGGCTGTCTTGTTCATCAAACATATCTTTCGCCTACACGGTATGCCAGACAAAATTGTTAGTGACCGGGGTCCCCAGTTTGCGTCTCGATTCTGGAGAGAGCTTTGTCGTCTACTCAGTATTGAGTAGAATCTCTCTTCGGCATATCATCCCGAGACGTTGGGTCTGGCTAGTGATGACGGACAAACAGCAATCCATGCGGTATATACAGCAGCTGGAGGGTAGGTTGGCGGCTCTCGAGAGCGCAACCTCAGCTTTGGATGCTACAGCAGTTGCTCTACAGGCTGCCAGCGTGGCTGCAGCAACTTTGTCCATTGCCACCCCTGTTCCGACATTTTCTCGCCTCCCGCTGCCAGAAAAATTTTCTGGTAAGAGCAAATTTTGTAGGGGATTCGTGAGTCAGTGCTCTATTCATCCCGAGCTTCTGGCTGCACGTTTCCCCACAGAGCGGGCTAAGGTGGGATTTATTGTGTCTCTATTGTCGGACAGGGCGTTGGAATGGGCTACGCCGCTGTGGGAGCGTGGCGATCATGTGGTGCAGAGTGCTCCTCTGTTTTTGAGCACTTTAAAACAGGTCTTTTTAGGACCTCAAGTCACCCATGACACTGCGCTCCAACTGCTGGCATTAACTCAGGGTGAGTCCTTGGTCAGTCATTTTGCCGTCCAATTCCGCACTTTAGCATCTGAGCTGGAATGGTCGGATAAAGCTCTTATCCCCATATTTTGGAGGGGCTTGGCTGACCATGTAAAGGACGCTCTGGCCACTAGGGAGATTCCTGCCACATTGGAGGAGTTAATAACAGTCTCCACTCGAATTGACCTCCGTTTTAATGAGCGGAGGTTAGAGCGAGCCCAGTGTAGGCAGAGGTTTCGGCTGGCTCCTACTTTCGCCAAACCTCTGGAATCTCCGGTCCTGGTTCCTGAGTCACATGAGGCCAGGGAAGTGTCACAAGCGGAACCTAAGTCCCGGACCGCTTGTGCACTCAGGGTCTGTCATGTTTGCCAGCAGTCTGGACATTTAGCCACCAGATGTCCTCAGCGGTCGAGGAAACGTCAGCGTCTAGTGGTCGTAGGTGGAGGTACACTAGACACGGCGACGTTTGCCTCTAAATTGTCCTTTAAGGGGACAATTACTATAGGCTCATTCTCCCACTCGGTAGAGCTCTGCGTGGATTCTGGGGCGGAGGGCAATTTTATGTCTTCTGCCTTCGCCCAACGCCACGCAATACCTCTGGTTATGCTAGCTCAACCTGTAACGGTAGGAGTGGTGAATGGGTCGACTCTGCCCTCACAGATAACTCACCAGACCATCCCTTTTACTCTGTCCATGTCGCCATCTCATCAGGAGATTATTTCTCTGCTCGTCATTCCAGAGGGAATTGATGAAGTCCTGTTGGGAATACCTTGGCTACGGTACCACTCTCCTCATATCGAGTGGTCCTCAGGCAGAATTCTGGGATGGGGTGAATCTTGTGGGGGTAGGTGTCAGAGGGAGTGCGTTCAGGTAGCTACAACTGAGGTACCCGCAGATCTTTCCTCTCTCCCCAAGCAGTATTGGTCGTATGCAGACGTATTCTCCAAGAAGGCGGCGGAGACCCTTCCGCCCCATCGCCCCTATGACTGTCCTATTGACCTCTTGCCTGGTGCTGAGCCTCCCCGGGGTCGAGTCTATCCGCTATCTCTCCCGGAGACGGAGGCAATGTCACAGTACATCCAGGAAAATCTGGCAAGAGGGTTCATCAGGAAGTCAGTGTCACCTGCTGGGGCAGGGTTCTTCTTCGTGCAGAAGAAGAGTGGGGAATTGCGTCCATGCATAGACTACAGGGGTCTTAACGCCATCACCGTTAAGAATAAATACCCTTTGCCTTTGATATCTGAACTGTTCGATAGGCTTCGGGGAGCAAGGGTATTTACTAAATTAGATCTGCGGGGTGCTTACAACCTGATTCGCATCCGTGAGGGGGACGAATGGAAGACGGCTTTTAACACCAGGGATGGGCACTATGAATATCTGGTGATGCCCTTTGGGCTCTGTAATGCCCCAGCCGTTTTCCAAGACTTTGTGAACGATATCTTCCGGGATATGCTTTCCACCTCGGTCGTAGTCTATCTGGATGATAGTCTCATCTACTCTCCAGATATTGACTCCCACCGGAGAGATGTTTGCAAAGTCTTCGACCTCCTACGGGCAAACTCCCTCTATGCCAAGTTGGAGAAGTGTATGTTTGAGCAGGAGTTCTTACCTTTCCTGGGCTACATCATCTCTGCCCAGGGATTGGCTATGGATCCTGCCAAACTACAGGCTGTGATGGACTGGCAGGAACCCCATTCTCTTAAAGCGGTGCAGAGCTTTATGGGGTTCATTAATTATTACCGCCAGTTCATTCCACACTTCTCAACTTTGGTAGCTCCCTTGGTTGCCCTCACCAAGAAGGGGGCGAATCCCAAATTGTGGTCTGAGGAGGTCTCCAAGGCCTTTAACTCTATAAAGTCACACTTCGCTAGCGCTCCCATCCTACATCGCCCCGATGTTGATAAGCCATTTATCATGGAGGTGGATGCCTCTTCTGTTGGTGCTGGAGCAGTCCTCTTCCAAAAGGATGCTCAAGGTCGGAAGCATCCTTGCTTCTTTTTCTCCAAGACCTTCTCACCAGCAGAGAGGAATTATTCCATCGGGGACAGGGAGTTGCTAGCCATGAAGTTGGCTTTCTCGGAGTGAAGACATCTCTTGGAGGGAGCACGTTTTCCCTTCCAAGTCTTCACAGACCATAAAAATTTGGTGTACCTGCAGACAGCCCAGCGGTTGAATTCTCGCCAGGCCAGATGGTCCTTATTCTTCTCCCGGTTTCATTTCACCCTCCATTTTCTTTCTGGGGAGAAGAACATTCGGGCCGACGCTCTCTCTCGCTCCGTTGTGTCATCTGCGGAGGAGGAGGAGGAGCCTCGGCTTATTGTTCCCACCGAGAGCTTGAGAACTGTGGCCCCGGTTTCGCTAGAGTCTGTGCCCCCGGGCAAGACTTTTGTTCCATCCAATTTGCGACCGGAGGTTCTCTCTTGGGCACACTCGTCCAGGGTGGGTGGACATTTTGGTACCAAAAGGACATCTGAGTTACTGGCGAGGACGTACTGGTGGCCGCATATGGCTCGTGATGTCGCAGAGTATGTTCGGGCGTGTGTCTCTTGCGCCAAGAACAAGACTCCTCGGCAATGGCCAGCTGGTTTGCTTTATCCTCTGCCGGTGGCGGACAGGCCCTGGGAGATGGTCGGGATGGATTTTGTGGTGGGCTTTCCCAAGTCTCGTAACTGCACCATTATCTGGGTGATCACCGACCATTTTTCCAAAATGGTGCACTTGGTGCCTCTTCCACGGCTACCTTCTGCACGGGCGTTGGCTGTCTTGTTCATCAAACATATCTTTCGCCTACACGGTATGCCAGACAAAATTGTTAGTGACCGGGGTCCCCAGTTTGCGTCTCGATTCTGGAGAGAGCTTTGTCGTCTACTCAGTATTGAGTAGAATCTCTCTTCGGCATATCATCCCGAGACGTTGGGTCTGGCTAGTGATGACGGACAAACAGCAATCCATGCGGTATATACAGCAGCTGGAGGGTAGGTTGGCGGCTCTCGAGAGCGCAACCTCAGCTGTGGATGCTACAGCAGTTGCTCTACAGGCTGCCAGCGTGGCTGCAGCAACTTTGTCCATTGCCACCCCTGTTCCGACATTTTCTCGCCTCCCGCTGCCAGAAAAATTTTCTGGTAAGAGCAAATTTTGTAGGGGATTCGTGAGTCAGTGCTCTATTCATCTCGAGCTTCTGGCTGCACGTTTCCCCACAGAGCGGGCTAAGGTGGGATTTATTGTGTCTCTATTGTCGGACAGGGCGTTGGAATGGGCTACGCCGCTGTGGGAGCGTGGCGATCATGTGGTGCAGAGTGCTCCTCTGTTTTTGAGCACTTTAAAACAGGTCTTTTTAGGACCTCAAGTCACCCATGACACTGCGCTCCAACTGCTGGCATTAACTCAGGGTGAGTCCTTGGTCAGTCATTTTGCCGTCCAATTCCGCACTTTAGCATCTGAGCTGGAATGGTCGGATAAAGCTCTTATCCCCATATTTTGGAGGGGCTTGGCTGACCATGTAAAGGACGCTCTGGCCACTAGGGAGATTCCTGCCACATTGGAGGAGTTAATAACAGTCTCCACTCGAATTGACCTCCGTTTTAATGAGCGGAGGTTAGAGCGAGCCCAGTGTAGGCAGAGGTTTCGGCTGGCTCCTACTTTCGCCAAACCTCTGGAATCTCCGGTCCTGGTTCCTGAGTCACATGAGGCCAGGGAAGTGTCACAAGCGGAACCTAAGTCCCGGACCGCTTGTGCACTCAGGGTCTGTCATGTTTGCCAGCAGTCTGGACATTTAGCCACCAGATGTCCTCAGCGGTCGAGGAAACGTCAGCGTCTAGTGGTCGTAGGTGGAGGTACACTAGACACGACGACGTTTGCCTCTAAATTGTCCTTTAAGGGGACAATTACTATAGGCTCATTCTCCCACTCGGTAGAGCTCTGCGTGGATTCTGGGGCGGAGGGCAATTTTATGTCTTCTGCCTTCGCCCAACGCCACCCAATACCTCTGGTTATGCTAGCTCAACCTGTAACGGTAGGAGTGGTGAATGGGTCGACTCTGCCCTCACAGATAACTCACCAGACCATCCCTTTTACTCTGTCCATGTCGCCATCTCATCAGGAGATTATTTCTCTGCTCGTCATTCCAGAGGGAATTGATGAAGTCCTGTTGGGAATACCTTGGCTACGGTACCACTCTCCTCATATCGAGTGGTCCTCAGGCAGAATTCTGGGATGGGGTGAATCTTGTGGGGGTAGGTGTCAGAGGGAGTGCGTTCAGGTAGCTACAACTGAGGTACCCGCAGATCTTTCCTCTCTCCCCAAGCAGTATTGGTCGTATGCAGACGTATTCTCCAAGAAGGCGGCGGAGACCCTTCCGCCCCATCGCCCCTATGACTGTCCTATTGACCTCTTGCCTGGTGCTGAGCCTCCCCGGGGTCGAGTCTATCCGCTATCTCTCCCGGAGACGGAGGCAATGTCACAGTACATCCAGGAAAATCTGGCAAGAGGGTTCATCAGGAAGTCAGTGTCACCTGCTGGGGCAGGGTTCTTCTTCGTGCAGAAGAAGAGTGGGGAATTGCGTCCATGCATAGACTACAGGGGTCTTAACGCCATCACCGTTAAGAATAAATACCCTTTGCCTTTGATATCTGAACTGTTCGATAGGCTTCGGGGAGCAAGGGTATTTACTAAATTAGATCTGCGGGGTGCTTACAACCTGATTCGCATCCGTGAGGGGGACGAATGGAAGACGGCTTTTAACACCAGGGATGGGCACTATGAATATCTGGTGATGCCCTTTGGGCTCTGTAATGCCCCAGCCGTTTTCCAAGACTTTGTGAACGATATCTTCCGGGATATGCTTTCCACCTCGGTCGTAGTCTATCTGGATGATATTCTCATCTACTCTCCAGATATTGACTCCCACCGGAGAGATGTTTGCAAAGTCTTCGACCTCCTACGGGCAAACTCCCTCTATGCCAAGTTGGAGAAGTGTATGTTTGAGCAGGAGTCCTTACCTTTCCTAGGCTACATCATCTCAGCTTAGGGATTGGCTATGGATCCTGCCAAACTACAGGCTGTGATGGACTGGCAGGAACCCCATTCTCTTAAAGCGGTGCAGCGCTTTATGGGGTTCATCAATTATTATCGCCAGTTCATCCCGCATTTCTCAACTTTGGTAGCTCCCTTGGTTGCCCTCACCAAGAAGGGGGGCGAATCCCAAATTGTGGTCTGAGGAGGTCTCCAAGGCTTTTATCTCTATAAAGTCACACTTCGCTAGCGCTCCCATTCTTCATCGCCCCGATGTTGATAAGCCATTTATCATGGAGGTGGATGCCTCTTCTGTTGGTGCTGGAGCAGTCCTCTTCCAAAAGGATGCTCAAGGTCGGAAGCATCCTTGCTTCTTTTTCTCCAAGACCTTCGCACCAGCAGAGAGGAATTATTCCATCGGGGACAGGGAGTTGCTAGCCATGAAGTTGGCTTTCTCGGAGTGGAGACATCTCTTGGAGGGAGCACGTTTTCCCTTCCAAGTCTTCACAGATCACAAAAATTTTGTGTATCTGCAGACAGCTCAGCGGTTGAATTCTCGCCAGGCCAGATGGTCCTTGTTCTTCTCCCGGTTTCATTTCACCCTCCATTTCCTTTCTGGGGAGAAGAACATTCGGGCCGACGCTCTCTCTCGCTCCGTTGTGTCATCTGCGGAGGAGGAGGAGGAGCCTCGGCTTATTGTCCCCACCGAGAGTTTGAGAACCGTGGCCCCGGTTTCGCTGGAGTCTGTGCCCCCGGGCAAGACCTTTGTTCCATCTAGTTTGCGACCGGAGGTTCTCTCTTGGGCGCACTCGTCCAAGGTGGGTGGACATTTTGGTACTAAAAGGACATCAGAGTTACTGGCGAGGACATACTGGTGGCCGCATATGGCTCGTGATGTCGCGGAGTACTTTCGGGCATGTGTCTCTTGCGCCAGGAACAAGACTCCTCGGCAACGGCCAGCTGGGTTGCTTTATCCTCTGCCCGTGGCTGACAGGCCCTGGGAGATGGTCGGGATGGACTTTGTGGTTGGCTTACCCAAGTCTCGTAATTGCACCATTATCTGGGTGATCACCGATCATTATTCCAAAATGGTGCATTTGGTGCCTCTTCCATGGCTACCATCTGCACGGGCGTTGGCTGTCTTGTTTATCAAGCATATCTTTCGCTTACACGGTATGCCAGACAAAATTGTTAGTGACCGGGGTCCCCAGTTTGCGTCTCGATTCTGGAGGGAGCTATGTCGTCTACTCAGTATTGAGTTAAATCTCTCTTCGGCATATCATCCCGAGACGAATGGGTTGGTAGAAAGGGCCAACCAGACCTTGGTCACATATCTGCGACATTTTTTTTCTGCCAGACAGGATGACTGGGCATCCTTGCTACCGTGGGCAGAGTTTGCACTTAACAATGCCGTAGCCGACTCTACCGGTCAGACTCCATTCCTCTTAAATTACGGCCAGCATCCGCGTGTTCCTGTGCCCATGCCTGTGTCTTCCGCTGATCCCAGGTTGGCAGACTGGGCTGTGGAGGCACGGGACATTTGGGATCGCACGCAGGATGCCATTCGGGCCTCCAAGGAGAGAATGAGGTCCTCCGCCGATGTTCATCGGCGCCCTGCTCCGACTTTTGCCCCTGGCGACTTGGTGTGGCTCTCCGCCCGTAACATCAGGCTGCGAGTTGAGTCCACTAAGTTTGCTCCTCGCTACTTGGGTCCCTTCAAGGTTCTCGAACAGGTTAATCCTGTGGTCTACCGCCTGGCTCTTCCTCCACGCTTGGGTATCACCGACACCTTTCATGTGTCCCTCTTGAAACCCGTATACATGTCCCGGTTTTCCGAGTCATCTGCCGGGACATCGGGTTCGTCTACGGACGATTACGAGGTGAGCGCTATTTTGGGGTGCAAGGTTGTACGCGGCAAAAAGTTTTATTTGGTGGATTGGAAGGGTTATGGTCCAGAGGACAGGTCTTGGGAGCCTGCTGAAAACATTCGGGCCCCACAGCTCATTGCTGCCTTCGAGCGTAGCGAGGCCCAAGGAGGGGGGGGCCCTAGGAGGGGGGGTAATGTTAGGAGTCGAGTTTCCTCTGCTGCACAGGGGGAATCTCGTTCCGTCTCCGCTGCGGTCTCCCATTCTCCTCCAGCCACAGTGGAGTCTGCTCAGCAGGGACGTCGCTCCCAGTGTCTTGCTCGCTCTCACTCTGTACAGAGAGTTACTGCTGCTTCTTCAGCTCCTGCCATTAAAGTCAGTGCTGGTCAGCGGCGAGCGGACTTTCCTGGGACTAAGTCCTTGTTTGCGCACACTGAGCATGCCCAGAGCAAGATCTCCCGTTGGAGATCGAGGGTCATGTGCTCTGGCTCTGCAGCGCATTCCATTGGTCCTCTTGGCAGGCCCTGGAAGGGCAAAGTTTCTGTGGCCACTTCCTGTCCTGCAATTATATAAACTGCGCATGACCGCACGGCCATGCGCTAGTGTACAATTGAATACGTGTGTTTGTTGTGAGTGCAAGTCGTTCATTAAATACCCCTACCCTATTGTATGACTGTTCGCGTATGGTGTATGGCTGCTATCTAGCGCCCGACAAATCACTCAACGTGTCACATACGTATCAGCGTCTATTGCTGTGACCGCCAGTGCGGCGCCACGCGCCAGTAGTGCGCTTCCTGACCCACGTCTGGGTGCTTAGTGGTGCCTGCCAGCACGGCACAGTTCGCACTTCGGTGCTCTAATTATAAGAGTTGCCTAACACACCCTGTTGCGGTGTTGTGTCAGCAAGTGGTCTAATCGGACTTCAATCCTAGTTGGGGTTAAGTTCGCTGACTGCTTGCTCGCCTTCTATGTGCGGTACCGCGATCCTGTGATGCAACAGGATCGCTCCCTTCACGTTGGGTGAAGTTTAACCCACGCGAGTATACTTATGAGTACCGCCATATAGTCCGTCATTACTCAGCAGCAGGTTCTATCTCTGCACGGTGGACCCCGGGCTACGAACGCACTGTACACTATCAGTCTTATTATTTGGTGCGTTCCGCTAGCCCTAACAAGTTGTGATTGAAAGGAGAGTAGTTGTCCAGGCCTGGTTGTGCACTGCTTCATTAATCAGAGTCCTTTAATGGTGCTCCTAACGTTAGGGACAGGGAGGAAGCCCCTGGTCCCAAGACACTGGACAACAGAGTTGTGGCAGCACATATGATTTAGAGCAATAAAGCCAATGTAAATCATGTTTACTGCCCATATTCAAGTAGATGTACCCAATAAAAATGTTAGCAGTTTCGCACATCGCTGTATATTGTGATTAATACATTTCCTCCATTGTCTTAATTCAAGTATTCATTTAAGTCGTGTACTGCTGCTTTATATATCTCACAATCCAATAAAAGTGTCATATAATTTATCTACAGTGAATAAAAGGAAAAGTATGTGCTTTCATTTTATTTTTATATTTGCAATGCCTAATAAACATAACCATAACTGTCTGTACTATTAAAAATCCCTACTCAGCTATAATATTAATACATTAACATGTTTTCATCCAGGTGCACAAAAATATGTAAGAGAACTATTTTTTACATTAATATATTATTATTCAGCGTGTGATATTAATCATGACAATTCAAGCATAATTATGACTTTTGCAATGAGAAAGACAAGGACTCACATGATGATTCTAGAGCAGGGGTAGGGAATTCTCCGGAGGGGGTCAGGTGAAAGACCATAACTGTTGTGTAGGGCAGTATTATAAGGTATAACCTGATTCTGCTCAATATTATGATGATTGTTATAATTATTAATATGATTAATATTAATCCATATATATTCTTTTAATTGCTTAATAGTAAACAGAACTAGGTATGTTGATTAGCTGCTACAGATATAATAATAATAATAATAATAATAATAATAATTTTTATTTATATAGCGCCAACATATTCCGCAGCACTTTACAAATTATAGAGGGGACTTGTACAGACAATAGACATTACAGCATAACAGAAATCACAGTTCAAAACAGATACCAGGAGGAATGAGGGCCCTGCTCGCAAGCTTACAAACTATGAGGAAAAGGGGAGACACGAGAGGTGGATGGTAACAATTGCTATAGTTCTTCGGACCAGCCATAGTGTAAAGCTCGGGTGTTCATGTAAAGCTGCATGAACCAGTTAACTGCCTAAGTATGTAACAGTACAGACACAGAGGGCTATTAACTGCATAAAGTGAATGAGAACTTTCATTTTTTTTTTTAAATAGGCCATACAGGGATCGTTACGTTAATGCATTGAGGCGGTAGGCCAGTCTGAACAAATGAGTTTTTAGGGCACGCTTAAAACTGTGGGGATTGGGGATTAATCGTATTAACCTAGGTAGTGCATTCAGATATTACATGTTATGATAAGGCTTCTAATAATATGTATCCTTATCATTAACGGCTCATCAAAACCATATAACACTGCTTTTTATAAAGATTATAAATAGCAGTAAATAGAGGTGAGAGGATTAGAAAAGTCCAAACAATATTGATTACACTGGGAAATTTGATTCATAGCAAATTGATTCTTCACAAATTGAATGTACTTTAAAGTAATATTCTCATGTTAATAAATGCATTAGTTTTTTAGATATTATGAAAATTAGCAAGTTTTCATTTGCCTTGCTTTTTCCATTTGTTATTATGGTAATGCAATGAAAGCTTCTATCTTACATAGTGTAGAGCTGCAGCTCGTTTTTATGGTTGATAATGAGCAGTTGTTATATATCAGGAGAGGAGTTAACTCCTAACACACCATTCATCTTCTTTTAGCCCATTGATTTCTATAAAGCAGTTACTGTAGCTGCTCATCTCTCTACTCCCTCTTGGCTCCTTTTAAACTACTGTTACAATTCTTGAAAAATCACCAGTCCCCAGCAGTGACTACTTTTGTAATTACAGCTCACTAAGCTATGTGCTTGCTCAAATTCCATGTAATTTCTATAAATAAATATACCGTAGATAGCAGTATAGAATTCATAGCAAACAACTATTATTTGAACGTGTTACAGCAGAACTTGTGCTAACCTTTTTAGCTTTACTATTACTACAGTCCTGCTGCTTAGAAGAACTATCACTCAAGCAGGGGTGCTCATCCTGCCAGAAACCAGGATGTGAAAGTGACTGGAAAGTTGTGGGCTGCTCAAGATACAACGAATGAGAGACTTGAGAATAAGCCTGAGAAGGCCTCAGAGAACAAAAAATGTAATATGTAGAAAACAAAAACAACTAAGGCTAACATCATCGCTCACTTATCCGATCACCTCCTTCGCTCACTGTCCTTGATAATGTCTTCTGCATCGCTTATCACCACCACCGCATGCTGAAACCAAGGCTTCTTCACACTAGGCCAGGACATTATAATGTCACAACCTTAAGACGTGCATGTGAAAAGAAGTCCAAGGCTTTGTTTACTAATGGCCGAAGGTAGAGGAGTCAATGACCACACATGGAACAGGAAGCAGTGAGGTAGCTGGAGAGGTCCTCTATATGTCCTCTATATTTATTCTGCTCCTTACTAGCTGTTCTCTATGTGTATTTGCATTATCTATATATTAACCCCTTCCCGACCCATGACGCCACGTAGGCGTCATGAAAGTCGGTGCCAATCCGACCCATGACGCCTATGTGGCGTCATGGAAAGATCCCCGCCCCATCATACTTACCGATCCTGCCGGGGTCCCGTCCGTCTTCTCCCTGGGCACCGCCATCTTCCAAAATGGCGGGCGCATGCGCAGTACGCCCGCCGAATCTGCCGGCCGGCAGATTCGTTCCAAAGTGCATTTTGATCACTGAGATATAATCTATCTCAGTGATCAAAATAAAAAAATAATAAATGACCCCCCCCCCCCCCTTTGTCACCCCCATAGGTAGGGACAATAAAAAAATAAAGAAAATTTTTTTTTTCCACTAATGTTAGAATAGGGTTAGGGTTAGGGGTAGGGTTAGGGGTAGGGTTAGGGTTAGGGGTAGGGTTAGGGTTAGGGGTAGGGTTAGGGGTAGGGTTAGGGTTAGGGGTAGGGTTAGGGTTAGGGGTAGGGGTAGGGCTAGGGGTAGGGTTAGGGGTAGGGTTAGGGCTAGGGTTAGGGGTAGGGTTAGGGGTAGGGTTAGGGTTAGGGCTAGGGTTAGGGTTAGGGCTAGGGTTAGGGTTTCGGTATGTGCACACGTATTCTGGTCCTCTGCGGATTTTTCCGCTGCGGATTTGATAAATCCGCAGTGCTAAACCGCTGCGGATTTATGGCGGATTTACCGCGTTTTTTCTGCACATTTCACTGCGGTTTTACAATTGCGATTTTCTATTGGAGCAGTTGTAAAACCGCTGCGGAATCCGCACAAAGAAGTGACATGCTGCGGAATGTAAACTGCTGCGTTTCCGTGCAGTTTTTCCGCAGCATGTGTGCAGCGATTTTTGTTTCCCGTAGGTTTACATTGAACTGTAAGCTCATGGGAAACTGCTGCTTTTCCGCAGCATGTGCACATACCTTTAGAATTAGGCCATGTGCACACGGTGCGGATTTGGCTGCGGATTGGCCGCTGCGGATTCGCAGCAGTGTTCCATCAGGTGTACAGTACCATGTAAACATATGAAAAACCAAATCCGCTGTGCCCATGGTGCGGAAAATACCGCGCGGAAACGCTGCGTTGTATTTTCCGCAGCATGTCAATTCTTTGTGCGGATTCCGCAGCGTTTTACACCTGTTCCTCAATAGGAATCCGCAGGTGAAATCCGCACAAAAACACTGGAAATCCGCGGAAAATCCGCAGGTAAAACGCAGTGCCTTTTACCCGCGGATTTTTCAAAAATGGTGCGGAAATATCTCACACGAATCCGCAACGTGGGCACATAGCCTTAGTGTTAGGGTTGGAATTAGGGTTGTGATTAGGGTTGTGATTAGGGTTATGGCTACAGTTGGGATTAGGGTTAGGGGTGTGGGGGGGTTAGTGTTGGAGGTAGAATTGAGGGGTTACCACTGTTTAGGCACATCAGGGGTCTCCAAACGCAACATGGCGCCACCATTGATTCCAGCCAATCTCGTATTCAAAAAGTCAAATGGTGCTCCCTCACTTCCGAGCCCTGACGTGTGCCCAAACAGTGGTTTACCCCCACATATGGGGTACCAGCATACTCAGGATAAACTGCACAACAATTACTGGGGTCCAATTTCTCCTGTTACCCTTGTGAATCTAAAAAAATGCTTGCTAAAACAAAATTTTTGAGGAAAGAAAAATGATTTTTTATTTTCACGGCTCTGTGTTGTAAACGTCTGTGAAGCACTTGGGGGTTCAAAGTGCTCACCACATATCTAGATAAGTTCCTTTCGGGGTCTAGTTTCCAAAATGGGGACACTTGTGGGGGGTTTCTACTGTTAAGCCACATCAGGGGCTCTGCAAACACAACGTGACGCCCACAGAGCATTCCATCAAAGTCTGCATTTCAAAACGTCACTACTTCCCTTCTGAGCCCCGACGTGTGCCCAAACAGTGGTTTACCCCCACACATGGGGTATCAGCCTACTCAGGAGAAACTGGACAACAACTTTTGGGGTCCAATTTCTCCTGTAACCCTTGGGAAAATAAAAAATTCTGGGCTAAATAATTATTTTTGAAGAAAGAAAACGTATTTATTATTTTCACGGCTCTGCATTATAAACTTCTATGAAGCACTTGGGGGTTCAAAGTGCTCACCACACATCTAGATAAGTTCCTTTGGGGGTCTAGTTTCCAAAATGGGGTCACTGGTCACTTGTGGGGGGTTTCTACTGTTAAGCCACATCAGGGGCTCTGCAAACGCAACGTGACGCCCACAGAGCATTCCATCAAAGTCTGCATTTCAAAACGTCACTACTTCACTTCCGAGCCCCGGCATGTGCCCAAACACTGATTTACCCCCACATATGGGGTATCAGCGTACTGCATTTCAAAACGTCACTACTTCCCTTCTGAGCCCCGACGTGTGCCCAAACAGTGGTTTACCCCCACACATGGGGTATCAGCCTACTCAGGAGAAACTGGACAACAACTTTTGGGGTCAAATTTCTCCTGTTACCCTTGGGAAAATAAAAAATTGCAGGCTAAAAGATCATTTTTGAGAAAATATTTTTTTTTTTTTATTTTCATGGCTCTGCGTTATAAACTTCTGTGAAGCACTTGGGGGTTCAAAGTCCTCACCACACATCTAGATTAGTTCCTTTGGGGGTCTAGTTTCCAAAATGGGGTCATTTCTGGGGGATCTCCAATGTTTAGGCACACAGGGGCTCTCCAAACGTGACATGGTGTCCGCTAATGATTGGAGCTAATTTTCCATTTAAAAAGCCAAATGGCGTGCCATCCCTTCCGAGCCCTGCCGTGCGCCCAAACAGTGGTTTACCCCCACATATGGGGTATCAGCCTACTCAGGACAAACTGGACAACAATATTTGGGGTCCAATTTCTCCTATTATCCTTGGCAAAATAGGAAATTCCAGGCTAAAATATCATTTTTGAGGAAAGAAAAATTATTTTTTATTTTCATGGCTCTGCGTTATAAACTTCTGTGAAGCACCTGGGGGTTTAAAGTGCTCAATATGCATTTAGATAAGTTCCTTGGGGGGTCTAGTTTCCAAAATGGGGTCACTTGTGGGGGAGCTCCAATGTTTAGCCACACAGGGGCTCTCCAAACGCGACATGGTGTCCGCTAACAATTGGAGCTAATTTTCCATTCAAAAAGTCAAATGGCGCGCCTTCCCTTCCGAGCCCTGCCGAGTGCCCAAACAGTGGTTTACCCCCACATATGAGGTATCGGCATACTCGGGAGAAATTGCCCAACAAATTTTATGATCCATTTTATCCTACTGCCCATGTGAAAATGAAAAAATTGAGGCGAAAATAATTTTTTTGTGAAAAAAAAGTACTTTTTCATTTTTACAGATCAATTTGTGAAGCACCTGAGGGTTTAAAGTGCTCACTAGGCATCTAAATAAGTTCCTTGGGGGGTCTAGTTTCCAAAATGGGGTCACTTGTGGGGGAGCGCCAATGTTTAGGCACACAGGAGCTATCCAAACGCGACATGGTGTCCGCTAACGATGGAAATAATTTTTCATTCAAAAAGTCAAATGGCGCTCCTTCCCTTCCGAGCCTTACTATGTGCCCAAACAGTGGTTTACCCCCACATGTGAGGTATTGGTGTACTCAGGAGAAATTGCCCAACACATTTTATGATCCATTTTATCCTGTTGCCCATGTGAAAATGAAAAAATTGAGGCTAAAAGAATTTTTTTGTGAAAAAAAAGTACTTTTTCATTTTTACGGATCAATTTGTGAAGCACCTGGGGGTTCAAAGTGCTCACTATGCATCTAGATAAGTTCCTTGGGGCGTCTTGTTTCCAAAATGGGGTCACTTGTGGGGGAGCTCCAATTTTTAGGCACACGGGGGCTCTCCAAACGTGACATGGTGTCCGCTAAAGAGTGGAGCCAATTTTTGATTCAAAAAGTCAAATGGCGCTCCTTCCCTTCCAAGCCCTGCCGTGTGCCCAAACAGTGGTTTACCCCCATATATGAGGTATCAGCGTACTCAGGACAAATTGGACAACAACTTTCGTGGTTCAGTTTCTCCTTTTACCATTGGGAAAATAAAAAAATTGTTGCTAAAAGATAATTTTTGTGACTAAAAAGTTAAATGTTCATTTTTTCCTTCCATGTTGCTTCTGCTGCTGTGAAGCACCTGAAGGGTTAATAAACTTCTTGAATGTGGTTTTGAGTACCTTGAGGGGTGCAGTTTTTAGAATGGTGTCACTTTTGGGTATTTTCAGCCATATGGACCCCTCAAACTGACTTCAAATGTGAGGTGGTCCCTAAAAAAAATGGTTTTGTAAATTTCGTTGTAAAAATGACAAATCGCTGGTCAAATTTTATCCCTTATAACTTCCTAACAAAAAAAATTTTGTTTCCAAAATTGTGCTGATGTAAAGTAAACATGTGGGAAATGTTATTTATTAACTATTTTGTGTCACATATCTCTCTGGTTTAACAGAATAAAAATTCAAAATGTGAAAATTGCGAAATTTTCAAAATTTTCACCAAATTTCCGTTTTTATCACAAATAAACGCAGAATTTATTGACCTAAATTTACCACTAACATGAAGCCCAATATGTCACGAAAAAACAATCTCAGAACCGCTAGGATCCGTTGAAGCGTTCCTGAGTTATTACCTCATAAAGGGACACTGGTCAGAATTGCAAAAAACGGCAAGGTCTTTAAGGACAAAATAGGCTGGGTCATGAAGGGGTTACAATGCCATATGTTCATTTGACACCAATTACATGCCCTGACAACTTTATGATTAGTTCTCATACTGATCCATTGCTACTTAATTACTTAATTATTATTATTATTATTTTTATGTGCAAGTTTCAGTGTATTCTATATTGGCATTATTTTTTACATGATTTATGTTTACTTTATATTATTTTTAGGATCCTACTAGAACACAACCTTCTGGAGTTGCGTGATATACTTTCAGACTGATCTACTACAATTCATGACAGCTTCATGGTGATACAAATCAGGCAGTAATGGCTAGTAGTGTATGAGACATAGAGGTGGATGACTATATAAATTCATTTTGACAGTAAACATTTGATCAGTACAAAAAGAGAATAAATATATATATATATAATAATATATATATATATATATGTGTATATACATTATATCACTAATATATTCTACAGCACTTTATAAACACTGTCAAAACTTTATCCATTAAGGCTCACAATCTAAATTCCAATCAAGTATGTATTTGGAGTGTGGGTGGAGACCTGAGTACCCAAAGGAAACCCACACAAATTCAGAGATCAAATACCAGACACAAGCCACAATGATATATTCTCAATAAATAAGTCCCAGTGGTAGTTACATAAACCTCTGAGGCATTAGATATACAACATTTCCCAGAAAACCAATAAGTTTGTGGGAATAAACAGGCATATATATGGATATTTAATAAAAATCTCATATTTTATTAGAAATTGTTAAAAACTATTTTAAAAAATTACATAGGGATTTATATTTGTAGAAGAAGTATACAATAGCAAAGTCTAGGCATAATTATCCAGGCAAGTTCAGAAATGGAATATTATGGCTGTAACAAATCTTATAATTGAAAGGTATTTTATCATATATTGAAAGATGTTACAACAAACAGATGTATAGGTATCCTTTAAAAGGATATATTAAAGTGCAAGTGCCTTATGTGTTAATCAAATGCCAATTATGATAACCAACACATTTAAATATATAGCATATATTCCCTTTATTAGGGTTAACATGATAAATTAAATAAAGTGACAGCTGGTCAAAAAAATGTTACAGTCATTATATTGTCAAAGAACTTACAATACGTAAAGTGCCACAGCTTTATTTACCCCACCACTACCACCTGGACAGCGCCATTTTGCCTACAAGCTTCTTCCATATGCCCCTATCCCAAAAACGTATTCGTTTTTTTGGGAAATGTTGTGTATCACAAGCCACAATTAGCCTGCTTTACCTCAGGCAAACATATTTGTGGGGACAAAATGGAGAGCATTATGTAATATATAGCATATAATTTGTCTCACATCAGGATTATGTTACCTCCGTCAGCAACACCATCAGTTTGAGTCAATGTTCTACACAGTGTGGTAAAAGGGATAATTTTTGGGATATTGTTTTTTTAAATAAGAAAAGTCTGTTTTAAATGGGCTGTTTGTTAATACAGGGTTAACATTTGTCTCTATAATAAGGTCACTTTGACATTAGTAAGGCTGTGTTTTCATTAAAGAAATTGAAAGGGGTTGGACGACTAGTAAGAGACCTCATAGTGTTATACATAAGCTTTTAGGTCATTTGGAATACTTGTGATTTGAGGCAAATTTATTTGGTGCAAATCATATTTTTGGAAAAAATTGCAAAGCATAGTAAAATAAAAAAAAATTTGATCACCTCTAATAGCTACTAAACATTAATGAGGTGATAAAAGTATGAAGACATGGGTAGTTTGAAGGCTGACAAAATAGTTAATTCTCATCTTGACAGAAAAGCAACACAATGCAAGTGTTCCAGCTTTAAAATTCCATGGAAAATACAATTATTTAGTATTTCAGCTGAGGTAGCGTGTCCTCTTTAACATGCATTGCACTTTAGTACTATAATTTAAATTCTCTGGATGTAGGCTTTAAAGCTAGTAGAGTCCAGGTTGTATTGTATTGCTTGCTATACCGTATATTATTTAAGGTTTACAAACTGTTATGATGCCACATAAAAAAATTATATAATTGCTAATGTACCTTATACTTTTCTTCCATTCCCAAAACATGGAAAAGAACATCATTATGTCATGTGATTTATTTAAAAAAAAATCTTTAATATTCTTAGAAAGAAAAAATCCCTTGTCTCAAAACAGGAATCATTCAAATCAATAAGTCAGAAGTGCTTTTTTGATTTTCTGAAGTGTTTCATGGCATTGCACACGTACATTTATAATGAATAAATTTATCGCATATTATGCTTTTATCTTCATCCCAGTGAAGTCAATTAACTATGTCAATAAATGCATAGCTAGTTGATTAAATGCAAGTAGCATGTTTTTTAATTACTAGAAGAAGTTAAAGCTCATTTCCATGTAAAAATATATACGTAATGTCAGTAACCTAAAAAGTACAACCTAATATGTAAATAATAAGTTTAACCCCTTTCTGCCATTAGACGTACTATTCCGTCCATGTGGGGTGGGCCCTACTTCCCAAGGACGGAATAGTACATCATAGGCGATCGGCCACGCTCACGGGGGGAGCGCGGCCAATCGCGGCCGGGTGTCAGCTGCTTATCGCAGCTGACATCCGGCACTATGTGCCAGGAGCGGTCACGGACTGCCCCCGGCACATTAAACTCCCGGCACACCGCGATCAAACATGATCGCGATGTGCCGGCGGTGCAGGGAAGCATTGCGCAGGGAGGGGGCTCCCTGCGGGCTTCCCTGAGACCCCTGCAGCAACGCGATGTGATCGCGTTGCTCTGGGGGTCTCCTACCTTCCTCCCTGCAGCAAGTCCCGGATCCAAGATGGCCGTGGATCCGGGTCCTGCAGGGAGGGAGGTGGCTTACCAAGTGCCTGCTCAGAGCAGGCACTTGGTAACGCTGCAGCGCTCTTTCACAGATCGGTGATCTGTCTGAGTGCTGTGCAAACTGGCAGATCACCGATCTGTATTGTCCCCACCTGGGACAAAGTAAAAAAGTTAAAAAAATTTTTTACAAGTGTGTAAAAAAAAAAAAAAAACCTAAATAATGAAAAAATATATATATATTATTCCCATAAATACATTTCTTTATCTAAATAAAAAAAAAAACAATAAAAGTACACATATTTAGTATCGCTGCGTCCGTAACGACCCGACCTATAAAACTTTCCCACTAGTTAACCCCTTCAGTAAACACCGTAAAAAAAAAAAAAAACGAGACAAAAAACAATGCTTTATTATCATACCGCCGAACAAAAAGTGGAATAACACGCGATCAAAAAGACGGATATAAATAACCATGGTACCGCTGAAAGCGTCATCTTGTCCCGCAAAAAACGAGCCACTATACAGCAACATCAGCAAAAAAATAAAAAAGTTATAGTCCTCAGAATAAAGCGATGCAAAAATAATTATTTTTTCTATAAAAGAGTTTTTATCGTATAAAAGCGCCAAAACATAAAAAAATGATATAAATGAGGTGTCGCTGTAATCGTACTGACCCGAAGAATAAAACTGCTTTATCAATTTTACCAAATGCGTAACGGTATAAACGCCTCCCCCAAAAGAAATTCATGAATAGCTGGTTTTTGGTAATTCTGCCTCACAAAAATCGGAATAAAAAGCGATCAAAAAATGTCACGTGACCGAAAATGTTACCAATAAAAACGTCAACTCGTCCCGCAAAAAACAAGACCTCAAATGACTCTGTGGACTCAAATATGGAAAAATTATAGCTCTCAAAATGTGGTAACGCAAAAAAATTTTTTTGCAATAAAAAGCGTCTTTCAGTGTGTGATGGCTGCCAATCATAAAAACCCGCTATAAAAGTAAATCAAACCGCCCTTCATCACACCCTTAGTTAGGGAAAAATAAAAAAATTAAAAAAATGTATTTATTTCCATTTTCCCATTAAGGTTAGGGCTAGGGTTAGGGCTATGGTTAGGGCTAGGGCTAGGGTTAGGGCTAGGGTTAGGGCTAGGGTTAGGGCTAGGGTTAGGGCTAGGGCTAGGGTTAGGGTCAGGGTTAGGGCTATGGTTAGGGCTATGGCTAGGGTTAGGGCTAGGGTTAGGGCTAGGGTTAGGGCTAGGGTTGGGGCTAGGGTTATGGTTAGGGCTAGGGTTAGGGCTAGGTTTAGGGTTGGGGCTAGGGTTAAGGCTACAGTTAGGGTTAAGGCTACAGTTAGGGTTGGGGCTAAAGTTAGGGTTAGGGTTTGGATTACATTTGCGGTTGGGAATAGGGTTGGGATTAAGGTTAGGGGTGTGTCTGGGTTAGAGGTGTGGTTAGGGTTACCGTTGGAATTAGGGTTAGGGGTGTGTTTGGATTAGGGTTTCAGTTATAATTGGGGGGTTTCCACTGTTTAGGCACATCAGGGGCTCTCCAAATGCGACATGGCGTCCGATCTCAATTCCAGCCAATTCTGGAACTTTTGCGGTCCAATTTCTCCTGTTACCCTTGGGAAAATACAAAACTGGAGGCTAAAAAATAATTTTTGTGGGAAAAAAAAAGATTTTTTATTTTCACGGCTCTGCGTTATAAATTGTAGTGAAACATTGGGGGCTCAAAGTTCTCACAACACATCTAGATAAGTTCGTGGGCGGGTCTAATTTCCAATATGGGGTCACTTGTGGGGGGTTTCTACTGTTTAGGTACATTAGGGGCTCTGCAAAACGCAATGTGATGCCTGCAGACCATTCCATCTAAGTCTGTATTCCAAATGGCGCTCCTTCCCTTCCGAGCCCTCCCATGCGCCCAAACGGTGGTTTCCCCCCCACATATGGGGTATCAGCGCACTCAGGACAAATTGCACATTAACTTTTGGGGTCCAATTTCTCCTGCTACCCTCGTGAAAATACAAAACTGGGGGCTAAAAAATAATTTTTGTGGGAAAAACTTTTTGTTTTATTTTTATGGCTCTGCATTATAAACTTCTGTGAAGCTCTTGGTGGGTCAAAGTGCTCACCACACATCTAGATAAGTTCCTTAGGGGGTCTACTTTCCAAAATGGTGTCACTTGTGGGGGGTTTCAATGTTTAGGCACATCAGTGGCTCTCCAAACACAACATGGCGTCCCATCTCAATTCCAGTCAATTTTGCATTGAAAAGTCAAACGGCGCTCCTTCCCTTCCGAGCTCTCCCATGCACCCAAACAGTGGTTAACCCCCACATATGGGATATCAGCGTACTCAGGACAAATTGTCCAACAACTTTTTTGTTCCAATTTCTTCTCTTACCATTGGTAACATAAAAAATTGGGGGCGAAAAAATAATTTTTGTGAAAAAAAAATGATTTTTTATTTTTACGGTTCTGCATTATAAACTTCTGTGAAGCACTTGGTGGGTCAAAGCGCTCACCACACCCCTAGATAAGTTCCTTAGGGGGTCTACTTTCCAAAATGGTGTCACTTGTGGGGGGTTTCAATGTTTAGGCACATCAGTGGCTCTCCAAACGCAACATGGCGTCCCATCTCAATTCCAGTCAATTTTGCATTGAAAAGTCAAATGGCGCTCCTTCGCTTCCAAGCTCTGTCATGCGCCCAAACAGTGGTTTACCTCCACCTATGGGGTATCAGCGTACTCAGGACAAATTTTACAACAAGGTTTGGGGTCCATTTTCTCCTGTAACCCTTGGTAAAATAAAACAAATTGGAGCTGAAGTAAATTTTTTGTGAAAAAAAGTTAAATGTTAATTTTTATTTAAACATTCCAAAAATTCCTGTGAAACACCTGAAGGGTTAATAAACTTCTTGAATGTGGTTTTGAGAACCTTGAGGGATGCAGTTTTTAGAATGGTGTCACACTTGGGTATTTTCTATCATATAGACCCCTCAAAATGACTTCAAATGAGATGTGGTCCCTAAAATAAAATGGTGTTGTAAAAATGAGAAATTGCTGGTCAACATTTAACCCTTATAACTCCCTAAAAAAAAAAAATTGGTTCCAAAATTGTGCTGATGTAAAGTAGACATGTGGGAAATGTTACTTATTAAGTATTTTGTGTGACATATCTCTGTGATTTAATTGCATAAAAATTCAAAGTTGGAAAATTGCGAAATTTTCAAAATTTTCGCCATATTTCCTTTTTTTTTCACAAATAAACGCAGGTACTATCAAAGAAATTTTACCACTATCATTAAGTACAATATCTCACGAAAAAACAGTGTCAGAATCACCGGGATCCATTGAAGTGTTCCAGAGTTATAACCTCATAAAGGGACAGTGGTCAGAATTGTAAAAACTGGCTCGGTCCATAACGTGCAAACCACCCTTGGGGGTAAAGGGGTTAAATCAGTTTGACAGTTATTAATATTTGCTATTATTAGCCTTAACAAAGTTATACATTTTCTTAAAAAAAATACAACAACAAATGAAAAAATGTACTTGGTTCTTTGTACTGGATCAATGTTCTAGTTCAATGTCATCAATCAGGGACCTCAATGGTCATTTCCTGTTCTTTAGTGCCATAACTGCTTAGCACATAACTATATTAGCACTTGTATACTATATGATATCCAGGCCACTGATTGACTACAGTTCTTTTTTTTTTTTTTTACAAGCAGCAGGAGTGTATAGATTAGTAGGACCAAACAAGGAAAAGGGGTAAAAAGCACAGGGTTGTTTTTTAAGCATATCTTGCTGCTTCTAGATACATTTTTGGAACTGGTTTACTTGGATAAAGTTATTTATCTTTATTTTACAAATTTTATGAGAAGGAAAAAAAGAAAGACTCAATTAGCACATTTAAAAAATAAATTGTGGCAGTTTTTAGCAGTTGAAAAGCTAAATCTTGTGAATATATTTTGATGACACTGCATCTGGAGTGAAATTCTCTTTTTCATCATAAATCTTTTTTATGGAAGAAAATGGCATAGAGTCACTTTAGGCATTCACGCCCTCAGGTAGGAATTAGGTAGCATTCACCCAGGTAATGAGGTTTGGTCCAAACTTGCAGTTTTATTGCAGTTTCATTGCTTTAATAAAACTCCAAGGGATTCAAAACCAATAACAGACTCTTGTGGGCACTAAGGTATAAAAGCAAATAAAATGTCATTCAGCAGGCACATATACATTATGTCAATGTGGGCTCACCCAAACAGACTCTGATCTTCCTGTAAGGATTGAAGAGGCTGACGATTAGTAGCAGATAGATTGGGAGGATAGTGCAGTAAACCACGGTCAACATCAGCACTAGTGTTGAGCATTCCGATACCGCAAGTATCGGGTATCGGCCGATACTTGCGGTATCGGAATTCCGATACCGAGTTCCGATACTTTTGTGGTATCGGGAATCGGTATCGGATCCATATTAATGTGTAAAATAAAGAATTAAAATAAAAAATATTGATATACTCACCTCTCCGGAGGCCCCTGGACATCACCGCTGGTAACCGGCAGCCTTCTTTGCTTAAAATGAGAGCGTTTAGAGCCTTCCATGACATCACGGCTTCTGATTGGTCGCGTGCCGCTCATGTGACCGCCACGCGACCAATCATAAGCCGCGACGTCATTCTCAGGCCCTAAACTCCTCATTCTAGGAATTTAGGACCTGAGAATGACGTCGCGGCTTGTGATTGGTCGCGTGGCGGTCACATGAGCGGCATGCGACCAATCAGAAGCCATGACATCATGGAAGGCCCTAAACGCGCTCATTTTAAGCAAAGAAGGCTGCCGGTTACCAGCGGTGATGTCCAGGGGCCTCCAAAGAGGTAAGTATATCAATATTTTTTATTTTAATTCTTTATTTTACACATTAATATGGATCCCAGGGCCTGAAGGAGAGTTTCCTCTCCTTCAGACCCTGGGAACCATCAGGATACCTTCCGATACTTGGTGTCCCATTGACTTGTATTGGTATCGGGTATCGGTATCGGTGATATCCGATACTTTTCGGGTATCGGCCGATACTATCCGATACCGATACTTTCAAGTATCGGATGGTATCGCTCAACACTAATCAGCACACATGTCAGAAAAAGATTTCTTAATGAAACTGATAAATGCTTCCAAGGCATGAGAACTATGAGGGGGTCAAAAGAGACTTTTAGTTCTCAGACCCAAATTAGCTGCTGAAAGAAGCTTAGGGTTGTTATCTGGTTCAATCCTTGTAGCATCCGGTATTGGAGTCTCAGCAAAATATACCTTTAATCTCAGGCGGGGAAGAAACAATTCAGATCCATCTCTAGATAAAAAGTATTGAGGTTATGTGCAGGGCAATATGAAAGACCCTTTTGTAATACATTATGTTAAGATATGCCCAAGGTTCTGGAAGAAATGTTAAATACAAGAGGCCAGATACCTGGGAGTGGGTTGTGCATGGCTGGTTGTTCCTCCTTCCTGAATCTATGCCCTCATCTGGTCCTTTTTTCTTCCTTTGATGTCTATTTTGTTGCTCGAAAAAACAAGTGGAAGATGGTGGATCCCTCCTGTCTGTTTAGGAACCCGAGGTTGAAAGATCGGTTGAGGATCTGAAGCTGGATCGAGGTATAGGACATCTGATAGAGGATTAGTCGCGCCATTTATAAACATGATCTAGTTGATAGTCCCCAGTGTCCTGTGCAAACTTGTTCCTCTTTTTCTGTTTGGTATCCCTTTTATGTTGATCTATGTTCATTTGGATCTGTGCTTTAGGTAACTTAATTCTTCTGTTGTACTAGTGGCAGACAGTTGTGATTTAATACTCTTGATGAGTTTAGAGCTGGTCGTGATCGCCTTATGTAGATGTTCTATAGTTAACCCCTTAATGACCGCCAATACGTCTTTTAACTGACCTGAGATATAAGAGAATAGCCTCCCCATACAGATGACAATCCAGCATCTGTTGGTTGTACACTATAGCTGACAACTTGCTGTATCAGCCACGATCAGTATTTGCACCATCTAAATCTGTTTAACCCCTTAGATGCTGCTGTCAATAGTGACTACATCATTATAAATGGTTAACAGTGTGTGGGGGCTTCTTCTTTGTCACAATTGTTGCCCTCAGATCATGATTTTGTTGTCCTGATGTTTGCCATGGCAATTCATGACCAAATAGCGGCCTTAGAGTCTGACGGCTGTAGTAATCTGTTTAGAAGTTAGCAACATTTAGGTGGTAAAAATACACATTTTCAATTCTGTCATGCCAATTAGCATTAATTCCTGTAAAGCACCTGAAGGGTTAATAAACTACCTGACAGCAGTTTTCAATATGTTTAGGGGTGCTGTTTTTAAAATGGTATCACGTTTTTGGGTTTCCCAATATATGGGACCCCTAAAGTCACTTCAAACATGGATAAGTCCCTAAAAAAATAAATTTTGTAAATTTCTTTGAAAAAATGAAAAATTGTTGCTACATTTTTAAACCTCCTAAAATGCTAACAAAATAAAATAACATTTTACAAATGGTGCGGATGTAAAGCAGACGTGTGGGAAATGTTATTTATTAATGGTTTGCTGTTGTATGACTATCTGGATTAAAGGGATAATCATTCAAATTTAGAAAATTGCTAATTTTTTAACATTTTTCTAAAATTTTTGATATTTTTTATAAATAAACACAAAAAATGTTGAACAAAATTTACCATTATCATAAAGTATAATGTGTCACGAAAAAACAATCTCAAAATCACTGGGATTTGTTGAAGCGTTGCAGAGTTATTACCACATAAAGTGACACTGATCAGATTTCAAAAATTTGGCTCGGTCACTAAGGGGTTAAAGAACATTCAAAAGAACATTTGTTTAATATTATTTCAAACTTAGTACAATAGTCGGGCATTTACTTCCCCTAGCCTGACAGCTGACTAGCGGTGGATACCGCGTCCCTGCCAGACACGCTGGCACGCTGTCCTTTCTGGGTAAGTTCACTACTACAGGATCACCTTTTCTTACCAATATGGAACACTTGGCTATATCATCTGCGTTACCTTTCAAGTCTCTACTACACACCGGTTACACCGGTTGGGATCTTATACTCCTGCACAGATATTTCTCGTAGGCTTTGTATACTTAATTATCACTGTTATGCTGACTATCTAACTACATGGCACACATTGCTGTTTGTTCCATACGCCTAACCGGTATGTTACCCTCCCTCTATAGGGATTCTATCCCCTTCTAATAATTAATTCTATGCAAAATTCTTCTTGATTATGCTAGTATGTCTAGACTTTTTCCTACTGGCTTCTGGTACAATTATTTCTTGTTAGGAGCAGTATATACTGTTTCCCTATTTTATCTTAATGATGCATTCATCAAATGGCCAAACATTGTACTGTATATACTTTATTTTTTTATTCATTTTTGTTTTTTGCCTTTTGGTGCTTGGATACTACTTTTTTGTTTCTATTAATTTATATTTTTCTCATGTAGTTACTGAAGAAGGCCTTTTTCTGTGGCCGAAACATTTATTTGTTGACAAGTTCTGCATAAGTTGAGCCTAGTCTATTTTCTCGTATATATATGGTGTGGGACCCTACTAAGGCACCTATTCTGGTAGTGCATATGGTGTTTCTTCAAACAGTTCAAGATGGACATGCTGTTCCAGTAGTTTTGAGGCAAGAAGAGATCTCGGGCAATAGCTAGACACAGAAGATGGGTAGAGGGAATATTTTAATATTGCACATCAAAAGATGCAAAAAATGGTATACACAGAGGTCAGATAATTTACAATACAAGTAAAAACTAGACCGGGATGATCCCCATAAATAAACGGTGAGATTAATAGCTATTAGTGATGAGCGAGCACTAAGGCTACGTTCACATTAGCGTCGCGTCGCTGTTGCGTCGGCGACGCAGCGGCGACGCACGGAAAAACGCGCGCAAACGCGCGCAAAAACGCGCGCGTTTTGCGACGCGTGCGTCGTTTTTTGACGAAATCGGACGCAAGAAAAATGCAACTTGTAGCGTTTTCTTGAGTCCGACGCTAGCGTCTAAAACGACGCACGTGTCGGAAAACGCGTGCAAAAAGACGCACGCGTCCCCTATGTTAAACATAGGGGCGCGTCGCCGCTGCATCGCCGACGCAACAGCGACGCAACGCTAATGTGAACGTAGCCTTAAATGCTAGGGTGATCGACGCGAGCAACGAGTCCAATATAAGCCTATGGGAGACCCGAGTATTTTTACCGTGATCCCCCCCGGGGGACTTTTCAAGGTCTAAAAACGTCTGAAAATGATGGAAACACTGCTCAAATGACACAGGATCATCATGGGGATCGCGGCTGTAAGCATTCCTGACTCCTAGTTCACAGCTTTAAACCATTTTTTCCGAGATTCATGCAATTTTTCCCAGAGCCACATAAAACACAGTAAAACAAGACCAAAATGGATTTTGCTGGGATATATGTTAAGGAACATCTTTTACAGGTTAATGACTTGCCTGCAAGGCCAAATAATTAACCCCAGATCAAAATGTTACTCCCCCACATGTGCTTAGTTCAGACGCAGGGGTTTGAAGCATTTTTCAACTTTAACATTGCTTTCAACCACTACAAATGCATTCACTGGGAAATGTCATTGTAAAATTTAACCCCTTAAGCCCCGAGGGTGGTTTGCACGTTAATGACCGGGCCAATTTTTACAATTCTGACCACTGTCCCTTTATGAGGTTATAACTCTGGAACGCTTCAACGGATCTTGGCGATTCTGACATTGTTTTCTCGTGACATATTGTACTTCATTTTAGTAGTAACATTTATTCGATATAACTTGCGTTTATTTGTGAAAAAAACGGAAATTTGGCGAAAATTTTGAAAATTTCGCAATTTTCCAACTTTAAATTTTTATGCCCTTAAATCACAGAGATATGTCACGCAAAATACTTAATAAGTAACATTTCCCACATGTCTCCTTTACATCAGCACAATTTTGGAACCAAAATTTTTTTTTGTTAGGGAGTTATAAGGGTTCAAAGTTGACCAGCAATTTCTCATTTTTACAACACCATTTTTTTTTAGGGACCACATCTCATTTGATGTCATTTTGAGGGGTCTATATGATAGAAAATACCCAAGTGTGACACCATTCTAAAAACTGCACCCCTCAAGGTGCTCAAAACCACATTCAAGAAGTTTATTAACCCTTCAGGGGTTTCACAGGAATTTTTGGAATGTTTAAATAAAAATGAATATTTAACTTTTTTTCACACAAAATTTATTTCAGCTCCAATTTGTTTTATTTTACCAAGGGTAACAGGATAAAATGGATGCCAAACATTGTTGTACAATCTGTACTGAGTACGCTGATACCCCATATGTGGGGGTAAACCACTGTTTGGGCGCATGGCAGAGCTCGGAAGGGAAGGAGCGCCATTTGACTTTTAAATGCAAAATTGACAGGAATTGAGATGGGACACCATGTTGCGTTTGGAGAGCCACTGATGTGCCTAAACATTGAAACCCCCCACAAGTGACACCATTTTGGAAAGTAGACACCCTAAGGAACTTATCTAGATGTGTGGTGACCACTTTGACCCACCAATTGCTTCACAGAAGTTTATAATGCAGAGCCGTAAAAATAAAAAATCATATTTTTTCACAAAAATGATCTTTTCGCCCCCAATTTTTTATTTTCCCAAGAGTAAGAGAAGAAATTGAACCTCAAAAATTGTTGGCCAATTTGTCCTGAGTACGCTGATACCCCGTATATGGGTGTAAACCATTGTTTGGGCGTATGGCAGAGCTCGGAAGGGAAGGAGCGCCATTTTACTTTTCAATGCAAAATTGACTGGAATTGAGATGGGATGCCATGTTGCGTTTGGAGAGCCCCTGATGTGCCTAAACATTGAAATCCCCACAAGTGACACCATTTTGGAAAGTAGACCCCTTAAGGAACTTATCTAGAGGTGTGGTGAGCACTTTGACCCAACAAGTGCTTCACAGAAGTTTATAATGCAGAGCCGTAAAAATAAAAAATCATATTTTTTCACAAAAATAATCTTTTCGCCACCAATTTTTTATTTTCCCAAGGGTAAGAGAAGAAATTAGACCACAAAAGTTGTTGTGCAATTTGTCCTGAGTGCGACGATACCCCATATGTGGGGGTAAACCACTGTTTGGGCGCATGGCAGAGCTCGGAAGGAAAGGAGCGCCATTTGACTTTTCAATGCAAAATTGACTGGAATTGAGATGGGACGCCATGTTGCGTTTGGAGAGCCCCTGATGTGCCTAAACATTGGAACCCCTCACAAGTGACACCATTTTGAAAAGTAGACCCCTTAAGGAACTTATCTAGATGTGTGGTGAGCACTTTGACCCAACAAGTGCTTCACAGAAGTTTATAATGCAGAGCCGTAAAAATAAAAAATCTTATTTTTTCACAAAAATGATCTTTTCGCCCCCAATTTTTTATTTTCCCAAGGGTAAGAGAAGAAATTAGACCACAAAAGTTGTTGTGCAATTTGTCCTGAGTGCGACGATACCCCATATGTGGGGGTAAACCACTTTTTGGGTGCATAGCAGAGCTCGGAAGGGAAGGAGCGCCATTTGACTTTTCAATGCAAAATTGACTGGAATTAAGATGGGACGCCATGTTGGTTTGGAGAGCCCCTGATGTGCCTAAACATTAAAAACCCCCACAAGTGACACCATTTTGGAAACTAGACCCTCTAAGGAACTTATCTAGATGTGTTTTGAGAGCTTTGAACCCCCAAGTGTTTCACTACAGTTTATAACGCAGAGCCGTTAAAATAAATTTATTTTTTTTTCGCAAAAATTTTTTAGCCCCCAGTTTTGTATTTTCACAAGGGTAACATAATAAATTGGCCCCCAAAAGTTGTTGTCCAATTTGTCCTGAGTACGCTGATACCCCATATGTGGGGGGGAACCACTGTTTGGGCGCATGGCAGAGCTCGGAAGGGAAGGAGCGCCATTTGGAATGCAGACTTAGATGGATTGGTCTGCAGGAGTCACGTTGCATTTGCAGAGCCCCTGATGTACCCAAACAGTACAAACCCCCCACAAGTGACCCCATATTAGAAACTAGACCTCCCATGGAACTTATCTAGATGTGTTGTGAGAACTTTGAACCCCTAAGTGTTTCACTACAGTTTATAACGCAGACCCGTGAAAATAAAAATTCTTTTTTTTTTCACAAAAATGATTTTTTAGCCCCCAGCTTTGTATTTTTACAAGGGTAACAGAATAAATTGGACCCCAAAAGTTGTTGTTCAATTTGTCCTGAGTACGCTGATACCCCATATGTGGGGGGGAACCACTGTTTGGGCTCATGGCAGAGCTCGGAAGGGAAGGAGCGCCATTTGGAATGCAGACTTAGATGGATTGGTCTGCAGGCGTCACGTTGCATTTGCAGAGCCCCTGATGTACCCAAACAGTAGAAACCACCCACAAGTGACCCCATATTGGAAACTAGACCTCCCATGGAACTTATCTAGATGTGTTGTGAAAACTTTGAACCCCCAAGTGTTTCACTACAGTTTACAACGCAGAGCCGTGAAAATAAAAATCCTTTTTTTTCCCACAAAAATGATTTTTAGCCCCCCAAATTTTTATTTTCCCAAGGATAACAAGAGAACTTGGACCCAAAAAGTTGTTGTCCAATTTGTCTCGAGTACGCTGATACCCCATATGTTGGGGTAAACCCCTGTTTGGGCGCACGGGAGAGCTCGGAAGTGAAGGAGCACTGTTTTACTTTTTCAATGCAGAATTGGCTGGAATTGAGATCGGACGCCATGTCACGTTTGGAGAGCCCCTGATGTGTCTAAACAGTGGAAACCCCCCAATTATAAATGAAACCCTAATCCAAACGCACCACTAACCCTAATCCCAACTGTAACCCTAACCACACACCTAACCCAGACACACCCCTAATTCTAATCCCAACCCTAATCCCAACCGTAAATGTAATCCAAACCCTAACCCCAACCCTAGCCCTAACCCTAACCCTAACCGGAAAATGGAAATAAATACATTTTTTTTAATTTTATTATTTTTCCCTAAGGCTAGGTTCACATTGCGTTAGGGAAATCCGTTTAGCACTAGCGGATTGCGCTAACACAATGTCTTTTTAGGTGTCGTGTTTAGTGGTCGCGTTAACGTCCCCGCTCTGGAAGATCGGGGATCGGACCTCGGGCGCGCCGCGGACGCTGCAAGCAGCGTCTGAGGCGCGCCACAAAAGAATGGCACCTTGCTAGCGCGAGCCGAAAATGGCACGCTCTAGCGATGCGCTACACCTGAAAATCACATTGCTGTCAATGGTTGTGCTAACGGACCCGTTGCACGGCGTTAATTGTGACATTTTCGCCGTGCAACGCTGTCCGTTAGCGTTAACCCATTAACGCAATGTGAACCTAGCCTAACTAAGGGGGTGATGAAGGGGGGTTTGATTTACTTTTATAGCGAGTTTTTTAGCGGATTTTTATGATTGGCAGCCGTCACACACTAAAAGACGCTTTTTATAGCAAAAAAGTTTTTGCGTCTCCACATTTTGAGACCTATAATTTTTCCATATTTTGGTCCACAGAGTCATGTGAGGTCTTGTTTTTTGCGGGACGAGTTGACGTTTTTATCGGTTACATTTTCGGACATGTGACAGTTTTTGATCGCTTTTTATTCCGATTTTTTTGTGAGGCAGAATGACCAAAAACCAGCTATTCATGAATTTCTTTTGGGGGAGGCGTTTATACCGTTCCGCGTTTGGTAAAATTGATGAAGCAGTTTTATTCTTCGGGTCAGTACGATTACAGCGACACCTCATTTATATCATTTTTTTTATGTTTTGGCGCTTTTATACGATAAAAGCTATTTTATAGAAAAAATAATTATTTTGGCATCGCTTTATTCAGAGGACTATAACTTTTTTATTTTTTTGGTTATGATGCTATATGGCGGCTCGTTTTTTGCGGGACAAGATGACGTTTTCAGAGGTAACATGGTTATTTATATCCGTCTTTTTGATCGCGTGTTATTCCACTCTTTGTTCAGCGTTATGATAATAAAGCGTTGTTTTTTGGCTCGTTTTTTTTTTTTTTTCTTACGGTGTTCACTGAAGGGGTTAACTAGTGGGCCAGTTTTATAGGTCGGGTCGTTACGGACGCGGCGATACTAAATATGTGTACTTTTATTGTTTTTTTGTTTTTTTTTATGTAAAGAAATGTATTTATGGGAATAATATTTTTTTTTTTCTGCTTTATTTAGGAATTTTTTTTTTATTTTTTTTTTTACAAGTGTGGAAATTTTTTTTTTTACTTTTTCACTTTGTCCCAGGGGGGGACATCACAGATCACCGATCTGACAGTGTGCACAGCACTCTATCAGATCGGTGATCTGACATACAGCCGGGCAGGATTAGAGCTGCAGCTGCAGCCTGATCCTGACCCGGAAGTGCTCCCTGCAGGACCCGGATGCAGCCCGGCGGCCATTTTGGATCCGGGGACTGCAGGGAGAAGACACTCGGTACACGGTGAGCACATCACCGTGTACCGATCGTCTCAGGGAAGCCCGCAGGGAGCCCCCTCCCTGCGCGATGCTTCCCTGCACCGCCGGCACACCGCGATCATCTTTGATCGCGGTGTGCCGGGGGTTAATGTGCCGGGAGCGGTCCGTGACCGCTCCTGGCACATAGTGCCGGATGTCAGCTGCGATAGGCAGCTGACACCCGGCCGCGATCGGCCGCGCTCCCCCCGTGAGCGCGGCCGATCGCATATGACGTACTATCCCGTCCATGGGAATTAAGTCCCAGGTCACCTGGACGGGATAGTACGTCATATGGGATTAAGGGGTTAACAACCCTAGCTGACCATGTGGTGTGTGACACATAAGCAGACCCATCTTGTTTCATTTATGAAGGAGGGACTCAAAGTCACAGAGCCTATTTTTACTGGTGCATCAGGCATCATTAATCTTCTTAAAGGGCCATTATTAAACAGTGGGTCTCAAACTGTTATAGCCTACGCTGTGAGTGGATGGGCTGCCAAGAATCACAACGCACCACAATACCCCTTTCATAAGATGTCCAGGAGGGCCTCCTGAAAAAAACATTGCATTGAATGCAAGGCCTGCCCTGCTGCCAATTCATATGCACCCCAATAAGTCTTTAAACCCACATCCTGGATGGGCCCATGCAAATCCACCTCACAATATTAATTTTGTGCTCCGTATTACTTTGTTTTACACATTGACAGCAAGGCCAGCCCTGTTGCATAGTCATATGCACCCGATTATGCCTTGGAACCCACATACTGGATGTGCCCATGAAAATCCACTCCACAATATGCATTTTGTACACCCGTACTCCTTTGATTTATACATTGGCAGGAAGTCCAGCCCTGGGAGATTACCTACACTGCATGGGCGTCCCCAATTATGCAGGTATGATCACACTGTACATGTACAGGTACCCCAGTTTTGGCATGTGTCTTAGTCATGTTTCTCTGGTCTTATATAGTGAATAACACTATGTAGTAACTCTAGTTTCACCCAGCCATTCAAGTGGCCAGCTTTCAAGGTTGTATGAAACTGAGATATCATGGAGTCATCAGACGAGGGGCCATAAACCCCTAGAAAATAAAAGCCACAAGGATTTAGACCAAACCACCACAGGCAAAGTTTCAATAAACCTTAATGTTTTACAATGACAAACAGCAAACATATAGAGGCTTAGAACTGTTTGTGAAGTGAATAAACAAACATTTCTCAAGATTGTGTCACTATGAGCATTGTCTGTCACATCTGTAAATGTTTCACAAGAAATGCAGCTATGTAATTGTCTGAATGCATTCGGTATACAGTATTTTAATCTGGATTCCAAATTGCCATTTGTATATTCACCATTTGTACATTTGATGCAGCCAAATTTATGGCTCTCAAGGAGAGAGACTAATATAGTGGACAAATAAATATTTGTAGTGAACAACTGAGCCAAACTAACAGCATTGCTTTATCAAATTTATATGAAGTGTATTGTGTCCAATGTAAACAACCAGGCAACAAAAAAAGGAGCTTTTCAAGTGAGTTCTTTAAGGTACACAAATGTTATAAAGTCTTTGCCAACAAGGATGTGGTTTCACCAATGGGGGGTACCTTTTTTAAAAATATACTATTGCCATCACAGCCCACCAAAATTCTGTGGCCTATAACAGTACAGAACATGTTCACCCAGGTCATGTAGTCAGAGATAAGAAAGATATATTGCAGGAAATAGAGTTAAGAAGTAGTCCAATGTAAGGGTGTGGGTCTCTGTGACTTGTAATGGAATGCATGAGCTGACAAACAATTCCCCAATGAGGGGTCCTTTTTTAATAAATAGCCCCTCTTGCCCAAAATTCTGTGGCCTATAACAGTACAGAGCACATTCACCCTGGTCATCTAGTGGAAGGAAGAGACATTGCAGGAGACAGAGCTAAGAAGTAGGCCCAAAGTAGGGGTGTGGGTCTCTGAGACTTGTAACAGAGTGCATAGCCTGACAAGCATTTGCTCATGGGTGGTTAATTTTTAAAAAATATTTCATATATACCCTTGCCAAAATATTGACTGTCTGTAGCAGCACGGAACACTTGAACCCTGGTGATCTAGTGGTGTAAAGGATTGTGTCTACTACACTTGTACTGCTCATACACTAAGTGTATAACCTGACAAACATTTCCCCAAGGGGGATACATTTATTAAAAACATACTATGGGCATCATACGCACCCTTGCCAAATATTTGATTGTCTGTAGCAGCGTGTAACACATGAGCCCTGGTGATCTAGTGGTGGAAAATGATGAGAGGTGGAGGAAGGCCTCATTAAAACCTATTCTGAATTTAAAGGAGCAGGTCTCCTACACTTGTAATGGCCATACACTAAGTGCATATACTGTCAAACATTTCCCCATGGGGGGGGTTAATTTTTTTAAAAGATTTTTTAACGGGCGTCATAAACACCTTGCAAAACTGTAAAGTGGTTTCCTACACAGTTGTTGCTGGGAAGGTGAGGGTTTTTACAAAAAATATGGTGGATGAATCGTTGGATGAAGTGATCAGGAAAAGGAGCATGGTGATGACAGGAATGGGAGCGTACATGATTAATAACAGCGGTGGCTAAGGGAGGTATGAGATCTAGGATACAGCTTACAATGATTAGTCGTTTAGCCACCACCAATTACCAGAATGTGTTTCATGCCTGTCAGAAGAACTGTGTAACAGTTAGACTCGGCCTAAAAAATGCCTGGCAAAAATATGTTGCCAAAGACGCACGTGTCTGTCTAAAGGGCAAAGTGCAACATGTTCGAGAGATGCTGAATTAGAGAAAGCAGATCAGTATTGTAGGAAAACCAAACAAAATGATGGATGCTTGTAAAAAACTTAGTTTAAAGAGCAGTGCACCGTAATTATAAACACACCCGTGACACAAGCTTCTTCATCTTCACCCATGCATATTACCATTAATATTCAAAATGTCACAGTCAACAATTATTTCTTCTAGTGTAACGAACACTGTTGAAGGAATGCCACTAAATGTAGATAACCACGACCCAGGGAAACACCTGATTTTCCTCTTTACAAGATGCGGACGATGATGGTATTGATGACCACTTTGAAATTTACCACATCCACACCAAGAAAATAAAGATCACAGCTGCAAAAATGTGCAAAAAAGGCTGTGAATGTCTGGAAAATCATTTTCTCTTGGGCAAACTTTCCCTCTTACTAAAGTGGTACCGAATGATGCATACACAGCTTTCATGTCTATTTAGCCTGAGATGGTTGAAAGATGATGTATTCTGTTTTGTCCATGTCCGCTTTTTGAAAGCGAGCTGAAGAGAAGGATCAAATAGTGGGAAGACATGTGATTTTGATCAGTAAGGAGGTGATGTCAGGTACAGATAGGTAGATCTGTGTGTCATCGTCGTACTGATGATATTGCAAACCGTGACATTACATCAGCTTTCCCAGGCCAAAGGAGTAGATGGAGAAGAGTAGGGGTCCTAGAACTGAGCCTTGGGGAACACAGAAAGACCGGGGTCAAGGTGAGCAGGTGGTGTGGGAGAGGGAGACACTGAATGTCCCCATCACGGCCTGGTTGTTTTTAAAGACTGTGCCGATAATCCCAAAAAACTATTTGCACCACCGTCCATGCCCGCATCAGCAGGAGTAGCAAAACTCCCATCCTAACCACCACAAGCATAATAAGGCACATGGCAGCAAAGCACCAGACTTTGTTGGTTGAACACAAGGCTCCATGAACAATGCCTGCGGGTGATACTACTGCTTCTTCCGATGTTGTGCGTGCAAGCCAATCCCCTGTCCATGATGCATGCAAAGATGCCTCATGCCCTGCATCTGCAGTTGCACACAAACTCAATTAGCACCATCAACAAGCACGTCGAGGTCCTTGTCCCAGCGCACTGTTCAGTTGTCCATACCCCATTACTTTGAACGCAAGCGGAAATACGCAGCCAACACCACAGTAGTAAATTCACACATTTCTCGTCTGCTAGTGCTCGAAATGTTGAATTTTAGGCCTGTGTGAGACCTAAGCTTTCAGCAACCTGATGGCGGTTACCAACATAAGGTACTCGTTACCCAGCCACCACACTTTTGCCCAGTCTGCCATCACGACATTTCACAAGCAAGGACATGTCCCACAACATTACTCAGGCTCCCCAACAATGCTGTTACAGGGAAAGCACACCAAACCATGCACACGTGGACAAGTGCTTGTGGGCAGGAATGATACATTCGCTGACGGTATGCTGGATTAGCGTAGAGGAAGCCATGACCCAGTCGGACATTGGGAGACCATGTTACAGATGTATGGAGACAGGTTGTGGAAAGGTTTGCATGTCATAGTTAGGGTTTTGAACTGTAGCCTCTGGGCAATTGGAAGGCAGTGAAGGGCCTAACAGATATGAGAGGCCGGGGAATAACAGAGGGACAGTTGGATTACTCGGGCATCAGACTTTAGGATAGACTGGAGTGGTGCAAGAGTGCTAGAGGGGAGGCCAGACAGTAGAAGGTTGCAGTAGTGGAGGCAGGAGGGCGTGCACAAACATTTTTGCAGTTTCTTGGAATGTACGGATCCTAGAACTGTTTTTGAGTTGTAGTAGGTAGGAGGAGGCAAGGGCCTTAATATGTATATTGAAAGAGAGGGCAGGGTTGAGGATCATCCCGAGGCCCTGAACATGTGGGACTTTTTGTACCAGTGTGGCGTCCCGGCATTAAACAGGCACTTGTCCCAAAACATTACCTGTGCCCTCCAATATGCTGTTATTGGTAAAGTTAACCTAACCACAGACACATGGACAAGTGCTTGTGGTTGGGGACGGTACATCACAATAACAGCACACTGGGTTAACATAATGGAAGCCGGGACACAGTCTGATCTTGGGACGGTGCACGTCCGACCAACCCTGAGTATTGCGGGCCCTATGTCAATCTGGGTTGACCCCACAGTCTTAAGCTACTGCACCTCCTCCTCCTCAGCCTCCATCTCCGCAAGTAGCACATCAGTCACAAGCTGGAAGCACTGCAGCACTGCCTTAGCCAAGTGGCAACAGGCTGTGCTGAAGCTAATATGCTTAGGTGACAAGCCGCACAATTATGAAGATTTGTGGACAGCTCTGAAAGAGCAGGCAGATGTGTGGCTGACATCGCTGAACCTACAGCAGGCCATGTGTGACAATGGCTATAACCTGGTGCCTGCTCTGTGTCGTGGCGAGCTCACACACGTGCCATGCCAGGCCCATGTACTTAATCTCATTGTTCAACATTTTCTGAAAAGTGACACGGAGGTGCCAGATCTGCTAGGAAAAGTATGAGGCTCTGTGTACCCATTTTAGAAAGTTAGCTAGAGCTTCATCCGCCCTTCACGTGCTTCTCCAGCACTTGCAACTTCTGGCTCACCAACTGGTGTGTGATATCCTTCACATGCATTGGAACTCTACACTGCATGTTTTGGAAAGGATTTGTGAGCAGAAGAGGGCAGTTGTTGACTACCAGCATCAACAACAACATTGATATTCAGTTCTGACTTCACACATAAGATCTCAGGAGTAGGGTTGAGCTAAACGGATTGGACAATTTTAAAAATCGCCGACTTTTGGCAAAGTCGGGTTTCGTGAAACCCAACCCGATCCTAATGTGGGATCGGCCATGAGGTCGGCGATCTTCGCACCAAAGTCACATTTCGTATGACGCTTTAAGCGCCATTTCTCAGCCAATGAAGGAGGACGCAGAGTGTGGGCAGCGTGATGACATAGGTCTCGGTCCCCACCATCTTAGAGAAGGGCATGGCAGTGATGGGCTTGCTTTCTGCGGTGTCACAGGGGCTATAAAGGGGCGTGCACGCCGACTGCCATCTTACTTCTGCTGATCTAAGAATAGGGAGAGGTTGTTGCAACTTCATCAGAAGAAGGGATATAGATAGGGATGGAAGATTAACCCCGAAACTGCTTGTGCTGTAGCGATTTCCACTGTCCAACACCACCTTTTCTTTGCAGGGACAGTGGAGTTTTTTTTTGGTACATCAGCTCTGTAGCTTATTAGGCTGCATTCTAATTGTCCCTGATAGCTGCATTGCTGTTTGTACGCCGCTGTGCAAACCTACTGCTTTTTTAAAAGCAAAAATCCTGTTGCTCCTTTCTGCACAGTTCTCTTGTTTATTTGTCCACACTCTTTTGTGTGCAGCAGTCCTTTTTATTGCTGCCATACTTGTCCTTTGATCATTGTAGGGAGATTGAAACAGTACTACAGACCTTGTATTTTTTTTTATATCTGCCAGCCACGTTCTGCCACTGACATTGTGTAGTGTAATACACTGGGCCTGTTTTTTGCTGCATTCTCCCCCCAAAAAAGGAGTTTTAAATTGCCAAAAAGTTTCTATACATCAGTTCTGTTGGTCGTATATGTGGCAGCCATGTTCTGCCACTGACATTGTGTAGTGTAATACACTGGGCCTGTATTTTGCTGCATTCCCCCCCCCCCAAAAAAAAGGGAGTTTTACATTTCCCACAAGTTTCTATACGTCAGTTCTGTTTGTTGTATGTCTGCCAGCCACGTTGTGCCACATACATTGTGTAGTGTTATACACTGGGCCTGTTTTTTGCAGCATTCTCACCCCCAAAAAAGGGAGATTTAAATTGCCCACAAGTTTCTATACTTCAGTTCTGTTGGTCGTATATTTGGCAGCCACGTTCTGCCACTGACATTGTGTAGTGTTATACACTGGGCCTGTTTTTGGCTGCATTCTCCCCCCCCAAAAAAAGGGAGAGTTAAATTGCCTACAAGTTTCTATACGTCAGTTCTCTTGATCATATATCTGTCAGCCACGTTCTGCCACTGACATTGTGTAGTGTAATACACTGGGCATGTTTTTGGCTGCATTTTCCCCCCTAAAAAAGGGAGAGTTATATTGCCAACAAGTTTCTATACGTCAGTTCCATTGGTCGTATATCTGGCAGCCACGCTCTGCCACTGACATTGTGTAGTGTAATACACTGGGCCTGTTTTTGGCGCATTCTCCCCCCCAAGAAAGGCAGAGTTAAATTGCCAACAAGTTTCTATACGTCAGTTCTTTTGGTCGTATATCTGGCAACCACGTTCTGCCACTGACATTGTGTAGTGTAATACACTGGGCCTGTTTTTGGCTGCATTCTCCCCCCCCCAAAAAAAGGGAGAGTTAAATTGCCAACACGTTTATATACGATAATTAATAAAACACACTAGGGTATACAGGGTAAAAATTGCTAAAATATACTTCAATATTAATATATATAAAAATTAAATAACATTAAAATTAGATATCCCGAGAACACCCAGTGTGTTAATATTGTAGTGTGACACTACGCTAGGTTAAGAGGAAAAAGTCAAGCTTACTGCATAGAAAAAAATCCCATAAAACAATCAAAGCAAGGATATGGTCATAAAAATATTTATTTATTGAGTATCAAAAATAGACCATACAATACAATTGAAAAAATTACATATACAGTTAGGGCCAGAAATATTTGGACAGTGACACAAGTTTTGTTATTTTAGCTGTTTACAAAAACATGTTCAGAAATAAAATTATATATGTAATATGGGCTGAAAGTGCACACTCCCAGCTGCAATATGATAGTTTCCACATCCAAATCGGAGAAAGGTTTAGGAATCATAGCTCTGTAATGCATAGCGTCCTCTTTTTCAAGGGACCAAAAGTAATTGGACAATGGACTCTAAGGGCTGCAATTAACTCTGAAGGCGTCTCCCTCGTTAACCTGTAATCAATGAAGTAGTTAAAAGGTCAGGGGTGGATTCCAGGTGTGTGGTTTTGCATTTGGAAGCTGTTGCTGTGAGCAGACAACATGCGGTCAAAGGAACTCTCAATTGAGGTGAAGCAGAAAATCCTGAGGCTGAAAAAAAAGAAAAAATCCATCAGAGAGATAGCAGACATGCTTGGAGTAGCAAAATCAACAGTTGGGTACATTCTGAGAAAAAAGGAATTGACTGGTGAGCTTGGGAACTCAAAAAGGCCTGGGCGTCCACGGATGACAACAGTGGTGGATGATCGCCGCATACTTAATTTGGTGAAGAAGAACCTGTTCACAACATCAACTGAAGTCCAGAACACTCTCAGTGAAGTAGGTGTATCTGTCTCTAAGTCAACAGTAAAGAGAAAACTCCATGACAGTAAATACACAGGGTTCACATCTAGATGCAAACCATTCATCAATACCAAAAATAGACAGGCCAGAGTTAAATTTGCAGAAAAACACCTCAAGAAGCCAGCTCAGTTCTGGAAAAGTATTCTATGGACAGATGAGACAAAGATCAACCTGTACCAGAATGATGGGAAGAAAAAAGTTTGGAGAAGAAAGGGAATGGCACATGATCCAAGGCACACCACATCCTCTGTAAAACATGGTGGAGGCAACGTGATGGCATGGGCATGCATGGCTTTCAATGGCACTGGGTCACTTGTGTTTATTGATGACATAAGAGCAGACAAGAGTAGCCGGATGAATTCTGAAGTGTACCGGGATATACTTTCAGCCCAGATTCAGCCAAATGTTGCAAAGTTGATTGGACGGCGCTTCATAGTACAGATGGACAATGACCCCAAGCATACAGCCAAAGCTACCCAGGAGTTCATGAGTGCCAAAAAGTGGAACATTCTGCAATGGCCAAGTCAATCTCCAGATCTAAACCCAATTGAGCATGCATTTCACTTGCTCAAATCCAGACTTAAGACGGAAAGACCCACAAACAAGCAAGACCTGAAGGCTGTGGCTGTAAAGGCCTGGCAAAGCATTAAGAAGGAGGAAACCCAGCGTTTGGTGATGTCCATGGGTTCCAGACTTAAGGCAGTGATTGCCTCCAAAGGATTTGCAACAAAATATTGAAAATAAAAATATTTTGTTTGGGTTATGTTTATTTGTCCAATTACTTTTGACCTCCTAAAATGTGGAGTGTTTGTAAAGAAATGTGTACAATTCCTACATTTTCTATCAGATATTTTTGTTCAACCCTTCAAATTAAACGTTCCAATCTGCACTTGAATTCTGTTGTAGAGGTTTCATTTCAAATCCAATGTGGTGGCATGCAGAGCCCAACTCGCAAAAATTGTGTCACTGTCCAAATATTTCTGGCCCTAACTGTATATATATATATATATATATGTATATATATATATAAAAATGTATATATAATAAAAATGTATATATATATATATATATATATATATAAGTGCCTGTAGTTAGATGGTGTCCCATTTATATAGATCCTGTGTCCTTCATATCATACCAAATGGCCCATTGAACCAAAAAAATGAAAAAGAAACTAAGTGCCAGGTGCAAACTGCTAGGGAAAATATGTGAAAATGGAGTACCCAATGAATAAGTGCAATGCAACGTGTATGGGCGTGCAACAATTGTGCTCAACCTAAGTGGCAAAATAACAAGGAATAAATGAGTCAATGGGCAATATAAGGGGACACTTACTTTGTACACCCCCTGACGAAGGAACAGTGCGTCCGAAACGCGTGTCGGGGTGCCCTGGATAGTTACTGGTGGTCCCTGGTACCTCATATTACAAAGTAAGTGTCCCCTTATATTGCCCATTGACTCATTTATTCCTTGTTATTTTGCCACTTAGGTTGAGCACAATTGTTGCACGCCCATACACGTTGCATTGCACTTATTCATTGGGTACTCCGTTTTCACATATTTTCCTTAGCAGTTTGCACCTGGCACTTAGTTTCTTTTTCATTTTTTTGGTTCAATGGGCCATTTGGTATGATATGAAGGACACAGGATCTATATAAATGGGACACCATCTAACTACAGGCACTTATATATATATATATACATTTTTATATATATGTAATTTTTTCAATTGTATTGTATGGTCTATTTTTGATACTCAATAAATAAATATTTTTATGACCATATCCTTGCTTTGATTGTTTTATGGGATTTTTTTCTATGCGGTAAGCTTGACTTTTGCCACGTTTCTATACGTCAGTTCTGTTGGTCGTATATCTGCCAGCCACATTCTGCCACTTACATTGTGTAGTGTAATACACAGGGCCTGTTTTTTGCTGCAGTCTTCCCGTCCATAAAAGGGAGAGTGCACTGACGCACAGCCACAGCTAGATTATTATGCTGTTCCATTGAATCAGATCACTATATTGCCCTCGCAGTGCACTGAGCCAGAATCTGACCCTGATGAGACTATGGTGCCCAGTTCCGAACGCTATAGCACCTTACATGGTGACACAGAGGACGGTGCACATGACATTGAAGAGGAGGTGATAGATGACCCAGTTGTTGACCCAGATTGGCAGCCATTGGGGGAAGAGGGTGCCGCTGCCAGTAGCTCAGAAGCGGAGGAGGATGATCTGCAGCAGCCATCTACATCGCAAAAGCTGTCATCTGGCAGGCCCGTATCAGGCCAAAAACATGTGTCAAAAACCACAAAAGGTGTAGGACAGCGTGGCCATCCGGTGACAGTAGCACAGCGTGCAAAGCCTGAAAAGGTATTCCATTGTAGGACGAGTGCAGTGTGGCAATTTTTTAACCAAGATCCGAATGATCAGTCCAAAGTTATATGTAAGAAATGCTCCAAGACCTTTAGCAGTGGGAAGAATGTTCAAAATTTAAATACAACGTGCATGCATAGACATTTAACCAGCAGGCACTTGGAAGCATGGACTAACTACCAAACGTCCCATACCGTTTGTGCACCTGCTCATATTGAAGCTAGTCAGCAACGCAACATTGCTTCCCTCACTGGAAGCCCACCGGTTATGACACCACCAGTAGCAAATGTAGAGGTATTGTCGCAAGGCCAAAGCAGTCAGGGAATCACAAGGTTCTTGGTTGGAAACTCTGTAGGTAGGCCCACATCAATAATACCATCACCAAGCCTCTCTCAATTTGCCATGTCCACCACCACCCCCTCTAGTTCCACCATATGCAGCTCTCCAGTCCAGCTCAGCCTACAAGAGACTCTCGATAGGAAAAGAAAGTACTCTTCCTCTCATCCACGTACACAGGGTTTGAATGGCTACATTGCTCGACTAATCTCGTTAGAGATGATTTCCTACCGGTTGGTTGAAAGTGAAGCTTTCAAAGCCCTGATGGCTTACACAGTACCACGTTATGACCTACCCAGTCGACACTTCTTTGCGAGAAAAGCCATCCCAGCACTCCACCAACATGTCAAAGAATGCATTGTCCATGCACTGAGGCAATCGGTCAGTAGAAAGGCGCACCTCACAACAGATGCATGGACCAGTAGGCATGGCCAGGGACGTTACGTGTCCATCATGTCACACTGGGTTAATGTGGTGGATGCAGGGTCCACAGGGGACAGCCATAGTGGCACAGTTCTGCCTAGCTCACGGTCTAGGAAACAGTTGGCTGTAGGCGTTTGTCCCCCTCCTCCTCCTCCTCCTCCAGAAGCGAATGCTCGTCTACAGAGTGCAGTCACACGACCACTCCATTTGCTGCTGCCAGTGTTGCACCCGAGGTGTCCCATTATCGAACAGCTTGTGGTAAGCATCAGCAGGCTGTGCTGCAAATTAAGTGTTTGGGCGACAACAGACACATCGCAGGAGTACTGGCCGAGTACTTGCAGCAAGAAACTGAGTCATGGCTGGGCAGTGTACATCTTGAGGCAGGCAAAGTAGTCAGTGATAACTGAAGGAATTTTATGGCTGCAATAGCCCTTTCAGAACTGAAACACAAACCTTGCCTGGCTCACACCTTGAACCTGGTGCTGGAGTGCTTCCTCAATAATTACCCTGATTTACCAGCCCTGTTCCTGAAGGTGCGCAGACTTTGCTCGCACATCCGCCGGTCGCCTGTACACTATAGCCTTATGCTGAACCATGAGCGATCGCTGAATCTTCTCCAGCACCGCCTAATAATCAACGTTGCAACAAGATGGAACTCCACACTGCACATGGTTCAGAGGCTGTGCAAACAGAGGCGTGCTGTATTTAATTTGTGGGAGGATACACATAGATGGGCAGGATGTTGGATGGCAGACATGGAGTTGTCTGGTGTGCAGTGATCAAAGCTCCAAGACCTCTGTCAAGTCCTTCAGTGTTTTGAGGAAAGCACACGGCTGGTCAGTGCAGACGATGCCATTATAAGCATGAGCATCCCACTAATGCATCTGCTGATGCAAAGTTTGTCGCACATCAAGGAGCAGGCGTCTGCGGCCGAGGAGAAGGGAAGCCTTGATGACAGTCAGCCATTGTCTGCTCAGAGAAGTCTCCGGGACGAGGTGGCGGATGAAGAGGAGGAGGATGATGATGGGGATGAATATTTATGGGATCAGGATGCTTCTCAGGGGGCAATAGAAACTGGTGGCATTGCAAGGTCAGGTACAGGGTTTTTACGGGCCACAAGTGATATACATTTTCAAGAAAGTGCTCCTCAACCCAGCACAAGCAGTGAATTCACACCTGGAACTTTGGCCCACATGGCAGAGTATTCCTTGCGTATCCTAAAACCGGACCCCCCCCGCATTATCAAAATGATGACCGATGACGATTACTGGTTGGCCTGCCTCCTGGATCCACGATACAAAGGCAAATTACAAAACATCATGCCACATGAGAACCTTGAGCAAATATTGGCTACCAAACAAGCAACTCTTGTAGACCATTTGGTTCAGGCATTCACAGCACACAGCGGCGGTGATGGTTCTCACACAAGCTGTAGGAGGCAACATGGCACAGGTGTTAGAGGTGCACAAAGCCGAAGTGGCGTTGGACAGAGGGGATATATGACCAGGTTGTGGAGTGATTTCGCAATGACCGCAGACACGACAGGTACTGCTGCATCGATTCAAAGTGACAGGAAAGAGCATTTGTCCAGTATGGTTACCAACTACTTTTCTGCCATTATCGATGTTCTCCCTCACAGGTCATTCCCCTTTGATTACTGGGCATGTAAACTAGACACCTGGCCCAAATTGGCAAAATATGCATTACAGGAGCTCGCTTGCCCTGCTGCTAGTATGCTCTCAGAAAGTGTCTTCAGTGCTGCTGGTTCAATACTGACCGAAAAAAGGACACGTCTGGCTCCCCGAAATGTTGATGATCTAACCTTCATTAAAATGAACCAATCATGGATTTCAAAATTATTTTGCACCACTTTCCCCTGCTGACACGTAGCTTGCCTGAAAAATGTATTGCTTTTGGCCTCCTCTTACTGACTTCTCCAATTCCTCCATTTGCAGCTGCTGAATGTCTACCATAGGCCATTTTTATACCTCCCTAAATGGGCTGTCTCCCCTCACAGGGCCGTGGTCACAATCTGGCGCAAGCACCCGTGCGAGTGTCATTTGCCTGGACATGTGGGTGTGCCCACTCTTGGGCTATGGCACTGGCACAGGGTCCCACATAGTGCAATGAAGTATCTCTGACGGTGGTGGTGCACAACCAATGTCAGACACACCGTCGTAATATGAGGGGCCCTGTGCCAGTACCACCGCCCACGAGAGAGTGTTCCCCCCAGCTCAAACTGTGCTCTACCACTTGCAAAACTTACCTCTCCCTGCCCCACCACTGTGTAGTCTGTACTGCTAAATCCTTAAATGGCACTGCCATTACAAATTTGTTGCAATGATAGATGATAGTTAAATATACAGGGGCCCTGGCCTCCATTTAGACCCCTTAATGCTTTGCGCCAACTACCACTGTCTGCAACTCTGCAGAGGAGCCCACCCCTGTACCTCGCTATGCCACCAATTTATTTATGACCAATTCATTGGCTGACATTTAGCCATATTTAGTATTTTGGCCTACTAACTATGTCAGCCACTTATAACAGTTGTCCTCCGCTAAACAAACTTATGCCACCTGTGTACTCCTGTTACCAATTGTGAACTGCGTGTAGCCTACTTACTTATTTGTGCCTAGTAACTGTGTCAGCCTCTCATAACAGTTGTCCTCCCACGCTTAACCAAGGTAGGCCGCCTGGTTAGTCCTGCTAGCAATTTTGAACTGCCTGAATCCACCTTCTTTTATTTCAGGCCTCTGTCTGTCTGTCTGTGCCACACATGAAAACTGTCCTCCCCTGAAAAAAGCTAGGCCGCCTGGTTAGTCCTGCTAGCAGTTTTGAACTGCATGAAGCCACCTTTTTTTATTTTAGGCCTCTGTCTGTCTGTCTGTCTGCTCCACACATTACAACTGTCCCCCCTGAAAAAAGCTAGGCCGCCTGGTTAGTTCTGCTAGCAATTTTGAACTGCATTTAGCCACCTTTTTTTATTTTAGGCCTCTGTCTGTCTTTCTGTCTGTCTGCTCCACACATTACAATTCCCCCCCCCCCTGAAACAAGCTAGGTCGACTGGTTAGTCCTGCTAGCAGTTTTGAACTGCATTTAGCCATCTTTTTTATTTTAGGCCTCTGTCTGTCTGTCTGTCTGTCTGTCTGCGTTACACATTACAACTGTCCCCCCTGAAACAAGCTAGGCCGCCTGGTTAGTCCTGCTAGCAGTTTTGAACTGCATTTAGCCACGTTTTTAATGTTATGCCTCTGTCAGTCTGTCTTCGCCACACATTACAACTGTCCACCGCTGAAACAAGCTAGGCCGCCAGGTTAGTCCTGCTACCAGTTTCAAACTGCATTTAGCCACCTTTTTTGTTTTAGGCCTCTGTCCGTCTGTCTGTCTGCGCCACACATTACAGCTGTCCTCCGTTGAACAAAGCTGAGCCTCAATTTTCATCCGGTGTCAGATATTAAACTGCATTTGGCCTAATTCTTTGGTTGGGCCTACAAATGGTGTGTGCCGCTGCTTGGTGTTCTCCACTGACTAAAGCTGAGCCTCAATTTTCATCTGGTGTCAGATATTAAACTGCATTTGGCCTACTTGTTTGGTTGGGCTACTAACGGTGTCTGCCGCTGCTTGTTGTTCTCCACTGAACAAAGCTGAGCTTCAATTTTCAGGCTTTCAGCCTATAGAAAGTATTAAACTGCAGTTGACCTACTTGTTTGGTTGGACCTACTAACGGTGTCTGCCGCTGCTTGTTGTTCTCCTCCACTGAACACATCTGAGCTTCAATTTTCAGGCTTTCAGCCTATAGAAAGTATTAAACTGCATTTGGCCTACTTGTTTGGTTGGGCCTACTAACGGTGTCTGCCGCTGCTTGTTATCCTCCACTGAACAAAGCTGAGCTTCAATTTTCAGGCTTTCAGCCTATAGAAAGTATTAAACTGCATTTGGCCTACTTGTTTGGTTGGGCCTACTAACAGTGTCTGCCGCTCCTTGCTTTTCTCCTCCACTGAACAAAGCTGAGCTTCAATTTTCAGGCTTTCAGTCTATAGAAAGTATTAACCCCTTCATGACCCAGCCTATTTTGACCTTAATGACCTGGCCGTTTTTTGCAATTCTGACCAATGTCCCTTTATGAGGTAATAACTCAGGAACGCTTCAACGGATCCTAGCGGTTCTGAGATTGTTTATTCGTGACATATTGGGCTTCATGTTAGTAGTAAATTTAGGTCAATAAATTCTGTGTTTATTTGTGATAAAAATGGAAATTTGGCAAAAATTTTGAAAATTTTGCAATTTTCACATTTTGAATTTTTATTCTGTTAAACCAGAGAGTTATGTGACACAAAATAGTTAATAAATAACATTTCCCACATGTCTACTTTACATCAACACAATTTTGAACAGCAAGGAGCGGCAGACACCGTTAGTAGGCCCCAACCCAACTAGTAGGCCAAATGCAGTTGTTCCATTTAACAACTATTTAACAAGAGCCTGAAGATAGAAGCTCAGGAAAGACAACCAGGAGAACACCTTGGAGCGGCAGACACCGTTAGTAGGCCCCAACCAAACTAGTAGCCCCACTGCAGTTGTTCGATTAAAAAACTATTTAACGAGAGCCTGAAGATTGAAGCTCAGGAAAGGCAACCAGGAGAACACCTTGGAGCGGCAGACACGGTTAGTAGGCCCCAACCAAACTAGTAGCCCCACTGCAGTTGTTCGATTAAACCCTTTCTGACATCAGACGTACTATCCCGTCGAGGTGGGGTGGGCCCCTATGACCACCGACGGGATAGTACATCCAGCGCGATCGGCGGCGCTCACGGGGGGAGCACGGCCGATCTCGGCCGGGTGTCAGCTGCCTATTGCAGCTGGCATGCGGCACTATGTGCCAGGAGCGGTCACGGACTGCCCCCGGCACATTAACCCCCGACACACCGCAATCAAAGATGATCGCGATGTGCCGGCGGTATAGGGAAGCTTCCCGCAGGGAGGGGGCTCCCTGCGGGCTTCCCTGAGCCCCCCGCACCAACGTGATGTGATCGCGTTGCTGCGAGGGACTGCATACCTCCCTCCCTGCTCCAGGCCCAGATCCAAGATGGCCGCGGCATCCGGGTCCTGCAGGGAGGGAGGTGGCTTCACAGAGCCTGCTCAGAGCAGGCACTGTGAAGCCTGCAGCACTGTAAGTCAGATCGGTGATCTGACAGAGTGCTATGCAAACTGTCAGATCATCGATCTGTGATGTCCCCACCTGGGACAAAGTAAAAAAGTTAAAAAAAAATTTCAAAATGTGTAAAAAAAAATAAAAAAAAATATTCCAAAATAATGAAAAAAAAAAAAATATTATTCCCATAAATATATTTCTTTATCTAAATAATAATAAAAAAACAATAAAAGTACACATATTTAGTATCACCGCGTCCGTAACGGCCCGACCTATAAAACTGGCCCTTTAGTTAACCCCTTCAGTGAACACCGTAAGAAAAAAAAATGAGGCAAAAAACAACGCTTTATTATCATACCGCCGAACAAAAAGTGGAATAACACGCGATCAAAAAGACAGATATAAATAACCATGGTACCGCTGAAAACGTCATCTTGTCCTGCAAAAAACGAGCCACCATAGAGCATCATCAGCAAAAAAATTAAAAGTTATAGTCCTGAGAATAAAGCGATGCAAAAATAATTATTTTTTCTATAAAATAGTTTATATCGTATAAAAGTGCCAAAACATAAAAAATGATATAAATGAGGTGTCGCTGTAATCGTACTGACCCGAAGAATAAAACTGCTTTATCAATTTTACCAAATGCGGAACGGTATAAACGCCTCCCCCAAAAGAAATTCATGAATAGCTGGTTTTTGGTCATTCTGCTTCACAAAAATCGGAATAAAAGGCGATCAAAAAATGTCACGTGCCCGAGAATGTTACCAATAAAAACATCAACTCGTCCCGCAGAAAACAAGACATCACATGACTCTGTGGACCAAAATATGGAAAAATTATAGCTCTCAAAATGTGGTATTGCAAATATTATTTTTTGCAATAAAAAGCGTCTTTCAGTGTGTGACGGCTGCCAATCATAAAAATCCACTAAAAAACCCGCTATAAAAGTAAATCAAACCCCCCTTCATCACCCCCTTAGTTAGGGAAAAATTAAAAAAATGTATTTATTTCCATTTTCCCATTAGGGCTAGGGTTAGGGTTAGGGTCAGGGCTAGGGTTAGGGCTATGGTTAGGGATAGGGCTGGGGTTAGGGCTAGGGTTAGGGTTAGGTTTAGGGCTAGGGTTAGGGCTAGGGCTAGGGTTAGGGCTAGGGTTAGGGTTAGGGCTACAGTTTAGGTTGGGGCGAAAGTTAGGGTTAGGGTTGGGGCTAAAGTTACAGTTAGGGTTTAGATTACATTTACAGTTGGGAATAGGGTTGGGATTAGGGTTAGGGGTGTGTCAGGGTTAGAGGTGCCCTGAAGAGAAACGAGGATGGAAACCAGAATTGCAGAAAAACCGCGAAACCAAAGTAGCCGAGCTGGCCCGATTATTAAGGGCGAACTCAGCCAACGGCAAAAAGGACACCCAATCATCCTGATCAGCAGAAACAAAGCATCTCAGATATGTTTCCAAAGTTTGATTAGTTCGTTCGGTTTGGCCATTTGTCTGAGGATGGAAAGCCGAGGAAAAAGACAAATCAATGCCCATCCTAGCACAAAAGGATCGCCAAAACCTTGAAACAAACTGGGAACCTCTGCCAGAAACGATGTTCTCCGGGATACCATGTAAACAAACCACATGCTGGAAAAATAATGGCACCAAATCAGAGGAGGAAGGCAATTTAGACAAAGGTACCAAATGGACCATCTTAGAAAAGCGATCACAAACCACCCAAATGACCGACATCTTTTGAGAGACGGGGAGATCCGAAATAAAATCCATAGAAATATGCATCCAGGGCCTCTTCGGTACCGGCAAGGGCAAAAGCAACCCACTTGTACGAGAACAGCAGGGCTTAGCCCGAGCACAAGTCCCACAGGACTGCACAAAAGAACGCACATCCCGCGACAAAGACGGCCACCAGAAGGATCTAGCCACCAAATCTCTGGTACCAAAGATTCCAGGATGCCCAGCCAACACTGAACAATGAATCTCAGAGATAACTCTATTAGTCCATCTATCAGGGACAAACAGTTTCTCCGCTGGGCAACGGTCAGGTCTATCAGCCTGAAATTTTTGCAGCACCTGCCGCAAATCAGGGGAGATGGCAGACAAAATTACCCCCTCTTTGAGAATACCCGCCGGCTCAGGAACCCCCGGATATTCAGGCACAAAACTCCTTGACAGGGCATCAGCCTTCACATTCTTAGAGCCCGGAAGGTACGAAACCACAAAATCAAAACGGGAGAAAAATAACGACCATCCAGCCTGTCTCGGATTCAACCGAATTGACAGACTCAAGATAAGTCAAATTCTTGTGATCTGTCAAGACCACCACGCGATGCTTGGCTCCTTCCAGCCAATGACGTCACTCCTCGAATGCCCACTTCATGGCCAACAATTCACGATTACCAACATCATAGTTACGCTCAGCAGGCGAAAACTTTCTAGAAAAGAAAGCACATGGCTTCATCACCGAGCCATCAGAACTTCTTTGCGACAAAACAGCCCCTGCTCCAATCTCAGAAGCATCAACCTCAACCTGAAACGGAAGCGAAACACCTGGCTGGCACAACACAGGGGCAGAAGAAAAATGACGCTTCAACTCCTGAAAAGCCTCTACAGCCGCAGAAGACCAATTGACCACATCAGCACCCTTCTTGGTCAAATCAGTCAACGGTTTAGCAACAGAAGAAAAATTAGCGATGAAGCGCCGATAAAAATTAGCAAAGCCCAGGAACTTTTGCAGGCTCTTCACAGATGTCGGCTGAGTCCAATCGTAAATGGCCTGGACTTTAACAGGGTCCATCTCGATAGTAGAAGGGGAAAAAATGAACCCCAAAAATGAAACCTTCTGAACTCCAAAGAGACACTTTGACCCCTTCACAAACAAGGAATTCGCACGAAGGACCTGGAACTCCATTCTGACCTGCTTCACATGAGACTCCCAATCATCCGAAAAGACCAAAATATCATCCAAATACACAATCAGGAATTTATCCAGGTACTCTCGGAAGATGTCATGCATAAAGGACTGAAATACTGATGGAGCATTGGAAAGCCCAAATGGCATAACCAGGTACTCAAAATGGCCCTCAGGTGTATTAAATGCTGTTTTCCATTCATCGCCTTGTTTAATACGCACAAGATTATACGCCCCTCGAAGATCTATCTTGGTGAACCAACTAGCCCCTTTAATACGAGCAAACAAATCAGACAGCAACGGCAAAGGATACTGAAATTTGACTGTAATTTTATTAAGAAGGTGGTAATCAATACAAGGTCTCAAAGAACCATCCTTCTTGGCCACAAAAAAGAACCCTGCTCCTAACGGTGATGACGACGGGCGAATATGGCCTTTCTCCAAGGATTCCTTTATATAACTCCGCATAGCGGCGTGTTCTGGCACAGATAAATTGAACAATCGGCCCTTAGGAAACTTACTACCAGGATTCAAATTAATTGCACAATCGCAATCCCTATGAGGAGGTAGGGCACTGGCTTTGGGCTCATCAAATACATCCCGATAATCCGATAAAAACTCTGGAACTTCAGAAGGAGTGGAAGACAAAATAGATAAAATGGAACATCACCATGTACCCCCTGGCAACGCCAGCTTGGCACAGACATAGATTTCCAGTCCAATACTGGATTATGAACCTGTAGCCATGGCAACCCCAAAACGACCACATCATGCAGATTATGCAACACCAGAAAGCGGATATCCTCCTGATGTGCAGGAGCCATGCACATGGTCAATTGGGTCCAATACTGAGGCTTATTCTTGGCCAAAGGCGTAGCATCAATTCCTCTCAATGGAATAGGATACTGCAAGGGCTCCAAGAAAAAACCACAGCGCCTAGCAAACTCCAAGTCCATCAAATTCAGGGCAGCGCCTGAATCCACAAATGCCATAACAGAATAGGATGACAAAGAGCAAATCAGAGTAACAGACAATAGAAATTTAGACTGTACCGTACCAATGGTGGCAGACCTAGCGAACCGCTTAGTGCGCTTAGGACAATCGGAGATAGCATGAGTGGAATCACCACAGTAAAAACATAGCCCATTCCGACGTCTGTGTTCTTGCCGTTCAGCTCTGGTCAAAGTCCTATCACATTGCATAGGCTCAGGCCCATGCTCAGATAGTACCGCCAAATGGTGCACAGCTTTACGCTCACGCAAGCGTCGATCGATCTGAATGGCCAAGGACATAGACTCATTCAGACCAGCAGGCATGGGAAACCCCACCATGACATCCTTAAGGGCTTCAGAGAGACCCTTTCTGAAGATTGCTGCCAGGGCACATTAATTCCACTGAGTGAGCACAGACCACTTTCTAAACTTCTGACAATATATCTCCGCTTCATCCTGACCCTGACATAGAGCCAGCAAGATTTTCTTTGCCTGATCCACTGAATTAGGTTCGTCATAAAGCAATCCACGTGCCAGGAAAAACGCATCAACATCACGCAATGCCGGATCTCCTGGCGCAAGGGAAAATGCCCAGTCTTGAGGGTCACCACGTAACAAAGAAATAATGATCTTTACTTGTTGAACAGGGTCACCTGAGGAGAGAAGTTTCAAGGCAAGAAACAATTTACAATTATTTTTGAAATTCAAGAACTTAGATCTATCACCAAAAAACAAATCAGGAATAGGAATCCTAGGCTCTGACATCGGATTCTGAACCACAAAATCTTGAATGTTTTGTATCCTTGTAGTGAGATTATTCATCCAAGAGGACAGACCTTGAATGTCCATGTTTACACCAGTGTCCTGAACCACCCAGAGGTAAAGGGGAAAATTGAGACAAAACACACTGCAAAGAAAAAAAAATGGTCTCAGAACTTCTCTTATCCCTCTATTGAGATGCATTAGTACTTTGGGCCACCTGTACTCTTATGACCTGGTGGTCAGGACAATAATGGACCTGGTGGTTAAGAGCACACGGAATGACCTGATAGTTACTGATAATAAAGGACGAGCTCTGGGACGTGGGAACTCTGCTGACCGCAAACCCTAAACCTATCAACCACACTAGAAATAGCCGTGGATTGCACCTAACGCTCCCTATGCAACTCGGCACAGCCTAAGAAACTAGATAGCCCTGAAGATAGAAAAATAAAGCCTACCTTGCCTCAGAGAAATTCCCCAAAGGAAAAGGCAGCCCCCCACATATAATGACTGTGAGTAAAGATGAAAATACAAACACAGAGATGAAATAGATTAAGCAAAGTGAGGCCCGACTTACTGAACAGACCGAGGATAGGAAAGGTTACTTTGCGGTCAGCACAAAAACCTACAAAAAGACCACGCAGAGGGCGCAAAAAGACCCTCCGCACCGACTCACGGTGCGGAGGCGCTCCCTCTGCGTCCCAGAGCTTCCAGCAAGCAAGAAAACAAATTAAATAGCAAGCTGGACAGAAAAATAGCAAACCAAAGAAATACAAGCTGGAACTTAGCTTCAGATGGGAAGACAGGTCACAAGAACGATCCAGGAGTGAACTAGACCAATACTGGAACATTGACAGGTGGCCTGGAGCAAAGATCTAAGTGGAGTTAAATAGAGCAGCAGCTAACGAATTAACCTCGTCACCTGTGAAAAGAAACTCAGAAACACCCACCAGAGGAAGTCCATGGACAGAACCAGCCAAAGTACCATTCATGACCACAGGAGGGAGCCCGACAACAGACTTCACAACAGGTTACTGTTGGGATTAGGGTTAGGGGTGTGTTTGGATTAGGGTTTCAGTTATAATTTCCCCACTGTTTAGGCACATCAGGGGCTCTCCAAACACGACATGGCGTCCGATCTCAATTCCAGCCAATTCTGCGTTGAAAAAGTAAAACAGTGCTCCTTCCCTTCCGAGCTCTCCCCAACATATGGGTTATCAGCGTACTCAGGACAAATAGGACAACAACTTTTGGGGTCCAATTTCTCCTGTTACCCTTGGGAAAATACAAAACTGGGGGCTAAAAAATTATTTTTTGGGGAAAGTTTTTTTTTTTTAATTTTCACGGCTCTGCGTTACAAACTGTAGTGAAACACTTGGGGGTTCAAAGCTATCACAACACATCTAGATGAGTTCCTTATTTTTGTGGGGAAAACAAAGATTTTTTATTTTCACGGCTCTGCGTTATAAACTGTAGTGAAACACTTGGGGGTTCAAAGTTCTCACAACACATCTAGATAGGTTCATTGAGGGGTCTGGTTTCCAATATTGGGTCACTTGTGGGGGGTTTCTACTGTTTAGGTACATTAGAGGTTCTGCAAACGCAATGTGATGCCTGCAGACCATTCCATCTAAGTCTGCATTCCAAATGGCACTCCTTCACTTCCGAGCCCTCCCATGCGCCCAAACGGTGGTTCCCCCCCACATATAGGGTATCAGCGTACTCAGGACAAATTGGACAACAACTTTTGGGATCGAATTTCTCCTCTTACCCTCGGGAAAATACAAAACTGGGGGCTAAAAAATAATTTTTTGGGGAAAGTTTTTTTTTTTTTAATTTTCACGGCTCTGCGTTACAAACTGTAGTGAAACACTTGGGGGTTCAAAGCTATCACAACACATCTAGATGAGTTCCTTATTTTTGTGGGGAAAAAAAAAGATTTTTTATTTTCACGGCTCTGCGTTATAAACTGTAGTGAAACACTTGGGGGTTCAAAGTTCTCACAACACATCTAGATAAGTTCATTGAGGGGTCTGGTTTCCAATATGGGGTCACTTGTGGGGGGTTTCTACTGTTTAGGTACGTTAGGGGTTCTGCAAACGCAATGTGATGCCTGCAGACCATTCCATCTAAGTCTGCATTCCAAATGGCACTCCTTCATTTCCGAGCCCTCCCATGCGCCCAAACGGTGGTCCCCCCCCCCACATATGGGGTATCAGCGTACTCAGGACAAATTGGACAACAACTTTTGGGATCGAATTTCTCCTCTTACCCTCGGGAAAATACAAAACTGGGGGCTAAAAAATAATTTTTTGGGGAAAGTTTTTTTTTTTTAATTTTCACGGCTCTGCGTTACAAACTGTAGTGAAACACTTGGGGGTTCAAAGCTATCACAACACATCTAGATGAGTTCCTTATTTTTGTGGGGAAAAAAAAAGATTTTTTATTTTCACGGCTCTGCGTTATAAACTGTAGTGAAACACTTGGGGGTTCAAAGTTCTCACAACACATCTAGATAAGTTCATTGAGGGGTCTGGTTTCCAATATGGGGTCACTTGTGGGGGGTTTCTACTGTTTAGGTACGTTAGGGGTTCTGCAAACGCAATGTGATGCCTGCAGACCATTCCATCTAAGTCTGCATTCCAAATGGCACTCCTTCATTTCCGAGCCCTCCCATGCGCCCAAACGGTGGTTCCCCCCCACATATGGGGTATCAGCGTACTCAGGACAAATTGGACAACAACTTTTGGGATCGAATTTCTCCTCTTACCCTCGGGAAAATACAAAACTGGGGGCTAAAAAATATTTTTTTGGGGAAAGTTTTTTTTTTTAATTTTCACGGCTCTGCGTTACAAACTGTAGTGAAACATTTGGGGGTTCAAAGCTATCACAACACATCTAGATGAGTTCCTTATGGGGTCTAGTTTCCAAAATGGTGTCACTTGTGGGGGGTTTCTACTGTTTAGGTACATTAGGGGCTCTGCAAATGCAATGTGACGCCTGCAGACCATTCCATCTAAGTCTGCATTCCAAATGGAGCTCCTTCTCTTCCGAGCCCTCCCATGCGCCCAAACAGTGGTTCCCCCCCACATATGGGGTATCAGCGCACTCAGGACAAATTGGGCAACAAATTTTGGGGTCCAATTTCTCCTGTTACCCTCGGGAAAATACAAAACTGGGGGCTAAAAAAATAATTTTTGTGGGAAAAAATTTTTGTTTTATTTTTACGACTCTCCATTATAAACTTCTGTGAAACCCTTGGTGGGTCAAAGCGCTCACCACACATCTAGATAAGTTCCTTAGGGGGTCTACTTTCCAAAATGGTGTCACATGTGGGGGGTTTCTACTGTTTAGGTACATTAGGGGATCTGCAAACGCAATGTGACACCTGCAGACCATTCCATCTAAGTCTGCATTCAAATGGCACTCCTTCCCTTTCGAGCCCTCCCATGCACCCAAACAGTGGTTCCCCCCACATATGGTGTATCATCGCACTCAGGACAAATTGGGCAACAAATTTTGGGGTCCAATGTCTCTTGTTACCCTCGGGAAAATACAAAACTGGGGGCTAAAAAAATAATTTTTGTGGGAAAAAATTTTTGTTTTATTTTTACGGCTCTGCATTATAAACTTCTGTGAAGCAATTGGTGGGTCAAAGTGCTCACCACACCTCTAGATAAGTTCCTTAGGGGGTCTACTTTCCAAAATGGTGTCACTCACTTTTGGGGGGTTTCAATGTTTAGGCACATCAGTGGCTCTCCAAACGCAACATGGCGTCCCATCTCAATTCCTGTCAATTTTGCATTGAAAAGTCAAACGGCGCTCCTTCCCTTCCAAGCTCTCCCATCCGCCCAAACAGTGGTTTACCCCCACATATGGGGTATCAGCGTACTCAGAACAAATTGTACAACAACTTTTGGGGTCCAATTTCTTCTCTTACCCTTGGGAAAATAAAAAATTGGGGGCGAAAAGATAATTTTTGTGAAAAAATATGATTTTTTATTTTTACGGTTCTGCATTATAAACTTCTGTGAAGCACTTGGTGGGTCAAAGTGCTCAACACACCTCTAGATAAGTTCCTTAGGGGGTCTTCTTTCCAAAATGCTGTCATTTGTGGGGGGTTTCAATGTTTAGGCATATCAGTGGCTCTCCAAACGAAACATGGCGTCCCATCTCAATTCCAGTCAATTTTGCATTGAAAAGTCAAATGGCGCTCCTTCGCTTCCGAGCTCTGCCATGCGCCCAAACAGTGGTTTACCCCCACATGTGGGGTATCGGCGTACTCAGGACAAATTGTACAACAATGTTTGGGGTCTATTTTCTCCTGTTACCCTTGGTAAAATAAAACAAATTGGAGCTGAATTAAATTTTTTGTGAAAAAAAGTTGAATGTTCATTTTTATTTAAACATTCAAAAAATTCCTGTGAAGCACCAGAAGGGTTAATAAACTTCATGAATATGGTTTTGAGCACCTTGAGGGGTTCAGTTTTTTGAATGGTGTCACACTTGGTTATTTTCTATCATATAGACCCCTCAAAATGACTTCAAATGAGGTGTGGTCCCTAAAAAAAAAATGGTGTGGTAAAAATGAGAAATTGCTGGTCAACTTTTAACCCTTATAACTCCCTAACAAAAAAAAAATTGGTTCCAAAATTGTCCTGATGTAAAGTAGACATGTGGGAAATGTTACTTATTAAGTATTTTGTGTGACATATCTCTGTGATTTAATTGCATAAAAATTCAAATTTGGAAAATTGCAAAACTTTCATAATTTTCGCCAAATTTCTGTTTTTTCACAAATAAACGCAGGTACTATCAAAGAATTTTTACCATTGTCATGAAGTACAATATGTCATGAGAAAACATTGTCAGAATCACTGGGATCCGTTGAAGCGTTCCAGAGTTATAACCTAATAAAGGGACAGTGGTCAGAATTGTAAAAATTGGCCCGGTCATTAACGTGCAAACCACCTTTAGGGGTAAAGGGGTTAAAAAACTATTTAACAAGAGCCTGAAGATAGAAGCTCAGTAAAGGCAATCAGGAGAACACCTTGGAGCGGAAGACTCAGTTTGTAGACCACAACGAAACTTGTGGCCCCAATGCAGTTTTATAATTCTGACAGGCTGTTTTTTTTTTTTTTTTTTAGAGGAGGACAGCTGTATTAAGTGGCGCAGACAGACACTGCTAGTAGGCCTTTCACCACAAAGTAGGCTCACTGCAGGTTGAAAAAAAGTTACTTGGGTACACGGTCGGCATTGGTGTGCTCAGCGGAGGACAAATGGAAGGAGGGACCGCAGACACACTTAGTAGGCCTAAAATTTTAAAAAATAGGCTCAAAGCACCTTCGATTATGTGGCAGGGGTACACAGGCAGCATTGGTGTGGTCAGCGGAGGACGATTGGAAGGAGTGTCTGACACAGTTAGTACTCCCAAAAAATAAATAGATGTTAATGTCTCGCAAAAGAACAAAACCAAAAAACAAAAGGGTGGCATACTTAGGTAGAGAGGTGGGCTCCTCTGCTGAGTTTCAGACATAGTAATTTGGCGCTAAGTATTTACTGGTGTCAATATAGGACACTGACCCTGACTATTTTAACTAGCATCATACATGTCAACAAATTGGTATTGTCAGTGCCAGGCATTGAAGGACGTCAGCGCATAGACTAAACATTGTTGGAGCTGTGGGAGATAATTTTGCAAGTGGTAGAGCACTGTTTGAGCTGGGGGGGAACTCTCTTGTGGCCGGCGGTACAGGCCCAGGGCCCCTCATGTTACAACGGTGTGTCTGACGTTGGGTGCGCGCCACCACCGCCAGAGACACTTTATTGTACTATGAGGGACCCAGTGGCAGTGCCGTCGACCAAAAACAGGCACACCCACCTCTTCAGACAAACGGCACTCTCACGGGTGCTTGCGCCAAGTGGCGAGACCACAGCCCCGTGGGGGGAGTTAGCCCATTTATGGAGGTGTAAACATGTCGTATGCTGGACAAACAGCTGCTGCAAAGTAAGAGATTGGAACAGTCAGTAAGACCAGTCCACAAGCAAGACCTTTTTATAGGAAAGCTAGGTGTCAGCCGGGAAAGGTGGGGCAAAATAATTAGAAATCCATGAGTGGTTCATTTTAATGAAGGTTAGATCATCAACATTTTGGGTAGCCAGACGAGTCCTTTTTTCGGTCAATATTTAACCAGCAGCACTGAATACTCTTTCTGATAGCACACCAGCTGCTGGGCAAGCAAGCTCCTGCAATGCATATTCTGCCAATTCAGGCCAGGTGTCTATTTTGGATGCCCAGTAATCCAATGGGAATGACGGTTGAGGGAGAACATCGATAAGGGATGAAAAATAGTTAGTAACCATACTGGACAAATGTTGTCTCCTGTCACTTTGAATTGATGCTGCAGTACCTGTCCTGTCTGTGGTCATTGCGAAATCACTCCACAACCTGGTCAGAAAACCCCTCTGTCCAATGCCACTTCTGATTTGTGCAACTCTAACACCTCTGCCCTGTTGCCCCCTGCAGCTCGTGTGAGAACCATCACCCGCGCTGTGTGCTGGGAATGCCTGAATCAAACGGTCTTCAAGAGTTGCTTGTTTGGTTGCTAATATTTGTTCGAGGTTCTCATGTGGCATGATATTTTGCAATTTGCCTTTATAGCGAGGATCAAGGAGGCAGGCCAACCTGTAATCATCATCGGTCATCATTTTAATAATGCGTGGGTCCCTTTTGAGGATACGTAAGGCATAATCTGCCACATGGGCCAAAGTTCCAGTTGTCAAATCTGTGGTCGTGCTGGGTTGAGGGGCAGTTTCAGGCAAATCTACGTCACTTGTCTCCCTCAAGAAACCTGAACCCGGCCTTGCAACTAGGGTTGAGCGAAACGGGTCGTTCATTTTCAAAAGTCGCCGACTTTTGGCAAAGTCGGGTTTCATGAAACCCGATCTGACCCCTGTGCGGGGTCGGCCATGCGGTACGCGACTTTCGCGCCAAAGTCGCGTTTCAATGACGCGAAAAGCGCCATTTCTCAGCCAATGAAGGTAAACGCAGAGTGTGGGCAGCGTGATGACATAGTTCCTGGTCCCCACCATCTTAGAGAAGGGCATTGCAGTGATTGGCTTGCTGTCTGCGGCGTCACAGGGGCTATAAAGGGGCGTTCCTGCCGACCGCCATGTTACTGCTGCTGATCTGAGCTTAGGGAGAGGTTGCTGCCACTTCGTCAGAAGCAGGGATAGCGTTAGGCAGGGTCCATTAACCACCAAACCGCTTGTGCTGTAGCGATTTCCACTGCCCAACACCACCTTCGGTGTGCAGGGACAGTGGAAGCTACATTTTTTTTTTTCCCCTCAGCGCTGTAGCTCATTGGGCTGCCCTAGAAGGCTCCCTGATAGCTGCATTGCTGTGTGTACGCCGCTGTGCAAACCAACTGCTTTTTTCAAAGCACAAATCCTCTTGTTCCTTCCTTTCTGCACAGCTATCTTTTTTGTTTGTACACACTTTTTATTTAATTTGTGCATCAGTCCACTCCTTATTGCTGCCTGCCATACCTGGCTGAGATTACTGCAGGGAGATAGTAATTGAAGGACACTCCCTGTTTTTTTTTTTTTTTGTGGGAGATTAAGATTGACATTTCTGCTAGAGTGCCATCCCTGTGTGTGCCATCTCTCACTCAGTGGGCCATAGAAAGCCTATTTATTTTTTTGCTTGATTTGGGTTATAAAATCTACCTGAAAAAATCACTACATCAATCAGTGGGAGAAAAATATTGGCCTCAGGGCTTGTGTGCCACTCTTGACTCCTGTGTGTGCCATCTCTCAGTCAGTGGGCCATAGAAAGCCTATTTACTTTTTTGCTTGATTTTGGTTCTAAAATCTACCTGAAAAAATCACTACATCAATCAGTGGGAGAAAAATATTGGCCTCAGGGCTTGTGTGCCACTCCTGACTCCTGTGTGCATCATCACTCACTCAGTGGGCCATAGAATGCCCATTTTTTTTTTTTTTGCTTTATTTGGGTTCTAAATTCTACCTCAAAAAATCAATAAATCAATCAGTGGGAGATTAATATTGGCCTTTGGGCTTGTGTGCCAGTCCTAAGCGTGCCATCTCTCTCTCTCAGATAGTGGGCCATAGAAAGCCTATTTATTTATTTTTTTTTGGTTTTATAAATTCTCCCTGAAAAAAAAAAGGGAGATTAATATTGGCCTTTGGGCTTGTGTGCCAGTCCTAAGCGTGCCATCTCTCTCTCTCTCTCAGATAGTGGGCCATAGAAAGCCTATTTATTATTATTTTTATTGGGTTTATAAATTTTCCCTGGAACAAAAAAAAAAAAGTGGGAGATAAATATTGGCCTCTGGGCTTGTGTGCCACTCCTGACTCCTGTGTGCGTCATCTCTCACTCAGTGGGCCATAGAAAGCCTTTTTTTGTTTTATTTGTTTTCTAAATTCTCCCTGAAAAAATCATTTTATTTTATTTGGTTTCTAAATTCTTCCTGAAAAAATCATTTTATTCTATTATTTTTTTTTCCTAAAGTCTCCCTGAAAAAAACAAAAAAAACAAATCAGTGGGAGATTACGTAATATTGCCCTTTCTGCTTGTGTGCCAGTCTTGACTCCTGGGTGTGCCATCTCTCTCTCTCTCCAATTGTGGGCCATAGAAAGCCTATTATTTTTTTAGCTTGATTTGGGTTCCAAAATCTACCTGAAAAAATCACTACATCAATCAGTGGGAGATAAATATTGGCCTCTGGGCTTGTGTGCCACTCCTGACTCCTGTGTGCGTCATCTCTCACTCAGTGGGTCATAGAAAGCCTTTTTTTGTTTTATTTGTTTTCTAAATTCTCCCTGAAAAAATCATTTTATTTTATTTGGTTTCTAAATTCTTCCTGAAAAAATCATTTTATTCTATTATTTTTTTTTCCTAAAGTCTCCCTGAAAAAAACAAAAAAAACAAATCAGTGGGAGATTAATATTGCCCTTTCTGCTTGTGTGCCAGTCTTGACTCCTGGGTGTGCCATCTCTCTCTCTCTCTCCAATTGTGGGCCATAGAAAGCCTATTATTTTTTTAGCTTGATTTGGGTTCCAAAATCTACCTGAAAAAATCACTACATCAATCAGTGGGAGATAAATATTGGCCTCTGGGCTTGTGTGCCACTCCTGACTCCTGTGTGCGTCATCTCTCACTCAGTGGGCCATAGAAAGCCTTTTTTTGTTTTATTTGTTTTCTAAATTCTCCCTGAAAAAATCATTTTATTTTATTTGGTTTCTAAATTCTTCCTGAAAAAATCATTTTATTCTATTATTTTTTTTCCTAAAGTCTCCCTGAAAAAAAAAAAAAAAACAAATCAGTGGGAGATTAATATTGCCCTTTCTGCTTGTGTGCCAGTCTTGACTCCTGGGTGTGCCATCTCTCTCTCTCTCTCTCCAATTGTGGGCCATAGAAAGCCTATTATTTTTTTAGCTTGATTTGGGTTCCAAAATCTACCTGAAAAAATCACTACATCAATCAGTGGGAGATAAATATTGGCCTCTGGGCTTGTGTGCCACTCCTGACTCCTGTGTGCGTCATCTCTCACTCAGTGGGCCATAGAAAGCCTTTTTTTGTTTTATTTGTTTTCTAAATTCTCCCTGAAAAAATCATTTTATTTTATTTGGTTTCTAAATTCTTCCTGAAAAAATCATTTTATTCTATTATTTTTTTTCCTAAAGTCTCCCTGAAAAAAAAAAAAAAACAAATCAGTGGGAGATTAATATTGCCCTTTCTGCTTGTGTGCCAGTCTTGACTCCTGGGTGTGCCATCTCTCTCTCTCTCTCCAATTGTGGGCCATAGAAAGCCTATTATTTTTTTAGCTTGATTTGGGTTCCAAAATCTACCTGAAAAAATCACTACATCAATCAGTGGGAGATAAATATTGGCCTCTGGGCTTGTGTGCCACTCCTGACTCCTGTGTGCGCCATCTCTCACTCAGTGGGCCATAGAAAGCCTTTTTTTGTTTTATTTGTTTTCTAAATTCTCCCTGAAAAAATCATTTTATTTTATTTGGTTTCTAAATTCTTCCTGAAAAAATCATTTTATTCTATTATTTTTTTTTCCTAAAGTCTCCCTGAAAAAAAAAAAAAAATCAAATCAGTGGGAGATTAATATTTACATTTGTGCTTCAGTGACAGTCCTGCGTGTGTGGCATCTCTCTCATTTGTTGCCACCAACAACAGAGTGTGTAACATTGTGCCTGATTTTTGTTGTGGTCTCACTCACCTGTAAAGGGGTAGCTAAATCATACTGAAGTTATAGCTCACCGTGTAATTTGTGTGACAGCAACAAATACCGTTAGTTTGTTTACGTTTTTAAAACAATGAGGAAGTCTGGTGGAAGAGGTCGTGGCCGGGGGCGTTCATTGTCAGCTGGTAATGAGGGTAGTGGTAGTGGTGGAGCATCAGCTGGTCGTGGGAAAAAAAATATTGCACCTAAGTCTGGAGCTGTGGAGCCAGGTTCGTCGTCTGGCTACACAAGGCCTCGAACGCTCCCTTTTCTGGGAGTAGGAAAACCGCTTTTAAAGCCGGAGCAGCAAGAGCAAGTTTTGGCTTATCTTGCTGACTCAGCCTCTAGCTCTTTTGCCTCCTCTCGTGAAACTGGTAAATGTCAAAGCAGCGCGTCGTTAGTGGATGTTCACGGTCAGGGACAAGTCGCTTCCTTGTCCTCTTCAGCAAAAACAACAACAGAGAAGAATGCAGCAGGCGACACAACGGGTTACTCCATGGAGCTCTTTACACATACCGTCCCTGGCTTAGAAAGTGAAGCAGTTAACAGTCCATGCCCATTACAAGTTGAATCTGACATGGAGTGCACTGATGCACAGCCACAGCCAGACTACTATGCTGGTCCTTTACATAGTAACATAGTAACATAGTTAGTAAGGCCGAAAAAAGACATTTGTCCATCCAGTTCAGCCTATATTCCATCATAATAAATCCCCAGATCTACGTCCTTCTACAGAACCTAATTGTATGATACAATATTGTTCTGCTCCAGGAAGACATCCAGGCCTCTCTTGAACCCCTCGACTGAGTTCGCCATCACCACCTCCTCAGGCAAGCAATTCCAGATTCTCACTGCCCTAACAGTAAAGAATCCTCTTCTATGTTGGTGGAAAAACCTTCTCTCCTCCAGACGCAAAGAATGCCCCCTTGTGCCCGTCACCTTCCTTGGTATAAACAGATCCTCAGCGAGATATTTGTATTGTCCCCTTATATACTTATACATGGTTATTAGATCGCCCCTCAGTCGTCTTTTTTCTAGACTAAATAATCCTAATTTCGCTAATCTATCTGGGTATTGTAGTTCTCCCATCCCCTTTATTAATTTTGTTGCCCTCCTTTGTACTCTCTCTAGTTCCATTATATCCTTCCTGAGCACCGGTGACCAAAACTGGACACAGTACTCCATGTGCGGTCTAACTAGGGATTTGTACAGAGGCAGTATAATGCTCTCATCATGTGTATCCAGACCTCTTTTAATGCACCCCATGATCCTGTTTGCCTTGGCAGCTGCTGCCTGGCACTGGCTGCTCCAGGTAAGTTTATCATTAACTAGGATCCCCAAGTCCTTCTCGCTGTCAGATTTACCCAGTGGTTTCCCATTCAGTGTGTAATGGTGATATTGATTCCTTCTTCCCATGTGTATAACCTTACATTTATCATTGTTAAACCTCATCTGCCACCTTTCAGCCCAAGTTTCCAACTTATCCAGATCCATCTGTAGCAGAATACTATCTTCTCTTTGGCTCAGACCACAACATTGCCCTCGCAGGGTAATGATCAAGAATCAGACCCTGATGAGTCTATGTTGCCCCATCACGAACGCTATACCACCGACCGACACGGTGACACAGACGAAGTTGCACACGAGCTACAAGAAGAGGTAATAGATGACCCAGTTCTTGACCCCGATTGGCAGCCATTGGGGGAACAGGGTGCAGGCGGCAGCAGTTCTGAAGCGGAGGAGGAGGGGCCGCAGCAGGCATCAACATCGCAACAGGTTCCATCTGCCAGGCCCGTATCTGGCCAAAAACGCATGGCAAAGCCAAAACGTGTTGGAGGACAGCGTGGCCATCCGGTTAAAGCTCAGTGTGCAATGCCTGAAAAGGTATCCGATGCTAGAAAGAGTGCAGTCTGGCATTTTTTTAAACAACATCCAATTGATCAGCGCAAAGTCATCTGTCAAAAATGTTCAACTACCTTAAGCAGAGGACAGAATCTGAAAAGTCTCAATACAAGTTGCATGCATAGACATTTAACCACCATGCATTTGCAAGCCTGGACTAACTACCAAACGTCCCTTAAGGTTGTAGCACCCTCGGCCAATGAAGCTAGTCAGCAACGCAACATCCCTTCTGGCAGTGTAGGGCCACCATTTTCCGCACCACCTGCAGTATCTGTGCAGGTTTCTTTGCCAGGCCAAAGCAGTCAGGGTCAGGGAATCACCAGTTTCGTAGTAGGAAACACTGCATCTAGGGCACCGGCGGCAACAATACCATCTCCCACCGTCTCTCAGTCTGCCATGTCCACCGGCACCCCCGCTAGTTCCACGATCTCCAGCTCTCCAGTCCAGCTCACCCTACATGAGACTATGGTTAGAAAAAGGAAGTACTTAGCCTCGCATCCGCGTACACAGGGTTTGAACGCACACATAGCTAGACTAATCTCGTTAGAGATGATGCCCTACCGGTTAGTTGAAAGCGAAGCTTTCAAAGCCCTGATGGACTACGCTGTACCACGCTACGAGCTACCCAGTCGACACTTTTTTTCCAGAAAAGCCATCCCAGCCCTCCACCAGCATGTTAAAGAGTGCATCGTCCATGCACTCAGGCAATCTGTGAGCACAAAGGTGCACCTGACAACAGATGCATGGACCAGTAGGCATGGCCAGGGACGTTACGTGTCCATCACGGCACACTGGGTAAATGTGGTGGATGCAGGGTCCACAGGGGACAGCAAGTTTGGGACAGTTCTGCCTAGCCCACGGTCTAGGAAACAGTTGGCTGTAGCCGTTCGCACCCCCTCCTCCTCCTCTTCGTCCTCCTGCAGAAGCGAGAGCTCGTCCACAGACCGCAGTCGCACAACCACTCCATCCGCATCTGCCACTGTTGCACACCAGGTCTCCCATTATGGGGCAGCTACTGGCAATCGTCAGCAGGCTATATTGGCTATGAAGTGTTTGGGCGACAACAGACACACCGCGGAAGTTCTGTCCGAGTTCTTGCAGAAAGAAACGCAGTCGTGGCTGGGCACTGTAGATCTTGAGGCAGGCAAGGTAGTGAGTGATAACGGAAGGAATTTCATGGCTGCCATCTCCCTTTCCCAACTGAAACACATTCCTTGCCTGGCTCACACCTTAAACCTGGTGGTGCAGTGCTTCCTGAAAAGTTATCCGGGGTTATCCGACCTGCTCCTCAAAGTGCGTGGACTTTGCTCACATATCCGCCGTTCGCCCGTACACTCCAGCCGTATGCAGACCTATCAGCGTTCTTTGAACCTTCCCCAGCATCGCCTAATCATAGACGTTGCAACAAGGTGGAACTCAACACTGCACATGCTTCAGAGACTGTGCGAACAGAGGCGGGCTGTTATGTTTTTGTGGGAGGATACACATACACGGGCAGGCAGTAGGATGGCAGACATGGAGTTGTCAGGTGTGCAGTGGTAGAAGATTCAAGACATGTGTCAAGTCCTTCAGTGTTTTGAGGAATGCACACGGCTGGTTAGTGCAGACAACGCCATAATAAGCATGAGCATCCCCCTAATGCGTCTGCTGATGCAAAGTTTGACGCACATAAAGGATCAGGCGTCTGCAGCTGAGGAAGAGGAAAGCCTTGATGACAGTCAGCCATTGTCTGGCCAGGGCAGTGTACAGGACGAGTTAGCGGGCGAAGAGGAGGAGGAGGACAAGGATGATGATGGGGATGATTATATTTTTAATGAGGAAGCTTTTTCGGGGCCACTGGAAATTGGTGGCGCGGCAAGGCCGGGTTCTGGTTTTTGGAGGGACACAAGTGACGTGGATTTGCCTGAAACTGCCCCTCAACCAAGCACAACCGCAGATTTGAGAACTGGAACTTTGGCCCACATGGCGGATTATGCCTTACGTATCCTCAAAAGGGACACACGCATAACTAAAATGATGAACGATGACGATTACTGGTTGGCCTGCCTCCTTGATCCTCGCTATAAAGGCAAATTGCAAAATATAATGCCACATGAGAACTTGGAACTAATATTAGCAACCAAACAATCAACTCTTGTTGACCGTTTGCTTCTGGCATTCCCTGCACACAGCGCCCGTGATCGTTCTCACACGAGCTGCAGGGGCCAGCAGACCAGAGGAGTTAGAGGGGCAGAAATCAGAAGTGGCGTTGGCCAGAGGGGTTTTCTGACCAGGTTGTGAAGTGATTTTGCTATGACCGCAGACAGGACAGGTACTGCAGCATCAATTCAAAGTGACAGGAGACAACATTTGTCCAGTATGGTTACAAACTATTTTTCATCCCTTATCGATGTTCTCCCTCAACCGTCATTCCCATTTGATTACTGGGCATCAAAATTAGACACCTGGCCAGAATTGGCAGAATATGCATTGCAGGAGCTTGCTTGCCCGGCAGCTAGTGTCCTATCAGAAAGAGTATTCAGTGCTGCAGGTTCAATACTAACAGAAAAAAGGACTCGTCTGGCTACCCAAAATGTAGATGATCTAACCTTCATTAAAATGAACCACAACTGGATTTCGAAATCTTTTGCCCCACCTTGCCTGGCTGACACCTAGCTTTCCTATGAAAAGGTCTTGCCTGTGGACTATTCTGAATGCCTTTTCCAATCTCGTAATTTTCTGCACCTGATTGTCCAGCATACGACATGTTTACACCTCACTAAATGGCCAAACTCCCCACACGGGGCCGTGGTATCGACACTTGGCGACAGAACCCGTGAGAGTGCTGTTTGTCTGAAGAGGTGGGTGTGCCCGCTTTTGGTCGACGGCACTGCCACTGGGTCCCTCCTAGTACAATAAAGTGTCTCTGGCGGTGGTGGTGCGCACCCAACGTCAGACACACCGTTGTAATATGAGGGGCCCTGGGCCTGTACCGCCGGCCACAAGACAGTTCCCCCCCCAGCTCAAACAGTGCTCTACCACTTGCAAAATTATCTCACAGCTCCACCAATGTTTAGTCTATGCGCTGACATCCTTCAATGCCTGCCACTGACAATAACATTGTATTGACATTTTTGTTATGTTAGGCCTTCGAAGCCTGTCTGCGGTCACTCCTTCCACTATGCCTCCACTGACCACACCACTGCTGCCCGTGTACCCCTGGAACCAATTTAAAATTGCCTACAGCCAGCCCAATTTTTTTATTTTAGGCCTTCGATGCCTGTCTGCGGTCTGTTCTTTCTACTACTACTACACTGACCAGGCCACTGCTGCCCGTGTACCCCTGGAACCAATTTAAAATTGCCTACAGCCATGTGTTATTATTTTAGGCCTTCGATGCCTGTCTGCGGTCACTCCTTCCACTAGGCCTCCACTGACCACACCACTGCTGCCCGTATACCCCTGGAACCAATTTAAAATTGCCTACAGCCAGCCCAATTTTTTTACTTTAGGCCTTCGATGCCTGTCTGCGGTCACTCCTTCCACTAGGCCTCCACTGACCACACCACTGCTGCCCGTGTACCCCTTGAACCAATTTAAAATTGCCTACAGCCATGTGTTATTATTTTAGGCCTTCGATGCCTGTCTGCGGTCACTCCTTACAATATGCCTCCACTGACCACACCACTGCTGCCCGTGTACCCCTGGAACCAATTTAAAATTGCCTACAGCCAGCCCAATTTTTTTACTTTAGGCCTTCGATGCCTGTCTGCGGTCACTCCTTCCACTAGGCCTCCACTGACCACACCACTGCTGCCCGTGTACCCCTGGAACCAATTTAAAATTGCCTACAGCCAGCCCAATTTTTTTATTTTAGGCCTTCGATGCCTGTCTGCGGTCCGTTCTTTCTACTACTACTACACTGACCAGGCCACTGCTACCCGTGTACCCCTGGAACCAATTTAAAATTGCCTACAGCCATGTGTTAATATTTTAGGCCTTCGATGCCTGTCTGCGGTCACTCCTTCCACTAGGCCTCCACTGACCACACCACTGCTGCCCGTGTACCCCTGGAACCAATTTAAAATTGCCTACAGCCAGCCCAATTTTTTTACTTTAGGCCTTCGATGCCTGTCTGCGGTCACTCCTTCCACTAGGCCTCCACTGACCACACCACTGCTGCCCGTGTACCCCTGGAACCAATTTAAAATTGCCTACAGCCATGTGTTATTATTTTAGGCCTTCGATGCCTGTCTGCGGTCACTCCTTACAATATGCCTCCACTGACCACACCACTGCTGCCCATGTACCCCTGGAACCAATTTAAAATTGCCTACAGCCAGCCCAATTTTTTTATTTTAGGCCTTCGATGCCTGTCTACGGTCCATTCTTTCTACTACTACTACACTGACCAGGCCACTGCTGCCCGTGTACCCCTGGAACCAATTTAAAATTGCCTACAGCCATGTGTTATTATTTTAGGCCGTCGATGCCTGTCTGCGGTCACTCCTTACAATATGCCTCCACTGACCACACCACTGCTGCCCGTGTACCCCTGGAACCAATTTAAAATTGCCTACAGCCAGCCCAATTTTTTTATTTTAGGCCTTCGATGCCTGCCTGCGGTCCGTTCTTTCTACTACTACTACACTGACCAGGCCACTGCTGCCCGTGTACCCCTGGAACCAATTTAAAATTGCCTACAGCCATGTGTTATTATTTTAGGCCTTCGATGCCTTTCTGCGGTCACTCCTTCCACTAGGCCTCCACTGACCACACCACTGCTGCCCGTGTACCCCTGGAACCAACATCAGAAAATATAAAAATAAGTATTTTGCTTATAAAAAAGAAAATACTGGAGAGATATCAAATGCAGACATTTTAACATTAAAAACAAACACATACAACAAAAATCTGGTACAGTACTAAAAATGGCCACCAGCTACAATAACTTTCTCCTGCAAGTAGTTAACTGAAAGTTTTTTTCAATTTAAAACACAGATATGGCATCCACCGAGTGTTGTCCTGTCGCGTCTTCTTTATATTATTGCCAAGAAGATGCAAAACAATGAAAATAATGAAATCATTATTTACCAAAAAAATAGAGTAAGTCAAAACCACATTGCAAATAAACATTCATTACAAATAAAGAAGCAGGGCGCGTCCGAGGGTGAGTATATACATAATAAGAATATAATCACCCTCGGACGCGCCCTGCTTCTTTCCGACAGCCTTCCTTCCTAAGAATCAGCCCTTCCGTGGTGTAGAGAGAGGGTTTTTTACACTCCAAGGTGTTCCCCAGGTTGCCTTTCCTGAGCTTCGATCTTCCGGCTCTCGTTTAGTAGTTCTTGGAAACTACACTGCATTAGGCCTACAAATTGGGTATGGGGTGTAGAGAGATGGTGTGTTCCACTCCAAGGTGTTCTCCAGGTTGCCTTTCCTGAGCTTCGATCTTCCGCCTCTCGTTTAGTAGTTCTTGGAAACTACACTGCATTAGGCCTACAAATTGGGTATGGGGTGTAGAGAGATGGTGTGTTCCACTCCAAGGTGTTCTCCAGGTTGCCTTTCCTGAGCTTCGATCTTCCGCCTCTCGTTTAGTAGTTCTTGGAAACTACACTGCATTAGGCCTACAAATTGGGTATGGGGTGTAGAGAGATGGTGTGTTCCACTCCAAGGTGTTCTCCAGGTTGCCTTTCCTGAGCTTCGATCTTCCGGCTCTCGTTTAGTAGTTCTTGGAAACTACGCTGCATTAGGCCTACAAATTGGGTATGGGGTGTAGAGAGATGGTGTGTTCCACTCCAAGGTGTTCCCCAGGTTTCCTCGCCAATGCTTCGATCTTCATGCTCTCGTTTAGTAGTTGTTGGAAACTACGCTGCATTAGGCCTACAAATTGGCTATGGGGTGTAGAGAGATGGTGTGTTCCACTCCAAGGTGTTCTCCAGGTTGCCTTTCCTGAGCTTCGATCTTCCAGCTCTCATTTAGTAGTTGTTGGAAACTACGCTGCATTAGGCCTACAAATTGGGTATGGGGTGTAGAGAGATGGTGTGTTCCACTCCAAGGTGTTCTCCAGGTTGCCTTTCCTGAGCTTCGATCTTCCGCCTCTCGTTTAGTAGTTGTTGGAAACTACACTGCATTAGGCCTACAAATTGGGTATGGGGTGTAGAGAGATGGTGTGTTCCACTCCAAGGTGTTCCCCAGGTTTCCTCGCCAATGCTTCGATCATCATGCTCTCGTTTAGTAGTTGTTGGAAACTACGCTGCATTAGGCCTACAAATTGGGTATGGGGTGTAGAGAGATGGTGTGTTCCACTCCAAGGTGTTCTCCAGGTTGCCTTTCCTGAGCTTCGATCTTCCGGCTCTCGTTTAGTAGTTCTTGGAAACTACACTGCATTAGGCCTACAAATTGGGTATGGGGTGTAGAGAGATGGTGTGTTCCACTCCAAGGTGTTCTCCAGGTTGCCTTTCCTGAGCTTCGATCTTCCGCCTCTCGTTTAGTAGTTCTTGGAAACTACACTGCATTAGGCCTACAAATTGGGTATGGGGTGTAGAGAGATGGTGTGTTCCACTCCAAGGTGTTCTCCAGGTTGCCTTTCCTGAGCTTCGATCTTCCGGCTCTCGTTTAGTAGTTGTTGGAAACTACACTGCATTAGGCCTACAAATTGGGTATGGGGTGTAGAGAGATGGTGTGTTCCACTCCAAGGTGTTCTCCAGGTTGCCTTTCCTGAGCTTCGATCTTCCGGCTCTCGTTTAGTAGTTGTTGGAAACTACGCTGCATTAGGCCTACAAATTGGGTATGGGGTGTAGAGAGATGGTGTGTTCCACTCCAAGGTGTTCCCCAGGTTTCCTCGCCAATGCTTCGATCATCATGCTCTCGTTTAGTAGTTGTTGGAAACTACGCTGCATTAGGCCTACAAATTGGGTATGGGGTGTAGAGAGATGGTGTGTTCCACTCCAAGGTGTTCTCCAGGTTGCCTTTCCTGAGCTTCGATCTTCCGGCTCTCGTTTAGTAGTTGTTGGAAACTACGCTGCATTAGGCCTACAAATTGGGTATGGGGTGTAGAGAGATGGTGTGTTCCACTCCAAGGTGTTCTCCAGGTTGCCTTTCCTGAGCTTCGATCTTCCGGCTCTCGTTTAGTAGTTCTTGGAAACTACACTGCATTAGGCCTACAAATTGGGTATGGGGTGTAGAGAGATGGTGTGTTCCACTCCAAGGTGTTCTCCAGGTTGCCTTTCCTGAGCTTCGATCTTCCGCCTCTCGTTTAGTAGTTCTTGGAAACTACACTGCATTAGGCCTACAAATTGGGTATGGGGTGTAGAGAGATGGTGTGTTCCACTCCAAGGTGTTCTCCAGGTTGCCTTTCCTGAGCTTCGATCTTCCGGCTCTCGTTTAGTAGTTGTTGGAAACTACGCTGCATTAGGCCTACAAATTGGGTATGGGGTGTAGAGAGATGGTGTGTTCCACTCCAAGGTGTTCTCCAGGTTGCCTTTCCTGAGCTTCGATCTTCCGGCTCTCGTTTAGTAGTTGTTGGAAACTACGCTGCATGAGGCCTACAAATTGGCTGTGGGGTGTAGAGAGATGGTGTGTTCCACTCCAAGGTGTTCTCCAGGTTGCCTTTCCTGAGCTTCGATCTTCCGGCTCTCGTTTAGTAGTTCTTGGAAACTACACTGCATTAGGCCTACAAATTGGGTATGGGGTGTAGAGAGATGGTGTGTTCCACTTCAAGGTGTTCCCCAGGTTTCCTCGCCAATGCTTCGATCATCATGCTCTCGTTTAGTAGTTGTTGGAAACTACGCTGCATTAGGCCTACAAATTGGGTATGGGGTGTAGAGAGATGGTGTGTTCCACTCCAAGGTGTTCTCCAGGTTGCCTTTCCTGAGCTTCGATCTTCCGCCTCTCGTTTAGTAGTTCTTGGAAACTACACTGCATTAGGCCTACAAATTGGGTATGGGGTGTAGAGAGATGGTGTGTTCCACTCCAAGGTGTTCTCCAGGTTGCCTTTCCTGAGCTTCGATCTTCTGGCTCTCGTTTAGTAGTTCTTGGAAACTACACTGCATTAGGCCTACAAATTGGGTATGGGGTGTAGAGAGATGGTGTGTTCCACTCCAAGGTGTTCTCCAGGTTGCCTTTCCTGAGCTTCGATCTTCCGGCTCTCGTTTAGTAGTTCTTGGAAACTACACTGCATTAGGCCTACAAATTGGGTATGGGGTGTAGAGAGATGGTGTGTTCCACTCCAAGGTGTTCTCCAGGTTGCCTTTCCTGAGCTTCGATCTTCCGGCTCTCGTTTAGTAGTTGTTGGAAACTACGCTGCATTAGGCCTACAAATTGGGTATGGGGTGTAGAGAGATGGTGTGTTCCACTCCAAGGTGTTCCCCAGGTTTCCTCGCCAATGCTTCGATCTTCATGCTCTCGTTTAGTAGTTGTTGGAAACTACGCTGCATTAGGCCTACAAATTGGCTATGGGGTGTAGAGAGATGGTGTGTTCCACTCCAAGGTGTTCTCCAGGTTGCCTTTCCTGAGCTTCGATCTTCCGGCTCTCGTTTAGTAGTTCTTGGAAACTACACTGCATTAGGCCTACAAATTGGGTATGGGGTGTAGAGAGATGGTGTGTTCCACTCCAAGGTGTTCTCCAGGTTGCCTTTCCTGAGCTTCGATCTTCCGGCTCTCGTTTAGTAGTTGTTGGAAACTACACTGCATTAGGCCTACAAATTGGGTATGGGGTGTAGAGAGATGGTGTGTTCCACTCCAAGGTGTTCTCCAGGTTGCCTTTCCTGAGCTTCGATCTTCCGGCTCTCGTTTAGTAGTTGTTGGAAACTACGCTGCATTAGGCCTACAAATTGGGTATGGGGTGTAGAGAAATGGTGTGTTCCACTCCAAGGTGTTCCCCAGGTTTCCTCGCCAATGCTTCGATCATCATGCTCTCGTTTAGTAGTTGTTGGAAACTACACTGCATTAGGCCTACAAATTGGGTATGGGGTGTAGAGAGATGGTGTGTTCCACTCCAAGGTGTTCTCCAGGTTGCCTTTCCTGAGCTTCGATCTTCCGGCTCTCGTTTAGTAGTTGTTGGAAACTACGCTGCATTAGGCCTACAAATTGGCTATGGGGTGTAGAGAGATGGTGTGTTCCACTCCAAGGTGTTCTCCAGGTTGCCTTTCCTGAGCTTCGATCTTCCGGCTCTCGTTTAGTAGTTCTTGGAAACTACACTGCATTAGGCCTACAAATTGGGTATGGGGTGTAGAGAGATGGTGTGTTCCACTCCAAGGTGTTCTCCAGGTTGCCTTTCCTGAGCTTTGATCTTCCGCCTCTCGTTTAGTAGTTCTTGGAAACTACACTGCATTAGGCCTACAAATTGGGTATGGGGTGTAGAGAGATGGTGTGTTCCACTCCAAGGTGTTCTCCAGGTTGCCTTTCCTGAGCTTCGATCTTCCGGCTCTCGTTTAGTAGTTGTTGGAAACTACGCTGCATTAGGCCTACAAATTGGGTATGGGGTGTAGAGAGATGGTGTGTTCCACTCCAAGGTGTTCTCCAGGTTGCCTTTCCTGAGCTTCGATCTTCCGGCTCTCGTTTAGTAGTTGTTGGAAACTACGCTACATTAGGCCTACAAATTGGCTATGGGGTGTAGAGAGATGGTGTGTTCCACTCCAAGGTGTTCTCCAGGTTGCCTTTCCTGAGCTTCGATCTTCCGGCTCTCGTTTAGTAGTTCTTGGAAACTACATTGCATTAGGCCTACAAATTGGTTATGGGGTGTAGAGAGATGGTGTGTTCCACTCCAAGGTGTTCTCCAGGTTGCCTTTCCTGAGCTTCGATCTTCCGCCTCTCGTTTAGTAGTTCTTGGAAACTACACTGCATTAGGCCTACAAATTGGGTATGGGGTGTAGAGAGATGGTGTGTTCCACTCCAAGGTGTTCTCCAGGTAGCCTTTCCTGAGCTTCGATCTTCCGGCTCTCGTTTAGTAGTTGTTGGAAACTACGCTGCATTAGGCCTACAAATTGGGTATGGGGTGTAGAGAGATGGTGTGTTCCACTCCAAGGTGTTCCCCAGGTTGCCTTTCCTGAGCTTCGATCTTCCAGCTCTCGTTTAGTAGTTGTTGGAAACTACGCTGCATTAGGCCTACAAATTGGGTATGGGGTGTAGAGAGATGGTGTGTTCCACTCCAAGGTGTTCCCCAGGTTTCCTCGCCAATGCTTCGATCTTCATGCTCTCGTTTAGTAGTTCTTGGAAACTACACTGCATTAGGCCTACAAATTGGGTATGGGGTGTAGAGAGATGGTGTGTTCCACTCCAAGGTGTTCTCCAGGTTGCCTTTCCTGAGCTTCGATCTTCCGGCTCTCGTTTAGTAGTTGTTGGAAACTACACTGCATTAGGCCTACAAATTGGGTATGGGGTGTAGAGAGATGGTGTGTTCCACTCCAAGGTGTTCCCCAGGTTTCCTCGCCAATGCTTCGATCATCATGCTCTCGTTTAGTAGTTGTTGGAAACTACGCTGCATTAGGCCTACAAATTGGGTATGGGGTGTAGAGAGATGGTGTGTTCCACTCCAAGGTGTTCTCCAGGTTGCCTTTCCTGAGCTTCGATCTTCCGGCTCTCGTTTAGTAGTTCTTGGAAACTACACTGCATTAGGCCTACAAATTGGGTATGGGGTGTAGAGAGATGGTGTGTTCCACTCCAAGGTGTTCTCCAGGTTGCCTTTCCTGAGCTTCGATCTTCCGGCTCTCGTTTAGTAGTTCTTGGAAACTACACTGCATTAGGCCTACAAATTGGGTATGGGGTGTAGAGAGATGGTGTGTTCCACTCCAAGATGTTCCCCAGGTTTCCTCGCCAATGCTTCGATCTTCATGCTCTCGTTTAGTAGTTGTTGGAAACTACGCTGCATTAGGCCTACAAATTGGGTATGGGGTGTAGAGAGATGGTGTGTTCCACTCCAAGGTGTTCTCCAGGTTGCCTTTCCTGAGCTTCGATCTTCCGGCTCTCGTTTAGTAGTTCTTGGAAACTACACTGCATTAGGCCTACAAATTGGGTATGGGGTGTAGAGAGATGGTGTGTTCCACTCCAAGGTGTTCTCCAGGTTGCCTTTCCTGAACTTCTATCTTCAGGCTCTCATTAAATTGTGGTTAAACGGAACAACTGCATTTGGCGTACTAGTTGGTTTGGGGCCTACTATCGGTGTCTGCCACTCCTTGCTGTTCTCCTGGTTTCCTGTCCTGAAATTCCGTTTTCAGGCGCTCGTTAAGTAGTTGTTAATGTTAGACTGCATTTGGCCTACTAGTTGGGTTGGGGCCTACTATCGGTGTCTGCCACTCCTTGCTGTTCTCCTCCACTGAACAAAGCTGTGCCGCCTGTTTACTACGGTTGCCAATTTTGAACTGCATTTTGACTACTTACTGATTTGGGCCTACTCTCTGTGTCAGCCTCTCATTCCAGTTGTCCTCCACTGCAATGCCCCCTGGTTATTCCTGTGTTACCAATTTTGAACTGCATTTAGCCAACTTTATTCTTTGGGCCTACATCTGTGTTTCCTCCTCATCCTGCCCATTGCCCAGCCAGTGATAGATGAGTCTCTATTGTTGGTAAAATATTTGAAGGGTTTCTGAGGGATGTTATTCTGGATTATCTCAATGAGAATAACTGTTTAACTCCATATCAGCATGGGTTTATGAGAAATCGCTCCTGTCAAACCAATCTAATCAGTTTTTATGAAGAGGTAAGCTATAGGCTGGACCACGGTGAGTCATTGGACGTGGTATATCTCGATTTTTCCAAAGCGTTTGATACCGTGCCGCACAAGAGGTTGGTACACAAAATGAGAATGCTTGGTCTGGGGGAAAATGTGTGTAAATGGGTTAGTAACTGGCTTAGTGATAGAAAGCAGAGAGTGGTTATAAATGGTATAGTCTCTAACTGGGTTGCTGTGACCAGTGGGGTACCGCAGGGGTCAGTATTGGGACCTGTTCTATTCAACATATTCATTAATGATCTGGTAGAAGGTTTACACAGTAAAATACCGATATTTGCAGATGATACAAAACTATGTAAAGCAGTTAATACAAGAGAAGATAGTATTCTGCTACAGATGGATCTGGATAAGTTGGAAACTTGGGCTGAAAGGTGGCAGATGAGGTTTAACAATGATAAATGTAAGGTTATACACATGGGAAGAGGGAATCAATATCACCATTACACACTGAACGGGAAACCACTGGGTAAATCTGACAGGGAGAAGGACTTGGGGATCCTAGTTAATGATAAACTTACCTGGAGCAGCCAGTGCCAGGCAGCAGCTGCCAAGGCAAACAGGATCATGGGGTGCATTAAAAGAGGTCTGGATACACATGATGAGAGCATTATACTGCCTCTGTACAAATCCCTAGTTAGACCGCACATGGAGTACTGTGTCCAGTTTTGGGCACCGGTGCTCAGGAAGGATATAATGGAACTAGAGAGAGTACAAAGGAGGGCAACAAAATTAATAAAGGGGATGGGAGAACTACAATACCCAGATAGATTAGCGAAATTAGGATTATTTAGTCTAGAAAAAAGACGACTGAGGGGCGATCTAATAACCATGTATAAGTATATAAGGGGACAATACAAATATCTCGCTGAGGATCTGTTTATACCAAGGAAGGTGACGGGCACAAGGGGGCATTCTTTGCGTCTGGAGGAGAGAAGGTTTTTCCACCAACATAGAAGAGGATTCTTTACTGTTAGGGCAGTGAGAATCTGGAATTGCTTGCCTGAGGAGGTGGTGATGGCGAACTCAGTCGAGGGGTTCAAGAGAGGCCTGGATGTCTTCCTGGAGCAGAACAATATTGTATCATACAATTATTAGGTTCTGTAGAAGGACGTAGATCTGGGTATTTATTATGATGGAATATAGGCTGAACTGGATGGACAAATGTCTTTTTTCGGCCTTACTAACTATGTTACTATGTTACTATGAGTCTGCTGGTACATTGACCCATAACGCAACATTCCCCGTGCACGCTACACAACAACATTGTGACCCTGCTGAAAGTCAGGTTGCTCTTCCCGCATACCATACCACCTTACACGGGGACAAAGAGGAAGGTGCAGATGAAAGTGCAGGTTCCTTCATCAGGTGGGGGGAGGAATACTAGTTGGCGACGTCACTGGCACAGGGCCTCTCATAGTACGCAAAAGTGTTGCTGCCGGTGGGAGGCGCCCCCGCCGTGCAAACACACCGCTGTACTTTGAGGGGCCCTGTGCCAGTGCCAATGCCAATGAGTGGGCCCCCCCTGCTTGCTCAGGTTCACAGCACTTGCAAAGTTGAAATACTTACCTCTCCCTGCTCCACTGCCGTGACGTGGTCCAGATTTCCTGGGCCCACTAATTACTTGAACCAGCCCTACCCACCACAACTTTAGCCAAATGACCCCCAATTTCAAATGCCTTCCAATTATTATAAGGTAAATTACGCTTGACAAGCTTCATTAAGAAGAATGGATGGTTTTGACATTAAAATGGGCACTCTAGGTGTTTTCCTGGCCCCCACTCACTGCCGACTATGCTGCCCTATTGACTTGCATTGGGTTTCGTGTTTCGGTCGATCCCGACTTTACGTCATAATCGGCCGATTTCACTCGACCCGACTTTTGAGATAGTCGGGTTTCACGAAACCCGGCTCGACTCTAAAAAGGTCAAGGTCGCTCAACTCTACTTGCAACGCCACCAGTTCCTATTGGCCCCGGAGAAGCTTCCTCATTCAAAAAATACTCATCCCCATAATCCCCCTTGTCCTCCTCCTCTTCGCCCGCTACCTCGTCCTGTAGACTGCCCTGACCAGACAATGGCTGACTGTCATCAAGGCTTCCCTCTTCCTCGGCTGCAGACGCCTGCTCCTTTATGTGCATCAAACTTTGCATCAGCAGACGCATTAGGGGGATGCTCATGCTTATTATGGCATTGTCTGCACTAACCAGCCATGTGCATTCCTCAAAACACTGAAGGACTTGACACAGGTCTTGTACCTTCGACCACTGCACACCTGACAACTCCATGTCTGCCATCCAACTGCCTGCCCGTGTATGTGTATCCTCCCACAAATACATAACAGCACGCCTCTGTTCGCACAGTCTCTGAAGCATGTGCAGTGTGGAGTTCCACCTTGTTGCAATGTCAATGATTAGGCGATGCTGGGGAAGGTTCAAAGACCGCTGATGGTTCTGCATACGGCTGGAGTGCACGGGCGAACGGCGGATATGCGAGCAAAGTCTGCGCACTTGGAGGAGCAGGTCGGGTAACCCTGGATAACTTTTCCGGAAGCACTGCACCACCAGGTTTAAGGTGTGAGCCAGGCAAGGAATGTGTTTCAGTTGTGAAAGGGCTATGGCAGCCATAAAATTCCTTCCGTTATCACTCACTACCTTGCCTGCCTCAAGATGTACAGTGCCCAGCCATGACTGAGTTTCTTTCTGCAAGACCTCGGACAGAACTTGCGGTGTGTGTCTGTTATCGCCCAAACACTTCATTGCCAATACAGCCTGCTGACGCTTGCCACTAGCTGTCCCATAATGGGACACCTCGTGTGCAACAGTGGCAGCTGCGGATGGAGTGCTCATGCGACTGCGGTCTGTGGACGAGCTCTCGCTTCTGCAGGAGGACGAGGAGGAGGGGGGCGAACGCCTACAGCCAGCTAACGGTTTCTTAGACCGTGGTCTAGGCAGAACTGTCCCAATATTGTTGTCCCCTGTGGACCCTGCATCCACCACATTAACCCAGTGTGCCGTGATGGACACGTAACGTCCCTGGCCATGCCTACTGGTCCATGCATCTGTTGTCAGGTGCACCTTTGTACTCACAGATTGCCTGAGTGCTTGGACGATGCGGTCTTTTACATGCTGGTGGAGGGCTGGGATGGCTTTTCTCGAAAAGAAGTGTCGACTGGGTAGCTCGTAGCATGGTTCAGCGTAGTCCATCAGGGCTTTGAAAGCTTCACTTTCAACTAACCGGTAGGGCATCATCTCTAATGAGATTAGTCTAGCAATGTCGGTGTTCAAACCCTGTGTATGTGGATGCGAGGATGAGTACTTCCTTTTCCTAACGAGAGTCTCATGTAGGGTGAGCTGGACTGGAGAGCTGCAGATCGTGGAACTAGCGGGGGTGCCGATGGACATGGCAGACTGAGAGAGGTTTGGAGATGGTATTCTTGCTGGTGCCCTACATGCAGTGTTTCCTACTATGAAACTGGTGATTCCCTGACTGCTTTGGCCTGGCGACGAAATCTGCACATTTACTGCAGGTGGTGCGGGAATTGGTGGGCTTACAGTGAGGGAAGGGATGTAGCGTTGCTGACTAGCTTCATTGGCCGATGGTGCTGCAACCTTAAGGGATGTTTGGTAGTGAGTCCAGGCTTGCAAATGAATGGTGGTTAAATGTCTACACATGCAATTTGTATTTAGACTTTTAAGATTCTGACCTCTGCTTAAGGTAGTTGAACATTTTTGACAGATGACTTTGCGCTGATCATTTGGATGTTGTTTAAAAAAATGCCAGACTGCACTCTTTCTACTATCGAATACCTTTTCAGGCATTGCAGACTGAGCTTCTTTAACCAGATGTCCACGCTGTCCTACAACTGGTTTTGGTTTTGCCACGTGTTTTTGGCCAGATACGGGCCTGGCAGATGGAACCTGTTGCGATGTTGATGCCTTCTGCGGCTCCTCCTCCTCTGCTTCAGAGCTACTGCCGCCTGCACCCTGTTCCCCCAATGGCTGCCAATAGGGGTCAACAACTGGGTCATCTATGACCTCCTCTTCTATCTCGTGTGCAACTTTGTATGTGTCACCGTGTAAGCCGGTGGTATAGCGTTCGTGACGGGGCACCATAGTCTCATCAGGGTCTGATTCTGGATCAGTACACTGCGGGGGCAATGTTCTGGTCTGAGTCAAAGGAACAGCATAGTAATCTGGCTGTGGCTGTGCATCTGTGCACTCCATGTCTGATTCAACTTGTAATGGGCATGGCCTGTTAACTGTTTCACTTTCTAACCCAGGAACGGTATGTGTAAAGAGCTCCATGGAGTAACCCGTTGTGTCACCTGACGCATCCTTCTCTGTTGTTCTTGGTGAAGAAGACAAGGAAGCGACTTGTCCCTGACCGTGAACATTCACTAACGACGCGCTGCTTTTACATTTAGCAGTTTCAGAAGAGGAGGTGAAAGAGCTAGAGGCTCAGTCAGCAAGGAAAGCCAAATCTTGTTCTTGCTGCTCCGGCTTTAAAAGCGGTTTTCCTACTCCCAGAAAAGGGAGCGTTTGAGGCCTTGTGTAGCCAGATGACGAACCTGGCTCAACAACTCGAGACTTAGGTGCTATATTGCTTTTCCCACGACCACCTGATGCTCCACCACCACTACCATCATTACCAGCTGGCAATGACCGCCCACGGCCACGACCTCTTCCACCAGACTTCCTCATTGTTTGAAAAACGTAACCAAACTAATGGTATTTGTTACTGTAAAACCAGTTACAAGGTGAACTCAAACTTCTGTTGGATTTATATATCCCTTTACAGGTGGGTGAGACTGCAGAGAAAATAAGGCCCAATGTATAACAGCACATAGCTTCAGTGGCAGACAGATATGCCACTAACAGGACTGACGCTGATGCAGACACTAACAATTAAAATCTCCCCCTTTTTATTTTTTCTGGGAGAATTTTGAAGAAATATGGCCCACTCTTATACAGTATATGTTCTGTGGCACAAAATTAGAGACAGATGCCACACACAGCACTGGCAATGACGCAGAATTGCCAATCTTAATCTCCCACTATTTTTATTTTTTCAGGGAGAATTGAAAAGTAATCTGGCCCAGTATTACACACTAGGTTTAATGTGGCACAAAATTTGAGACAGGTGGCACACACAGCACTGGCAATGAGGCAAAAATGCCAATCTTAATCTCCCACTCTTTTTATTTTTTCAGGGACAATTTAAAAGAAATCTGGCCCAGTATTACGCACTAGGTTTAATGTGGCACAAAATTTGAGACAGGTGGCACACACAGGAGTGGCACTGAAGCAGAAATGCCAATCTTAATCTCCCACTATTTTTATTTTTTCAGGGAGAATTGAAAAGAAATCTGGCCCAGTATTACACACTAGGTTTAATGTGGCACAAAATTTGAGACAGGTGGCACACACAGCACTGCCAATGAGGCAAAAATGCCAATCTTAATCTCCCACTCTTTTTATTTTTTCAGGGAGAAGTGAAAAGAAATCTGGCCCAGTATTACACACTAGGTTTAATGTGACACAACATTTGAGACAGGTGGCACACACAGGAGTGGCACTGAAGCAGAAATGCCAATCTTAATCTCACACTACTTTTTTTTTTCAGGGAGAATTGAAATCTGGCCCAGTATTACACAATAGGTTTAATGTGGCACAAAATTTGAGACAGGTAGCACACACAGCACTGGCAATGAGGCAAAAATGACAATCTTAATCTCCCACTATTTTTATTTTTTCAGGGAGAATTGAAAAGAAATCTGGCCCAGTATTACACACTAGGTTTAATGTGGCACAAAATTTGAGACAGGTGGCACACACAGGAGTGGCACTGAAGCAGAAATGCCAATCTTAATCTCCCACTATTTTTTATTTTCAGGGAGAATTTAAAAGAAATCTGGCCCAGTATTACACACTAGGTTTAATGTGGCACAAAATTTGAGACAGGTGGCACACACAGCACTGGCAATGAGGCAAAAATGCCAATCTTAATCTCCCACTCTCTTTATTTTTTCAGGGAGAATTGAAAAGAAATCTGCCCAATATTACACACTAGGTTTAATGTGGCACAACATTTGAGACAGGTGGCACACACAGGAGTGGCACTGAAGCAGAAATGCCAATCTTAATCTCCCACTACTTTTTTTTCAGGGAGAATTGAAATCTGGCCCAGTATTACACAATAGGTTTAATGTGGCACAAAATTTGAGGCAGGTGGCACACACAGCACTGGCAATGAAGCAGAATTGCCAATCTTAATCTCCCACTATTTTTATTTTTTCAGGGAGAATTTAAAGAAATCTGGCCCAGTATTACACACTAGGTTTAATGTGGCACACAATTTGAGACAGGTGGCACACACAGGAGTGGCACTGAAGCAGAAATGCCAATCTTAATCTCCCACTACTTTTTTTTCAGGGAGAATTGAAATCTGGCCCAGTATTACACAATAGGTTTAATGTGGCACAAAATTTGAGGCAGGTGGCACACACAGCACTGGCAATGAAGCAGAATTGCCAATCTTAATCTCCCACTATTTTTATTTTTTCAGGGAGAATTTAAAAGAAATCTGGCCCAGTATTACACACTAGGTTTAATGTGGCACACAATTTGAGACAGGTGGCACACACAGGAGTGGCACTGAAGCAGAAATGCCAATCTTAATCTCCCACTAATTTTTTTTTTCAGGGAGAATTGAAAATAAATCTGGCTCAGTATTACACACTAGGTTTAATGTGGCACAAAATTTGAGACAGGTGGCACACACAGGAGTGGCACTGAAGCAGAAATGCCAATCTTAATCTCCCACTACTTTTTTTCAGGGAGAATTGAAAAGAACTCTGGCCCAGTATTACACACTAGGTTTAATGTGGCACAAAATTTGAGACAGGTGGCACACACAGGAGTGGCACTGAAGCAGAAATGCCAATCTTAATCTCCCACTACCTTTTTTTTCAGGGAGAATTGAAATCTGGCCCAGTATTACACACTAGGTTTAATGTGGCACAAAATTTGAGACAGGTGGCACACACAGCACTGGCAATGAAGCAGAATTGCCAATCTTAATCTCCCACTATTTTTATTTTTTCAGGGAGAATTTAAAAGAAATCTGGCCCAGTATTACACACTAGGTTTAATGTGGCACAAAATTTGAGACAGGTGGCATACACAGGAGTGGCACTGAAGCAGAAATGCCAATCTTAATCTCCCACTATTTTTATTTTTTCAGGGAGAATTTAAAAGAAATCTGGCCCAGTATTACACACTAGGTTTAATGTGGCACAAAATTTGAGACAGGTGGCACACACAGGAGTGGCACTGAAGCAGAAATGCCAATCTTGATCTCCCACTATTTTTTTTTTCAGGGAGAATTTAAAAGAAATCTGGCCAAGTATTACACACTAGGTTTAATGTGGCACAAAATTTGAGACAGATGCCACACACAGCACTGGCACTGAGGCAAAATTGACAATCTTAATCTCCCACTATTTTTTATTTATGGGAGAATTGGCAAGAAATCAGGCCCACAGTTAGACTGTATGTTTTCTGTGCCAGAAAATGAGACACAGATGCCACACACAGGACTGCCACTGATACAGATTTGCCAATTTTAATCTGCACCTTTTTTTTTTTTCTTCAGGGAGACTAGTGAATAAATCTGGGCCACTGTATTAGAGTATATTTTCTGTTGCAGAAAGTGGCTTGAAGAGATATAACGAAACAAAAAAAACAAAAAAAGGGACTGTCCTACAATTACTATCTCCCTGCAGTAATCTCAGCAATGTATGGCAGGCAGCAATAACAAGGAGTGGACTGCTGCACAAAAAAGTCAAAAGTGTGGACAAACAAACAAGATAGCTGTGCAGAAAGGAAGGAAAAACAGGATTTGTGCTTTGAAAAAAGCACTTGGTTTGCACAGCGGCGTACACACAGCAATGCAGCTATCAGGGAGCCTTCTAGGGCAGCCCAATGGGCTACAGCGCTGAGGAAAAAAAAAGTAGCCTCCACTGTCCCTGCTAAGAAAAGGTGGTGTTGGACAGTGGAAATCGCTACAGCACAAGCGGTTTGGGGGTTAATGTACCCTGCCTAACGCTATCTCTGCTTCTGACAAAACGGCAGCAATCTCTCACTATGCTCAGATCAGCAGCAGTAAGATGGCGGTCGGCGGAAACGCCCCTTTATAGCCCCTGTGACGCCGCAGAAAGCAAGCCAATCACTGCAATGCCCTTCTCTAAGATGGTGGGGACTGAGACCTATGTCATCACACTGCCCACACTCTGCGTCCACCTTCATTGGCTGAGAAATGGCGCTTTTCGCGTCATTGAAACGCGACTTTGGCGCGAAAGTCGCGTACCGCATGGCCGACCCCACACAGGGATCGGGTCTGGTTTCATGAAACCCGACTTTGCCAAAAGTCGGCGACTTCTGAAAATGACCGACCCGTTTTGCTCAACCCTACTAACTACCAAACGTCCCATACCGTTGGTGCACCTGCTCAGAATGAAGGTAGTCAGCAACGCTACATTGCTTCCCTCACTGTAAGGCCACCGGTTAGGACACTACCAGCAGCAAATGTGAAGGTATCATCGCAAGGCCAAAGCAGTCAGGGAATCACAAGGTTATTGGTAGGAAACACTGTATGTAGGCCAACATCAAGAATACCATCACCAACCCTGTCTCAATCCACCATGTCCACCACCACAACCGCCAGTTCCACCATATGCTGCTCTCCAGTCCAGCCCATTCTTCAAGAGACTCTCGTTAAGAAAAGAAAGTACTCAACATCTCATCCACGTACACAGGGTTTGAACGCCCACATTGCTATACTAATCTAATTAGAGATGATGCCCTACCGGTTGGTTGAAAGCGAAGCTTTCAAACACCTGCTGGCTTACGCAGTACCACGCTATGACCTACCCAGTCGGCACTTCTTTGCGAGAAAAGCCATCCCAGCCCTCCACCAGCATGTCAAAGACCGCATTGCCATGCACTGAGGCAATCAGTCAGTGGAAAGGTGCACCTCACAACAGATGCATGGACCAGTAGGCATGGCCAGGGACGTTACGTGTCCATCATGGCGCACTGGGTTAATGTGGTGGATGCAGGGTCCACAGGGGACAGCCATAGTGGGACAGTTCTGCCTAGACCATGGTCTAGGAAACAGTTGGCTGTAGGCATTCGCCACCCCTCCTCCTCCTCCAGAAGCGAAAGCTCGTCCACAGAGCGCAGTCGCACGACCACTCCATCCGCAGCTGCCAGTGTTGCACATGAGGTGTCGAACAGCTAGTGGTAAGCGTAAGCAGGCTGTGTTACAAATGAAGTGTTTGGGTGACAACAGACACACTGCGGAGGTACTGGCTAAGTACTTGCAGCAACAAACTCAGTCATGATTGGGCAGTGTACATCTTGAGGCAGGCAAGGTAGTCAGTGATAATGGAAGGAATTTTTTTGGCTGCCATAGCCCTTTCACAACTGAAACACATACCTTACCTGGCTCACACCTTGAACCGGGTGGTGCAGTGCTTCCTCAAATATTATCCAGAGTTACCAGCCCTGCTCCTGTCGTAGCTGTTTTTCATTCTGACCCAAATGTCAGCTGACAGATCACCAGTGAGGGCCAAATTGTGGAGTTACGCCCGTCATTTTACAAGCGCGCTTGGAGAAAAAAAGACACCTCACACATATCCTGTGAGCAAGTCACTTTTATCTGAAGTAATAGAGCAAGAAGCAATATTTTATACCATTTACACATAATGCATTTCAATGTAACTCATGTAGCCCCCACCATCACCCAGGGTCATACTTTATTTACCATAACCCAGAATATGTTGTACTGACTCTTGAGAACATACATGATAAGAAGTACAGTCTCCTTGAAGAGGAGACCGTCAGACTACTGAGTCAACAGATTCTAGTAATTCTAACACTCTAAGGCAAAAGGCACTTAAAGGCAAGGTAGCTAAAGGCAAACTATTAACCCTTCTATATCACTCCTGAAGGTGCAAAGACTTTGCTCGCACATCCGTTGGTCGCCCGTACACTCCGGCCGTATGCTGAACCATCAGCGATCGCTGAATCTTCCCCAGCATCGCCTAATAATCGACGTTGCAACAAGGTGAAACTCCACACTGCACATGGTTCAGAGGCTGTGCGAACAGAGGCATGCTGTAATTTATTTCTGGGAGGATACACATACATGGGCAGGCACTTGGATGGCAGACATGGAGTTGTCTGGTGTGCAGTTGTCGAAGCTACAAGACCTCTGTCAAGTCCTTCAGTGTTTTGAGGAATTTACATGGCTGGTAAGTGCAGATGACGCCACCATAAGCATGAGCATCCCACTAATGCGTCTGCTGATGCAAAGTTTAACGCACATTAACCCCTTTCTGACCTCGGACGGGATAGCACGTCCGAGGTCAGATCCCCTGCTTTGATGCGGGCTCCGGCGGTGAGCCCGCATCAAAGCCGGGACATGTCAGCTGTTTTGAACAGCTGACATTTGCCCGTAATAGGCGCGAGCAGAATCGCTATCTGCCCGCACCAATTAACTAGTTAAATGTTGCTGTCAAACGCAGACAGCAGCATTTAACTACTGCTTCCGGCCAGGCGGCCGGAAATGACGTCATCGCCGGCCCCCGTCACATGATCGGGGGTCGGCGATGCTTCAGAATTGTAACCATAGAGGTCCTTAAGACCTCTATGGTTACTGATCGCCGGCAGTTGTGAGCGCCACCCTGTGGTCGGCGCTCACAGCACACCTGATTTTCAGCTACATAGCAGCGAACAGCAGATCGCTGCTATGTAGCAGAGGCGATCGTGCTGTGCCTGCTTCTAGCCTCCCATGGACGCTATTGAAGCATGGCAAAAGTTAAAAAAAAAGTTTAAAAAAATGTGAAAAAAATAGAAAAAATATAAAAGTTTAAATCACCCCCCTTTCGCCCCAATCAAAATAAATCAATAAAAAAAAATCGAATCTACGCATATTTGGTATCGCCGCGCTCAGAATCGCCCGATCTATCAACTAAAAAAAAGCATTAACCTAATCGCTAAACATTGCAGCATTACAAAGGAAAAAACGGGCGATCAAAAGAATGTATCTGCACCAAAATGCTATCATTAAAAACATCATCTCGGCACGCAAAAAAATAATCCCTCAACCGACCCCAGATCATGAAAAATGAAGGCGCTACGGGTATTGGAAAATGGCGCAATTTTTTTTTTTTAGCAAAGTTTGGAAATTTTTTTCACCACTTAGGTTAAAAATAACCTAGTCATGTTAGGTGTCTATGAATTCGTACTGACCTGAAGAATCATAATGGCAGGTCAGTTTTAGCATTTAGTGAACCTAGCAAAAAAGCCAAACAAAAAACAAGTGTGGGATTGCACTTTTTTTGCAATTTCACCGCATTTGGAATTTTTTTTCCGTTTTCTAGTACATAACATGCTAAAACCAATGATGTCGTTCAAAAGTACAACTCGTCCCGCAAAAAGTAAGCCCTCACATGGCCAAATTGATGGAAAAATAAAAAAGTTATGGCTCTGGGAGGAGGGGAGCGAAAAACGAGCACGGAAAAACAAAAAATCCCAAGGTCATGAAGGGGTTAAGGAGCTGGCGTCTGCAGCCGAGGAGGAGGGAAGCCCTGATGACAGTCAGCCATTGTCTGCTCAGGGAACTCTCCTGGACAAGGTGGCAGATGAAGAGGAGGAGGAGGAGGATGATGGGGATGAATATTTATGGGAGGAGGATGCTTCTCAGGGGCAATACAATCTGGTGGCGTTGCAAGGTCAGGTACAGGGTTTTTGCGGGACACAACTGATGTTAATTTGCAAGAAAGTGCTCTTCAACCCAGCACAAGCAGTGAATTGACACCTGGAACATTGTTCTACATGGCTGAGCATGCCTTGCGTATCCAAAAAAGGGACCCCCGCATTATCAAAATGATGACCGATGACGATTACTGGTTAGCCTGCCTCATGGATCCACGATATAAAGGAAAATTACAAAATATCAAGCCACATGAGAACCTTGAGCAAATATTGGCTACCAAACAAGCAACTCTTGTAGACTGTTCGGTTCAGGCATTCCCAGCACACAGCGGCGGTGATGGTTCTTACACAAGCCGTAGGGGGCAACATGGCAGAGGTGTTAGAGCTGCACAAATCCGAAGTGGCATTGGACAGAGGGGTTTTTTGACCAGTTTGTGGAGTGATTTTGCAACTGACCGCTGACACGACAGGTACTGCTGCATCGATTCAAAGTGACAGGAGACAGCATTTGTCCAGTATGGTTATGAACTACTTTTCCTCCCTTATCAATGTTTTCCCTCACAGGTCATTCCCCTTTGATTACTGGGCATCTAAAATAGACACCTGTCCAGAATTGGCATGGTATACTTTACAGGAGCTCGCTTGCCCTGCTGCTAGTGTGCTATCGGAAAAAGTCTTCAGTGCTGCTGGTTTAATAGGGACCAAAAAAAGGACACGTCTGGCTACCCAGAATGTTAATGATCTAACCTTCATTAAAATGAACCAATCATGGATTTCAAATTATTTTGCCCCACCTTCCCCTGCTGACACGTATTTTGATGGAAAAATGTCTTGCTTTTGGCCCCCTCTTACTGACTTCTCCAATTCCTCCATTTGCAGCTGCTGATTGTCCACCATATGCCATTTTTATACCTCCCTAAATGGGCTGACTCCCCCTACAGGGCCGTGGTCACCACCTGGCGCAAGCACCTGTGCAAGTGCCGTTTGCCTGGACAGGTGGGTGTGCCCACTCTTGGGCTATGGCACTGGCACAAGGTTCCTTATAGTACAATGAAGTGTCTCTGATGGTGGTGGTGCACAACCAACGTCAGACACACCGTCATAATATGAGGGGCCCTGTGCCAGTACCGCCGCCCATGAGAGAGTGTTCCCCCCGCTCGATCAGTGCTCTACCACCTGCAATACTTACCTCTCCCTGCTCCACCACTGTGTAGTCTGTGCTGCTAATTTGTTGAAATGAGAGATGATAGTTAAAATATACAAGGGCCCTGGCCTCCATTTAGACCAGTTAACACTTTGCGCCTACTACCACTGTCTGCTACTCAGCAGAGGAGCCCACCCCTGTACCTAGCTATGCCACCTCTTTAGTCCTGTTAACAATTTTGAACTGCATTTAGCCTACTTTATTATTTGGGCCTACTAACTGTGTCTGCCACTCATTACAGTTGTCCTCCACTGAACAAAGCAATGCTGCCCGTTTAGTTCTGTTACCAATTTTGAACTGTATTTAGCCTACTTTATTATTTGGGCCTACTAACTGTGTCTGCCACTCATTACAGTTGTCCTCCACTGAACAAAGCAATGCCGCCTGTTTAGTCCTGTTACCAATTTGGACTGCATTTAGCCTACTTTATTATTTGGGCCTACTAACTGTGTCTGCCACTCATTACAGTTGTCCTCCACTGAACAAAGCATGCCGCCTGTTTAGTCCTGTTACCAATTTGAACTGCATTTAGCCTACTTTATTATTTGGGCCTACTAACTGTGTCTGCACTGATTACAGTTGTCCTCCACTGAACAATGCAATGCCGCCCATTTAATAATTTTACCAATTTTGAACTGCATTTAGCCTACTTTATTATTTGGGCCTACTAACTGTGTCTGCCACTCATTATAGTTTTCCTCCTCTGAACAAAGCAATGCAGCCCGTTTAGTCCTGTTACCAATTTTGAGCTGCATTTTGCTTACTTTAGTATTTGGGCCTACTAACTGTGTCTGCCACTCATTACAGTTGTACTCCACTGAACAAAGCAATGCTGCCTGTTTAGTCCTGTTACCAATTTTGAACTGCATTTAGCCTACTTTAGTATTTGGGCCTACTAACTGTGTCTGCCACTCATTACAGTTGTCCTCCTCTGAACAAAGCAATGCCGCCTTTTTAGGCCTGTTACCAATTTTGAACTGCATTTAGCCTACTTTATTATTTGGGCCTACTAACTGTGTCTGCCACTTATTACAGTTGTCCTCCACTTAACAAAGCAATGCTGCCTGTTTAGTCCTGTTACCAATTTTGAACTGCATTTAGCCTACTTTAGTATTTGGGCCTACTAAATGTGTCTGCCACTCATTACAGTTGTCCTCCACTGACCAAAGCAATGCCACCTGTTTAGTCCTGTTACCAATATGAACTGCATTTAGCCTACTTTATTATTTGGGCCTATATCTATGTTTCCTCCTCATCCTGCCCATTGCCCAGCCACTGCTAGATGAGTCTGCTGGTACATTGACCCAGACCACTACATTCCCCTTGCACTCTACACAGCCAGAATCTGACCCTGCTGAAAGTCAGGTTCCCCTTCCCGCATACTATACCACCTTACACGAGGGCAAAGAGAAAGGTGCAGATGAAAGTGCAGGTTCCTTCATCAGGTGGGTGGGCATACTCGTTGGCAACGTCACTGGCACAGCGCCCCTCATAGTATGCAAAAATGTCTCTGCCAGTGGGAGGCACCACCCGCCGTCAAACACACCGCCGTACTATGAGGGGCCCTGTGCCAGTGCCAACGAGTGGGCACCCCTGCTTGCTCAGGAGCACAGCACTTGCAAAGTTGAAATACTTACCTCTCCCTGCTCCACCGCTGTGATGTATTCCGTGTTTCCTGGGCCCACGAAAAATCTTGAGCCAGCCCTACCCCCCCCCCCCCACAACTTTAGCCAAATGACCCCCAGTTTTCAATGCCTAACTATTATTATAAATTAAATTAAGATTGACAAGCTTAATTAATAAGAATTGATCTTTTTGGCATTAAAATGGGCACTGTAGGTGATTTCCTGTCCTCCACTCACTGCCGACTTTGATTCCCCATTGACTTGCATTGGGTTTCGTGTTTCAGTCGGCCCCTGACTTTTTGCAATAATTGGCCGATTTCACTCGACCCGTCTTTTGACAAAGTTGGGTTTCGCGAATCCCGACTCGATCCGAAAAAAGTAAAAGTCGCTCAACTCTACTAACAACATAATAATCATATATTTGTGGAAGCCCAAGTGTGACTGAGTAACAAATCTAAAGAAACAGTGCAGAAAAAAAATAAATATATACAGTGTCTTGTGAAAGTATTCGGCCCCTTGGAACTTTTCAACCTTTTCCCACATATCATGCTTCAAACATAAAGATACCAAATGTAAATTTTTTGGTGAAGAATCAACAACAAGTGGAACACAATTGTGAAGTTGAACAAATTTATTGGTTGTTTTAAATTTGTGTGGAAATTCAAAAACTGAAAAGTGGGGCGTGCAATATTATTCGGCGCCTTTTCTTTCAGTGCAGCAAACTCACTCCAGAAGTTCATTGTGGATCTCTGAATGATCCAATATTGTCTTAAATGCATAATGATGATAAATATAATCCACCTGTGTGTAATAAAGTCTTCGTATAAATGCACCTGCTCTGTGATAGTCTCAGGGTTTTGTTTGAAGCACAGAGAGCATCATGAAGACCAAGGAACACAACAGGAAAGTCCGTAATACTGTTGTGAAGAAGTTTAAAGCTGGATGTAGATACAAAATGATTTCCAAAACTTTAAACATCCCAAGGAGCACTGTGCACACGATCATATCGAAATGGAAGGAGTAACATACCACTGTAAATCTACCAAGACCCAGCCGTCAGTCTAAACTTTCATCTCAAACAAGGAGAAGACTGATCAGAGATGCAGCCAAGAGGCCCATGATCACTCTGGATGAACTGCAGAGACCTACAGCTGAGGTGGGACAGTCTGTCCATAGGAGAACAATCAGTTGTACACTGCACAAATCTAGCATTTATGGAAGAGTGGCAAGAAGAAATCCATTTCTCAAAGATATCCATAAAAAGTGTTGTTTAAAGTTTGCAACAAGCCACCTGGGAGACACACCAAACATGTGGAAGAAGGTGCTCTGGTCAGATGAAACCAAAATCGAACTTTTTGGCAACAATTCCAAACGATATGTTTGGCGTAAAGGCAACACAGCTCATCACCATGACCACACCATTCCCACTGTCAAACATGGTGGTGGCAGCATCATGGTTTAGGCCTGCTTTCCTTAAGCAGGGACAAGGAAGATGGTTAAAATTGATGGAAATATGGATGGAGCCAAATTCAGGACCATTCTTGAAGAAAACCTGTTAGAGTCTGCAAAAGACCTGAGACTGGGATGGAGATTTGTCTTCCAACAAGACAATGATCCCAAACTAGGGTTGAGCGAAACGGGTCGGCCATTTTCAGAAGTCGCCGACTTTTGGCAAAGTCGGGTTTCATGAAACCCGACCCGACCCCTGTGTGGGTCGGCCATGAGGTCGGCGATCTTCTGAATCTGGTATTGGAATTCCGATACCGAGTTCCGATATGTTTGCAATATCAGAAATCGGTATCGGAATCCATATTTAAGTGTAAAATAAAGAATTAAAATAAAAAATATTGCTATACTTACCCTCTGACGCGCCCTGGTACTAACCGGCAGCCTTCCTTCCTTAGAATCAGAGCGTGAAGGACCTTAGATGACGTCGCGGCTTGTGATTGGTCGCGCAACCGCTCATGTGACCACTCACGCGACCAATCACAAGCCGCGACGTCACCGAAGGTCCTTCAAGCGCTGATTCTTAGGAAGGAAGGCTGACGGAAAGAAGCAGGGCGCGTCCGAGGGTGAGTATATACCTAATAGGGTGAGTATATACCTAATAGGAATATGCTCACCCTCGGACGCGCCCTGCTTCTTTCCGGCAGCCTTCCTTCCTAAGAATCAGCGCTTAAAGGACCTTCGGTGACGTCGCAGCTTGTGATTGGTTGCGTGAGCGGTCACATGGGCGGTCGCGCGACCAATCACAAGCCGCGACGTCATCTAAGGTCCTTCACGTGCTGATTCTAAGGAAGGAAGGCTGCCGGTTAGTACCAGGGCGCGTCAGAGGGTAAATGTAGCAATACTTTTTATTTAATTCTTTATTTTACACTTAAATATGGATCCCAGGGCCTGAAGGAGAGTTTCCTCTCCTTCAGACCCTGGGAACCATAGTATCCCATTGCACTGCATTGGGTTTCGTGTTTCGGCCGACCCCGACCCCGACTTTTCTATAGGATCGGCCGATTTCACTCGACCTGACTTTTGAGAAAGTCGGGTTTCGTGAAACCTGACCCGATCCTATAAAAGTAAAAGTCGCTCATCACTATCCCAAACATAAAGCAAAATCTACAATGGAATGGTTCACAAATAAATGTATTCAGGTGTTAGAATTGCCAAGTCAAAGTCTAGACCTCAATCCAATCGAGAATCTTTGGAAAGAGCTGAAAACTACTGTTCACAAACGATCTCCATCAAACCTCACTGAGCTTGAGCTGTTTGCCAAAGAAGAATGGGCAAGAATTTCAGTAATTTAATGCCCGAAACTGATAGAGACATACCCCAAGCGACTTGCAGCTGTAACTGCAGCAAAAGGTGACGCAACAAAGTATTAAGTTAAAGGGGCCGAATAATATTGCACGCCCCACTTTCAGTTTTTGAATTTCCACAAAAATCTTAAATAACCAATACCTTTTGTTCAACTTCACAATTGTGTTCCACTTGTTGTTGATTCTTCACCAAAAATTTACATTTGGTATCTTTATGTTTGAAGCATGATATGTGGGAAAAGGTTCAAAAGTTCCAGGGGGCCAAAAACTTTCACAAGGCACTGTATCTACGAGTTGACATACCCATGTGAACTGCTTCTGTAAACCAGCCTACTAGGCATGCTCTGGGAAAGTATTTCTTATTGTTTAAGACTGCAATGGTAGTTACTATTGATCATCACAGACTCGCCTTTATAACTTAGAGAAATGATCTGTTTTTCTTTTTACTGTAACAATGACAATTTTTATAAGTAACTCTGCTCTGTAAAACAATTCCAGTTTTGTTTTGTTGCTGAATGTAAAATGTATTGGCATGGAAAAGAAGTTAATATACGTTGGGCTATTTTAATATAAATTTTTATCAAAGATTTTCATATTAACAGTGGTAACTAGAAGACATCATCAAACATAACTTGTCATTTAGACAATCTTTCAATTCCATAATTAAATAATCAATAACATCATGACTATTATATCTTGATACATATAACATAGTAACATTGTAACACAGTTATTAAGGTTGAAGGAAGATTTCAAGTCCATCTAGTTCAACCCGTAGCCTAACCTAACATGCCCTAACATGTTGATCCAGAAGAAGGTAAAAAAAAACCTTGTGGCAAAGAATAAGCTCCTCATTGGGGAACAAAAATTCCTTCCCTACTCTACATATGGCAATCAGACTAGTTCCCTGGATCAACGCCCTATCAAGGAATCTAGTATATATAACCTGTAACATTATACTTTTTAAGAAAGGTATCCAGTCCCCTCTTAAATTTTAGTAATGAATCACTCATTACAACATCATAAGGCAGAGAGTTCCATAGTCTCACTGCTCTTACAGTAAAGAATCCGCGTCGGTTATTATGCTTAAACCTTCTTTCCTCCAGACGTAGAGGATGCTCCCTTGTCCCTGTCTCAGGTCTATGAGTAAAAAGGTCATTAGAAAGGTCTTTGTCTCCTCATATATGTATACATTGAAATAAGATCACCCCTTAGCCTTCGTTTTTCCAAACTAAATAGCCCCAAGTGTAATCTATCTGGGTATTGCAGACCCCCCTGTCCTCTAATAACCGTGGTCGCTCTTCTCTGCATCCGCTCTAGTTCAGCTATATCTTTCTTATACACCGGAGACCAGAACTGTGCACAGTATTCTAAGTGTGGTCGAACTAGTGACTTGTACACAGGTAAAATTATGTTCTCCTCATGAGCATCTATGCCTCTTTGAAAGAATCCCATTATTTTATTTGCCTTTGTAGCAGTTGCCTGACACTGGCCACTAAATATGAGTTTGTCATCCACCCATACTCCCAGGTCTTTGACGGTTTTCCCAGAGTTTTAGAATTAAGCACATAGTTATACATCTTATTACTTCTGCCCAAGTGCATGACCTTACATTTATCTCCATTAAAGCTCATTTGCCATTTATCAGTCCAAGCTTCTAGTTTACATAAATCATCCTGTAATATAAAAATGTCCTCCTCTGTATTGATTAGCCTGCAGAGTTTAGTGTCATCTGCAAATATTGAAATTCTGCTCTGTATGCCCCCTACAAGGTCATTAATAAATATGTTGAAAAGAAGAAGGCCCAATACTGACGCCTGTGGTACCCCACTGCTAACCGTGACCCAGTCCGAGTGTGCTCCATTAATAACCACTCTTTGTTTCCTATCCCTGAGCCAGCTCTTAACCCACTTACACATATTTTCCCCTATAATCATTATTCTCATTTTATGTACCTTTTGTGTGGCACCTTATCAAGAGCTTTTGCAAAGTCCATATACAGTACATGCACTGGATTCCCTTGGTCCAGTCCGGAACTTACCTCTTCATAGAAATTGATCAGATTTGTCAGACAGGAACGGTTCCTAGTAAACCCGTGCTGATACTGGGTCATGAGGTTATTTCTCTTCAGATACTCCAGCATAGCATCTCTTAGAATGCCCTCCAGGATTTTACCCACAGAAGAGGTTAAATTTACTGGCTTATGATTTCCGAGTTAAATTTTTGTTTCCTTTTGAATATTAGCACCACATTTGCTGTATGCCAGTCCTGTGGTACAAACCCTGTTATTATGGAGTCTTTAAAGATTAAAAATAATTGTCTATCAGTGACTGTACTTAATTCCTACAGTACTCAGGGGTGGATCCCATTTGGGCCCGGAGATTTGTCAATTTTTGTGATTTTTAGATGCCGTACTTCCTGCTGGGTTAAGCAGGTGACATTTACTGGGGAATTTTTGTTATCACTGATCATACTGTCTGCCATGGGATTTTCTTGTGTAAATACTGATGAAAAAAAGTCATTTAGCATATTGGCTTTTTCCTCATCCTCTTCCACCATTTCACCCAGACTATTTTTAAAGGGGCCAACACCATCATTTTTTAGTTTCTTACTATTTACAGAGTTAAAGAATATTTGGGAATTATTTTTACTCTCTCTGACAATAAGTCTCTCTGTCTCAATCTTTGCTGCCTTAATTTGCTTTTTACAGAATTTATTTAATTTTCTGTATTTATTTAAAGCCTCATCACTTCCTACTTCCCTTAATTCTCTAAATGCTTTCTTTTTGTCACTTATTGCACCCCTTACAGCTCTATTTAGCCATATTGGTTTCCTCCTATTTCCAGTATGCGTATTGCCATACGGTATATACTGTGTTGTGAATTATGCTCTTGGGCTCCCTCCGGTGGTTGTTGATGGTAATGCAGTTATTCCTGAGCAGCAGTCTTGGGCAGGTGTTTCTGCTAATTGCAATTCTGACTGGGGTATTTAGCTGTGCAGGACTCATTAGTCCTTGCCAGTAGTCAATGTTCCTTTGGAAGTGTTGGTCCTCTGCCTGGCCTCTCCTGCTTGCTGCCAATTCAGCTAAGATAAGTGTTTGCTTCATTTTTTAGACACACTGCTGTGCGTTTATTTTCTGTGCTTATCTTGTTTTTATTTTGTTCCTGCTAGACTGTGCCTGATGTTTTTCTCAGTCTAGTTGGACTCGCTGGAGTCGCAGATATACTCTCCACATCTTTAGTTAGGTGGTGAAGTTTTTGTATTTTTCTGCTGTGGATATTTTGTAGTGTTTTATGCTGACCGCATAGTATCCTGTACTTTCCTTTCCTATCTAGGTAGAAGTGGCCTCCTTTGCTTATCCCTGTTTTCTGTCTGCGTGTGTCTTTTCCTCTCCTACTCACAGTCATTATTTGTGGGGGGCTACCTATCCTTTGGGGATCTACTCTGAGGCAAGAGAGTTTTCCTATTTCCATCTTTAGGGATATTTAGTCCTTAGGCTGTGTCGAGGTGTCTAGGTCTGGTTAGGCACACCCCACGGCTACTTCTAGTTGAGGTGATAGGATCAGGGTTTGCAGTCAGTAGAGTTACCACTGCTCCAGTGAAGGTCTTTTCATGCTGCTCCAAGGCCACCTGATCATAACAATACTGTGCACAGGTCCTATCCAGGATTCTAATAAACATCTCCCATTTTCTTTGTGAATTTTTATGTCTCAGGATATCATCCCAGTTAATTGCACCTAGATCATCTATCATCCGTTGGAAATTTGCCCTCCTGAATTTTAGTGTCCTTGTAACCCCTCTACTACACATCTTATTAAAGGTAACAAGAAAACTTATTATTTTGTGATCACTATTCCCCAAGTGACCCCCAACCCTTATATTTGATATGCGGTCTGGCCTGTTGGTTAATATTAGGTCTAGCAGTGCCCCCCTTCTTGTTGGGTCCTGAACCAGTTGTGAAAGGTAACTGTCTCTCATAGTTGTCAAAAACCGATTACCTTTGCTGGAACTGCAGGTTTCTGCTCCCCAATCTATTTCAGGGTAGTTGAATTCCCCCATAATAATGACTTCTCCTTGAGTCGAAGCTTTATCTATTTGCTTTATGAGGATTTTCTCCATTGCTTCCATTATTTTTGGTGACTTATAACAAACCCATATCAGTAATTTATTATCTTTTCCCCCTCCCCTTATCTTCATCCACAGGGACTCTACATTTTCATTAGATTCCCTTATATTATAACGCAGGATGGGTTTTAACCCCTTTACGCCCAAGGGTGGTTTGCACGTTAATAACCAGGCCAATTTTTACAATTCTGACCACTGTCCCTTTAAGAGAATATAACTCTTCTGGAACGCTTCAACGGATCCCAGTGATTTTGATATTGTTTTCTCATGACATATCGTACTTCATGTTAGTGGTAAAATTTCTTTGATATTACCTGCGTTTATTTGTGAAAAAAATGGAAATTTGGCAAAAATTTGGAAAATTTCGCAATTTTCAAACTTTGAATTTTTATGCCCTTAAATCACAGAGATATGTGTTAGGAGTCGAGTTCCCGCCTCTGCACAGGGGGAATCTCGGGCCATCTCCGCTGCAGTCTCCCATTCTTTTCCTGCTGCAGTGGAGCCTCCTCAGCGGAGACGTCGGTCCCAGCGTCTTGCTCAGTCCCACTCTATACAAAGAGTTACTGCTGCTTTTCCTGCTTCTGCCATTGAAGTCAGTGCTGGGCAGTGGCGAGCAGACGCTTCTGGGACTAAGTCCTGCTTTTCTCGTTCTGAGCATGCCCTGAGTAAGATCTCTCAGTAGAGATCGAGGGTCACGTGGTCAGATACGGCATTTAAGTCCATTGGTCCTTTCAGGAAGGTCCTGTAGGTGCTAGGACTAAGTCCTGCTTTGCACACACTGAGCATGCCCTGGGCAAGATCTCTCAGTGGAGATTTAGGGTCACATGCTCAGGTATGGCAGTCTCTCATTGGTCCTTCTAGGAAGGTCTTTTATTTGCTGCAGCTATATAAGGCTCGCATGGCCGCACGGCCATGCGCTAGTATCAAATGTGTTTTGGCTTATGCCAGTGGATACGATACCACTCTGTTCTTATGTGGTCTGAAGCTATTAGCATTGGGACTGTACACTCAGGTAGGCAGCTAGCATCAGTGGGGGCAATTAGCCTTGGCTAAGCATCTGGTTCCTTCATGTGTGCGGTTAGCACAGAAGAGTTCCAGAGCAAGCACAACCCTAGTTAGGGTATTAGTTTTGTGTACAGCTCGACTCTGTGAGACAACAGAGTTCGCTACCAGTTCACACGGGGTGAAGCTTAACCCACGTGTGAGCTCAGAATCCATCCGCCATTACTTAGCAGCAGATATCTCTGCACGGTGGACCCCGGGCTGCGAACGCACCTTGTAGCTACCTACCTTTTACTCAGTGCATTCCGCTAGCCCTAACAGAATACTAGCGCCAGGGTCTGGCTAGTAAATGGCGGACATACAGCAATCGTTGCGGTATATCCAGCAGCTGGAGGGTAGGTTGGCGGCTCTCGAGAGCTCAACCTCAGCTGTGGATGTTACCGCAGTTGCTGTACAGGCTGCTTGCGTGGCTGCAGCAACCTTGTCCACTGCCACCCCTGTTCCAACATTATCTCGCCTCCCGCTGCCAGAAAATTTTTCTGGAGATAGCAAATCTTGTAGGGGATTCGTGAGTCAGTGCTCTTTTCACCTCGAGCTCCTGGCTACACATTTTCCCACAGAGCAGGCTAAGGTGGGATTTATTGTGTCTCTCTTGTCGGACAGGGCGTTGGAATGGGCTACGCCGCTATGGGAGCGTGGCGATCATGTGGTGCAGAGTGCTCCACTGTTCCTGAGCACTCTGAAACAGGTCTTTTTAGGACCTCAAGTCACCCATGACACGGCGCTCCAACTGCTGGCACTAACTCAGGGTGAGTCCTTGGTCAGCCATTTTTCCGTCCGCTTTCGTACTTTAGCTTCTGAGCTGGAGTGGTCGGATAAAGCCCTTATCCCCATATTTTGGAGGGGCCTGGCTGATCACTTTAAGGACGCTCTGGCCACTAGGGAGATTCCTGCCACACTGGAGGAGTTAATAACTGTCTCTACTCGAATTGACCTCCATTTTAACGAGCGGAGGTTAGAGTGAGCCCAGTGTAGGCAGAGGTTTCGACTGGCTCCCACCTTCGCCAAACCTCTGGAATCTCCGGTCCAGGTTCCTGAGTCACATGAGGCCATGGAAGTGTCAAGAGCGGGATCTAAGTCCCAGACCGCTTGTGCACTCAAGGTATATCATGCTTGCCAGCAGTCAGGACATCTTGCCACCAGATGTCCCCATCGGTCGAGGAAACATCAGCGTCTAGTGGTAGTAGGTGGAGGTACACTAGACACGGCGACGTTTGCCTCCAAATTGTCCTTTAAGGGGGCAATTATTATAGACTCATCCTCCCACTCGGTAGAGCTCTGCGTGGATTCTGGGGCGGAGGGCAATTTTATGTCTTCTGCCTTCGCCCAACGTCACGCAATACACCTGGTTATGCTAGCTCAACCAGTAACGGTACGAGTGGTGAATGAGTCGACACTGCCCTCACAGATTACACAGCAGACCATCCCTTTTACTCTGTCCATGTCGCCATCCCATCAGGAGATTATATCTCTGCTCGTCATTCCTGAGGGAATTGATGAGGTCCTGTTGGGGATACCTTGGCTACGGTACCACTCTCCTCACATCGAGTGGTCCTCAGGCAGAATTCTGGGATGGGGTGAATCTTGTGGGGGTAGGTGTCAGAGGGAGTGCGTTCAGGTTGCTACTACAGAGGTACCCATAGATCTATCCTCTCTCCCTAAGCAATATTGGCTTTATGCAGATGTGTTCTCCAAAAAGGCGGCAGAGACCCTTCCGCCCCATCGCCCCTATTACTGTCCTATTGATCTCTTGCCTGGTGCTGAGCCTCCCCGGGGTCGAGTTTATCTGTTATCTCTCCCGGAGACGGAGGCAATGTCTCGGTACATTCAAGAGAATCTGGCAAGAGGGTTCATCAGGAAGTCAGGGTCACCTGCTTGGGCTGGGTTCTTCTTCGTGCAGAAGAAGAATGGAGAACTGCTTCCATGCATAGACTACAGGGGTCTTAACGCCATCACCGTTAAGAATAAGTATCCTTTGCCCTTGATATCTGAGCTCTTCGATAGGCTTCGGGGAGCAAAGTTGTTTACTAAACTAGATCTGCGGTGTGCTTACATCCTGATTTGAATCCGTGAGGGGGACGAGTGGAAAACGGAGTTTAACACCAGGGATGGGCACTATGAGTATCTGGTGATGCCCTTCGGGCTCTGTAATGCCCCAGCCGTTTTCCAAGACTTTGTCAACGACATCTTCCGGGATATGCTTTCCACCTCGGTCGTAGTCTATCTGGATGATATTCTCATCTTTTCTCCAGATATTGACTCCCACCGGAGAGATTTTGGCAGAGTCTTCAACCTCCTATGGGCAAACTCTCTTTATGCAAAGTTGGAGAAGTGTATGTTTGAGCAGGAGTCTTTACCTTTCCTGGGCTATATCATCTCCGCCCAGGGATTGGCTATGGATCCTGCCAAACTACAGGCTGTGATGGACTGGCAAGAGCCCCATTCTCTTAAGGCGGCGCAGCGCTTTATAGGGTTAATTAATTATTACCGCCAGTTCATTCCCCACTTCTCAACTTTGGTAGCTCCCTTGGTAGCCATCACCAAGAAGGGAGCAAATCCCAAATTGTGGTCTGAAGAGGTCTCCAGGGTCTTTTCTTCTATTAAGTCTCATTTTGCTAGCGCTCCCATTCTACATCGTCCCAATGTGGATAAGCTGTCTATAATGGAGGTGGATGCCTCTTCTGTTGGTGCAGGAGCAGTCCTATTCCAAAAGGATGCTCAAGGTCGGAAGCATCCGTGCTTCTTCTTCTCCAAGACCTTCACACCAGCAGAGAGGAATTATTCCATCGGGGACAGGGAGTTGCTAGCGATGAAGTTGGCCTTTTCGGAGTGGAGACATCTCTTGGAGGGGGCTTGTTTTCCCTTTCAAGTCTTCACTGACCACAAAAATTTGCTATATTTGCAAACAGCCCAGTGGCTAAATTCTCGCCAGGCCAGATGGCCCTTGTTCTTCTCTCGGTTCCACTTCACCCTCCATTTTCTCGCTGGGGAGAAGAAGATTTGTGCTGATGCCCTTTCTCACTCTGTTGTATCATATGAGGAGGAGGAAGGAGAGCCTCGGCTTATTGTCCCTTCTAAGAGCCCGAGAACCGTAGCTCTGGTGTCACTAGAGTCTGTGCGTCTGGGCAAGACTTTCGTGCCCATAAATTTGCGACCGGAGGTTCTCTCTTGTGCTCATTCGTCCAGGGTGGGTGGACACTTTGGAACAAAGAGGACATCTGAGCTGCTGGCGAGGACGTACTGGTGGCCGCATGTGCTCCGAGATGTCAGAGATTATGTTCTGGCGTGTGTCTTCTGCACCAAAAATAAGTCTCCTCGACAACGGCCAGCTGGCTTGCTCCATCCCTTGCCGGTGGCAGACAGGCCCTGGGAGATGGTCGGGATGGACTTTGTAGTGGGTTTGCCCAAGTCTCGTGGCTGTACCATCATTTGGGTTATTACCGATCATTTCTCAAAAATGGTGCATTTGGTGCCGCTTCCATGTTAAGCTTCTGCACGGGCCTTGGCAGTGTTGTTCATAAAACACATCTTCCGCCTACACGGCATGCCGGACAAAATTGTCAGTGACCGGGGTACCCAGTTTGCGTCTCGGTTCTGGAGAGAGCTGTGTCATCTTCTCAGCATTGAGTTAAATCTCTCTTCCGCATATCGTTTTGAGACGAATGGGTTGGTAGAGAGGGTCAATCAGACTCTGGTCACATATTTACGACATTTTGTTTCTGCCAGGCAGGATGACTGGGCATCCTTATTACTGTGGGCAGAGTTTGCCCTTAATAATGCTGTAGCCGACTCCACCGGTCAGACTCCTTTCCTCCTTAATTACGGCCAGCATCCGTGGGTTCCTGTGCCTATGCCCGTGTCCTCTGCTGACTCCAGGGTGGCAGACTGGGCAGTGGATGCACGGGACATTTGAAACCTCACTCAGGATGCCATTCGGGCCTCCAAGGAGAGAATGAGGTCCTCCGCCAATGCACATCGGCGCCCTGCCCCGACCTTTGCTCCTTGCGATTTGGTGTGGCTCTCTGCCCGTAACATCAGGCTGCATGTAGAGTCCACTAAGTTTGCACCTTGCTACTTTGGTCCCTTCAAGGTCCTCGAACAGGTTAATCCTGTGGTCTACCATCTGGCCCTTCCTCCACGCCTAGGTATCACCGACACCTTTCATGTGTCCCACCTTAAGCCCGTATACGAGTCCCGGGTTTCTGAGTCATCTGCCGGGACATCGGGTTTGTCTACGGACGATTTTGAGGTGAATGCTATTTGGGGTGCAAGGTGGTACAAGGCAAAAAAATTTATTTGGTGGACTGGAAGTGTTACTGTCCTGAGGATAGGTCCTGGGAGCCTGTTGAGCATGTTTGGGCTCCGCAGCTCATTGCCGCTTTCGAGCGTACCGAGGACCAAGGAGGGGGGCCCTAGGAGGGAGGGTAATGTTAGGGGTCGAGTTCCCGCCTCTGCACAGGGGGATTCTCGGGCCATCTCCGCTGCAGTCTCCCATTCTTCTCCTGCCGCAGTGGAGCCTGCTCAGCGGACCAGGCTCCACTGCGACCAGGGATTCAAGCTTGAGGAGGCTAATTTGCATATTCCAGGTGCCTTCTGGGAAAAGCGAAGAGTCTCCCTAAGCTGGAAGATCGTTGGGTACAGCCGGGACCAGCTGCTTGGAAAGAATCACCAAACCAGGGATTCAAGCTTGAGGAGGCTAATTTGCATATTCCAGGTGCCTTCTGGGAAAAGCGAAGAGTCTCCCTAAGCTAGAAGATCGTTGGGTACAGCCGGGACCAGCTGCTTGGAAAGAATCACCAAACCAGGGATTCAAGCTTGAGGAGGCTAATTTGCATATTCCAGGTGCCTTCTGGGAAAAGCGAAGAGTCTCCCTAAGCTAGAAGATCGTTGGGTACAGCCGGGACCAGCTGCTTGGAAAGAATCACCAAACCAGGGATTCAAGCTTGAGGAGGCTAATTTGCATATTCCAGGTGCCTTCTGGGAAAAGCGAAGAGTCTCCCTAAGCTAGAAGATCGTTGGGTACAGCCGGGACCAGCTGCTTGGAAAGAATCACCAAACCAGGGATTCAAGCTTGAGGAGGCTAATTTGCATATTCCAGGTGCCTTCTGGGAAAAGCGAAGAGTCTCCCTAAGCTAGAAGATCGTTGGGTACAGCCGGGACCAGCTGCTTGGAAAGAATCACCAAACTAGGGATTCAAGCTTGAGGAGGCTAATTTGCATATTCCAGGTGCCTTCTGGGAAAAGCGAAGAGTCTCCCTAAGCTAGAAGATCGTTGGGTACAGCCGGGACCAGCTGCTTGGAAAGAATCACCAAACCAGGGATTCAAGCTTGAGGAGGCTAATTTGCATATTCCAGGTGCCTTCTGGGAAAAGCGAAGAGTCTCCCTAAGCTAGAAGATCGTTGGGTACAGCCGGGACCAGCTGCTTGGAAAGAATCACCAAACCAGGGATTCAAGCTTGAGGAGGCTAATTTGCATATTCCAGGTGCCTTCTGGGAAAAGCGAAGAGTCTCCCTAAGCTAGAAGATCGTTGGGTACAGCCGGGACCAGCTGCTTGGAAAGAATCACCAAACCAGGGATTCAAGCTTGAGGAGGCTAATTTGCATATTCCAGGTGCCTTCTGGGAAAAGCGAAGAGTCTCCCTAAGCTAGAAGATCGTTGGGTGGTACAGCCGGAACCAGCTGCTTGGAAAGAATCACCAAACCAGGGATTCAAGCTTGAGGAGGCTAATTTGCATATTCCAGGTGCCTTCTGGGAAAAGCGAAGAGTCTCCCTAAGCTAGAAGATCGTTGGGTACAGCCGGGACCAGCTGCTTGGAAAGAATCACCAAACCAGGGATTCAAGCTTGAGGAGGCTAATTTGCATATTCCAGGTGCCTTCTGGGAAAAGCGAAGAGTCTCCCTAAGCTAGAAGATCGTTGGGTACAGCCGGGACCAGCTGCTTGGAAAGAATCACCAAACCAGGGATTCAAGCTTGAGGAGGCTAATTTGCATATTCCAGGTGCCTTCTGGGAAAAGCGAAGAGTCTCCCTAAGCTAGAAGATCGTTGGGTACAGCCGGGACCAGCTGCTTGGAAAGAATCACCAAACCAGGGATTCAAGCTTGAGGAGGCTAATTTGCATATTCCAGGTGCCTTCTGGGAAAAGCGAAGAGTCTCCCTAAGCTAGAAGATCGTTGGGTACAGCCGGGACCAGCTGCTTGGAAAGAATCACCAAACCAGGGATTCAAGCTTGAGGAGGCTAATTTGCATATTCCAGGTGCCTTCTGGGAAAAGCGAAGAGTCTCCCTAAGCTAGAAGATCGTTGGGTACAGCCGGGACCAGCTGCTTGGAAAGAATCACCAAACCAGGGATTCAAGCTTGAGGAGGCTAATTTGCATATTCCAGGTGCCTTCTGGGAAAAGCGAAGAGTCTCCCTAAGCTAGAAGATCGTTGGGTACAGCCGGGACCAGCTGCTTGGAAAGAATCACCAAACCAGGGATTCAAGCTTGAGGAGGCTAATTTGCATATTCCAGGTGCCTTCTGGAAAAGCGAAGAGTCTCCCTAACCTAGAAGATCGTTGGGTACAGCCGGGACCAGCTGCTTGGAAAGAATCACCAAACCAGGGATTCAAGCTTGAGGAGGCTAATTTGCATATTCCAGGTGCCTTCTGGGAAAAGCGAAGAGTCTCCCTAAGCTAGAAGATCGTTGGGTACAGCCGGGACCAGCTGCTTGGAAAGAATCACCAAACCAGGGATTCAAGCTTGAGGAGGCTAATTTGCATATTCCAGGTGCCTTCTGGGAAAAGCGAAGAGTCTCCCTAAGCTAGAAGATCGTTGGGTACAGCCGGGACCAGCTGCTTGGAAAGAATCACCAAACCAGGGATTCAAGCTTGAGGAGGCTAATTTGCATATTCCAGGTGCCTTCTGGGAAAAGCGAAGAGTCTCCCTAAGCTAGAAGATCGTTGGGTACAGCCGGGACCAGCTGCTTGGAAAGAATCACCAAACCAGGGATTCAAGCTTGAGGAGGCTAATTTGCATATTCCAGGTGCCTTCTGGGAAAAGCGAAGAGTCTCCCTAAGCTAGAAGATCGTTGGGTACAGCCGGGACCAGCTGCTTGGAAAGAATCACCAAACCAGGGATTCAAGCTTGAGGAGGCTAATTTGCATATTCCAGGTGCCTTCTGGAAAAGCGAAGAGTCTCCCTAAGCTAGAAGATCGTTGGGTACAGCCGGGACCAGCTGCTTGGAAAGAATCACCAAACCAGGGATTCAAGCTTGAGGAGGCTAATTTGCATATTCCAGGTGCCTTCTGGGAAAAGCGAAGAGTCTCCCTAAGCTAGAAGATCGTTGGGTACAGCCGGGACCAGCTGCTTGGAAAGAATCACCAAACCAGGGATTCAAGCTTGAGGAGGCTAATTTGCATATTCCAGGTGCCTTCTGGAAAAGCGAAGAGTCTCCCTAAGCTAGAAGATCGTTGGGTACAGCCGGGACCAGCTGCTTGGAAAGAATCACCAAACCAGGGATTCAAGCTTGAGGAGGCTAATTTGCATATTCCAGGTGCCTTCTGGGAAAAGCGAAGAGTCTCCCTAAGCTAGAAGATCGTTGGGTACAGCCGGGACCAGCTGCTTGGAAAGAATCACCAAACCAGGGATTCAAGCTTGAGGAGGCTAATTTGCATATTCCAGGTGCCTTCTGGGAAAAGCGAAGAGTCTCCCTAAGCCTAGAAGATCGTTGGGTACAGCCGGGACCAGCTGCTTGGAAAGAATCACCAAACCAGGGATTCAAGCTTGAGGAGGCTAATTTGCATATTCCAGGTGCCTTCTGGGAAAAGCGAAGAGTCTCCCTAAGCTAGAAGATCGTTGGGTACAGCCGGGACCAGCTGCTTGGAAAGAATCACCAAACCAGGGATTCAAGCTTGAGGAGGCTAATTTGCATATTCCAGGTGCCTTCTGGGAAAAGCGAAGAGTCTCCCTAAGCTAGAAGATCGTTGGGTACAGCCGGGACCAGCTGCTTGGAAAGAATCACCAAACCAGGGATTCAAGCTTGAGGAGGCTAATTTGCATATTCCAGGTGCCTTCTGGGAAAAGCGAAGAGTCTCCCTAAGCTAGAAGATCGTTGGGTACAGCCGGGACCAGCTGCTTGGAAAGAATCACCAAACCAGGGATTCAAGCTTGAGGAGGCTAATTTGCATATTCCAGGTGCCTTCTGGGAAAAGCGAAGAGTCTCCCTAAGCTAGAAGATCGTTGGGTACAGCCGGGACCAGCTGCTTGGAAAGAATCACCAAACCAGGGATTCAAGCTTGAGGAGGCTAATTTGCATATTCCAGGTGCCTTCTGGGAAAAGCGAAGAGTCTCCCTAACCTAGAAGATCGTTGGGTACAGCCGGGACCAGCTGCTTGGAAAGAATCACCAAACCAGGGATTCAAGCTTGAGGAGGCTAATTTGCATATTCCAGGTGCCTTCTGGGAAAAGCGAAGAGTCTCCCTAAGCTAGAAGATCGTTGGGTACAGCCGGGACCAGCTGCTTGGAAAGAATCACCAAACCAGGGATTCAAGCTTGAGGAGGCTAATTTGCATATTCCAGGTGCCTTCTGGGAAAAGCGAAGAGTCTCCCTAAGCTAGAAGATCGTTGGGTACAGCCGGGACCAGCTGCTTGGAAAGAATCACCAAACCAGGGATTCAAGCTTGAGGAGGCTAATTTGCATATTCCAGGTGCCTTCTGGGAAAAGCGAAGAGTCTCCCTAAGCTAGAAGATCGTTGGGTACAGCCGGGACCAGCTGCTTGGAAAGAATCACCAAACCAGGGATTCAAGCTTGAGGAGGCTAATTTGCATATTCCAGGTGCCTTCTGGGAAAAGCGAAGAGTCTCCCTAACCTAGAAGATCGTTGGGTACAGCCGGGACCAGCTGCTTGGAAAGAATCACCAAACCAGGGATTCAAGCTTGAGGAGGCTAATTTGCATATTCCAGGTGCCTTCTGGGAAAAGCGAAGAGTCTCCCTAAGCTAGAAGATCGTTGGGTACAGCCGGGACCAGCTGCTTGGAAAGAATCACCAAACCAGGGATTCAAGCTTGAGGAGGCTAATTTGCATATTCCAGGTGCCTTCTGGGAAAAGCGAAGAGTCTCCCTAAGCTAGAAGATCGTTGGGTACAGCCGGGACCAGCTGCTTGGAAAGAATCACCAAACCAGGGATTCAAGCTTGAGGAGGCTAATTTGCATATTCCAGGTGCCTTCTGGGAAAAGCGAAGAGTCTCCCTAAGCTAGAAGATCGTTGGGTACAGCCGGGACCAGCTGCTTGGAAAGAATCACCAAACCAGGGATTCAAGCTTGAGGAGGCTAATTTGCATATTCCAGGTGCCTTCTGGAAAAGCGAAGAGTCTCCCTAACCTAGAAGATCGTTGGGTACAGCCGGGACCAGCTGCTTGGAAAGAATCACCAAACCAGGGATTCAAGCTTGAGGAGGCTAATTTGCATATTCCAGGTGCCTTCTGGGAAAAGCGAAGAGTCTCCCTAACCTAGAAGATCGTTGGGTACAGCCGGGACCAGCTGCTTGGAAAGAATCACCAAACCAGGGATTCAAGCTTGAGGAGGCTAATTTGCATATTCCAGGTGCCTTCTGGGAAAAGCGAAGAGTCTCCCTAAGCTAGAAGATCGTTGGGTACAGCCGGGACCAGCTGCTTGGAAAGAATCACCAAACCAGGGATTCAAGCTTGAGGAGGCTAATTTGCATATTCCAGGTGCCTTCTGGGAAAAGCGAAGAGTCTCCCTAAGCTAGAAGATCGTTGGGTACAGCCGGGACCAGCTGCTTGGAAAGAATCACCAAACCAGGGATTCAAGCTTGAGGAGGCTAATTTGCATATTCCAGGTGCCTTCTGGGAAAAGCGAAGAGTCTCCCTAAGCTAGAAGATCGTTGGGTACAGCGGGACCAGCTGCTTGGAAAGAATCACCAAACCAGGGATTCAAGCTTGAGGAGGCTAATTTGCATATTCCAGGTGCCTTCTGGGAAAAGCGAAGAGTCTCCCCTAAGCTAGAAGATCGTTGGGTACAGCCGGGACCAGCTGCTTGGAAAGAATCACCAAACCAGGGATTCAAGCTTGAGGAGGCTAATTTGCATATTCCAGGTGCCTTCTGGGAAAAGCGAAGAGTCTCCCTAAGCTAGAAGATCGTTGGGTACAGCCGGGACCAGCTGCTTGGAAAGAATCACCAAACCAGGGATTCAAGCTTGAGGAGGCTAATTTGCATATTCCAGGTGCCTTCTGGGAAAAGCGAAGAGTCTCCCTAAGCTAGAAGATCGTTGGGTACAGCCGGGACCAGCTGCTTGGAAAGAATCACCAAACCAGGGATTCAAGCTTGAGGAGGCTAATTTGCATATTCCAGGTGCCTTCTGGGAAAAGCGAAGAGTCTCCCTAAGCTAGAAGATCGTTGGGTACAGCCGGGACCAGCTGCTTGGAAAGAATCACCAAACCAGGGATTCAAGCTTGAGGAGGCTAATTTGCATATTCCAGGTGCCTTCTGGGAAAAGCGAAGAGTCTCCCTAAGCTAGAAGATCGTTGGGTACAGCCGGGACCAGCTGCTTGGAAAGAATCACCAAACCAGGGATTCAAGCTTGAGGAGGCTAATTTGCATATTCCAGGTGCCTTCTGGGAAAAGCGAAGAGTCTCCCTAAGCTAGAAGATCGTTGGGTACAGCCGGGACCAGCTGCTTGGAAAGAATCACCAAACCAGGGATTCAAGCTTGAGGAGGCTAATTTGCATATTCCAGGTGCCTTCTGGGAAAAGCGAAGAGTCTCCCTAAGCTAGAAGATCGTTGGGTACAGCCGGGACCAGCTGCTTGGAAAGAATCACCAAACCAGGGATTCAAGCTTGAGGAGGCTAATTTGCATATTCCAGGTGCCTTCTGGGAAAAGCGAAGAGTCTCCCTAAGCTAGAAGATCGTTGGGTACAGCCGGGACCAGCTGCTTGGAAAGAATCACCAAACCAGGGATTCAAGCTTGAGGAGGCTAATTTGCATATTCCAGGTGCCTTCTGGGAAAAGCGAAGAGTCTCCCTAAGCTAGAAGATCGTTGGGTACAGCCGGGACCAGCTGCTTGGAAAGAATCACCAAACCAGGGATTCAAGCTTGAGGAGGCTAATTTGCATATTCCAGGTGCCTTCTGGGAAAAGCGAAGAGTCTCCCTAAGCTAGAAGATCGTTGGGTACAGCCGGGACCAGCTGCTTGGAAAGAATCACCAAACCAGGGATTCAAGCTTGAGGAGGCTAATTTGCATATTCCAGGTGCCTTCTGGGAAAAGCGAAGAGTCTCCCTAAGCTAGAAGATCGTTGGGTACAGCCGGGACCAGCTGCTTGGAAAGAATCACCAAACCAGGGATTCAAGCTTGAGGAGGCTAATTTGCATATTCCAGGTGCCTTCTGGGAAAAGCGAAGAGTCTCCCTAAGCTAGAAGATCGTTGGGTACAGCCGGGACCAGCTGCTTGGAAAGAATCACCAAACCAGGGATTCAAGCTTGAGGAGGCTAATTTGCATATTCCAGGTGCCTTCTGGGAAAAGCGAAGAGTCTCCCCTAAGCTAGAAGATCGTTGGGTACAGCCGGGACCAGCTGCTTGGAAAGAATCACCAAACCAGGGATTCAAGCTTGAGGAGGCTAATTTGCATATTCCAGGTGCCTTCTGGGAAAAGCGAAGAGTCTCCCTAACCTAGAAGATCGTTGGGTACAGCCGGGACCAGCTGCTTGGAAAGAATCACCAAACCAGGGATTCAAGCTTGAGGAGGCTAATTTGCATATTCCAGGTGCCTTCTGGGAAAAGCGAAGAGTCTCCCTAACCTAGAAGATCGTTGGGTACAGCAGCCGGGACCAGCTGCTTGGAAAGAATCACCAAACCAGGGATTCAAGCTTGAGGAGGCTAATTTGCATATTCCAGGTGCCTTCTGGGAAAAGCGAAGAGTCTCCCTAAGCTAGAAGATCGTTGGGTACAGCCGGGACCAGCTGCTTGGAAAGAATCACCAAACCAGGGATTCAAGCTTGAGGAGGCTAATTTGCATATTCCAGGTGCCTTCTGGGAAAAGCGAAGAGTCTCCCTAAGCTAGAAGATCGTTGGGTACAGCCGGGACCAGCTGCTTGGAAAGAATCACCAAACCAGGGATTCAAGCTTGAGGAGGCTAATTTGCATATTCCAGGTGCCTTCTGGAAAAGCGAAGAGTCTCCCTAAGATAGAAGATCGTTGGGTACAGCCGGGACCAGCTGCTTGGAAAGAATCACCAAACCAGGGATTCAAGCTTGAGGAGGCTAATTTGCATATTCCAGGTGCCTTCTGGGAAAAGCGAAGAGTCTCCCTAAGCTAGAAGATCGTTGGGTACAGCCGGGACCAGCTGCTTGGAAAGAATCACCAAACCAGGGATTCAAGCTTGAGGAGGCTAATTTGCATATTCCCAGGTGCCTTCTGGAAAAGCGAAGAGTCCTCCCTAAGCTAGAAGATCGTTGGGTACAGCCGGGACCAGCTGCTTGGAAAGAATCACCAAACCAGGGATTCAAGCTTGAGGAGGCTAATTTGCATATTCCAGGTGCCCTTCTGGGAAAAGCGAAGAGTCTCCCTAAGCTAGAAGATCGTTGGGTACAGCCGGGACCAGCTGCTTGGAAAGAATCACCAAACCAGGGATTCAAGCTTGAGGAGGCTAATTTGCATATTCCAGGTGCCTTCTGGGAAAAGCGAAGAGTCTCCCTAAGCTAGAAGATCGTTGGGTACAGCCGGGACCAGCTGCTTGGAAAGAATCACCAAACCAGGGATTCAAGCTTGAGGAGGCTAATTTGCATATTCCAGGTGCCCTTCTGGAAAAAGCGAAGAGTCTCCCTAAGCCTAGAAGATCGTTGGGTACAGCCGGGACCAGCTGCTTGGAAAGAATCACCAAACCAGGGATTCAAGCTTGAGGAGGCTAATTTGCATATTCCAGGTGCCTTCTGGGAAAGCGAAGAGTCTCCCTAAGCTAGAAGATCGTTGGGTACAGCCGGGACCAGCTGCTTGGAAAGAATCACCAAAACCAGGGATTCAAGCTTGAGGAGGCTAATTTGT